>NW_028258412.1:8750000-10000000 GCF_053883595.1 Heterocephalus glaber | reverse complement strand
GGGAGGGGATGGGTAGCTTGCACTGAGACAGTGTCCTCCAGGCTGGCCAGTGACATGCAGTGGCCAGCAGTTCAGGGCTGTCGTCTTTGCTCTGCCCCCATCCCAGAGGTATCCTGTGGCTGGCTGGCCGCCCCTTCCAATGGCCACAAGGAAGACTTCAAGTACCTGATGGGCTCTACCATCCGCTTCCACTGTGAGAGTGGCTACAGCTTGGCTGGAGCAGAGACCAGCACCTGCCAGGCTGATGGCACCTGGTCCACACCCACCCCACAGTGCCAGTTAGGTGAGGATGCCCCCTCCCGGTGCTCCCTCCAGCCCCTGCATGCCAGCATGCCTGAGAGACCTTCAGCACCTTTGCCCTCTTGCCAGGACGGAGCTACACAGTGCTGCTGAGCATCATCTTTGGAGGCCTGGCGGCGGTGGTGCTGGTCACTGTCATCTATGTGCTGCTGCGGCGCAGGAAGGGCATGTGAGACTCCACCTAGGAGGAGCCCCCCACCCCACTGCCCCATGGATCCCCCAGTCGATGCCCCTCTTCAGCCCTCTTGGGACCCTGGGGGAGCCGGTGGTTATTTGCCTGCTGCAAGCTGCATCTCTATTGCAGGAACCTGTGGAGTTCTCATCCCTGAGACTGGAGCACACTCGGGCAGCAACACAGGTTCATGTCAGGGTCACCAGGACCCAGACTCCCAGGAGAAGGCTGTCTAACAATCACATGTACACCAAGTCTATGGTTTCCAGATCCCTAGAACTAGGCACCCAATACCTGGGTTTTTAATTCCTGTGGACCCAAGACCCAGTGCCTGATCCATCTCAGCCCTGAGGCACAATGCCTGCACCTTGCTTTGTTCCCCTATTACTCAAGGCTGTAATTCCTTAGACCTGAGACTTCATACTCTGGAATTCTAATAGCTGTGTCCTGAGCCCTAACACATCTGTATCAGAAACTCAAATTCCAATACCTCACTCCCTGTAGCCTGGTGGTGACCCTGATCCCTGACAGAGACCTGCCCTCCTCACCCTGTGGGGCCCCCCAATGCCAAGGCGCTTTGGATTTTGCACCTCCAGCCCAGCCTGAGACCCCTGGTGGGCCCAGCCCCAGGGCGAGGAGAGGCCTTAGGACCCCTAGCAAGGACTGCAATGATGGGAGGAACCAAACTCCACACTCCACACTCCGGGTTTATATTTCTACCTCTTCTGGAATGTCGCTTGGTAACACCCCTCCCTGTCTGTATGAGGAGAAAACAAGCTCCCTGTGTCCCTTCCTGGTGTCCTGGTGCTCATTCTGGGCCTCACTTTGGAGAATCACCCACCCAGCACCAGGGTCTGAGTCCTGCCTGCTTCATCTCCCTTGCCCCCCTGTTACTCTCCTCAACCCCTCTCTCTTTATGTGTAAGATGGGATTAAGAACAGTGACACCCCCAGCCCCAGCGGGATGTGGTGGTTACACCTATAATCCCAGCACTCTGGGAGAGTCCGAGGCAGGAGGATCATGAGTTCAAGCCCAGCCTGGGCAATTTATTTTCTTAATGAGACTTTATCTCAAAATAAAAAATTCAAAAAGGACTGGAGATGTAGTTTAGAGTGAAAATCCTGCATCCAACCCTAGTGGTGATGGAAAAAAGCCCAACAGTGACCCCTAGTGGCGCAGGGATGAAGAATGATGGGAGAAAAAGGCTGGGCAGAGGGTATCACATAGAGTGCTCTGGAGATTGGAAGGGACAGACTGGGCCTAACCACGGCCGCCCTCTCCACTAGGTGCCTACCCATTCCCCTGCCCTGGTATTCCTTGAGAAGAGCTGCCTACCCTGCAGCAAGCAGGCATAGCCTGGCCTGGGCCTTCGACCCTGCCCCTGGCACTTCTCTACAAAAGACAGCTCCTGGGCCGGGAGTCACCACTAGGAGGCCTATGCCGAAGTCCTCCAGTGAGCAGGGGCCATGTTCTTTAGCTCAGGGATGTGCAGAAGCGAGGCCCAGAACCAGGCCTCATGCCTCTGCCACCCACTTGAACACCTGCTCCCCTGAGCAGCTCCTTACCTGCCCCTCCTCCGGGCCCAGGTATGACAGGAATGCTATGGAACCTCTTCAGCACAAACATGGGCTGAAGTTCTCCCTTGCGGAGAGGTCATGGAATGAAGGCCCAGCTGGGCTGTACGGGGTAGGAGAGGGTCAAAAAGGTGCCCTCAGACGGAAAATCTAGACGGGGACTTGAGCACAGGCCTCAGTGTGACTTGCAATGCTGGTGAGGCCACACGGGGACAGCATTGGGTAGAAACAGTGAGTGGAGGTTGTGCCACTCCCAGCTGGCTGGGGAGGGAAGTCAGCCGCCTCCTTGCAGCTGGGCCTGCAGGCTTGGTCGCGACTGCAGCCAGACAGAGTTCATGCACAGCTCATCCCTCCTTACCTAGGAGGGCCACTAGGTCCCCCCAGTCTCCGGATTCTCAGGTTGCACATGTTGCCCTGCAGTGAGTGGCACAACTTGCCCAGTTGGCACTGATCAGAGTCCAGACCTCTCCTCAGCCTTGCCCTTAGAGAAGGGTCCCGGAGAGCAAGAGAAGAGCTGGGGCAGGGTCCTATCCAGAGGGTTTCTGGAGGAGGTGTGTGCTGGGGTGCGTGTGAGAGAGTAGCTGAGAGGAGTTGGGAAGGTGGGGGCACCCAGGAGAAGGGTGGAGAGGTTGGAGCCCATGCGTCCTGTCTTCCAGACCCCACAACTCTGGGCTCGGAGCTCCAGGCAGGGTGGGGCTGGTACTTTCCTCTCTGCAGATGAGGTAGAGCAGGGCTTGGCTCCCACAGACTGAGTTTCCACTGTGTCCCCGTGCCAAGCCAGGCCAGGCGGGCCACTTGTCAGTGAGAGAGAGGTCAATTTTTGGGTCAAGAGTGAACATGGAGCAGGGAGGCCAGGAGGGCAGGGGCAGCTTCACAGCTCACGGATATAGCAAAGGGTATCACAGACATGCAAACCTGAGTCAAAAGATAGTTGTAAACCAAGCATAGTGGCACACACCTGCAATCTCAGCACTCAGAAGCTGAGGTAAGAGGATTGCAAGTTCTGACCCAGCCTGGGCATTCTAGCCACTTAGTGAGACCCTGTCTCAAAATTTAAAAAGGGCTAGGGATGTAACTCAATGTGAAGGCCTGTCTCAAAATTTAAAAAGGGCTAGGGATGTAACTCAATGTGAAGGCCCTGGGTTTAATCCCTAGTATCACACACACACACACACACACACACACACACACACACACACGCAAAGCATGAGCTTTCTTGGGCTATCCTCCACCCACCCCTTTCCCTCCAGGATGTGCCCTAGAGCTGTACCCCCTCAACAAGAGAAGAGGTGCCTAGCTGTGGCCCTGGCCCCAGACTGCAGACATTCCCAGTGCCAGGGGCAGGCCAGGCTGGGAAGCCCCGCCACCTGATGGGGGCTTTCCCGGGGCCTGAGGAAGACAGAGGTTCGGCTGTGCCTGTGCAAAGGTGGAAAGTACTAGAGCAGGTACAGACACTGGAGACCTCTGCCTTGGGGACGTGGTCTGCCTGTCAAACACCAGCCCCAGGCCTCGCAGGACAGCCAAGAGTGGGAGCTCATGGGTGGCACCCCGAAGGTTGGACTGACAGACTCATAATGTGGAACCTGTTTTTTTGCCTCCTGCCCCTTGTACCAGTTGAAGCGAGGAAGATGGTAATGCAGGGACTTGGGAACAGGTGATGGGAGAGCTGGACTATCAAACAGGGGCCAGCAAAGCACTCACAGGACCCTAGCACACCGCTGGGTGAAGGGATGAAGGGAGGAGCATGTGCCCAGGGCCAGGCCCAGGTCTCAGGTCTCTCTAAAGAAGCTTGAACTGAAAAAAAAAAAAGAAGCTTGAACTGAGCAGGCCTGGCAGCTCAGCCCAGTCAGAGTCATGGGGCAACCTGCTAAGGCAGAAGGAAGTATACACTTCTCTTTTCACTCAACCTGCAGCCTCCCATAGAGCAGACAGTTGGCTGAGTAGTGGACCCAGGGTTGAGAAAAAGGAGGGCTCTGAGCCAAGACAGGCACAATGGGGAAGTGCAGGCCACCCTCTTCCAGGCTGGTTCCTTCTGAAAACCTAGGGCTGGCTGAGTGTCTGTGGTAGGCTAGACTGCAGTGGGGCTTGCTGGGGGTCCTCTGTCCTCAGGTCCATGCAGCCTGTCATGGGCATGGGAAGTCAGGGGGAGTTTCCTGGAAGAGTCTGGCTCCAGCTGAATTTCTAAGGACAAAAATCAGTTAGGGAAGTGAAGTCAGGGTGGTGTCTCTGAGCCACTCAGCAGCCCACACAGCTCAGACCCATCTTTTAGCTGCATGCTAGACTACACTTCCCAGACTCCCTTGCAGCTGGGTGGTCATGCCCAGGTCTGGGTGGGGCAGAATGAGCTGAGTGGGGGAGCAATTCCAGCCCAGGCCCATCAAAAGCTCCCAGTGACACTCCCTCTAGGCTCTCCCCCCGCCCCGCTTCTGCCATTGCAAGCCCTGCCCCTTGGGTCCCTGCTAGGTCCATAGCATAGAGAATGATCCCCCTCCTCTCCAACACACACACACACACACACACACACACACACACACACACCCCAACATGTTCAATCATCTGGTACTGCTCCAGGATCAAAACTGTGCTTGTAATTCAGCTATAATACATTTGGGGCTCATTGGCCACAGTACTGGGTCCCTCTAATGATATGTCAGAGACAAACGTGTGAAAAACTGATTTGTGTGTGTGTGTGTGTGTGTGCCACTGAGGATTGCTTAGCCTCACACATACTAAGCACGTGGTTTATGACTGGCATCCCCAGCTCTTCTAAACTTTTGTTTTGAAGCACAATCTCCCTAAGTTGCCTAGCCTGGCCTAACTTGCCACCCTCCTGCCTCAGCCTCCCTAATAGTTGAGATTACAGGGATGTGCCACCACATCCAGCTGGCCTTACAGTCTTCATTAGTGTAGAAAATAAATATTATGGTACAAGGTTAAAACAATCTAAACTAATTAAGAACCAATTTACTGAACTAGTCTCCAGTTGGGCAGTGCTTCAAACAGCATTGTACTTTGTGAATAAGTTCAGGTTTGCCTGGAGGAGAAATCCACATGGCAGACTGGCTGGTTAATCAGCACACCCATTTTCCTCCACCAGTTGGACCCTCATTGACACCCACACCAGACCTGCCAGATAGCTTGTGTCCCCGTGTAGTTGCTGGCATATGGAGCTCTCACACTTTTTGTTCTTTGGCAGGTAGATGAAAAATAGCTTGAAGCTTGCATCAACTTGGCCAGACTGTGTGACATTTCCCAGCTTTCTCTTCTCTGCATGTTTCTGGTTAGTATGGGCCTCAAGAGAGATTCTCATGCAAGATGTGGCACCAGAGAGCCCTGCATCACATCCCAATCTGCTCAGTGCTACAATGCATGGCAAAAGGAAAGACATAGAGACAGAATTAAAAAAAACAGTTATGGGGAGCCAGGATGACCAGTGCTTGTGCAAGCAAAGGCCCTGAATACCCAGAGCCATCGATATTTATTGGTGACATCATAGTTAGATTGAGGTAAAGAGGCTATGTGGAATTGCTACGGTTATGTTGCTGATGCAGACAAGGCTTATAAAGGAAGAGACAAAGCATTCTTTTTTATTTTCTGAAGCATTCTTGAATTAGGAATGGAACAGACAAGATATAGGTTGTGGTTGATAGTTAACCTTGTCTTTTTAGTAAAGAAGTTTTTAACTTTGGGAATGGAATTTGGGTGCCAGTCACCCTGACCTCAGCTGCTATGTTATCTCATATTGAGCCCCACAACTTCACGAGTCATCTCTGGTCTCTGCTGTGAGCATTGGTGGAGAGGTTGTGCTAGCCTGTATGCCGCCCACAATGCTCCTATGAGTCACATAGGCTTCAGTTGGACTCACTTCTTAAAATAAGCCAATTGTGGGGTTACAGCCTTTACAGCCTGCTCTGCTTACAGCCTGCTTGGGACATAATCCATGGGGCCATCTCCATAATGTGGCAGATAGAAGTAAGCGGCACTCATTTGTGGAGCTTGCTCCTCACTGCTGTCTGCCGGAGCAGCGAATTGATGTGGGCAAAGCCCAGGCCTGCGACTGTTCCCTCTTCCCCGGGATGGGTCATTGGCTGGAGCGATGCTTGGGCCAGATAGATGAAAGGTCCCAGCTTCTGCGGGAAATCCTTGTCACCCACGACAACAAGAACAAATGTGAGTTACCGGGGATTTAGCTCAGTGGTTCTGGCACCTGCCTCGCAAGCTCAAGGTCCTGAGTTCGATCCCCGGCACACACACACACACAAAAAAGTGAAGAACAAATGTGAGTTTCAGTCCATCCTTTCCAACTCCACCCATATTGGGACTCCAGCCAGCTTTGAAGCCTGCACCCCACTTTAAAGCTATCTTCCTTTCCTGAACCCCTGATTTGTGTATTTTAAGTTATTTATCATAGTACTGGGGACTGAACCTAGGTCCTTCACACTGAGCTACAGTTGGGGTCTTTTTAGTGTGTGCCACTGTACCCAGCTGCCTCATGGAGTTTAAGGTCCAGCTGCAGCATTAGATCAAGAACTGGGTGTGGTGGCACACATCTGTAATCCCACCACTTGGGAGACTGAGGCAGGAGGATCACCTTGAGTTCAAGGCCAGTCTAGGCAACATAGTGAGTTCAGCTTGAACTACAAAAAAAAAAAATTAGATCAAGAAGACAGATTTATACAGGCAGTCTTTCCTTTTTTGGGGTGCTGGGGATTGAGCTCAGAGCTTTACACATGCTCTACAACTGAACTATACCCCCAGCCTCTTTTGTGTTGTTGTTTGTTTGAGTGAGATGTGGTCTTGCTATGTTGCCCAGGCTGCTCTCAAACTCTTGGGCTCAAGTGATCCTCCTGCTTCAGCCTCCAAGTAGCTGGGCCTGCAGGTGCACATCATCCTGTCTGGCCTAACTTTTCTTTAAAATATGAACTTTATGCAGGGAAGTGCACACCTGACAAGGTTAGAGCTTGATAAAGTGACCCAAAGTGATCATGCCCAGGGAACCGCCACCCAGGCTGAACATCAGACCCAACCTCACCCCCAGGGTTTTCTCTGTCTCTCACCCTTCCTTCCTCCCTGGGGAACTTTCTTGGTTTCTCACACTATAGATTCCTTTCCCCAGTGTTGTGCTTTACACAGATGGAATCGTGGAGGAGATGCTTTCTTGTATCTAGCTTCTTTTGCCTGTTATGCTTATGAAGTTCCTTGGTGTCGAGATGAGAGGCTCTAATTGGTTCTTTTGTTTTTGTTTTTGCTGAGGATTGTTCCAGCTGCTGTGTACACCTGCTATGGTTTAGGTAAGTGTCTCTCAAAGGCCCATGAGCGAAGTGCTTTGTCCCCAGCCCTTGGCTCCACTCAGAGGTGGAACCTTTAAGAAGTAAAGCCTAGCTGAGAGCGGTGTCACATACCTCTAATCCCAGCACTTAGGAGGCTGAGCCAGGGGGATTGCCATGAGTTTGAGGCCAGCCTGGGCTACATAGAGAGACCCTATGTCAAAAAAAAAAGAGTGGTGGTGCACAACTGTACTCCAAACACTCTAGAAGGCTGAGGCAGAAGGACCACAAGTTCAGGCCCAGGTGGAGCAACTTAGATACTTAGCAGGGCTCTATCTCCAAATAAAAAAGAAAACAGGGCTGGGGAAGTAGAGCCCAGTGGGGTCTTCTGGCCCATGGCAATGCTCCGAAACAGATACTGGGACCCAGCCTCTTGTTCTCCCTTTGCACATAGCCATGCGGTGAGTGGGCTTTCTCACCCATGTGCTTGTGCTGTGATTGGCGATGGGCCAATCAGTCACAAACCGAACCTTCCAAAACTGAGCCAAATATCAACCTTCCCTTCTTATAGGTTGGTCATCCCAGGTGTTTTGTTACAGTGATAGAAACCTGATTAATAAAACACCACAGTAAGTTTATCCCTTCTTCTGTCAGGGTATATTAGAATGGTTTTCAGTGTGGGGCTACAATGGCTTTTCTGCAGCAAATATTCTTGGATCATTTGGTGCACAAATGTATGCGTTTATGTTGGATAAGTTCTTAGGAGCACTGCCGGCCACAGGATACACACATAGTAGCTTTAGGAGACATCGCCAGTGTTCCAAAGAGGCCTTAGCAGTTAACATTCCCACCAGCAGGTTATGCAAGCTCTGTTTCGCTATGTCCTCACCCAAATTTGGTAGTATCAGTGTTTCATTTTAGCCATTCTGATGGATGTGTAGTGACAGTATATTGTGGACTTAGTCTGACAACTGTGAAGTTGGGAGCCTTTTCATATGGTTTTTGTTTTGTTTTGTTTCTTTTGGGTTTTTTTTGGTACTGGGGATCGAACTTGGGTCCTTGTGCTTGCGCAGCAGGTGACGAAACCACTGAGCTAAACCCTGGCGTCTTTTCATATGTTCACTGGCCATCTGGAGATCCTCTTTTTTTTTTTTTTTCCAGCACCAGGGATCGAACATCAGGACCTAGCACTTGCCAGGCAGGCAGTGGCACCACTGACCTACATCCCCAGCAAGATCCTTTCCTAAGATGTCCTGTCCACTCAAGGTTTTTGCTCATTTTCTATTGTCTGGATCTTTTCCTGTTGTTTTTTTAATTTTCTCTTTGAGACAGGGTTCCACTATGCTGTTCAGGCTGGCCCCAGGCTGGCCTCAAACTCACGGTGATCCTATTGCCTCAGCCTCCCGAGTGCTGGGATTACAGGTGCGCACCACCACACCCTGCTTCTTTTTGTTTTTGAGACAAGGTCTTACTATGTAGTTCAAGCTGGTGTTGAACTCACTGTGTAGTTCAGGCTGGCCTCGAACTTGCAGCGGTCCTCCTGCCTCAGCCTCCCAAGTGCTGGGACTACAGGCGTGCACCACCATGCCCCACTTGCTTTTGTTTTTTTGAGAAAGAGTCTCACTAGATAGTCCAGTCCAGGATGGCCTTGGACCCCTTATGTAGCCCAGGGTTGGCTTAGTCTTGTGGTCCTCCTGCCTCAGCCTCCCAGAGTGCTGGGATTACAGGACTGTGCCACTGAGCCTGACCTAAATATCGATTCAACTAGTTCATCTGTTCTTTTCTCTTTTGTTCTCCATCTGGGATTCACATTTAATATATGTTACCCCTTTTATAGTTGTCACAATGTTCTTGGATATTCCATTCCTCTTTTTTTTTTCCTTTCACTTTTTTTTTCTTTGTGGTGCTGGGTTGGATACAGAAGCTGACCTATTATATTAGGCAAGTGCTGTACTACTGGGTTATGCCCCCAGCCTCTTTTCAGTATTATGTTCTTCCTTCCTTCCTTCCTTCCTTCCTTCCTTCCTTCCTTCCTCTCTCTCTCTCTCTCTCTCTTTCTTCTTTCTTTCTCGGGATTCAACTTGGGACCTTGCACTTGCGAGGCAGGCGGTGGAACCACTGAGTTGAATCCCCAGCCGCTGTTGTTATCTCATCATTTGTGTGACACTGAATTTTTAGCCCAGGACCTTAATGCTGAGCTACATCTCCAACCCTTCTTTTGAGACAGGGTCATGGGAAATTGCCTGGTCAGGACTTAACCTTTTGGTCCTCCTGCCTCAACCTCCTGAATGCTGGGATGAAATTTATCAGGGTTTTTTTTTTCTCAAGATCATCCTACCCTTGTTGAAGAGGCTGGGCAACGTGTTTTCCTTTCTGTTCCGTGGAAGAGCTTGTGTAAGACAGATATTTTCTTCCATCAATGTTTGCAAGAATTCATGGAGGAAGCCTTTTGGTCCTGAAGTTATTTACTTTGTCCCTGTGGGATCTCTTTGTTTTCATTGGCATTGCTTATTTATAAGGTCGAGTAACTTTTCACATGTTGAAACAGCTATTGAAATTGAGAACTGTGGACAAATGAATCAGAGCCCTGCATGGATCTCTAATGGTCAAAAGAAAAGTCATTTCTTTGGAATCTTCCTAATGGATTTGGTCTTTGATAGTAATAGCTAACTATTTAAACATTAAAGAAATGAACTCCACATCCTATTATGTATTGATTTTTTTTCTTTTTGGTACCAGGGATTGAACTCGGGAACTTTTGCTTGAGAGGCAGGTGGGAGAACCACTGAGCTAAATCCCCTGACAATTTTTTTTTTCTTTTTGTGGTCCTGGGCATCAAATCCAGAGCCTTGCACAAGTAATTTTTTAAAAAATAAACCAGGGGGCTGGGAATTTAGCTCAGTGTTGCCATGCCTGCCTTGCAAATCCAAGATCCTGAGTTCGATCCCTGGTGCCAAAAAAATAAAAAATAAACCAGGTTCAATTTTATTCAAATTCTCTAAACTTTACACTGAATGCTAATTGCTTCTAAAATACATATTACCCTTTATTTTATACTTTTTCTATTTTTTCTTTACAGTTTCTCAATAGAAGCCAGAATCTGACCTACTATTCTGATTAAGCTTCTTTTTATATTTATTTATTTATTTATTTATTTATTTTTGGACAAGATCTTCCTGTGCAGTCCAGGTTGGCCTTGAATTCACTATGTAGCCCACGCTGGCCTCAAACTCATGGCAATCTTCCTGCTTCAGCCTCTTGAATAGTAGGATTATAGGTGTGTGTTACCACACCCCACTTTAAGCTTCTTTTTAATATTCATGGCCAATATCTGGCTTCTATATTTTTCCCCAGTACCAGGGATTGAACTCAGGACCTTGTGCTTGCTAGGCAGGCATGGTACCACTGAGCTACATCCTCGACCTTAATATCTGGCTTCTAAAAGAAAGAGTCAAAAAAAACAAAAACAAAAATCAAATAAAAGAAAGGCTTTTGGTCTTTTCAATTGCTCACTAATAGGGCAAGACTGCATTGTAACCTATAATCACATGACCAAATTTAAAATCAATCTTGGCATCCAGTCTTTTTTTCTTTTTGAGACAAGATCTCACTATGTAGTTCAGGCTGGCCTTGAACTCACTAGGGGCCTCTAACTCTTGGCAATCCTCCTGTCTCAGCCTCCCAAGTGCCGGGATTACAGGTGTGCACCACCACACCTGGCTGGCATCCAGTCTTGCATTTCTAATCAAATTCACAATCCACCTTTCAGCTTCTTCTGGAGTCATGTTCAGTTTATCTGCTAACATATTAATGCTGGTACATAGGTGAATATGACAAAAAGTCTCAAATATGAAGAGATGGGTATTTTCATTAGACCTGACTTACTTTCCCTCAGTGTTTTCTGAGCTCTACTAAAGCCAAAGTATAAGCATTAAACAAATTCTGTAATTGGGTCCTTGTATGTGTAAAACTCCTATTAATAACTTTTACTAGATCTTTTAGCACCTGCCAGTGTTTTTGAATATTTTATTTGTTATGACTGCTGTGGTCAAATAGTGGAGAATATGTGAAGAAATCATCTGAATTGCACTAAGGTACTGTGACTGTTAAAAGAAGAGATCACTAATATTATCTCAACCTTTGGAGTGGCTGAAGAAAACAAACAGAGACCAACGGATGAGCCACGTTTGCTGCTGAGATGGCATGGAAAACTCACAGGATTGTTACCTCAAGTCTCTGAAGCAGGTAAGGTCTTTTATGGTTGCATCCCATTATGCATGAAAATGTCAGAGGCCAGTTTTCCCCAGAAAAGTGAAAGCATTCTGTCGGTTGCTGGAATCAACCCTCTAAAAATATTCAGCTGCTCCTGAGCCATTTCCACACTTGTACTGGAATTTTGCACAATTGTAAGCTGTATCTAAATATTCCTACTGAAACCCGTATGTAACTGCCAGGTAATCAAATAACATCTGACCATCCCTGGTTGACTGCATTTGCTTCATAATTTCTGGATCCTCAAACATCTTCACAATTGGTTCTGTTTCTGCCTAAAGTTGTGCCAGTTGTACAACTGCGGTTCTTTTTTTCTCTCAAGGTATGAGGAATGTCATCAGAATAAAGGTTTTTGTACATATCCACAGCAAAGTCAGCCATGTTGGTATCACTAAGAAGGTCCAGCTTCCTTTGTAATAATTTCTTCTCATTTTACTTTCACACCAAAGTGTGACAGTTTAGTATTACAGCCAAGTGTTACGGCTCTGTATAACAGCCAAGTGTTACAGCCACGTGTTATGGTTATCCAAAGGCCGCTGGTGGTGAAGAAGTTGAGCGGCACTCAGAGAGATGGAAGGAAGCTTTTATTATGCCAGTGGGCCCAGAGGAGTTCACACTCCGAAGTCTGAGCCCCAAACAGAAATGGAAGCAATCTTATACAGAGATCTATGGGGTGGAGTGGTGGGCCCACCTGCCTGGCAAGCATGCTCATTGAGGCGGATGGGGAGAATTAACAGAACATTCTTGAAACCTTAGGCTTGGGAGCAGACAAAGGCCTGCCCTGTTATGCATTATTTCCTTATCAGTACATCTTCTTCATAGAGAGAAACTCCTGGAGTGGGAAGACCAGGTGCTGGTTCAGAAAGTGTGCCATATGCACCTTGCACATGTAATTTTTTCCTGAGTTTTTCATGGGCCCTTAAAATTTTTTTTATGGGGCCGGGGATTTAGCTCAGGGGTTCCGCCACCTGCCTTGCAAGCGCAAGGACCTGAGTTCAATCCTGGTACCAAAAAAAAAAAATTTTTTTTTAGAATATGTTGGCAGTACATAATGATCACATTCATCATGGAGAGTTGGTACATGTATGTCAATTCTTTTTATATCCCCTTCCTCATTGGTCTTTTAAGATATTTTTCCACATTAAAAAAAAACATTTTTTGTGAGATGCTGTGGCGCATACTTATAATCACAGCACTCTGAGAGGCTGAAGCAGGAGGGCCACAGGTTCAAGCCTAGCCTGGGCTATTGAGTGACTTAGTGAGCCCCTGTCTTAAATATAAAAGTTTTAAAAAGGGCCAAAGATGTAGCTTAGCACAAAGGTCCTGGATTTAATCCCCAGTATACACATACATGCACACACACACACACTTTTTTTTTTTTAGTATTTTAAAAAATTCATTGTCTCACTATGTGGACTAGGTGCAAAACCCAAACTCACCGTGTATGCTAGGCTGGCCTCAAACTTGCCATCCTCAGCCTCAGCCTCAGCCTCCCAAGTAGCTGAGAGTACAAGCATGGACTACCACACCCTCCTCAGTGGCTCCCTTCTTAACCAACTGATATAGTAGGTATCAGGATTGAGCTAGATGAGGAATGAAAGCTTGTCAATAATCCACAAGCTCTACAAAAGCCTATATATCCTCTGCCATGTGAAGGATGGGGAAATTTGCACTTGATCTTACACATGTCTGGAATCAAATAGGACCCACCCTCAGAACTTTACAGATAGTCCAGGGCTTTAGATGGGATTGGAAGCCCCTCCCCTCGTGTGCACATGAGAGCAGTCATCCCTCTGCTGTCCTGCAGCAAGGTATAGCCTTCACCAGTCAGCACACCATCCATACCATGGAGGCAGAATCTCCACCCCACCCTCAAGTCGAGGTGAATCAAGTTTCAAAGCAATGCTGAAAAAGTCATTAGCTAAAACCAGCACAGCATGCCTGGAGGCAAGAGAGGTGTCTGCTTTTTTCCAGTAGCATAGACAAGAAGTATCTCATCCAACTTCTTGTAATCCGAAGTCATTTTGCTCTTTTACCAGCCATGCAGAGGGAGCCTTGAGCAAGTTGTAAAAATCCCAATCTACTTTCATTTTTTCACGGTCTTTCCAAACTCAGTACATACACCCAGTAGCTTGTACACCTGGTATTTACTACCTGCCTAGATGGGAAGGCTATCAGGGTCCCATTTTGTTTGAACTTTGAGTAGAAATTCCTTATGCAGAGGTTTGTAATTCTTTCCTAATACAATATCCTTCTCTAGAATGTACTCAGGGACCAGGGAGATTAGTACCAAATATGGACCAGGAGACACTCTCCCAATTCCTAGATGTAACAAAACTTGTACTTTGATGTTCTCACTCCTATACCCATCAATTACTGCCCAGGGCTCCAGAAAACATGGAGGATCCCCATCAATCAATGTACATTCAGTCCCAGTATCTATCTGAGTGATGGTCTTTTCCTTGTTCTTGGAGGACCAATAAACAGTGAATTCCATGTGAGGCCTCTAGGCACCCCACTGGCCCTCACTCTGGGGCAACATTGGCACCATTCCTCATCACAAGGAGTGGGAGAAGCCATCCTAAGAGCTACATCCCCAGGCCTTTTCTATTTTTTATTTTGTGACAGGGTCTCACTAAATTGCTAAGTTTCCCAGGCTGGGCTGGAATCTGTGGCCTCCTGCCTCAGATCCCAGAGTTCTGGGATTACAGGCCTGTGCTGCCACGCCCACCTCTCCCATTTTTATTGGTTCCTTTTTCTTATCAGGCTTTGTGATAAATTGTACACTGTCCTGGCTCCTTCAGGCTTTCCCAGGTTCTTATTTACCTTAAAGGGCCATACCATTTTAGAGGGGACATTTTGCCTCAGCCTCCCCAGTGCTGGGATTATAGGTGTGCACCACTACACCTAGCAAATTGTAACTTGAGGGGGAGGGTTTACTTGGCTTACAGTTTATAGAAGTTTCAGACCATAATCAGCCAACTCCAAGGCAGGGGCAACAAACAGGCATGGCAGAGCAGAAACAACATGGCACACACAAGGCAGCAAAGATAACAAGAGAGTTGTCAGCATCTCCCTGCTCCTTTTATCTTACTCAGGCTACTTAGGGCAGTAGCACTCATGCCCTTAATCCTACTGCCCTTGAGCTCACCATTGCATCATGAATCAATTCCAGCTTTATACACTCTAAGCCTATGACCACATGAGGGTTTGGGGGGACATCTAGACCCAAACCATAACATTCTGCCCCTGGCCCCCCAAAGACTCATGTACATTCCTTTACACAAAAGGCCTTTAGCCCATCTCCAAGAGGTGCCAAAGTCCTAACAGTTTCAGCACTGCTGAAAAGTCCAAGTCCCAAGTCTCCTCTGAGATTTAAGGCAAACTATTTTTTGTTTTTTGTACCAGGGATCGAACTCGGGACCTTGTGCTTGCGAAGCAGGCACTAGAACCACTGAGCTAAATCCCCGGCTAAGGCAAACTCTTAACTGCAGGCCCCCGTGCAAATGAAAAGAAAGCCAAACACTTCCAACATTCAATAGCACAAGATGGACATTACCATTCCAAAAGGTACAAATAGGAGGTTACAAAGGAAAGGGACCAACATAAGTCCAAAATCCAGTAGGAGAAACATTAAATCCCACAGTTCCATTTCCAGCATCCCCAGCAATCTGTGGCAACTTGTGAACTCCAGAGGGTTTTGGTGGCTCCGCCCCTATGGCACTTTTGGTGGTTATAGCTCCTATGGCTTCTCTCTTGGGCCAGCTCTGCTCCCTACTTGCAGCTTTCCTCAGACAATCCATGCTCCTGGCTTCTCCAAACTTCTGGGTCTCCAGTGCACCTTCGGCTTCACACTCAGCTTCACACACTGCCCTCTCAGGGGCACCCTGCCTGGTCTCCCAGGCCTTCTTCTGAAATCTGGGTGGTAGCCTTCCTGACTCTACAACTCTTGAATTTTGCATGCGCCTAAACTCAGCACCATGTGGATGATGCCGAGGTCTGCTGCCAGCTGGAGCAGTAGTAGCCAGTCTTCCCTCTCTCTTGGCTGTAGGGGTCGAGTGCCTGGATCTTTGAGCACTCTGAACCCAATCCTGAGGAACAAATTCTCTAGACTCCCGCCATTTTGGAACAGCTTCCCTAGGTTGCCATTTTGGAACAACTTCCCTAGGCTGCTGCCATTCTGGAACATGGTGTGGCAGTCGCCATTTTGGAACCTGGTTCTCTGGGGCTTTTTTCTCAAAGCAAATTCCTTCACCTTTATAATTCTGAGGCTGCAGAGTGTGAGGCTGCTTCCTGTCATGCTTTCAAACCATCTTTTTTATTTTCCTGTTCCTTCTCAGTAATCAAGATTTGTTCTGCTCTATCTTTGCAGTCCACAGATTTACTGGGGCTTCCTTTCTGGCCCAACTCAAAATGTTTTAAGTCATTTTGCTGGGCTCCTTGCTCTTGATTCTTCACATAGATCTGACTAAAAGCCCCAACAGTACCCATGCCACTGCCTCAATATTCGACTGCCTTGAAATTTCTTCTGAAAGATTAATTAGTCTACCACACAGGCTCAGGCAAAATCTCTGGACATGAACAAAATGCAGACAAACTTTCTGCCAAGCCATAACACACATCATCTGGAGTTCAATAGCCAATGCAGTCCTTCTTCCTACCAGAAACCTTCCTGGCCTGATCTTTATAAGCTTTCTGGTCTTCTGATCTCTGACTAGAATCTCCTTTACAAAAAAAAAGACTCTCCCATACAGAACAGCCTGAGGCGTTCAAACCCTACTCTTTTTAGCTGGTAGCTCTGAATCTTCCAGCAAGGTCACTGAACAGGAACAAAATTCAGACAAACTTTCTGTCAAGTCATAACAAACATCTTCTGGAGTCCAGCAGCCAATGCACTCCTTCTTCCCAGCAGAAACCTCCTGAACCTCTTTTCCACCAGCTTTCTGGTCTTCTGAGCTCTGACCAGAATCTTCCATACAAAACAGTCTAAGGCATTCCAGAGGTGCTTCTGTAGCCAACATCTCTGGATCTTTCCTAACTCTTCCCCTTCACGCAAGCCAGTTCCAAAGGTTTTTGAGCCACTTGGCCAGGTAATGTCACAGCAATGACCCCACTTCTCTGGTATCAAATTTCTTTGTTAGTTACTTTTCTCTCATTGCTGAGATAAAATATCAGACACCAAAGTTAAAGGGAAAGGGGCTTATTTGGCTTACGGTTCATAGAGGTTTCAGTCCATAATCAGCCAACTCCAAGGCAGGGACGACAAACAGGCATGGCAGAGCAGAAACAACATGGCACACACAAGGCAGCAAAGGTAACAAGAGAGCATAACTTCTAATTCTTTATTTTGTTTGGTTTTTTGGGTTTTTTCAGACAGAGTCTTGCTACATAGATCAGGCTGGCCTTGAACTCACTATGTGGCCCAGGCTGGCCTTGAACTCCTGGTGATCCTCCTACCTCAGCCTCCTGAATGCTGGGATCACAGGTGTGTGCCATCACACTGGCATTTTTATTTTTTTTATTTATTTGTTTGAGACAAGGTCTCACAATGCAGTTCAGGCTAGCCCTGAGCTCACTATGTAGTCCAGGCTGGCCTCAAACTCACAGTGATCCTCCTACCTCTGCCTCCTGAGTGCTGGGATCACAAATGTGTGCCATCACACCTGGCTTTTTTATTTTTTTTTGAGACAGGGTTTCACTATGTAGTTCAGACTGGCCTTGAACTCACACCGATCCTCCTGCTTTTGAGGGACAGGCACATGGTGACATCAGGCAAAAGTTCCAAAAGCTAGAGGGTTTTGCTTGCATAAATGCTACTCACCTCATAAAAATGGCCACCCCCAAAAAATGGCCACCAAGGTGTATGTTAATCATAATCAAGAGACAAAATGACAGGCTGACCAGAGACTTGAAAAAGAAAAAAGGAAAAAAAAGGACAAACCTGCTGGCAGCAACACTCTCTGGAAAAAAGACAGAAGACCTAAAGGGACAAAGATGAAAAAAATAAGTCAAAGATCAGGCTAGACAAAACCCAGGAACTGTCAAAAACTAGCTTAAAATCATATACACTATGTAAAAATTCAGACATTAAAAGAATAAATGTCCAGAAAAAAATTAAAAAGATGAGAAAAAGTACAAGACAGGAGACCCCTCTACAAAAGGCCACAATCACAAGGAGCAAGGTGCTGATCTAATTGGGCTCACAGGAGCCAAGGGTTATGAGGACTAGGCCAGACCGGGCTCCATCTCTTTGAGTCCTCAGGTGCTTATAGTCGTGACAACTGTGGGGAGCCAATTGATACACTTTACGGTAGATAGTAGAGCTAAACATTCTGTGGTGACACAGCCCATTAGACTGTTGTCCAAAAACCATGTGACTACTGTGGGGGCCACTACAGTTCCCAAGGGAGGCCATTTTCCTGGCCTAAGAGGTGTGTTATAAGGAAAAAAAGATCCCACATGAGTTCCTATACCTTCCAAATTGCCCAGTTCCCTTGCTGGGAAGAGATTTGCTTCATAAGTTATAAGACCAAATTGCCTTTGGAGCACCAAAAAAACAACAAAAAACCCAACCCACTTTAAATCTAACCCACCCAGAGGCTATGATGTCAACCCTCACCATCCCACAGGCTGAAGAATAAGACTGTACTCTGATAAGCCACCCCAGCAGGGAACAAATAAACTGTATGGGTTGACACAGACAATTCCCAGAGTATGGGTTAAGAACAGCCCACTTGGACTAGCTATAAGTCAAGCTCTGGAGATAATAGAACTAAGGGGGCAACTCCTGTATAAATTCACCAATACCCCTCCTCTGGGAAGCTATATAAGACATCCAGAGACACTTAAAAGAGATTTATAAAAAATAGAATCTGGGTCAAATGCCAGTCTTCTTCTTTTTTTTTTTTTCTTTTTTCTTTTTTGGTACCAGGGATAGAACTCAGGACCTGGCGCTTGTGAGGCAGCTGTGGTGCCTCTGAGCTAAATCCCCGGCCCTCTGGTTTTTGCTGGTATGTAAACCAGGGACTAATAAATATAGGCCAGTACAAGACTTGCATGCTATAAATCAGGCTACTGAAACCATACAGCCAGTGGTACCAAACCCATATATACTAATGGGACTCATCTTAGCTAGTGCTGCCTGGTTCACTTGCCTGGACTTAAAAGACACCTTTTTCTATCTCTGCTTGGCACCAATCAGTGGACCCATTTTTACATTTCAATGGGAGGACCTGGTTGCTGACATAAAAAAACAGCTCACTCAGACTAGTCTTCCCCAGGGGTTTAAAAACTTGCCTATGATCTTTGGGAAAATACTGGCCACCAATTTCAAGGCCTTTCTCGTGCCAGGAAGTAACTGTTTTATTACAATACAGTTGTAATTACAATTACAACTTTTAAAATTATAACAATTATAATTCTAATACAGTTGGACCAGAAATCTTCACCTGCTCTAGAAGGAAAAATATAAGGCATCTTAAAAAGTGCAAATTTGCCAACAAAAGGTCAGGTATCTGGGTTTTATAGTAACATCAATAATTTTTAAAAAGTCAACTGGGCACTAAACAGAAACAAGCTGTCTGTGCCTTCCAACCCTGACTACCAGATACCAGTTACCTGGGAGCAACAGGTTTCTGCCACATCTTGATCCCTAACTTCTCACTCATGACTAAGTCCTTCTATAAAGCTACCAAGGGTTGGGGGAGCCCCTCTTCTAGAAAGTTAAATAAGAGAAGTCATTCAAACAAATAAAAAAAACCCTTAACCCAATCTCCAGCCGTGAGCTGCCAAACATAATCAAGCCTTTCTTCCTGTACATCCACAAACAAAACAAAATGGCTATAGGGGTCCTGACACATTTTGTGGGGTCATAGGATCCTGGCACCATCTGGTGGTGTACTTGTCAAAATAAATAGACTCTATGATCTTGGGGTGGCCTCTATGCTTTAAAGCACTTGCTGCCACTCCCCTCTGACAATCTGACTCTGGGACAGCAACTGACTATCTGAGTGCTACATTCAGTCATAACCTTGATAAACTAGAGAGAACACCATTGGTTATCAAACCCACAAATAACTTGATATTAAGGTCTCCTATACAAAAATCCCTACACAAACTTAGGGACTATAAACATTCTTAATCTCGCTATTTTGCTCCCAGTTGAGCCAGGAGCCCCCTCCATGTAAAAATCATGGACAAAATATTCTTGAGCCAGAGAGATCTCACAGACTGCCCTCTTAGAGACCCATATGTTGCTAGAAGGGGCCCAACAGACAAGATATGCAATGATGACATTGTACTCTGTGGTAGAGACCCAACCTCTGTCCCCAAAACCTCAGCCTAGAAGACAAAAATGCAAACATCTATAGAGATTCCAGATGTGCATTTATGACATTACATGTATATGAGGCCGTATATTTTTTTAAAAAGGACTTTAACTGCTAAATATATATATATATATATATATATATATAGAGAGAGAGAGAGAGAGAGAGAGAGAGAGAGAGAGAGAGAGAGAGAGAGACAGAAAGAGAGAGACATAATGTAGGCCCCAGAAAAGGTGGCTATTATACCTACAGAGGACATTAATAGATTGAGACATTAAATACACTCCCCCCAAAAGTAAAACCCCAAAATAGGCAGAAAAACAAAATTGGCTGCTATGGCAGCCCCTCAACCCAAAGGCGGGGCCCTCACCATGGCCCTCATCCTGGAGCCTCCTCTCCCAGAGTCTGAGCTACTCCTCAGATACAAGAGCCTGACTTGCCAAAAAACCTAAAAAGTATATTTAAAAAATAATAAAAGTTTACTAAATGAGAGGCTAGCCATACCCAAAGTGCTAGGCCTCCAGTTCATCCAAGTTCAATCCCCGGTACCAAAAACAAAAACAGAAACCAAGTCCTTCCCAGCCTTGTGCAGTGCCCCCACCTCAGCTGTGTCCTGAACAAATAATTGGTCAAGACAAGATCTAGAAACCACCTCTAGAAGGAAACTCTAGAACCCCGGATCCCAGTAATACTAGTGTATGAAGACTCCTCAAGGTGACTGAAGAAAGAGGCAGGCAGATCTAGGATTGCACAGAATGCAGTTTATTGGGAGATTTACTGACAAACATGCTTCTTGGCAGCAGCATTCCAAACAATAACAGTGTTATTTGAAGTCATTTTGGTGTTGATTTTCTGTCACAAGGTGTATAAAGAGTCAACTTCAAGGATCCCCAGCTAAGCTGGGAAAACACGATGACCTGCATTGCTGGTGGACCAGGTGGGCTGTGGACAGCGGCTGGACAAGTCTTCCAGGAAGGATAATCAGTGAAGAAGACAAGTGGGGTTCCTCTGAGGGCCTCCGGAGCCATGGAGAGCCTCACACTACCTCTGGCCAGGGCCAGGGATGCCTTTTCCAAGGTCCACTTTCTTTCTTTCTTTCTTTCTTTCTTTCTTTCTTTCTTTCTTTCTTTCTTTCTTTCTTTCTTTCTTTCTTTCTTTCTTTTTTGTTTTAAGAAGGGGTAGCCAGGCTTGGTGGTGCACACCTGTAATCCCAGCACTCAGGAGGCTGAGGCAAGAGGATTCCCATGAGTTCAAGGCCAGACACAGCAAGACACAAGAGCGGCTAGCCTCTGAATCTGTAGGCATCAGTAAAGCAAGATTAAAACTAGTGCAAGTTTTTATGGTAACCTCAAGGGTGTCTAAGAAGAATGACCTGCCATAGTCCTGCTTTGGTCTTTGCCAGATTTGGTGAATTCCCCTCAATTTTGCTAGTAAATCTCTTACTAGGAATGGAGTAGAACACTGAGACAACTAAAAACTCGTGGTTGAACATTGGGTTTTTGAAGTGACCTGTGAGAGCTGGAGTAAAGAAGAGCTGGTTAGTGCTTCCTATAACCCCAATTATGGCTATAGATCTAGAGAAGGAGTTTCCAGAGAAGGAAGTTAAAACAGAAGCTAAAGGAATTGAAATTGCTTACCTATGACATCCAGGGTCACCCAGGGTTTTTCACGGGAGATGGAGATGTCCATGAACAGGGACATTGTAGGTTACCCCAGGCCTCTTCAGTCCTCTTTATTAGGGCAGAGGGTGAAGGTTTAGGCTGGCCTTCACCATCTTGATAGCCCCTGTCTAGGAGTGGGGACAATCTTCCAGTGCTGTGGTCAGGCACACCAGCCATCTGACATACAGAACAGGGCCTTGGCAGTGGCTACATACAGCATATGCTCAGTGTCCAGTTTTCTTGCAGGCCTTGATTGGCCCTGGGTTTTTCCTTAGACAACTTGGGTGTGCTTAGAAGATTGCCAATTGCAACAGCCACAATTTTGGTCTGTCTTTGTCTCAGCCCTTCTCCTTTCATCCTCATCTAAATCCTGATTGTCGAACCTAGAAAAGTCCATGTTTAATAATTGAGTCATATTTGAAAATATTGGATCTCTCTGGGGCTCTTGCTGTGGTGTAAACGAGTGGGAAAGGCCTCTATGCCTCTGAGAGACAGGCAGGCATCTGAGGGCAGGATCAGCAAAGACATCAAGATTTTCCTTTGGAGACCTCTTTAAGGTGCCGTGGTTCTTGGGCTTTTACAGAGATAAAGAACCACAAAAACCTGAGCATAAGCAATTTCACACCACTTTAACTTAAGAGTGCCATTCCATACCCATCTTTCAGCATTTCCTAGTTTACTTCAGTGGTGAAGTCGCTGGGATGTCTCCCATGGTCCTTTGGTCCACTCACTTCTGAGAGAAGGATGGAGCCCACGCAGGAGCTTGCTTAGAAACTCCCAAGACATCAAGATGAAGCCCCCCACCACTCCCTTAACCACAGAAACAGTAAACTAAGAGACCTGGGTGGACCCCCTCAGGGGGCTTCCTTACCCTGTTGAGCCCAGGAGATCAGGGTGGAACACTTTGTGGGGTTCCCTAGATCCAGGTGGATTCCCTTAGCCACTTGAGAAACAGAGATTAGAGCTACATCCCCTGTCCCTCACCCAACTCTTCTTATAAAGTATTCCATAATGGAGTCTCCACCCTCATGAATTTATCTAATTCTTTAAAAAAATTTATCTAATTCTATTTTTTTTTTTGATACAGGGTCTCACTATGTCCTCCAGGCTGGCCTTGAATTCACTGTGTAGCCCAGGCTTACCTCAAACTTAGACTGATCCTCCTAATAAAGAAATAATGCACAACCAGGGAGGCCTTTGTTAGTTGACAAGTCCCACTGTCCATGTTTTTGCCATAAAATGTTCTATTGAAGCAATGTAACTCTCTGCAGGATATTCCTACCCAATGTATCAAGATGTTCTGTTCAAGCAATGTAACTGTGCTGCATGATGTTCCTACCAGATGTTTCAACAATGTTCTGTTAAGTCCACCTTCCCACTTCTATGAGCATGCTGACCCAGTATGTGGGCCTACCCTCCTACCCCTTAGATCTCTAATATAAGGCTGCTTCCATTTCTGTTCAGGGCTCAGACTTTGGAGTGTGAACTCCTCTGAGCCCACTGGCATAATAAAGGTTCCCTCCAACTCTCTGAGTCCACTTGACTTCTTTGCCTTCAGAGACTTGGATATCTGTAACACTTGGCTGTAACACTTCACTGTAATACTTCGCTGTAACATTCCTGCCTCAGCCTCCCAAATGCTGGGATTACATGAATTCATCTACTTCTAATCAATTCCCAAAGGCCACACCTCTATCATAGTTAGTTTAAGACTCCACCCTCTTCATGCCTGGAAATGGGGATTAAATGTCAACACAGGAATCCTTGGGGGATGCTTATCACTGTCACAGTGAGGATAAAACCAACACAATGGCAGTGGCAATAGATATAAGGAGATGGAGCAGGGGCTGATCCTTGCAGCAGGAAGGGAGAGGGGCCTCTGACTATAGGGGGGAGGAGAGGGGCCCAGAGTTTAGGCTGACTTCGGATTTGCCATGTTGAGTCAGAGGGGCTTGTGGGAGATAGGTGGGTACTGTTTGGGTCTGTGGGTCTGATGCTGACATGAGGTTGGAATCCACCACCCTCAAGTGGAATCTTAGCTTCCTCTGTATGGGTAACAATCCAGGGATGGCCCAGGGTCCCAGGAGTGCTCCCAACCCTGAAGGTGAGTCAGGAAAGGGACAGGAAGCTGGAGATGTGGCTCAATGGGAAAGTGCTTGCCCAGCAAGTGTGAGATTTGAGCTCTAGCACTGCAAATAATAAAAACACAAGGAAACAAAACATGGCTCCAGAAAAGGCACCAGGGAGCTGGGTTGCCCTCCTGATGGGGACAAGAGGGGCACCTTCCCTACTCCAGGCACACAGGGGCAGGCAGTTCTAGTGCTCCACAGCGGCCACTGGGAACCATTGATGAGAGGAACCAGCCAAGCCTTCCCAGGCCAGCTCTCGGCAGACTACCTAGGCCTCAAGCCCAGGAGCAAGTCCAGTCTGGGAGCACAGAGCCAGGCACCCACTACAAGACAGCTAAAGTTTATGCCCAGCAGCCTTCTTCCCCTTGGTTTCCCTTGGCCCATGGGGTTTGGGACAGATGGGCGACACTGGTAGCTCTTAAGGGAGGCACTTCAAACCTAAAGGTAATCAGTACTCCCCTACCTTCACACCTCCTCTGGCTATAAAAAATTCCCAGGGAGACAGGTATGGTGGCTCATGCCTGTAATCCCAGCTCTGGAGAAGCTGAGGCAGGAAGATTGCTAGCCTGAACTACATAGCAAGACCTTGTCTTTAAAAAAAAAAAAAAGCACAGGAATGGACTTTGTTCAGCTGATGAGAGTTGGACATGAAACTTTGTTAAACTGTGTGAAACTTGTCTGAGTCAAACTGAAGTCACTTGTGTCAAACCCCAGCAATAAATAAGTAAATAAAGCTGGGAGGTTACATGCCTGCCTGCCTGATAACAAAGGACTCTGCCAGCACCACAACCTTACACAGAAATACTTCTGCAAGGACATCTGTCCAGCGACTGCCTGTCCAACCTCGGGCTGACGCCACTCCTTTCTTTTTTTCCCGTACTGAGGATCAAACTCAGGACCTTGCACTTTCGAGGCAGGCCAGGTGACACTGAGCTATATCCCCAGCCCTGACGCCACTCTTGATACCGCTTTATTTTTGCCGTGCTGGATGCTGAGTCTAGGGCCTCACACTGAGCTATATCCCCAGGCCATTTTTTATTTTTTACTTTGAATCAAGGTCTCACTAAGTTGCTCAGGCTGCCTCTTGAACTTGTGACTCTCCTGCCTCAGCCTTCGGAGTGCTGGGATTACAGGTGTGTACAACTATGCCTGCTTGCTTGCTTTTTCTTTCTTTCTTTCTTTCTTTCTTTCTTTCTTTCTTTCTTTCTTTCTTTCTTTCTTTCTTCTTTCTTTCTTCTTTCTTTCTTTCTTTCTTTCCTTCTTTCTTTTCCTTCCTTCCTTCCTTCCTTTTTCTTTCTTCTCAGGATTGAACCCAGGGGTCTCACACTGTGCTATATTCCCAGCCTTTTATTTATTTATTTTTTTTGAGACAAGGTCTTGTTAAATAACTAAATCACCCAGCAGAGGCTCAAATCTGAGAACCTCTTGCTTCAGCCTCTCAGAGTACTGGGATTATGCAGGTATATACAACCACTCCCAGCTCCTGTAAGCATTCAGACAAGCTTTTCTGTCCTCTCCACCCAGACTCTTCTATCAGAGGGGAAACACACACACACACACACACACACACACACACACACACACACACACACACACACAACACAGGAGAAAGCCCATGTGGCCACAAAGGAAGATAATAGAGGAGGAGAAATGTGGCTACGGAACATAACAGGCAATAGGAGCAAAGCCAGTTTTTCCCCTAGCGCCCCCAGAGGGAGCATAAATACCCTGCTTACTCCTTGAGTTCAGCCCCGTGATACTGATTTGGGGCTCCTGACCTGTCCATAAATTTCCCTTGTTTTAAGCCAGGAGTAAACAAGCACAAGAAACTAATGTAGCACCCTTTTCCTGCTTGTTTGATCTCCAGGGGAGGACATTCCTTGACCCCCATTATGTGGATGGATGTCCACCCCTTCAGCCAATGCTGGTGTCCTCTCACCCCAAATTCATATTGAAACCCTGTTGCCAAGATGGGGTCTTTAGAGGTGATTGTGTCATGAGGGTGAAGTCCTCCGGTATGGGATCAAGGTCAGCCCTCCGTGTCCTGAGCATTCTGTATCTGCAGATTCAACCAAGTCTGGATTCAACTGACTGCAGATCTAAACGACTCAGAAGGAGGCTGGGGGTGCAGCTCGGTGGTAGAACATTTGCCACCACATATGCACAAGGCCTTGGATTTGATCCCCAGCACTGAAAAAACTTTTTTCAGAAAAAAATGTGTATGTATTGAACATGTACAGACTTTTTTCTTGTCGTGATTTCCTGAACAATACAGCATAATGACAATTTACACTGCATTACATTGTATTAGGGATTATAAGTAATCTAGGGATGATTTGAAGTATGTAGGAGGATGGTTTTAGGTTAAATGCAAATACCGTATCATTTTATTTTGTTTTTATTTTCTGGTTTTTTGAGACAAGGTCTCTCTATGTGGCTCAAGATGGACTTGAACTCACTATGTAGCCCAGGCTGACCCTGAACTCACAGTGATCCTCCTGCCTCAGCCTCCTAAGTACTGGGATTACAGGCCTGCACCACTATGCCAGGCTTATGCCATTTTATATAAAGGACTGGAGAACCCATGGATTTCTTTCCTTTTTCTTGATTTCTTTCTTTTCTTTTTTGAAATAGTCTTACTATGTAGCCCAGGCTGGCCTTGGTCTCACAGTCCTTCTGCCTCAGCTTCCCAAGTGCTAGGATTATAATTGTGAGCCACCATGCCTGGCTGCATCCAAAGGTGTTGGCATATATGGAAGGTGTTGGAATCAATTCTCCTAGATAATGAGGGATAACTGTAGTGTCCTATAAGAGACCCCAGAGAGCTGCTTAGCCCTTTACACCATGTGTGGACACCACTAGAAGTTAGCATCTAGGAGGAAGCAGGCCTTCACCAGACACCAAACCTGCCTGCACCTTGGTCTCAGACTTCTCAGACTCCACAACTTTGAATAATAAATTTCTGTAAAGTACCATAAGCCACCCACTTTATGGTTGTCTTGTCATAGCTACTTGGATGGATTAAACAGCTCCTACAACACTTTTGGGTGACACAGAAATGCTTGATGTGCTGAGCGTGGTGACACATGCATGCCTGTAATCTCAGCACTCAGAAGGCTGAGGCAGGAGGATTGCCACAAGTTCAAGACCAGTCTGGAATGCTGGTTTGGTGTTCATGAAATTTCTCAGATGTTCTTTGTCGTGAAAGTATCTAATTTCCCCATTGATTTTGAAAGAATTTTGCAGGATACAACAGTCTAGGTTGGAAGTTATTTTCTTTTAGGGCTTGAAATACTTCATTCCAGACTCTTCTTGATTTGAGGATTTGTGTTGAAAAATCTGCCGTGATTCTGACAGGCTTTCCTTTTATAGGTGATTTGTTTCTTTTCTCTAACTGCCTGTAGGATTTTGTTCTTCTGTTGGGTTTCTGGGACCTTGATTATTATGTGTCTAGGCATAGATTGTTTTGATCATGGCTAGTTGGAGTTCTATATGCCACACTTATCTGTATATCGAATTCTCTACCTCTGTCTGGGAAGTTTTCTACTATTACTTCTGTGAACAGTTTTTTATGTCAATTGTATTTTCTCCTGTTTTTTCATGGACTCCTATCAGTCTTAAGTTATTCTTCCTTGCATCATCTAGCAGCTGCTGGATTGATTTCTCATGGTCCCTTACTATTTTGAAGAGATCTCTATTTTCATGGTCCTTAACCACAGTCCTGTCTTCTATATCTGATATTCTATCTTCAGATTCCCTTAATCTGCTATGCATGCTTTCAATGGAATGCGTGCTTTTTAATCTCCTGAATATCTGTTTGAATTTGTTTCATGGATTCCATTTCTTTCTTATGTTGGGCGATCATGGTTTCCATTTCTTTCTTATGCTGGGCATTCATGGCTTCCAGCGTGTTTCTGAGCGCATCTATTTTTTTTTAATCTGTTTCTGTTCTAGAGCTTCTAATTATGTCTTTCACTCTGCTCACCATCTCTGTAGTTATCTGGGAGATTATTTCTGCTTTGAATTTTTCTAAAGCCTAATTTATCTGTTTTGTTACTTCCTGTGCTATCACTTCAGGGTGTTCAGGTGGTTGATTATCAGATTTTTCCACCTCGCTTTCCCCAGAAATTGCCTTTTGTGGGGTGGAAGTCTGAGTTTGTGACTTGCTTAAATGTCTTCTCATTTTTGTTTTTGGTACTGTCAGTTATAAGTCAATGAGTCTCAGTAAGCCAGTCACAGACCCGTGAGATTCAGGCAGATTTCTGGCTGCAAGTCCCAAATTGAGCTCCCTGTCCTCCTGCAAGGTTGAACTCTGCAAGGTTCTATTACAGGTTCCAGCTGCCTTTCCCCTGAAGATAGTGCAGGTTCAAATGGGAGGTGATGATCCCTCCAACTTACCAAGTACGGTGGTCTGGTGTGCCTTTATTGCAGAGATTCTCTTCACTTTTCCAGTGGGCTTCAGTTTTCATAAGGGAGCCTAAGAGAGGCCCTCTCTCTGTTGTTCACTTCTGCAACTCAGGACAATGGCCTTTATGTCTCCCTGTGCCTCTGTAGTGTGGAACCAGGAAGCTGCACAGCCAAGAGGCCAGAGGCAGGGGGGTGGTGGTGCTGGCTGTTGTTACAGGTGCCCACGCGGCCGAGCTGGTGGCTGGTAGGGCTGTGGGGGGTGGGGGTGGGAGGGGTCCTCACGATCTCCTGGATGCAAGTGGGTGGGGCAAGCCAGACAGAGCAGGGCACAGCCACCCGCATCTGACCACAAGGCCAAACTGGTGGCTGGTCCAGTCTGGACTATATAGTGAGTTCAAGGCCAGCCTGAGCTACATAGCGAGACCCTGTCTCAAAAGACCAAAGAAAAAAGAAAAAGAAATGCTTGATGCTTCCAGGAGCCAGTGCAATACAAGGTGCCTAGGTCCATCTAGGGGAGCCCTGGGAGTGGGGAGTCCACCCCTGGAGCTGGCAAAGTCGTTTGCAGCAATGGGGGCTCACTGATCTAGAGCAGTATTTCCCCACCAGGGGTGACATGGCACTGTCTCAACACAACATCCTACAGTGTGGGGACAGCCTCCTGCTATGAAGAATCGATTTATCCCAAATGCCAATACTGCCAAGCATAAGAAACCCTGGTCTCAAGAATATGGACTGTGGGGGCTGGGGTGAGGGGGTCTCAGGTCTTGCTTTGTCCAACCTTTTCCTGGTGCAGAGAAGAAGGCCCAGAGAAGGGCCACAGCCAAAGTCTGCAGGAGTCGGGGCACAGGTACTCCAGGCCACATCCTTGCCTTCCCACCAATGAGCAGGACCAGGGCCAGACACACTGCTGAGCCTCCAAAGACACTGTGGCCACAGCAAAACAGTGGTAGTGGTGGCAGAGCGCTTGCCTCTGTCTAGGGGTGGCCTGGATAGGCCCAGCCTATATCTGAGCCTCAGTTCCCCACCTCCAAGGTGGTGCTTCCTGGAGGACCATAGGAGCTTTCTGGGTGTGGCCCCCACCCCCACTCAGAGTCACCGAGTCAGGCTGTAGTTGGCTCCTCTTTAATCTTAGCCTGGTGGATAAAGATTGGGAAGGTGGGCAGGAAGCCAGGGGAAGGAGCCAGAGCAGGGCCACAAGAGGCTGTGGGGTCAGGGATGAGGCTCAGGCCCTTCCAGTCATAATCCTGTCCCTCTGGACTCGGCTTCCTTCAGTCTCAGCCAAGAGTCCAGATCCTGCCAGAGCAGTTGGTCCCATCATGGAGCTGGGAATCAGGACTTATAGCATGGCTTTATCCTGGATCTGGGCCAAGCTGTTTCCTCAGTAGCCTGCAGCCACCCCATTCTTCCTCAAGTCAGACTCCGCATACACACAGGGCCCCTCCTGGGACACAGCCTGGACCACATTCAGGAAAAATTGCTGCTGGGTTTGTTTCTGGCCACGGTCTTGGAGCCCCTTCTGCACCTCCTGGAGACAGAAGACAAGTTCACAGAAAAGGGCAGGTTGGTTCCCATCCAGAGTGGAGAGGTCTGGACAGGGAATGAGGAAACTGACCAGGAAGGCAGGATGGGGTGAGGGAGGGCCTGGGGACACATGTTGAGGGGAGAATTTCAACAGCCTGGAGAGATCAGAAGGGCTTAGAGGGGCAGTGTGGAAAGTGGGAAGGGGGAGGAGCATCACTTAGAACAAAAGGACCTTGAGATGCAAGTTCACTTTGGTCCTGGATCCAATTCATCAAGACTTCAGAGTACAAATCTAAGGAGCTTTGGGGACCTTCAAAGGAGGACATAAGTTCTAAGGACTTAGACTGAGAGGCCCCCACTTCCGTGTCTCTCAAAAAGCAAGCTTTCTAGAATGCCTTCTAGAAAAGCACTGGAACCCCATACCCTCTATTCATCAAGAACTGCCAACTCAAGCCCCCCCCCCCCGTGCCTTGGGATCTCTGTACCCAGGGACTCCAGAGACATTGAGGAGAACAAAGAGCTGGGTGCCAGGTATCCAGATCCTCTGACTTGAGCACTGTCATACCATATAGGGCCTACGATCTCAACACACAGACGAAAAGTCTGGAGACCTTTGACACTGAGGAACGTGGTCGTCAAACTACCCAGGAGTGATGTCCCGCAAGTTTAGGACCTGTTGTGGTTTGGATGAGAACTGTCCGCCCAAAGGGTCATGTGCTCAGAGGTGGGGCTTCTGGAAGGTGATCAGATCATGAGAGGGTTAACCTCATCAGTGGATTCATTCATTGGTGAATCCATAGCTGAAGGTGCTCTTAAGAGGTGGGGCCCATTTGGAGAAAGGGGGACATGTGCATTTGAAGAGTATATTCTTGTCCTTGTCCCTTCCTTTCTCTGGCTCTTCATTCTGCATTTTTTTTTCCCTCAGTACCGGGGATTGAATTTAGGACCTTGCGCATGTGAGGCAGGCGAGGTGCTACTGAATTAAATCCCCGGCCCTCTCTTCTTTCCTCACTTTGCTTCCTGGATCCCACAAGGAAAGCAGCTTTCCTGTGCCCGGCCCCTCTGTCATGACATTTCTTCCTTGGAGTCAACTGACCATGGACTACACCCCCCTGCAAGCCAAAATAAACCTTTTCTGCTTCAAGCTGTATATGTCAGGCATTTTGCCCCAGCAACAAAAGGCTGACTAATACCGGGCCTGTTGATAGAGGATTTGGCTAGAAGGACCCAAAGCTCCACATCTCAGCCACTCTGAATACCCATGAAGTCAAGGAAATTAGAACCTTAGACTGAAAGCACAAATGGTCTTAGAGTGGGAGATGCTCAGGGAAGGGGCCCTAGTGACTCAGGTCCAAGACAGTGAATCTGTGGACTTCAAAGCTGCTAAAGGATGAGGCAGGCCCTTAACTGAGTGCTGTCTTCTAAGATGCTAAATACCTTGCCTCAGTGTATGATCCTCACATATTTATCAGTCTGTTGAGACAAAGTCCTAGAGTGTGGAGACCTGTGGTGTTTCAGCCACATATTTCCACATTTTGGACTAAAAAGTCAAGACTTTAGCCCACCAGGTCCTCTGATATGAGGACATCAGGTAACACTGCTTGACCTGAGCCACTGGCAGGGCAAGGTCCCTGGTGCCCCAAACTCTTGGTTCTAAGTTGCCCCAAATCCTTAGACTTGAAGGCTGAGGCCCTTACCACTGAAGCCAAAGATGGGCTTTTGGTCCTCAGAGGCTCCATTCCTAGAGTCTGGTGGCCAAAATTCATGACAGCTGAGGATCAGCGACCTTCATTTCCTCAGACCTCAGGCTTTAGCGCCAAAGCTCCCTGGTGATTCAAGGTCTCCAACACAGAGTTTAGAATTCTCCCACAGAAAGCCTTGGATCTGCATAACTGATATTCTGACTCTCCAAGGGAGCTGAGGATTTGGGCTTCATGTGTTATTGAATTCCATTAATCCCAGTCCTCATACTGTGATCTCCCAAATTCTCAGAGTTAAAGGTCTTCCAGGTCCCCAATAAGTGATGGTTTCCACCTAAGGGCCTCTAGTAAAGGGTCAAGGAAGAAGGGCATAATAAGGTGCTCTTTGGATTCTGGATCTTCTAGATCCAAATTCCCTGGAACCTGGTGCCCTGAGAGAGCGCTTGAGGTCACTGGGCAGATGCAACATGGGGAAGAGGGCACCTCAAAGTCCGAGGGTTTGAGCCCAACAGGCTGAGGTCCTTACTATCATGATGCAAATGCCAAGGTTATCAGGCAATATAGCTGTTCCTTGACTTACCATGGGCCTCCTTCCAGATAAACCCATTGTTAATTGAAAATACTGTATCATGGCCTGGGCATTTAGCTCAGTGGTGCCACCACCTGCCTTGAAAGCACAAGGTCCCGAGTTCAATCCCCAGGACCAAAGAAAATACTGTATCATGAAGTCAAAAGTATATTTAATGAATCTAATCCACCAGATATCATAGCTTAGCCCAGCCCACCTTGAAAGTACTCAGAACACATGCATTCATCTCCAGCTGGACTACCATCTAACACAAGCTACCTGTTCTCTCATGAAGTGTTGAATATCTCATGAGCTAATTTTCTGAATACTGTATTGAAAGTGAAAAATAGAATGTTTGTATGAGTATTCACCACTAATGTACATTAAAGTACAGTTTATACTGAATGTGTATGGATTTCATACCATTGGAAAGTTGAAAACTCCTTTCTTTAGTCAAACTACTGTGAGTCCCAAACCCTCTGTATACACCCACTTGGCTTCAAGTCCCCCAGTCTGTGGTCCTCAGGATTCCAAGGGCCCTGAAAAGAGGCCTTCAGACCAAGAGGGTCAGCTTTGAGAACCTTGAACCAGCTAGTTGAACTGACCCTGGGCATAAAATCTGAAGCTTCAAAGAGCTGCTAGTGTTTTTTCTTTTTTCTTTCCACAGTGTTGGGGATCGAACTTGGGACCTTGCCAACACTAGGCTCTCCCATGAGCTACATCCCCAGCCCCAGCTGCTAGTCTACTAAATAGATTCTAACCAAGAACATCCACCAGCCCTGAGAAGCTCCAAGGAAGCCGAGGGAGAGGGTATCCAAGAGAATTGAGCCCCTGGACCTGCACCACAGGCTTTGATAGAAGAGCCAGAAAATCTTTAGAAGAACCCCTAATACTGTAACAGAGGCACTCTGAAGACTCCCACAGGAAAAATAACCTCTCTTGCAAAGAAATCCCTAAATATGAGTTGCAAACCACACAAGGAAGTGAATCACCACAAGGGAGAGTCTGAGATGCCACAGCCAGGAAAATTAGCTTCCAAAAGAAAGAGCATAAACAGATCAGGGACCAAGGGGGATGAAGGCCTCAGCCTGGGAGAAGCTTTGGCAATACCTCGCTCTCTGCCATGGAAGCCAACTCCTTGTGGCCCCCAAATGTGAAGTGTTCCTAGCTGAGCCATGCAGTAGCTGAGTTCGTCCCAGGGGCCTCTGAGAAGCATGGATGGGGTGGGAAAGGTGCTCAAATGTGCCCTCACCTGGCTGAAGTTGGCCTCGTATTCCACACTACCCTTGCTGTTGACATGCAGAACAGGGGCCGCAATGGCGGCTGCCAGGTCCAAGCCAAGCCACAGCTTGTTCACGATGGTCTGAAGGAGAGAAAGGATGCAGCGAGGGAGGGGCACCAGCCTTCCCCCACCAACCCTCCCACCCCCACCTCAGGGCCAGTCAGATATCAGGGCTTCCCAGAGTGCAGCTGCTTTAGCCAGAAACCTCCAGACGCACCTGGACCACAGCAGAGATGATGAGCTCCCCACCAGCCCCGCCGATCACCAGCTTTGACCCCCGGGCTTTGTTGACCAAGATGGAAGGTACCATGGATGACGGTGGCCGCTCACCTACAACTGGGGGCCCAACAGGCATCACCCACGCCCTCCAGGAACAACACCCACCCTGTCTTCATTCGCTGCTGAGCAAACAGTGGCTCAGGGAAGGGGGTGACCCACCCAGGGGTCAGCACACAGCTGCCTGCCTTCCCTCTTCTCCCTGGGAGATGCTCATAGAATCTGCCTGGAGGCCTTGCTCTCACCTGGTGGGGGCATGCGGCTGGAGCTTGACCTGCGTCTCCAGCATAAGTCTAGCAGCTCATTGTTGAGGAGAATGCCTGTTCGAGGTGAGTACACCATTGCTCCAAAGCTGCAGATGGGAGAGACGGGAACCTAAGCTTGGGCTCCCATCAGCATGGAACATCAACTTCTCAGGAACCTGTCATGGCTGCCCACCAGGGTGCTGGAGCCCAGAGGCCTGAAACGTCCCCTTGTGCTCCCATCAAGGCATTCTTCTGAGTAAGGCCTATCCCAGACAGGACCTGGCTGAGGGGGGACCCCAGGAACATCCTTCTCAGAGAGAGATGTGCCAGGTGCAATTGTCCAGGTGTATTGATAGATAGGAGGAAGGGAAGTGCAAAAGGTGCTGCCTCCATGGGAGCCCAGGGGGAGGCAGGCAGCATAGACCAAGCTGGGGGTGGAGAGGGTTCAGGTCCAGGAGCAAGGGGGAAGGCCTGCCCCTGGCCCCACGCACGGTGTGTTGATGGTGCTGGTGGCAGCCACAGCACTGCCGTCTTCTCCCAGCACAGACACGTGAGAAGTACCCATCCTGTGGCCCCAGGCCCCGGCCAGGTTGTAGTGGCTGTGCTGGTGTTCACCGTGGTCATCGATCTGCTGGCGGATGTGCTGGGCCAGAGCTTCCCCCAGCAGTTCCTGGGAGGCGTTCTGGGGTGAGCGGGTAAGTGCAGGGTCAGTGAGGGGGTCAGGTGGAGTCCACAGAGCAGAGGGGAGCTGAGTTAAGTTCCCTTGGAGGACCCTCTCAAGTCTCTCCTGTACAGGGAGTCAGAGGGACCTCCCTGAGCCCAGGCTATGCCCAGATCCTGCCTCCCATAACTGCCATTCCAGGGGCTCTTCTTGTCCCCAGGGGCACTGAACCATTCCTGCCCTGGTCCACTGCTCCTCTCCCTCCTATATCGCCGCCCCCCCCCACCTGACCCTCCCTTCATGCCAACTCCTGAGGCAAGAAAGAGGAATCCCACCAGCCCTGGGCAACTTCACCTGGACCTCTGGGTGGCTTCGAGGGTCCCACAGCCGCCACCTCTGTCCCCCAGCAAACTTGAGTGTCTCCACAAGGTGATGGTACATGCTCGTTCTCCCTTCAGGCTGGGCCACTGACTCTGCTGAGAAGTTGAACCCTGGGGAGAGGGTGGGACACAGGTGGGGGTCACTCTGTACAGTGGATTGAATGTTGGTCCCCCAAATATTCATGTTCTAATCCCCAGACTCTGTGAGCCTATGTGTTCTTACGTAGGACTAGAGGGAATATTATCCTATATGTTAAAATATGCTAAGTAAAGGACTTTTTTAAATAAAAGATTTTGAGAGGAGATTACCCTGGATTATGCAGTAAGCTCTACATGTGATCACATGTATCCATACAAGACGGACATAGAAAGGAGAGGAGAAGCCAATACAGTAGTACCTTCTTATCAATAGTTTTGTTTTCCACAGTTTCAGTTACCTGAGGTCACCATGGTCTGAAAATATTAAGTAGAAAATTACAGAAATAAACAATTCATAAGTTTCACATGTAATTCTGAGTAGCATGATGGAATCTCATGCCATTCTGCTGTACCTCCCAGGGATGTGAAGCATCCCTTTATTCAATGTATCCATGCTGTATACATTACCCACCCATGAGTCACTGATTAGCCATCTTCATTATTGGATCAACTGTTAGCAACAGGGTACTTGTGTTGGAGTAATACCTATTTTATTTAAGAATGGCTGCCAAAGTGCAAGAGCAGTGCTATAGTTGGATCTGAAATTGCCCCCAGGGGTCCATATGTTAATAACTTGGTCCTCAGCTTGGTGCTATACAAAGGTTGTATAACCTTTAAGAGGTGGACCTTGAGGGAGGTTTTAGGTCACTGAGGTGTGCTATTGAAAGGTACTGGGATGCTTCTCTCTTCTTCTCTGTCTCTCTTAGGAGAGGTTTAATTTGGCTCACATCTCTTTCTTTCTCTTCTGCTTCCCAGCCACTTTGAGGTGAGCAGTTTGGTCCACCACATGGTCCTACCATGATGTGCTGCCTTGCCACAGGCCAAAAAGCAATGAGCCAACTAATCCTGGACTAACATCTTCAAAACTAAGCCAAAATAAACCTTTTCTGTTTATATGCTTATTCATCTGAGGCATTTGTTATAATAATGGAAAGCTGACTAACACAAGTAGTGATGCTGGCAATTTGGATGTCAAACAGAAGCCATGAAGTACCTCTTTTAGGTGAAAAAGTACTTAGTTATTGTTGTTAGTGTCTTACTATACCTAATTTACAAATTCAATTTTATCATAGGCAAGTATATATAGAAAAGAATGTGGTATACATAAGATTCAGGACTGTCTGCAATTTTAAGCATCCTCTGGAGACCCTGGGACATGTCCCCTGTGGCCAAAGGTAGAGATTGGGGTGATACAGACAAGGCCAGGGAATACCTGCAGCCACCAGAATCAGGAAAAGGAAAGGAACAGAATCTCCTCTAGAGTCCCCAGAGGGAATGTGACCCTGTGGACAACTTCATATGAGATTTCCAGCCTCCAGAATGAGGGGATAAACTGTTGTTTTAAGGCACCCATTTGTTACACCAGCCACAGGACACTGACAAAGCTGGGCACAGGCATCCTCGGACCCAGACACCCCAGGCGTGAGGACCCTACAGGCTGTGACATGGAGTTGTGTTTCAGGCCTGAATGTGGGCCTCTGAAGGGCAGCTCACTGCCTGCAGAGCCTACCTGCTCCTGTGCCCTGCAACTGGCTCACCTATAGGGAGAAGGCTGTCAGTCTCTTCTGCAAAACCTCAAGTAGAGGCCAATCTAAAGCACTGGCTCTAAAGCCCATCATCCTGGCCACTGTCCACAGGCCTGTCTTGGGTGTCATGCACCTGTTCATCCAGTTTATGGATCAGGAGGCTGGACAGGAAAAGTCAGTGGCTGTCTGCCATAGTTAGAATATGGTTTGGTTGTGCCCCAAGGTTCCATTGCAACTGGAGGCTCAGACCCAGGGTGGTAGAAAGAGGAGGTTTTATTTTATAGCAAAATATGTATTGGTACATTTTAGGCATACCTAATGATAGCACTCATTGTAGGGGATTTGCACCTATAAAATAGGAGGTTTTAGAGCCTTTAAGAGGTGGAGCCCAATGTGAGGTCATGGGGTCACTAGGGCCGTACTCTGGGAAGGTGCTTTGCATGCCGCCTCTTGGTAGCTCTCACAGAAGAGTTATGAGAGGAGCAGGCCTAGCCTCACCCAGATCTTTTTGCTTCCTGGCTTGAGATAGAACTGTTCGCCCCAAATACATTCCCACGCCACCCACATTGGGGCCCTCATCAGAGCTGAGCCAGTGTGGGTGCCCTGTTTTTTTCTTTTTTTGAGACAGGGTCTCACTGTGTAGTTCAGACTGGCTTTAAATTCACTGTGTAGCCCCACCTGGCCTTGAACTTGTAGCGATCCCCTTGCCTCAGCTGCCAAGTGCTGGGATCACAGGTGTGTACCACTACTCCCGGCTAGGTGCCCTGCTCTTAGACCTCCAGCACTGAATTAAATAAACTTCTCCTTTTCTTACTTTCTCTTTCTTTCCTTCTTTCTTTCTTTCTTTTTTTTTTTTTTTGGTGCCAGTGATCCAACTCGGGACCTTGTGCTTGCAAGGCAGGAGGCGGAACCACCTTCCTTCCTTCCTTCCTTCCTTCCTTCTTCCTTCCTTCCTTCCTTCTCTCTTTCTCTTTCCTCTTTCTTTCCTTACTCTTTGCCTCTCTCTCTTTCTCTCTTTTTTCTTCTTCCTCTTTATCTATTTATTTATTTAGCAATGCTGAGGATCAAACCCAAGGCATCGTGTGTGCTAGGGAAAAGCTCTATCACTAGCCTACACCCCCAGTCACCTTTTTTTTTAAGAAGTAGCTTGTGTCAGGTATTTCATTCTAATGATGAAAAGTTGACTTATACACTGCCCAAAGCCATGGCTGGGCTGAGAGCTCAGGTTCCTAGCAGAGCAGAGCTCTGAGCAGGGGACCTGGGAAGGTTTTACCTCTCAGTACATTAAGGATGAAGCTGAGAATGGCGCCCCCTGCAGGTGGTGGTGGTGAGTACAGAGTGTAGTTTCCTAGGGGCATTTCCAGGGCATCCACCACCTCCGGCTGGAAGGTAGCCAGGTCCTGCAGGGTCAGCTGGCTCCCTGGGGTGAGACAGGGAGGGCCTCATGTATATATACAAAAACTGAGGTGAAAAACATTTGCCACAGTGGGAATCTGCCTTGTCCCCTATCCGTGCAGATCTGGCAGGGTGATGGTGTGCGTGTGCAGTGGCATGGGGTAGATGGACAGAGGAAAGTGGGATAGAGCACTGCGAGGGTGGTCAGCTCCGCTGTCCAGGTCTGCTGTGACAGGCTACAACCCCTTCCCACAGACACCCCTGTGGCTGGCAGTGGGAGCCCTGGGAATGGAGCCTGGTGGAAGGCCCACTTCCAACCCACCACCCACAACTTCCAGGCCCTCCCAGGGCTTGCCCCTTCTCTGGTCAGGACCAGGCATGGAAATGGAAATGCCGGTGTGGCTGACCTTCTTTGGCAATGTCATCCACCAGCATCTGGCCCAGCCTCCCAGTGTAGAAGGTCTTCGCGCCCTCTGTGGCCACAGCCTCCAGGGTGGTGGCCAGCACAGGCCATGGGAATGGGTCCTGAGGTCTTAGAGGTTCAGTCCCATTGAAGAAAAGCTCCCTGGAGGGTGGAGAGGGTCAACTCAGGGTAGGGCCAGGAACCAGAGGGCAGCCACACTCCTGCTGGGGGCTCAAGTGAGACCCTCAGGATCCTATGGGGGAGAGTCGTGGCCTGGGGTCCTGAGATACTGGGTGAGTAACAAGGGGGCCGATTCTCTAGAAGCAGTGGGGCTGATCCCACCCACCTCATTCATGGCCCCAACCCAGAGAAAACACCTTTCCCTGTGGATCCATGTTTACCCAGGGACTGTTTTCCCCACACCCATGGGAGCCCCTGTAGGGCTAGTAGGGAAGGCAAGGTTGCCACCAAAGCCCTCCTATCACCCTAAAGAGAGTGAGAAAGAAGCCAGGGCTGAGGGAAGTGGCAGAGCCCAAATCTGCTCCCTTACATCCCCATCACTTGGGCCTAAGCTTCTCCGAGCCAGGTTCTGACCTGAGATAGAAAGTACTGGCTATTCTGGCCTTAAGGCCCCTGGGGTCCCCTTAGGGTCAACCCCCTCCAATGCAAGAGGGACTGAGTCAGAGTGGGGATGTGGCTGGGCTCAGGTGGGATGTGACCTTGAGCCCGAGGCCACCTTGTGATCTCACCTCAGAGTTGAGTTGTGTAAGAAAGGCCGCAGGAACCCGCTGTTGAGGAACTGGCTGAGGATGGAGGGCATGCGGAAGTCCCCTCGGAGCAGTGTGATGGTGGGCTGGAACAGCTGCGCCCAGGGCAGGCGGCCATGGCGGCGGTGGGCCTCAGCATAGCCACTGAGCTCCCCGGGCACTCCAATCCACTGGGCCCCTGCATGGCATGCCCCTGTCCTCAGCCCTGAGGCTTCCAGGACTGCCCAGGGCTCTCCTCTTCTCTTACAGTTGGTGCCCCCAGCCATGGCAGCCAGAGCGAGCCTTTGGAACCCACTCCTGACCACGCCACTCTCCACAAAGACCTCTGTAGTGCCCCACTGCCTTCTGTACCGAGTCCGAGCCTGGGCCCCTAGGCCTGCACAGACTGGCCCCAGCGGCCTTTTCCTACCAGCCCATCTTCATCAAACCCCTCAGGACTTTGGCCAGCCTGGCCTTCTCCTGGGGTCACCCCTTCCTACTCAGAGAGCCCTGCCCCCAGGAAGACACCCCCCCCACCCCAGAAGATCACAGGCTCCACATAAGCTCCCCATACCCTAGCTGCTGTCCCCCTGTGCCGAGGTGTCACAGCTTGTCTGTGAGGCATACTGTCCTTTCTAGAGGTGTTTTGGTCAGCCCCAGGGGCCCAGCAGGATGGAAGTGGGCACCCCTGCTAAGGCCTCACCTGTGCCCAGGGGTAGGGCACGTTCACACTGGTCCAGGAGGCCCTGGGCATAGCTGGCAGGCACAGTCTCCCGGGCATTGATGATCTCCACCTTCCCTAGAGTTGGGGTACGGTGAGTGAGTAGTCATGGCACCTTCAGATAGCCCCAGCCTGTTCTCAGCCTGTTTCCCTCTCTAAGCTTACGAGGCAGGTGCCAGAACCACTGAGCTAAATCCCTGGCCCTTCCCTCTCTAAGCTAACACTTGGGTCATGATGCACCACTAGAGTTTGGTATAGCAGAAGTGAGGGGGCAAAGCAGGGAGGCCTGAGAGCCCAGGGAGGGGGGTGGGAAGGGACTCAGGAAGGGGTTACCAGTGGTTGTGGACAAATCTATCTCCCATGGTGGGGACCAAGGGTGTCAACATGGAAGCCCACCTGTTGTAGCATTGTAGATGGTGAAGATGACACCTCCTCCCAGGCCCATGCTCTGAGGGTTGATAACACCAGTGCAGACCAGGGCTGCAATGGTGGCATCCACAGGTGAGCCCTGCTGCTGGAGGATGGCTCTAGAAGACATGGCAGAGTTAGTGGCCTGGCTCTCCTCCCCCATCCTCCTCAGCTGGGCTTGCTCAGCTGGCATTCACTCAGAAACAGATTGGTGGCCCTTCTGCTGCCACAGAACCCGAGGTTAGGTTAGAAAACACACTGGGCTACCCCCTCAAATCAAGCTGCTCCCTGGTCCATTACTTTCCAGAAGACTGCCACTTACACTGCCCTTTACCATTCACCAGGCACCTCTCAGTTTGCAAAGAACTTCTCCTATCCTGATTCCCGCAGGGCTCCTAGTAGCATCAGCTTATTTGCAGGCAAACCTGGCTTGGGCCACCCCTTGCAGCCTCAGGAACTCTGCCCCCCAGGGGCCTTAAGACCATGATGACCAGTACTTGTCTGTCTCGGGTCAGGGACTCCATTCAACCCTAGTTAACAGTGAGGAAATCAAAATCCAGAGGCAACAGACCTGGATTTCCTGCCCCATCCCGTGGAAATTCCGACCCCATATCTTCCCTCTGCTCCGTTCCCCGTGGCCTCCCGAGTCCATCCTGGACTCCAGCCTCCCCCATGGGCCATGGGGCTCCCGCTCCAGGTCAAAATGTGGCTACACGGGACTGCCACACGGAATACATAATCTTAGGGTGGGAAAAGGGCAGGAAGCCAGAAGCATAAAAGAAACAATATTGCTACATTCTGGCATCATTACATATTTTTAAGAAGAATAAAACATCATCAGTAAAGTCAAACTGGGGCAGGGAGGGAAGGACAAATTCCCTTGAGAGACAAAGGCTTCATTTCGTTACTAAATGTAGTCAGCTGACGTGCTTCTTGCCTGCTAACTCAGCAGCACCCCACTCTCTCAAATGCCCCCTCCACTTGGAACCTTCTTTGGCTCTTACCCCCTCTCAGGTTTTTCTCCCATCTCCCTCACCCCCTGGTGTTGGGGGCCCTGGGCTCAGTCCCTCTTCATCTGTGGATGAGCTCATCCAGGCTCATGGCATAAAATGCAAACTCTGAACAAGACATGCTGGCACACTCGTGATCCCAAGACTCTGGAAGCCTGAAGCAGGAGGTTCATAGATTCAAACCCAGCCTGAGCAGCTTAGTGATTTACTGAGACCCTGTCTCAAAATAAAAAATAAAGGCTTGGTGGTACACACCTGTAATCCCAGCACTCTGGAGGCTGAGGCAGGAGAATTGCCTCAAATTTGAGGCCAGCTTGGGCTACATAGTGAGTTCAAGGCCAGCCTGAGCTATATAGCAAGACCCTGTCTCAAAAAACCAAAAAATAAAAATGAAAGGGCCAAGGATTTAGCTCAGTGGTTCCACCACCTGCCTCACAAGTGCAAGGTTCCAAGTTCAATCCCCAGTACCAAAAAAAAAAAAGAAAAGAAAAGAAAGAAAGAAAGAAAATGATTGCTAGTCCTGGAGAGATGGCTAATCGGCAGGCAGGAGTGGCAGGGAGGAGCTGGCACAGCTCGGGAAGGGATATTGTGAATTCCTTGCGCTTGGGGATGGGTCCTTACTACACGCATAATCGTCAGCCAGAATTAGGCCCAGCTTCAAATTTTCTCATTTACTGGGACCAAATGTACACTGATCGATGGAGACCTCCATGTTTTCTGGGGCCCTGGGTGTGGGGTTCCACTTCTGATCAGACTCAAAACCTGGGAAACATAAGTGCCCCTGAGAACACTTAAGGTCACAACTCCACCATCGGGGGCATGCACATAACAGGCCAAAGTTATATAAGTGATTTAATCTGCTTGACCATGCATGTGTGGCGTGGTCGAGGTCACACAGCTGATGTTTTGTCTCATCATGTCCCAGTAAGCTGATAATAACTACTATGACCACTGTGAACAAAAGAGCACTGTAGCTGTTTTTGCTGAAGGAATAAAGACAAGCAGCTCTTGGGCTGTGGAACCCTGGCTCCAGCTCTCCTGCTCTGATGCTGATGATTGGCTCCAAGTCCTATTCTTTCTTGGGGAATTAATTCACTCGCAATAGACTAATGTGCAAACCCCTCTCTGGGTGCCCCTGGGGAGGCTTGGCCTTGACACTGGGCAGTTATTGAAAAACAAAGGGGTGAGAACATCGGTACAACAGGTACGGTTATATCTAGGAATTGGGAGAGTGCCCCCTGGTCTATATTTGCTGCTAGTCTCTCTGGTCCCTGAGAACATTCCAAGGAAGGATATTTGTTATGGTTTATATGCAGATGTTCCCTGCGCCCAAGCCTCATGTGCTCATAGGTGGGGCTTTGGGGAAGTGATTGGATTATGGGTGTGAGATAGTCATCAGTGGGTTGGTCCTTCCCATCCTAGCAGATAGTAGACACCAGTTGTACCAGCTGCTGGATGTACGTGCTGAGTTTGGAAAGACCATGAAAGAATGAGAGCAGATTGGGATTTTACAACCTGCTCAAGGCATCTTTGGCATGGCTGGTAAAAGAGCCAGACAGACTTGCAAAATGACTGTTGACTACAGGGAGTTAGATGGGATACTTATCTATGGTACCAGAAAAAGGCACACATCTCCCTTAGCTCTGGGCACACTGTGCTGGTCTTAGCTAATAGCTTTTTCAGTATTGCTTTGAAACTTGATTTGCCTTGACTTGGGAGGGAGGGCAGTGGAGATTCTGCCTCCATGGTATGGATGGTGTGCTGACTGGTGAAGGCTATACCTTGCTGCAGGATGCAGCAGACTGACTCCTCCCATCCACATACCAGGGGAGGGGCTGCCAATCCCAACTAGCGATATTGCTGTTGAAGCAATTTCAAAAGTATTTTGTATTTTGGGACAAAGAAAGAAAGTAAATATATTGACATCGTTGGAAACTTCTGTTACCATGGGAGAAAAAACATATGAGACGAGAAAGATGGGGAAGGAGCCTGTCATGGTAGGTTTCAACTGGAGCTATCGGGATGGAGTCTGGGTCTTTTTTGATGTTTTTTCTGGCTCTGCATAGAAGCAAACTGGAAGTCATGATATCCCAGTGGTCACGAGGACTCCTAGCTTCCAGATCTTAGTTTCTAAAATACTTTTCCCAGCTGGGCATGGTGGTGCACACCTGTAATCCCAGCACTTGGGAGACTGAGGCAGGAAGATCACTTTGAGTTTGAGGCCACCCTGGACTACATAATGAGTTCATGGCCAGACTGAACTACATAGCAAGACCCTGTCTCTAAAAACAAAGCAAAAAATTACAGTGACATAGAAAATGATAATATCTTGTGAGATTTAAAATAAAACATCCTAGCTGGGTGTTTATTTTAGGCTGGTCTTGAACTCCTATCCTGCCTCATCCTCCTGAGTGCTGGAATTATAGGCTTGAGGCACCATGCCTGGCAGATGGTGACTATAAACCTGAATGAATCACTAATGACATTATACAGAAGATGATAATGAATGAAAATGTAAATAATAGATTAAAACTAATGCCTTTTATATAAGTGGTACAGAAAGGTGGAAAGTACAATGATGGAAAATACATCATGCAAATGCTGACCATGAAAGCTGTACGTTAATATTAATTTCAGGGCTGTGGGTGTAGCTCTGTGATACAGGGCTTTCCTAGTATATACCAGATACAAGACCCTGGGTTCAATCTCAGCATTGCAAAATAATAATGATGATATTATTAATTTCAAATGATACAAACTTTAGGAAGTAAAGTAATATAGAGCTAAGGAAAGGCACCATGCAGGAGCAAGAAGAGGTTTCGGTATTACTCACAGGAGGAAACAGAGTCAGTAAGAATTCTATAGACCAAACCAATAGGACATGTGCAGACAGATGAGAAGTTCGTCTTAAGAAGTTGACTTGCGCACTACGAGGCCTGGCAAGTTTGAAATCTGCAGGGAACAGCTGCAGTTCCTCCAGTCATTCAAGAGTGGGTGTTGCAGTCTTGAGTTCAAAATCTCAAGAGGGCAGGCTAGAACTCAGGCAGAACTTCCTGTAACATTATTTTTATTATTATTTGCAGCATCAGAGATTAAACCTAAGGCAGTGCACTTATTCGAAAACAGCTCTACCGCTGAGCTACCTTCCTAGTCTTTTTAACTTTTTAATTATTTTTTCTTTATTTTGAGGCAGGTTCTTGCTAAATTGCTCCACCTGGCCTCAAACTGGGATTACAGGTGTGCATCACCTTGCCTGGCCACATATTTTTTATTTCTATGGCTAGCAGCTCCTGGGCTACAGTGATCCTCCTGCCTCAGCCTCCGAAGTCATTGGCACTATAAGCACATGCTACCACGTCCAGCTCAGGCAGTATTTCTGTATTACAGTCTTGAGGCAGAATTATTTCTTCCCTGAAATCTCAGGTTTTGCTCTTAAGACCCCCAACTGATGTATGAGACCCACATACATTGTGGAAGTTTGTCTGATCTATTAGAAATCAATGGTTTGTAATGTTAAGCACATCCACAAAACACTCTCACCGCAGCGTCTAGACTAGTAGGGACAGTCCCCAACTCACAATGGCTCAACTTACTTTTTTTGGGGGGGGGATTTGAGACAGGGTCTCACTATGTAGCCTAGGCTGGCCTCAAACATTCAGTGCTCCTCCAGCCTCAGCCTCCCGAGGGCTGGGATTACAGGTGTGCATCACACCCAGCTCAATTTACAATTTTTGACATTGATGATAGTGTGAGAGTGATAATGTGTTCAGTAGAAACCATATTTCTCATGTTGACTTTTCCAAGGCTGGTGATACGCAGTTGATCCTCTCTCATGTTGCTGGACAGCCCCCGAATCCAGGATCGGGAATCCATCCATACTCCACAGTGCCCTGTGCTGCTCAGCCAGGGTGTTTGGTAAATGCATTGTTGAAATCTATTTTCAACTAATGATGGGTTTATTGGGATGTAACCCCATCATAAGTTGAAGAGGATTCTTTTTTTTCCCCCTGCAATAGTGGGAATTGAACCCAAGTCTTTTGCATTGAGCTGTATCTCCAACACTTTAAAAATTTTTATTTTGAGACAGGCTCTTACTAAATCACTAAGTTGCCCAAGCTGATTTGAACTTGTGATCCTCCTGCCTCAGCCTCCCAACGTGCTGGGTTATGGGTGTGTGTCACATGTATGATGAGAGTCTGTACTTGACCAAACCATTAGGCACCACAACCCAACCAAATTGACACTTTAACCATAAGAGGAGCCAACAGAGAATATCCATAAAAGAAAGAACTAGGGTGCTCTGTCTTATATAGCTAATATTATAATTATATATGATATATAATGTACCCTTTGGGATAAGAATATAAACCTTTCTAGATAGCCAAAACTATACCAACAGCCAAACTTGGGCTGAGGATGTAGCTCAGTGGTAGAGTGCTTGCCTAGCTTGTGTGAGGCCCTGCATCCAATGACTAGTCACCCCACACACACACACACCAGAAAAAAGAAATTTTAAAATATTTTTTGTTTTGGTTTTTTGAGTCAAGTCTCGCTATGTAGTTCAGGCTGGTCCTGAACTTGGCAGCAATCCTCCTACTTCAGCCTCCCGAGTGCTGCGATTTACCATACCTGGCAAGAAATAAAATAAAATTAAAACAAAAAGGATGGAAAAACCCTCAAACTGAATGCACACTGACCAATGATCCCATCCAACCCCAACGTCAGTCATGGATCTACTGTTGTCTCCCCTACCATGAAGGCAGGGGCTTTGCCATCTTGGTGCCCAGTGTATTTGTGGGCCAAGACTGGCAGATACAGGTGTACCTCACATCCTGGATACAGGACACTGCAGTTGGAGAAAGACACACACACCTCATGCATTCACAACCTCACAAACACACTCTTGGGCTCACAGCCCGGGGCTGGCGTTCCTGCAGGACCCTGGGCAGGTAACTCAGTAACCTGAACCTGGGTTCCCCAGCTATGAAATGTGGGCAGTTCCAGCCAGCAGGAGAACTGCATGTTTCTATCGCCAAGGAGCAGGAGGCTGTTGCCTCCATCCACACTGCCACACGTCCAGCCAGACAGGCATATCACACACACCCATTCATACACACGTGCAGAATCCTTGGGCAGGCATGGTGGCCCATTTCCTCCTGAGCCCCAGGAGGGAGGAAAGGCGGTAATTGCCTGGTGAGCCTGCCCAGAGTACAGAGAGCCACAAGGGTCATAGGCCCACGCTGGAGCTGGAGGGGAGGAAACAGTAGATCAAAGGCCATGGTTCTGGAGGGAGAGGTCATACCCTAAGCCCCCTCAGGTCAACCTGATCCAGCCAAGCCACCATAAATGTCATTAGGCAGAGCAGTGGCCCTGTGGGGAGCCCCTCCAGTGGGTGGGGTGAGCTCCACACCTTATCACCTGTGTGCTCACTGCCACCCCACGCGGGAGTTACCAACATGAGCCCACTTTATAGATGAGGACCCTGAGGATCATGAGCTACGGCAGCTTGTCCAGGGTCCCCGCTTTCCTCTGCACCAAGGGTACAGACCAGACACCTGCTGGGTATGGAGCAGCTGACAAAACCCAGCCCTTAGCTGGGTGTGGTAGTGCATCCTTGTAGTTCCAGCACTTGGGAGGCTGAGGCAGAAGGATCATTGAGTTTGAGGCCAGCCTGGGCTACACAGCGAGTTCAGGGTCATCTTAGAATGTCTCAAAAACCAACCAAGAAATGAACAAAAATCTACCCCTTGGGGCCTAACAACTCCATACCACAGCCTGGCGCCCGCCCAGACTTCAATTCCCCAGAAGTTTGCTCATCAGAGCCCCAGCTCTGCGCGCCCGGCCAGTGTTCTCTGTAACTGGTCACTTGACTGTGGTGAAGCTCTGGTCTTATGGGCCAGCCCGGTAGGCTAGGCTGGGATTGGGGTTCAAGAGGAGGAATGGGGAACTCCAGGAAAACCCCAGCCCTCCCACAGCCCTGGAGAGTTTCCACCCCTGCAGGAGTGGCAGCAGTAGGACAAAGAATGCCAGTCCCAGCCTGTCCCCTGAGCCACTGGGCAGGTTGCTTTTCCTGGGCAGGCCTAGTTTCCTCCTAAGTCAAATGGAAAAGCAAGTCCTCCCCCTGAGGACCCAGTTAGGAGGGCAGGTCTATCTGTCTTTCTTTCTTTCTTTCACCCCCTTTTTTTCAGCGTTGGGGATTAAACCCATGGCCTTCACACTGAGCAAGATCCCCAGCCCTTTTTTATTTTGAGGCAGGGTCTCACTAAGTCACTAAGTTGCTCAGGCTGGGTTCTAACACATGATCCTCTTGCCTCAGCCACTCCAAGTTCTGGGATCATAAACTTGTGCCACCACACCCAACTGAGGGCAGGAATTTCTGAGAAGCCACAGCAAATAGAAGGCACTAAACCTAAAAGATGTCTATAACCGTCAAGTTTAGAAAGTTTTCTTAGAAGACAAATGCCTGCCCAGAGCCTCAGGGCACGAAGTTTGCACACAAGTCTAACACATGAGGACATTGTGCTGGGAGTTGACAGACCTGAGGGGAAGGGATCTCACGGTCAGCATGCTCCTGGCTCCTCACAGAAAGCCTCACCCAGGGGCTCAGAGCAAATGCAGTAGGAGAGAAGGGGACAGGAAAGAGGGAGGAATACGGGCTGGGGTTGTCCGCCGACAGACCCTGCAGCTATGCGGCCAGGGCCCCTGCAGGAAAAGATCTTGGCTAGGTCGACCCTGGGATGGGACAAGGTGCCCTCCCTGCGGGGGTCACCAACCCCTGCTCCATTCCATAGGAGCAGCTGGAGCAACATCCAGCCTCCCTCCCACTCCTGGCTTCTTAGAACAAGAACAGGAAGCAGAGAGTTTTTGACAAAACACAGCGGGAGAACCACATCTGCCCCTTTCAAGAAAGGCAAGCTGGAGAGTTTGGATAGAGAGAGAGCAGGCTCAGAGCAGAGACCCCCGGACAGAGCCCGCAGAGACATGGCAGGCCCAGGCCTGCGCAGAGACGGTGGTAGCAGCCTTCCACTCCTGGGAGCTGCGTGGCCACATGGTCATCTCTGGGGCTTGTGGTTCTCCGGCATTTGCATCTTGGCAACTTTGGGGTTAAGTGCGCACTACATTGGGGGTGGCAGAGAGTGCACTCGCTCACATCCCTTGGGAGCACCCTGGGGGGACAAAGCAACTGCCTGCTAACTTGTCCCTGAGCTGCCACCCTGAAAGTAGACATAAGGAGGACACAGCAAGCCTGAGGAGAGCCCAGAGGACCTGGTCAGGAGGGAGTAGGGGCTGGGACAAGCAACTGGAGCAGGGAAGGATGGGCAGATGGATGGATGGATGAGGGAGGGAGGAATGAGTGAAAAGGTGGATGAATGAATGAACAGAAGAAAGCATGCCGGGTAGAAAGGGACAGGATCTGCCAAGCATGGTGGTGCACACCTGTAATTCCAGCATTTAAGAGGCTGAGGCAGGAGGATTGCCATGAGTTCCTGGCCAACCCAGACTATATAGTGAGTTCAGGGCCAGCCTGGACAACATCGTGAAATCCTGTCTCAAAAAACAAAAAAAGAGGGCCAGGGGTTTAGCTCAGTGGCACTGCGCCTGCCTCACAAGTGTAAGGTCCTGAGTTCAATCCCCGGTACCAACCCCCGCCCCCCCCAAAAACACAAAAAGGGAAAGGGGCAGGATCCTACTCTTCGCAGACAAGACCTGGGCCAGGACCCAGCCACACTCCTGCTTTGGATCAAGACAGAATCCCATTTTACAAGGCCCTTTGGATCCTCACAATGGCCTGTGAGGAAGATCCGGGAAGCAGACTGGCTTGGCGGGAAGGGGATGCTTGTTCAGGCTAGGGGGCCCATTAGGAGGCAGGGGGCCAGCACGGGCTTCCTGCCATGTCCCTCCCTGGTGGTGGCGTGGCCGGGCAGCAGAGACTTCCCTTGGGCTGGGTTTCCTGGAAAAAGGTTGGGAAAGGCCAGCCATGGCCCCTCTCCATCACCCCTCATCTCAGCCTGCCAAACGTCAGTCACTCCACCCACCCAGACCTGGCCCTGACATGGGGAATGTGGCACTGGCTGGGCGGGGGGTTCCTAGGTCTGAGAGTTGGCGATGTAGCCCAGGCCCAAGGGGAAACTGGACAGCATCAGGTGCACCTGGCAGGCCAGTACCCAGAGAAGCCCATGCCCTGGGGAAAGCCTCCACCCTTGGAGACCTATCCTGTGGCCTTGGGTTAATGCCTGCCACTGGGATCAGGATGGGCCAGACCAGGGACCAGGCAGCAGGGGCCTTTTAGGGTGTCCATGTCTGATCTATGTTGTGCAGATGGACCTCCTGAGCCCCGGAGCCAGGAACACTACCTCTGCCAACACTGCCAGGCCCCTGTGGGTTCCTGCCACCTATTCTGTGCAAAGGTACTGAGGCTGCCTCCTTGCACCCAGGCTTGGGTGGTGGTAGAGCCCCAACCCCATGGCTCCTACCCCATGAGCCAGCACGCACATACACATGGCTCCTCCACAGCCTCACCTCCAGTCCAAACTCTCCAGGAGGGGCCAGCTACCACCCACCTTCCACCCACCTCTTTCCCACCTCCCACCCACTTACCGTCCAATGTCTGAGCAGACCTTGGAGTCGGCAGCTACACCAGCATGGGCAAAGGCTTGGGGACTGCAGGGGGTATGGTGGCGAGAGAGGACCACGGCCAGCACAGTGACCGCCAGTGCTAGCCCCAGCCCCAGCAGGACCAGGCTGACTGTGGACCTGTTGCCCCCAGCCATGGCTCAGTGGCCCAGGAGGAGGACGGAGCTGGGTGTGCAGACAGGCCAGTAGACAGATAGAGGGACAGATGGACAGGCAGATGGATGGACAGGAAGATGTGCAGAAGGACTCATAGATGATTGGACAAACAGAAAAACTGGTGGGGCCAGGGACAGACAAATGGATTGACATTCAGGTCAGCCGGGGATTTAGCTCAGTGGTGCCAATGCTTGCCGTGCAAGCACAAGGACCCAAGTTTGATCCCTGGTACCAAAAAAACAAAACAAAACAAAAACAAACAAAAGACATTCAGGTCAGACAGCTGGACAAACAGGATGGTCAGACAGATATTTGGACAGAGATGGGCTAACAGATAGGTGGAAAGATGGGTTTAAAGATGAACAGCGAGCAGCCAACCAGACAGATGGGGTTATGGATGGATGAACAAGACAGCAGCGGCAGGGCCACTGCCCTCCTCCAGCGCTCACCACAGAGGCAGATGTAGCCACACGCCTGAACTTCCAGTTTCAGCCCCTGTGCTTGGCCCTGGCGGAAGGCCAGGCATTTAGGGGGGAAGTTTTTCCTTGCAGAGACAGCTGCTGGAGTTAACTCACTGCCAGTTGGTCCCACGGCCACTCCTGCCAACCCAACTGTACCCAGGGTCACCTCATTCCAGTAATGCTTGAGGATTCAGTGCCTTCGGGGCCGGGCTCCCAGGAGACCCTGTGCCATTTCCCAGTTCCCAGATCGCAGGGAAGGCAGAGCTGGGGCAGTCCAGCTCCAGCCTGGAGAAGCTCAGAGGCCAGGCCCCTAGCAGGGCGGAGCTCCACCCCCAACCTTGCCCTCTCTGCTCTGCCCGTCCAAGAGGCACAGAAAGGGACTGAAGAGACAGAGGGGCCTAAGGCACGTCACTCAGGACCTCTTAACCAAAGCCTGGCCCAGGAGCCGCAGTGCCACCCAAATAAGGCAGGGATTCAGACTGGATGCAGTGGCACCCATTCCACTGGGCCACTCATCCCTGGGACCTGCTGACCTGAAAATGTAGCCTTGGGGCTCTGGGGAGTGAGGCCACTCTGCCTGGGTCCTGTGCAGACACAATCTCCTCCCCTGGTGTCATTGGCTTGGGTCCTCCCCAGGCCTTAGGGTGTCTAACTGGCAGGCAGCAGGGGAAGTGAGGACCCACTGAGGCGCTCCCTCAACCCAGTTTAACCTGGGTGCAGGACAAAGGGCCTGTGCGCAGGACTCCTACCCGCACAGGCACCTCAACCCCCACACCTCCTCCCCTCTCCCTTTCTACCTAAGCCCTGCCAGTCCAGGATCTCCACACACAGAGCCCATCTGCTGGTATAGCTGAGAAATGCAGCCCAGAGCGGGACTGCTGCCTGTGAGTGCAGAGCCCCTGGTCAGCCTGTTCCAGAGAGGCCGCTCCCCATCGGCCGTTCTCACGCTGCCTCGAGCAGGGAGGGGCCATGGGTGCCTCTTCCCGTCCCCAGCCGACCCCCATGCTTCTCAACATTGCTCAACCGCGAACCAGAGTGCATTCCTGAGTGGGGGCCAGGCCACCCAGCCACCGCAGCCCTCAGAGCTCAGAGGCCAGGGCAGGGGGACAAAAAGGACAGCAGGGTCAAGGGCTAGGACATCTTCCCTCCCTCCTCTCGCCAGCCATCCTAGTCTCGCTGAGGCCAGGGTGTAGAGACAGCCCGGGTGAAGCCTGAGGGAAAGGACTGGTGTCCTGGGCCTGGCCCAGCTGGGTTGGGCCCTGAATATTCGTGTCTAGATGGGGATGATGGGAAGGAAGAAGGGAGTGAAAGTCTTCCAGACCATGAAGCAGCCCTAGGTTATGCGCCCCCTCCAGGCCCTGGAGAACAGGGTTACACTCACCAGCCAGCATGTGGGGGTTTAGGGAGCCTCACAGGCAGCCCCATTTTCCTCCCCATTGTGCAACCTTGAGCCCACCCCTTAGGCCTCAGGCTTCTTCCCTGCAAATGGGGCTACAGCCACGCCTCTCACGGTAGTATGAGGATTGAAGAGGGGCTGCCACCCCCAACCAGCCTTCATCTCTTTGCTGGGACCCAAGAGACAGGGCCCTGCAGCACAAAACTCCGTTTCCCTTGGAGCGCTTTGGAAGCACCAAGTTTTCCAGCTTCAGGAAGGAAGGCCCTGCCCAGCCTGCCCCAGCCCCTTCCCCAACCTCAGGGTCCCCCTACTGGTGCTCACAGGTCAGGGGTGAAATTTGGCTGTTGAGCTGTGAGCCCTGCCTCCTCCCTCCTCCAGGAGCTCCTCCCCACGGGGGTTATACCATGTGTATACTGTGTGTATACTGTGTGTGAAGGGTGAATTAAATGGTCCTGGGACAGGTCTGGAAGGGTTGGCCCAGGTGTGAGATGTTGTGCTTCACAGGATCCTTCCAGACCCACCGCTGCTGGGCTGCCTTCCTCTTGGGGAATTGTGGATCTCCTCCACCTTGTTGTTCTTGCCAGGCTTCCTGTAGCTGATCACATGCTTAGGCTTGACTCTGGGTTTGTGCTTGGAAAATGACACCAGGCATGGCTGTAAAGAAGATGTTTTTGGGCCAGGGATTTAGCTCAGTGGTTCTGCCACCTGCCTCGCAAGCGCAAGGTCTGGAGTTCACTCCCCAGTACCAAAATAAAAGGTGTTTTCTTTCAGCCTCTTGCCCAACCCCCATTCCTCAGACCTGCCTGTTTCACCTCCTTATGTCCTGGGCAGGGTGAGCCGGGACACTCCAGGGTCTGAGGAAGTACCTGGCTTGCTAGCAGCTACTGGCTGTCCTCTACCCAAGTCAACATCAAGGCTGGGGCTCGCCCTTGTGGCTGATACTAGGAAGTGTATTTGCCCTGGTCCTGGCCAGGGTGAGGAGGGACTCACTTGGCAGGGACCAGGCTGTCCCCATGCTGAAAAAGCTGAGGCTTGCTCCAGCATCTGGATGTGAAGACCTCTGATCACCCCTCCATTCTCACCCGGTCAGACGGCTCCGTTTCATGTACAGGACACTGAAGCTCTGAGAGTGGGGAACCCGGTCTGTGAGGCTGCCCAGAGCTTGGTGCAGTGGCCCCATTTATTATGCTGCTCTGCCTCTCATCGAGAGAGCACATCTCCCAAAGCCCCACTCTGGGGCTTGGTATCTTGTCCCTGGGTTGCTGGCCAGTCCTGGTTATCCCAAGTGAGCACTCAGTAGCCAGCTGGTTCCCCGCCTTTCCTGGAGTCCGAGGCAGCTGCCCAGCCACTGGCTGTTCGAACGATGGCCTGGACCACAGCGATGAAGGTGGGAGTGACCTCAGTTTGGTGATGCCGGGTCTTCAAGCCTGCAACTACTGCCTAGGGGTGAGAGGACAGGGCGCTCAGTGGGGCCTCAGATATGGTCTAAGCCGTCCGATGTGGTCATAGAACTCACAGAGCCAAATGGTGCCATTTCTAACCAAGTGACCAGGAAGAGCAGGCTGGGGCACCCAGCCTATGAGGTCCCATTGGAGCAGGTGGCTGGGCCTTCACTGCACAAGGGCTCAGGATGACCCGGGCAGCAGGCATAAGGACCATGTCACCTGGGCAGAGGACGACAGCCATTGTCCACTCTGTGATGACTCAGAAGATACAGGCCTGCAGCCCAGGAAACCCTATGGCCCCACACCATGACTCAGTTTCCCCAACCTCCAGCTCACCTCATCAACATCCTTCTCCAGTGTTGTGATATTAGGCAGAAGCTGGTTGTGCAGCCGGGGCTCCTCCACTGCCCGTTTCATATCGTAGCCAAACCAGAGGTTATGGATGATGGTCTGGGGGTGGGAGGAGGTGGCAAGGGGTCAGCATGGCTCAGGGATGGGGCAGGGAGGGAAGGTGGAGGGAGCATACCAGTGCAGCAGCTGTGGTGATCTGTGTGCCTCCAGAGGCTCCCACCACCATCTGGACCTTGCCGTCCCTGCCCACAATGATCGACGGACACATGGATGAGAGTGGCTGCTTCCCTGTGGCCCACGGGAGGGGACAGAGATGCCGGTCAGCTGCCTGTTCAGGAAACCAGCTCTCTCTCAACACAAATCACCTGGCCCGGACTCCCCACCCTGCACCTGGCTCGATGAAGTTGGCCGGTGAAGGGGACACCCCAAACTGGTTGGTGAAGTTGGGAGAGCTGAAGTCGTCCATCTCATTGTTGAACAGGATGCCGCTGACTTGGGAAATGACCTTGGAGCCAAAGCTGTGGACGGACCAGGTCAGAGAGCTGTGCCCACCCCAGTGCAGCCCTGCGGGTCCCTACCCGCCCACGCCAGCACAAGCTCACTCCCTGGGAGGCCCGAGCAAGATGGGGCATCTGTTTCCCGCCACGGAAGCGGGAGGCCCCGGGGGGACACACAGGCAGCCTCTGGCACTATGCCACCCAAGAGCCTCACGACCCCTACTAGAGGTTGATGGTGCTGGTGGCAGACACAGCACTGCCGTCCTCCGAGACCACAGACAGGTGGGCAGTGCCCCCATCGTTAGGTGTGTAGTATTCGGGCTCATAGTAGGAGACTGGGTACGTGGTGTCGTCAGAGATTCGGGCTTGAAGCTGGACTGCGAAGAACTCGGAGCTCATGTTGTGGATCACCTGCCGAGACCCCAGAGCCGGCCTGAGGAGGCGGGAAGGGAGGACGGGGGCAGGCACAGGGTTGTCGACCAGGTCTCAGGAAGCCCTTACTGTGGACTGACCACAACCTTCCTGTACCCTAAGCCCACTGGAGCTCCCCAGGGCCCACAGGGAAGCCCCAGAATCTCCCGTGGCCCATTTCCTCCTCTCTCTAGCTTCTGTCTTTGTCTGTCCATCCCTCAAGCCTCCAGTCTTGCCACATTCATTCCTGCAAGCATCTATGGAGCTTGTACTGCATGTCCGGAATGAGGAATCAACAGGAAAGAGACGTGTTGGTCCCTGCCCACATGGCAGAGGAGGAAACAATAGCAGGGAAGGAAAGTGGTGGTAATAAGGCAGGATTAGAAGGCGCAGAGTATGGATAGAGTGGTCAGGGAGGACTTCTCAGAGGAGGTGCCATCTGAGAAGAGCCCAGAATGAGGCCTAGTGGGTAAATAAAGGCCCTGAGCCATACTCTTGAGTGAAATGAACAGGACACACGTGTAAATACCAAATGGTTTCTCTGGGGTGAGAAACTGAAAGTGTAAATAAGGATTAAAATGATTAAAACGAATAATTGATAATGTGAAATAGGAAGAAAAGGTCCAAAGGGGTAGGGGTGATGGGAGGGGACGGGGAAAGGAAAGAAGGGAAAGGAAAAATTATAAAAGGAAAAAATGGAAATAAAGTCTTTGTAAATAGGGAAGGGTGGAGGGGGTGAAGGGAGGGCTAGGAATGGGGAAAAAATAAGAACCAAGATCCATCATGTACAGGTACAAGGACCCAATGATAAATGTAAACGTATTGTATGCCTAAAATGTACCAATAAAAGAATTTAAGCAAAAAACCCCAAAAAAACAAAGGCCCTGAGGCAGGTGGCGCAGGTCTGTGGCTGCCAGGCAGAGTGCATGAGATAGGGCAGAGGACATGGAAGACACTGGCCAGGGCCCATTCTGTAGGGCCTCATAGGTCCCATAAAGACTGACTCTGGCTTTTGCCCTGAGCCATCTAGCCCTGGGGCAGAGGAATGAGTTTACTGGAAGGCGGTTTCACAGAGTCCCTCTGGTGGCCAAGTGGGGAATAAGAACCCGGCTATGGACACTTATGTGAGAGATGATGGTGACTTGCCCCAAGTCGGGGGAAAAAACGGAATAGAAGGCCTGGGGATTCAGCTCAGTGGTGCACACCTGCCTCACAAGTGCAAGGTTCTGAGTTTGATCCCCGGTACTGAGAAAGAAGAAGAAAAAAAAACAAAAAAAAGAATAGAGGATAAGCTAAGTCTAGTGATGCACGTCTGTGATCCCAGAACTCTGGGAGGTTGAGGCAGAACAATTTCAAGTTCAAGTCCAGCCTGGGCAACTTAGCAATTTAACCTCTGTCTCAAAATTAAAAAAAATTTTTTTTAATGTCCTGGGTTCAATCACTTAGAAACAGCTCAGTGGCAGAGTGCTTGTCTAGCATCCTCGATACCCTGGGTTCCATCCCTAGGACCACAAAAATATAAATAAGAAAGCTGGGGATAGAGCTCAGCAAGAGCGCTTGCTTAGCATGTGTGAGGCCTTGGGTTCACCCCCCCGGCACCAAGAGAATACACACCAAGGGAGTGAGCACGAGTCTGGCAAGTGCCCCCTCGTTAACAGCGGGGAATGAGCTGTTATAGGGGAACTTGGTGAGTGGTGGAGAGGAACAGAAGGGAGAGTCTTAGCCAGGAGGGAGGGCAGAGCTGGGCTAGGTGGGGAGGCTTCTGTCCCCTTCGGAGAGACAAGACACAGGCCACCGGCTGCAGGGCAGGTGGGGGTTCAACATGCTTATCAGAGAACGCTGAGGCCCCTCCTGGCTGCTCACAGGTCAACATGAGTAGGGTCTGCAAGTCCATGGGGAATGCCAGGGATCCAGGTAGGTAGGAAGGAACCTAGGGACCCAGCAAGAGGGGAAGTGAGAGGGATCCTAGTAGAGCCCTTGCATGAATCTGTGCTCCTGGCCAAGTAAATGGCCAGGCAATGCTGGGTCCAGGGTGGGGGTCTTGGAAGCATTAGTTCCTGGGTGTGACCAGGGAGCATGCTGCCATGACCTCTGCCTCTCTGTTCCTCAACCCTTGGTAGATCTTCTTAGCATTCCTGAGGGCTGCAACACTCCCATCCATGTCACCTTAGTACTGACCATGCCAGAACCTTCCAAGCTGAAGGGCCAGCATATGCAAAGGCCCTGAGGCAGGAGTTGGCCAGAAAAGGGGAGCACTAATTACCTGCTATCCAGTCTGTTTCCCCAGCCCTCCCAACTATAAGCTCCACGATGCAAAGGCTAGGACTTAGGGTAACCAGTACATACCAGCACACTGTAGACCCCCGGTCAACATTGGTGGCAGGAATGGGTTCAGAAAGCGTGTATGAGCCTGGGGTAGTCCTGGGTGCCTCATCCTTGCCACCTGTGAGCCAGCCCCTTACCTTAGTCACATCAACAAACTTGGGGTCCCCAAGCAGGGTCCTCTTGGCGTAGGCGAACCGGAAGGCCTCCACGATGCGGTGGTATGTCAAGGCCTTCTGCTCAGGTGTGCCCACGCTCGCCGGGGAGAAGTTGTACCCTGGTTGGTCGGAGTCAGATGTTTATTGGCAGCCCAGGGATACAGAGAGGTTCGAAGGGGTAATACCTTCCTGAGCCATGCTGCCCACCTTGAGAAGCAGGAGCTGGCTCAGAAAGGAAGGCAGGGGCACCCAGCCTGGGCCTCACACATCCAGCCCAAGGGCTCCATGGTCTAAACCGGGAGGTGCTCTCTAGGCCAGGCCCCTGTCCTGAAATCTCATGCCTGTCTCCCTCCCGACCACTCCTTGTCCTCCCACCCCTGAGCTCTGCCACCCTGGCCAGCCCTGGTCACTCACACCACCTCCTGCAGCAACAGGGCGAGCCAGGAGGTGGCGCCACACCGAGCATGCTGGGTGACTGGAAGACAAAGGGTGGGGAGGCCTGTGCTGCAGAAGTCGCTGCAATGGAGTGTAGGGAGGGAGAAGCAGAGTCATGTGCCCCTCTGCAGGGCCATCGCGGGGCCACTCACCCTTGAGGATGTTGAGGATGAGAACCAGCACAGGCCCACTGAGTGGGGCGCTGGGCACATACAGCACCGAGTCCCCAAGGCTGATGTTCAGCGGATGCTCGATCAGCTGAGCGCGGTAGTTGTTCAGGTCCTCGGTTGTCATGATGCCCCCTGCAATGGGACAGTCACTCAAGTGGACATGGGGATGGGGCTGCAGCATGGTAGGGATCTGGGGTGCATTACGGGGGGCCTGAACTGCAAACCTGGGCAGAAGGGTGGGGATTGCAGCATAAGGGAGGAACAAGGGTACACTATTGAGGGCAGGGCTCTGCACGGAGACTCACGGAGGGCTTCATAGTTGAGTAGAAAGACAGGGTTGCACTACAGAGGGAAGATGGGGCTGCACCATCAGAAAGGGTCACAGGGGCTTCAAGCTGGGAGCCTTGCCCCTCCTTGCAGGCTCAGGCCTTCGGCTCTCCCTAACAGTGCTTGCCATACCAGCCAGGCCAAACCGGTCATCCTCAACCTGCTTTCCTCCTGGGCTTTCCTGCCGGCCTTCTCCCCTCTCTGTGGCCACAGGATCTTTTCCAGGTGGAGAACACCTGCTCCTATGTCCTCTCTGCTTGCTCCCTCTTCCCTTGATGAATGGGTGGCTGGAGGGAGGCCCTTAATTCTCCAGGAAACTGGCTCCAAATAGAGTAGTTACAGGCTAATTTTTAGCATTAATAGTAAATGCCAACATGCTAATCACCCTTCCATAAAACATGGACAAACATAACATTAAAAAGGGCACAGCTAGGGCCAGGGATTTAGCTCAGTTGTTCCGCCACCTGCCTCGCAAGCACAAGGACCCGAGTTCAATCCCTGGTACCAAAAAAAAGGGGGGGGGCACAGCTAAGCCCCCACAAAGCCCCTCTAGGCGGGCATGGCGGTGCAAGCCTGTAGTCCCAGCACTTGAGAGGTTGAGGCAGGAGGATTCCTACCAGTTTGAGGCCAGCCTGGGCTACATAGTGAGTTTAAGGGCAGCGTGCACTGCAAAGCAAGACCTCAACTCAAAAATGAACAAACAAGAAACAAAAACCCCCTCTAATGCTTCTCTCCTGAGCCCATCCTCAGCCCCTGTGAGTCTCTCCGGGAATCAAAATCCCTCTCTGCATCTCAGCCCAAGCTTTTCCACCTACTTAGGAATCTCTGCACCCATCACAGCTGTCTGCAGCTCAGCCACCACTCCTTACAGGAAGGCTTCTTGGACCCTCGGTCAGCACTTGAGAGCTTCCTCAGCCCCAGTTCCTGCCTACACCTGCATTAACCCACTGGGACTTTCTTCCTGGACTGCACAGGCTCTGTGATTGAGCCACGTGTGACTGCATGTGGCCTGTTACAGACCCTCCCCTGTGAAGAACTTCCTTAGGCCCCAGTGCCCGGTGCAGACAAGACAGGAGGGCCTGGGGTCGGGACCTTGGCTCCAGGATCCCAGTGCAGGGTTCCCTGCTCAGGCTCTGAGGCCACCCACTCACCAGCCTCCCGGATATCCTTCAGGATCTGGGCTGTGAGGCTCCCGTTGTAGAAGGCCTGGGCCCCCTCTCGGGCCAGCGTCTCGTACGTGTCAGCCAGCCGTGGCATAGTCACTGTTTCTCCCTCCTGGAGCACCTTCCCATTCCGGCAGAAAATCTCACTGGGGCAGGGAGAACTCAATGTGAGGCAGCAGGTGATGTGGAGTCAGCTGGACCACCCTCACGCCCACCCCCACGCACACCTCCTTTTCAACCTGCGTGGCTCCCCTTTGTTCTTAAGGGAAGGACAGCAAAGAATGGGCAGGGCCTGTCCACAGGTGGGTGGCTCTGTCGCTCAGGGCTCCTAGTGTCCCATGCCACTCCAGCTACATGGCCTACCACAGTGTCCACTAAGGCCCAACCGAGACCCCCACCCAGTGCAGGTTCCTCAAGGCAGAGCACAGCTCTACCAGGCCCTCTCCAGTGTCAGGAACTGTGGGTGGCAGGCCCGTGCCTGCAGACAGACGTACCACAGGGCAGGCGTCTGCTCAATAACAGTCTGTGTTCTGTTCAGGGCTCCTGCCAAGCCCTTGCCCACAGGGAAGCCCTCACGGGCCAGCTGGATGCTAGGCTGGAAGAGGCGATGCCAAGGCAGCCGCCCATGCCGCTGGTGCGCCAACTCGTAGCCTCGGATCTCACCAGGAACTGCCACTGACATCCCGCCTGGGGACAGAGAGAGATGTGGCTAGTGGTCCCAAGCAGGACAGCATCCTACACAACTTTCCTAGAGAGGGCTAGTGACACTTAGAGGGAAATGGAGTAGGTGTGTTTGTGTGAGTGTTTGTCTGTTGCTGGGGATCAAACCCAGGGCCTCACAAATGCCAGGCAAGTGCTCTGCTATGGAGTTATAACCCCAGCCCAAGGAAAGAGATTTTTAAAATCCTATCTGGGTTTGACAGGCAAAAGATAGGAATGTCTGGTAGGGGACAGGACGGGGCGCTGGTGTCACATGGGCTAGCTTTTGCTGTTCCAAGGTCAGATGTCTTTCTCCAAGATGCCCCCATGTGTGTAATGTTGTACCAAGACCCTGGTTGCCCAGCGAGACTGGGGAAGCCAGACCTCTTCCACCTCTCAGTCTAAGCCACCCCTAGCCACAAGGCCTCTTGTCCCATAAAATGCCTGAGCTCTACCAGCACTTGTCAAGGCAAGATCAGGCCCTGCCCTGGTCCTACTGGTAGCTCAAAGCCATGCCAATCCCAGGGAAATGACATTCGTCCTCTTTGCTACTGCCCTGAGCCCTAATCCGCACCTTGTCCTCTCCCCACACCTCAGTTTCCATCATCTGACTATTCGGGGTCTTATCTTCCAGTGAGGACTTCCAGGAGCCCATGGTTTCATTGGAAATAGACCCCTGGGCCTGATTGCCCATTGAGCCCTGTGGGTGCTACATCCAAAGCCAAACACCGACAGCTTTGCCCAGAAATGCAGTCAGGGGTCCTGCCCCCTTCCCTCCTGCTTTCACCACTGAGGTGCTCGGGGCCACTCTGCTTCCTCTCAGGTTTGGCAGCTGCAGCTCTAGAACCACACGTCCCTGTAGCAGCCCAAAACTAGGTGTGAGTTTCCAAGAGCCAGGCTATTATGATCCTGGGAAGATCTGACACTTAACACACAGTTCCTCCCACTTAAAAAAAAAAAAAAAGGAAGGAAGGAAGAAGCCTCCCTGACCTTGGGGTAATCGGGCTCACAACGCCCTACATGCCAGGCTCTCAAGTGACCCCCATGCTGCACTCAGTCTAACGGGGCTCGTCATTCTTTCTTCCTGCATCACGCCCACTCGATCCCCTCTTCCTCTGCCCGCAACTTTGTCTCCACCACCTCCTGTCTCTCTCAGTGATCTCCCCCTGCTCTGGGCTTCAGCTCCCATTTGTGCACTGGCCTGGACTCCTTCCCTGACTGCCAGTCCCAAGTATCCCCGTGCTCATTCAAATCAGGCATCTCAGCATAGCATACCCCAAATCGCACTGCTGAGCATCCACCCAAACCCACCCACTAACAGCCCTGCCTGTCTGCTAGGGCCACCCCTTCCACCTGACCCAAAGACTTTGGGGTCATCCACAACTCCCCACACGTGAGTCCTACCCAAACTGTTGTCAAATTGCAGGCTCTGTCAGGTATTTTCAGCACCAGCCGCTGTCCACCGCTCTCCACTCTCCCTGAATTATTGTGATGATTGTCTAACAGGTTCCCTACTGGCTCCCTGCCCATTACACAGCAGCCCAAGGGGTCCTATTATCCATAAACTAGATTTTCTTCCTCCACTGACACTCCAGGGGCTCCCATCTCACTCAGACAAGAAGCAGGGGCTTCACAGTGACCTCTGAGGTCCCATCCAGCCTAGGCCATTCTCTGGGGCCCTGTGTCTTCCCCCTCCTCCTGGGTCACTTGTTGGCAGCCTCCGGGGCTCCCTGAAGGGCTCTGTCCCTGCCCATCCCACCTGGTTCACTCAATCTTCCCCATCTTCGCTGAGACACTCACATAGCTACACCCAGCCCAACCCCTCCTTGGGTCTCTACCCCGGACCAGATCACTCTCTGTAAAACCTTCTCAAGGGCTGGGGATTTAGCTCAGTGGTTCCACCACCTGCCTTGTAAGCGCAAGGTCCTAAATTCAATCCCCAGTACCAAAAAAAAGAAAGAGGGGCTGGGGATTTAGCTCAGTGGTTTTGCCACCTGCCTTACAAGCGCAAGGTCCTAAGTTCAATCCTCAGTACCAAAAAAAAAAGAAAGAAAGAAAAACCTCCTGCTCAGGCTCCCCAGCTCTGCTGTCCCCATAGCACATGGCACCCTGGCATTTGTGCACCCTTCCCTGCCCAGCTGCGATGCTAGCTGGCCCAGGCTACAGGTTGTCTGTCTGTCTTTCTTTCTTTCTTTCTTTCTTTCTTTCTTTCTTTCTTCCTTCCTTCCTTTTTCTTTTTGAGACAGGGTCTCACTATGTAGTTCAGACTGGCCTCAAACTTGCTGATCCTCCTGCCTCAGCCTTCCCAGCACTGGGATTACAGGCCTGCCGCCACCACGCCCAGCTTTCTTTCAAAACAGAGCCTCATTACATAGCCCAGGCTGGCCTTGAATTCATGGTGATTCTCCCGTCTCAACCTCCCCAATGCTAGGATTACAGGTGTGCGCCACCACACCCAGTTCTTTGCTTTATATCCTGGCTTTGGGAACAGTGCCTGATGCTGTAAGGGGCTCAATAAATCCTAGTTAAATAGTGAATTCCAAGTGTCTACAAGATGCTAAGTCCATAAGATTCCAGCATTTCCACACAGTGAGCAATTTCATTTCTACATGTTTGGAGTTTCTCAGTGAGTATAAAAATCAAAGACTACAGAGGCCCGGGATTTAGCTCAGTGGTTCTGCTGCCTGCCTTGCAAGTGGAAGGACCTGAGTTCAATCCCCAGTACCAAAAAAAAAAAAAAAAAAGATCAACGACTACGCTTGTTGGGGAAGAATCAGGGGGCACCATTCAGGATCTCCCCTGAGGTATCAGAACTGCCACTGGGGTAGTATCCCAGCCTTCCAAACTCTTATTCTGCAATCCATTCTACCTGCTCTGAGGGGCACTTCGAGCGGCCACTGGCTCCCCCTCATCTACCTGAAGAACTTGGGAGTCTCTTCTCTACTTAAGGTCAGGTGAGAAAAGAGAGGCTGTGCCTCACTCCAGATGGCTCTCCTCACAAATGAATGAATGAATGAATGAGCTGTTAAAAACACAGGATTTCGACAGCCTGTGCTCAATCCCTGCTCTACCATATCCCAGCTGTGTGACCTCAACCAGTTTGCATGATTTCTCTGGACCTCAGCATCACCACCTGTAAAACGAGAATCAACACAGAATCCCCTCCTTATCCTGGAGGGTACAGACAGGACACAAAGGGCTCATGGCGAAAAGCACTGAGCAGGTCTGGCCCCACTGACCCTGGGAACACGTGAACTGTTATAATAATGCAGCTGTACCTCAGCATCTGTGGGGAACTTGTTCCAGGACCCATGCCCTGAGGATGCCAAACCATGAATACTCAAGTGCCCTGTATAAAATGGTGCAGTATTTGCATATAACTTACACACATTCTCCCATATTCAGACATGTCCAATCTTATGTCTCCAACCTGTAGCCTAGGGGTTGGAAACACTTGCCTTCCCTGGGCCACACTGAGTGAGGTATCTTGAGCCACATATAAAATATATAACATAGTTAATATATATAAGTAACAAAATTTCCTTTTAAAAATATTTTTAGAGACAGGGTCTTGCTATACAGTTCAGGCTAGCTTTGAACTATGTAGCTCAAGCTAGCCTCACACTAGGGGAAGATCTTCCTGCCTCAGCCATCTGAGTGCTGGGATTACAGGTGTGCACCACTACTCCTGGCCAAAAAATATTTTTTAACAGCATACCCAACTGTAGCAGACATCCCTGCCCAGTACTAGTGGGCTATGAGTGGCACATGTGTCTTGCTTTCCCTAATTCGGCTATATTATTTTATATCGTGAATCAGACCAAAGACCTATGTGACTCAAACGGGCATGTCAGATAGCAGAGTTGGGCTAGTAATGCTCATTTGCTAATGGCTGTAACTGAGGCGTAAGTCCTGGTCTGTGAAATGGCAGGGTTCTGCTGAGTTTCATGCAGCTGAGGTCACTGTGACCCCAATTAAAATGTGTTCCCCTGAATTATGGCTTCTCATTGACCCAATGGGTTGCATGCTAATTGCACCCAGTCTCAGTACTGGTTTGTTCTATCCAAGCGAGATAAGCAGTGCTTACTCCCTTACAGCCCTGCCTGGTGACTTCATGCCAGGTGTTCAGCAGTATTTCTTCTTTTTTTTTTCAGCAGTATTTCACTAGATGCCTTCAAAACATACTCTGCTCCCTACTCCTTCCCTTAGTTATATTCAGTAAATGCTGGATGAGTTTGGGGGCCTTTGTCTTTGTTGCCTAGAGCAGCACTGATCCAGCTTCTCTCTAAGTCTTGTTTCCTGTCTTTATTCTTTCCTGTCACCCCCCCCACCCCGTACCAGGGATTGAACTTACGACCTTGTGATTGCAAGGCAGACACAGTGCCACTGCCTGTCTTTACTTTTTTTTTTTGTACCAGGGATCAAACTCAGGTCCTTGCCCTTGCACAGCAGGCTGCGAAACCACTGAGCTAAATCCCCAGCCCTTAGCCTGTCTTTATCTTTATTCTTTTTTTGTTTTTGTTTTTGTTTTTGGTTCCTGGGGATCTAACTTGGGACCTTGTGCTTGTGCTTATGAGGCAGGCAGCGGAACCACTGAGCTAAATAAATTCCCAGCCCTGTCTTTATTCTTCAATTAGCCTTGTGCTGTTGTGGCTCACAGGAGACCAGGACCCACTGCAGGGGTTCTGGTAATGTCCCCTTTCCCATTCCCTATACCCAACCTGTGGTTCACAGGTTGGATAATCATCTCTTTATTACTTATTGTACTTAATCCAATGTAAACGCAATGTAACTAGTTGTTTATGGAATAAAGACAAGGAAAAAATGTCCATATATGTTTTGGGGGGGTTTTTTAGACTTTTTTTTTTGGTACGGGGGATCGAACTCAGGACCTTGCACTTGCAAGGCAGGCACAGTAGCACTGAGCTAAATCCCTGGTCGTGTTTATATATGCTCAGTATGGACATAATTTTTTTTCAATACTGAGGATTAAACCCAAAGTCTTCACACTGAGCTATATCTCCAGCCCGTTTTTATTTTTTATTTTGAGACAGGGTCTAAGTCATTAAATTGCCAAGGCTGGGCTTAAATTTAGGGTCCTTCTGCATCAATCCTCCCAGAATGCTGGGCTTACAGGTGTGCACCACCATGCCTGGCTCAGGTGCTGAATCCATGCATGTGGAATTCACAGATAGGAGGGCCCACTGTGAGTATTCTTTCCTCCTACAACCACCTACAACCACATTGTGGCCATGGAAGGGCTTGAGCAGAAATCATAGAAAAACCTGTCTCTCCCCTCCACCCGATATGTTTGCCGTTCATTACAGGAGGGCGTTATGGACGCAGGAAGGAATGGAAGGAATGCCAGCAGTGTCCAAGGCCCTGGACAGGGGCACACTCATATGGCTGAGGCAACTTCCCCGTGGCCCTAACCTCCCACACGGCTTACCTTTCTCAGACTCCTTCGAGCTGTTGAACATGCTGATGTAAGCCATCCTGGGCGCCACCTCGCGGGCGTTGATAATCTCAGCTTTCCCTGAAAGAAGCAGGTTGGCAGGCCGAGCAAACCCCTCCCCGTGAGGAAGCCCAGGGGCCACCCACCCACATCCATCCTGAGTCCCACACCCCTTGCCACTGGCCCTCCCCGAGGCACTCACGCGTGTAGCTATCGTAGATGGTGAGAAACAGGCCGCCGCCAATGCCCATGCTGTGAGGATTCATGAGGCCAACGCAGAGTAGGCCCGCGATGGCTGCGTCCACTGCTGAGCCTCCATCCAGCAGCACGTCCCTGCCGCACACGGGAGAATGAGATCCTAAGGGCTCCCAGCCCCTACAGACCCTGTCGTCACCATCCCACTTCCACAGGCTACCCTGCCCAAAGGCAGACAGAGGAGGAAGGTGTAAGATTTTTTGGTTGTTAAAGACTTAAGTTTCCTCTTTTCTAATCAAACCAGCATACATAACTTATTTAACTTTTTAAAAAAGAAAAGAAATACGGTGCTTTGCTTGTTTTTTGTTTTTTATTTTGAGACAAGGTCGAGACAACCCTAAGTTGCCCTAGCTCACCTCAAATTGCAATCCTCCTGCTTCAGCCTCCCAAGTAGCTGGGATTACAAGAGTGTGCCACTAGGCCCACCTTAGTTATTTTACTATTAATAATATTTTCTCTGCTTAAGTCTTCAAGTGGAAACTGATCTTTGTATACGTGAGATAGGAATCGAAAATAGGGTTTATCCAAAGAGACAGGTACTCTTAGAACTAGCTCAAGGAACCCTCATGGTTGCTGGGAGACCAACCCTCTGATCTCCACTCTGCCACTTCTCCCCTGACCCGAGGCTGCAGAGAGGGTCCAAGGAAAAGGTGGCAGCTCAATGCACAGTGGACACTCCTAGTCCAGGCAGCCTGTTTATAGGTGGAGAAACTGAGTCCAGAGAGACAAAGGTCTTGCCCAGGTCTACTTGCACAGTTGTCTTCCAGGGCCCGTGGATGCTCCCACCCCCTGCCCCACACCCTCCCCCAGGTCAGGTGGTCCCACTTACCTCCCAATCTCCGAGCAGCGCTTGGCATCAGTGGCCACAGCGGCCCTGGTGTACATGTGGTCGGGCTTCTTGGAGGTGGAGGGCAGCCAGAGGCAAAGGCCGACGATGACCAGTATCAGAACCACAGCCAACAAGCCCAGCACTACAAACTGCTTCTTCATGACTCTGCCGCACAGCGGAGGGCAGGAGCGGGGTCAGGCTCAGCCTTGGGCACTCCCAGATCCCTCTCCCACGGGGGACAGTCTAAAGTTGAGGCTCAAGAATAGCCCTGTGCCCCTTTCAGCCCTCCTAGAACATGTGCGGGTGTCCAGGCCCTAGACCTTTGACTGGGACATTCCTTCTTCCAGGAGCTCCGGGCCTGTCTCTGCCCTTCCAAATCCTCCCTGTTAATCTGCAGGGCTCCTCCCTTAAGAACCCCGTGGCCAACAGGGACCCTTTCCTGGGTGCCACTTCAGACTCTATGTGTCTTGTCAACCTCCTTACAGCAGCCAAGCCTTGCAGGGAGCTCCAGGAAGGACAGGCCTAGCTTTATTCCTTCTGTGCTCCCTAACCTAGCCCAGAGCCTGGCACTGTCCTTGGTCTGTCAAGAGCAGCCCAGCATAGAGCATGGGGTTAAGCATCCGTTCCCCCCAGTCTCCTGAAATCTGCAACCAGCTACCACAGGGTCAGAGCTTACCGTTCAGCAGTGGGTGAGAATCCCAAGCCTTGTCTAGGAAGATAGCTCCGAAAGACAGGAGAGTTTGGCAGAACACTGCTGGAGAAATAACTGGGGTCTCCCTTGTGCTCTGCAGTACCCTGTGGCCACAGAATCTTCCCGAAAGATTCCTTCACCAGGCAGCTCCCTTGTTCTCCTGAAATCATAAGGATGGACCTGAAGAAGGCCCAGCCCTTTCCGGGGGGGGCTCGATATGACCTCCCTTCACCTCTGGCTGGGTTTTCTGGCTCCAGTTGAAGTCTGGAGTCAAAGAAGCTATCAGTAGCACACATGTCTGCATGAATTCTCCCAGTGTTTCTCCCAGGCACAAACCCAGAGAGTTGGCAGAGTGGGGAGGGTATGGGGTACTCCTGCACAAGCCCAGGGGCAGTGGCACGTCATGTGACAATGGGGGGGCCAAGGGACCGGAGCCAGCCTGCCCACCTCTGAGTCTGGACCTGCTGTGGAGTTTTGGCAGGTCATTTCTCTGTCCAGTGCTGGCCTCACTGATCAGTAGTAATGATAGAGGTGGTAGTGAATTGAGTGGGTTAAAAGGTAGAGAGTTGTAAGTAATTGTTAACTACCATTATTACCATGGCTGTACTAAAGGGGTGTCCCAGGATGCCTGCCGGGCATGGGAGAACATCAGTGGACCTCTTGCTGACTCTATATTTCTCTGTGGATTGTCTCTCAGCCTATGTGGAGGACTGCAGCAGCCTCAGAATCCCTATGGCTGTGGCAGCCAGTGAGGGGTTTGACCACAACAGGAAAAGGCGGGTGTGGTGACAGACACAAGGGTCTCCTCACTCAGATGCTATTCCCTCCAAAGGGCAGCACCCACCAGTGAGTCCCTCCATGGAGCCCCAAGCTGGCTCCCCCTCTGGTTTTCCTTGTCTCTGTTTAGAGCAACTGGATTCCCAGCCAGATACAGCATCCTAGAGAAGATCTAGCACAGGAGTCCCTGTGCCCCATCCCACACTCATGGGGGCATGCCTGAAATCAGAGTGGAAGGGCTTGGCAGGCATGGGGTGATGCATATAGCATGATAGCCTTTGGTCCCTCACCTTCCATGAGAAATATAGAGATCCACAGCCCTAGATGCAGAGAGAGACACTGAGGCCCAAAGCAGAGAGGCCTGGCAAGTAGCCATGCAGCAGACTGCTAACCTATGTCCCCAGTAGGGCTCGAAGCACCCCTCCTTTCTACCTTGAGCACTAGAGCCTGAATCCAGACATGATTCCAACCTGAACTCCATTCAGCCTCCTTCTGCTCTCCCACCAGCTCAGTCCTCCAAAACGCAGCTAGAGGGCTCTGTCTGTCCAAAGTGCCAACCAAGCCCTGCCCTCTTCCCTGCCCCAAAGATGGCCCACACTGTTCACCAGGCCTGACAGCCTTTGGGAACACAGGCTGGTGGGGATCAAGGTCAAGAGCTCCTCATGAGAAAGTCACACTGGAAGTCCAAGGGGCGACAGGAGCTGGGCCAGTGATGTGTGGCATCCATGGCAGCCACAGAACACTCCCATCACATGGAGTGGGGCAGGGGCGAGGCTTGGCTGGTACCACTTCCCGGTCCACTCTGGGCATCTCTGGCCTCATTTCCCCCAGGCCTGAGGCTGTGAGCTGACTCTTCCGAAGGCCCTTTTCTGAACCAGCCCTGATACCCTGATACATATTCCTGCTTCCTTATCCATCTGTCCACTGCAAGACCCAAGTAAGGGCACCCAGAAAGGCTCAGACTTCCAGGGGGTGTAGGAAGGGGAGGGGGCAGAACTGCCTCCCATTTCTCCTCCCCAGACACTGTGACAGGGAGGGCTGGCCTAGCCTCCCACAAGCAGATGGCCCCAGCCCAGCGGAAGACACCCTGCTGGGGGATTGGGCTTTCATTTCCCATCCCTCCACCCCTAAGTTTTTTCAGACTCCCTAAAAGAATGTCTATGACCATAGCCTGGCTCTCACCCAAACCAGTATCAAAGGGGAAACTGAGGCCAGAAAGTAGATTAGCGGCAAAGCTGGGCCTCAACCCAGACCCCTCCCTCCTTGTAATCCTGGTGGTTTACCTGAGGCCCAGGGGAGCAGCAGGGGCCCAGGAGAGAGACCCCTTCTTCCTCAGAAAATAGCTCTGGCCTGGGGCACCAGCTGGGGATGAAAAGGCAGATTTTCTGTCTGGGAAAGTTCTGGCCACAGATGGGGCCCCCCCAAGCAGCTGGAGCCACGCCTGCAGCCCCTGCAGAGCTCATCAGGGTGCCTCTGGATTGGGATCAGGATGTGGGGTGCACAGTCAGGAAAGGGACAGAAGGGGTCACAGGCACATGTGCTTACCTAGTGCCAGGGGGGCAAGAGGTCAGCTAGGGGGCATCCAGCATCCCTGCAGACAGCTGGAGGCATCTGAAGAGGGTGTAGAACAGGGAGTCCTCTGCCAGAGGTCCAGCCAGGCTGGGAGGACAGTCGGTGGCTGACGTCACAGGAGCAACAGAGGAGTAAGGAAGTGCAGTGACTGGGCTTGTCACCAGGTGATTAAAGTTCATCAGCCCTGGAAGGGCCTTGGGCGGGAGATGGGAGGTGCTGCGAGTCTGCAGAAAGGGTTCCCTTGTCTCAGACTGCGTTCCCTTCAAAGGGCAGCATCCACCAGTGAGTCCCTCCAGGAAGCCTCAGGCAGGGCCCCTCTGGTTCATCCTGTCCCTGTTCAGAGCATCTAAACTCAGAGGCAGACATGGTATCCCAGAGATGGCTCCTGGGGCGTGGGGTAGGAGTGTATCCTGCACCAGACAAGAGCCTGGACCTAAGAGACTCACCACACCCTGCTGCCGGATGTCAAAAGTGTGTTCTTAGAACATGGCCTGGAGGACCCAGTGACCAGACTGGTTCTGCTGCCAATCCAGGGACATTGGTACCCCAGGCCCAAGGAACTACCAGAACAGCCAGGGTCCCAGAGAAGGCCAGAGCTGTTCCTAGGTCACACAGCCCCAGCCCTGTGCCTGTCCCAGGTTGCTGTGTGTCCCTGACCAGCTAACCAAGGGAAGCAGCTGTGGACTCTGCCCAGTGGGCCCTAGACAATGCCCTCCATTCCCTCTTGACCCTCATCTGCCAAGGGCAGCATCTCCCCAAGCCATGCTGCCTCCCTACCTCCCCGACAGCTGTGTACATGAGAGGGTGAGTTCCCCATTGCCAGGAATGCGCAAGACTCACTCGCCCAGAGATGCTGACTCTGCTGTCAGCATCCAACACACATGTGAACACATACTCACACTTCCTCTCACACACACATACCCCAGAGCTGGACACAGGAAACAGGACAGCACAACCGGCCTGGAGTTTCCCTGCTAACTCCCCAGCCCAGCTCAAAGGCTGTGTCACCACCACTATCCCAGAGCTACAGGAGAGAAACCAGGGCAGAGACCTGAGGGCATTCTCAGACAGGAAACCAAAGCTTACACAAAAGTGCTCTGCCCAAGGTCAGCTGACCCTGAGCGACACCCATGGTGAGCCCAGGGCCCACACTACCCCACTGGCCCTTGACATGGAATCACGCCCCTCCTCCAGACCTCTGCGCTTTCCCCAGCCCTGAAGTTGGAATCCACCTCCCTCTCTGCCCAACCTGGTGTCACAGGGTTGAGAACTAGGGAAAACAAAAACAAAAATAACCCACCCCCTCTCCAGGGCTTCTTAACCACCGGCAGGAAACCTGTTGAAAGAGCTACGTATGCCTATGGTGACCTCAAAGTGGTGGGACCTCCTTGGAGCTGAGTAATGACTCATTGCAAAATGGGCTCCACCCCAGATACAGCCAGAGCACAGAGGGGTCAGCGTGATCCAGCACTTGCAGCCCCATCGCAGTTCCACTCACTCCGGAGCTGACCCCATGGGGCTGTCAGGTTCCCCTGGGCCTTGGTGCTTCCAGGCTGCACCCCTCCCTCTTAATTCCAAGTCCACTTACTGGGAGCCTCGGCTTCCTCAAGCGTTTCCTTAGGGGGATTAAATACCTCTGCTCCAGCCCCAGACGCTCACCCACAACCCCAGCGGAGCAAGTCACAAACCCTGGGCAAGGTGTCAAAACCCACTAATCAGACAAGAAACCCAATTCCAGGTGAAAGAAAGCACCTAGGGCCCTGCCTGCCTGTGCAGTCCCAGAGAAAGACCCATCCACAGCAGTGTCACCACCTCACCTTGAAGGCAGCTCACTCCTGCTGCACAGCTGTGTAAACCAAGGCTCCTGCAGGATCTCCTCTAGAGCACCGCTGGCACAGGGCAGAGCTGAGGGCTAGAACCTGGGCCTCCACACACTTCTGGGAGGGTCCAAGCCTGCCCTCCCTCACAATGATGCCCAGGAGCTCAGAGAGGGTGAGTCATGCTTCAGGGTCACACAGCCCTGGGGCACAGCCAGACACGTGCCTGGCTCACTTGACTCAAATCCCACAGGAGCACAGACCTAAGTCCTCAGCCCCAGCAGTGACCCAGCTCCTCCCCTGCCGGCCTAGGGTGGGAGGAGGCTTTAAAGGTACAGGAAGTATTCCAGGTGGGAAGAACCGCTGTGACCTGGAACAGCTGCAGCTCCCGCAGAATCTCCTAGGGTCCCAAAACCTTTAATGAGAAACCCGAGCCCAGGGGACCTCGATGGAGCTGAATGTGGCAGGCTTTCAGCCAGAGGCAGGTTAGGCTGGAGGTTCCCTGGGGGCGCCTGCTTGGCAAATGCAAGGTCCTGAGTTCAATCTCTGATACTACACACACACACACACACACACACACACACACACGCACGCACGCACGCACGCACGCACGCATGCACACGCACACGCACACGCACACACAAAGAATTGCCCTCGGAGAGGCGATCTCCCCCACTTCAGATGTCCAAACAGGGACCACACAGAGCTGACGTACAGCCAAATGCCCATACCCTGAGGTCGGGTGGGGTATAGATATCTGTGGCCCTACAAAGTCTAAGGAGCCTAAGTTTTCCTCCACAACTCCAGTGTAGGGGGTACCTCTTCAAACACACACCCTTTCCCCCACTTTGCAGGGTAGGTAGGGGGTGTAAGGGATGTTGCTCCAATGATTCCGGCCTCCTGAATTGAAAGGAGTCACAGGACCAAGGGGAGACCTTCCTAATTTCTAATTTCCTGCTGACATCAGGGGTGGGGGGGAGGGCCCATCCATGCCTTCCCGCTTTGGCCCATTGAATATGGGTGCCCCACAAGGCTGGCAAACCTCTAAGCCCTTGCATCAAGGTCCACATGGGGTCTGTTTCCACCATTAGCACAGTGCTGGCTTAAACTCATTCATTCATTCACACCCCCACCCCCACCCCCGCTGATCCTAATCCTTCCAGATTCTACTCTCTAGGAGCCCCCAGCCTGGGGGAGGTAAGATAGTATCATCAGCCAAGGAGGAGGGGCCCAGGCTTTGAGGGAGGGGCAGACACTCGAATGAGGGGTTTGGAAATCCAGTCAGAGTGGAGGTTGGTTTAGGGAAGGACACTCAGGCGGAAGGAACCGTGTGAGCCTTCGGGCAGGGAACTAGAGTCTTCAGCAGCAGCAGTGAGTGCCCCTGGGGACCTCCTGACCTCCCCGGCCCTTTCTGATTCCTGAGGCGTCAAGGCTGGAAAAGGAAGTAGCAGAGCCTGGACCTTGAAGTTCACTTTAGCCTGGACTTTGAGAGCTCTGGGAGGCTGGTGAATATGTCACCATGCTGGGTAACCCATTAATCCTGGCTCACTCATTAAGAGCCTGGTAGGTGCTCATTAGCTCCTTAGCCAGCTCCAGAGCTGGCCTAGGCCAGGGGCCATGGGAAGAGGGAGTGTTGATGGGGAACTTGGTGGGGGCTGGCTGAGCTGTGAGCTTTCTGTGCCCTTGCTCCTGGAGGAGATTTTCAGCACCAGGCCGGCCTGGCAGTGGGAGTTGCATGCCACCATCCCAAAGCCTTTCATCTCCTAATCACCCCTTTGTGCTGGCACCAGCAGCACCTCAGGGGACTGGGCCAGATGGGAGGCTCAAGGGGCCTGTCTAGGGTGAGGTCAGGATCCAACTTAGCTTTCCTACAGAGAAATGGACTTGCAGTAGCCTCCAAGGCCCTTTCTACTACTCCAAAGGGTCAGGGCCGTCCCATTCCTGCTTTTGAGAAAAAAAGACTCCAGTAGGGGAAGAAGTGTGCTCTCAACACAGAAACCAAAGGCTGGGATGAAAGGGACCTGCCCAAAGCCACTCAGGAGGATGAAGACCTACAAGATGGGAAAAACCATGCAAACCACCTCCTGGAACTGGTATCTATCTCACTGCAGCATCCACAAAGCCCTACCTCTCTGTCAGGCCCAGGAAGCTGACTTCATGAGTACCAGGAAGTGTCAGGAACTCCAGAGTCTCGAATGGGCCTCTCAAAGGGCAGGGATAGAGCCCTGACACACTGAACTGCAGCCTCACTGTGAATAAGCAAAATGAGTGTGTCCAAACTTGCTCCATCCTCCAGAACTGCTGGGACAGGATCTCAGCAACCCTTGGGAGCCAGGAAACCAGATATCATCAAGGACATTTTTGTGTCTCCCATTTAGCAAACTGGTGGGATGAAACTGACTTCAAATCCAAGTATTATAGCCTTTTTAAAAATAATGGGAAGGCTGGCGATTTAGCTCAGTGGTTTCGCCACCTGCTGCACAAGCACAAGAACCTGAGTTTGATCCCTGGTACTAAATAAACAAATAAAAATATACTGGGGATTGAGCCCAGAGACCACTGAGCTATGTCCTCAGACCCTCCACCCCCTGCTTCTTTATTTTTTTTTTTCTCCCACATTTTATTTATTTATTTTTGAGACAGGGTTTTGCTATATAGTGCAGGTAGGCCTTGAACTCACTAGGTAGTCCAGGCTGGGCTCAAACTCCCAGCGATCCTCCTGCCTCAGCCTCCCAAGTGCTGGGATTGCAGGCATGGGCCACCCTGCCTTTTTTTATTTTATTTCTTTTGGTACTGGGGATTGAACTCGAGACCTTGTGCTTCCGAGGCAGGGGGCAGAAACACTGAGCTAAATCCCTGGCCCAGCCTCTTTTTATTTTAAAACAATCTCACTAAATTGCCCAGGCTGGCTTTAAACTTGCAATCCTGCTTCACCCTCCCAACTAGCTGGGATAATAGGAGTGCACCATCACACCTAGCCCAAACCTCATAGCATCTCAATCAACTTTAGAATCACAGAACCTCAAATGTTTGGTCTGATCTTCTAGTAGCCCAGAAAAACTTATGCGCCTGCCCCCACAGGGAGCTCACTGTCTCTAAAGACAGCAGGTAGTTAGCAAGTTTTCCACAGCACCAAGTCCCAGTTTGCCTCTTTGTAATGCTTTCTGAAAACTGTAAGAGTCAGCTTGTGGCTGGAGGGCCTGGCCTCGGACCCTGATAACTCTCTGAAGCCAGAGAGCAGAGAAACAGGAACACCTAGACTGTGTGGCTACCTGGCCACAGAGTCTGAGAGCCACACAGAGCAGACTGAAGAGATGGAAAGAAGAACCCAGCTCATTGAAGGAGCTGGTGTTACCCAGTGGTGGGGGTGAGGCAGGAGATTAGGGCATGGCAGACTGGCAGGGGAAGTAGGCACGACCTGTTAATTGCAGAATCCCAGAGCACATGTGCAAAACAGTTCCCAAAGCCCTGCTTATGGAGTTCTTGCAGAACCTGAGCGGTTTTGGAAAGGATGGCCTAGACCTGACATGAGGTGTGGGAGATACAAAATCTGCTATGGTGTTCTGTTCTTATTCTGCAGGGAGCCCTTCTTTCTTTCTTTCTTTCTTTCTTTCTTTCTTTCTTTCTTTCTTTCTTTCTTTCTTTCTTTCTTTCTTTCTTTCCTTCCTTCCTTTCACCAAAGATCGAACATGGGCCCTTGCACTTGTGAGGCAGGCAGCGGAACCACTGAGCTATAATAAATGTAAAATCTCACTTTCTCTTGGGCTTGTCTTGACCAATTCTTTGCTCAGGAGACTGCAGCACCCTCCAACCTGGTAAGAGTAGGAAGCTAAGCACAGCATGGGCAGAGCTCCTGTGGCCCCAGTGCCTGGCTGACAGCTCTTAGCACCACTTGCAGCATTCCCTGCCGAAGCACTCACCTTTAACATGAGGACAGAGACTGGAGCTCAGCCAAGCGTGTGGGCCTCCAGAATTGTCAGCTCGTTAAGGCCCAGGAGCATCCGGCTGCAGGTCTGCCCTTGCACCTAGTTCAACTCCCCAACTCAGAGCCAGGATGGCAGGGGAGTGGGTCCTAGCATCCCTAGGTTCAAATGTGACTCACATTTGGCACCGGGATCTGGACAGCTCTTCCTCTGCTGGCCTCAGTTTCCCATCTGGAGATCGGGGAGAGTTTTGTATAGATTCACTGAGATGGCTGTGCACAGACTGCCTGAGCCACCCTCTACCTCCAAGGCCTCACAGGGCTGGCCTGGATCCAGCACCTATGTCTGTAGCCACCTCTGTCCCTGCCTGCTGAACAGCTCAGAGCAGAGGCCTCGAGTGCCTCCCATCCTGGCCATTCTGTCCTCTCTGCCCACAGAACCCTCTCCAGGTGACATTTATCACATCACCGGGTAATTATCTGCCGTGTCTGCAAGCTCCAGGGAGTTGAGGGAGAAAGGCTGAGTTGTGTCTGTGTCTCAGGCCCCATCCCATCACAGGGCCCGGTCTCCACGAGAACCAAACCATCCCGTCTCAGGCCTCTTGGGTCACACCCCAAGCCCGCCTGTCCAAACACAAGAACCTATGACTTCACTGATGCCCACGCTGCCCAACACTTTCCACACACACCCTGCTTGGCTCACCTAGGCTTCCAGAGCTGTTGGGAGCTCTGTCTGTCGTGGTGCCTCTTCTGCCTCCCTGGCCTCTTGGATGCTGGGCTGTTAGAACAGTGAGTCTGACTGAACCCACTGGCTGAGGTTTCAGATACCCAGGTCGACAAGCCCAAACCTGAGGTAAGCAACTACCTTCCCCGGGCCTCCCTGGCCACACAAGCCAGAGTCCAGCCCCACATGGGACTCCTAAGTCCTCACTCATCCTTTCCAGTTGTTCCAACCTTTAGTACACCCCCTCTCAGCTGCATTTGATCTCCCAGCCTCCACAGCCACCCCTATCACTTGGTTGGCTCCTAGTCATAGGTTGCAACTTTGCTGTTGTTTACCTCATGCCCCCCCAGTGCTTAGCATGCAAATCCGAGCAAGTTCCTCCCCAACTAAAAAACCTTTCAAAGGCTCCTTTTGCCCTGGAGATAAATTCTTGCCTTGCTGGTTCTTGCCCATTCCTCTGCACTCAGTGCCCCCTCCAGGAATTTTTGTAGGGCTACCACCATGGTGGGAAGCACTCTTCCTTCAGACCCCCACCTCGATACCATCTCCAGAGCCCTCCTTTGTCTCTGTCCCAGCTGCCCCACTCTGTGAGCTGGCTTTACTGCCACCTCATGTCTGCCTTAGTCTCCAAAGTACATGTAGTGTTCAGTAATCATCACTGAATGGACAGATGCTGGCCATGGGCTGGCTGGGAAGACTCAGTATAAAACCAGAGAAGAGGGGCTAAGGTGCAACTCAGTGGCAGACAGCTTGCCTAGTACGCACAAGGCCCTGGGTTCAAACCCTAATACCACAAAAGAAAAAGGAAAGCCGTAGAATATTTGTCAATAAAATGTGCTGGGCTGCTGTGTGCTCCATGACACCTATGCCAGATGGGCATTTTATTTTCCTCATTTTACAGAGGAAAACAGAGGAAACAGGTTTGCGGAGGCTGTGATAGTAGGTTGAACAGTATCTTCCCCCAACCCAAGTTCATGTCTACTTGAAAGCCCAGAATCTGACTGACCTTATTTAGAAAGAATCTTTGCAGAAGTAATTAGATAAGATGAGGTCATGCTGGATTAGGGTGGACCATAAATTGAGTAACTAGTGCCCTTATAAACCACAGGAAGAGAATCACAAGGGGGAGAGAAGACCATGTGACAAAGGAGGCAGAGTTTAGAATGATGCTTTTTTGAGTTAAAGAATTTAAGGATTGCCGGAAACCACCAGGAACTGGAAGAGGCAAGGATGGACCCTGGCTCAGAGCCTCAGGCAGTACAGCCCTGCCTACTTCTTGATTTCAGGCTTATCTCCAGAACTGTTGTTTTAAGCCACTGACTTTGTGGTAATTTATTATAGCAGCCACGGGAAACTAATACAGCTGCCTACCTATCTATGGTCACACACTCAACAAAGGGCAGCCCAGGGGATTTGAATCCAGACCCTGCGCATATACCTGTGACAGCCCCACCCCATGCCTCCCTCAGCCCGATGACAATTCTTGGTCCTACAGAAGACTGACAACCCATCCCTGTAGAGCAAGCATAAGGGAAAGTTAGTCTCCGTAGAATTTCTATCTGACTCCTTCCTCCTAGTGAAGGTTCCAGAAACTATTCGGCATCTTGTTTGTTATGGTTAGCAGGAAGCTCTGTGTCACTTGGCTACTTCCCGAGATAACACCAGCACTGAGTTGCCCTTCCAACTTGGATGAAAAGAGGGTCCAAAGATGGGGTATGTCCAGTTTCAGTCCCAGCCACAGCTCTCCACTCAACCTGCAGTTCACCCAGACCTCGGTTCCCCATCACTCCAACTGGGTCACATATGGGTAACTGAGGACTTAGAACACCCAAAGTGTGGCTGTCACCAATACCTCTCCTCAAAGCCTGGAGTTTGGCTGTATCCACCCTATATGACTCAGGTCCCCCACATTCCTACCTCGCTGCCTCACTGGGCTACCCTGAAGGATCCAGGGCCACCCCCTGAAGCCCCACATCATCCGTAGGGGCTGAGGACAACATTGAAGTGCTCCCCCTACCCGATGGGGTCTCCACAAACTGCTGTCCAGGGCAACTCCAGGGAGGACCAGCAGCCTTAATACACGTGGAGGCTGGCAGAGTGGCAGGATGTTCCCACCCCTAAGTGGACAGCTCTCTCCAAGTCAGACTAAGCCAGAAACACTCCCGAGAGCCAGCTCACCCAAGACACCCTCTGCAGCAGGCTAAGGGAAGCCCATCCAGGAATATGTGCCCAGACACCAGCCTCCCTCCTTTCCTGGAAAAATGTCCTCCAGGAATTTCTCCAACAGGGACACAGAGGTGGGGCTGGGGCAGTTCTCTGCTTTCCACAAGACTATGTTTCTGGGCATCCCCCTATGGCACTGCCTAGGTTGCCCCCTTCCTGACACTAATGCTCAGCCCTCTCTCCCCTCATTTCTCCCTCCTACCTCAGTCTTCTCACATTCAAGGCGACAATGTCCAGGCCTGGCTCAGCCTCTGGAATGACATGGTCAGGATCTGGGAACCATCCAGGTCTGGCCCCAGTGCTCTGGATACAGGGGAGGAGAAGGAGGGCTTACCTGGCAGGCAGCTCTGGACAGGGGATCTGAGAGGTCCCTCAGGTACTAGGGCTACTGCTTAAAGCTCTGGCCCCATCCCAGTGTCAATTCAGCAACAGCGCATTGGCCCTGGGGAAAGGCTGACTGGGCAGTCACGAAGGCTTGTCAGGGAGGAAACCTGCTGTGCCAAGGTGGCCCCAGGACAATACTGGCTGCACAGGAGGGGAGGGGAGGCTGCTTGGGAGAAGGGGGCACAGGAATTGGCCCAACAGGAGTTGGAGGGTCAGAGGTTGGTTGAGACTATGCCATTCTGTTGTCCTCTGCCTAAGGGGTTCATTGCAGGGATCACAAAGCCTGGCACCCTGAAGGCCACGCCCAACCCCTGGGCGAACAATGCTTGACCCAAAGAAAGCATCCTGGCAGTTGTCAGTCACTATAGGCCCTCGGGCAGATTTCCTGTCATGCACACTTGCCCAGCAAGGTATCCCAGCCTCACAGGCCTCAAACATACTCCTCTTCTCGGGGAAGGAGGGTTGGGGCTCAGTGCCACAAATGTCCCCCACCCAGGTAATGTGAGGAGCCCGGAACTGGTGTAGGGGGCTTCAGGGAGCAGGAGGCCTCCAATAGGGACTGCTGTGGAAGGCCCCATCAAGCTGGGTGGGTTCCTGGAGGAGCAAGGGCCCCCTCCTCACACTGAGGGCTGTCCCTCCCCTTGTCAGGCAGGAAGTCTGGAGCCAGGGGCAGATGCAGCTGGCCCACTGCCAGCCTGCCCAGAGCTGGGCTTAACAGTTCACCAGTGGGCCTCAGCAGGCCTGCTCATCTTCCAGGGAAGGGGTCTGAGAGGGCGGGCTCCAGGGGAAGAAGGGAGTGGGATTAAGTATTTGTCAGTGCCTTAGTATGTATGCAGTGTGGACAGGTCAGACACAAATGCCTACTGCAGGGGCGATTCCTGAAAGCAGGTGCTGGGATTGAATCGTGCTGCCAAAAGGCACCCCCACCCCCGCCTGCTGCCTGCTGCGCTCTTTGCTTGTTCAAAGCGACTACTGCCCCAGGCAGCACTGGAGCAGAGCGTAGAGAGGTGCCAAACGCCACCACGTCCTGGCCAGCTCAGCGTCTCTCTGGGAAGAGCTCCAACGCCAGGTCCAATGCGGGCGGGGCCCTCTTCAGCTACACCCTTGCTAAAGCGAGGAGCCCCCCTACCCCCACGCCGGATCTGCAGAGCCCGGGCGCCCAGCCTTGGAGCCGGCGCTCCGCACCCCGCGCACCCGGGGCCAGCCGGGGAGGGGCGGGAACGGGGCGGGGTGCGGCGCAGACCGCCCAGCCTCCCGCCCGCCTGCCCGGTGCCCGCCTCTCTGCGGCCATGGGGGCGCGGCTGGGTCGGCGGGCCGGGCCCGAGGCGGGCTCAGGGGCCGGGGCGGCGGCAGGCAGCGGGCCCGCTCCCTACGAGCGCCGGGTGCGCTGGCTCCGCGAGATCCAGTCCACTCTCCGCGAGCGGCGGCCGGAGCGCGCCCGGCAGCTGCTGCGCCTTCTGCGCCAGGCGAGAGAAGGAGCGGGCGGCCGGGGATGGGCTGGGAGGGGCCGGGGCTGCAGGCTGCGGGGAGGGTGGGTTCCGAGGGCAAGATGGGCTGCAGGGGCTGAGGAAGAGCGCGGGCTGGAGAGACCGCTGGTGAGGCTGGCAGACTGTGCACGGAGGAGAGGGCCGCTGCGTCAGGGCTCTGTCTGGGGTCTGTTGTGTGTTGAAGGTGCCCCGGCCTGGAGTTGAGCCCACATTCAGGCCTTGGGAGGGAAAGAAGAGGACTGGATGGGGGTGTATTGAAGGACAATGGGAAGAGGGCAGCTTCTTCCTCCTCCAGACGAGGGGAAGCACTGGACTCTGGGAAGTGACAGCCCAGATGGTCTGCAGGTGCACACGGAGGCACTATGGCAGTGCAGACAAAGCCACAAGGCATGCATCCTCCTAACAGGCAGCTGGTTCCCACTGAGTACACAAGGCCAGTGTCTGCACATCACAGTGTCATATTTGGGCAAGTGAGGACTCTGGTTCCACATCAGGTGCTCTAGCCTGAGATCCTGAGCCTTGAGCTCAGGGATGTGGGGTCCAGCACCACCCCATGGGTGAACTACTTCTCACTCTACCTAGTTCCCATTCCCTGCAGCAGCTGGCACCACCTGCCCAATCCTGTAGCTGAAATCAGCCATGCGTGCAGATGTTTAGCCTCTAGAAGGTAGGTGGGTGGAGATGGGGAAACTGAGGCATGGAAAGAAGTGGTCCACAGAGGAAACTGGGAGAGTGGGAGCCAGGCTTAGAGGAGGCCTGCTCCTCCTCCAGCCCCAGGTTTCCTTTCTTTGAGCTCAGTGGGCTGGAAAGGTGGAGCTGGCCCTTTAAGCGGAGCTGTCCAGACCAGTGAAGGCAGGCTTTGGTCTGGGGCCCTGTCTGGGTCTGCCCACTCACCAGCCTCCCCTTCTTCCTTCTGGAATCTCCCTAGCTGGCATCTGTGGCTTGAACCATGTTGAAAATACAAACAGCTGTGCAGTACCCAATCATCCAGACTAACCAGAGGCACAGACTGCTGTCTGGGATGGTGTCTGGAGCCCAAGGCACCAGCTGGGCATTCTCCCTGGAAACAACAGAGAGAGAAGGCCACTTCAAAACTAGCTGGGTCACCGCTTTGTGTTTCAGCAGTTGAGATTTGAACCTTAGCAGAGGGTTCTTCTGCCCCATAACCAGCAGGAGCAGTTGCTGGCCTGTCTTTCTGTGGCCAGGATGACTACACAGGGCATGTCATTGTCTTGGGCTTAGGGAGGGCACACAGAGGAGGCTGGAGGCTCCTCCTGGCTCTGCCTGGGCCAGCAGCTGTCAGTGTGTCCTCTAAATGGACCCTCTGGAAGGATGTTTCGCTCTACAAGAATGGAGAGGAGAAAGCAAGAACCAAAGGCAGGAAGGCCAGGTCAGTGCCCTGGCCATAGATCTGATCGAAGGGTAGGAGGAGGGGCAGGCACAGGGAGTGCAGAGCCTGCAGACTGTGTAAGTCTCTGATTTCACTTCCAGAGCACTTGATCTGCACCAAAGGGGTTGAGGATCAAGTTCAGGTGTGTATTTCAGAGATGCTCTAGCAGCCCTGAGCTGGAGGGATGTGGGAGGCTGGAAACCCTGGGAGGGGGCCCATAGGGGTGGAGCCCTGAACCTCGGCTAGAGCAGTAGAGAGGAAAAAGTGGGCTCACTAAGTGAGCTGGGGGAGAGAGGGCAAGGGAAAAGGGCTGGGTGATTTCTGGGAAAGTGGGCAAGGTTGCCCCCCTCCCTCCGTGTACTGAGCTGGCACACAGGACATGAGGCCAGCTTCAGGGCAGGGGATGAACATGCGGAGTCTGAGTGTTTTTGGAACATCCGAGCTGGGAGACAGGCCCATCCCCACAGGGTGGAATGTTGACTGCAGCTTGGGAGACCTCAGGGATAGGAGGGAAGGCAAAGGGCCCCAAAGGAATCTTGGAGAAATCGCCATTCAAAGGAGCAGACAGCCCCAGAGAAGGAAAGGTGCCACAGCAAGACACGCCACCACCGGTAATCTGTCTATGGCCTCCATGAAGGCCCTGGTGTGCCACCCGCTCCTCATCCAAAGGTCCACCTGCTGCTATGTCACTGTCTTGGGGAGACTCTAGCAAGCCTCAGGGAGGGAGGTAGGGCCATAGGAAGCAATAGGAGGGTCATCTGGTTGACTGGCCCGGAGAAAGAAGGCTCCAATCTCTGACTCACTCACCTACTTTTTCATCACCCACAGGATCTGGGCCTTGAGGGGACCCTCCTCACTGACATCCTCTACAGGAATGTGACCTTCCTCAATCTAGTGGACCCCATCTCCCATGACCTGCTGGTGAACCTGGCCCGGGACCTGCAGTGCCCCAAGAAGGTAAGGGTAGACTCATTTCCACAGTGGCAGCACTGTGCCCAGGCCTGGGGACACTAGCTGAGCAGAAGTTACATGGGGACCCTGTAGGACGTTGTTCTGACAAATTCACTAAAAACTGGACTCGAAACCTCTGAGTTCCTGAGGCAGAAGAGGATGGAGCCCCGTTTACTTATCTCTATCCTGCTTGGACAGCCTTGGGGATGGTGCTCTCTGTCCCTCCCATGGCAGCTTGAGTCATAGGCATGTCCCTCCTCATGTTAAATTGGAGCCTACCACCTGTCACCTTCACCCTCTGCCCCGACAGCATCTGCCGATGTCCTTCCATGACCAGGGGCACAGCCCCAGCCTGTGTGGACCAGCTCCCGAGCCCTGGTCACAATGAATCCTCTAAATGAAACAAGGGTACCCACTGTAGGCTCTGCCATCTCTGGCGTCAGATACAGTTGGCTACCCACAGCTATTGAAGTAACCACCAGGGCTTGCTCTCTCTGTGCGTGTCGAATGCTCCTGGTGCTATTAACAGAGGGACTGTATAAAGGAATATTCCAGGTAATGGAGCATGACTGGTGCCAGCTTTGTGAAAAGCTCACCCTGTTATTCTACCCCCAGCTGGGCCTCTGCAGGGGCCCAGTTAGGACTGTGCGAGACAGGATGTAGTGCTGTAAAACATTACACCCCCAGCCCTATCAGCCCAGACCGAGGCACACAGGCATGGTGTAGCTTGGAGAACGAGAGGAAGAAGAACATGCTGACCTGGCTTGTTCCTATTCCCTGGGATTGGCGTCAGTGGAGCAGGGCTCCCTCGAGGGGCCTGGTCTGGACCCCCTGTGGCAAGTCCCCTGGGGGTGCAGAGGGTGAGCAGGCCACCAGCTGCTCGCTGAAGCTGCCGGCCCTGGGCCTGAGAACAGAGAACAAGGGCCCATTGTCTGGGCTTTGGACCAGCCCGTCCAGCTCTCAGCAGGCAGCCTCCCCTGGCTCTGGGCCAGATCAATCCATGGTGGGGGTGAGAGGGGCTTGGTCTCACCCTGACAACGCTGCCCCCCACCCCACAGGACTATGAGCTCTGGAAATCCTCGGACAAGATCTGCCGGCAGCTCATCTACCACCTCACCCCTCATTCCAAGCGGGAGCGAGGACCCAGCCTCCCCCAGAGGAAGACCCCGAGCTGGTAAGGGGAGCCCAGCCACAGCCCCTCTTCACTGTCTCTTCAGCATCCCTTTCAAGGTTGTTACCAGAACATCTCTCACTGAGAGTCTGCCGCTTACAGTCTCACCCTGCCCTTTGCTCATCTTCATCTGCACTGAGTCTCCATCCCTGGAAGCCAGTCTGGCCCATGGCAGCAGATGTACCCCAAGCCAAGCTGCCTTCTCTGTATAAAATGCCTTCCATTTCCTCCAGGATGGTCCACCTGCTGTCATTCACTCATTCCTCAATCCCTGACCTATCTCAGGGCCTGGACCCCCTTCCCTACCTGCCACCCGAGATAACTCAGCAGGTGTCAGGTAAATCTTCATAACCAGTGGTGAGGGGGCCACATTCTGTGTCACTATTCCCATTGGACAGGAAAGAAACTGAGGCTGGGAGAGACAAAGTCTTGCCAAGACACTCTCCCTAATAGTCCTGCAGCCCTTTGAGAGTTCACCAACACCAAGCTGCTAGACACTGAGGCCCCCAGGATACCAGATAGCTCACTGCTGTGGGGTCCCACCCTCGTCATTCCACAACAGCCTCATGCATAGAGGCCCAGCCCAGAAGTCGCTGCAGGCCCAGGGCCCCAGAACCACAGTCAGGAATAGGCCCTAGCACATGTCTCCTATTGGTCTCCTACCTCCTTCTGTCCCTCTGATGGCCCAAGAGGAATCTGGAGCCCACGTATTTGTTCCAAGGGAGACTCTCCTCAGTCTCCAAGTGTCTCTCCCAACTTAGAACACAGGGAGTCCTCCCCCCTGGACAAGTCCTCACCCCACCCCACTAGCACTTGCCCCCTCACTACCCAAAGGCAAGGGGACCAGCCTGATACTCCATCTCCTCATGGGAAGCTTTTCCCTCACGCTGATGGACCAGACTTCAGAGCAGGCCCAGGGAAAAAATGTGGGCTAAGGAGTCAGAGCACCTCGACTTCAGGCCTGTCCCCTCTTAGTGATATGTGGTCATTGGAGAGTTATTTCGCAACTCTGAGCATCAGTTTGCTCCTCAGTAGAATGAGTCATTATTCCTATCCCCTTGGCCTGGCATAAAAATAAGTGAGATAACAAATATAACAGAGGTGGTGATGCTGGCCACAAGGTAAGGTTTTGTAATAATAGAGTAAGTCCCTGACTTACAAACGAGTTCCATTCCGGGAGAATGTTTATAAGCTGGATTTGTTCGCAAGTCTGACAAAGTGAGTCTTATATGAATCTGTGAAAGTTTGCAACTTGAATGTTCATAGGCCAGGGACTTACTGTAATAGTTCAACCATGGAACCTTCATTTAATCTTCACAGCAGCCTTGTCCCATTTCACCAGGAAACTGAGGCTCAGAGAGGTTCCCAGCATGCCCTTGGCCACACATTTAGAAAATGGCAGTTGGAACCTGACTTTGCCAGGCTGGGCCTGGGCTGTCGCTGATGGATCATTGTCTGTGGTCACCAGGGTCCTGCCTAGCCCCAGGGCCCTTGCTTAGGCCATCCCAACCGCAATCTTCCCACAGCCTCAAGAGCAGCCTCCAGAAGACTCTGCCGGGCGGGGAGACTGTGGACCTTTCGGGCATCCCGCTGTCAGCGAGAGACGTGCAGCACATAGCGCGCTACCTGGGCAGCCATGGCGCCGGGCTGGCAGTGCTGGACCTGAGCTTCACGGGGCTGAGTGATGAGCTCCTGCACCTGCTGCTGCCCAGCCTTTGGCTGCTACCCCACCTCACCCAGCTCCTGCTCAACGGCAACCGGCTGACTCAGGCTGCTGCCCGTGAGCTCACGGAGGCAGTCAAAGACACCACCAAATTCCCTGTGTTGGCCTGGGTAGATCTGGGCAACAATGTGGATGTGGCCTCACTGCCCCAGCCCCTGCTAGTCGGCCTGCGCCGGCGGCTGAGCCAGCGCACCTCGCTCCCCACCATCTACGAGAGTCTGGACTTTGAGGCTGGGGATGGCATAGCTGGGTTCCCCACTGCTGCCTCTACTTGGGGCTCTGCAGCTGCTGACCCAGGGCCTGAGCCCCAGGCCTGCTGTGCCAGGTGACCTGCCACTCACCTCAGTCTGTACTACTGATTGAGGATGCCCTTGAGCACATGAAACAGCAAGTGGTGGAGGTGCCATGGGCCCCCCAAAGAGCCAGTGAAAATGCTCAGCCTGGGACCAAGGGGATGGGAAGAGAATAGTCTCACAGGAGGCCAGGCAGATGGCCCACTTAGGAGGCTCGGCCTTCCCTCAGCAGGAGGGGTCCTGGGACCCACACTGCAGACCCCACAATAAAGTGATGACCCTCTTTGCCTCAGCCTTTCTGCATCACAGACCTAAGGTCCCCCAAGTGCCAGCTTGGCTGCTATGGTGGAGTAGCTCCTGTCTATGCCAAAGTGAGGGGGCAAAGTCATACTGATCTTCCCCTTGGTGTTCCCTGGTGGGCCGAAGAGACCCACCTGTGGGGGTCATGAGTCCGCCAGTGTGGGCTGGAGATTGAGAGGAGGCCCTCACGTCTGGGCAGAGTTTGGGCTGTATAAGTAGGGGAGCTGAGGGGGAGCAGGTTGGGAGCCTGGGGTGGGGTGCAGAGCTCTGCATGGAACCCCACAGCACACTCACGTGTGAGCCCCTGCTTCCATCAGGACAGGGCTGCACTGGCTGGGCTAAGGCCATAGCTGACTGGAATGAGAGGACTCAGGGCTGGCACAGTGCTGCCTACACCCTCCAATCCCCAAGCCTCCACTAGTGAGTAGGCCACTCAGTGGAGTTAGGAGATGCATCTGGCCAGAGACAAAAAGCTGTGTTTCCTCCAGGGCCTGGGGTTCCCCACACAGCACACAGTGGGTAGAGGTGAGCACAGTTAGCAGCAGGAGAGGTGGGGGCACGACAACCCTAAGGCTGCACCTGTAGGTGGCATTCTCTCCCTTCCTCCCCAAGGACCCTAAAAAAGATGGGCTCCCAAAAGGAGCCTAGTGCCACGGTCACCCTCGCTGTCCTATGTGAGGAGCTAGAGTTCAGCCCAACAAGCAGATAGGTAGACAAGCAAGAGAATTATTTAGAGATGTCCCGGGGGAAACAGAGGGCTTAGTGGAAAAGCCAGTGGCGTCAGGTTCCTGTGCCAAGCCAAGATATAGGTCTGGGGTCATGGGCTCCTGCTAGATGAGAGAGCTGGCAGCAGAAGGAGGCCCCAGGGCTAAGGAAAAGGAAGGGTCCCCCTGGGCCTGTGTACCCTGCCCCACTAGTCCTGACCTTCCTTCACGTCACTGAGCCTCTAGGGCCAGAGGGCCAGGGCCAGGGCCTCCAGGGATGTGAGTGGTATATACATCCCCCATGGGACATGGATTTCACTATGTCCCCAGATCGGTTGGATGCACTACAGCTTCCCAGGACATAAGGGGTTAGCCAAGAAGGGAGAGGGCAGAGATTTACCGTCAAGCCCCACAGAGCTCACAGCTTTTGGCGATTCCTTATCAGGAGGCCGTGGGAAGAACACAGGGTCCAGCCTGGCTCTGCTTCTGACTTGCTAAAGGGATGACCAGCCCCTTCCCCTCTCTGGGCCTCATTCTCAGCTCTCTTCTCTCTGTTAAATAGTGCTTACTGTCTCCAGTCTCTCCCGGCTGTCAATGCTTCATCCTGGGGTCCTGACACCGAACTTGTTTCAAAGACGTGGGCCTGCCCCGTAGCTCAGAACAGTGGAAGTTCCTCCCAGAATGGGGGTTGAGCTCCCCAGAGCCAGGCAAAGTGGGATGGAAGGTAGACCAGCGGAGAGAAGGAAGGGAGGGCCAGCCTTGGGCCCGGCAGGCTGAAAAACCCGTCACGTGCACAGGCAGCTGAATGTTCCCCTAAACTCCTTGCTGGAGGAAGGCCAAGCTCTCTATGTTCCTCCTGCCCTCCTCACTCCCTGCCCACATCTGGCCGGAAGCCAGCCCACAAACCTTCAGGTGTTACTGCTCAGAGAAATTCCTGCCAGGATGGTTCAAGAGCACCGGAGCCACATGTCCCAGGAAGGCTCCGGAAGAATCCAGGTGGCAGCAGATGGTCTCAATCTCTCTGCTGTTTGGACAGAGGGATGCAAAGCAGTACTGTAGCCGAGCCAGAGCATGAGACAGCATAAGAGATGTAGAGAAGAATAGCCTTGTTGCTAGGCAGGTGTTCACAACCGTTCACAGGTCCTCATGACCACCAGTAAGGCCTCTCCACAGGAGGAAGTGGGGGCTTGTGCCTTAGTCTGCTTTGTGCTGCTATACTAGAATACAGCATCCTAGGTAATTTATAAAGAATAGAAGTTTATTTGGCTCATGTATCTGGAGGCTGGAAAGGCCAAGATTGAAGGCTGCATCTGGTCAAGGCCTTCTTGCTGCTAAACGTGACAGAGGCATCACATGGTGAGAGGACTCAAGAGAGCAGGAGGGGGCGGAACTCGCCCTTATTACAAAACCACTGTGGCCATAAATGAGATTAATCTGTCCGTGAGAACACAAGCCCTCACTTCCTCCCTTCCTCACTTCCTAGAAAGCTGCTTTAAAGGCCTCACCACTCAAAACTGAGTGGGGACTGAGTTTCCCACACATGCACTTCGGGGGAAGCATTCAGGCCACGGCCTGACTCACGCAGCCGGGTGGGACAGAGAGCACCAGACAAGGCAGTTCCAGTCCCAGGTCCAGACTAAACAAGCTGGGCCTCCTTTGAGTGATGGAATTGTGACCAAGACTAGGCCGGTTTGCTTTCAAGACTGGTTAACCCATTGGTGGGTTAGTTCACGGCTGAATGGTCTAGTGGAGGAAGTGGGTCATGGGTGCGTAACCTTGGTGACTATATCCTGTCCCTGGCCCTTTTCTCACTGGCTCTTCCCCTTCTCTCTGCTTCCAAGCTGCCATGACTTGAGCAGCTTTTCTCTGCTATGGTTTTCTGCTATGATCGTTCTGCCTCAGGGCCAGCCAACCATGGATTGAAATCTTGGATACTATACTAGGTGTGGGCCAGGGATTTAGCTCAGTGGTTCTGCCACCTGCCTCAAAAGCACGTGGTCCCGAGTTCGATCCCTAGTACCAAAGAAAAAGAAACTCTACTAGGTGTGATGGCACACACCTGTGATTCCAGCACTCGGGAGACTGAGGTAGGAGAATTGCCAAAAGTTTGAGCCCAGCCTGTGCTATATAGTGAGTTCAAGGCCAGCCTGAACTACCTAGTGAGACTTTCTCTCAAAGGAAAAGAAAAAGACTCCATCTTATTCCAGAAAGAATAGCTATCTTCAAGAAATAAAATAATAACAAATACTTGAAAAGTTGCAGGGAGAAAAGAATTCTTCTACATTGTTGGTGGGAATGTAAACTAGTATAACCGTTATGGAAATCAGTATGGAGGCCCCTCAAAAAACTAAAACCAGAAATTCTATTCGACCTACCTATTCCCCTTTTAGATATCTTTCCCAAAGAGATAAAGACATGATATTACAGTGACACATGCATACCCATGTTTATTGTAGCACAAATCATAGCTAAATCTTGAAAATAGTCTATAGGTCCTTCAACAGATGAATGGATAAAGAAAATGTGGTATTTATATATAATTTTGCCATAGAAGAAAGATACATTTGAGTCATTTGCAGGAAAATGGGTGCACCTTGAGACTATATTAAGTGAAATAAATCAGATAATGGAAACTTAAATATTGCATACTTTCTCTGATATGAGAAAATGAAAAAATGAATAAAAAGCAAACTTAATAGATATATAATAGGAAAGAGGGAGATAAATCTTTTTCATATGAGAAGGGGATCGAGAGATGAAAGGAAGGGAGAGGAAGGGAGGGAGGGAAAAAGGATGAAAAAAAAATTAAGAGGTGTTAGTACTTGTACCCACTCCCCACAAGAAATGTAGTCATTAAGTAATGCAAACATGTACCAATTAAAAATAAAAACTTAAAAAAACGTTGTGTCAAATGTTTTGTCCCAGCAACTGAAAAGCTGACCGATGCAACTGAGCTACACCCGGACCTATTTATTGTTTGATTGATTTTTTGCAGTGCTGGGGTCACTGTGTAAGAACTCTACTGCTGAATTACCTCTCCAGTGCCCTACTCCATTTATTTATTTAACAAGCCCTTCTGTGAGCTTCCTCTGGCCAGGTACTGTTCTGATAGCTTTATACTTCTATAATTCTCCTAGCATTTTAAGGAGGTGCATGCTATCAGTTTTTAAAAATTTTTCTTGTATTGGTACAGGTTTGCAGTACATAATGATTACTTTCTTTGTGAGGAGTTGGTACATGTATATAACACATCTTAATGTTTTTCATCCCTTTTCCCTCCCTCCCTCTCTCTTTCTTCCATTCTTCCACCTTTTTTTTTTTTGGACAGGGTCTTGCTATGTAGTTTAGCCTGGCCTCAAACTCACAGCGATCCTCCTGCCTCAGCCTCCTGAGTGCTGGAATTACAGGCGTGTGCCACCACACCCAGCCTCCTTCCACCTCTTGATACCCTTCTCATTTGAAAAAGGTTTATCTCCCTACTTCCTATTATGTATCTTTTATTTTGCTCTTTATTCATATTTTGATTTTCTCATATAAGAGAAACTATGTGATATTTAAGCTTCCATGTCTGATTTATTTCACTAAATATTATAGTCTCAAGGTACATCATTTTCCTACAAATGATTCAAATTTATCCTATTTTATGGCAGAGTAATACTCCATTATGTATAAATACCACATTTTCTTTATCCAGTCAACTGTTGAAAGACCTATAGGCTACTTCCAAGATTTATTTATTATGATTTATGCTGAGATAAACATGGGTATGCATGTGTTACAGTAATATCATGTCTTTTAACTCTTTCAGAATGATACCTAGTTTTAATGGAACTTCTGGTTATAGTTTTTTGAGGAACCTCCAAACTGATTTCCACAGTGGTTATGCTGGTTATATTCCCACCAACAATGTAGAAGAATTCCTTTCCCACTGCAGCCTTGCAAATATTAATTATTATTTGTTTGTTTGTTTGGTTGGTTTTTTGAGACAGGGTCTCACTATGTAGTTTTGGCTGGCCTCAAGCTCACTATGTAGCCCAGTCTGGCCTCGAACTCACACCCTCCTGCCTCAGCCTCCCGAGCGCTGGGATTACAGGTGTGCACCACCATGCCCAGCTATTATTTGATTTCTTGATGATAGCAATTATTTCTGGGCAAAAATGAAAAATCTCGTGGTTTGTTTTAACTTCCATTTCTCTAATGGCCAGAGAGGTTGAACATATCTTCATGTATCTAATGGCCATTTGTGCTTCTGAGAGGTGTCTATTCATTTCAGTTGCCTATTTGTTTTTATTAGGTCTTTCATTTTTGGTGGTCTAATTATTTTTGAGTTCTTTATATGTTCTAAATATTATTCCTCTGCCTGAGGAATAGCTGGCAAATTTTTCCCCATTCTGTACTTTGTCTATTCTGTTTTTTGGTTTTTTGTTTTTTTTTCTGTGCAGACCTTTTTGATATGATCCCATTTGTTGATTCTTGCACATTTGGGGTTCTGTTCAGAAAGTCCTTGCCTATGTCTACAAGAGCTTTATCTATTTTGTCTTCCAGTGGATTCTTTCTATTTTAACATTTAGATCTTTGATCCATTTTGATTTTATTTTAGTACATGGTGAGATATATAAGTCTAGATTCAATCTTCTGCATGTGAATAGCCAGTTTTCCCAGTGTTTTTCCTCCATTGTATGTTTTTGGCCCCTTTATCAAAGATCAGATAGTTAAATGTGCTTGGGTTTTTTTCTGCCTCCTCTATTCTGTTCCACTGATCCACATATCTGTTTTTGTGTCAGTACTATGCTGTTTTTTATCACTAGCTTTGTAGTATAACTTCAAGTCCAGGATTGTGATGTTCCCTGCCTTGTTCTTGTTGCCTAAAATTGCTTTTGCTATTCTGGGTCTCTTCTGGTTCCATATGAATTTTACAGTTGTTTTCTCTAGTTCTGTGAGGAATGCTATTGGTAATTTGATTGGACTTGCATTAAATCTGTATATCAGTTTTGGAAGTATAACCATTTTGACAATATTGGTTCTGCCTATCCAGGAACAGGGATATCTTTTCATTTTCTGATGCCCACTTCAATCTCATTTTTCAGAATACTGTAGTTTTTGTTGTCTTTCACATCCTTGATTTGGTTAATTCCTATATATTTAATTTTTCTTGATGCTATTGTAAATGGTATTGTTTTCCTAATTTATTTCTTGGTAAGTTCATTATTGGTGTACATGAATTGTATTTTTTGTTTGTTTGGTTTTCTTTGAGACAGGGTCTCACTGTGTAGTTCAGGATGGCCTTGAACTCACTATGTAGGCCAGCCTGACCTTAAACTTACAGTAGTCCTCCTGCCTCAGCCTCCCAAGTACTGGAACTACAGGCATGAGACATTATGCTTGCCAGGAATGGTATTGATTTTTGTATGTTTATTTTGTATCTTGATATGTTGCTGAATTTCACTATTCTAGTAGTCTTTTGGCTGATTTTTTTTTTTTTCTGGTACTGGGGATCGAACTCAGGACCTTGCACGTACGAGACAGGTGTGGTGCTGCTGAGCTAAATCCCTGTCGTGGTGGAATTCTTTTGAGTCTTATAAGTAGAGGATCATGTCATCTGCAGATAATAATTTGACTTCTCTCTCTTTTTTTTTTTTTTTTTTGGTACTGGGAATCAAACTTAGGACCTTGCACTTGGGAGGCAGGCACAGTGCCACTGAGCTAAATCCCCAGCCCTGACTTCTTCCTTTTCTATACATTTCTCTTTTATTTCTTTCTCTTTCCTCATTACTCTGGCTAATATTTCAATACCATACTGAACAGGAGTGGTGATTGTGAACATCCTTGTCTTGTTTCTGATTTTAGAGGAAAAGTTTCTAGCTTTTCTTCATTTAATACGATGTTGGCAGTAGGTTTGTAATAAATGGCTTTTATCAGATTGAGACAAGGTATTTCTATACTTCTGGGGGTTTTTTTGAGACAGACTTTGGTATGTAGTTCAGGCTGGCCTTACACTCACTATGTAGCCCAGGCTGGCCTTGAACTCATGGCAATCCTCCTGCCTCAACCTCTCAAGTGATGGGATTACAGGCGTGTGTCACCATGCCTGGCTCTTCATTGTTTTTATCATGAAATGGATGTTGGAGTTTATTAAAGGCTTCTTCTCTGCATCCACTGAGATGATCATATAATTTTTGTCCTTGTTTCTATTTATGTGATATATTGCATTTATTGATTTGTGTATGTTGAATCATCCTTGCATCCCTGGGATGAGGCCAGCTTGGTCATGATGAATGATCATTTGATGACTTGTTGCATTATGTTTGCTTCCATCTTGTTGAGGGTTTTTTGCATCCATATTCATTGAAGACATTGGCCTGTAGTTCTCTTTTTTGGTTGGGTCTTTGTTTTTGAAATCAGGGTAATTCTTGCCTCTAGGAATGACTTTGGGAGTATTCTCTCCCTTTCAATTTCATTAAGTAGTTTGAGGAGTATTGATGTTAGATCTTCCCTGGAGTTCTTTAGAATTCAGTGGTGAATCCATTGGGTTATTGGCTTTTGTTAGTTGGTAGGTTTTTAAAATTATTGCTTCAATTTCATTGTCTGTTATTGGATTATTCAGGGCTTTTAAATCTTCTTGGTTCAGTTCTGGTAATTAGTATGTATCTAGGAATATATCCATTTCTTCTTCATTTTCCAACTTATTGTCATACAGGCTTTTGAAACAGTTACTAATAATCTGGATTTAAAAACTGGGTGTGGTTGTACATGCCAGTAATCCCAGCACTTGGGAGGCTGAGGCAGGAGGATTGACTGAAGTTTGAGGCTAGCCTGTGCTACATAGTGAGTTCAAGGCCAGCCTGAACTGCATAGCAAGACCTTGTCTCAAAAAAACAAACAAACAAAAACTTCTGGATTTAGGCAGTGTCCATTATAATTTCACTTTGTTCCTTTCTAAGTGCATTAATTTGGGTTTTTTCTGTCCTTTTTTTTTTTGGTGAGACTCCCTATGGGTTTGTCTATTTTTTTATTTTGTCAAAGAATCAGCTCTTTAATTAACTGATTCTTTTTATTTTTGTGTCAATTTCATTGATTTCTATTCTGCTCTTTATAATCTCCTTCCTTATACTAGCTTTGCATTTGGATTCTTCTTGTTTTTCTTTTCTTTTCTTTTCTTTTTTTGGTACCAGGGATCAAACTCGGGTCCTTGTGCTTTCAAGGCAGGCGGCAGAACCACTGAGCTAAATCCCCAGCCCCTTTCTTGTTTTTCTTGAGATGCATTGTTAGAGTATTTATTTGGACTCACTCTGTTTTTCTGATGTAAGCATTCACAGGCATAAACTTCCCTCATAGTACTCCTTCCACTGTGTCCTGTAAGTTTGAGTATATTGTAATGGCATTATTGTTCAGTTCTAAGAACTATCTTACCTCTTCTTTGATTTCTTCTGTAGCCCATTGATTATTCAAGAGTATATTGTTTAATTTCCATGCATTTGCATAATTTCTGTGTTTTCTCTTGCCACTGATTTCTACTTTCAATGTGCTGTGATCTGATTATATGCATTTTCTTAAGCATGCTTTATGACTAGTATGTTCTATCCTGGAGAAAGTTCTATATGCTGCTGAGAAGAATGTATTCTGTTGTTATTGGTTGGAACATTCTGTAGATATCTATTAGGTCCATTTGTTTGAAGGCTTTGTTCAACTCTGATGTTTCTTTGTTGATTTTTTTTATCTACTTGGTCTATTCATGATAGAGGAGTATTGAGGTCCCCCGCTATAATTGTGTTGATGTTTATCTGGTCTTTTATGTCAGTAGTGTCCATTTTATGAAGTTGGGTATGCTGTTATTTGGTGTATATATGCTAATAATTGTTATCTCTTCCTGTTGTATTGTTCTCTTAACTAATATGTAGTGACCTTCTTTGCCTCTGCCTCTTCTGGTCAGTTTTGGCTTGAAGTCTACTTTGTCTAAAAATAGCTTAGGTACTCTTGCTTGTTTTCAGTATTTCATTGCATGGGATATTATTTTCTATTATTTGATTTTTAGTCTATGGATTTCTCTTTGGGTTAAATGTGTTTCCTGTATACAACATACTACTAGATTTTGTGTTTTGATCCATTTTGCTAACCCATGTCTTTTGACAGGGGCATTGAGACTATTCATATTGAGAGTAATTACTGATACTGACTTATTCCTGGCATTGCGTTATTTTCCTGTTGTTTATTCCCTTCCTTCCCCTTCTACTTAACTGCTCACCCTACCTGGTGGATTCATCCCATTAGACATTTTGTCACTGTTAGCTTCATTGCCACTTTCTAAGATATCCTTGAGAATTTTTTGGACTGCTGGCTTGATGGTCATGAATTTCTTTAGGTGCTCTTTATTATGGAAATATCTAATTTGTCCATCCATTTTAAAAGCTAGTTTTGCAGGATATATCGGTCTAGATTAGAAGTTGTTTTCTCTTAGTGCTTGAAATCCTTCACTCCAAGCTCTCCTGGCTTTTAAGGTTTGTGTAGAGAAGTCTGCTATAATTCTAATGGCTTATCTTCATAACTGATTCATTGCTTTTCTTTAATAGCTTTTACGATTCCATTCTTGTATTAGATTTCTGGGATTTTGCTATGATATATTGTGAAGTTCTTTTCTGATCATAGCTACTTAGGATTCTATATTCTTCTCTGTATGTTAAATTCTTTTCCCATATTTGGAAATTTTTCTGCTATTATTTCAGTAAACAAGTTTTTTATGCCATTTGTGGTGTTTTCTGTTTTTTCACTAATTCCAATTAATTTAAGATTAGTCTTCTTTGCATCATCTAGCAGCTATTGGATCCATTTTTTCATATTCTCTTGTTGCTTTTAAGGTGTCTCTCATTAATTGGTCACCAAGAAGAATCCTATTCTCTCGTTCTGACCCTCTGTTCTCACATTGGTCACTTCTGCTACCCAGACTTTCAATAGAATTTTTAATCTGCCGAAAATCTGTTTGGTACCTTTTTATGGACTCTAATTCTTTTCTATGCTGGTCATTCATGTTTTATGTTTGTTTTGTTTAGCTCAGTTAGATTTTTTATTAGTGTCTTCTGTAGATTGGCTGATCATTTTGTTTACTAGGCCCATTATCTATTTAGTTACATCTTCTTTGAGTTTGCCAAGCACTCTATTGATCTTTTTGTTATCTCCTCTGTTATCCTTTTGAATAATTTGGCCATGTAGCTTTTGATTTCCTCCCCTTTGATGCCCCTGGATCAGCTTGGGGGAGTTGATAGTTTTTGGAGACCTTTTATTGCCTTGTCTTCTTGTGTTTCTACATTTTGTTTGTTTTTTGTGATGAGGTTTGACTACAGTGGAAAGCTTTGTGGCTAATATGGAGACCTCTTCAGTTAATGTCTGTTTTTCAGTGATGCCCTCTGGGTGAAGCTAAGTATAGGCCCTTGCTTCCGTCCTAGGATCTAACCACCTCCATTCATTTGGGAGGGGAGGAAGCAATGCAATTGGCTCAGGACCAAGTTCTCTGGGAATGGACTGAGTATTGTTAATGACACAAGGCAATTCAGACATTAGCATTCAGAGAAATTAACAGCAATAATTAATAGCAACAATTGTATCACCTGGGCTATAGTAATAAAATCAGGAACAGTAATAGCATCTAAGATAAACTGGATATTGATATACCCTACAAACCAATAATGTACCACATATAACCATAGAAATAAGGTCTATAATTATAGTATAAACACTAAGACAAACCAAATGTTTTTTTTAAAATTTCACTAATTTTCCAATTTATTAACCTACGTGGACCCTTAAACTTTGCTCCCACCAGCACAGTGTCAGGGTGTGGAGGATCAAACCTGCAGATCTATCTCGACTTATTCTCCTAAGGCATGGACAAAGCCTGCTGTCAGAGGCACATGGGCCTCCTAAAAACACATGGGCCTCCTAAAAACACATGGGTTCTCTAGTCCAGTTGAGTCTCAGTCTCCTGCCCTAAGAAACACAAGAAATAAGCGGGGATCCGACCAACTTAATGTGAAAGTGGTCTTTAAGACACCTCTCCTCCCGTTAGGGCGTGGAGAACAGAGCCCAGAAGTGTCCTAGAGCAGAGCTGCTGGGCACTGGATCACGGTGCGAAGCAGTGTTCTATGGAGCAGCAGGAAGCGGAGAGAGGCATCTCATAGCACGTTTCTACAAAGAAATTAGAAGACCTGGGTGTAAAAAGGAAAATGTTCTATCCCCAAATAAAAACAGAGCGTGGTTCATGGGATCTGAATGCACATTGACAGCATAAAAGAATTTCAATTCTGTTTTCATAGAGGAAAAATCCCAGCCCTTTGTGACTGAGTTTCACGTTAACTGGAACTTTTATTTGCGTAAAACCTAACTAAACATTGTCAGTTTGAAAAGAAACCCACTGGGATGTGTAGATCCATCTTGCCATTTAAATCCTAGAGTTCCCCCCTTTCTCTTATCCTTAGCAAAATGTTATCCAAAAACAGGATATATATTTTTAAAACATGACCCATTACAGAATGAAGTATGAAATCAAGCATGATTTCAGTTTTGCCAGCCCCTGTACTTTCTAAGCTCTGTAAAGACTAGCAGGATAAAAGAATCATAGGCTCCAAGTCTCTCTGAGATAAATGATGAAATACGAAATGAGAACCCATCCCCCCAAACATGGTCAAGTATCCCAGCATTCCATACCCACTCACTAAGGTAAAAAATATGAGTATTTTTAGTAACAATTCAGAATTCACCTTAATCTCTTACCGGACTCATCAGTGGAAGTTTAGAGTCGTGATTTCTTTTAGACATTTATACTTATGTATATAGACATATAAACTCATAATAGAGGACAACTGATTTTTTAGACGTCCAAGCAGAGAAAGAAGCAATTATTTTTAACTAAAATCCTTCTATGTTTTTTGATTACTGTTCAACTTGCTATCATTTTAGCTCACAGCAAAGTTCCCATAGTCTTCATCTCAGATTGTATTGCTTTGCACATGTGGTATATCTTCCATTAAAAAGAAAAGGATGAAGCAGTCAATCCAGTGATTAATCTGACATGGCTTTCATTGGGAAATAGGGGTGGTGGCAAAGAGAAGACCAGCAAACACAAAGGTAACTTAAACACTTCTGTGTACAATGGTTTTCTGGAGAAAGAGAGGAAGAGAAGGACGGAAAGAGAGAGGAGAGAGGGGAAAGAGAGAGAAATTATTTTTAACAAATAGAAAAAAGCACTGAAAGCCCCTGAGTCAAGCCATAGCCCAAACCATGTTCTATCTTAAGTAGTTCTCTTTCTTCCCCCTTTTTTACTTTTTTCTTTTTAAATAAAATCTCTCCCAGTCCACGAGCGCTTTTAATCCTCCTCAGACGGGTCTTCACCTTCAGATCCTTCATCTCCGGACTTCTCAGGCGAGGGGGTTGGCCGGGGCCTTCTTCTCCGAAGGGCTTTCGGGCCCCTCTTCTTCCTCGGGAGGAGTCTTTTCCTCTGATGCCTTGGAAGCTGTAGGGCGGCCCACTTTCCCTTTGCCTGCCCCTGGACTTGGCGTCACTGTAGCCTGTAGTCTGGGTTTGGGCATTTTCTTTTCTTTTCTCTTAGGTTTGGACTTCTTAACCATCTTTTTGTTTTTCTATTTTGAACTGCCGTGGTCACTGTCATCATCTTCTTCCATTAGGAAATCCTCGTCACTGCCGGAATTCTCCTGGAATGGTGCCTCATCCTCTTCTTCTGGTTCTTCCTCACTACCCTCATCTTCCATGAGCATCTCTCTCTGGTTAGAAGCTGCTTTATAGATGCTGCCTGCCGCTGCTGGCGCATATTTTTATGATCATCTTTTTCATCTTCACTGTCCTCTGCTGAATGCGAATCATCCTTCTTGGTCTTCACATCTTTTTCTCCTGAGTCCTCACTGTCTTCCTGTGAATTCTTTCCAGACCGACTCTTATTTTTAGCTTCTTGAGGAAATGATCGGATTTTCTTGGTGGGAGGACCTGAATCTCTTCCATAATCTTCATCTGCATCAGCAGACTCCTGAAACTGTGAATAATCAACAACCTTCCTATTTCTGACAGGCCAAGACATGTTCGCTGTGGAAACAGGACCGAGTCCAGAAGCCAAAGACCAGGACCCCCACAAACACCCCGCGCGCTCCGCACCCCCCACCCCCGAACTTCGGCCCATGGGGCCGCTCTCGCTGAACCCGAACCCGAGCTGCTGGCTTCTCAAACTCCGCCACGCCTCGGTTCTGGGCCCCGGGATCAAACCAGCTCCCCGCCCCGCCCCCGTACCCCGTCTCTTCGAAATAGATCCCAAATGTTGACCTACAGTAAATATCTGCTAAATGGGATAACTTTACCTCCATTAACAACAAAAAAATTTTCAACAGCAATAGCATAGAGTTAACTAGTTATCTAAAGATTCAAAAAATTTAATTGTTATACTAGTAAAGGTAGAGAAGGTAGGGAACTGGAGAATGAAAAAAGCCAAATTTAAAAAATTAATCAGTAAGGGCCGGGGATTTAGCTCAGTGGTTCCGGTGCCTGCCTCGCAAGCGCAAGGTCCCCAGTTCGATCCCCGGTACCAAAAAAAAAAAAAAAAAAAAAAAAAGAATAAATAAAATAAATAAATTAATCAATGGAAGATGAGAAGGAGGAGAGAAAAGTGGAGTAGAGGGTCCTATTGAGGAGTAAAAGGAAAATAATATTATTAGAAGGCAGTCACAGAAAAGAACAAAAAAGAAGAAAAAGCAAAAAGCAAAAAACAGGAAAAGAAAGATATGAAGAAGAAAATGTTAAAAGAGGAAAAAGGGGAAGAGAAAAACTCAACCCCCCCCCGCAAAAAAAAATAGATGAAGAGAGAAATAACAAAACATTTAAAAATTTAAAAAATTATTGCCTGGTGAGGTGGTGAACAACTGTAATCCAAGCACTTCAGAGGCTGTGGCAGGAGGATCGCTGCAAGTTTGAGGCCAACTTGGGCTAGATTGTGAGTTCAAGGCCAGCCTGAACTACGTGGTAAGACCCTATCTCAAAAAAATAAAAATAAAATAAAAACAAGATTATGTCAAAAAGTTCTCTTTGGTTCTTGTTTGTTATTTTGGGTTTCTTTGTTTTGGTTTTTTGTTTTTGGGTTTTGGTATATTATATGTACTGCCAGAGTAAGCATGTGGTTTTTAGGTTTGGGGTGTTTTTTTAAGACAAAATCTCACTATGTAGTTCAGGCTGGCCTCAAACTCTGTGCTTGTTTTTTCCCTCTCTCTCTTTTTTGCTTTTTGTTCTTTTCTTTTTTCTTTTTGTTCTTTTCTCTGTGTTTTTGAATGAGTGGTTTCTTTCCAGGATCTGCATTCTTGGAATCCAGTAAATCCTGATTCTCTCCACTAGCTTTAGGGCCTGTGGGTTTGTGAGTTGCCTTCCTGAACTAAAGGCCGCTCTTTCCATTCACCCCAGAATGTGGTAACCACCCAGGCCAAGACATGTCCTTGCTTAAACTGGCAAATGGGAAAAGCAAACAGTCTTCTGGTCTCTGCTAGATGTAGGCTGTAGGTTGGGGTTCAAGCAGATAGTTGGACTTAATGTCAACATTACCAAGTCTTGTTTCTTACTATGGAGGGAAGGGCCTGTTTCCTTCCTAGCTTGGGATTAAACTTCTCAGGAGGTTTATGTCTAACCTGCGCCCTCTCTGTGATGGTCTCACACGGTCGTCTTTCACCCAGTCACTTTGCTGAAATCTTGAAAGCTGCTGGCCAGGTCTGTGCTTTCTCCCTGGGCCTGCTGGCCCTTCAGGCTCACCTTATCCAGGATCAGGTAGGTTGGTTAGTCTGTGACTCTATTGTCCCAGGCCAAGGGAAAGAAAAACATAGAGCCACTGTGCAGTTGGCTGATAGGTGTGGCCAGGATGCAGCACCCACGGGCACAGAGTTGGTAGAGGCCAAGGGTGCATCTCCATCTAGCCCACAGTGGGTATGGCTCCATTCGGTCTGTGGGGGACACAGCTCCCTAAGTAGAATTTTTAACCTCCTGGATTTCTGTTTGGTATCTGTTCATGTTCTCAAATTCTTTACCAAACTGCTCATTCATGCTTTGTTTAGCTCAGCTAGCCTTTTATTAGTATATTCTATAATCTTGCTGATTGTTTTGCTTATTAAATCCGTTATCTGTTTAGTTATATCTACTTTGTACTTGCTGAGCACCTTATTGTTTGTTTTAAAATCTCTCATCATTTCAAATAATTTAGCTGTGTGGATTTTGATTTCCCTCCCCTTGGTGACTTTGGAACAGCTGTGGGGGAGTTGGGAGTTTTGGAGGCACTTTCCTGGCTTGTCTTTTCTGGGTTTTGTTTTGTTTGTTATTGGTACATTTTAGATATACATAATAACATTCATCATAGGAAATTTGTATCTGTACATGATATATCTTGCTTATTTTATTTTACCATTCCCCCTTAGGGCCCAGGATTTAGCTCAGCGGTGCCACCGCCTGCCGTGCAAGCTCAAGGTCCTGAGTTCAATCCCCAGTACCAAAAACAAAACAAAACAAAAACACAAAACTATAGTTCTCATTCTCCCTTCTTCCCCTCTTTATTTACAAAAGCTTTGTTTTAGGGCTGGGGTTTCAGCTCAGTGGTTCTGCTGCCTGCTCGCAAACACAAGGTCCCAAGTCCAATCCCCGGTCCAAAAAAAAAAAAAGATGTCAAAAGCTTTGTTTCCATTTTTTCCTTCTATTCTCTTTTTTTTTCTTGTCCCTCCCCTCTTCCTTGTTCCCCTTCTCACTTGAATACTTTCTTCCAATTTCTCAATATACACATTTGTTCTGCCTCACCCTGACACTGGAAGATGTTAGATCGAGCCAGCCTGCAGCTGCTCTGTATTCCAGGCTCAGTGTGCCTCTTTCCAAGATGGTGACTGGCCAATCACCCTCTTCTGGGGGATGTCTAAACCTAAATACCTCACCAGCTACTGAAGTCTGCTGCATCCACTGCTCCATTCCACTGGTGCATTTCTCTGTGGAGGCCTCTGGGGTTGCCAGTAGTCATCGTGCATCTGCAGTTTCCTGCTGCTCCTCGCACACAGTGAGTTGGGGCTCAGGTTGAAAGCGCTGCATGCTACCTCCTTCTTCTGCATTGAGGTATCTCTCTTTGCTCTCCCTGTGGACTTCAACTCTCACTTCAGATCCTTGCATGGTCCTGGGGACCCACTTCTCTCCTTCTTCTCTTCCTCATGTTGCTATATTCCAGCATCTGGGATATATATATATATACACATATATACATACATGTATACACATACATGCATACATACATGTATACATATATACATGTATGTGTACATATATACATGCACGTATACATATATACATATATGTATACATATATATATATACCAATTCTTAAAAAGGCTATTTCTGTGCTGTTTACCACTCTGCCATCTTCCCAGAAGTCCCTGCCTTGTCTTTTCATCTTTCTTTTTTCCTTTTTTTTCCTTTTGTGTGTGCTGAGGTTTATGGGTTGAGTATAGTGGATTTTGTTGCTAGTACAGAGACTACAATTATGGATTTGTTTTATGCCATTCTATTCATTTTTGCTTTGTATCATTTGAAGATTTATTATTGATAGAGTTCTCTGCTAGATAAAGTGGCCCTGACAACCCTGCATCCTAAAATGGTCCCTGCCTACAGGAAATGAATCACTGCAGAGAGAGCAAGGACCTGCCTTTTCGGGCCACTAATTTCTCCCACCACTGTTCTTTCCCGCGTAAAGGTTCAAATCCACTAATGAATTTAAACCTCACACCTAGTTGTAGCCAATCATCTGCCTCCACCACACTCCTCCAGCTCTAATAAAACTCACCCAGCCAGCCCCTGGTTGTTGCTCTTGGCATTGTTCGAGACAGCCCAGCAGCTCTGTCCCTTAATAAAAGGCTTGCCTTGGGTGTTCATGTTTCAGCTCATTTTACTTCTCTTAATTATTAGATACATAATATTTAAGATCATTATGACTTCTCGATTAACTATCCTGGAATCATTATGAAATGACTTTCAATATCACCAGTAATATTCCTTGTTCTGAAATCTACCTGTCTGGTATTGATGTAGCTACTCTACATTTGTTTTGCCCAATGTTATGGTATATATAATTTTTCATCTTTTTACTTTTAATATTTATATATTTGTACTTCAAGTATTTCTTATAGGTAGCATTTAGTTGGCTCTTATTTTTTTCTCCAACTGATAACCCTTGCCTTTTCAAAATTTGGAGGACATTATCACAGATTTTACAGAATTTAATAGGATATAGAAAGCACATTTCAAAAATCTTTTTTGAAATAAATTTGACAACCTCTAAGAAGTATGTTGGAAGACAAATTAATGAAATTGACTCTGGAGGAAATATAAAATTTGAGTAGCACCTATTAAAGAAAGTATATTCCTAGCTTGAAAACCTACCTATATGACAACAACAGGCTCATATACATTTTAACTGATAAATTATATCAAACACTGAAAGTAGAAGAAAGAAGAAACACTTCTCCCCTCATTTTAGGAAATCAACATTGTGCTAATACTAAAACTGGATAAAGATAATAGAAGAAAAAAAGTATGAACATAGATAAAAATTTGTTTAACAAAACAAACTATTAGAAGTCAGATCTGGCAGTATGTAGAAAGTGGTTTTATTATAGGGATGGCAGTGTTGGTTCAGCATTGGAAGATCCACCCCCAGAAGTCATCATTCTAACAGAGAAAAGGAAAAAGCCATATGATCCTGTCAGTTGCAGAAAAAGTATTGGACTAAATTCTACAGCTGTTCATGGTAAAAGCTATCAGGAGACTAGAAGTAGAACAGAACCTTCTCAACAGATAAGCCATGTACTCCATACTTCCAGCAAAAATGCCTTATATGAATGGAAAAGATAAATGCTTTCTCCCTAAGGTGGGGAACAAGGGCAGATATGCCTACTCTTCATCTGTCCATTAAACTTCGAAACATAGGCCCAAACCAAAATAGTCTGGCAATAAAAAGACACAATTAGCATAGGATTGGCAAGGTAGAAGTAAAATCTTTATGTGTAGATGAAATGGTCATCTACAGAGAAAATACTAAGAAATCTCTAGAACTTGTATTTGAATTTAGCAGGGTTAGAAAACACAAGGTATATATAAAAATTCAGGTCTATGTACTCTTGCTATAAATGAAGAATTGGATATTGAAATTTAAAAGTTATGTAGGAGTACAAAGGATCTAGAAAAGTAAAAAGAAAAAAAAACAGTGTTGGAAGACATTTAGTACCTAATTTTAAGACTTCCTCTAAAACTACAGTAATCAAGGCAGTGTTGGCATAAAGAAAGACATATAGATCAATGTAATAAAACAGAGAATCTAGAAATAGCATCACACATATATGGTCCACTGAGTTTTGAAAGATTATTTAACATTAACATTTTATAGAACATAAACTCAATTCAAGAGCAGAGGAAAAGATAGTGTTTTCAGCAAATGGTACTAGAACACCTGTTATCTGTATGTAAAAAATTAACCTCAACCCTTTATTTCCATACATAAAAATAACTTGAAAGGATCTATGAACCCAAATATGAAAGACTAAAATATAAAACTTTAAGAAGAAATTATAAGGGAAAATGTTCATGAATTTAGGGTAAGCAAGATTTTCCTAGGATTAAAAAAATGATATATAAAAGAAAGAAATTGATAAATGAGATTCTACCAAAATTTAAAACTTTAAATGACATCATTAAGAAAATGAAAAGTAGTCCTTAAACAGACCATATTTATAATACATATAACCTATGAACAGAATACATAAAGAACACTTACAGCTCATTAACAGACAACCCAATTAAAAAGTAGACACAAGAAGATGATAAATGGCCAGTACAGCACAAGGAAAGGTGTGCAACGCTAGAATCAGAAAAATACTAATCAGTATAATAACAAGATCGTATTATACACTCATTAGGGAGATGAAGTTAAAAGTTTTAAAAGAACAAATATCAGCTTAGGTGTGAACCAGTTAGAACTGTCTAATACTGTCAATGTGAATGTAAAATGACAAAATCATTTTGGAAAACAATATAGAAATTTCTTGTATTACTGTTAAGAACCAACAGTTCTGTTCTTAAGTTCTTACTTAAGAGGAATGAAAACACATGTTCACCATAGATTTGTACATACAAGTTGACTATCACTTATCTGAAATTCTTGGGACCAGAAGTGTTTCAGATTTTGGTTTGAAATCCACTTGATCTGCAAAGAGGATAGCTACTCCTGCTTTTTTTCAGGTTCCTGTCACATGGAGTATTGTTTTCCACCCTTTAACTTTCAGTCTATGAGTTTCCTTTTGAATTAAATGTGTTTCTTGTATGCAGCATATTGTTGGATCTTGCTTCTTGACCCATTCTCCCAGTCTATTTCTTTTGATTGGTGAATTGAGACGATAAACATTGATGGTTATAACTGATACATATTGACTTATCATTGTCACGACTTTTTCTTTTTGTCGGATTCTTCCCCTTTGCATTTAATTTTTTGTCATGCCTGACAGATTCATTCTGCTGGGCTTCCTGGGGTTGTGATCCTCATTGTCTTTTCCTAGGATTTTTGTCTAAAATTTTTTGGAATGCTGGTTTGGTATTCATGAAGTTCCTAAGGTGCTCTTTGTCATGAAAGTATCTTATTTCTCCATCAATTTTGAAAGATAGTTTTGCAGGGTACATCAATCTGGATTGGAGGCTGTTTTTCTTTAGGGCTTGAAATATGTCACTCCAAGCTTTTCTTGCCTTGAGGGTTTGCATTGAAAAGTCTGCTGTGATTCTGATGGGCTTTCCCTTGTATGTGATTTTCTGTTCTCTAACTCCTTGTAGAATTTTGTTCTTTTGTGGGGTATCTGCAGTCTGAACTATTTTATGCCTATGTGTAGATTTTTTTTTTTGATCACAGCTACTTGGAGTCCTATATGCCTCACTTATCTGTACGTCAAGTTCTTTTCCCCTGCTTGGGAAGTTTTCTGCCATCACTTCTGTGAACAGTTTTTTTATGTCACCTGCACTCTCTCCTGTTTTTTCTTTGATTCTGATCAGTCTTATGTTATTCTTCTTTGCATTGTCTAGCAGTTGCTGGATTGATTTCTCATGATCCCTTACTATTTTAAAGAAATTTTTCTTTTCCTGGTCACTAATTGCAGTAATATCTTCTATATCTGAGATTCTGTCCTCACATTGGCTCATTCTGCTGCATAGACTTTCAATGGAGTTTTTAATCTCCTGGAAATCTGTTTGCATATGTTTTATGGATTCCATTTGTTTCCTGTGTTGGGATTCCATCATGTCCCTCTGCTCCTCTCTAGATTTATTAATCATGTCTTGCACTATGGGCACAATCTCTGCTGTTATCCGAGAAATTATTTCTGGCTCTTCCGCCACCATTTTAAATCCAGCTCCATACAATGCTCTGCTGCCACCAGCACCCGCGACCTGGACCACGCACCAGGTCACCCCTGCGGACAGCTCTGCTGCCATGGAGGACCTGAATGAGTACAGCAACATAGAGGAGTTTGCTGAGGGGTCCAAGATCAATGCGAGCAAGAACCAGTAGGATGAAGGTAAAATGTTTATTGGAGGCTTGAGCTAGGATACAAGCAAGAAAGATCTGATGGAATATTTGTCTCAATTTGGGGAAGTTGTGGACTGCACAATTAAAACAGACCCAGTCACTGGAAGATCAAGAGGGTTTGGATTCATGCTTTTCAAAGATGCTGATAGCATTGATAATGTTTTGGAGCTAAAAAAACCCCACGAACTGGATGGGAAATTGATAGACCCCAAGAGGGCCAAAGCTGTAAAAGGGAAAAAAAACCCTAAAAAGGTTTTTGTGGGTGGATTGAGTCCAGATACCTCTGAAGAACAAATTAAAGAATGTTTTGGAGCCTTTGGAGAGATTGAAAATATTGAACTTCCCATGGATACAAAAACAAATGAAAGGAGAGGATTTTGTTTTATCACATACACAGATGAAGAGCCAGTCAAGAAACTGTCAGAAAGCAGATACCATCAAATAGGCTCTGGAAAGTGTGCGATCAAAGTTGCACAACCCAAAGAGGTATATCAGCAGCAACAGCAACAAAAAACAGGAGGAAGAGGTGCTGCAGCTTGTGGGTGAGGTGGTACTAGAGGTTGAGGCTGAGGTCAGGGCCAAAACTGGAACCAAGGATTTAGTAACTATTATGATCAAGGATATGGAAATTACAATAGTGCCTATGGTGGTGATCAAAACTATAGTGGCTATGGAGGATATGATTATACTGGGTATAACTATGGGAACTATGGATATGAACAGGGATATGCAGACTACAGTGGTCAACAGAGCACTTACGGCAAGGCATCTCAAGGGGGTGGCAATCAACAAAATAATTACCAGCTATACTAAAGAGGAAGATATTGAAGAAAACAGGAGATGCTAAAGAAATCTTGCAGGATGACATTGAAGATTGGTCTTCTGTTGCTCTAATGATTATTTTGTAAAAGACTTTCTAGTATACAAGACACAACTGTGTCCAACTGTATATAGCTGCCAATTAGTTTTGTTTTTACTTTGTCCTTTGCTATGTGTTATGACTCAGTGTGGATTTGTTTATACAAATTTTATTTGTATGATTTCATGTTAAACCCCAAATAAATGCTTCCTTATGTGAAAAAAAAAAAATTTATTTCTGACTTCATTTTTTCCAGATCCTCTTTTGTTGCCAGTTCAGGGAGTCCAGATGGTTGAGTGTCAGAGTGTTTCATCTCATTTCCCTTTGGAGTTGCTTTAGGTGATCTGGAAGTCTGGTTTTGAGACTTATTTACATGTCTTCTCATTTTGACAGGGGGTGGGGGTGCTGTGGGTGCCTCCTCTGCGCTGGGGGGGTGGGGTGGTACGGCAGCCCAGAAGCCCAACCCTTGCCTTTTAATTGGAGTATATATACCATTTACGTTTAATGCAATGACTGATAGTGTAACGGCAGACTTACAAACCACAGTGTGGCAACTTTTAGTGGTATAGCAAGATCAGGACAAGAAGAATCAAGAACACACTGAGAGGTTGGAGGCAAGTTTATTATGCCTGCAGACTGATCAGGGGGGATTTCTCCACAAAGTGATCAGCCCAGAGCTGGCAGTGAACAGGGTTTATATGGGTTAAGAGAAGGGGTGTGGGAATACAGAAGCAAGGCATTTATCATCAGTTCATTGGTTGAGGAAGTTACATTTAGTTTACATGGTTTGATAGAAAAGTACACTGGATACAGACACTTCCTGAGAACAAAGGACAATGAAGGAGGACATGTGTTAGGTGTGGGAGGGGGTATGAGCTGGGGGTGGCTCTTTGTTAGTTAGGTCAGCTAGCTTGCTCAGAAATTGTTTTCCGGGTCAATACGATTAGACTTGAGCCTATCATCTTGCTATTGGCTTTCTATTCATTCTATTCTTTGTTCCCTTTTCTCTATCATGCTGATTGAACCATACTCGGCAAGTGCTCTACCACTGAGCTATATCCCTCACCCTTGTTTTTTGTCGGGAGCAATTCTACTTAATTTGGGGGGAAAATCATTTCACAATTAAAATTATGATTAGGCCTAGTTTTCCTGCCTACAGGCCAGCTACGGCACGTCCAGACATAACTACAATGCCCTGGTGATGCTGTGATGCTCCAGGGAAAGATTAAACCAGCTGAAGACAACCTGGGAAGAACAAAATCTTCCTCTGCATAGTTCCTCATTGTTCTAGGATTGTCACTGGCTGCTGCCCTGTGAGTCAGATGGTACATTTCTTTCTCCTGATCTACGGAACTCTCTGTCCTGAGTCATCTGTTACATTTGTTTCTCCTGAAGTACCAGAGTACCCAATAAGGGTATGGTAAGCACTGCTCAGAGTAGAAGTGATCAGGCCCAAAGCTCAGCTTCTTCTCTAAGTCTCATTTTTTCTATCTTTTTTGTATAATAAATTAATTCACCTTGTGCTGCTGTGGCTCGCAGGAGACTAAGACTTACTGCAGAGGTTCTAGTAATGTCCCCTTTTCCTGTTCTCTACATTTTTATTTCTTTGGTTAGCTTAAATCTGTTTTTACTGAAATAAAAATCACATAACATAAATCACAGGGCTGGAGATTTAGCTCAGCAGCACCACGCCGCCTTGCAAGCACAAGGTCCTGAATTGAATCCCTAGTACTGACAAAAAAAAAAAAAATCACATAACAAAATTCACCATTTTAACTTTTTGGGGTGGTGCTTGATATTGAACCTAGGGACTTGTGCTTGCTAGGGAGGCACTCTACCACTGAATTACATCACAAGCCACATTTTAACCATTTTAAAGTGTAGAATTCAGTGGTTGTTAGTATATTCATAATGTTGTACAATTATCACTAATTACAAAACATTTTATCATGTTAAAGAGAAACCTGATACCCATCACGCAGGCATGTCCTATTCTTCCCTCCTCTCATTCCCTTGGCAACCACTTATCAGCTTTTTTTTGTTTGTTTTTTGAGGTAGGGTCTCCCTTGGTAGTTCAGGCTAGCCCTGAACTCACTATGTGAGTTCAAACTCATGGCAATCTTCCTGTCTCAGCCTCCCAAGTGCTGGGATTACGGGCATGTGCCACCATTCCTGGCATCAGCTTTTTTTTTTTTCCAAGACAGGGTCTCACTGTATAGTTCAGGCTGGCCCTGAACTCACTGTGTAGCCCAGGCTGGCCTTTAAGTTGCAGTGATCCTACTGCCTTAATCTCCTGAATGCTGAGACTACAGGTGTGTGCCACTATGCTCAGCTCTATTTATCTGCCTTCTGACTTTATTAATTTGCTTATTCTGGAAACTTCATAAATGGAATTATTCAATATTTTGGCTTTTTGTGGCTTTTTTTCATGGTGGTTTACTCTCATGCTGTAGTGTACTTTTCCTTTTACTTGGCTCAAACTTACTCTTCAGAGCACATTTCTTTTCCTACCTTTAATAAACAGACCTTTTGGATTTGTCTTGATCAATTCTTTGTTCAGGACAGAAAGCACCCAGAAACCACTTCTAGAAGGAGACTTCAGCACCTCCTCCCTAAAAAATATTTGGCCTTTTGTGCTTGGCTTCTTTCATTAACCATCATATTTTCAAAGTTAATCTATGTTGTTGCATCACTAATTCATTCCTTTTTATGGCTCAATAATATTTTATTGTAAGGATATACCACATTTTAAAATCCATTCATCAGTGGTTAGACATGTGAACATTGACTTAACTGTTAGTGGTTGATTTGGGGTTTATATTATGTATCATTAATCTGCCACAGTCTACCTCCAAGTAATTTTTTTTCAGTACTAGTGATTGAACCCAGGGCCTTTACACTGAGCTATATTCCCAGTCCATTTTTGGAGACAGTCTTGGTAAATTGCTTAGTTGCCTAGGTTAGGCTTGAATTTGTAATCCTGTCTCAGCCTCCTAGAGTGTTGGGCTTATAGGTCTGTGCTGCCAGGCTCAGCTTTAAAATAATTACTGAAAGATATTTTTTCCAGGTATTAAATTCAAGACTATTCAAGGATTTTTTCAGCACTTTAAAAATGTTACTTTTGATTTGGGGCCATTTTTTTCATATTTTATATACTTGGAGTTCATTCAACTTCTTGGATCTGAGTTTATAGTTTTCATTAAATTTGGACCATTTTTGGTCATCATTTTTTCAAATAATTTTTGTCTGTATTTCTTTGGGGACTCCAATCACCCATATATTGGGCCACTTGAAGTTATTTACAGCTCATTCTGTTTTAGATACTTTCTTTTAGCTATGCCCTCAAACTTACTGTTTTTCTTCTCCAATAACTAATTTGTTAACTCCATACAACTACAGAAATCAATTTGGGTTTCTCCTCTTTCCTCTTTTTCTCTCTTTCCCACTCTTCTTTTAAAAGCTTGTACTAAGTTTTTTAAATATATAACTTCCATGTCCTTTTTCTTTCTTTTAGACAGGGTCTCACTGTGTAGTTCAGGTTGGTCTTGTGCAACTTAGTGACTTAGCAAGACCGTCTCAAAGAATTAAACCAGGCTTGGTGGTGCATCCCTGTAATCCCAGCACTCAGGAGTCCGAGGCAGGAAGATCACTGTGAGTTAGTGGCCAGCCTGGGCTACATAGTGAATTAAAGGCCAGCTCAAATTACATAGCAAGACCCTGTCTAGAAAAAAAATTTTTTTTTAAATGGTTCAGGATGTAGCTCAGTGTGAAGTCCCCAGTGTACACATGTGCGCGCGCACGCGCGCGCACACACACACACGCACACACACACACAAAGACTAAATGAAAAACAGAAAGGCAGAAAAATATATACAAGGGGATACATATTACTGTTATGAGAGATAAGATGTTGAAATCATCTTACAGCATACCATTAAAGATGGGGGAGAATCAATTTAGGGTAATCTTACATAGGAGATTAAAAGAAATAGAGGTAAATCTAAATAATAGAAATTCTGGGAAGAAAAATCACAAACCACCAAAGGAAAAAAATCACTATCACATAATTCAAGAGTTTACCAGAAATGAAAGCCAAGAGTCCAACCTGAAAGGGTTCAAGGGCTTGACACAATGCACGGAAAGACTCCTCAATGTATGTGCATTCTTGTGGAATGTAAGAACCCTATGATGAGGAAGTCACAAAGGACCAGAACTCACAATGACTTCAGACTCCTTTATAGCAAGGGTAGATGCTAGACAAGGTAGCAAAGCCTCACAATTCTGAAGGAAAACAAATTTCAACCTAGAATTTCACACCTAATCAAGTGTGAAAGAACATTTTCAGATATGAAGTCTCTCAAAAAATAAAAATAAATTACTCCCCATGTATCCCTTGCACACCACATACTCGCCTGAAATCAGGTAATGAACTAAGAGAAAGAAATTACACAAAAAACAGGAGACTCAACTAAGGAAGGGTCTAGGGAGAATGGGATGACAAACACATTAGGTACTGGCTGGAACCAGTTCAGATTAGGGTGAGTCAAGAATAACTGATAGATAATGTGTAAAGGTCTTTAAAGACTTGAGTTCAATTAGTGACCGAAAACTAAGCCAATAAAAATACAAGAGGATTATTACTTCTAGAGCAAAGTTCTCCAGTAATCTAGTCTACTACATCGTTCAGCAGTGATAATTTAACCAGTCATAATTTAACAATGACTATGATTAAATTATAAGTATAATTAGGGAGATAGGGAGTATATACATGGTAAGCAAAAAGAATTCAAAAGACATTCCTAAAACTGAAAAAGCAAGGACTAGCCATGAGAACATGTTAAACAGACAAATCAGCCACAAGTTGAAAGGAAAGAAGCAGAAAAAAATAAGGAAGAGCAGGAAGGGCAGGAGAATCACTTGTTTTCATAACAATCCTTGCAGGACCATTTGTTTTCAATACACAGTAACTAATTTTTCCCCCCTAAAATGCAGGATATAAAATTTTTAGCCAGCGGGACATGGTGGTGCACACCTATAATCCCAGCACTCCAGAGGCTGAGGCAGGAGGATGAGGCTGTGACTTAGAGGTCAATGCAGGTTATATTGAGTTCAAGGTCAGCCTGAACTACATAGTGAAACCTTGCCTCAAAAACAAAAACAAACCTTTTAGCCAGTCTGAACTATATGATGAGACCCTGTCTCAAAAAACCAAAATAAACTGTTTACAAATCTTTTAGGTTTTCTTTATAGCTTATATAAATGAGAACTCTTTTCACTTTTCTGGATCTAGGAGGGTGACAGCCAGATTCCAGTATGGAGAATCAGGCAAAGCTGGTTATTCCTGTATGGTTATAGGATCAAAAGTCCGCCTTTCAGATCCAAGATGCAATTAATTACTATTAAGTGTTCTATCTTACAGTTTAAAATATTATTATGAAAGTATGTGGTTAAATAGTGTTATAGTAAAATAACTTACAGAGCTGGTACAATAGCATGCACCTGTAGTCCCAGCTACTCAAGAGGCTGAGATAGGAGGATCACGAGCCGAAGAGTTCAAGCTTGGCTTGGAAAACACGGTGAGATCCCATCTCAGAAAGTAAATAATTAAGAAAATAAAACATACTTTAGTCCAGAGTCAAAGTTCGGCCTCAGATATACTGAGTAAGAATTACTTAGCAGGAGCACAAGGCACTGTTTAAAATGCAGACCCTGAGGCCTGTTTGAAAGGGCCCTTGGAACCTTCACTTTTAACAGGATCCCTACATAGTAGGTGGTGAAAATCCGTGCTCTCACTCAGTGTATTAATGATCCAGTGGGCTTCATTAATAGCAGTAAATCACGTTCTGGAAGTGAAGGTCACTAGCAGCAAAGAAGCAAAGTAATCCAAGCAGGATACTAGTGGGTAGTACAGCTTCTGGCTAAAAGAATTCCATTTATAAAGACTTCAAAGAAATTCACTGTATATGTAACTCAGTGCACAAGTTTCTTTTCTTGCCAGAAATATTAACTATAACTTAACTCTCAGCCAAATCTAACACAAATTATTCAATTCCATTCATAGTGAATAAGTTCATTTAAAATGACCAACAGTCCCAGAGCACCTTCATGGATCAGCACTGCCTCAGAGGTCACCAGCCACCTGTCACCCAGATGCCTTAAAGGAGTCAGGAGCATGGGAGCAAGAAACACAGGATGCTCTAGGGAGAGTCTCTGAAGCCTTATCTGTTTTTTTTTTTTTGGTACCAGGGATCGAACTCGGGTCCTTGCACTTGCACACCAGGCGGTGAAACCACTGAGCTAAATCCCCGACTCTGTTTTCCCAATTTTTGCGTTGTCACAATATTCACTTTATGCACCTTATCCTCTCTAGTTCCCTTGTCTTTTTTTGCCAGTACCAGGGATTGAACTCAGGACTTTGCGCTTGCCAGGCAGGCGGGGCACCGCTGGGCTACATCCCCAACCCTCTAGTTCCCTTTTCTACATGAATATGTCAATTAATGGTGAGGTGCTCTGATAAACTCTTAAAATGTATTCCCCAAATGACCAGAAAACTGCTTGTATAGTCAGGATATGAGCCACATACGTGGGTGGCTAGTATCCTCTGAATTACTTTTTAATATCTTGGTTGTTTTTTCCAAATGCAAAATCACTAGGATTACAAGACTACATAAGGCAGAGTATTGAATTTTTGTGTATGTGTTGTTTTTGTTTGGTACCGGGGATCGAACTCGGGACCTTGCGCTTGGGAGGCAGGCACTGGAACCACTGAGCTAAATCCCCCGGCCCAGAGTACTGAATTTTTTCAGAGTAGCATGAGCTGTGTTGTTGAACTTGAGCTTATGACATGTCCACAAAGGTTTAATTGAACAAAGTATTCATTATGTGTCTGTGTCTGAAGATAAATGAGACTCAGTATGTATTTTTGGAACTTCTCTGAGGTGAGCTTTTCTGGGCTTAACCAGTAAACAGCTTGGAATAGCAGCTTAAACTTTTTATCAATATCTGTGCTATATCAAAATGTTGGCATTCTACCAGGGTGTCAAAATTTAACTTGCTGTCAAAGAAAACTCCAAAATGAACACATAACCCTCATTTTCTCAAAAACAAAACCACCAGATTTATTTAGTTTATAACATTTCCACTGATCTAAAGAGAAAGATGCCGGACTGGGGATGTAGCTCAATGGCGCTGCAGCTGCCTGGCAAGCACAGGTCCTGTGTTTGATCCCCGGTACCAGAAAAAGAGAAAAAAAAATTAAAAATAAAGAGAAAAATGTCAAAGAAAACCTAAGACATACACACAAGTGCCCACCCCCCTGAACTTAAGATAACCTAAATAAAAAATGTAGGGACAGTTCTGTTCAACCAAGTTAAGTTATCTTCGCTTCTGGAAGATGTTTCCACGTCCCATTCCACGTCCTCTTCCTCTTGCAGCCACTGAAAAGGAAGAAGAGAAAGGGTGAAGACAGGTCAGCATGGTCAGTGAATGCTCATGGTGCAGAGCAGCTGGAGTGCTGGGACATCAGCTCAGATAGAGTCCCAAAAGGTCACCAGGTCCAACATTACCCTGCCCCATCCTCGCACTTCATAGTGAGGACGGGGACCCAGGAAAGGCGGGCCTGGCATGGACGCCTGGCATCAGAGCAGGGGCCAGCGCTGGGCTCCTGCCTTCTGGTTCAGCACTGCTCTGGACGAGTGGCTGGGAAGCAGCATAGAGAGCAAAAGTGGTCTGAGAACCACAGAAAAGATGAATTCCTGGGGCTGGCCTGTGGTGAACTAGTAAAACATTACAGATGAACTTAATTTACTTTTAAAATTCTGAAACAATACAGTTAAGAGTTAGCATCTGTTAATTGTTAATTCCGGGCGAGAGGTTTTATCATTCTTTGAATTTCTCTGGATGAAAAAAGTATTTCATAACAGCAAAAACAAAATAACACTCCCTATACAAAGGGTTCTAAAAAGACTGCTGTTCTCTGTGACCCAAAGGTTTTAGGAAGGGGCCAGAGCCCTTGAAGGACAGATGAAAATATTCTGGTGGCTACTAACTGGAGTCTCATCCTTCTCTGCTCTTCCAGAGCCTGCAGCCATCCTGAAGAAAGTTTAGAGCAAAGTCCTGCAAGAACCCACCCACCTGCTAAAGGACGCCAGGGGTTAGGAGAGGTACAAATAGCTCCATGTGTCTGGGTAAACTCACTGCCAAGTTATTTTTAATGCACAGCTACCTGGCTCCTACTTGGCTGGAGATGTTGCAAATTCACTATGACAATGAGGGCAGCACTGAGGGTATTTTAAAGAATTATACTATTGCATTTTTCTTTTGGTACTAGGGATTGAACTCAGGACCTTGCACTTTCGAGGCAGGCAGTGGCACCACTGAGCTAAATCCCCAGGCCTACTACTGCATTTTTAAGGTCAAAAGCTACTTCACATATAAAATATGCAGCTGAAGATACCAATGGAGGATCCAGGAGCTTGCTATGTAGCCCAGGCTGGGTTTAAACTCACAATGTAGGCCAGGATGGCCTCAAACTTGCAGCAATCCTCCTACCTCAGCCTCCCGAGTGCTGGGATGACAGACATGCACCACCCACCTGGATTCCCTGGCCAATCTTTCCAACAGTAAGGGAGTTTTAAGGGCTACTCTTGCTTTCTTATCTAATAATGTGGCAGAACTTCTCAGGTACCCAAGTAAATAACCTGACTGGGCTAACTCCTATCAAGAACAGCCAGACCAAGTCACTGAGGACATGCTGGTCTCAAAAAGTATGCTAAGGGAGGGATTTATTTTCAAATACAAGAAACATTGAAACTAGAAGTGCAGGTCCCATTAGTGGGCAAAGATGGCTCAAACCTGCTTATTTATATCTGAAAAGGGATTTCCACTGTCAGCATCTGCCCAAGTACAGGCTGGTATCAAAACACATCACCGAGTCTCCCTAAGAATGCTGCCCTACTGCTTCAGGAGTCAGCTTATCCACACTCTAGTGTGTGTGCTCAGCAAACTAGACAAGAGCAAGCTGCCCCAGGCATCTTGGACAGAACTTCCGAAAAGGAAGAACTTTCCAGAAATTTATTATAGACTTATTAACTCTTTCACTTAAGACAAGGAGTCCACCTATTTAAATAAGCTACTTTGAATCTTGCATAAGCCCTATGATTCAGATCAAATGAGGCAAAAGACAGACAGTAGGACAAGGCCGCCAATGCCTTAAAGGGATCTCCCAGGACTGAGGGGAAAATGGGCAACACTAGGTGCGGAGACAGCTGAGGTCAGGCCCATCTCTGTCCCTAGCCAATAATAGGGCCTTTTTCTAAAAAATACAAGATAAACTCAATTTTAAAAATCAGTGCAGAAGTACCTACCTTGGGCCTTCAGAATAGCAGCTTTTCCCCGGCCAGCCCCTGAGCCTTGGTTTTTATTTTTCATGCTCTTTAACATGGGTGCATTTTTCAGCATGTCAGGCAATATCAGAAAGCGGATCTTGCTGCCACGGATGTATACTTGCTCCAGCTGTGCCACTCGGCCATCTCTGTATGTGACTGTGATGTTGGACATCTGGAAAGGAATAATTAGTGATCAGTAAGGGTCAACAGTACCAGCAGAGGACAGGGGTACACAAAGAGGAAACCTTGACTAGTGGGAGAAGGAAGTCTAGAAATGCAAAAACTGATGTGATAACAGAAAAAAGTGAGGCAAACTGGTGAAACACCATAGTAATAGCTGGCACTTACTGTGTGCACCAGGGACTGTGCTAAGTACTTTATATGATTAACTTCACAACGCCTCCAGGGTAGGTATGTGCTCTCCCACTTTTACAGATTAAAAACAAAACAACCAACAAGGAACATGTCCAAGATCAAACAACTGGAATCCAGAGGACTCCAGATTGGAAACAGGTGGCCTGACCCGAGTCCTATTTCTGCTGGGTCAGCATTCAGAGTTCTTGATGGTGGCACATTCTAAATGAGATGGTTTCAAACTGCTTGTCCAAACTGTGTCCTTGCTGCACCTGCCTGGCAGTCAAAATGCAAAGGTACTATGAAAGTCAGGGGTGTGTGCTAGCTGCAGTTCCAACTCTCCTAGTGTTCACGCTAGAAGGCTAATGACAAGGGTCTGCAGAGCAAAGGCAGCAGCGCCTACTCCCAGGGCCTGCAAGAGCTTACACAGGGAGAAAGAGAGCACTCAGGAACATTTAAGATACAAGGACGAGCGTGGAGTTGTAAGCCAGGACAGGGCCATCACTTCAGAAACCTGAGCAGGTCATTCAAGTTTATGGACAAAGGGCTGACAGGGTTAAGGCAGCACCTTGGAAGACAAATATGCCTTGGCAAGACAAATGGGTAGATGCAAGTGGGACAAAGGGACTCTCTAGGTGAAGCCAGCCAGGGGATCTGCTGGGCACAGGGAAGTGACACAAACTTGCCTATGCCAAAATAAATAGGTACCATGTTTACTATAAGTAGCAGCTTATCTGATGAATGTTCTAAAGGGAAGAGAGAGGACTATATTTAAAATGGTCAAGCCCACATCACAGAGTTGTGCTATCTCCCCAGGTTTCTGTTGCTGTTTCACATTCACTTGCTCTTTTCTTCAAGTGCCAGGTAGTCTCTGCTTGAACACCCAGAATGCAAAAAGACCAACAATGCTCTGGGTCGGTTATGGCAAACCTTTGTAGAGCTTTCAATGATAACAAAAAGCTGGCTGCAGTACTCGTGCCATGGGTTTGCCATCACCTCTCTGGACTGTTCCTGCTCTATCTGCATGGTTGGGATGGTTTCTAGAGCTTCCATCTATTGTCCTCGTTCGACCATCAGGCGGGTGAGAGAACTACAGCTTTTCATCAACCTTCAGCTGCAGGTTCCACATTCCAAGTTCCTTCAATTTTCACAGTTCCTATGTTCTCGCCATCCTATTCTTCCCTTGAAGAATACCATAACCTATGGTACCACAAACGAACAGTTATGGTTAGACTACGCAAGAGAGAACCTTGAATCCCACCCAGGATCCCCAGTATGAGACACACCCATGAGTCTACAGAAGACAAAATAGGTGAGGTTCTCCAAGTGAGAGCCAGCTCTGTTGTCGAGTGTAACCTTAGGTATGTCTCTAGAATTCTGAGCCCCAGTCAGTTCCTTCCCCTACAAGTGAGAAAAATACAGCACAACAAAGCCAACACTACCTGAGCACTAACTAGACATCAGGCACCATCCCAGGTGACTGATTTCCCACAGTAATTTTTATTTTATGAGATAGGGTCTAAGTCATTATGTTGCTCAGGCAAGGCTCAAATGTACGACCTTCCTGCTTCAGCTTCCCTGAATGCTGGGATTACAGGCATGTACCACCACTCAGGCCCACAGTAATTTATTTTGTACCACAAAAGCCCACCAGAGAGATTCCTGCTGGAGAGATGAATGAAGTAGCACAGCCTTTCGGAGGCAAATCTGTCCCATATCCTTACCATGGGTAAGGCCCATACCCTTACTGATGGTCATTCTGCCCCTACATGGTCTGCCTGGGGTCTGAACTGAGGTCTATCTAACTATAAACCCACACTCCTAAGCACTGCCAACAGACCACTACTTACCCCCAAGAAGTGCTATAGAGCAAATTAAACAAAAAATGCTGTCTTGGGCCGGGGACTTAGCTCAGTGGTTTCGCCGCCTGCTGCGCAAGCTCAAGGACCTGAGTTTGATCCCTGATACCAAAAAAAACAAAAAAACCTCCCAAAAAACGCTGTCTCAATTGCTTAACACGTAACAAAGACTTAGGAAACGTCAAATCTGACCGACAGTTAAAATGTCTATTTGGTGGCTGTGCTACTGCTAAACCATATCACCTCCAGCACATACTCGTACATCTCATTCCTTCCTGTCATAATCCCCCCACTTGGCTCGAGAATCCCACAACAGGCCGTCATGTAGGCCCAACAAGACTTATCGTAGGTGCTTTCACAAATGGCTCATGTCCTGGCTAAACAGGGAATCCTAGCATCACTGACTCCTATTCCAACAGCTCACTACTGCCCTCATGCTTCCTGTAGCACCAGCAAAGAAATAGCTTTGTGGCCCTACAGTCCTGCTGCCTGTCCTCCAGAGTGCTAATAAGCCCATGCTGTGCTTGAATCATAAACCCAAAGGGAATCTTTGAGTGGACTAGTTTTAATAAAATGCAGGAAAACCAAGTTTAATCAATTTTCCTAAACAACCACAATGAAACAGACAGCATAAGCCAGATACCCAACTGAAATGACAATCTGGGGCCAAGATGGAAAAGCTAGGTCCAGGATTATGAAATAATGTTGGGATATTAGTTTTCATCTATGGTTCTTGGCTTGTAATTCCCCATTCAAGGAAGGTCAAATAAACTATTATTTCTCTTCCCCAAGGCAGGTCACAGAAACTGTTATTTTCCTCTGCCTTCTGTCTTAAGAGCTGTCTATAAAGAAATTCTATGATCTGCCCTGTCTGATAGACCATAAGGCCCTCATTTCAGAGGGCTTCCTTGCTTCATGCCCAGCAGGAAGGAATGCTACACAGAAAGACCAAGAAGAATCTGAACAGAAAGACTTTGCTGGGTTTCCTTACTCCATCTATTAGTATTAGAAAATAATCTTTTTGTTCAATCCCCTTTCTACATGGTATCCAGATCATGTCTATGCAATGAAGTTTTCATAAAAACCAAAAAAGGCTAGGTGTGGTGGTACATGCTTCCAGTACTTAGGAGGCTGACACAGGAGGGGCTGACACAGGAGGGACTTCCACAAGCTCAAGACCAGCCTGAACCACATAGCAAGACCCTGTCTAAAAAAAAAGACAAAACATCGCTTCTCAGTCTTTTGGCTAAGATCAAGTGTAAAAAAGACAAACCTAAGAAACAAACAAAACCCCAAAAGGACAGGGTTTGAGGAGTTTCCAGATAGCTGAATATGTACAGATTCCTAGATGGTGGTACACACAGAAAAAGCTCCATGCTCTTTTCTCCACACCTTGCCCTACACATTTCTTCATCTGTATCCTTTATAATATCTTTGTAATATCCTTGTAATATCATATGCCAGTAAACCCAAGCACTCCCCTGAATTCTGTGAGCTGCTTGAACAAATTAGTCAAACCCATAAGGGGGCAGTGGGAATTGTGATTTATAGCTGGTTGGTGAAACAATTCGGGGCTTGCAGCTGGCATCTAAAGGAGAGAAGCAGTCTTGGGGACAAGGCCTGACAACATCCCCATATAGTGTCAGAATGGGATTAAATTAGGGGATACCCAAGTGGTGAACACTGAGGAACTGAGAGCTTGCTTGGTGTGGGGAAAAAGCCCTACATAGCTGGTGTCAGATGTTGTGAGTATATAGTTCAGTTGGTTTTTCCTTCAGAGGAGGCCTCCTATCACATTAGAAACATACACATTCTTTAGGACAATTTCACACATATACACTTATAGATGCCCACTCAGTTGCCACGGATTTAATAGAAATATCAACTGATGCCATCTACCTATCTTTGCTCTTAGGAAACACACACAAAAGTATTATGGGGCTGAGGCAGGAAGATCGTCTTGAGTTCAAGGCCAGTTTGGAGTACAAGTGAGACTCTGTCTCAAAAAGTATTATGGGGTAAAGGAATGTGATCAATGTAATCCATTCTAAAACAGTTCTAAAAAAATGTATATAGTTTAAAAACTGGTTTTCCTTCAATCTAAAAGTCTAGGTATCTAAAGAAATTCAATGACACTGCATTCAGAAATTTAAAAAACTGTCCTAGTTGGGCCAGGGATTTAGCTCAGTGGTTCCACTGCCTGCCTTGCAAGCTAAGGACCCAAGTTCGATCCCCGGTACGAAAAAAATAAAAAATAAAAAAAATAAAAATAAAAAACTTTCCTAGTATTAGTTACAGGTAGTTTTTTTGTTACTAACCCAATTATGGGCAGACTTTTTTTGTGTTATCACTTCAGAACACTAAACTGCACCTGCAGACCGTTTTTCTATAAGTATTAAAGCCAAGAAGAGGCCTAAATTCTTCCACAGTGGCATGTTAAATGCAGTTCCAGAAAGAAAATAATCTGCTCTTGTACTGACAGCAGAGCCCTTGGCAGCCTTATTTTATTTTCAATTTTAGATATTCTCACTATTTACTAATTTGCAAGTCTGATTACTAATAAGGTCTTTTATAGGGAGGGGGATACCGGGGATTGAACTAGGACCTTGCACTTGCGAGGCAGGCAGTAGCACCACTGAGCTAAATCCCCAGCCACTAAGGTCTTTTTTTTTTTCCTTTCCTTTTTTTTTCCTTTGCATTGCTGGGAATTGAACCCAAGGCCTTGCACCTCCTAGGTAGGTACTCTACCGCTGAGTTAAATCCCCAGCCCAAGGCCATTTACATATATTTTCTTCTGTGAATCATCCATCCATCCATCTGGATGCACTTAAAATTGGGATAATAACATTCTTGACTTGCAAAAACTATACACTAAATAAATATAATAACCTTTATCATAAAAATAAATCATGTGATGTCCTAAGTGTTTGAATAGTGACTATAATTGGGTCAGAAGACTCCTGATGTTCACCAAGAATCTACAAAGGAACTTTGGAGAACCATTCACAGTAGAATTATAATAAAATCTACAGCCATAAAGTTTCCCCCCAAAGGCTACATAGTTTATTCTATAAAACAGAATTATGTGCTTATTCCTACTCATCACGCCTCACCTTAAAGCACTTATGGTTTTTCTTTCTTTTTTTTTTTTTGGTTTTTAATATTTTATCAAACATCTGACTAGCAGTTTTTTTCCTCCTCAGTACTGGGGATAGAATCCAGGGCCTCACACATGCTATTGCTCTACCAAGCTACAGTCCCTGAGTCTTTCCAATTTTTGAGACAAGGACTTGCTAAATTGCCTAGGCTGACCATAAACTTGTGATCCTGTCACATCCTCAGTAGCAAGGATTACAGGCATGCTTCATTACACTCTGCTAGAAGCATTCATTCTTACAAAACATTTTTTTCTTCTGAGTTTGAAGAAAGATCCCTCAGTTCCCACTGCCATTTAAAAAAGACAGGATGCTTCAGGTCCATCCATAGTGATTACAGAGTCAGGAAGGAAAACTTTGTCATCTGGGGACCTCTAGTTCTAAGTCATCGATCTTTAAGCTGGGCAAAAGATTGGGGATGTCCCATTTCTTTGACCAACAAAAACTGGCTAAAAAGAACCATGTGGAGAGTCACAAGGGTCCTTGCTCACTATCATCCATATGGTGTCCTTAGGGGGTACTCACAGTGACAAAAGAAGGGCATTAACCCACAGCTGACATCATAACCTGCAGTACTAACCACTAGATTGTACTTGCCTTGAAGTTGTAGGGTTTGGTAGTTGGGAGGGCAAAGCTCTCTGCCCTTCTAGCCAAATCTCAGATACACATAAGTACCTACAAAGTACCACAAAGTATCTCTGACCTACAAAGTACCATTCTGGAGACTTCATTATAGGGTTCATGCATGGACAAATAAATAAAGCTAAACATTATATATAACCACCTAACTTTAAAACACCCAAGGGAACCAGGTGTGGCAACACACACCCATAATCCCAGTACTCTGAGAGGTAGAGGCCGTGTCACAAGTTCAAGCCCAGCCTAGACAATTTAGTAAGACACTGTCTCAAAATAAAAGAGGACTGCGGCCGGGGACTTAGCTCAGTGGTTTTGTCGCCTGCTGCACAAGCACAAGGACCTGAGTTTGATCCCCGGTACCAAAAAATAAAATAAAATTAAATTAAAATAAAAGACGACTGGAGATGTAACCCCATGTAAGGGAGTTGAGGTGTAGCTCAGTGGTAGAGCATTTGCTTAGTATATACAAGGCCCTGGGTTTGATTCTCGGCATTGCCTCCCCACCCCCATAATTCCTACCCCACAACTTTTGTAAGTTACCTCTAACTTCTTTTCAAAGTATTTATAAAGTAAACATCAAAAATCCAAAATATAGGGCCGGGGATTTAGCTTTAGTTCCAGCGCCTGCCTTGCAAGCACAAGGTCCTGAGCTTGATCCCTGGTACCAAAAAAACACCCCCAAAATACAAGCAGGCAAAGTCCATACCAGTAGTGGTTGTGTTTTCCAAATCTTTATAATGTGCTAACTTACCCCACTATTGTAACATGATAACAGAAAACCTTATTAAAACCCAGTATCAAGCTGAGCACAGTGGTGCACACCTATAAATTCAGCTACCTAAAGAGGCTGAGGCAGGAGGATCACAATTCCTAGGTCAGCCTGGGCAAGTTAGTGAGACCCTATCTCAAAACAAAAAAGCAAACCAACCAACCAACCACAACCACCACCACCACAAGATCCAACATCAAACGTCATACGGTAAACTCCTGCTACTGTCTGCTTCAGAAAGAACAAGCAGGGAAAGTGTTAGGAGGATGCCCTCATTTCCAAAGGGCTAACTGACAGTCAGCCAGGAAAAAAAGACAGCAGGGGGCACTGCAGGAGCCCTGGGGCTCACAGTCCCTGAGAATGAAGTGCTCGGTGTTCACCTGGGCCAGTTTAGCTCTACACAGTCTGCTGGGCTTTAGTCAATGTGCTTAGGTTCTGGTAGATTCAGCAAAGCCTTGTCATTTTGACTCAAGCAAGGTTATGGGCTGAACTGTGTCCCTGCAAAAATTCACATGTTGAAGTCCTAACCCCAGTACCTCAGAATATGAGCATACTTAGGGAATCTTTACAATTAAGTTAAAAATGAGGTTGGGCAGGGGATTTAGCTCAGTAGTTCCGCTGCCTGCCTTGCAAATGCAAGGTCTCAAGTTCGATCCCCCGCCTCAAAAGAGGTTATTATATGACTGTAAGAGATTTGGACAGAGATGCTACAGAAATGTAAAGACATAAGAAAAAGACATCACCTAAGCTGAAGAGAGGCAGGAAGACAATGTATGCTCAAAGCTACAGAGAAATCACAAATAAATGAACCCTGCAAAACAACAGCCAGGACCACTTGATCCTCAGTGTGACCTTGGATAAGGCACTTGACTTTCCCAACCTTGTTTTCTCATCTGAAAAACAGTAACAAATACTATATGTTGAACACTTCTACTGTGTGAGGCACTGAACTAGCTTCTGCACACACATAACTCAAATGATCTTTACAACAATCCCAGAGCATGGGTACATCCCTGTGGCAGTCTGGGCAAATACTGCTTAGACCTCCCTCAAGAGACAACAGGCTGTGAAGAACAATGCAGGGAGCTGACAACCTCCAGCTGCCATCTTTGGAATCTATCATAGGACTCATCACCCTGAGGCTGCTCTCCAAGGCTACCAGCCAGTGCCTCACCAGCGTGGGTGTGCTAGAGCCAGGCCACTTCTGCCCATGCTAGACTCCTCACCCGAGCAATCTCTGCTTGGCTGAGATTTCCTCAGAGCTATGATGTAGCGTGAGGCCCTTCCTCCTCAATCTTCCTTCCTTTCCCCAGTCAGATCTGCATCCCAGCTCTCCTGCCTACTTTGGCTCCCTTGCTCTATTATTCTTTTTTGCCATTTTCCCAATAAATCTCTTGCACATCTAATTCAGAACTGGCATCTGGATCTCAGAAGACCAAAATAACACCAACCCCATTTTATTGAAGAAACGGAGGTGATTAATATACCTAAGGTCATATGATCAGGATTCAAACATACATTTCTAATTGCAAAGCCCAATTTCTTAACAAATGGTTTAAAGAACAAGGAATATGTGCCGATACTTTGTAAAGTAATGCTATAAAAATTCATAGGACTATACAAAAGATAAAGTAGTGCTACTTCCATCTCAGAAAGCTGCTTAGTCACAAGTGACACGTTGTAGATGAGTCTTTTAATCTCATTCTTCTTTATTTTTGTGGCACTGGGGAATGAACTCAGGCACTTATGCATGGTAGGCAAGTGCTCTACCACTGAGCTACAGCCCCAGCCCATATATTCTTCCTTTATGAATTGCAAAATTACTAACAAACCTGCTTACCTCACAAAATAGTTACAATAATCAAATTAGACTTCTCCTTCAAGAAAAAAGGCAAATACAGTATGTGAATTGATGATTCTGCTAACTGCAAAACATAAGTACGTGTAAGTAGATAATGGCTCTAAACCACTTCAAAAGAAATAAAATCACTTCTCTCAAATAGACCCCTAAAATGATATAGCATGATGGAGAAAAACGGAAGACAAAATCTAATACGGTAAGTCCCCAATTTACGAATGAGTTTCATTCTAGAACCTTCATAAGTCAAATTTTTTCCTAAGTCTGACAAAGTGAGCCTTACATAGTACACCTATGAAAGTTTGCAGCTTGAATGTCTGTCAGTCAGAAACTTACTGCAAATGGCTTTTCTGCCTTAAGATTGCCTCTTATTTGTGTACTATGTCCCAGAGTCTGTTTTTTGTTTTGTTTTTGGTACTGGGGATCGAACTCAGGACCTTGCCCTTGCCAGGCAGGTGGCGGCGCCACTGAGCTAAATCCCCGGCCCTGGCCCAAAGTCTGTTAAGAGTGCCTGACACACACTAGGCATTCATTAAATAACTGTTGAATGAGAAACTCAAAAAGGTCTCCCATCAGCACCTTTCTGTCCTGAAACACTGGCCCCAAATTCCCTACACCCTCAGGTGCAAAGCAGAGTACCTGGCAATTCATGTTGTCCTCCGCTTCAATGAGCTTCCCCCGATATACTTCACCAGTGTTTGTCTCACATGTCACAATGTGGCCCTCAGCCTCATGGAGTACTTTAATTGGCACACCAATAGACATCTTGACAAGGGAGAGTTCTAGAGTGAGAGAAACAAAAGTCAGTTTATCTTTTAGAGGCCCGAGAAAGCCTGGCACTTCATAAAACTTTGCAAAGATGAGCCAAACAAAAACCAAACACATGCTGGGTGTGGTGGCAAATGCCTGTAAATCCCAGCATCCAGAGGCTGAGGCAGGAGGACTGCTGCAAGTTCAAAACCAGCCTGGGATACATAGTGAGTTCAAGGACAGCCTGAACTACACAACAAGACCTGACTCAAAAACTGACTTGGAAAACCCTATATGGTAAACAGATGTGGGGAGGATGGTAGGGGAAAGCTAGAGGAAAGCCAACAGTAAAGAAAAAAGTGCTTCCCTTCTCCCTCCCCACTGTACATCCCTTTATCCAAACCATTAACCAATACTGTATGTACGTTGTGGGGGAGGAGACTGAAACACATTTAAAGAATGTATTTGCCAACCCACAGTTGTGGGTGACTCCAGTTTGAGAGTCATTATATACACTTGAGCTGTTCAGTACTGTCTATATATAGCTATTTAAACAAAATAAAAAATCCAGTCATGGGCCAGGGATTTAGCTCAGTGGTTTCGCCGCCTGCTGTGCAAGCACAAGGACCCGAGTTTGATCCCTGGTACCAAAAAAAAAAAAAAAAAAAATCCAGTCCTCAGTCACACTAGCCAAATTCCAAGCTCAACCATCACATGTGGCTAGTGGCTATGGTACTAAGTGGTGTAGAGAGACCAAAGGACCCAGACTAATCTAGGAGAGGAGGCTGCTTTTAGTGAAGCCCTTTGACTCTCCACTTACTTTTCTACCAAGGCTTAAAAGAAAATATTAAGGCGTTCACATAATCAGGAAAAGTGCCTGACTTGATCTAATTTTAAAAGGGCTCTTTATTCTGAAGAGATAGGTGACTCAAGATTGGAACATATTACATGTGTACAAGAGATAAAGGGAACGAAGATGAGGTTGGCAAAGACAGACTCCTTGATGAGGGTCCTTGACTTTCAGCTTTAGAATTTTGCATTTTATACTAAAGACAGGAGGGATTATAGGTAGGGAAAGAATGAAAAAGCAGAAGCCTGTACGAAAATGAATAGAACGTATAGCTTAAAAATAGAGAAATTTATTAAAACTCCTGCAGAGTGGAAAGCATGAGAACACTGCCAGAAAGGGGACTGGAGGCAGAGACGTAAAGAACACCACAAAGGATGACCCAGATAGGACTTCTGAGAAAGCAACAATTATTTTAAAAATTATTTTGCCGAGAATTTAGCTCAGTGCTTCCGCTGCCTTCCTTGCAAGCACGAGGTCCCGGGTTCGATCCCCGGTACCAAAAGAATAATAATAAGAAGAAAAAAGAGCCAGGAATTTAGCTCAGTGGTTCCGCCGCCTGCCTCGCAAGCGCAAGGTCCCAAATCCAATCCCCGGTACCAAAAAAAATAAAATAAAATAAAGAATACTGCCTGAATGTTTCGAAAAGCAGTTACCTGGAAAGGTACAGGAAGTGAAAGCCATTTACTTGTGGGGAAAGCTAACGACTGTTAAAAGCGCTAGTGAGGCAAAGCTAATTTTGGGGGGGGGGGGTTGCTTCCCGCTCCTCCTCCCCCAACTCCTCAGCAGCACAGCCTTTTCTAGCTCACGGGCGCCTCAGCCTCCCCTTGCCCGCCTTTTCTCACCGACTGGCGTCTCCTTTTCCTCCTCCTCTTCGGAGCAGGAAACTAGTACAGAAGATACGAAGGCGAAGGCGTGCAGAAGGTGAATGGCGGACCCCGCGCTCCCAGAATACCACGCGTTCCCAAAATGCCGCGCGCAGGGCCCGTCCCTTTCCTTTCCCCAGTGGTAAACCCGGTCTAGCCTCCGCTCCCTCCTCACTCCGCCGGGTGGGAAACAAGGGCTCTGGTACTATAGTTCCGGAACAGGAAGAGAGGAGACTGATGACAGGGCCCCGGGGGCTCCCGGAAACACCGACCCTTAAATCGGCAAGGGAGCTCGGAGCCTCGCACTGCCACGCACCCCACATCAAGGACGGGACCAGTGATGGCAGCCGCGGATCTGGTGGTCCTGGGCCCTCTTATCGGAAGCGGCAGGAAGTGGGGAGAAGGGCTGGAACTTCCCCTTACAATATAACCGTTGAATCCCATCACCGCCAGGTAAGGGGTACCCAGAGCAACACAAGGTATCTCGTCGTGTAGGTAAGGAGGAGGAACTGGCCTGGGGCAGTCCCTAACGGGAGTCGGAAAAGGGTGGCTTGGAGCCTCGGCGAACCATTGGGTGGGACCAGGGATAACACCTGAGGCTACAAAGGGACGAGCCTGGTGGAGACGGGGTTTGCTAAGGGGCAGAGTCTCTGAGGAGCCAATGTTCGCTCTACGCTGGGGCTCCGGGGCGGGACTCAGAGTAAGGGGCGGGGTTCTGGGAACTACTTGTGGAAGGGTCTGCGCCTCGGAGGGCGCCGAGGCAGTGGGAGCCGTCAAAAGCCAAGACTGCGAATGGCCGGGGCGGGGTTAAATCAGGAGGCTGGGGCCTCTAGAAACTGAAGTCTGGGAAGGGGGGAGGCGGGGCTTTATCAAAGGGGCGGGGACTACGCATCCCAGACCTGGAAGGGACGGGGCGGGGCTTGGGGTGGCCCAGCCGCCCACTCTGGCGGAGGAACTCGACTCGCACTGGCGGTGCTCCCGAATCAGCCGAAGTCAAAGCTGCAGCCGGGGTCGGACCGGGGCCATGGGCGCCCCGCGCTGCCCGGGTCATGAGGACGGAGGCAGAGGCAGCGGGGGCGCAGCTCGATCCTGGTCAGTGCCTCTGTGAGGGCCCAGCCCTCATCCCGGGGACCGAGTGGGACTCCGCCCTAGCATAGGGCAGGGTCCGGCCGCGCGACCTTGGACTGACTGCCGCAGCCCAGGTTGTGAGCTTGGAGCGAAACATGCCCAGGTGGACATTCCCGCCTCGGCTCCCTCCCCAACCTGTCTTCTTTTGTGGTTTCCTAGTACTCCCGGGGCTGGGCCCCCAGTCACTGCTGACAGTGGTCACGAGGGAGAGTCTGGGTGGCAGGGTCGCCGCCTTCCCTAGAAGTAAGTCCTGGGGCCACCTTGAGATCCCTGTGAAGGAACTGAGGCCAAGAAAGGGAGGAAACTCAGAGCACCCAGACGTGGGATGGCCCTTTCCCGAGACTCAGCGTCGAGTCTTGCTACAAGTTCTTCACCCTCTCGTTCCTTCTGCTCTGAGAAAGACAGAGCCCCTTGCTTTCCCCCCTAGAAGTGGGGAAACGGGGGAAGTCACGCTGGAGCTCCCTTAGGGCAGAGACCAAGACCGACATTCAGCGTTTTGGGCCTTGGTTTGCCTGTCCAAGAAGTGGGAGAAGGAGGAAGTGATGATTCCTGCTGTGCTAAGGCCAAGGATTGATGTTAGTAAACTGTAAGGTGCAGTGCCAACTCGTGGGAGAGGTGAAGAAGCATGTGGGACCCAGAACCTAAGGTGTCAGTGGGACGATGGCATCACACCCAGGGTGCGGTCTCTTATGTGATTGCAGCATGAAATAGGAACTGATGGTATACTGTGATTTGCATCCCTTCTCCAATTATCTAATTTTGTGATCTTTGACAAGGTATTTGCCTTTCCTGAGCCTTGGTGGAGTGAGTAATGGGTCACTTTTGTAGGGACCTTTTCTGTGAGGCACAGGCAGGGCTAAATTGTTTATATGTCGTACCTCATTAAATCTCATAACAATCCAGTGAGATGGGTTATTGGTGGTATATAACAGCAGACCAAGGCTGAGAGGGGTTAAGTGTCCAGGGACAGTAGTGGACAGATAACAACTGAAGCCAGGCCAGGGCCTTCAGGCAAACACTAGCTCTCTACTGGGGTAGTCCCTTAGCTCCGGGCATAAACATCTGGCAGCTTTGGGCTTGGAAGGGTAGAGTTGTTATCATCAGGACAAATGCAAAGGCCTCGCCTACTGTTATCACCTCCCACAGGAACATCTCCACATAGGCTGACCTGCCCAAGCCAACACTGGGATGGCCATATGGGGATGTTTACCCCATGGGGCCTTAGGATCAAGGGATTCTAGGGCTTGGGGCAAGAAGAGGAGAGGCAGCTGATTCTCCTGGGGCCCTAGAGAGCAACTGTCCTTTACACATTTTTAGCTAGGCATAAGGGAAGGCATGAACAGAGTCATAGCCCAGCAGAGGATGGCCCAGGTAGTCAGTGCCAGAGCCCAGGCCACAGAGAAAGGAGAGATCCTCCAACAAAAGGCTGTAGACCAGAAGCCTAGGGCAAGTGGCACTGCAGTGACTAGCCAGCTCAGGCATCTCAAGGGATAAGACCTTTTTGGGAAACCACCAAGCACATCCCCATGTCTGCTGTGAGCCAGGCATGGTGGCACGTGCCTGTCATCCCAGCACTTGAGAGGCGGAGGCAGGAGGATCACCCTGAGTTTGAGGCCAGTTTGAGGCCAGTTTGGGGCACATAGTGAGTTCAAGTCCAGCCTGAACTACATAGCATGACCCTGTCTCAAAACAAAACCACTGAATGTCTACTGTGCGCTGAGATCTTGGAGGAGATAAATGCAGCCCTGTTCTCACCTGCAACCAGGGTTCTTGGTCTCTGATGGGGAAAGCAGATGTCACCTCAAGAACTCCACTTTGAGAAGCCCTGGAAGAAAGAGGGACCAGAGCATTTGAATGTTCAGAGATGGGAAACAATATTCTGGGCTAGATTATACAAGAGCAAAGGCTGGGGAATAATCAGCCTCTGGAGAGAAAAATGAGGCCATTTATAGCCACAGTGAGGGGTTCCGGAACCCACCATGATAGTGCCACTCCCTGCAGAGAGCTCTACCCAGCTTATGGTGGGGAACTACTTTAGAATATTACTTCCTAGAGATCTGGGTTAGTCTTCAGTCACATTTGTGTGCCCAGAGCCTCACAGAGTGCTTAATAAATTCATTTTGCTGGGTGTGGTGGCACTTGTCTGTAATCCCAGCACTCAGGAGGCTGAGGCAGGAGGATTGCCCTGAGTTCAAGGCCAGCCTGGGACACATAGTGAGTTCAGGGCCAGCTTAAACTACAAAGCAAGACTTTGTCTCAAAAAACCAAAAAAATAGGGCCAGGGATTTAGTTCAGTGGTGCCACCGCCTGCCTTGAAAGCACAAGGTCCAGTGTTCGATCCCCAGTACCAAAAAAAAAAAAAAGTTAATTTCTTCTAATAAATAATAAGCCATTGAATTACTACTGAGCATCAGACACCAGACACTGGGAATAACAGCAAATAAGATGAACAAGTTCCTTGCTGTCTTAGTCCATTTGTACAGCTATAACAAAATCCCTGAGGCTGAGTAATTTATAAACAAAAGAAATTTAAGTTTTCACAATTCTTGGAAGTCCAAGATGAAGGTGCTGGCAGGTTCAGTGTCTATTAAAGGCCCATTCTTCATGGCTAGCTCTGTGAGGTATCCTCACATGGTGGGAAGTCCTGGAAAAGGGAAGAACTCTGTCCTCACATAGCAGATCAGAATGGGGAAAAAGGCCTAAGCTAGTTCCTTCTGATCCTTTTATAAAGCACTAATCCATTCCTAAGGGCAGAGCCCTCAAGATGGAATCACTTTCCCCCAAAACTCCACCACTTAATACCACCACCATGAGGATGACATTTAAACCTGAATTTTGGGGAAATGTGTTCAGACTATAGCCCCTGCCCTAGTCTAGTGGGGAGACGGTATCCTCTTTTGACATTACTTTTGCTAAGCATGAAAGCTCCCTCATTCCTCAAAAGGGATAATCAGAAAAAATTCTCAGAAGAGATTTTAAGCTAGGATACGAATGGCAAGAACAGCAGAGGGAAGAGAAGTTTCAGACAGAAGATGCCATAACGTGCAAAGGCCCTGGGGTAGAATGAAAGCTTCTGGGATCACAGGGTAACTGGAACACAGTTGAGGGCTGAGATAAGTCTTGTGGGCCCAGGTTGGGCAGGGACCTGCAGGCCATGGTAAAAAGTGAGCCTTTATTCTAAGAGCAGTGGGAAACTGGATGAGATTCCTTTGGCTGGTGTGCAGAGATGGAAGAGGGGTAGAATTTGGGGCAGAGGACAGGCGTCAGCCAGGGCTGAATTCATGGCAATTGTGGGACGCAAACATGCAAAGGCCTTAATGAAGGAGCTAGGCTTCTTGTTAGAAGTGCCTGGACAAAAGGAAGGAAATGAAGCCTCAGCTCTGCCTAGGCTCAGCACACTAGGTCCCACCGGGAGGATGAGTTCACATCAGCAGTGTGCTTTATGTCTGTTGTCCTGGGCGCTCATGGCACCTGCACATCTACAGTGGTCCGTTTCATAGAGGAGGAAGTAGACACAGAGAAGTCAGTGGATTCAGCTAGCAGGTCGCCTGCCTTGCCCATGCCTTCCTGCTTTCTGCCGGCCTCCTGCACACCTTTGGAGGTGAGGAGCAGCCAGGAGCGATCACAGACCCCTGCCTCCTAGAAACATACAAACCGCCCAGCAGGATGTAGGCAAACTTCATGCAAAGGTTTCCTCCTGTGAGCTGAAACATGAACTAGGCCCAGAGGAATATACATGAGAGACAGCGCCTGGCCGGCCTAGGATTGGAGAACCCCGAGCCAGGCCCTGAAGACTAGGGAAGGTTCGGTATAGGAGGGTAGGAGTTTGAGTCTTGGGCAAAGGCAACAGGTCTGAAAGGCCAACGCAAACTGCACAGTTGCTGAGTAGCTCTCCTGGCTCATGCATGCTGGGGAGCAGTGGGACTGGCATGGCCGGTGGCCTCATGGGCTGGTTCTATAGAGAGCCAGTTGTGCTGTCTGTGAGAGGCCCCAGAAACCCCCAAGATGAATAAACATGGGCGAGCTGGGTTTTCATGTGCCAAGTAGGTGTCATAGTGAGCAGGAGTGGTGACCAGTACAGAGAAGTCCCTTCTGGTTTTTTTACTCTGAACTTTGCCCGGATTCCTGGGGTAGCAGAGGAGGAAGATCCTTCAGGCCACATGTGGGCTTGCCCTGGCCTGCGGGCCTCAGCACATGCTGTTCCCTGTCTGCCTTGTGCTCCCAGGCTACCTGTCTGAGGCACACCTCCACCATTTTCCTAGCCTAGGCTGCTGGTTATCTCATAGTTTGCTAGTCCTTGCTGCCACCAGGACAGGAACCTCATTCCACACTCTACTGCAGTGAATGTTCCAGGCACTTACTTGGAAAATATTTGTTAGTCCAATGATCAGATCAGATCAAAGGTCTCCACTTTAGGGATGGCCACACTCAGTTCAGTGAGAGGAAGTCATTTGGCTAGTTCACAGCCAGCCAATGGCAGAGTCAGGACTGGAACTCCTAGGTCAGGTCCTTTCTGTGTCCCTTCTCGGCCTGGCAAGGCCAGACTGGGAGGTAACCCAGGGACAGTGGTGATGGAGCTCCCGGGGAGAGTCCATTTGTACCGTTTATGTGACAGCTTCTCCTGCTGGGGCCTTCACTCATTGGTAGTTAGAATTAGGCAAACCGCTGAGATCCTGTGAACTTTGATCTGCTGAATTGCAGAAGAGCAAGAAGCAAGACAGCCCCGTCCCTGCTTCATCAGAGCTTCTGCTAAAAGAAGGGCTCTAAGGGAGAGGTATGAGTATTTGAGTATACCTGGTGGGGGGCCAGACCAAAGAGGGGCAACACCTCAAAGAAGTGAGGGCTGGAGCCAGCAGCATCCAGGCAGAGGAAGTGGGTATGCAAAGACCCCTGGGTGTGAGGGATTGTGACAAGTGCATGTTCTTCCTAGAGGGCAGTGAGGAAGCAGAAGGTACTGGGGCAGCAGCAATGAAGGCATTGACCTAAGAGATAGGGGAGCCAATCCACTGGAGGATTTTGAGTAGCACTGACCTTCTCTGGTTGATGTTTTTTGGGAGATCACTGGTGGTGTAAGGAGAAGGAAGGGCTGTGGGAAGGCCCCTGAGCCCCAGCAGGATCTACACAGGAAGTGATGATGGTGTCTTCAGCGGGGTAACAGTGGTGGACACTACTGAGGGTTGAGTCTTCTCTGTTTCCCTGCAGGGGACTTCATACAGCTGCCTGTGCCCATCATTCAGCAGCTCTACCACTGGGACTGTGGCCTTGCCTGCTCCAGGATGGTGCTGCGGTGAGTGGGTGGGCCCGGGGCTGGGGATCCCAGGCCTCCCCTATCCATACCACCTCCTGTGGCTTGGGGGACACACCGGAAGTGACCTGGGTGGGATTCATCGTCCATGTGGCTATCTTTGGCTGAGGCTTGCAAGAGAACTAGCTTCCCTGGGTCCTGTCCCATCTGCAAATGTGAAGAAAGGGTGAGCTAGCTTGCCTAGATCTCTACTCACATAATGACTGGGAGCTATGACTGGGAGCTGGGGCCGGAGCAGGGAAATCCCAGGGGCACAGGCCTGGTCCACAGAGAAGCTCTGTGGCTGGAATAGGGCAACCTCCAGCCTCCTGTCCTCAGGTTCCTGAGAGGCTGCTGAGCTGGGGCTGCATGAATATTATAGAAGCCTTGACCATTGGAACTAGAAGGGACTATACCCATCATCTTGTATAAGAGTTTTCAGTCTGCTGTCTGGAATTTCAGACCAGTCTCTCCCTTGTCTGTTTTACACACTAGAATTTCAGGGAAAATGGGAATCAACAACGGGGTTTGGTGCCTAAAACTTTGAACACCATTGACATGATGCAAGGGGCTCATCTTACTGATAAAATAAATGAGATCATGTTTGCCCAAGGTCACACAGCCCTCAAGGGCATAAGAAGCAGGGCCCAGGATTAAGCTCAGTGGTTCCAATGCCTGCCTCACAAGTGCAAGGTCCCCAGTTCAATCCCCGGTACCAAAAAAAGAATAAAAAGCAGAACCCAAGTAGATCTTGGCATCATCCACACAGAGCTGGCTTTAGGCACATGCAGCATGTAAGAGTTGTGGGTCATGAAGCCTTCCACCCAGATTTCAGAAGAAGATCTGGGAGAGCAGTGTGTGAAGCTGTGAGGATGAAGCTGAAAGTGCAATGGAGACCCCAGGAGGTGGCAGAAGCCAAATATGTGGGGTCAGAAGAAAGTGGCAAGGAGTGAGCAACCCAAGAAAAAGGCCATGCGGGCTAAAATCACTGGGGCTCACAGTTAAGGGTTTGCCTTAAATCTCAGAGGAGACTTTGAACTTAGACTTTTCAGCAGTGCTGAGACTGCTAGGAATTGGGGAATCGAACTCAGGGCCTTGCGCCTGCCGCTGCGCCTCTCAGCTACATCCCTAGCCCCAGGAAGGATCTAGTTTTTAACAGCAAGTTTTCATCAGGAGAAATCACAGCAGAAGCAGCAGGAAAACAGCAGTCGATTAAGGAATACCTCCCCACCATCCCCTTCATCCAATCAACAAAAATCCAAGCACTACCACTTGCCAAGAACTGTGATAGATAAGGATACAGATGGGAACAAAGCTATTCCTTTGATATTTTCTTTGGGAAGAGAGAAAAAAAATCAATTATCAGATAAGAAGAATGAGGAAATAATCACAGGATGAAATAGTCAGGAAAGGGCAGTCTGAACTGATGACACTTAGGCTGAGAGCTTATGACACAAGGTGCTGACTGTTCAAAATGTCAGGTAAACTGTTCCAGGTAGAGGGTAAAGCATTTGCAGAGTCCTAAAGATACAAAAAACAAAACCCCACAATGTTGCTAGAGGTGATTTGGGTGGGAATATATGGCAGGAGGTAGTGAAAGGTACAATCAGGGGGTAGGTGATGATAAACCTGTAAGACAAGGACCTGGATTTTATCTTAACAGCAAGAGGGAAGCAGTAAATTTTATTGTCTAAAATATTTTAAAAGCATCTTCATTTTAAGATAATTCTTGCTGCATTTAAGGATAGTAAAGATGGAACCTGGGATTTCAGTTAGAAGGCAACTGAGTAGAGCAGGTGAGCAAGGGTGGTGGCATTCTAGGTTAGAAAGGTGCTTGGGAAAAATTAATGAATGACCTCTCCCTCCAGTAGTTTTGCAAAAGTGATCCTCTTTGTGCTGCAAGAAATCTCAACTGAGGTGACTGTTGTTGTCTTATCCCATTATGCACTATTTTTTTTGGAGAAAAATGTTCTTCTCCCAAATCAACATGAAATTAAATCTTTGTCAGTTCTAGCTGTAAGAACAATCTGAACATTATTAAAGCATTATTTAAAAATTTAAAAAAAGAAGCAGCAGAACCCAAGCCCTTGTTTCTGAGGCCATGGCAGTGCCCGGGCAGCCTGCAGTTCTCAGCTTGTGTTCAGGCAGCTTGTGGACAGACCAGAGAATTTCATGAAGGACAGGGCCTTCTGAGGAATGGGGGCTCTGACAGTGGCAGTCAGACCCCGTGGCTAGAAGCTGACCCAGTCCAGCTCTCCTCAAGAGCAAACTGACCTGCTTGGCTTGACTGTCTGCAGGTACCTAGGCCAGCTGGACGATGGAGAGTTTGAGAACGCCTTGCAGGAGCTGCGGCTGACCAGGAGCATCTGGACCATTGATCTGGCCTACCTGATGCGCCATTTTGGTGTGAGGCACCGCTTTTGTACTCAGACGTTGGGCGTTGACAAGGGCTACAAGAACCAGGTGAGCAGCCCGCCAGTGGGCCTTCTCATTTGGGGCCACAGAGGCAGAAGTTGTTCAATTGTAGTAGAAGAGAGGGTGATTAAGCCCAAGGCATCCAAATGGACCCACAAGTGCAGAGATTGGGGCAGTGGCAGATGGGCTATTGGCAGGATTTGCAAGCCAGTCAGAAAGGGGACCTTGGTGTCCACCCTGCTTGGAATATTTAACCATTGAGTCCTGGCTCCTGCCTGCCTTCCTATATACTAGGAAGATATGCAGAGGAGCATCTGGCTATCTGCAGTCTTCCTACTATCTCCCACCACAAGTTAGGCTGAGGGCCTCAGAGCACATAACTGATCTCGTGTGACCATCATTTGTCTGGGTTGTTTATGTTTTTGTTTTGTAGTACTGGGGATTGAGCCTAGGGCTTTGTTCATCCTAGGCAAGTGCTTTGCCACTGAATTATTGCTAACCCTTTTACTTTGAGAAAAGATCTTGCTAAGTTGTCCAGGCTGACCTTGAACTTATGATCCTCCTGCCTCAGCCTCCTGAGAAGCTGGGATTATAGGTACATGCAACCGTGCTTGGCACATTTGCCTGTTCTCTTCCTTCTCACCAGGACAGCCAGTTCTAAGCTTGGCGGTTGGTGTTCTGAAATAAAAACCAATATTGTCTTTCCTTTCTTTTTTCTTTTTTCTTTTTTTTTCTTCCTCTTGAAATACAATGCCAACCTAGATGGCCTTGCCAGCGTAACAGTGTGTTCTGCCTCTGTGCAGAGCTAGGGCCAGTTTTACCTGCCTCTAAGCAGATCTTGGCCCAGGCTTCAGAACTTGGCAAAGCAGAGTCACTGCTGGCCTTACTGGATAAAAGGCTGTCATATGGTGGCTAGGGCCAAATCAGCCTAACTCTCCTGTGAACCCTCCAGGCCAGGGGAAGAAGACTAATAAATCTGGCCTGGTCAAGGCACAGAAATGGGCCAGAGAAGCAGGTTCTCTTCAGCCTTCCCCATGGGGGCTCTGGCCCACTTAGGGCCCCTGTACCAAATAAAGTATGTTCAATGGACCCTTCCTGACTGGGCCCTCCCCTCCCACCTTTGTTTGGTTCAGGTCCATATTTGCCCATATTTTCTAGAGGATGGCCTGAGCCTGGCCACTCATCTCTTGAGTGTCCTCTTCACTCCTCTGTGTGCTCTTGTGCCCTCCGTAACATGGGACAAACATAGCTCTCTGACTAGACGTTGTGCCTATACTCACCTGCCTCCTAGCAGGGCTCCTCTGCCCTCCCATATCTCTCTTGGGCATACTCTGCTACATCCTAGTGGCATGAGGGTAGCCAGGTAGTGCTCACTCCAGCCTGACTTCCTGTCTTCAGTCCTTCTATAGGAAGCACTTTGACACAGAGGAGACCCGGGTGAACCAGCTGTTTGCACAAGCCAAGGCCTGCAAGGTGCTAGTGGAGAAATGGTGAGCTCTCCCCACCCCACACTTCCTTACATGGCCACTAACCATGGGGAGACTTGCAGTTGAGGGGCTGCTCAGAATGGCATTTGGAAAAGACTTCAACTCTGGAGTCAGGTAGAACATAGGTTTCCTACCCTGGTAGCTGGGTGCCCTGGGTTGCCCTCCTGAGCCTTGGTTTTTCCATCCATAAAATGGGGATTGGTGAGGTACGTAACCCAGGCCGTCATCTGAGTTGGATCCTGAGCAGGTGCTGGAGGGACAGGTGAGCGAGACAGACTGTGGCCAGCCCTTGTACTGTTTGTAGGATTATGACATGGGACAGAACACAGAAGCCCTAATGAACAAGTGATGGCCTAAGGAATGTGCTGGCAGGGTGATCGACAGGGATAGGGACCAGGAAGGACTCCATGGGTAGCTATTTAGGGAAGCCTAGTTCCAGCTGCTCTGATCTTACATGGGCCTTCTCCCTCTTGAACATATGCCTAGGGCCTGGATTCAAGCAGGCTCAGGGCAGCTTGCCTGGATGTGAGTGGTGTTCTTCTCTCCAGGATTGCTGTGGAAGCCAGGCTCAAGTCTGATGCCTCTGGTCTCCAGCCAGGCTGCCTGGGGCCATTGTTCTCAGATTTTCCCTTCATAGATTTATGTTTTCATCATTAATATGATGTCACCACATGATAGATGATTTGAAAAAACGGGGACACAAATCTTTACTCACCCTTTGACCACATCAGTCTGTTAGAAGGACAGGCAGCAGATGTTTACTTAGGGGCCTCACGGGAGCTGTCTCATTGACTGGAGAAGATGTGGTAGAGTGTGATCCAAATCCCCAGTGTCCATACTTGTTATTCCATGAAACTGTAGTCGTCCCTTCCAGCTTGCTCCTGCTTTTTCCCATAACTGAAAGGCTCCCCTTATATACCTCATTGGGAACACTGCCAGCTCTTCCAAATGGAAAAATAGCAGGTTTCCTTGGCCAAGGCAGCAAACCAAACTGCCACGTGACTCAGCGGAGGCTCATGGTGTTGATGCTGCCAGTCCTGAGGAGACAGTTAATGAAGGTGGACCCCAAGTGGTGAGCCCATTCAGCAAAATGGGGGCACTTCTGGCCTAGGCCTGCTCAAGCCCCTTCCATCCCTTGTAAGTTTTTACTTGGATTTGCAACCTTCTCAGGTACACAGAACAGGGCAGTTCCTATGAGTGTCTCCAGGATGTCTCTACTGAACCTGCGGCTCCTCTGTAAGTGCCGCCAACCAGCCCAGTCTGAGTGATACCTTCTGCTACAGGGAACCTTAGGGAAAAAAAAATAGCCCTTTTAGAAAATCATTTGGTTTGGGATCTGGCTGAGCCAAGCTTGACTCTGATTTGGGGAGGTGAATTGGGCTGGAAGATTCCAATGTCAACCACGTAGGATTTGGGGTAAAGGAAAAATGGGAGCATGGCCTAAAAATTCGCCATCCAGCCTAGAAGTGGAATTGCAGTTGCTACTCTAGTAGCCCTCAACTGGACCTGTCTGGAGCTGACCTCCTACCTGCCCTTCCTGCTCTCTTAGACATCACCTCTCTCCCACCAACCCCTGTATTGGTCCTGTGGTTGGCCTTGCACTGAGCCTGGGCTAAAGTGACAAGCAAGGACTTTTCTAGGTATATGCAAGGAACTCAGGGCAGAGGGAAGACAAGCCAGATCCCTACTTTTTTTATCACAGAGGAACAGGGGTTGCAAACAGATCCGTCCACTAGCTGACCCCCTTCCCACCCACAGCACGGTGAGCATACAGGACATCCAGGTGCACCTGGCTCAGGGCCATGTCGCCATCGTGCTGGTGAACTCAGGGGTGCTGCACTGTGACCTGTGCTCCAGCCCCGTCAAGTACTGCTGCTTCGCCCCCAGTGGACACCGCTGCTTCTGTCGCACCCCCGACTACCAGGGCCATTTCATTGTGCTGCGTGGCTACAACAGGGCCACTGGCTGCATCTTCTACAACAACCCAGCCTATGCGGACCGTGAGTGCCAGGAGCAGGGTGGGCCAGGCAATCTGTATTCACCGTCCTCTGTACTCCACCCCCTCAGCTTCTTCCTCATCAGACTGTTGTGGCCACAATCTCCCTCTCTGCCTTTCCTCAAAACTCCTGCTCCTCCTGTGCATGCTTTTGTCCTCTGGACTGCCCTTTCTGGCCAGGCAAGCAAACCAGCCGCAAACTCACAGCAGTGCCGACCTCCCTCCACCCCTAGACACACACACCACTGCCCAGGTCCCCACCTCCATGACTCATGCTGCACAGGCTGCTGTCCCACTCCCAGTCCTCCCAGGACGGACAGTGCGGTCATTAGAAAGTCTGGCCAGACCCGGCCCTTGCTCCAGACTGCCCACTGCCCTTAGGGCACAGGGAAGGGCTACTCCCCTGACCTGTCCATGTGGCCCAGAGCATGTTTCTTCCTCTCTCTGGGCCTCACTGACTTTATCTGCTAAACTGGGGAAGCATCAGAGAAAATTGCCCACGAAGGCCAGAAAAGACAAGGAGGGCTCCCTGGGGGTAGAGGGCTTGAGCTGAGAGAAGTGGCCAGGCAGGTGGGACATAGACCTCATCCAGCTCCTGTGGGTGCTGGTGGGGAGAGCACTCTTTCTTCAATCACTGACCCCACTTTTCTCTCCTTGTCCACAGCAGGAATGTGCAGCACCAGTATCAGTAACTTTGAGGAAGCCAGAACCAGCTATGGCACGGATGAGGACATCCTCTTTGTCTATCTGGAGAGCTGACATCAGGACCTATTGTGCCCAGGTCCTTGGACCACACACTCTACCCCCACCAGGCCCATTCAGGACACCCAGGCCTGGGGCTGCTGGGACTTGGAGCCTTAGCCTGTCTGACAAAGTCCCATGGAATTCTGGGAAACTGGCACACCTGCTTTGTCCACCAGTGCTATGTTGTCATGCTGCTTACCCCAAGCACCTGTTGGTTGCTGGAGGTATCTTCAGACCATTAGAGGGAAGCCTCCCCCAGGACATCAAACCTGACTCCAGTCAGGCCCAGAGGAAATGCAGGCCTAGGGGTACCCTTGTTGCTTCCTAGAGAGACCCACAGCAAGGGGAGAGGCCTGAGATAGTCAGTCCCACAGACCTCAGGACTTGGCAGGACAGCATATGCGTGTTCAGGAGTACAGACGAACCTAACCCCCTGGAGCTGTACCATTCTAGGCCTTGGCCTCCTGGAAGTGCTGCAGAGCTCCCTGTCCCCATGGTGGTTGCCATCGCCGCTGCCTCCTTCCTCCCAGTGGGTGCAGGTTTCTGTGACTGGTTGCAAGGCCTCTGGCCCCTATTGTGCAGCATAGATGCACCTCATAGCTATGCTTTTCTGCAGTGACCTGGCCCCTGGGGATGCTGGGGCTCCTCACTCAGCCTTCTGGGTACTCCACTTCTATAGGATGGGGTGTCTTTGGTAGTGGCGGGGCCCACCATTCACTGCTGGACCCAGTGGCCAGCATCAGGGAGCGTGCTTCAGGAACAGCTCTACAGCCACCTCACCCCTCATACACGAGGCCTCCTGACACCAGCCTAAATTCCGACAGTGGAGGCCTCCTGAGTGTGGGAAGCCCCCAGGTCTCTTGAGGCTGGGTGCTAGGGCCTGCACTCTTGAAGCAATGGGAAAGGAGCAGCCTGCAGCCACCCCACCTCCTACCCCCACCCTTGGTTTTCACACCAGGACCTTTAGCACACAACACTGGGTCTCTTGTCTCGATGGACAGCAGCAGTGCCTGCCCAGGATCACACAGCACAGCCAAGTACCACCGACTGGAGCTGGTTTCTTCCCATTTTTATTTTCTGGGAGAGGGGTGGTGGTGGTAGAGCAACAGTATTTGTTTTTGTGGTACTGGAGATTGAGCCCAGAGCCTTCACACTGAGCAACATCCCCAGTGCTTTTTTAAATTTTGAAACAGGGTCTTGATAAATTGCCCAGGTGGAACTCAGACTAGCAATCCTCCTGGCTCAGCTTCCGAAGTACTGGGATTACAGGCACCACTGCACCCAGCTTGTTTTACTGAGGTGTAAGTTTTCACTTTTGGAATAATAGTAAGATTGCAGGTACTTTGAAACTACTAACACCTCTTTTCACACAGCAGGTAAGCCAGCCTAAGTTCTCTTTCAGAGAGAAGGGGCTTGGCCAGTGGTCTGAATCCCATGTCCTTCGCTTTACAGAGGAGGCAGCCAGCCCAGTCTGGGGACAGTCTCCCTGGGACAGTGAGTCTTAAACCCAGGTCTGCATGTAAGAAATAAGGGAAGTGGGTTATTCCCACAGGCCTGGGGATACCCACCCCTCTTGGGCTGCCTTTGGCAAAGAGGTGTACCCTGACGCCCCTCATCCCTTCAGTCCTGGGGCTCGGTCTTTCAGTGCCCCAGGTGTGACGAGGTGCCATTTGCTTCCCCTCCTGCCAGCTGCCCCCCTCCCCACCATGGTAGCTCAGAGGGACAGAGGTGGGTTTTGCTTACAAGGGCTGTCACTACCCAGCCACACTGTTCCTTATCACCAAATGCAGCCTTGAGCCAAGGTGCTGTTAGCTAGGCAGCCTCCTTGGGTTTTGCAAACCTGTGTTGGCTTTAGTCTGGTCTTACTTTCATGGCCTCGATGCTGGATGGCCTGAAGTCCCAGGGAACTCTGGCTCCAAGCCCAAGAGTACCACATTTGGCAGCTGTGGGGTGTGCACATCCTCAGAAGAAATCCAGGTAAAACTGTGAGAATAGTTGTAGGAAGGAAAAGAAGGGGAGGAAGTGATGCTTTCAAGATGATGGGGTGTGAAAAAGGCATAGGACAATGCTGGCATGGCTGTTGGAATGGCCTCCCCAGAAAATGGACACAGCACCTCAGCCATCTAGGACATCTAGGAGTGCTTAGTCCCTGGGCCCAGAGATGGCTTCATGGGCAAGTTACAAATTAGAGCTTCTCTAATTTAACAAGGATGTAACAAGACACTGTCTGTCCCCAAGACCGTCTGCCTGACGTCACAGGCAGGATGTAAGCCACATGGTGTTATGTTCTTGCGCAAGTCACGGAAGTGGGGTTAGAGAAAGAGCCTAGATGTCAGGGACTTTGTAGCATCCACAACTGCTCAGCCTGTCCTCACACTACAGCCCAGTGGAGCCTTGGCAGCCACATGGGACACTGTTCGCTCTAACTACAGGAGGACAGAAGGGATCTTTTCCATTGCAGATTTTATACATAAATATATTTTGTTTGTAATGAGCCATTCTCAATAAACATTCTTCTCACTGCCCAGTGGTGGCAGCCCGTGCCTGACCTTTGTGAAGAGGCATTCATCTGGAGACTTCCTGTCTGCTTCCCAAGTTCCCAGCATGAGCAGATGGGAACCTGGGCCCTTGACTTGCCATTCCCAGTTTTAGCTGGAACCGGGATCGTTTTCTGCTTCCCAGGCTCAAATCCCACCATTCAGGCCTTGATGCTGTGGGAGGCCTGGACAGCCAGTGCCCATAAAATGCAGCAGATGCAACAGAAGGGTTTCAGGGCTCAGATATTGAAGAGGGTGGGGAGCAGCAGCTGGCTGGGGCATGGGGGGAACAGAGAGGGACCCCAGTAGGCAGGACTCCAACCTTCCTGGCACCTTCCACCCCCAACCACAGCTCCACTTACCTGCCAGATAGTGGCTACTTCTAGCATTTTATCTGATGTACTTTATTTCAAAATTCCACTTCTGAAAAAGGAAGTGTTTGGAAATCCTGGGTGATCTAGCAGCTTCAGGGCTGCCCAGCCCCTTGAGGGGGTTGGTTGGCACAGCCACAGCAGCTTCTTGGTAGGATCTGGGCCTCTCACCTAATGTCCTTATGCTAACTGCCCCTCGGGCCCTCCCAACTCCCCAATTTTACTTTTTTTTTTTTCAATTTTACTTATTTTTTACAGTTTCATCACATAGTCTAGGCTGGCCTTGAACTCACAATCCTCCTGCCTCAGCCTGGGATGTGGACATACATTAACAGACATTCTTTCCTCCGAACTGCAGAGCGGCCCTGGACTCACCTTTGGTTGAGCTGATCACTGAGGGGGCAGCATGAAGCACTGTCAATGAGGTGCCCAGCTGGATTGTGCCAGTTAGCATATTGAGTGTTCTCTATATGTTGCCAACTGCATGTGGAGACTGCTAGCAACCTTGCCCTTTGCACTTCAGCTTGAGTCTCTGGCCCACCCTAAAAGAAGAGCCCTCTCCTGAAAGGGCACATTTTGGGCTGTGGGCTCCAAGTGGCCACCAGATGCAGTTAGAAGAGATGAATGTGGGCGACGGCGAAGCAGGAAGAACAAAGAGGGGAGGGTGGGGATAGCGTGGGCAGTCAGGACTCCTGTAAGAAATCAGTTGGGAACCAAAGGGCCGGGCTAGAGCAGAAATCTGAGCCCAAGATGCCACATCAGGGACAGCACCCAGGGGTGAGAGGGCACACCTGTCACCTGACCTTGGTAATCTACTGTCAAGGCTGGTTTTTGATAGAGGATGGTACCCCTTGCCCGGTTGCTTGGGAATCGCCTGTTTGCATACCACCTCCTGCAGCCACCTCCCTCTTAGGACCACCGGGGTCACCAGAAGACACTGGTCACCCAGTGCCAGGGAGAGACATGGGCACATATTACAAAACAGGTTCCACTATTATACATATAACCAACAATTTACCAATAGAATCAGTCACACATTGGTTATAGAAGGCCTCATGCCATATTATTGCTGTATGACAAATTACCCCCAAACTTAGCAGTTTAAAACAAACAAAAAACATTTAATATCTCAGTTTCTGTGGGTTGGAATCTGGGTACAGCTGAGCTGCTACTTCTGGCTCAGGGTTTCTCGTGACATCTCAGTCAAGCTGTTGGCTGGGGCTGCATACCCTCAATGCTAGGCAGCCTGGAGTGTCTGCCTCTGCACTCACTTAAGGGATGCTGGCCATAGTGTCCTAATGATGACTGGGGAAGACCATTCTGTGGCTCAAAATGGAAACCACAGTCTTCTACAGTATTCTATTTGTGAGCCACAGTGAAGCATTCACTTCTGCAGTATTCTATTTGTTAGAAGTGAGTCAGTACCTGAGAGATTGTCTCCAATATCAGCAGAGGTCAGTGGCCTCATCTTTAAGTGCAGGTATGTCCTTGACCTTGAGTGAAATGGTGGCAAATGGCAACCAGGCATGTATTGGGTAGAGTCCAGAATATATTTCTAACAGAAAAGGGCTCACCCAGCAGTAGAGCCACTTCCAAAAGATTTTTGAACTTAAGGAAATTGCTGAATTCACAAAGTACAGCACAGAGAACATTTTGAAAGAAGGAGGGAAGGAAAGGAGGGAAAGAGGGAGGGAGAAGGAAGTTGAATGGGTAAATCCAAAACACACTGGGAATGACAGAGGGCATGAATACCAAGAAGCAAGGGTGTTCTGTGGATTATCAAAACAGAGCTGCAGACCACCTTGTCTAGCACATCCTGAAGAGTGCCCTTCAGAGTGCCAGCAGTGAGAAGTTATGTACAGCGGGGTCTCCTAGGCAGGGCAGCTTGGCAAACATTGCAAGCTACAATCCCCTCTAGGAGACTTAGGATATGCTGAAAAGGCTCTGAAGAATCTTGCAGCAAGGGGACAGAGTTAGCCACAGAGTTTATTTTTATGTAACACTGGAGTTCTGTGAAATATATTAAAACTCAGGTAATCAGCAGTCTAGTGAAAAGAGGAGACAGGCACAGAGAGGGACAGTGACTGCAAGACCCAAACCTGTTACTATTCAGACCAGGCCACGGTCAGAAGCAACCCCAGTGACCCTGTGGGGTGAACCGATGCCAGAAGAGCCAGGAGATGAACTCAGAGGTCCGGAGCCAGACACTGCCGATGTTGTCCCCCGAGGGCCTGCCCTCAGGTAAAAGGCTGGCACGTGGCCTGATAGGTGGAAGAGGCCTTCAGCTGTCCTCCTGGCTGGCCTCCATCTGACCTGCCCTAGTCATGATACCCACACCCTTTTACTTCAGGACAGAATTGAGAAGACCAGGAAAATACCAAGATGTCATCCTGCTGAACTGCTGGTCCCCAGGGGCTGAGTAAAGGGACTTAAGTATTCTCGGAAAAAATCTTAACACCCGGAAATGGAGACTGTCACTCCCACCAGACCAGTGGCCCCTCCCGTGGCTTCTCCTCCCCTCCTCCCTGCCCCTTGGCCTCCCCATCTCTGCCTCTCCCTGGCTGCCTGAATTCTGCCTCTTGAGGCTCTGCCCCAAGTACCTGGTAAAATCTTGTGCCTCTCATAATCCAAGACAAGCTGGTGAACCAGCTTCCCAGAGGTGTTTAGAGCCCCCTGCTTTACCAGGGCTTGATGTTCACACATTTTTATTTTCTTTTTACATATTTTGGGTATTCAAGATAGAACCCCAGGGCCTCTCACATACTAGGCCAGTGCTCCACATGAGCTGCAGCCCCAGCCCTGCATCTTTTTTTTTTGAGGCAAGGTCTTGCTATGTAGTTCAGGCTGGCCTTGAACTCACTGTGTAGCCTAGGCTGGTCTTGAACTCACAGTGATCCTCTTGCCTCAGCCGAACACTGGGATTACCTTGTCCAACTTCCTACATCTTATTTTCTCTTCACAGACAATGGGCTCCTCTTGGTACCACCCATCTGTCCTTTCCTCTCTCAGGGCCTTTATACCTGCTATTTCCCCACCCTGTCTCCTCCTTCAGTGCTCTACCCAAATGTCACCACTTTCTAAAGGAGAACCTCTACCTCTTCCCTCCCGGCTCAACCACATGGCCCTGTGTCTTCATCACTTTCCTCTATGCTTGATGCTCACAATTTAAAGAAGAGGAGGTTTATTTTGGCTCAGTTTGAAATCAGCTGGCTCCAGGTCTGGCAGAGGGGCTCACATGATGGAGACCACCAAGCAGAGTGAAGGGAGGAGCTGAGGAGGGAGACACAGTACATCCTTCCGGGCCATGACCCGCCTCTTCCGACAGACCCCACTTATGATCAGCACTTTCAGTTCTGTGAGTGTGGTGCCCCTGGAGCGATTCACCTTCCACACATGAGAACTGGGGGGACATTTTAGATCCAAACCACAACAACCTATCTCTACTGCTGGAGCCTGAATACCTGATGCCTAAGAGATGCTTAATAAATGTGAATGAATGGATAGCAGGCAATAGTTTTGTTTTTGTCTTGCTGTTATTTGTTTTGTTTGTTTTGTTGTTGTTGTTCTTTTGTGGGGTTTTTTCTTTTTTTTTTTTGTACCAGGGATCAAACTTGGGTCCTTGCACTTACAGGGCAGGCAGCAGAACCACTGAGCTAAATCCCCGCCCCCTGTTTTGTTTTTGAGGCAAATTCTCACTAAATTGGCCAGGCTGGCTTTGAACTTACAATTCTGCCTCAGCCTCCTGAGCCACTGGGATTATAAATCCCTGCCATCACACCTGGCTTGACATTAGATCTTGAATATCATCTATTTTGCAGCTTTCTTCTACTTTTCGGAACAACAGGTCATCATTAAAGGGGAAGCTGGATTTGAACTTTTGAGGTCAAGCAAGCTGATATTCTTTCCTACAAGGAAAGGTGAAAGGGTAAACTGATACTGTTTTTTCCAAAGTAATTTGTCACCACAATTAGCCTTCCATATCTGTGAGTTCTACATCCTCAGATTTAGCCAATGTGATGTGGCTCGGGGAAGGGAGGGGAGGGGACAAAAAAAACATTGTTTTTTGTGATACTGGGGATTGAACCCAGGCCTTCATATATGCTCTATCACTGAGCCACCCCTCTAGCCTATTTTATTTCATTTCATTTTGAGATAGGGTCGCTGAAGCTGATCTCAAACTTTTGATCCTCCTGCCTCAACCTCCAGAGTAGCTGGAGGCCAAAGAAATTGTTTTTAAAAAAATAATTGTGAGAGCCAGGTCCTGAATAATCTTTTCAAAGATGTTTGTACAATGATATGTCTCCCTTCAGAGCAACAGACAGGTAGACATACTGCCCATTACATTGAGATATTTTGGGGGTTTTGTTGGTGGTGGTGGTTTTGTTTGTTTATTTTTGAGATAAGACCTCATTATGTCCAGGCTGCCTCAAACTCCTGGGCTCAAATGATCTTCCTGCCTCAGCCTCCAAAGTAGCTAGGATTACAGGCATGTGCCATCATGCCCAGCAAGATAGCAGTGATTTGGATTCTTCGAACTCAGTTCCTCTCATGACCACTGCAGTTATATGTCCCTGGCCTCTTTTAGAAGTGGGGCTTAAGAATCAGTGCAAGAAAATGCTGGTACTCTGGCTATACATACTGCTGTAAGAAACTGTCCTTTGCTTTGATCCAAGACTGTCATGTCTTCTACTAACATCCATGCAACTGTCACGGGCAAGCTTGCAAATAACAACCTTCATACTTCTTGACAATTTGGGTAACAAAGAAAATGGACTCTTCCAAGCCAAGCTATAAAAGTCTCTTGACTGATAATTTTGCTAACTGGAGCCTCTGGCAGAAGGAAGCAGACTACCTAGAGGTAACCCTGGGGATTTGGGACATAGTGTGTTCCAGACACAGTGACCAGTATAGTCCTCTTGAAAAGCTTACAACTAACTGGGGCTGTAATTAAAATGGAACACCTGGACCTTGAAAACCTTGCTTGTAAAATGGAAGCGGTCTATTCAAGAACACAGCCTGGCCCTGGTGACATCTCAACCTTACATGAAACACTAGTGAACTCTTTAGGTGATACTTTTATTTGCACTCCACCAAAGCAAAGCCACTGCTTCAGGGGGGATCATAATACACTCATGGTTCACTTAAGCTGAAACCTGACAGTGTCCTCTGTTCATCCTCGGAAGGAGCCACGCAAAACACAAAATAGATGTGAGTCATTCTGATACGGAAAAGGTTTAACTTAATAGATTGAATATTAAGGTAATTGTAGAAGCAAAATAAGTAATGTGTTAAGATTTGCTTTTCCCATAACTCCTTGTTTAAGGTGAGGATTATCTGACTCTAACCAGTAACTTCATTAACCTAACAAAGTTACCATGCCAGGGTGAATTTACAATGTATATGGCATATCTTGTGTCTGTGACTTGTAAATAGGAACCGGAATTGTATTTACTTATCAAAGACTACTAGGGATGAGATAATGGCTAAAAAGGATACAAAAAGGGAAACGCTGAACAAAGGGGGCGCGGATACTGACCAGACCTGTTTCTGGCATTCCCGTTCCCGTCTGCTTGCGAGAAGAGATTTTATTATTTTATCTGAATTCTGTGTCTCCATGTATCTCTTTCCGAGATTTCTGTAACAGTTCTGCTCAGGAGGTAGCACCCATTCTCATAGCTCTGGGCCACTATTACGCTCGATGGCCCTCATTTTATTTTCACTAACTCTTGGGCTGTTGCCAATGGCCTGGTTGCTCTATCTGCCACTTAGAAAACCTTATCTGGCAGATTAAAGTCACCTCTCTTTGGGGCCGTCAATCATGAAAATAAACTATGGCTGTAATGAACCTGTCTGGGTCAGATATGTGGGCATACCAGACGCCCCCTCCCTTTTCTTTTGAGGCCGATTCTCACTATGTAGTCCAGGCTGGATCTGAATTCCCTATGTAACTCAGGCTGGCCTGGAACTCACGGTTTTTCTACCTCGGCCACTGAGTGCTGGGACCCACAGGCATGCATCACTCCGTGTGACTTTGAAGAATCTATTGCACATCCAGACTAACTGGAATAAGCCTGTTGACGCAGCCTGCATAATCACATCCATCATTGTGCTGGATGTAGCGACACCTCCCACCATGTGAGTGAGGCATTTTTAAAGTACGAGACTGCTACTAATGCAGAGGCTACCAGCACACAACAGACTTGCGAGTCCTGTCAAAGTCTGGGGTACCGCATGGGGAATGGCCCCAGCTGGGCTTCACTCAAATGGTGCTGGTTTATGCATTAGGTGATATAAATAATTAAGAAGGATATCTACCCAAGGCATATGCAGTCTCTATGATACCCAGAGTCCAAAAAAGGTGCCAATTCACCTTTGACAGTGGTAGGGGGTGGAAGAATAAGAAGAAGGCATCCCAAGGCATAGCTCCAGCCCGATCATGGCAGCTGGTCTCCTCTTGGGGTTATCGGTGGTGCCTCTCCACTGTTGACACTTTTGTGGTTTATTAGATTTGCCAATCTGATCAGCCAGCTCTGAGCACACCACTTGTGGCCCTTGAAACTAATCTGTGTCATGTTTTTGGCTTTCTAGACCATTTGCAGTCTGACTGAGGTGCAACTGTGATCAAACACACCACTCAACAATAGCTGACAGTGAGGGCACTTCCCACTCACTGCCATCCACGAGCAGTTGGTGCTGAGTATGAGAATGGCTTCCTCAGAAAAGCAACTCAAAAGGGCTTGTGACTCTACCTCCCTCACTACTCCATGGTCCACACACCTTTCATAAAGCATTTTAGATATTGAACACAGCCATCTCTAGAAACAATAAGAAGGTTATAAGGACCTTTTTTAAGGACCTATTTAAAAAAACTTGTGATTCTTCTGGGCATGGTGGCACATGCCTGTAATCCCAGCACTCAAGAAGCTGAGGCAGGAGGATCACTGCAAGTTAGAGGCCAGCCTGTTTTACACAGTGAGTTAAAAACGAGATTATTGCCAGGTGTGGTGGTGAACACCTGTAATCCAAGCACTTGGAAGGCTGTGGCAGGAGGATCGCTGCCAAGTATGAGGCCAATTTGGGCTACATTGTGAGTTCAAGGCCAGCCTGAAATAGAGGGAGACCTTGTCTCAAACAAAACAAAACATTCTCTTGTACCAGATGAACAAAAGGTCTGGGTGCAAGAAAGGAATGCTTGGAAAAAGAGGAGGCGTAGTAGACTAGAATGAGAAACACCAATTTTGAAGGAGGAGCAGCAGCTCTGGTGTTTACGTAGGAAGCACCTTTGTCCCAGGAAATAAGAAAGGAGAGGCCTTAGTGATTTTTTCATAATTGCCTCTGAAGCTGGGGATGGTGGTGCATGCCGCAATTCCAGCTCTCCAGAGGCTGAGGCAGGACAATCACCATAAGTTTGAGGCCAGCCTAGGGTACCTAGTGAGTTGAAGTCCAGCCTGAACTACATAGCAAGACTGATTCCAAAAGAATTGCTTCTGAACCCTTCTGTATGAACAAAGACAATCTGAGACACCTCTCACAAAATTTGACTGTGGATGTAATTCTCTTCTCAGATGGCTTTGATTGCACTTTGGTCACAATTCCCATTAACTTTGCCAGAAGATGTACGAGAAACAGCAAGGGATATCCCTGGCTTCTGCTCCTCCCATGAAACACACCTGCAGTACCACCAGATGTCTTTTCCACTCTCATTCCCATAGACCTCACTCACCCTGTCTGAGGGGAAGACAAATGTCACCCAGCTGGTGGCCTGGACAAACAGTATAGATTGGACTAATTATCCAGAGTTAGTCCTTCCAAATACAAGGTGCTACAGTTTAAATCTGAAATGTCCCCAGCCTGTGGCACTACTGGGAGATGGTGAAACCTTTTAAAGGGGAAGCCTACTGGGAGGAAGTTAGGGGGTGTTATCCTCAAAGGGGATATTGGGAATGAAGCCCATTTTTCTCTTTGCTTCCTGACTGCCATGAGGTGAGTAGTTTCTTCTGCCATTTGCTCTCCACCATGAAGTACTGTCTCACTCCAGGCCCTGAAACAAGGCAGCAAAATAACCACGGACTGGAACCTCTGAAACCATGAGCCAGAATAAACTCCCCCACCCCTCCTCAGTACTAGGGAATGAACCCATGGCCATTTTGAATTTTTTTGCAATAGGGTGTTGCTAAGTTGTTAAACTGCACAAGCTGGGCTCAAACTTGCAACTGTACTGCTTCAGCACCCCAGAGTGCTGGGATTACACTATCATGCCCAGCTAAGGATTTCCTCTTTATAAGTTGATTACCTTATTTGTCACCTTGATGGAAAGTTGACCAGCACACATGGATTAGACTTAATTATTTAAAGTAAACTGGGAACCCAAATGTGAAACCCTTGGTTCCTCAGGGGAACTTCTTAAACTGATAACTGACTCATTATGAATGTGCACCATGGGAACAATTATCTCTATGAGGGGAGGGAGTCATGCGATTGGAAAAGGTGATGTGACATTTATCCCTGACTATTTAGGTCAGCATGAACTCACTGACTAGGTTTTATATGATTATCTTGCCCTAGACTTCCTCCTTGTAGGGCCATGATGGAAATTGTGCAGTAGTTAATATATCCTGCAGTATGTGGATTCATGACTTGGGCTAAGTGGAAAGGTCAATATTTGAGAAAGCCACCTAACTTTCTAAGGGAGACACTGATAGCTTATGGTATTTGTTTACCCTATTGAGTGGAAGACTGTGGGGTTAAGAACGAGGTGGTAAATATCATAGGTTGGGTTTATTGTGCTGTTTCAATCCTATTGATCAATTAAATGCTATGAGACATATTGCACTGATATGTGGTAACCTCTGTTGGTGGCACATACCTACAATCCCAGCACTCTGGGAGTCTAAGGCAGAAGATGATCATAAATTTGGGTCTCACATGGCAACTTGGTGAAACCTTATCTCAAAATTAAAGGCCACGGGGTGAGGGGGGGGATTTATGGGAAAACAGCCAGAGGCCAAGATAGTGTAGAAGGAAGAGTGGATATTGTTGGGAGATTATTCTCCACTGGTCTCACACATTTCTCTGTGTGTTTCATGAGCTAAAACTGTGAATGCCTTTGTCATGGAATTGTTTTCAAGAAAGTTTGTATAGGGGCTGGGGATTTAGCTCAGTGGTTTTGCCACTTGCTTCACAAGCGCAAGGACCTGAGTTCGATCTCTGGTACCAAAAAAAAAGAAAGTTTGTATAGTGAACAGGATTAGAAGATAACAAAAGCAAAGAGCAGGTGATCTAGTGACCTTGGTAAATAAAGACAATGCCTTCCTCTAGAGCAAGTGGCAGGCATATGGACTGTTCGGTATAAGAGAGGAAAATTCTCTAAACTCTCTCCTCTCTTCCTTTCTCCAGTGACACCCACTGGGTAGCAGGAGTCACTGAGCCCTCTTGTGTTGCCCTGTGGGAGCTGAGGCTTAGGAAACCGCTGTAAGAAAACGCTGGTACTTTGGCTACTGCAGTTGCTATAATAAACTGTCCTTGTCTTTGACTCAAGAGTGTCACCTTCTGCCAGCATTTATGAAACTATGGTGGGCTAACTTGTCAGCTTGCAAATACTGCAGGGTAGAATTTTAACTCTTCACAATTCTTTTTTTTTTTTTTTTCACTTTTTTGGTACCGGGAATCGAACCCAGGGCCTCACGCTTGCCGGGCAGGTGCTGCGCCACTGAGCTAAATCCCCGGCCCAACTCTTCACAATTCTTAACGTGACAGTTATGCTTTTTAATAGAGTGAATTTCATTTCATGGAAACTATCCTGATGAAAACAACAGAAATACGACCAATTTAGCCTTTAAAATGTTCATATTAGTATCACTGGTTATAGAAACAGCTATGAAAAAAAATTTTTTTCTGGTATTGGGACTTTGCACATTCCCAGATCTTTTTATTTTTTTGAGACAGGATCTCATTAAGTTGCCCAAGTGATATTGAAACTTGTGATCCTCTCTTGCCTTAGCCTCCCCGAGTGCTGGGATTACAGACTGTTTGCCACCATGCTGGCTGCAACATGATCACATGACTTCATTTCCAATGAAGTAATGGACCATTTACTTGTAGAGTACTATGTAGCTGATAAAAATAGTTTAAAACCAACTTTTTTTTCTTTTTTTTTTTTTTTGGCGGTGGTGCTGGGGATTGAGCCTAGGGATTCAAACATGCTAAGCAAATACTCTACCACTGAGCTACCTCTCCTGTCCTTAAAAAAATGTTTTTGATTTTAGACATGGACTTGCTACATTGCGCAGGCTGGTCATAAACTCAAAATCCTCCTGCCTCAGCCTCCTCAGCAGCTAGAATTACAGGCATGCACCACCATGCCCAGTTTAAAGCCAGCTTTTTATGATGTAGGAAATGCTCACATTATATTGTGAACCAGGAATGCCACAAACTACAGACATTATGATCTCAATTACATTAAAATAACATTAAAAATCACTGAAAAACTCTGCCAAAATGTTAGCTATAGCTTTTCTCTGGAAGATGAAAGATGAACTTTCCTTTCTCCATATTTTCCCTTATCTTCCAAATCTCTTATGACTTATTCACTACTGTATTATCAGGAGGAAAAATAAAGCTGATTTCTGTTTTGACTGCCACTCTCTGTGGCACAAAATCCTTTTACCCTGTCTCAGCCATATTTCCCTTTGCTCAACAGACACTTCCTGATGCCTACTAAGCCCAGGCACTGGGAGGGGAACAGGAAGGCGAAGGCAGGGGAGTCATGAGTTCCAGACCAGCCTGTACTACATAGTGAGAGCCTGTCTCAAAACATTGTTTCCCAATTCATGAACCTGGGCTGTCTTTCTACTTATTTAGGTTTTAATTTTCTTCAAGTGTTTTATAGTTTTCAGTGCATACATTTTTTCACCTCTTGAGTTAATCTCAAAATACTTTCTTTTTGGTGCTAGCTACTATAATGGAATTGTTTTCTTAATTTCCTTTTTATTGTTCATTGTTACTGTACAGAAACAAATTGTGTTAATTTTGTATCCTGTAACTCTGCTGAATTAGTTTATCAGTTCTAACAGCTTTTTCTTTTTGGTGGAATTCTTAGGGTTTTGTATGTATTATGTCACCTGCAAACAGAAATTTTTTTTTCTTGCCTGATGTCTTTCTTCCTTTCTTTTTTTTTTTTTTTTTGAGACAGGGTCTTCTTTGTAGTGCAGGCTGACCTTGAACTGACTATGTAGCTCAGGCTGGTCTCAAACTCACAGCAATCCTCCTGCCTCAGCCTCCCTACTGCTAGGATTACAGACATGTGCCACTAGGCCTGGCTTTCTTGCCTGGTATCTCTGGCTTGTACTTCCAGTACGATGTTGAATAGAAATGGAAAAATGATCATTGAGTCTTTTGACATTGTTCGTGATATTAGATTCTTTTTATGTTGTAATATTTTTTGATATTAAAGCTTCATACATGACCTTTATTATACTGTTAGGGTGTTTTTTTGTACTGGGGATCAAACTCGGGTCCTTGTGCTTGCGAGGCAGGCAGCGGAACCACTGCGCTAAATTCCCGGCCCCTGTGTTAGTTTCTTCTAATCCTACTTTATTGATCTTTTTACTCATGAAAAGATTTTGCATTTTTCCAAATTCTCTTTCTGGATCAACTGAGATGATCACATGGAATCTTTTCCCCCTCCATTCTGTTAATGAAATATATTACATGGATTTATCAAGGACACAGAGCCATCCTCATATTCCAGAAATAAATATGACCTGATCATGCTATATAATTATCTTAATTTGCTGTTGAATTTGGTTTGCCAGTATTTGGGGGTTTTTTTGTTTTTGTTTTTTTTTGGTACCGGAGATCAAACTCGGGTCCTTTATTTTTGTTTTTTTGAAACAGGGTCTCACTATGTAGTCCATGCTGGGCTGAACTCACTATGTAGTCCAGCTGGCCTCAAACACAAGATGATCCTTTTGACTCAGCCTCTTTACATGCTGGGATTACAGGCCTGTGCCACCATGCCTGGTAGGTTTGCCAGTATTTTATTGGGGATTCTGCAGCAATGTTTATGAAGAAGCCAAGTGTGGTGCCGCACACTTCTAGTCCCAGATATTCAGGAGACTGAGTGAGAGGATCACTTAGGCCCAGGAGTTTGACACCAGCCTGGACCACAGCACAAATTCACTTCTCAAAACAAAACAAAACAAAAAAAGCAAACAATATTTATAATGCATTTGTTTGCAGTTTTCTTGTGGTGTCTCTATCAAGAAAATGCTTGCCTCAGAGAGTGAGTTAGGACATTTTCCCTCTCCTTCAATTTTTTTGGAAGGCTTTGAGTTTTCGTGTTAGTTTTTAAAACATTTGGTAGGTGGTTTTCACCAATGAAACCATCTAGTCCAAAGTGGGTTTTTCTTGTTTTGGTTGGGAGATCTTTGATTACTGATTCACTCTCCTTACTAGTGACATCTATTCAGATTTTCTATTCACTCATTCATTCATTTAATTTTTTGGTTTTCTGAGGCAGGATCTTGCTATATAGTTCAGGCTGGCTTTGGACTCAGTGCAGCCCAGGCTGGCCTCGAACTCGTGGTGATCCTCCTGCCTCAGCCTCTCAAATGCTGGGATAACAGGTGGCCACCATACCCAGTTTCTATTCCTTTACGATTTAATCTTGGGAGGTTTTGCATTTCTAGGAATAATTAATCCATTTCATCTAAGCTATCCAGTTTGTTGGCATTGAATTGTCCATAGTATCCTATGATTCTATAGTATTTTTCATAATTCCTTTTATTTCTATAGAATTTGAAGTAATGTCCCACATTCATTTCTTTTTAATGATCTTTTATTTTTAATTTATTCTTGTACTGGGGATCGAACTTGGGACCTTGGACTTGTGAGGCAGGCAGCGGCACCACTGAGCTAAATCCTTGGAGTCCCACATTCATTTCTTTAAAAAAAATTTGTTTTGAGATAGGGTCTTGCTACGTGGTTCAGTCTGGCCTTGAACTCAAGGCCATTCTCCTTCCGAGCACTGAGATTTTTAATAGTGTATCTTTTTTATTAATGCATGGTTGCAATATATAATGATTACATTCCTTGTGGGAAGTTGGCACTTGTACACAGCATCTTTTTTTTATTTAAAAAAAATTTTTTTTGGTACTAGGGATTGAACTCAGGACCTTGTGCTTGCAAGGCAGGCAGCAGAACCACTGAGCTAAATCCCCGGCCCACATCTCAATTTTTTCGTCCTTTTCTTCTTCTCCTTCTTCCCCCTCTTCAGCTGTTGACCCTCTTTCTTTTTAAAGAAAGATCTCCCACTTCTATTACCTTTATTTTGTTATTTATGAGTTTCTCAAATAAGAAACCATGTGATATTTAACTTTATGTGTTTGATTTGACTTAACATTATGGTTTCAAGGTCCATCTTCCTATGAATGACTCAAGTTTAACCTTCTTTATGGCAGAGTAATAAACTGCATTGTGTATATTTTATCCATTTATCTGTTGATGGACATATACGCTGCTTCCAAGATTAAGCTGTTATGAATTTTGCTGCTATAAACATGAGTATGCATCTATTACCGTAACATGTCTTTAACTCATTCAGGAAGATACCTAGAATGGGAATAGCTGGGTTAAATGGAATTTCTAGTTTTAATTTTTTGAGAAATCTCCATACTGATTCCCGTAGTGGTTGTACTAGTTTACATTCCCACCAACGATGAAGAAAGGTTCCTTTTTCCTTACAGCCTCACCAGATTTGTTATTTTTGGGTTTTTTAAATTGTTTTGTTTTTTGAGATGAGGTCTCACTATGTAGTTCAGGCTGCCCTTCAACACACTATGTAGCCCACTCTGGCTTCGAACTCATGGCAATCCTCCTGCCTCAGCCTCCCGAGTGCTGGGATTACAGGTATGTGCCACCATGCCCTGCTCAAGTGTTTTAACATTAGATCTTTGTTCCATTTTGATTTTAGTTTAGTACATGGTGAGATATTTGGGTCTAGATTCAATCTTCTGCATGTGGACACCCAGTTTTCCTGAGTGCTGGGGTTACAGGCATGTGCCACCATGCCTGGCTCCCACTTTTATTTCTGATTGACTGATAAAAAAAAAAAAAGACATTATTACAATCGAGCTATGGGTTGTCAATTTTGATCTTTTTGTACCGGGGATTGAACTTAGGACCTTGTGCTTGCGAGGCAGGCAGCAGAACCACTGAGCTAAATCCCTGGCCATTTTTGATCTTCTTGAAGAACAAATTTTGCTTTCATTTATCTCCTCTACTGCTTTTTTTTTTTTTTTTACCTCTGTTCTAATCATTTCCTTTCTTCTGCTAGTGTTGGGTTTCATTTGGTCATGCACACGCTCAGAGTTCTTCAACATGTGAAGTTTGGTCGTTGGTTTGAGATCTTCAATGTAAGTATAGCAATAAGTTTCTTTCTTAGCGCTGCTTTTCATTGCATTTTGTATGTTTTGGTATTTGTGTTTTTCATGTATCTCAAGATATTTTCTAACTTCTTCTATGATTTCCTTTGACTCACTGGGTGTTTAAGAGTATGCTATTGGGCAAGGGGAGTAGTTCAGGGGTATAGCACTTGCTTAACTTGTGCAATGCCCTGGGTTTGATCTCCGGCACTGCAAAAGAAAAAAGTAGTGTGCTAATTTCCACCTATTTTTGAATTTCCCAGTTTTTCTTTTGCTACTGATTTCTCCTTTAAGTCCACTCTGATTGGAAAATACACATTATAGGATTTGAATATTTTTAACTTACTAAGACTGTGGTTTAGCTCCTGGTCTATGCTTGAGAATTCTCTTTTTCCTTTTGGGCACAGTGTAGTCTGGCCACCCTGACCCCACTCCAGATGCCAGCAGTGAAGCTGCTGGGCTCAGTGGTAGAGTGTGTGCTCAGCATGTGCAAGGGTCTGGGGTCAGTCCCTAGCATTACAAATAAAGCTGTCGCCTGGCAGGAAGGCTGCTTGCGGGAGCTGGAAGAACTCTGAAGAACTCTGAGTCCAGCTACTTGTTGTGAGAAAACTGAGGGATCAGAATGTTTCACCCAAGATTGCAGAGGGCCCAGAGGGCCTGCAAGCCATGGGTACTGAACCAAAGCAAGTTCTCAGCTGTGAGCCTTCTCCATGGCATCAGCAACACACGCATAAAACCTTAACCCCAGGTTCATTCAACAAACTTTTTTTGAGGGGAGGGGTTGAGACAGGGTCTCACTATGTAGTTCAGGTTGGCCTCGAACTCAGGGCAATCCTCATGCCTCAGCGTCCCAAGTGCTGGGATTGCAGGCCTGTGCCACCATGGCCGGGATCAACAAATGTTTTCTGAGCATCACCTGTTCCAGGCACAAGGCAAATCTTGGAAACACCCTATCTGTGCAGAGCCTGCCTACTCTAGGATGAGCCCGATTGTTGTTTTCAAAGGTATGGATAATCAAAGTGCCTGGTGCATTACTCATAAATACAACATGTCCTCAAAACCTCTATATTTGGCTGATTACATGCTCCTAGAAATGATAGGTACAAAGATCCGGAAAGGCCAGACAAAAAAAAAAAAAAAGGCTCACCATGTCTGCAGGGCTGTCTTTTATGAAGAAATAAGGTCCAAAGCAGACTACTACCTGCAGCTCAGAGAGGCTATGGGGATTAGCATAGTCAGGCCACTCCATCGGCCTTTATCATCCAAGGGCTGTCCAGCCCCGACATGGGCTTGTTCATGCAGTGCAGTTCCTGGGCCGGTGAAGGGATGAGGCTGCACTCTGACCAGGAACAGGAAGGGTGGAACTACAGCACACTACTCCCTCACACTCTGGTCAGCTGCCATGCGGCTGTTGTAAGGCACAGAGCCCACATGGGCACTGCACTGACAATTGCCAGGGAGCTCCCTAGCTCACCTAGTCTGTCACCACCCCTCTGTGAGATAAAGCAGGACAGGGCACATGGTCTGCTTTTACAGATGTGGAAACCAAGGTGTAGGGAGGTGACTAACCTGATATGCAAGTTGAGGATCAAACCCAAAAGCAGAACCACCAGGGGATGGATAGAAATAAGATATCAAGAGCTTTAGTGCAGGAATTGCTTTACATGACGCTGGGGGCTGGTTCAGTAAGTCTGAGACCCACAGGGCAGGCTGTCAGGAAGGGTGGGCTGGAACTCCTGGACACTGGCTGAGGGCCTATGCCACATATGAATCTCCACGGCTGCATCATGCTGTGAACTGCCACTTCCCTTTTTGCCATTCAAAATAGTCACCAGCGCCAAGCAAATGAGAGAATTCCAGAAAACCTAATACCAATGCAGAAAACTCATCCTTAGGATTCTCATTCTCTGGAACCAATTCTGGTACCAAAATCTGTGTCAGTCAGACCCAATGAGAAATCCAGACCCAGTGAGATATAAAGAGATTTGTTGCAAGGAACTGAAGCCAGTGATTGTAGGGGCTGGTTAGACAAGTCCAACCCAAGAGCAGGCTGTCAAGGCAGCAGGCTGGAACTCTCCTCAGGGGCTAGAACTGCTGTCTGCTCACATGGAATCTGATCTGCTTTTTAGATTGAGTCGGGACCACCCAAGTTATATGAGATAATCTCCCTTGGACTTTAATCACATCTATAAACTACTTTCACACAACCAAGGTGTGGTAGTAAACACCTGTAAGCCTAGCTACTCAAAAGGCCAAGGCAGGAAGATTATAAACTGGAGGCCAGGTTTTACAACTAAGTGAGACCCTGTCTCCAAATTTTAAAAGGGCTGGGGTATATCTCAACGGCAGAGCACTTGCTTAGCATGTATGAGACTCTGGGTTCAATCCCAGTACCACAGAAACCAAACCAAAACAAAACAATAACAGTAACTCCACAAACCTGGGCACGGGTCTGTGTACAGATAGCCCCAGCTATCCAGGAGGCTGAGACAGGAGAATTTCTTAAATCCAGGAGTTCAAGGCCAGCCTGGATAATTAGCCAGGGGACTGCAGTCAAATCAAGTTGACACACCTGCAGCCATGCTGTAGGCTGTCACTCTGCATCAACCCACACCCTCTTCCCACCATCACAACAGATGCTCACGCTGACCCTCAACCTGCTAATGTCACCTCAGGACTGGGGCATCCCATCTGTCTAACTCCTTCTTTGAGACAGGGTCTCATTATGCAGTTCAGCCTAGCCTTGAACTCACTATGTAACCCAGGCTGGCCTCCAACTCACAGCAATTCTCTTGCCTCAGCCTCCCAAGATTATAGACGTGTGGCACCACACCCAGCCCATCTAACTTCAAATTCACTGGCCCAAGCAGTACCCGAATAATTTTCTAAATGCGAGGTAGGAGTCATAAAACATGTAAAGCATACGATCCAGTGGTACTTTATACATTTGCAGTGTTGTGCAACCATCATCACCTCTGTCTAATCCCAAAACATTTCCATCACTCCAGAAAGAAATCTTATGCTCATTTAGCAGCCATTCCCCATTTCACCTCCCCTCACCTGGGTATTGAAAAACCCATCTGGGGCAGCATCCTTATCAGAACTTGAACACCTGTCCCGCATGCTTCTCCACTGGGGGAAAGAGGCACCCACCCCTATCCCCGGGCAGGAAGGGGTGCAGCCAGCTACTCCTTCAAGATGGGGGGGCTGTAGTTGGGTTTGACAGCTTCAGCAAGCTCCCGTGCATACATCTCATATCTGCCCGTCATCTGAAAACAAAACACAGGTGTACTTTGGAGGTTCCTGTTTTATAATCACGGGTCACTTCCTCACCACCACCTCTTGCCACTGGGTGGCAGCCACGGGACAGGATTACATAGGCGAGGCTGGTTGACAGGTCAATTTCAGACTGTGAGCTCTGGGCACTGATTCCAGCGGAGTTCAGAGATGCCAAGATGGCTCACCCAGCCCAGCTTGCTGTGACCTCTGACACATATCCATATTTCCCAGAGATGTGGTCCTCCCTGAGGGAGGAGGATGTCCTACGGTTCTGCAGAACCCCAGAAGAGCAGCCTAAGGCCCACTGAGGGTAGTGATCTACTCTACAGGACTGCCTTCCTGAGGCCTACTCCACAGAAGAAGGCTGGGGATTTGATCCTGGGTTTCCTGGTCGAGTCTCAGGTCTGTCTGCTCCGTATGGCATGTCATGGATACAGACAGAGCCTGAAGAGTGGGGGCTGCAAAGCCCACTGGGTTGCTCCTGCCTTCCCCTTCCCAAGTCAGCTCCTTCCAAAAGTCTCAGCCTGAGGTCATGCCCATCACCACAGCTGGGAAGTTTTCTGCTCCAAGACAGTGTCATTCTACTTATTGTCCCTGCTGATACTTTTTTTTGGTACTGGGGATCGAACTCAGGACCTTGGGCTTGCAAGGCAGGCAGCAGAACCATTGAGCTAAATCCCCAGCCCTCCTGCTGATACTTGTTAAAAGCGCTGCCCAGCGTTCTCAGCTGTAACTTCTGATTTAGGTGGAATCCTGCATTAATATGAGCTGCTCAAGAGGAGTGACATGTCAGAAGACTTTCTGCTTATCTGACAAGGATCTGAGACTGGGAGATGTGATGAGGACCTATGCTCAGACAAGTGGAAAAGCAAAGGCTCTTCATACTGGGCAAAATTGTTCGGTTATAACAATGAGACATTCATTTGCTGTGTGGTTTGCTTATAAATGGGGCTCAGTTGGTGGAAATATGGATAGACACAAATACAACAAATCCCACAGACACAAGCCCTTCCAGGTGGCCCATCCCAGGAAGGCAGGTACCTACACAGCTCTCCAACTCCTGATGTCACAGGGCATTTGGTCTTAAAAGCAGCATGGAGCCTTCAAGCTAACCCTATTTTATTTATTTATTTATTTATTTACTTGGTACCGGAGATTGAACTCGGGTCCTTGCGCTTGTGCCGCAGGCGGCGAAACCACTGAGCTAAATCCCTGGCCCCATTAACCCTCTTATTTTATAGCTGGGAGCCCTAAGGCCTGGGAGCAGAAGGCACTTGCTTAGGGTGACCAAGCAAGGCAGAGACAGAGCCAACCTGGATTCCATTTCTCTGAGTGACCCATTTCCCTCGATTGTCAAGGCCTAGACTGTGGAGTCTGGCCGCAGGCAGAACCAGACATGCACATTTATCTTGCAGTAAGTGCAAATGCCTGGAAAGGAAAAAGGATTAGAGAAGCCAATCCACTCTATTCTCTGGACAAATGAAATTGAGATTAATTTGTTTGAAGGCGCCTAGAATCTAAATCAGATGAGAGGAGAATTATTGAAGCCTGCTGCCTGTACACTGTCCAGCCCAACAGTTCCTCCCTACAGCCAGCAAGAGGCAGGGACTGGCTGGCTGCTCACCATGGACTCGGGTGGGGAGTGGGCACCTCCTATCAGCGGTCGCTAAGGGCAAACCCTACAGCTGTAGTTACCCATCCAGCAGGAAGGATGGGGGACCAAAGTAGAGAAGCAGGGTACAGAAGGGAACTTGGGCCTTACCTTGAAGTTCCAGACATCGTTCATCTGCCGGCAGAGATTGAGGTCGAGTTCAGTGACCAGCAGCCCATCCCGGTTACGGGAGAGCCCAGGAGTCCGGCTGCCATCAGGGGCTGCCACGTAGCTGGAGCCGTAAAAGTAGCCAAAGTCCTGATGAGCTACAAGGAGCAAAGGGAAACAGTTGTGAGCTGTAATAGACAAAGTGTAGGCTCTGCAGAAAGGCAGGCACAGAGAGATACTCAGGACAAGGCATCCACACTGCCCTCCCCTGTGCCTGCCAAATGCTGAGGCCCAAAGGGCTCGTCTTCTTCCTTAGCCCTGAAGGCCCAGCAGGTAGTTGCAAAGGTCACCCTTGCATCACTCCTCTCTGCTCCTAAGATTTCTAAATGTCACCCATTAAAGGTGTGGCTCTTCATTCTTAACATCCACCACTCATACCCCAAGGGAATCAAGGCTCTGGGGGCTTCCTGTGTGATCTACTTCCTGTGGTGGCCCCACTGAGTAAACAAACTACAGTATCTCCTACCTCCACACCTCAGTCCCCTCAGTCACAGGGTGCTAAGAACCACCCTGAGGCATGTGAGGAGGTGGGTGCAGGGCTGGGCCAATCTAGCACAGGCCCAGATACTAATTTTCCTGCCAGTTCTGTACCTCCATGGCAAAGAAGTTAACTGGGATTGGAGAATCTGTGAATCCAGGGTGCAATCTGTGGCCTCATGTTGGGGACTTGGGACCACCTGTAGGAAATGTTTTCTTGGGAAACAGATCTGCTCAGGATCCTCCGTATTCCTGGGGGGTGACAGCCCAAGCCAATTCAAACACCTCCTTGGTGAGAAGTCACCCTTCCTTCTCACAGCCACAGAGGTGGGACCTGGGGTGTAGGGTTCCCAGCAGAGGTGTAGTGACAGCTGTCCTCAGATTAAAATAGGCTGTGGACACCAGAAACTCAAGGCAATCCATGCTGACTCAAGGGCATTTGTACCTGGTGTGGGGGATGGGGGTGAGGGACAAAGGAAAAGAGGTAGGGAAGTTTACAGGCTGCATGAGAACACTTCCCCTTTAGGAAGCTCACAGACTGCTCCTTCAAATCCTCTCTGATCCATCTTCTTCCCAGTCCTGGGGGAGGGATTCAGTCCAATCCTATTCCTATTATATTCTCATTTGAGGAATGAAGTGGTCACAAGCCCAGGACTGCCTATTTGCTCCCAGCCAGTCAAATTCCAATGCACTATGAGCAATAAAGCAGAGGGGCATTAGTGCCTCCTCCTAGGTTCCAGATACAGGCTGTGGGGCAAACTCTGCCGAGAGAAGCAGGTGGAGAAGGGGAGGATGAGGCCCACTGCCACCAAAATTCATGGAACATACCTTTCTTTCCATCTCCAGAGGTAAACTCATTGGGGAAGTGTTCCTGTGAAGTAACAACAAGGTAAGAGGAACCTATAGGTGGCACAACTATGACATTCATCGCAGATCACTTAGCCAGACTAAGAACAGCAAGCCGGCCAGGCAGAGTTAATGGTTAAAGTGAATGAAAACAGCTGCACTCATTGGGCAATCACTTGTTAGAGGCCCCACTGAGCACCAGCATTGGGCAGCCAGCGGGGAATTTGGCAAGCAAGATAAAGACCTGGATTTTGCCTTTGAGAAGTTTCTAATCTGGGAAGACAAACACTGGGCACTGATTGCTTCTCAAGGCTGTGGGAGACAGGTGAGGCTGGCCTGCCTGAAGTAGTTAAGATCCCAGGCTGGGCTCTGTAAAAGCAAGAAGTGGGTAGGGAAGCCCTCACATTGTTTTTTAAATATTTTCCCCAAAGCTTGACGGGAACTACACATCGAGCTGTAATGTGGGTCTCAGAGGCCAATTAAAACAACAGGTTTTGCCTGGACACAGTGGTGCACATCTATAATCCTAGCACTGAGGGAGGCTGAAGAAGCAGGAGGATCACAAATTCAAGATCCACCCGGGCAACTTTGGCCTGGGGACTTAGCTCAGTGGTAGAGTACCCCAGAGTTCAAACCCAAGTACAGAAAAACAAACAAACACCACGACCAACAACAAAAACAATCACTGGGTTTATGTTGCCAGAAATCAGATAGAATTAGTGTGGAAACCTTGGTTCTATCATAGTGAGCAGATGTTCTGATAGGAGTTTGACATCCAATTAGAAAGAACAAGGAAGAGAGTTATTATGGAAATAAATGCGTTGTGTTTGGTAGTCGAAGCCGTTTCCTGTCTGGGGTCATCAATGGGAGAAATTAAACTGGACACATGCCTGTAATCCCAGCTTAAGGGAAGGCTGAGGCAGAAGAATTGTGAGTTCAAGGTCAGCCTGGGGAAGTAGGTAAGGCTGTGTCTCATAAGCAACTTAAAAAGGGCGAAGGATGAAGCCCAGTGGCAGAGTGCTTGCCCAGTCTGTACAAGGCCCTAGGTTTGCTCCCTCATACCACACAAAATAAAACAAACAAACTGGATAGTGGGAAGTGAGAAAGTGAAAACTGCTAAATCAAAGATTCTTTCAGGATGGTTTTAGTTAAAAACAGAACAAAAGTAACAGACCCAGTCAGTTTTTCCACTTCTGGGTCCCTACAATTTGTGGCACGCAGGTACAAGGAACAGGGAGAAGACATGTGATCGTGTGGTCCTGTAATATGTCCCGACCAGGGCCACCAGGCAGCAGTGGTTCTTCTCAGTCAGACCTCGAGACTCACCTCACCCACACGGTTAATAGCACAAGTGAAGCAGTGATTGGCAATTGCTGCATTTCTGGCCTCAATTGGCCACAAGGACTCACTGTAAGAGAAGAACGGGAGGAGTCAGGTTGCCAGCTCTCCAGCCAGACTCTGGATGCTCGGGCCAAGCTGCAGGTGGGCCACTGGCCTTCCCAGGCCGCTAGTGGGGACAGCCAGGGACTCATTGTCCCCATGGGTCACCTCAGACCTCCAAGCACATCTGCTCATCCTCAGCACCTGGCTTAAGCCTAAGCAGCCTTCTAGGGAAGCCCCACTCTAGGTGAAGCCCTGTAGCTGTGGTCTACCAGAACAGTCATCAGATCCTCATCCCAAGCTTCTTTCTCCTAAACTCCCTCAAAAGGAGACTGTGAAGACTGATCGAGATGTAGTGGGGTGTGAGGGGGTCACATTCTGCAGAATTGCCACCTCTGAGCTGTTTCCCACGACCTCCTTCCCATTTTCCTTCTCTGAACCTTGTGTCCTCAAGCAGAGGCTCCCTTGTTCCATTACTGCCCCCCACTCATAGGCACAGATGAGTTGTGGGCCTTCCTTGGTCCAGCACCCAGCAAAGGGAGAGTGTAGTGGGAAGACCTCATCTCAACAAGAGACCCTGTCTATTCTAGTCCACATGGGACTCAGTGGGCCTTCTGGTCACTGCTTATCTTTCATCCAAGGGATACCATCATTAAGATTCTAGACCGGGGCTGGGGATTTAGCTCAGTGCTTCTACCACCTGCCCCACAAGCACAAGGACTCAAGTTTGATTCCTGGTACCAAAAAAAAAAAAAAGATTCTAGACTAGCAGAAACAATGCCCACTTAGAAATACTGAGTGACTGGTAGCAAATGCCCTGGAATCTTCCTTCCTGTCAGCGTGCACCTGGTTTAAACCATGGAGTAGGTGGAGGGGGTGTGTGCTTGTCACAAACCTAATTCTCAGGAGGATTCACGAGTCTGGAAAAGGATAAAAGAAAAAAAAAAATCAAGGGCTTGATTGAGGAGACTTTAGTTTTTTTCCCCCAACTGCTAAGCCAAGCTGACAAAACTTTTAAGAAAGGGTTTTTACAGAAATACACCCGTACATGACATTTTCAGGAATTCAACAGACACTTGCAGAGCAGTTGCCATAAAACATCTTTCTTGCAATTCTCCAGGGAGGTGTTCTGCGTAGGACTCAAACCCACAGCTGGCAATAAAATGTATGCTCTCAAAACCACAAAGGGAAAGGAAGCCAGAGGTTCGTGAGAGTCCAGTGTGTGCGGGTTCTGATGGAGGGATAGGGACATTTGCCATATTCCCAGTGTAACATACACAGATCCCTAAAAATCATCACAGTGGGAAGGCAAAATGTACCAAGGGCATGGGACAGCGACTTTCTGATGAACAAACAAAGCAGAAATATTCAGCTACTCAGGCTGTGCTGGCCACATCCAGGGACTGTCAGAATGACTCAATGAATAAAAAAACCTTTACAGTCTACTGTGGGCTTGGAACTGTGGAACACAAAGTTGAGTGAAGACACCTTGCTAAGCCACAGTGCAGGCAAATGTGTGCCTGATAGGGAGGGCAAAAGATATCAGAGAAGGGGCTGGAGGGTTCTGGAAGCTGTGACCCACTGTGGGGTTTCTTCCTGGCACCGTGCTAAAAGCACTAGCAACTCTGCAAGTAATTATTTTTTGGGGGGGTACCGGGGATCGAACTCAGGACCTTGTGCTTTCAAGGCAGGTGGCTGCACCACTGAGCTAAATCCCCAGCCCCTGCAAGTAATTACTTTAAAATCACCCGAATCTCACCACCCCAATAAACCACCTGTTGTCATCTTTCCATGACCATCCTTGTTCATGGTCCAAAAAATTTTATGGAGTTCTGACCACAGCCTAGATACATCTTTTTATGGCTCATAGGCTTTTGTCATGATACATCATTATCTTCATAATGACTTTTTAGTGGCAATAACCCATGGAAAAAATGGGTTGAAATTTACTTAACCCTGACATTTCTCTTGTCACACGCACACCCTTGTCCTCCTCTTACATCACTTCCTTAGGCTACAGTTCTGGAGTGTCATTATCTGGTTACAGGACACGAACAAGTTAGGAGTTCATGAAACACTTCACTTTCCCAAAGGCCTGCAACAGTTTTTACTGCCAGCCTCACTACACCCTTGAAAGCTGAGGGCTGGACAATTCTTGGCTGAGAAAGGGAAATCAATCATTGTTAATAAGCCTAATAGGCTGCCAGGACACAAGTGGTTATGTGCATATTATATTGGGGCGCTTGTTTGCTAATCGGGGCTTATAAAAGCCGGAGACAGCAGGGTCAGGGAGGGCTTCTGCACCTGCGTGGCGAGGTGGCCGTTTGGTTCTGCAGCCAGAAGCCAGTTCAGGCCCAGGTACCCAGGGGTTGGGCTTCAGGCTTCTCTAGTGATCCCTGCGAGGAAGACAGAGCTGCGAGAATGTCTTACACATAAATGGTCAGAGGGGGACGCTTAGCGGACCAAGGTTCTGCACAGGCCCAGTGGATGACCAGTGATTACTTTGCCTCAGAACTACCAATGGACACTGTTACTGTTGCTCAAGCCACTATGAGACCCTGGTATATTCTGAGGGGAAACTCGAAGGAAGGTCCAAGGCCTGATTTTTTACTTCTACCCAACAGCACAGACAAGGCAGGGGACCTGAGGTAAGAGACTGAGGGTTACATTCTGACTGGATTAGCGACTTGCTATGCAAACGTGGAAGCACAGGGGATGTCACTTGAGAGAGCGCATCACCATGTATAAAGGAAAAGGTAAAATAACCATCACGTTCTGACATTTAGAAAGCAAGAGTTAGAAACAGACAAATGTGGGCCCAACAGAGAACTCAGAGCTGCCCATCAGACCTCCCTCCACTGGTCCCCAACATTGGGCTTAGCCCTGCTGGGACCTGACCAACCAGGACTGCAGAGAGAAATCCAAGACCTCTTGCTGCAGGCTGCCGGCTTTGGAAGAAGTGAGATGGGGAGGAAAATGTTTGCAATAATTCCTAGAGTTCTGTGACTTGTAATGATGCAAAGCTGGAAACCACCCAAATGCTCAGCTGTTGGGGAAGTGAATCAGCAGCAGGATAGTCATGTCAGGGCTCTCTAAGCTTACTTGCTGCCCTTATCAGATGAGGGGCCCTGGGGGTCCTGCCCAGGAGCTCAGGGGCTGCCAAGTCCACCTCACCCAGCACTGCCTGCAGTAGAGCAGTTATCGGATACTGACACCCAAACATTTGTTATTAAGTGTCACTGAGGAAGCCACTTCATTGGCTAAAATAAGTTTCTGGGATTGATCTCTTACCCTGTGGGCTCCAAGCCCTCACCTGTTCTTTGTCTCACCTGGATGTCTGTGTTCCCTGGATGGATGCTGCAGGAGTCCACAGCCCTTTTCCGGGAGCTGATGCTAGCCAGGTACGTACTGTGCTCTAGGACTGAGAAGTAGGACTTTCTGAATCCTGATGATCATGCAGGAGGTGGGATTATTATTTTCATTTCAGAGTTCAGGATCACAGCAAAGGCTGATGTCTCATAGTAGAGTGAGCAGCTCTTTGGGGATCAGGAGTTGTGTCATCCGGAGAATTCTTTTCACTAACAAGTTGGTTAAATGTGCAATCTACAACCTCAGGGCTCAGATCTGTTCAACATTCTGATAGCCACACCTGCCTGCTGTTTATAAAACCCACCTCTGAACCCTGCATCATGGCCTTGGGCCTGAATTGGTGGCTGGGCCCCAGGAAGCCCCCCAGATCTGCCCACCGAGTGACCTGAGTGTGCCAATGGTGGCTGAGGGGTTGAAGATGATCTCTGCCCCGTTGATGCTGTACATAAGCCAGTTGAGGGGGTGGTGCCGCCCATAACAAATGTTCACTGCAATCCTGCCAAACTGGGTCTGGAACACGGGGTGGCCCAGGTTTCCCTCCATGTAGTATGTTGACTAGAAAAACAACAAAAGGCCATTATATCGATGCCTCAGCACTATAAGAATTTCTCTTTCCCTAGACTCATCAGAAAACATGAAATATCACCAAGAGTCCAAAAATAACACTCTTGGGTGTGACTCTAAATTGCGGAATTTTAAAATGTTAAAAAATATACATATACAAATCCAGACACAAAAGTAAACCATCTCCAAGGGAAAGTCACTGTGGCTTTAAGTATTCATCCATAATCTCCTTTGTGAGGTATCAAAAATCAACAAAGGGACCAGGGATTTAGCTCAGTGGTGCCGCCACCTGCCCCACAAGCACAAGGTCCTGAGTTCGATCCCCGGTATCAAACAAAACAAAACAAAAACATCGCCAAAGTAACTTTCCATGGTATTTCAAGGAAAGACTATGGTGAGGTTTCAATCACAGCATAAGGCTGGGGTCTGGCTGATGTTCCCATGAGTTGCTCAAAGGACTCAGCAAGCACATGTTCTTTTTCTGAATGTTAGAGCCAAAGGGACGAGGATTCATCCAGAGCAAGCATCCAGAGAAAACGGTCACTTGAGTGGCATTGGGACTTGCCCACAGGGCAGCCAGATGAGAACTCCATTCTCCCATCCTTGCCTCTCTGCCTGCCCAGCCCTGGAACTTTCCCAAGGGCAGCACCTAGGGATGGTAGAGGGAAAGTTGGGTCCCAAACAGATCCGCTCCTGGAGCCTTTTCCACTTCCTCTTAATTTCAAAATCGACCAGGTTCAGGCAGCAACCCGGATATGCACACGTGGTAGACACTGGGGCAGACCTGCTGCACTGAGACTGGCCCTGTGCTATCTGCAGGGAGCTAATGATTAATCGAAGGGTAAATAGCAAGGGGCATGTCTGTCCGCCCCCACCTCCACCTGTTTCTGAGCAACACTGGGTTCTTCTCTCACCCAAGGAACCTCACCTAGCCCTGTAGATGGTTTCTCATTCTCCTCACCAGCCTGAGTATGACTGGGCCCCCATGATCAGCAAAAGAAGATAAAGGACAAGTGATATCACAACCTGAACAATTGTACCTATTTGAAAATCAAGTTCAGATTTAATATCTTAGGCTTTAGGTGGAGTTCATTTCCCTCCTTTAAACATCCACTCCCTCCATCTCCCCCACCTATGAATTGGCATTAACCAGGCAAAGTAGTCTCCTGATTTATACCCTGATCACAGGCATAAAAAGTCCCATGTAATACACAGGTACACAGACAGGCACGTTAACTTCCTGTCATCCAACCCGCGAACACGGGCCAACTCAGACTGGGTACAGTGGCGCACGCTTATCATCCCAGTACTCTGGGAGCCTGAGGCAGGAGGATGACAAGTGTGAGCCCAGCCTGGGCAACTGAGTGAGACCCTGTCTGAAAATAAAAAATTTAAAAAGGACTGGGGATATAGCTCAGTATGAAGCCCTGGGTTCATACCCTTGCACTACAGAAACAAAACAAAAAACAGGTACCACGTAAGTTATGGACAAGGAATGCCACCTCCCCAGAATGGGACTGGTCATGGTCACCTAGGAGGTCAGAGCTTGAAAGGGGCCACAGGGATCATTTCACATTTCTCCACTCTTTATTTTGGTTTTATGTTCTACTTACTTCAAAGGAGAATTTCAAACAACCAAATCAAGTTACAGTAAAAACAAAACAACAACAAAAAAGCCCGACTGTGCTAAAATGTTTGGAACTCACTCGAGTCCCACATGAATCCCACCTTCCTGTGTGACCCAGGACAAGGTCATGAGCCCCTCTGAGTACCACAGCCACACTGTGCTGCAGCCTCACACGGGGTGACATTACCCCACACAGAACTTCCCCCACAGAAGGGCCCAGGGAGATCCATACATGGAAGGGGGACAAGCAAGCTAGGCTGGTTATCCAAGGGGCAGCTCACCTCATTGAAATCGCCCACTCTGGGGATGTGGTTTTTCCTGGTCTTGCCCAGGATTGCTCCAGAATTGGAGATCACCACGGCTGTATTCCACAGAACATCCCCGTGATCTCGATCTCGTTCCAGGATGGGGGATATCACCACCATGCTATGCTTCTTCGCCAGCTGGAAAATGAATTTCAGTGTTTCACTTTCAAATCAATCGTATCTTTTCAGTGGAGCATTTAATGAGCTATCACTTGCAGCGGATGTTATTAGGAATACTAAGTGCCATCAGTGTTGTCCTGATGCCCATGATAGTCATCATCCCTGTGAGCTGCTAGTGAGAATATAAAATGGTGTGGCCACTGTGGAAAACTGTATGGAGGCTCCTCAAAAAATTAAACATAGATATAGCTCAGCGGTGCCACCGCTTGCCTCGCAAGCACAAGGTTCCAAGTTCGATGCGTGGTACAAAAAAAAAAAAAAAAAAAAATTAAACATAGAATTACACGATCTCACTTTGGGGTATATAACCAAATAACTGAAGGCAGAAACTCAAAGAGATGGTTCTGGTGGGCATGGTGGTGCACACCTGTGATCCCAGCACTGGGGAGGCTGAGGTGGAAGGATTGCCACAAGTTCAAGGCCAACCTGGGATACATAGTGAGTTCGAGGCCCAACCCAAACTACACAGCAAGACCCTGTCTCCAAAAAACCAAGAGAAAGAGAGGGGGTGGGGAAGAAAGAATGTTTCTACACCTATACTTATAGCAGCAGCATTCACAACAGCCGAGAGGCAAAAGCAACCCATGTGTCCATCAACAAATGAACGCAGCCCAGCATGGTGGCACATCCCTGTGCCTGTAATTTCAGGACTCTGGGAGGCTCAGGCAGGGGAATCACAAGCTTGAGCCCAGCCTGGGCACCTTCCTGACTTAGTGAGGCCCTGCCTCATAATAAAAAATAAATAAAAGGGGTGGGGATGTAGCTCAGTGTGAAGGCCTTGGGTTTAATCCTCACTATGGTTAAATTAAAAACAAAAAACAAATACAGATGAATGGATAAGTAAAATGTGGTATATACAAGAATGGGATACTATTCATCTTTAAAAAGCAAGAAAATCGAGCCGGGGATTTAGCTCAGTGGTACCATCGCCTGCCTGCAAGTGCAAGGTCCTGAGTTTGATCCTCAGTGCCAAAAAAAAAAAAAAAGGAAGAAAATCCTGTCACACATTACAACATGGTTAAACCTTGAGGACATTATGCTTAAAGAAATTAGCCTGTCAAAAAAAGGCAAACACTACATGTAAGATACCTAGAGTAATCAAATTCAGAGAAACAAAAAGTAGAATGATGGTTGCCAGGGCCTAGGGACAAGAAGAATGGGAAATTATCATTTAATGGGTTTGGAGTCTCAGATTTGCAAGATGCAAAAGTTCTGGAGATTTGTCTCACAACAATGTGAACGTAATATACACTACCAAATGGTACGTGCAAAAATGGTTAAAATGTTAAACTTTGTTATATGGGGGTTTTTTTGATACTGAGGATTGATTTCAGGTCCTTGTGGTTGCGAGACAGGCAGCAGAACCACTGAGCTAAATCCCCAGCCCCATTGTATGCTTTATATCACAATTTTTAAAAAAATGGGCATGGTGGTACAAGTCTGTAATCCCAGCACTTAAGAGGCTGAGACAGGAAGATTGCAAATTAAGGGCAGCCTGGACTACATAGTGGTACTGTATTTCAATTTAAAAAAATATGCATTATGCTTCTCATCTATACAAAAACAAAACAACCAGCACTGTAGCACTTAAGTCTGTTTTATGGTGCTATAACAGGATACCAGAGACTAGGGAATTTATCAAGAACAGAGATTTTTTTTTAGTACCGGGGATCGAACTCGGGACCTTGCGCTTGTGAGGCAGGCAGCCGGAACCACTGAGCTAAATCCCCAGCCCAAGAACAGATTTCTTATAATTCTGGAAGTTGAGAAGTCCAAGATCGAGGAGCCAGCATTTGGTAAGGGTCTCTATGCTGTGTCATCCCATGGTGTAAGGTGGAAGGACGAGAGAGGAAGCCAAACTCCCTCAAGAGGGAGCCACTCTTGAGATACAGGCCTTAATCCACTCTTGAGGGCCGAGCTCTTGTGCCCTAATCACCTCTAAAGGTCCCATCTCTCAATGCTTACATTAGGTATTAAGTTTCTAGCACTTGAACTTTGGGGACACATTCAAGCCCCAGCAGGCACTAAATTCCTTTTGCTGCAAGTAAGAACATTGGGCCCTGGTGACCATAAGGACGAACAGTTCCAGCTACCATCTGTTCTCAACTCTTATCAGTTCGTCCTTACCGCTGGCCTTACCAACAGCAGAGAAGGGAAGCCACACTCAGAAGACGATACTAAGAGTGGCTCTCTGGGCAGCCTTGGGCCCCTGGTCCCTCTTGATGCTGACAGGTGCCCCGACACCAGCTCTCATTTACACCCTTCTCCCAACCCTAGTTCAGAGTTACCAAACCAACGGCCTCCTTTCCACACCACCAACCTGATGAATAATTTTTTTCCTGTAGCTTGCGAATATAGACTCAGTATTAGTAAAATCACCGTGATCGTAGCTCTGCCTCCCCAAACCCTAAGTATATGTATGAAGTCTAAAAGAACGCAGAGGGAATCAAAGGCATTATGTTAGAGGGAGAATAAGGATAGGCTATCCTTCCCCTCTTCGAACGTTATGGGCTTTTTCGGTAAGAGCTCTATTAAGACGTAATTCATGCAGCCTAGAACTCTGCCTGTCTCCCTCTTTGACAGTGCTGGGGATTGAACCCAGGGCCTCATGTATGACAGGCAAGCGCTTTGCCTCTGAAGTATAATAACCAGCTCCAAAACTCACTCTTTTTTTTTTTTTTGGTACCAGGGATCGAACTCAGGACCTTGCGCTTGCGAGGCAGGCGCCAGAACCAGAGCTAAATCCCTGGCCCCAAACTCACTGTTTTAAAGTGTAATATTCAATGGTTTTCAGTACATTCATAGAGTTCTGCAACCATCACCACAATCTAATTTTGGAACATTTTCATCATCCCAAACAGAAACCCTGTGCCTATTAACAGTCACTGCTTCCCTCACCACCTGCCTGAGGCAACCATGAATTTGCTTTCTGTCCCTAGAGATTTGCCTGTTCTGGACAGTTCATATAAATGGGATCATATCACATGTATTATGAAACTTTAATAAAGAAAAATCAAAACCAATTTCTACACTGATGAGCCAGTGAGTCAAGCTAATGGCAAGTGCAGCGGGCAAAGCTCTGGACAAGGAATCAATGTCCCTGCTCCCTGAGTGCTAGTTTTGTCACTCACCAGCCTTAGTACCAAGTTACCCCCAAAGCACCCCCTTCCTGGGCTATCGTTCCTTTACCTGGAAAAGCCACAAAGGGCTCTGGAGGGTCGGAAAGTCTATGATTTTCAGTAAAAGAAGGTGGCAAATAGGCTTATCTAATCTTACTTGATAAAACAAGCACCCAAGAAGTACATTTTCCATGGTAAAGGACATCTGATGGCTGTGGCTGTGTCCTGAAGCCTGTGCAGGTTCAGCAGCTGCTGTCAGAGGAGGAGTTAGTTTCCTACCTTCTGACAGAATCTGGTGGTAATACCATCCTCTGCTGACTCGGCAAACTCTGTCCAAGGAAGCTTCTCTCTTGTACAGAAAGCAAAGGGCATGGCTGTAAAGAGGATAAAGGTCAGATTCTTATCACACACAAAGCCTGAGGGGTTCTCTTTGGCTCAGCAGCAGGTCACCATGGGGACTCTCCTCATCTTCAGAAATAAGAAAAGGCACTCACTGAGTGATCCCATAAGAAGTCTAGCCACTGGACCACTGGATGCATCCAAGAATAAATGCACTATTATTCTCATGATCTCTTGCTACCACCTACTAGATGGTTAATTCAATAGGAAACTTCATAAGCCCACTAGGCTTCCTTTTTGCTTTTGGGTTGGGGTGTGTGTGTGTGTGTGTTTGGTTTTACCTTTTTTCAGTGCTAGTGATTGAACCCAGGACCTGTGGGCTAACTCAGCACACGTTGTAGCTCCATTCCCTCACATGAACCCAAGTCCATTTCTTTTACAGGGATTAACTAATGGAAGTTTCTAGATGTTTGCTATCATTCCACTGGCTCTGAACTGGCCAACTTGCAAGACATGTTCACAGAAGGCTTCATGTGGTTGGGGGTGTTTAACTGGCCTTGGCATGGGGTTTGCGGCCTATTTAGGAGACACAATGGTAGCCAACATCTCCCAAACATGGTTCCAGGTGTGGTAACGCCCCATGAAGCAGTGGTGATTCTCTTCATTTCACAGAGAAAGAAGAGAAGCCTCAGCTTCCTAATTCCTTCCAGTCTCGTGAAGCCTGGACCTAAGACTGTCAGAGTGAGCACATCACCATTGGCATAGCCAGGCTCTCAGCTGCCCAAGCAAGTTACAGGTGCTGCCAGCAACAGCCCCAGGGCTTCAGCACCAGGCTCAAGAGTCCTTAGGGCCCTCGTGGTGAAGATGGATGAACTATTTTAAGGAAGTAAAAAAAAAAAAACTGTTGATAACAAAAATGTTCCTTAATGGCCATTAATTCTCAGCTTTTAGAGCATTAGGAATGACTCAAGTGCCCCCAGAGAATAAAATCTACCATGATGATTTCATTTCAAGTTGAGAAGGGTCCAAATTTCTGTTTCCATTTTAATAGGTTCTTTTCCTCCTTACGCAAATACTCTAACATAAACTTTCAAAAGGAGTGTGTGGAATGGAGGTTAGGGGGAGGCCAGGAACTGCAAAGTTCCAACTTCAGTTTTCCAATATGGAAGGGGTTCCCATATTCATAGACCGAACATGGAGCCAGGCTCTTGATTCAGACCTGGCCCTGCCCTTGGGAACTGCCAAGGGTAAAAGAGGCAGATTATGACCTAGGATGGATATCCTAGTAGGACAGAGCGCTCAGCTCTGCCTGGGGGAGTCCCCAGGGCCCCACCAAGAAGGCGGTGTCTGTGCTAAGTCTTGATAGGAGTTCCAGTCTAACAAAGGGCAGGATGGTTAAGCTGTCCAATAAATATCTTTAGTGCCTGTCATGCACCAGGGGTTGTAGCAGCTATGACAAGTAGGATGGGGGTGGGTAGAGATGGGCAAAAAAAACCAAACAAATTAACATAGGCACTGGCCTCCTGGAGTTTACAGTTTAATGGAGGCAGCAGACCAATGAAGACACAAACAAGAGTGAAAGAACAAATGTAACAGAAAATGGGAAAAGCAATGCAAACATCACTATTTGGGACCCTTGTTATCTTTCCTGTCTTGGCAAGAAGGTAGAAGGATCCTTTCTGAGGAATCTGACCAACCTGAGGGGAACGATTCAGAGATACTCACATCAGGATTACCATAACTCAGATCCTCCTGTAATGGAGTTCAGTGGATGAGCCCTTTCCACAAACTCATAGCTCACAGTCAGCTTTTTAATCCCTAATTCTTAAAATATAAGCAGATACTCATAAAAAAGATCAATTTGAAGTAGGGACTACAAAAGGAACAAAATTTTACTTAATATTAGTATCTTTAGAAAATAAGAGAAGATACTGCAACAATGATGCAAGATGTGATAAAACAGGGAACTTTGGCAAAAGAATGCTTGTTAATTCAAAACATGACAGCAGAAATGAAAGAGTGAATAGATGGCTTGAATGACAAATTAGATAAAATTGAATAAAACAAGATGTAGGAGGAAATACATAAGAAAATTAGGAAAATAGTCCAGGGTTCCAACATCCTAACTGTAGAAAATTCAGGAAGAGGGGGAAAAAAAAGAGATTAATGTGAAATAAAAATTATAGAAGGCTATTGTTTTGGACTAAGCTCCTGCACTGGGCCCCAACAGAGACGACTAAAAATCAAGGTGATATCACTCACACTGAAGTTCTGCATTACCAAACAAAGTTGTTATCTGACCTTAGGAAAGAGAAAAGATAACAAAATTTCCCAAAGGGCCAGTTTCAACTAACATCACAATGTCATTCCCTCTGCTTTAAAACTTATCAAAGAAGGAATCTAATGTCAACCACATCAGTTTTGTTTTGTTTTTTCTTTTTTGGTACCGGGGATCGAACTTGGGACCTTGTGCTTACAAGGCAGGTGGCGGAACCACTGAGCTAAATCCCCGGCCCCAATCAGTTATTTTTCTAATGTTCTGTCTCCCTGTCCCCACTTTCCAAGGAAGGAAACTTTGAAACAACCAATCCTGTCTTTGTTCTGCTTCTATTTCATTTAGCCCTTCTCAGTCTATGAAGCCACCAACCTCTTCTGCTCAGCTCACTGGAGTATTCCATAGAAAAAGCATGCCTGGTCCTAGAATCACAAATAAAGCTAATTAAAACTTAAACTAATTTTAACTTTGCCTTTTGACAGAGAAAATAACTAATGAAATAAAACAAGGAAATTAAATCTACAAGACCTGTATCTAGACTGAAAGAATCGACTGTGTGAGCAGAATAACACGGTAGAAAGAGATGAGACCACCAGGACATCATTATGAAATTGCAGAGTATCTGCAAAAACAGAAGATCCTATAAACTTCTAGAGAAAAGCAAATCATAAACAATGGCTCATAAATCAAAATAGTCTGGGACTAGTCAGTAACTCAAAGCTAGAAGACTACAGAGCAATAAGTTCAAATTTCTGAAGGAAAATGGTATCTGAACAAGAATTTGATACCAACCCAAACCACTGAGCAAGTTGTAGAAATACATATTATCAGATGCACAAGGTCTCAAAATATTTACCTCCTACAAGGGAGTAAATCCAGAAAGGAAGGGAAAGAACCTGGAGGATAATGGTAAAGGGAGGGCCTAGATGACAGCTGTGTCACCAGCAGAGGGGGCAACTGATCCAGACAGGCACAGTGAGAAGGCTCTGTGGCAGTTTGCTTCGAGGAGATAGAACTGCCTGCCTGCCTGATGCGTCTAAACAGGTTAGGGGAACTGACCAGAAGTGTAGGGTTGGACTAATGGCAAGTATGTAGAAAACAAAGCAAACTGTAGGGAAAACAGAAAATGACTCAAGAAAAGAAATCAACATTAACAAAATGCCTTGGCAGAGACTGGATGTGGATAGAACAAGAATGCTTGTGTGGAGAAGGGGCATAAGGTGCCAAAGGACTAACACTGACTTCTTTCACGGTTAGAAGTCAACAAATGATGCAAAACTGAAACATCAGGAAGCAGCAACAGAAACAAAGGTGAATTCCAGCTAGATGTAATGGTGTGTGCCTGTAATCCCAGCAGCTCGGTGGGCTGAGGCAGGAGGATATAGCAAGTTCAAGGCCAACTATGCAACTTAGTGAGACTCTGTACCAAAAGAAAAAATTTAAAAGAGGCTGGGAATGTAGCTTAGTGTCAAGGGCCTGGGTTCCATCCCCAGTACCACAAAGGAAAAAAAAAAAAAAAGTAAATTCCAAAGGAATCAGTTAAGTGTTGAAAGAGGCTGCCTCTTGCCAAAACAGATAACTTTGGTAACAGACGTTATAGATCAATGTTGACTCTAAATCATGAGCACATATAACCTTGATAAAAACTTAAAAATAAAAAATAACATAAAGAAAAAGTATATGGGGACAGGAATGTATATAACAGAGAACTCAATTTTAGATAGGGAGGTTGGCCAGCTGGCCCTGAGCTGAGGTCTGAAGCAAAGTTGGGATAGGAGGGCAAAGCACATGATGCCAAGAGATGAACTAGAGGCGATTATAAAGGCTGAGAAGGGCCGGGGTGGGTGTGGCTTAGTGGTAGAGCAGGAGCTTAGCACACACAGGCCCTGGCTTTGATCTCCAGCAGCAAAAAAAAAAAAGGCAAAGCTGAGGAGGGACTGCTGGTGGCTTAGACCAGGGCAGTGATACAGAGAATGGGAGGCATGGAATGGATTCAGAAAGATGGGGGGGGGGCATGGCTTTAGCTCAGTGGTTCCAGCACCTGCCTCGCAAGCGCAAGGTCCCAAGTTCGATCCCCGGTTAAAAAAAAAAAAAGAAAGAAAGATGCGGGAGGCAGGGGAGGCAGAATCAAAAGGACGGAATGACAGAGTGGGATGTTGAAAGGGAAGGAGGTCAGGGCTTTTGGTGTTGTTGACAAATAGCCTTTCTATGAATAAGAAAGGAAAAATTTTTTCAAATTGGGTAGCGGATACTCTTGGCAACGTGTAGATAAGACAACTGTTTGAAGGTGACTGAGAAACACCACAAAAGACACTTACTCCATGCTTCCTGGAAACAAATGATGTTGACTCCGCACATTGCGGCCACCTCAACAATGGCCTCTATGCGTCTGTGGAGGGCAGAGACCTGATGATTTAAAAGTGAGGATTAGAACCCATTTACTTCTCTTGGTGAGACAATTTTAAGTTCATCCCAATGTACACAGAACAATAAACTTCCACCTGACCAGGTGCAAGTAGGCTGGCGAGGTTCTGATATCTGGTTCTCTCATCAGACCAAACTCTGCGAGACTAGCAGGAGGCACAGCAGCTCTGGGTGCCCAGAGAGCCCTGGACACTCCCTCCAGTTCCTTGCCTGGCAACGGGGAAACCACCACCTGCCTAGTAGGGTTGCTGAGGTGTGGAGGATGGTTCTGCTTGCTTGACACTGGGTGCGCTGGCACACGCGCACACACACACACACACAACTGCACCAAATCAGCTGCTCCCTCTTCCTGGCACAGTCTGCTTTGCACCATCCTGCATTCGAGGTGTTAGGTTTGCTTTGTCTGGCCACTTCCACTTCCTGTGTGTCTCTTATCTGTCAACAACTCATCTTTTTGGCTCCAAATCTTCATGTATTGGAGTGTGGCCTTGGGCAGGAATGTGCTTCTCTCCCCACATCCAGTATTCCTGGAGGTGTTACCCATGTTGTGTGTGTGTGTGTGTGTGTGTGTGTGTGTCCCCTTAAGCCTTCAGCAGACTCTCCCAGCCACCTTCCGATATCCCTGCAGCATACTATTTCCACTGTGCTAATGGTTCTTTGCTGTCTGGCACTCTCAGGACCCCACAGGCTCTTTGGGTGCAGGAAGAACACATGCTTGTTTCTGTGTCCTCAGCACAAAGTCTGGTTCCCAGGAGACATTCAGAATTGTTCGAAGGCAGACTAAAGGAATCAGGCTGGAAACCCAGAGGGAGGAAAAACTCTCTCCAATGCTCTTAGTCTCTTCCCTCAAGAGGCTGTGTACCCCAGGCTCCATGGATATTTCCTGCCAGCGTCAGTCATGAACACACATTTGCTCAAGTTGGCAGTGTGCAGTGTATTTCTAGGTGCTGTGTGTGTGGGAGAAATGACAGCTCTGACGCTACAGCCTGGCCATCTTGAATGACAGAGGGGCATGTCCACAAATGACAATTCTAGAGACCAAATTAAACAGAATCAGACCTCTTTATAGGGGTGGGTGGGTGAGTGGGTGGGAATGCTGGGCATCGAACTCAGGGTCTCACACATGCCTGCCACTGAGCTACATCCCTAAGACCCAGACAAATTTTAGTCCAACAAAAGCAAAGGAAGGACCAAAGTGAATGATGATGAAGAACCTGATCTGGAATTCAAATGACCTTAAATTTCTCAAGAACCCCTAATAAGTCTCCAGTGTTCAGAAAAAAGCTGTACAGAAAGCCATCACACTTTGAGGAGCTGGAGGAATGCAATGGAGTATATAAAACAAATGCTCTGGTGACACGCTGCTTTAGGGAAATACAGAGTGACATCACATTTATTTACTAACTATAAAGTCTTAAGTGGATGTCTGTCATATTCCTGTAAACCTGAAGGCACCATCAGCTGATGGACTTTTTGGACTTTTTAATGAGTCCCTACCTCAGGATTAAGGCAGAGGCATACAGGACAGTCCTGTCCATGCAGGCAGCCTCCTGACAGGCAGCTGAGAGGCAGTGTCCCGTGCAGAGAGCTTGAGTCAGACAAAGGGCACTCTCCTGGTTGGGAAATGGAACTTTGGATTAACTGTGTGACAGGAATTTGGAAAGGAAGGTGGAAAGAACAGTGAGGGCTGACAAGAAGACAAAGAGGGGGTGCAAACCAGAAGAAGAAGAGGAGAGTTGGGGATGTAGCTCAGTGGTAGAGTACCTACCTAACGTGCACAAGACTTGGGGCTCAATCACCAGTAGGGCCTCTCCAACAAAGAAAAATACATTTAGCCAGGCATGGTGGCACGTGTTCCTAATCCCAGCACTTAGGAGGCCAAGACAGGAGGAGCACTGGATTCAAGGCCAGCCTGGCCTACGCAGCAAGACCTTGTCTCAAAGAACCACCACCAAATACAACAACTACAACAACAACAACACAGAAGAGAAAAAAAGAGCCAAATATGCAAGCTAAAGAAAAGTAGGGAAGCCAGGGCAGAAGTATCTTGGTTGGTTGCCCTTTGAGGTGCCTGGAGACCTTGAGTGAGTAGCCATCCGGGGACTGTGATGTGTTCAAAACAAAGGGTGAGCCAGTTCCCCTTTCATGTATTTATGGTCAAGAGAGACTGTACCTGTTCTACCACAGGGGCTTCCGCAGGGAGGGGAGTCTTGTTCTGTACTAGCCCCACTCGCACGAGCTGGGGGCGTCTCATCTGCTCCTCCGCTGCCTCAAAGCCATGTCCCTGTAGTTCAAAGTCACCCTGGCAGGCAGCTTCAAAAGCTCTCCTGGGCAGATCGAGTGACCTAAAAGGGTAGGAAAGAAGGAAGAGGATTTCAATGAGATTTGCTGCATTTAAGAGCCACACGCAGAACAACAGTAAAAAAAAACCCCTCATGCCCTCTGTAGTTATTTTTTTTTTTTTTTTTTGTACCAGAGATCAAACTTGGGTTCTTACATTTGCGAGGCAGGCGGCAGAACCACTGAGCTAAATCCCTGGCCCTGTAGTCATTTTTTAGGTAGAGAGGAAGGGGCATCCCATTTCCAGAGTCAAAAGGGCCAGGGAACAGGTGGGCTGGGCTGTGCTTGCACACTATACTGAGCCTGGACTTTATCTGCAGTCAACAGGGAGGTGGCACAGTTAGGCCTGGCAATGGAGGGGTGTGCGTGTGTGTGTGACCCGTCAAGAGGTTGGTGTTTTGGAGTTAATAAACTCAGGGCAGGGATTAAAGTCCAGTAGTTCGTACAGAAGAGAGAATCAGTTCCAAAAAATATTTCTGAACTAGAATCAGAGAGTTATTCGGAGCATAGGAAATGAGGTGGCTGTGATAACAGAGAAGGGGCTTTGGAGAATGCAACTCAGGAGGTGGGCGGAATGGAGACCAAGAACTGATAGTGTGAGGCAGACCCTGTGGCCACTCACCTTTAAGGAAGTGGAGCCTCAGGTGAGTCCCTGCCTTGATGTGGTATAGGTGTTCAGACCAAAGGTCCAAGTGCCCATCCAAGTTTGTGGTTTATTAACAAAGGCTAGAGAGTTATTTATAAAACCTCCCACTAAAGTGACCACTGGGCAGACAGCAATACCTCCTGATACCTGCTGCATGCGGGAACTGGGTAAAACTCCCATGGACGCGGTTCACGGCCCCAGGCCAGGAATGGCTTACCATCTGAGGGGGAGAGGGTTATGAAATACCCAGAGAACACATCAAAAATAACCTGACAGCCATTATCTAATAATAATATTTCTCTCCTACTTCAAAGCACTTTCTTAAAGGCATTTCTTTCAAAATCACAGCCCTGTCAGCCTAAGCCCCCTGTCGCCGCCCCCTGCCAGGTACTTTCCATGTGATGGCCCTGACAGCTAAGAGTTCGGTTCCACCCCTGACAATCAGCCTGCTTTTCAAACAGTCAAGGTTCCCTTCCCTCTGGCAGGTTAGAAATAGCAGCGGTGCCCACACCTCGCCTCCCTTCCTTCCTGCACTGTGACTGCCTCAGACAGCCCCGAAGGGCCCCTCTCATGGGACTCAGCCCAGGGCAAGTCCTCCTGGGTAGACAGTTACAAAGCTTTCCCGGAGCTCCAGCCTGAGGATGCACAGGCAGTCCAAGGGGAAACACAGAAAGGTTGTGTGTGTCTGCTCCTCAAAGGCTGGTGGGCCCAGGAGCCAGATGGCCCACCAGAAGCATGTCCTTTTGTCTCAATCCAACAAGAAATCAGGCAGGATAAGCCTGGCTATACCAGTCACCTGGGAGATTTCTCTCCAACTTAGCCTGGGCCCACAGCTGTTATCTTTCTTTCCACCCTTTATCAGCCCCACTATTCTGCAATCTTGTCTACTTCCTCACCCTCTATCTACACTGAGTGCTGCCTCCATCCTGCTGGCCGAGGCTGTGCACCCCTTCATTCCCAGTTCCCCGCAGACCTCATTCTCCTAGGCCTGAGGCAAGGCAGGCCAGGCTCCACTGTGATGAACTGAATGTCCCTCCCCACCTCCCAAATCACATATTGAAATAGTAAAGTGATGCAGTCCTTGGATGAGCTTAGGTCATGAGGGTGGGGGCCTCAAGCATGAGATTAACACCCTTTTGAAATCATGCTGCCAGCCAGGCACAGTGGCTTGTGCCTATAATCCCAACACTGTGAGAGGCTGAGGCAGGAGGATTGCAGGCAGTTTTGAACCCAGCCTGGGCAACTTACCAACACCCTGTCTCATAATTTTAAAATTTAAAAAGGGATGAGGGTATAGCTCAGAGTGAAGGCCCTGGATTTCCCCAAGAGTCCTGTTAGGCAGGGTGGTACATGCCTGTAGTCCCAGATATTTGGGAGGCTGAGACAGGAGGATCATAAGCTTGAGGCCACATAAATAACTGCCGGCTGGGGATGTAGATCAGTGGTAGCAAACTCACCCGGCATGTCTGAGGCCCTGGCTTCAATCCCAGCACTGCAGAAATAAATACATAATATATATACACACACACAGAGGCCTGAAGGAGGCTGCTTGCCCTTGCACCTCGTGTGTACACAGCAAGAAGTCACCATCTGTACCTAGGAAATAGACAGACCCTTGCTAGATGGTGAATCTGCCAGTGCCTTGATCTTGGACTTCTGAGCCTCCAGATTGTGGGGAATACATTCCTGTTGTTGAAAGCCCACCCAGTCTGTGGTATCTTGTTTTAGCATTGCAAAAGGACTAAGACTGGGATTGATGTCAGGAAGAGGCAGATACCTGAAAAGGAGCCACAACTTACACAGTGAACTTCGTGCTGCCTGTAGCCCCCCTTTGATTCCAGTAGTTGACTTCCAGCTGCTCTACCCCTCACCCTGCTACTGAAGACGCATCTCTCCAGGCCTTATCTCCAACTTAAAGAAGGAAAACCTGTCACTTCCAGCCCTGGGCATTACACACCCTCTTGGGTTCTCCACTTCTCCCTTTAGGGCCAAAGCAGACCTAGCCTTAGGGCTCTAAGGTTCTGCTTCCTCAGCAACCACTCACTTCTGGACCTGCATCTTTCTCCCTCTAATGGCTCTTTACCATCAGCATTTCAAATTATTAAACTAGAGCTCTGTTATAAAAGAAACATGCTCATGGGAGGGCATTAAACAAGTAAAAAGGGTATAAAATGAAAAGCCCCAGTCCCAAACCTTAGAGATGACCCCTCTTAATGATGTTTTGTGCATTCTTAAGTTTTCTATAGAAGTGCAGGTATTACAAATATAGTGATATCAGCCTATATTTGTCATTCTTCAGCTGGCCTTTTTCACTTGGCAATATGCAGTCACATGCACTTTATGTTTCTGCCATTGATAGACTGCATAGGCTGCACATATATATATATATATGACTGTGGTCCCATAGGATTATAATAGAGCAAGGTGTGATGGCACGCATCTGTAATTCCAGCATTCTGAGAGACTAAGGCAGGAGGATTGCAAGTTTGAGCCCAGCTTGGGCAACTAAGCACTTAGCGAGGCCTTGTTGCAAAAAGTTAAAAAAATTTTTAAAGACTGGGGATGTAGCTCAGTGGAAAGGCTCTGGGTTCAATCCCCAGTACTTAAAATTATAATGGCGCTGAAAAGTTCCTAGCACGTAGTGACACAGCTGTCATGACATTGTAGCACAATACATTATTCGTGTTTGTGGTGATGCTGGTCTAAAGAAACCTACTCCACTGCCAGTTGGCTAAAAGTATATACCACATACATTTATGTGTAGTACATAATGCTTGATAATAATCAACAACTACATTACTGAATTTTGCATTTACTATATTTTTATCGTTATTGTACTTTTTCCACTTATAAAGAAAGGTTAATGTAAAACAAAATACTGTATTATACCTGCAGCAGCCTCATGTTTACTATACTGCCTAATTGCATCCAGAGGCCACATCAAAGGGTTGGGGTGTAGCTCAGTGATAGAGCACTTTCTTAGTATGTGCGAGGCCCTGGGTTTGATTCCTAGTACTGCAGAAGAAAAGGAAGAAGTACCCACATGACAAACCTATGCCACGCGAGTTTGTGTAAATTTGGCTCTCTGATGTTTGCATAGTCACAAAATCATGTAAGGATGCATTTCTCAGAACACATCCCTATCACCAAGGGACACATGACTAGATAGTGTGGACATCCCTCTGTCCGTACATACAGACCTACTAGATCCGCCATTAAAGCGGTTCGAGTCTCTCCCATTAAAACACACACACACACGCACACACGCACGCACGCAGAGGATGACAGCAAGAGCTCTAATACAGCCCCCTCTTGCTGTTTTCATAGGAGCTTCCACACACATTTTCCCTCAACTCAGCCCTCACCCCACACAACCTTCTCTGCCTTCCACTCACCAGCTCAGAACTGGGCCCTGCCTCTTTATCACTTAAGCCAGAACTGTCCTCACTTGATATCTCCCTAGCCCTTGACACCTTTTCCTGTCCCACTTTGAAGTCCTACTACCTACACATCCTCTCCTTCCTTTGACCGCCTCCCCCCCTTTTTTTGGTACCAGGCGTCAAACTCGGGACCTTGCACTTGCGAGGCAGGCGGTGGAACCACTGAGCTAAATCCCCGGCCCTCTCTGACCCCTTTAACATCCAGGTTCTCCAGAATTCCCTCTGCGCCTCTCACATTACAACTGTTCCTCCTCCACTGGGGATGTCCAGCTCTGGCACAAGTCCCCCAGCAGGCCCATCGCCACACTGTAAACAGCCACGAGAATCTCCATCTAGAGACACCCAAGGGTACCTGCAGGGGGCTGAACTGTGTCCTCTAATACCCAAAACCCATGAATGGGACCTTATTTGGAAAAAGGATCTCCACAGATTAAGGTAAGGACTTCAAGACACTATCAGTCTGTATTATCCAGGTAAGCCCCAACTCCAGCAACAAGCATTCTTTTAAGAGATACCTAGAGGAGAGACACAGGGACAATAGAAGGCGGCCATGCGGAGACAAAGGCAAAGACTGGCTGCCACAAGCCAAGGTACATCAGAGGCTAGAAGGATTATCTCCCAGAGAATTTGGAAGGAGCATAGCCCTGTAGACACCTAGGACTTGAACTTCTGGTTTTTGGAACTATGAGAATAAATTTCTATTGTTTTAACCTGCTCAGTTTGTGGTAATTGTGCTAGCTTTAGGAAGTGAATAGCATCCAAATCCAGCTCATCCCAAAGTGAATTCATCATCCTTCTCCAAAGGTGACCCCACCAGTCACCTTGTGGGTCCAAGCCAGAAGCCAGGCATAATCCTCACAGCCTGTGCTATCCACTGTCCACTGACCTCCTTGAGGCCTCTGGACTCCTGCTGCCTCTCCACCACAGGCTCTTTGTTTGCCTCTAGGCCACTCATCCTTCACCTGTCCTTTTCTAGTTCATTTTTGACACAATTAAGAAAGATAATTTGTAAAAGGCTTTCACCACTGCAAGAATGAAGTTCTACTGCAGCAGTACACATAGAGCCCCCAGGATCCACCCTGGCCACTCCTGCCTCCTCCTCCCTTGGGCATTCCGTGCCACCTTATGACAACATACAGTCCACTCTCTCACACATAGTCCCTGAAGCCATGTCCCCCGATGCTGGAGGCACAATTCTTGTCTCCAAATAAACTTTGTCTCCTTTAGGATGCAGCTCAAACACAGCGTGCTTGGGAACCCTTTCTGTCCTCCCTGAGCTCTAAACCTGTACACTTTTTTAGGCTTTCCTTGCATTCTTCTCTCATAGTGTAAAACAGCCATCGAAAGACAGAAAGCGGGTCCCGGAGGGGCAGCTCAGTAGTGCAGGAATTGTGGGAAGCCCTGAGTTTGATTCCAGCACTGAAAGAAAAAAAAAGTCCTGGGGGCAGGAGTCATGGTTTACTTATCCTAGTATCCCTGGTGCCCAAGACAAAAAATAAGGGATCAACAAATGTTCATTGACTGAATGAATACTCATTGGTTCTGGCCATCTTAAAACTGACAGTTAATGTTCTGTGGGGATTTCATCCTTTGGCACGGGCCCAGGCCCATTTGGCTCACTTATTTAGCAAACATTCACTAAGCATTTTTGTGACTAGCAGAGGAAGTAATCCAGAGAAGAGTCTCATGTGCAGCACTGAGAGTCCAGAGGAGGGGTGAGGACTCCAGAACTTCATGGCCATACCCAGATTGGGCTCTGAGAAACAAACAGGAGTTTAAGTGGGAGGTCAGTTATGTAACAACTGGAATTAATTTTCTCTCTTCAGTTAGATATTCTAAGTACAGAGGCTTACACCTTAGAGATAAAACCTGGAAGCACTACATGCTGAGCGGAAGAGAAACAAGAAGGGGGGGTGGCGCACTACTTGTGTTATTGTGAGCCAAGCTCCAGGGGACTCTGCAATCACTGGTCAACAGCTGTTGGCTAGTGTTTTACCACCCACTATAATCCCTCCCCATTCTGGAGTTCTCCAACTGCTAATAAAAATCCCTCTTTTGTGGTAGTCCTTGGCCTGACCTTAGCCCTACTCCAGAATGTGCCCCAGGTGGTCTTTTTTTATAGGAAACTTCTTTCTCTTTTCCTAATACCTTTCAGTTTTGCCTCTTCCTGCCACCCATGATCTTGTTCTGTTTTTCCAGAACATGCTCTCTTCACCATTAAAACAAAGTAATTCCAACCCTAGAAACTGTAGCCTGAGATTCCCCTTGCTGAAGATATCTTCTTTGGGAAGAAGCCCAATTCTAACATATGTCCCAGGTGACCAGTCTTCATAGGAACAGTGGAAAGTAGAGTACAGCATGGGCTCACTGGGAGGGCCTTGAAGACTATTTAGCTTCTCTTTGGGTATGAAAAACCTTTTCTGACAAGGCCCAAAGGCAGCTATTCTACCTTTACGATCCACTACCTGTGAAAATATCCTTGGAAGCCAGGTGCAGTGACAAACACCTGTAATCCCAGCACTAAGGATTGCAAGTTCAAGTCCTGTGAGGGCAATTTAGGGAGGCGGTGTCTCAAAATAAAAATGGGGAGGGTGTTGGGGTTGTAACTCAGTGGTAGAGCACCCCTGGGTACTATCCTCAGTACTACCACCACCACCACACACACACAAATCCTTAGATCAGACCTCCCTGCAGGAAGTCCACAGTGGCTATAAACCACTGACTCAATTAACACCCTTCAGTGACAAGTGAGCTGATCAAATTCCTGCTGCAAGGTCACTGGGTCAAGTCAAGGAGCAGGCAATTAAGCTGGATTGAGGAGGCAGGAATTTTAGCCAGGAACTGCTCAAGGTCAGAGTGTTTGCATTTCATTCTAAGAGCCCAGGAAATCCCTCATACAGTTTTAAGCAAAAGAACAACAGGGTATGATTTACATTTTAAAGAGATCTTTCTGGTTGCTGCAGAGTTTAAGAATGGTCTGAGAAGAAAGAGAGCAGAAGGTGAAGTGTCTTTTCCAGCTTTGTTTACACAGTGTGCAGCAACGTACTGCCCTCAGAAAGTCCTGGTAACGCATATAAGGCTTCCTGGAGGGGGAAAAGCATGTGTTCTGAGCGTGGTAACTAATTCCCCGAGCTCGTTGGTGGGTAGGTTTCCTTTGCTAATTAGATTCAGATTCACCCGGCCCCCACCTCCAAGTCTCAGTCACCTCAGCAAGGGCAGAGGGGCTGGGGCTGGACAATTACGTACACCTGCCAGGGGTCTCTGGTTGGAGGTACTAACCTGGCCAGAAACCACAGTGCAGGCCCAGCTCTAGGAAGGAGCTGGTCCCTTAAAGTGGGCAGGAGGATTGGGGTGGCCACAGAGATAGCTCTGGAGAGTAAAACCCCCTCCTTTCCCTTCCAGTTCTGGGCATCGTAGGTTAGAATGACTTCTAAGGGGGCCCCAGGGCTGTCACATCTAGACCTCCCACCGTCCCTGCGAACCTATGCAGGACTCAAATCACCACCCTCTCAGAGCCCTTCAGACCCTACAGTCCTCCCCCTGGACCCTGAGACCCAAACCTTGTGGCCCTCAAAACCCAGCAACTCAACCTCTAAGGTCCAGGACCTGGTCTCCTTGCCATAAAGAATGCGGTTCACTTCTTCCAACTCTACGAGTGGCAGGTACTTCTCTAAGCACTGCTCCAGCGACTCCCATTCGGCTCCCGCCATGGCTGAAACAGACAAACGTCAGACGTCAGTGCTGACCCCAGCTGTCTGCTCTTTGCCCCCTGAAGAAGGCGGCCAGACGCATGCTCCCTCCCCTCTATTTGTTTACCCTGGGCCCGAGAGCGCCACGTGCGGACACTCCCCCTTCTCTAGCAGCCAATCAGAGCTCCAAGGCTTGCAGACCCTCCGTTGGCTCTTCGCACCTCTTTAGACACGAGCTAGGACACGCCTTCTTCCCCATCTTCTCGGCGCACGGCCAATCAGAGCTTCAGAGATTCGCCAGCTGGACCCCTCCTTGCTCTTTGCACCTCCTTCGACCCGAGCCAGGACACGCCTCTTCCCAGCCTGAACCCTGACGCCTCAGGCGCCCCCAGCTGCTGAAGGTTGCTCCTTCCAGGCTCCCTACGGGAAAGCGTCGCACAGGTGTTGGGGGCGGCCTTCTTGCTCTCCTTCCCCTTTGTAGACTTCCTGCACTGTACCAGACTTGAGCATCTATGAGTTTGGTGTCCTAGGAGGTCCTGGAAGCAACTTCCCAAGGATATCTTGTAAATACAGCAGATTTAAATGATGTAAAGTGAGAAGGTATACTGTGCTGTGGATCCCAGGGGAAGGAGTGATTTCCAGCCTAGAAAGAGAAATCACTGAATTCCTCGTGGAAGAGGCTTCACTGCTAAATCAACATGCCTCAAACTGAACTTGAACCCCCTTTCTCTGGTCTGATTTTATTTTCTGATCTGTAGCCCTCATTTCATTAATAAGGACCGTTCACTCATGTGTCAAGTCTTTGGGAGGCATCCTGAAACGCCTTTATTTTCTTTCTTTCCTCTGTACAATCAGGCATCACGTTCTGTTAAATTTATCTCTCGGGTTTTGTTCAAATCCTTCCCCCTCCCACCTCATGCCTGCAATCATGTCATTTTTTGCTTGGATTGTTCTCAGTCTTCTAAATTATCTCTCCACCCCCACTGTGTAGTGGTCTAAAACGAATGTCTTCCCTTCCTTTGTATCTCTCATTCCGCGTCTCCCTCCCTGGGATCAATCACCTCCTTGCTCCATTTTGTGAACTGCTCCTTCTCCAAGATGTGTTGAAACATTACCTCCAGAAAAGGTTAAGCTCCTCAGCCCTTTACAGATACCTCTCCTAGTACATTTATCAAACACTGTTGCATAATCCAAAAGTGGCTCTGAACTACTTTTGTACCTGCAGGACTTCTGCACTCATTAAATGACTACTGAAGAAATAATTTTTATGGGATCAAGGACAAATTCAATAAGCCGGTGACATTTGAGCTGGACTTTGAAGCAGACATAGAAAATATTACTAGCTAGATTGCTTAATCCATTTTTCCTTATTCAGTGACAGTTTATTCATGAGGTCATTATAAAACTCACAAATATAAAACACTAACTTGAGAAGGATAAAAAGTTGTGTTCAATTTTTATATATGCTTAATTTTTTAGTCAGAATGATAACAAGACATTTCACCAGATCCCTTCTATGATGATCATTAAGAGAGACTTTAATGCAAATAAAAACAACGCTGAGATTCCACTTCACTCCAGAAAGAATGGCTGCTATCATGAAATCAACCAATAACAAATGCTGGTGGGGCTGTGGGGAAAGAGGAACCCTGCTCCACTGCTGGTGGGAGTGTAGACTGGTGCAACCACTGTGGAAATCAGTATGGAGATACCTCAAAGAACTAGGACTGGAAGTCCCATTTGACCCCGCTATTCCACTGCTGGGGATCTTCCCCAAAGAATTAAAAGAATCATACCACAGTGATATATGTGCACCCATGTTCATAGCAGCACAGTTTGTAATAGCTAAAACTTGGAAACAGCCCAAATCCCCATCAATTGGAGACTGGATAAAGAAAATGTGGTTTTTTTATAAAATGGAGTACTACTCAGCCATACAAAATGAGAAATTAGAGACATTTATAGCTAAGTGGATGCACATTGAGGCAATACTCTTAAGTGAAATAAATAGGACACACATGTGTAAATACCAAATAGTTTCTCTGGTGTGAGAAACTGAAAGTGTAAATAAGGACTAAATGTATAATAGGTAATGTGAAATAGGAAGAAAAGGGGCAAAGGGGAAGGAAGTGGGAGGGCTAGGGGAAAGGATAGAAGGGAATGGGATTAATATGAGAAAATGGAAAAATAGGAACAAAATCTTTGTAAATAGGGAGGACTGGAGGGGTTGAAGGGAGGGCTGGGCAAGAGTGAAAAATAAGAACCAAGAGAGACTATGTAAAGGTACAAATGTCCAATGATGAATGTCATTATATTGTATACCTAAAATGTACCAATGATTAGAATGAATAATCGATAATGTAAAATAGGAAGAAAAGGTCCAAAGGGGTAGGGGTAGTGGGAGGGGCAGGGGAAAGGAAAGAAGGGGAAGGAAAAAATGATGAGAAATGGAAAAAATGGAAATAAAGTCTTTGTAAATAGGGAAGGGTGGAGAGGGTGAAGGGAGGGCTAGGAATGGGGAAAAAACAAGAACCAAGATGCATTATGTAAAGGTACAATTCCCAATGAGAAATGTAATTGTGTTGTATACCTACAATGTACCAATAAAAGAATTTAATACAAAAAAAAAAGAGAGACTTTAGATTCTACCCTAGTTGCTTTCTGAAATAGCTAGCCAAATCCCACAAAAGTAATAACTGCTTAGAAGCATACACCAGTGATTTTTTTCCTTGTTTTGAAGAACAATTCTTTCTGTGCAACATTATGTGGTTTATGAATGTACAACCCATAATTTGGTAAATAAATAAAAACACGGGCAGGAAGGGTAGAACACACAACTTCAGTATGGAGGCTGAACCAGGAAGATCACGAGTTTGAGGCCAGCCCAGATTACATAGTGAGCTTAAGTTCAGCCTGGACTACATAGTGCGACTCAGTCATGAAAAAAATTTAAAAATGAAATAAAAAAGCCTTAGAGAGGGCATCAGAAAACCTGCAGTTCGGGCCAGGGATTTAGCTCAGTGGTTTCACCACCTGCTGCACAAGCGCAAGGATCCGAATTAGATCCCTGGTCCCCCAAAAAGAAAGAAAACCTGCAGTTCAGTCTGGGTTCTACAGTAACCTCAGTTTTCCTTTTGTAAGAAAGGGAGGGAAGGGGAGTGGGAAGACAGTGCAGAGATTATCTAGACCCTAGAGTTCTGTCTACTTCTTATAAAATATGATTCTAATAATCTAGTCATGTATAAATTTCTCTTATGCTTATTTATAAGCAGAGTTTCAGTATAGGGCCTGGTTCTATGGGAAAAGTTCATTTATTAAAAAATATATTAATGTCTGTTTTTAGGGGTTACTTTTAAATTCACAACATGCATTAATTTTAATCCTTAGGGAAGGTGTTTGAGGTACTGGGGGTTTTGCTCATTGACACTGAAGGATTACAATTGTATGATGATGATTGATGAGCAATTCTTCAAGTCTCACCTATCTTCTTTTCTCTGTGAGCTGGAGGTAGCTTATGTCTCCATTTAGTACTTTACAGCACACAAAGCTTTTGCATCTTCTGGCCCCATTTTATCCTCCCAATAATATGATGAGGTAAAGGGCAGGGGTCCTTGGTATTTGTCAGATTTCCAAGTTAAACTGGACATTTACTGGAAATGAAACTATAGGAGCCAATATCACACATGCAGTCATAGGGAAAAAGATCTGAGGTGATTTGATTTTTTAGTCACTTTTAAGGCACAGCTTATGGGTAAACTCATACTGACACGGCGTTCCTCAGCTCAGAAGTCACTGTTCTTTCTTAGGTAGGGCTTATTTTGTAGTTGTTCATGCTATTATCCTTGTTTAGACTTAAATGTCTCACATGAGAGAGTTTTGGAATAGAGCTCCAAAACTTAGGGAGAGGGAACTTTGCAGCGGAGCATGGTCGACCCCGCTAAAATCATGACACATGAGTTTCTTTGTCTCCCTGTAAGCGGTGTGAACTGTTTGTCCACTGCTTTTGCTTTGGGTCCCTGGCTTCTTCTCTCATGACTAGTTCATCTCATTCCCACAAGACAGTCTTTACTTCCAGTAAACTTTCTTTCTTTCTTTATTTTTTGTTATCGGGGATCGAACTTGGGTCCTTGCGCTTGCGCGGCAGGCAGCAAAACCACTGAGCTAAATCCCTGGCCCTTTTAAAATTATTTTTAAGATTTTATTTTTAATTGACAAAGAATAATTGTATGTATTTATGAGATACAATGTGATGCTTCCGTGCATACATAACAGAATGATCAAATTGAGCATGTCTATCACCTCAAATTATCATTTCTTGTTAAAGAACCCTTGAAATACTTTCTTTTAGGTATTTTGAATTATACAATCCATGATTACTAACTATACCAGTAAAGTTTCATAATTCATCTTAGAGTTAGCTGATTTACACTAAAATGTACTAACAATTCCATCTTATTTAGTAGGGGATTTCCTACAGGAAGAGCCTCTGATGATGAAAAATCAGGCATGAGGAAAGGCCCTGAGAAAAATATTCAGGTCAGAAAATCCCTCCTCTCCACATCTGATAACATCATTTAGTATTATTTTCTGGAATATGCCGTCTTATGTATCTTACAGATTCTAATTGCTGATCTCCGTGTATCAGATGCTGCTGATCAATCAATCCTCCGACATTGAGGGCCAAAGAAAAAAAGACAATAGAGACTTGCATAATTTCAAAGTATGTGGGGGCCTGGGATGTCAGTGCCTCAGAGTGGGCAGAGACAAGGACTTTCTGAGCTAGCCACTATTTATTGAGTACACACAATAATTGGAGGGAGCATCAGGTGACTTAGGGGATGGGCAGTGATCCTGATCTTATGTCAATGCATATCTCAAGCTGATGAGGGCAGAAAGGAGAGCATTCCCACAACAGTAGGTGGGATGAATTAAGCTGATAAGGAGCTTGTCCCTCCTCAGACTTTTTGTATTACTACTTGGTTCTCAAAGAACCAGGATGCCTTTAGCTGATGTGATCTTGCTGTTGAGCGCCATATCCTTACAGACCACTGAAGCCTCAGCTGTGACCTGAGGAAAAACGGAGTTATGTTTCACATGCCACAGCCAGCTCACGAACAAGGCAGCATTGGGCCTTAGACAGCTGTAGTCATTCTTTAATTATGAAATGATTTTTCCTCAAAATTTATGTACAAATGTTCTCAACATCTGTGTACAGGTTCTCAACATCTCCTAGAATATTTCAGCCAATTCGATCAGGCTTCCTGTCTCCCAACTCAAATTACCCTTTGATCTTGGTTCCCAGGGAGATACATTAGTTTGGGTGGAAGTTGAAGATCACAAGCATGAACCACCACACCCAGCTTTTAGCCTGCTTTCTAAAAAGACTACCCTTAGCTGAGGCAGATTTATAATCCTTTTCTTTTTACAAGACTCTTTTTTTTCTTTTTAAGAGAGAGAAAAGGTTTATTTAGCTATGGTTCTTAAAGGTTTTAGTCCAAAATCAGCTGGCTCCAAGGCAGGGTGGCACATAGCAGAGGGTAACAGTTCACAGTGGATGAAGGTAGCAAAGCAGCAAGAAAACCTCAACAGCATCTTTTTTCCCCTTTTGTCTTATCCAGACTATCGGGATTAGGGGGATGTCAAACCAATCAGTGTACTGCTTTAGTAATCACATGCCCTTAATTCCAGCATCACACACTCTAGCTTCAGCCACCTCTGAAAAAGCTACCTATGACTGCATGAGGCTTTAGGGGGACATCTATGCACAAGCCAAAATACCACATTTTCCAACTAGGCTCTGTCTCCCAACATCACATTTAGCTATAAACTAATCAGTGTATTAGTCCCTGTGATCCAGTCACCTCCCCAAAACCCCACCTATGAGCACATAAGGCTTTGGGGAGACATCTAGATATAAACCATAGCAACTGGCCTCCACTGTTGAGAAATTACATATTCAGCAGTATCTGGTTCAGTTTATTTTTTAATTAATTTTATTGGTACATTTTAGGTATACAATATAATGACATTCATCATTGGAAATTTGCACCTTTACATAATCTCTCTTGATTCTTATTTTTTCCCCCTTCCCCTGCCCTCCCTACTTACAAAGATATTATTTCCATTTTTTCATTTTCTCATGTTAATTCCATTTCCTTCTTTCCTTTCCCCTACCCCTGCCACTTCCCCTTCCCCTTTGCCCCTTTTCTTCCTATTTCACATTATCTATTATACCTTTTAAGACTCTTTTTTTGTGAGACAGGGTCTCACTCTGCAGTCTAGGAGGCCTAGAACTCACAGCGATCCTCCTGCCTTCCAAATGCTGAGATTACAGGTGTGTTGCACCATGCCTGGCTCTGTAAGACTCTTAACTCTCTTTGTGCCTTGGATATCTAGGACTCAAGTAGTCTAAGTTCTTTAGTGGTTACAACAAAAATACATATTGGTATGGAGGCCCGCGCCCTTGAACTGCATCATGTAGTACAACTCTGTTTACTGGGAAGTTGCTGGTTTAATATCTCATGGTTCACCTCTCTCTGATTAGTTTCCTGGCCCATGCTCTCTTAGATTAGTTTTGTGGGATCCTTAATTGTAACACTTCTGAGTTATGAAGAATATGTATCAGACCCAATTTTCATAAATGTTCTTGCTTTATGTAACAGATAACTATTTACCTGCTTGTATTTTGAGAAATAGTAGTCTAAAAGAAAGAACACTGGACTGGTTTTACTATTAAATAACTATAATTTTAGGTAAATTATTTGACATTATTTCCTAGTCTCTAATTAAAGATATTGGGCTAATTCCTATAAATTCTATAATTTTCATACTGGTGGATTGCAAGGCTGTTTTAAGAATCTGGGTATCTAGCCAGATGTGGTGGTACCCCCCTGTAATCCTAGTACTCTCAGAGATTGAGGCAGGAGGATCGAAAGTTCAACCCCACTTTGGGGAATTTAGAGACTTAGTTAGACCCTGTCTAAAAATATATATATAAATAAATAAATTAAAAGGGCTGCTAGGAATGTGGCTCAGTGTGAAGGCCCTGGGTTCAATCCCCAGTACAACAAAAACTGACAACAATATACCACATGTTACCTAACACCTCTAGAGAAACTTCAGTATTAGGGTTTCAAGGCCAAGGGCTGGGTCTTACTTGCAGTGGAGTGCCATGGGTCTGGTAAGTTCTGAACTATACTAGCTATCCAAAGACTTAGGCTTTAGCCATCCTACCCCCTTTAGTCACGTAATCATAGACAAGTTACAACATTTTTAACTCTCAATTTCTTTATCTAAAAGTAATACCTATCTCCTTTTTTGTTTCTTTATGGTTATTTTGTTTTGCTTGCTTTTTTTTTTCAATATTGGAGGTTGAATCCAAAGAGCACTAGCTACATCCCCAGCCTTTTAAACTTTTTTTTTTTTTAATTTTAAGACAGGGTCTCCCTAAGTTGCCCAGGCTGGCTTTGAACTCCTGTCTCAGTCCCTGAGTAGCTGGGATGACAGACATATGCTCCCATTCTCAGCTCTATGTTATTTTCAATTAAGGGAACGGTGTTTGAATATAATTCTTCCATGGAAAATTAAAATTATACTGTCCTTAATGTACTAGATACTTATCTGTGAGTTATTTTTCCAGTGGTAATAATGGCTTTGGTTTGGATGATTTATAGCTTTCCTACCAGTTCTTCTGCTGATAAATAGCATATATTTGAAAGATGGATAATTTTGAGGAAGGCTCCAATCTGAGACAATCAAAATTGACTAATTTCATCAAAATTTATGCTGAAATTTAGTTTATGACCATCACAAATTTGTCTATAATTATTTGAAGTAGCAAACTAAGCCTAGGCTCGTGTTATCATCAGGAACGCAAAATCCCAGGTTGAATCTTCAGGCCCCAAATTTCATCGTACCAATGTAGTAAACAAGTCTTTCTCTCTACCACCTTCTCTTCCTAAAACAATTGGGTAAGTATGTAATGGGATCAGTAGCTATATAGGTAGCATTCAGGGATGTTCAACTCTCTACAAGCTCAGTGTGAGTCAACAGTGCTTTGTGGCTACCAAAAGAGCTGATAAAGTCTCAAATTGCATTATGAAAAGTATAATGTCCAGAAGAGGTCTTTAGTCTACGAAAAGCAGAAAAAAAGAGACAGTGTTGGAGAGACCATCTAGCAATAGCAACAGGAGTTGAAGGTCCCAGGACCATTTATCTAACAAAACAAAGCAAATGAACTTGGGAAGGATATTACTACTTAGATTTCTGGAGGGGGTCACATATGAGAGGTCTACATTTGTCCTATTTATTTTAACAGAAAGGACTTGGAGTCAACGGAAAGAAACTGAAGGAGGCAACCAGGCATGGGGCACATCTGTAGTTCTAGCACTTGAGAGACCAAGGCAGGAAGATCACAAGTTTGAGGCCATCCTGGGCTGCATGAACAGTTTAAGGTCAGCCTAGATGACATAGTAAGACCTTGCCTCAAAAAAGAAAAAGAAAAAGAAACTAAAGGAAGCATATTTTGAGCAATACCGTTATTTCCAACAGGAGATGTCAGAAGATGAACCAGGCAGTCTGTAAGCTATGAGTTTTCAACCATTTAGGGTGTTCAAGTACAGTCTAGATGGCCACTTGGTGGGAGTATTGTAGAAGAAAGTCAATCGTGAGAGGGGGTGAACTAGAGAAGCCGTGATACATGTGTATTGCTGTAACATGAACCAAAACAACAACAAAAAACTTGAGAAGGCCATAGAACCATAAAAAAACATTATCTGAAGAAGTGAAAGTCAAGAGATAGGATCTTACTGAAGAACTAGGCAATGCCAAGATTTGATTATTACTAAATGTTGTTATTTTTTTAAAGTGTGCTTTGTTTGGGTTTGAAGGAAGCTAAAGGACCACTTTATCACAAGAGTATGTGAACCAAGATTCTGAAACTAATTAGGGAAGGGAGTTCTAGTCCCAGAAGCAGGGGATGAAACAACTATCTCATGGTCACAAGGAACAATTTCAACTTGGAAATGGTTGTATCTGGGGCTAAGATAGGGGACAAAACTCTGTATGGGGTTAGGAGGCCAGGCAATGCTCAGTCTTGATATGAAACAAGTGTATAGGAAGAATGAGGTGGCTGTTTGGTTAGGCCAAACAGATTTAAACAGAACTTTACCATCTATAGCTAACTGCCAACCTGAAATCCTTCACACTATTCTGAGTGGTTGTAGTATATAGTAACAATCAGGTAGAAGGCTTACAGTTTCATAATAAGTTATCAGGTTCTGTGCCCCCCAACAATCTTACTGCTGGCAAATTCAGCCCATCTTAAGTATTGGACCAGTCTTGCCCTTAGCTCCAGAATCTGTGTTCTTCAGATTTCTGTCTTGCTGCTATCTCTATCCCTGAACTCCAGTCAGTAATTCAATCTCAGTTTTGTTTCCTGAAACCCCAATCTCTGTCTGATATCTCAGTGCACAGTGCGCTTCTGCAGTCTCTAGTCAAAAAGAGCTTCTTCAGCCTCCTACTACCTATCCTGCTGGGCTTCTGAGGGGCATGATTTGGGCAGCACAACTCCATTTCTGTAAATCATGTACTTTTCCTATTCATACTCCATGGAATTAGTTTCATCAGTTCATAGCAAGCTATACAGTTTGTCTCACAAGTGCCATTCAACAGTTCTCTTCACTGGTTAATTTTATAAATGCATATTGAATGAACCAGACATTGTGCCAGGCATTGGGGTCAAATAGGAATAAGTCATATATGGTGCTTGCTCTCATAATCATAATCATAATAATGGCTTCTCTTTCTGAGCATCTACTATGTGTCAGACATGGTGCTAGGCATTGTGCAAGGCCTGTAGGTGACAAACTTTATAGACACAGCACAGTAGCTATGTTCACAGTGTTAGGCAATAACATTACCAAAAGTGCCACACAAATCCAGAAGTAGGGAGAACAAACTCCTGGGCCAGAAGGAGTGCACAGGAAGGTTAATCTAAGAAGAAGGAAAACAGGGGGAAAAAAGGCAACCATTGCAGAGCAGCCAGTCTGTCTGGAACTCAAGAGGAGAGAAAGAGTTGCACTAGGAACAATGTATGGGAAGCAGATCTAGAGAGTGCTGGAGAGGGCTGTGCTGAAGAAAAACTCTAGCTGTGAAACCCTTTCCCATATTTACAGGAGAAAATGATTGCATAAATTTGTAAAAACCAGAAGGATAAATCATAAGCCTAAGCATTATCCAATTAAAGGAAGGAAGATTGCAGACTGCTTAGTCACCTACAGAGAGAGTGGCGAGTTCACAAAATGAGAGAAGATGATTACATCACTTAAGTGAGCATTGATCAACGTACTTGGCAAGACAAGTGGAAGTGTTTTTCTTTTAAATAATTCAAGCCTGCTGGCTTCCAACTCAGTTTACAATAGGATAAAAGTCTGCTATATATAAAGGTGTATAGTAGAATGGTGAATGAGTAGAATTCAAAGAAGGAATAAATAAAACTTAAAATTTCAACTAATGGTGCATAGACAAAAATCGCAGATGGCAATACACAATAGCCTTCATTCAAAAACGTTGTATAAGGGGAAGGAAATGCTGTTTGTTTCTTGACCTGTATTATAACAGACACAACCCATTAAATGCTATTATAATCAGAGGTAATCAAGCTTGACTATCCAAAGACATTTCCATTTCTGATGGTCTATTTCTATAAGATAGGCTTAACACAAAATCTGACAAATTTTCATGGCTGAGTTGCTCATATTTCCCTTAATATTTTTCCTGAGCTAATCGGTACAGAACACAGTAGGGAAACAAATGAAACTAAGAAATATTGAAGTTATAGGCATATAATATAGGGTTATATATTAATACTATTTAATAACTCTCCCATCCATTGGGAAGTAATACATATCATTTTATCAGAAGCAATATGGTACTATCGAAAAATCCCAATTTTTTTTTTTTTTGGTACCGGGGATCAAACTCGGGTCCTTGTGCTTGCGCAGCAGGCGGCAAAACCACTGAGCTAAATCCCCGGCCCTTCAAATTTTTTAAGTTTCCATTTTTGTATGTATAGGTTTTATAACCCTGAGTAAGTTATTTAACTTTTTTGGACCTTACTCTTTTTTGGATGGTATCTCACTATGTTGCCCAGGGGGGCCCTGAACTCCTAGGCTCCAGCGATCCTCCTGCCTTAGCCTCCCCAGTAGCTAGAAATACAAGCAGGCCCAGCTACTTTATTTTTCTTTAGCATAAGATAACAGTACTTACTTCAAGAATGAAATGAAAAGCAGATCTGAAATAATTAGCTGTGTAATGCTCAGCTCTCAGTAGGGGCTCAAACAGTTAATTTTCATCCACTTTCCCCCTATGGTGATATTACCACTTCTCAGGAGGTTTGGAAAGCCCATTTTGAAATTGTCTGAGGCACAGCCCCTGCCAATAACCTTAGTGTTGATACTCAAGAAATATCTTCCCTCATCTCTCTCTCTGATAGATTTTACAAAGGAAGAGAGACAGACAGACAGACAGAGACTGAGAAGGAGACAGAAACAGGAAGAAGAAAAGGAGGAGGAAGAAGAAATGAAAGAAAGAGAAAGAAAGAAAAAAGAAAGAGTTAAACTCAGCTAAATTAATGGATCATCAGAGGTTGGAGATATTTACAAATAAAGCACAACTGTGAAGTATTACTATTGCTAAGCTGTGATGTTTTGACTTAAGGACTTAAAGATATTTTCAATTTACAATAGGTTTATTTAGGGGTAGCCCCATCTTTAATCAAAGAGCATCTGTAATTGGATGTCTGAAAGTAACACTTGAAAAGTTGAGAAAAGTGTTAAGCAAAGAAGAATTTTGGGGGCTGGGTATGTAGCTCAGTGGTAGAGCTTGCCTAGCGTGTGCCGGGCCCCAGGTTCACCCTCCAGTACCCCAAAAGGAAAAAAGAAAGAAAGGCGTTTTGGAAATTAGTTTTTGATAAATTCTTGTACATTTAGACTTCAGCTTTGTTACTTTCTAATCAGATCTTTCCACGGAAAGGATGATGCAAAACAATGGATAAGAGAGACTAGCTGGGAGTTAGGAGAAAATAAAAGTAGAGAAAATACATGGAGACTATCCAACCAGCATAGGGCCTAATTAAAGTATTTTGAAATTCTGTATTACTGTAGAACTCAAGCCTGGTTGCTAACAATTTTAGAAGTCTCATTTCTGAATCTTATTATATTAAGGGCTATTACACTCTCCTGAAATAGAACAGTTGATTTTTAACTCAGTATACCTTAAAATGAATTTATTTTCCTCCTAATGCCCTTCTTTGAGCTTCCCAAACTTAAAAACTGAAGTCTGATTCTTTGCGCTTACGTTAAACGGGTTACTGTCACTGCTGCTTGTGAAATGTCTTGCATTCTGGGCCCTCTCCAGTCTCACCGCTTCCGCCCTCATCACCTTCCTTGTCCATCTTGCTGGCATCGTTGTGTCAGCTGGGAAGCTATATTAGCTAGAAAGCTTATTCTTCCTATTTCCATGTGTTTGTCTTCCAGCACAGCCTTTTCAAATTAATTTTTCCCACTATAACACTCCCATCCTCTGTATATCTTTGTTACAATACCTGACAGATTGATTTATAGATAATTATTTATGAGATAAACATTGGTTAGATCTCAAGCAGTTTAAAAGAAGGAGCTATTTTACCTGTGCCAGTAGTGCTTAGTGCAGGATCTTGCACATGGCTACGTGTCTTCATGCAAGTTATTTTTCATTTATTTGTTTGTCTATTTTTGTAGGGCTGGGGATTAAACCCAGGACCTGAGGTATGCTAGTCAAGCACTCTACCACTGAGCTACATCCCCAGCTCTCCTCCTCCTCCTCCTCCTTCTTCTTCTTTTTTGAGACAAGGTCTTGGTGAATTGTCCAAGATTACCTTGATCTTGCAGTCCTCCTGCCTCAGCCTCCCAAGTAGCTGGCATTACAGACATGTGCCACCATGTCCAACATTTGAACAAGTCATTTAATGGCTCTGTGACCAAATTTCCACATCTGTAAAATGAGGATAATAGTACAGGTTGAACAACCCTAATCCCAAAATTTTAAATACAAAATTCTGCAAATGGATGTAACAATGATGCTCAAAATTCAGATTTGGAGGCATTTCAGACTTTAGATTTTTGCCTGGGGGATGCTCAATTTTTAGTCTATGCAAATATTCAAAAAAATCTGAAATATATCTAGTTCCTAGCATTTAGGATAAGAGAGACTTAACCTATAACTATCTCAGAAGATTGCTGTATTAAATGAATGTGTGTACATATCTTTAGGTAGTATTATATATTAAAGTTTTTGTACTATCTTTCATATATGTTAGCTTTTGTATTGTAACGCTCAAAAAGTGACTGCTTTCTTATTCTGAGCAAATTCCTTTTTTCCTGACTTTTGACAGTCTCTGTTATCATTACTCCTCCCAGTTAGTCCCATTGTTCCCCAATACCATTACACACAGCCCCCATTAGACCAGGATCCCATTCTCCATAGGCTGATAGAAATACTCTATGCATGTCACTGTGCCACTTCCATTCTGGAGCATCAACCTTTTATACTCTGCACTCACAAATCCCACCCATGCCTTTCTTTAGATCCTGATCAAATTGTTCCTCTTTGATGTCTTCACCAACAGTTCCCTCTTACATCTCTGTCTTTTTTGAGATCTTCTGGCATTTAGAGTCTGTGTCTTGGTTTAGGTACACAAGTTTCTTGTGTTTATCTTATCTCTCCAACAAGAGTGAAAGCTTCCAGAGGACCAGCTTGTATTTCTTTCATATTTCCTACTGTATATGGCATAGTCTGGCCTTTTATTCATTCACTTAACAAGAATTTCTTCATGCATACTTAATATACAATAGTAGGCAATGAACTATAATACTTAATAAGACAAAGTTATCTAATTTTGAATTGCCTCCATTCTAATGGGAAACTAGAGATACAAATATTCAGAATTCTGTGTAGTCAGTGCTATGGAAGATTTTATAGCAGATGATTAATATTCTTGGGTCTGTTAATTAGATAAATGTGGGTACTGAGCAGAGTATGCACAGGCTGAGTGACTGGAAGTGAGGGCTCCTAGACTGAAGCAACAGCTGAGGTGAGATGTGCTGAAGGCCCGAACTAACTTGCTGGATATAGAGCGGATGGTGTAAGAGGAACTGTGGAAAGAAAAATAAAAATGATCTTAACCACAGAATATGGAGTATAGAAGACGGGGACCTTCAAGATGCCTCAGGCTTCTTGCTTGAGCACTGGTTTAACACGTTCCTGCCAGCTTGAACCACTGCTGGTACATGCTTGACTCTCCCACCGGGTGGCTTATACCACTGCTGGTACAAATAGACTTAATCACTTTTATCAGTCTTTTTACTAATAAAAATAATACAAAGCCACCGCCGGTGCAAATACCACCAGTGTTTCGAGCCGCCCAGCAGTGAGACATGAATTATGGTCTCCTTGTGCTTGTGTTAATGATACAGCCATTGAGAAAATAAAAGACGTGAGAGAAAGAAAGCGAATCTAGCGATTAAGATGCCATGAGACCTAGAGAGAGTGGACTAGAGAAGTTTTAGCGAACAGTGGAGAAAGATGAGAAGTAGAAAATTCCTGGGACAGAAATATTCGGAAAAGTTAGAGCAGATGCAGGAAGAAGCAGGCATCCTAGATCAGAGCGCCAGGCAGTGGTTAATGCTGATGTGAGACTGATTTGCAATTGTGTATTGAATTCAGTGTTTGGAGACTATTGAAATGGGTGAAGGTGGTCCTTAGTAGGAATTCAATAAAGTAATTGAATAGAGGGTAAGAAGGGGTCAGCAGCGAAGATCAACTTTCAATAAGCTTGGAATAATAGGAAGGAGAAAGACCAGATCTTGTTTGGAAAAAACAACAAAAAAACTCTTGTAAAGAGGAAAATGCAGAAGAGAGGGAGAAAGCAGTGTACTACGGGACTATGTGCGGGTGAGGGAATAGAGAGGGTTTTATTTTGGTACTAGGGATTGAACCCTGGCCCTGTGTATGTATGTATGTGTGCATGTACATATGTATGTATTTATGCGAGAGGGTCTCATTAAATTGCCCAAGCCTGAACTTGAAATCCTCCTGTTTCAGCCACTGGAGTGGACAGGATTTTTAGGGTAGTGAAATTATTTCATCTATTCCATATGATACTATAAGATGAATATATGTCATTATATAGTTTCCACAATGTATAGAATACAGGACACCAAGAGTGAACCTTAGTGAAACTCTGAACTTTGAGTAATCACGATATGACGTTGGTTCACTGATTGTAACAAATGTACCTCTCTGGCGCTAGATGTGGATGACAGTGGGGGAGGCTGTACATGTGTGGACAGGAAATACATGGAATATCTTAGGACTTTCCACTCAGTTATGTTGTAAACCTTACATAAAAAAAAAAACTTTTGCCAGGTATAGTAGCCTATCCCTGTAATCCCAGCTACTCAGAAGGCTGAGGCAGGAGAATTAGAAGTTCATGACCAGCTTAGGCATGTTAGTGAGACCCTGTCTCAAAGGAAAAAATGAAAAGGGGCTGGAGATGTAACTCAATGGTAGAACGCTTACCTGGTATGCTCAAGGCCCTGGGTTTAAACCTGAGTAATCAAAATAAATAAAGTCTACAATAAAAGGGTAGAGGAGAATTGGGAAATCTTCATATTGTAGAAAAACTATGCAAAAATATTTCATATTTATATAAATGGAAATTCCATTTCTTAAAGAATAGAGGGTAAAATATTTTAAAAAGCTGCCTATACTCAAGATGAAACAGAAAACCTGAGGCATTCTGACACAGTAGATAGAACATTTAACCCCAGAAAGAAGAGACCTGCTTTGGATCTTAGCTGTCACTGAGTAATTCCCATAATTTCACAAGGTCTGTTTTCTCAGCTGCAAAAATCTAGGGGTTGATGTGTGATATCCAAAGGGCCTCTGTGTTTGGCATATCTGTGCTTATATTTGCATGTAGTCTAACATAATGGATAAGTGTATGGAGTCTGGAGTTAGAATGCTCAGGTTAAATCTCAGCACTTCATACCCAACCTGTGTGACCATACACAAGTTACAAGACTTACTGAGCTTTGGTTTCCTCATCTGTAAACTAAAGATAACAGTAAACACTTTCCTGGGTTATTGTGAAGAATCAATTAAAAAATCTAAAAAGTGCCTGAAACCATAAATACTAGGTAAATATAAGATACTGTAAATACAGACTATAGATCTGTTATTCTGATACCTTTTGCCACCACTTAGGGCACAAAACTCTGCACCTATATGTAGTTGCAAGGAACAGAAGGTAAATGGAATTAACCAATTGGAGTTTGTCAGGTTCCCCTTTTGGGAAAGGAATGAAAGGAATCTTAAAAGATCTGAGTGGTCAGGACCTCTGGGTTATGATTCAGCCACAGTCAACTGTCAAATTTTCCCACAGCTCAGTGGAAAGTCACTGAAAACACCATAAAAATAGTACAAACCTCCTTCAGTGTTACTCTACTAGGATGCACCGCTGACTCAGGAGGTCTGAAATACTGTATTGGTGTCCTGGCAGGGACAGGGATCTAAGCAGACTTGGCAGATTTTTTTCCAACCATAATACTAAGTATCTGCAACTGCTTTTGCTTATACTAGTGATGCTGCCAGACTTGAGCCTGTGAGACCTTGTTGTCAGCCCAGTTGCAAGGCATCAAAGAAGAAAAGTTTCATGGTCCAAATTGTTTTTCAGGCAGAAACAATGATGTAGTAAGTATCACGGGTTATTTCAGAATTTAGAATCTCAAGCGTCGATCCCCTGGACTCCCTATCGTCTCTGTGGATGAAGAATGCAAATGCTATGCATGTCAGAACATGCCAAAACAAAACCCATCACTCTGCAGAACTAATACTCACTAATAGAAAACAGAGTACAGAGCCTGGACTGAGAGTGTAGCACAGTGGTAGAGTGCTTACTAGCATGCATGAGGCCCTGGGATTTATCCCCAGCACTGGGGTGGGGGTGGGGATATGAGCACCACTTTGACAGAGCATTTATTAATGATAGTCACTAAGATTAAGTTTTCTCAACACCAGCAGAAGTTTCATCTGTTAATGTAACTGTCTGCAGTTTAAACAGAAGCAGAAACATCCACGTATTTGCCTGTTCTAATATCTTTCAGTCTTCTTGGATCATGTTCCCAAATTTGAGTTCAAGATCCTTTTTTTTTTTTTTAGTTCCGGAGATCAAACTCTGGTCCTTGCGCTTGCGCAGCAGGCGGCAAAACCACTGAGCTAAATCCCCGGCCCCTCAAGATCCTTTTTTATCACTCTGATTATTTCATGTTTTTTCTTTTTCTAGCCTTGCGCAGGACACTTGCATCTAGCCCTACATCATGATGTTCAAGTAACTTAGGGGTTGGTGATCCAGTCCAAAGCCATTTTTACTTCTTACTGTCCCCTTTCAAGAGCAGAGATGGCATGAATCATAGCTGATCTGGATTTCCCCCTATACTAAGGCCTACTCAATACAAGAATAGACTGAAACCTAAGCCTCTTGCTAGATTTTTGATGCCATTCACCAGACATTGGTAGTTCTAACATACTTTTTTTTCTTTTAAAAAATTATGTGTAGTGGCCGGGGATTTAGCTCAGTGGTTCCAGTCCCTGCCTCGGAAGCACAAGGTCCTGAGTTCGATTTCCGGTACCCAAAAAACCAAAAAAAATTGTGTGTACATTTGTTGTTTTTAATTAACACATAAAAGTTATATATATATACATATGTATACAGGTATATATATATACACACACACATATATCTATACAGGTATATATACACATATGTATGTATAGATACTATGTGATTTTCCTTTTTCTTTTTTTTTTTTGGTACTGGCAATCGAACTCAGGGCCTTCTGCTTGTGCAGCAGGTGGCAAAACCACTGAGCTAAATCCCTGGCCCTGTGATTTTATTTTTTTGAGACAGGGTCTTGTTATGTAGTCCAGGCTGGCCTCGAACTTTCAGCAATCCTCCTGCCTCACCCTCCCAAGTGCTGGGATTACAGGTATTACCACCACAGCAGGCCTCAGGTGATGTTTTTGTTTATTTGTTTTTTAGGTACCGGGAATCGAACTCAGGACCTTGTGCTTTCAAGGCAGGTGCCAGAACCACTGAGCTAAATCCCCGGCCCCCCCTTTTGATTTTTTTTTTTTGGTACCGGGAATTGAACTTGGGTCCTTCCGCTTTTGAGGCAGGCCCTGGAACCACTGAGCTAAATCCCCGGCCCTAATGTGATGTTTTGATACATGAATATTTTATATAATATTCAGATTAGGATAAGGATATCTATCTTCTCAAATATTTATTATTTCTTTGTGGTAAAAATACTCAAAATTCTTTTTTTCTAGCTTTCCTGAAATACATAACACATTATCATTACCTATAGTCACCCCACTGTGCAATAGAACATAAACATCTTAACGTAACTTATACCCATTAACCCATTAACCATTGCTTCTCCATTCTTTCTTCTTCACTCTTCTCCACAGCTGGTGACCACTGTCTACTCTCAACCTCTATGAGATCAACTTTTTTAGACTTCACAAGAGTGAGATCATGTGAAAATTGTCTTTCTGTGCCTGGCTTATTTCACTTAACATAATAACTTCTAGTTTCATTCACATCATAAATAAAAAGATTTCATCCTTTTTATGTCTGAATAGTATTCCATTGTGTGTGTGTGTATAATTTTTTTCTTTTTCTTTTTTTTTGGGGTGTGGTGGATTGGGAATTGAACCCAGGGCCTTCACACTAAGCTACATTATCGGGCCTTTTAAATTTTTTAAATTTTGAGACGAGGTCTCTCTGAAAGTTGCCCAGACTGAGCTCAAACTTATAATGCTCAGCCTCCCAGAATGCTGAAATTATAGGTGTGTACCACCCACCATTCCTGACTTTTCCTGTCTTTTCTTTTCTGTTTTTCTCTTCCTTCCTTCCTTCCTTCCTCTCATTTTTCCACGGAGCTTCATCCCCAGCCCTTTTTAAAATATTTTACTTTTGAGATAGAGTTTCACATAGTTTCCCCGGCTGGGCTCAAACTTGTGATTCTCCTGCCTCAGCCCCCTCAGTAGCTGGGATTATAGGCATGCACCGCTGTGCCTATATATACTACATATATATATATATATATATATATATATATATATATATATTTTTTTTTTTTTTTTTTTTTAAATCTTTTTTTGGGGGGGTACTGGGGATCGAACTTGGGACCTTGCGCTTGCGAGGCAGGCACTGGAACCACTGAGCTAAATCCCCAGCCCTATACTGTATATTTTTTATCCATTTGTCAGTTGATGGATGCTTAGGTTGTTTCCACTTCTTTCTTTGCTATTTGAATAGATAGTATTGCAACAAACACAGGAGTATAATATCTCTTCATACCAACTTTATTTCCTTTGGACATATACCCAGTAGTGGGCTTGTGGGACCATGATGGCTGTACTAAATTACAATCCTACCAGTAATATATAAGGGTTCCCTTTTCTCCACAGCCTTACCAGTGTTTCTAATCTTTTGTCTTTTTGACAATAGCCAATCTAACTAAAATGAGATGATATATCATTGGGGTTTTGATTTACATTTCTCTGATAATTAGTGATGTTGAGCATTTTTTATATATCTGCTGGGTTTTTCTATGTCTTCCTTTGAGGGCTATTTATGTCTATTATCCATTTTTAAATTGGATTACTTGGTTTTTGTTTTGTTGCTATTGAGTTATTTAGGTCCTTCCATAGTCTGAATGTTTACCTCTTATCAGATGTATAATTTACAAATATTTTCTTCCACTATAGGTTGTCTCTTCATTCCATTTATTTTGCAGAAGCTTTTTAGTTTGATGTCATCCCATTTATCTGTTCTTGTTTTTGTTTCCTGTGCTTCTGGAATCTTTTCCCAAAAAAATCCTCACCCATCCCAATGTCTATATTTTCTTTTAGTAGTTTCATAGTTTCAGGTCTTGCATTTTAGTCTTCAATCCATTTTTAGTTGGTTTTTTGGTATATAATAAGAGACAGGGGTCTAGTTTCATTCTTCTGCTTGTGGATGTGCATAACTCACTCTTAACAACATTTTAGGGGTCCTGGCACCTCCACTCTGAAAATTTCTGCCCTTGGTGCCACAACTTCTTTGTATGCTTTTTTGTTTTTAGATTGAGCCTGCTCTTTGTAGAAAAATCTACTCCATGGTATTTGAAATGCCAAATGGTATATAACTCTTTTTAGATACAGAAACTGAAGCCCGTCATTGACTTCCCTCAGTTCATAGGGACACTCATTAACAGGGCTCAAGCCCCAAATGTATACTTCCCCAAATTCTCTTTCCTATTAAGCCAGGAAATATCTTCTTTCTTAAAGCATCTATTTCCTTTTTCTTTTTTTTTTTTTCTGGTACTGGGGATCAAACTCAGGACCTTGTGCTTGCGAGGCAGGTGTGGTGCCACTGAGCTAAATCCCCGACCCTAAAGCATATATTTCCAAACCAGGGGTAAGGAAAAGTGGAGGGAATGAGCCTCTCATTGAAGGAAGGGAGGGCTGATGGAAGATTAGAACTCAGGCAATGGGCTGGGGAAGTGGCTCAGTGGTAGAGCACTTGCTTAGCATGAGGTGAACTTGGATTCAATCCTTAGTAACCAACTCCGCCCCCCCCCCAAAGAAAAAGAGCCCTGGTGATGAGAGGGCTCTGGGAAGGCAGAAGGTTCAGAGAAGCAGTAAGTATCTTGTCGTGGACGGAAAGTGGAGAGGGTACGGTAAGGTGAGAAAAAGGCACAGAGAGGTTTCAGAGGCACTGCAGTTGGCCTACTTGAAAATCTCACCCAGCCAAACAGATGCAAGTGCTCTTCCAGATCTTATTATTTCTACAGCTGCGACTTAAGTGCTGCTTATCTTTCCTCCAGGAGATTCCTTGGACTAAAACCAATGGGAGTCCAGGCTTTGGGAGAGTCTCATCAGAGCAGATGGGCCAGCAGCAGCAGAAAGCTTGTTGCCTTTGGCTGAGAGCACCATTCTGGAAGTGAACATTCTTGGGAGTAAACCCCAGCAGGCTCAGCTACAGGCCTGAGTGAAGTGCCCTGCTTCTCCTTGAAGAAGGACTTTGTGTACTCCTACATCTTTCCACCCCTCTTGCACATGTTAAAAATCACATTCTCAGAGTACTCTTCAGCTTAAAGTTGTTCCGGAGCATCCCCAGGAGGACAGCTTATTAGTGTCTTTGGTCCCTTGATCCCTTGGAAGTGCATGGCATGGAGGGTCAGGAGACTTGGATTCTGGTTACTATGGAATCACTAATTTTTCCTAGAACCTTGGGACTAAATTGTTCCTCCCTGGGCTGCAGTTTCCTCAGCTGCAAGGTTGTTTAAGAATAGCTGCCATAGGGCCGGGGATTTAGCTCAGCGGTTTCGCCGCCTGTTGCGCAAGCGCAAGGACCCAAGTTTGATCCCCAGCACCAAAAAACAAAAAAGAATACCTTCCATTCATGAAATGTTCACTATGTACCAGACATTATCTCACTGAATTCTTTCAATAGTCCTAGGACATATATACTATTATTGCCCTACTTTACAGATAATGAAACTGAGGCTTATAATTTAATAGTTTAACTACCCTATTTAAATCGCCAGTCTGTCCAAGCATGGTCCCAAGTTCTTTTTTTTTCGGGGGGGAGGGTACCAGGGATTGAACTCAGGACCTTGTACTTGCGAGGCAGGCGGCAGAACCACTGAGCTAAATCCCCAGCCCGGTAGCATGTTCCTATAATCCCCACTACTTGGGAGGCTGAGATAGAAGGATCATTTGAACCCAGGAATTTAAGACCAGACTGAGCAACATAGCAAAACCAGACCTGTGCCAGGGTCTTAAAAAAAAAAGTCCATGAGCCAGTAATCCCAGAACTCAGGAGGCTGAGGCTGGAGGATCACCATAAATTCAAGGCCAGCCTGGGCTACAAGGTGAGTTCAAAGCCAGCTTGAACTACATAGCAAGATCCTGTCTGACCCCTCCCCCAAAAGTTGCCAACCCCTAACCCTGGCAAACACTCCTTTTTCTGCTTTATTTTAGCTTTGGCATTTAGTAACACGTGAAATATTACATATTTTATTTTTTTGTTTGCCCTTATCTTTACAAGATGGTAAGTTCTACTCTTGAAGACATTGGCATAGGAAAAGACTTTATGAACAAAACCTCAGTAGCAAGGAATTAGCACACAGAATCAACAACTGGGATCTCATCGTATTAAAAAGCTTCTGCAATGCAAGAGAAACCACCAACAGAGCCAAGAGACAACCTACAATGTGGGAAAAATTTTTTTATCACCTGTTCCTCAGGCAAAGGACTACTATCTAGAATATATGACTTCTTTTTTTTTTTTTTTTTTTTGGTACCGGGGATTGAACTCAGGACCTTGCACTTGTGAGGCAGTTGGTGGCACCACTGAGCTAAATCCCCGGCCCCTATCTAGAATATATAAAGAACTTAAAAAAATCAGACCCCCCAAATTCAAAGACCCAATACACAAATGGGCATCTGAAATGAACAGACATTTCTCAGACAAAGAAGTAAAAGTAGCAAATAAACATATGAAAAAATGTTCAACATCACTGGTCATTCAAGAGATGCAGATGAAAACAACACTGAGATTCCACCTCACTCCAGAAAGAATGGCTGCCACCAAGAAATCAACCAATAACAAATGCTGGTGGGGGTGTGGGGAGAAAGGAACCCTTCTCCATTGCTGGTGGGAGTGCAGACTGGTGCAACCACTGTGGAAATCAGTATGGAGATACCTCAAAAAACTAGGATTAGAGGTCCCATTTGACCCAGCTATTCCTCTACTGGTATCTTCCTGAAAGAATTATACCACAGTGATATATGTGCACCCATGTTTATAGCAGCACAGTTTGTAATAGCTAAAGCTTGGAAATAACCCAAGTGCCCATCAACTGGAGACTGGATAAAAAAAATGTGTTGTTTTTTTTTTATAAAATGGAGTACTACTCAGCCATAAAGAATGAAAAATTAAAGACATTTATAGCTAAATGGATGCACCGGAGGTGATACTCTTAAGTGAAATAAATAGGACACACATGTAAATACCGAATAGTTTCTCTGGTGTGAGAAACTGAAAGTGTAAATAAGGATTAAAATGAATAATTGATAATGTGAAATAGGAAGAAAAGGTCCAAAGAGGTAGGGGAAGTGGGAGGGGTAGGGGAAAGGAATGAAGGGAAAGGAAAAAATATGAGAAAAACAATGGAAACAAAGCCTTTGTAAATAGGGAGGGATGGTGGGATTGAAGGGAGGATGGGGGAATGGGGAAATAAGAACCAAGATACATCATGTACAGGTGCAAGTTCCCAATGATGAATGTAAATGTATTGTATACCTAAAATGTACCAATGAAAGAACTTAAGAGAAAAAAAAGATGGTAAGTTTTATTAAGGAAATGGATTTTGTCTTTTTGTTGTTACTGTTATTGTTACTGTTCATCAGCTGGGTCTCCAAGGCCTAGTATTATGTCTGGCACACAGTAGGCACTCAGATATTGGTTGAATGAAAAATTATTGAATGAATTCTTTATAGGAGTGTAAATTGATGTAGTAGTAGGGAAGTCAGTTTAGCTGTGGTAGTATTTAACAGGCACTAACCTTTGGACTCTGCAACACCAGAACTAAGAAGTCATCCTATCGGGCTGGGGATGCTCAGTGGTTCCGCCGCCTGCTGTGCAAGCGCAAGGACCTAAGTTCAATCCCTGGTACCAAAAAAAAAAAGAATTCATCCTATATGTTCATGAATGTACCTAAAACCATAAGTGCAAAGCTATTTACTGTAACACTGTTTGCTAGAAAAAGGCTAGAAACAACCAATATACTCATCAACAAGGGGAACTTGTTAAATAAATTTATAGGTTCTTACAGTTGGTTCCACATATAGGTGGAAAAGAATGAAGTGAATCTGCATGCACGGTACGGATACACAACAGCCTAAGAGATATATTATCAAGTGAAAAAAAGCAGAGTGAAGAACAATGTATCATTGTTTCTTCATTCTGTTTGTATTAAAAGAAAGGATATGATATTTAAGAGATATTTGTTTATGCTTGGACCATTTCTAGAAGACAAGAAACAAATGGTTGCTGCTGAGGAAAGGATCAGAAATTCCAGGTTAGGGGCTGGGGATTTAGCTCCGTGGTTCCACCTCCTGCCCTGTGAGTGCAAGGACCCGAGTTCAATCCCTGGTACCAAAAAAAAAAAAAAAAGAAAAAAGAAATTCCAGATTGGGATAGAGACTATATCCTTATTAAGATATCCTTCACAGGGCTGGGGATTTAGCTCAGTGGTTCTGGCCCCTGCCTTGCAAGCGCAAGGTCCCAAGTTCGATCTCTGGTACCAAAAAAAAAAAGATATCATTCACAAACCATACAATTGACCCATTTAAAGTGTGTAACTCAATAGTTTTTGGTATATTAATTTTTGAAGATTTTATATATATATATCATAAAATTTTCTATTTTAGCCCTTCTAAGTATATAATTGAATGGCATTAATTACATTCACAATATTGTACAAACATGGCCAAAATTTACAAAACTTTTTCATTACCTCAAACAGAAACTGCGACCATTACAGTGTGATCTTTTATAGTATTTGATTTTTTAAAATGATGTGCATGTATTACTTTTTATTTTGAAAATTAAAAACAGAACATATCAGGCTTAGGAAACTTAATAATTTGCCTAAGATCCTGCAGCTCATATTCTAGAGCAACAACCTCGATTTTTGTTCTAAAATATTAAAAACTCTTGCAAAGGATCAAATTGTGGCCATCCTTCTGGGTACCTGAAGGGTACTTTTGATTTCATGTAGCCCCCCTAATTTTATAAGTGAGATGACAGACTCAGAGAAGCAAGGTGGCCACTACACGTCAGGAAGCCCATGGGTAGCAGCCCCTCTATGTAAAGGGCAGTATTCAAAGTGGGCGATACAACAGGTCTTTTGCTCCTTGACAAAAAGTGGGGCTTGACCTTCTCCTGCACCCAGTGGGACTTGGCGGTCTCCCAGTTCGGCTGTCTCTTACACGGCCCATGTACCAGTATGGTCTGGTAGTACAGACTGGGGCCATCGCACACACCCTGATGTCACTGTTTCTGTTTATTGAAAACTGGGCAGCAAGCTTGCAGGGCCTATTTCAATTTTTGTTTCTAGGAAAATTTTTCTCATTGCCCTCCACATCCAAATCCCCATGTAATTCTTAACTCATAACATTATCACTTGGAACATATAATTAACAATCAGAGAACGGCACGAAACATTTTATAGTTATGTCAGTTTTCTGAGTCCATTCTGCCCACTAGTGTAAGCTCCAGGAAGATGGGAGTTGAGTAGCTGATTCCCTCCAGTAGGTCCCCAGTAGATGGTTGATGGCTGGTTGGATTGAGATGGGCCATTCTGGGGGAAAAATGATTTTAGGTCTTAGCTCTTCAAAAGGTTGCTCTGCACTGCTCACCAGAACCATCTATTAGGTCACAGAATATAGGAATTGAAGCAGATTGTGGCTGTCCTTCACTTGGTGGAAACCAAGTAGGCTCCTTCCCTCGTTCACTTATCTTAGCATTCATTGCACCTTCACTTATCTGACCGTTTGATTCCTGTTCATCTTTTCTTCCTCCCTTCTGCCCTCAGTAAACTGGAAATTCTATGAGAACATGGACCACATTTTGCTTGATTCATCATTGTATCTCTAGTACCAAGCCTGGCTCATAGTAAGGCTTAGAAAATGTTTGTTGACAGATTGGATGAATGAATATAACACTTTATGTTATAGGTAAGGAAACCGAGGCCCGAGGAGATCAGGTTCCTTTGTGGTAGAGCTGGGGCAACTAGACAAGTCTGCTGATTCTCCGGCCAGCCAGCATTCTCTCTATGTTCCTCTTTCCTCTCAGTGTTGGAGTTGGAAAATGTTGGAGTCTAGTCCAACCATTTGATTTTTAAAATGGGAAACTGAGGCCTAGAGAGAAGGATTTGCCTGACATCACAGAAAGAGGCACTGGCAGAGCCAAACCAAGTACCTAGATCTCCTGACTCCCAGCCTATTGCTCTGTCTTTGTAAAAGCATAGAAAAAACAAAGCTGCATTAGGCTTCTTGCCAAGCCCCTGCAGGAGGTCACATAGCGGAGCAGCTCTCAGAGTCCCTTGTCTATTCTTAGCCTGAACTTTTAGTGACTCTGATCTTCAGCAGCCTTTTTTCCTCCTTTTTACTTTGCATTTGGCTTGTTGTGTATATGTAGTGTGTGTTTTGAATAAATGGTGCTACGTGTAGGAAACAAACTTCAGCACAGTCCTGCTTACAGAGGCCCTGAAAAGAACAAACGTGAGAGAAGGGGCCCTGAGAAAACAATCGGTTTCCCTTCCTCTGAAGTGACCCCATGTCCCAGAGCTGCCCTCTGCTGCCTGTCACAACTGCCAACACAGGCTGAACCCCTCACACAATAAGGAGGAAATCACCAGAAAGAATTTGCAAGGAGGATTTGCATTGAATGAGCCTGTCAGTATTGGCCGCTGAAGCCTCATTTTGGTGCAGACCAAAAATCAGCTCTTCCAAGTTATAGCAGTCTCTCTTCTAAGGGCCACTTTGATTTCCCATCTACAAGTCATCATTTGCCACGGTACATGAATGAAAAATCTCCTTTTTGTTGATTTTTGTTTGTTTTTTTGAGACAGGGTCTCACAATGTAGTTCAGGCTGGCCTTGAACTCACTATGTAGCCCAGGCTGGCCTCAAACTCTCAGTGATCGTCCTGCCTCAGCCTCCCAAGTGCTGGGATCACAGGTGTGCACCACCACACCTGGTTCACAAAAACCTTTTCTAACACGATTCTAATCTCTCAAAGCCTGCTGACTTCTATCTTCACTTGGCCAAACACATGGCCTGAACAGGGACACAAGAATTTAAACTGCTACTGACCTTCAATTACTTGGGAAAGGCAAAACCACGGAGGACAGAAGGTACTGATGTTACCCATGTGCAAAATGACCCATGAGAAGAACAGGCTTGCATCAAGCTCAAATGGGGCTGAGGTTTCTCTGGGCAAGGCTAAGTCAAGGAAAATTCAAGGGAGGAGCTTGAACTAGGTCTTGTGTATTAGTTGTTTGTTGCTGTGTAAAAAATGACTTTAATATTTAGTGGTTTAAGATAATAAACATGTATTAGCCAACAGTTTCCATGGGTCAAGAGCCCAGATGTAGCTTAGCTGGGTGCCTCTGGCTCAAGGTTTCGCATGAGTTTGCATTCAAGCTCTCAGCCTGAAGGCCCACCCAAGATTGAGGAGAATCCAACGGAAAGCTTGCTGAAGTGGTCTTTGGCAGGCCCGCATCTCTTGTGACACAGGCTGTAAGACTTGGTGCTGACTTTTCTCAGGGTAAGAGATTTAAGAAACAATAGTGACCAAGATGGACATCACAGTCCTTTCCTAACCTAACTTTAGAAGTGATGTTCTTTCACTTTTGCTCTATTCACAGTGCTCAATGTAACAATTTTTTTCAGCTCTACAGTGGTGTGAAAGCATACTCATAAAACCATTCTTTTTTTTACATTCAGTATAGCACTCAGTAAATTACACAAGGTATTCAAGACTTTACTGTAAGCAGGCTTTGTGTTAGATGATTTTACCCAACTAAAGGCTAATTTAAGTGTTCTGGGTACATTTAAGGTAAGGTAGGCTAAACTCTGCTGTTTGGTAGCTTAGGTATTTTAAATCCATTTTGACTTAAGGATATTTGCAATTTAGTTCTTTCTTTTTTTTTTTTTGGTACTGGGGATCGTTCTCAGGACCTTATGCTTATGAGGCAGGCAGTGGAACCACTGAGCTAAATCCCCGGCCCAATATTTGCAATTTAGAATAGGATTATCAGGATGTACCTTTGTTGTTAAGTCAAGAAGCATTGATTGATTGATGATTGACTGATTGATGTACTAGGGATTAAACCCAAGACCTTTTCACTGAGTTACATCCCTAGCCGTTTATTTTTACAGAGCCTCAACAAGTCACTAAATCCCCAGACTGAGCCCAAATTTTCAATCCTCCTGCCAGGATTACAGGCATGCTGCACCATGCCCACCTGCATTTATTTTGTTCATCAGAAGCAATTCATTAGCCTGCATAGAAGGATGTTGAATACCAAGAGGCAGCTGTCCTTGGGGGCTGTCTTAGAGGCTGCCTCTAACACCTTACTGGATGGATAGAGTTTAAATAAGGCATAGGAAGGGATGTGACTGTGGTTGATTTGATTGCAGCAAGGCATTGAGTAGGAGGGTAGAAGATATCTGGGGAGGTTCACTGGACCCAGATTGAACGGGGTTTTCAATGCCCAGCCAAAGAGTTTTATTTTTATCCTCCGGCTCTTGTCTATATTCTCTCACTCAACTGTAAGCTCTAGAAAGATAAGTTCTATGTCTACTTTATTCTTATTATATCTCTGGGGTTTATAATAGAGGCTGGCATGTAATAGGTGATCAAGAAAAGTTGTTGACTGAATAAACCTGTGAAGTTAATTTGTAAGGAATAATAATGCAGTTACTGGATTTGGTTTTATATTTCTGACAAAATTCAAACTCAAGCCCACACAATTAATTTTGGAGCTCCCAACCAAGATATAAATGTTGTCCTTTATTTCTAAGAAATCATTATGCAAATTACCCAGCACATATCACAGTGGGAAGTTAAGCTTTAATCACAGGCCTACATCCTTTACTTTGATGAAAAGCTCTTTAAACAGCTTATCACTGGGTTGAGTGTGCTTCCTGTTCCCTCATCCACACTCTTACAAAAAGGAATGATAGCAGGGTGTGGGGATGCACACCTGTAATGCTAGCTATTCAGGAGGCTGAGGCAGGAGGACCACAAGTTTAATCTCAGCCTAAGCAACTTAGTGAGACCCTGTCTTAAAATAAAACATTTTTTTTCCTGTATCAGAAATCAAATTCAGGACCTTGCACTTGCCAGACAGATGTGGTGCCACTGAGCTAAATCCCTGGCCCAGAACATTTTTTTAAAAGGCTGGCAAAGTAGATCAGTGGTAGAGTGCTTGCCTAGCATGCAATTGAGCCCATGGGTTCAATCCCCAGCAACGTACACACACACACACACACATACACACATACAGAGGAATGATAATCTCCCACTTGTGGAAATGATGGTTGATGATTCTTAAAATTTTTTCACATCATGATCTCATGTGGCATTACCACTGCCTGCCTGCAAGGTAGCAGAGGTAACAGATGAGGAAACAAACCCACGAGGTCACCAGGTTCTCTCAGTCACGGTCAGAGAGTGTGGACTCTGGTCTCCGACTCTCGGGCTGTCATTCTCATGCTCAGGACTGGTCTGAGCAGTGCGCCCACTTAGATTCTAACTGTCCATTTCTTCCTCCTGCCCTACTCCAGCAAAACTCACCCACCTTTCAAAGTTCTGCTATTAGAGCCAGGGATTTAGCTCAGTGGCACCGCACCTGCCTCACAAGTGCAAGGTCCTGAGTTCGATCCCTGGCACCCCCCCACCCAAGAAAAAGTTCTGCTATTAGATTTCAGTGTGCCAGCTAGCTCGATAAATCAATGATTATAAACAAACTATATTTATTTGTAAATACATGGGTTATTACTCAGGAAGAATCTTGGCCAAATAGATCCTGGCCAAACAATGATATTGATATGATATACAGTTTGAAAAATAATTTTAGCCAAAATTATATAAAATAGATACTTTTATTTTCTGTTTTCCAGATAAAGAAACAGAGGATAGATAGCTAGACCAGTGTCACACAGGTAGGTAGCAGAGGTGGGACTTGAACCCCACACTGTGTGTACTTTTTAGTACGTCCTGCTTTACACCCAAATGTCATTAGTTATCTCAGAATTACTTGTCACCCTGAAGTTCTCCTTTAAATATTCAAAGATGTAGCTCTGTCCCTCCTGCTCTAGTTTACCCTGATCTACCTCATTTGAGCTCTCACAGTGCTTGGACTTCAACCTCAGCTCAACCCCTGCTTAGCTTGATGACCACAAACTTTTTATTTCACCTCATGGGATTTTGTTTTTTCATCTGTGAAAGTGGAGCATTGAATGGGATCATTTTCCAGTCTAATAAACTGATTGTGTTTATCTTCCCTGTCATTCATTTAAGAAATATTTATTGGGCTGAGAATGTAGTTCAGTGATAGAGTGCTTGCCTAGCATATGTAAGGTTCTGGGTTCCCAGTACCAGAAAGAAAAGAAAAAAGTGAGGGAGGCAGGGAGGGAGAAAGGAAGGAAGGAAGGAAGGAAGGAAGGAAGGAAGGAAAGCTTGAGCTCCTGCTATGCTCGGGCACAGTGCTAGGTACTGAGGCAGAGCAATAAAGGAGACAGACAAGGTTCCTGCCCTTTGGGAGTTTACTTTCTTTCTTTTTCTTTTTTTGGGGGGAGGGGCGGGGAGCTTACTTTCTAACATGCTAGGGAAGAACCCTTGGCAGCGTCTAGTTAATTCCTTTTATAGATGAGAAGTGAGTCACAAGGGTGAGCCTCACCCAGAGTCACAAAACAAGAAGTAGCAGAAAAGGGATTCAGGATGTCAGGTCTTTTCATTCCTAGTTTGGAGTGTTTTTCTTCCAAGTATGCTTTGTATTGTGAGTTCTCTTGGAACGTGGTTTGTCTCAGCTTGCTAAAGGTCCTGTACCTCTGATGAGTGTTTATTTCTGTGGTCCGGCACTGCCCTGTGCTGCTGCTGCTAGAAGCTGACAATAGAACTCAATCTCAGACGCCACACTCATGGAATCACCGTTTTTATCTCTTGAAACAGGAGCTCTCCAGTTTCCACTGATTTTATTTACTTACTTATTCATTTATGTATTTTTGAGACAGGGTCTTGTTTTGTCATGCAGGCTAATCTTGAACCCACTCACTATGTAGCCCAGGGTGGCCTTGAACTCATAGCAAACCTCCTGCTTCAGCCTCCTAAGTGCTGGGATCACAGGTGTGAGCCACCATGCCCTGAGTCCAGTGAAATTTAAGACACAGGGCTACAACCAAAGTGGGACTCCCAGAGTACTAGTCCTGCTACTACAAGCATCCGGGCTCTGCCCAGTAGGACTTCTTTCTCATTCCTTTCATCCTGCTGGAAGCTAGGGTCTCTTTCCACTACTGGACTGTGTGTTTTTTGTGCCTCTCACTACATTTCTGTCCCCTTGCTCTTCTTCAAATTAGGACCTGGAGCAACTGACTGTAGACCTAGGCCTGCTCAGATATTTTTCTTACACTTGCCCAAAACCTTTACCACCCTTTGAATCTGGTTTCTTGAGGTAAGACAGCCGAGACTCAGACTCTGACTTCCTGGGGCAGCAGTCAGCACTGGGTGGGATCAGCCTGCACTGCTTTCCGAATGGAAGCACCTTCCTGTGCGTACTGTGCATACCCACAGCTGCTCATAACACCCAGCACCAGCAGGTTGGCATCTACATGTGGAGCGTCTGTTCCCACTGCTGGTGTTCAGCGCATTCATTTCACCACCCTTCACCTTGGCCATGTTTTGTAATTTTAAAATTTATCAAAGTCATCCAGGCACAAATTTTCAAAAGTAAACCTGCAGGGCATGGCGGTGCATGTCTGTGTCCTATCTACTCAGCGGGCTGAGGTGGGAGCGTCTGTCACAAGTTTGAGGCCAGCTTGGGCAACTCAGCAAGACTGTCTCCAAATTAAAAAGTAAAAGCACTATAGATGTAGCTTGGTGGTAGAGTGCCTGCCTAGCATATGCAAGACCTAGGTTCAATCCTCAGAACATCAAGAGAAAGAGGGAGAAAAAGTGAACTCTTTCAGTAAGGTTTGTTGAGCCAAAAGTGGTTCTCAGCCTCCTACCCATCCCAACCCTGTTTCCCTTTCCCTAGAGGAACCACTTTCAACTTGTTTAACTAATTCTTTTGGAATTTACTTATCTCTAAATGACATGTTTATAATGTTACTTCCTGAAGTTTCAATTTAGGCATCATCTGTTGATTTCCCACTATAAGAAATAAGGATCTACTTTTTTTGTACTTGTACCCTCTACACGTACATACCCTCCTCACATCCCCTTGCTTCCAATATAGTTATAGTTTAATTTTTGCAAGATCAGTAGTGTACTCGTTATTGTGAAAATGCAAATGCCAGTCAAAGCTAAACCTTTCAGTAGACTACAATTGCTTTTCCTTTCCAACATCTTTTTGTTTTGATTATCTTGTTTTTCAATGCACTTATGTTTCTAAGGTCTTCTCTCTAATCACTAATCACCTAAACACTGCTAATTATCTTGAGCTCCTCTTGATGTGCTTTTTTTTTGGTACAGGGGATCGAACTTGGGACCTTGGCAGCTGCGAGGCAGGTGGCGGAACCACTGAGCTAAATCCCCAGCTTGATGTGCTCTTCTTGAGAAGGTTTCTTGGAGCCTCCCTCCTGCTCTGTCACCCTGGGACCTCCTGTCACCATCATTTCGGGGCGGGGGGGGTAGTATTCCCTTGCCTCTTTCCTGTGTTGGGTGCCTGTTTCCTGGGTCCCATGTTTTTTGTTTTGTGCTTTCTCCCCTTCCCCTGTGTGTGTGTGTGTGTGTGTGTGTGTGTGTATGTGTGTGTGTGTGTGTGTGGCATATATCCTTCAAGAGTTTCCTGAGAGTACATAGGAGATACATTTTTCCAAATCCTGAGTATCTGAAAATGTTTAACACTGAAGAGTTGAATTCTAGGTAAGAAGTCATTTTGCTCAGAACCTTAATAGCACAGCCCATTGTCTTCCAGCTTCGAATGCTGCTGTCAAGGAGGTCAAAGCCATTATGACTCCATTCTGTATTTGGCCTTGCAAGATTTCTGTGTTCCCTGCATTGAGAAATTTAACAATGATATCCTTGCTGTTCTGGCCACTCAGTGGTCCTTTCATTCTTTTTTTTTTTTTTTTTTTTTGGTACCGGGGATCAAACTCAGAACCAGTGAGCTAAATCCCCAGCCCTGGTCCTTTCATTCTTAAAACTCACATCTTTTTGTTCTGGAGTGTTTTCTTGACTTATTTTCTTTCTTTTGTTTGGTTTCAAAACTCTTGTTATTTAGACATTTAGACATCTCATCTGTTCCTTCCTATTTCTATGTCTGTCTTTTTATTTTACTTTCTGGGAAACTTCCTCCATCTGTCTTCTAATCCTCTATTAAGTATTTGGTTTCTGATGTCATACTTTTCTTCCCAAGAGCTCCTACTATAGATTTTGCTCTTAAAAAAAAAAAATCCCTTGTAGTGGAGTTTTAGATATATGAAATAAAATGCATGCGTTTAGTTCATTGTTTTTAACCCAGTGTCTCTATATGGCTAGTTACTTAATAATTCTGGCTGGTATACTTTGGATTTGGAATGTCGCCCTAAAGCCCACTTACTAAAGTCTAGGTCCCCTGCCCTTGGCACTATTGGGAGGTGGTGAGCCTTTAGGAGATAAGGTCTTAGATCATTGGTGGGGGTGCCTTCAAAAAGGAGTGTGGGGCCCTGGTCTCTTCCACCTTCTCTCTGTTGCTTCAGTGGAGTGAGGTGAGCAGACCTCCTCTGCCATGCACTCCCATCATAATGTAGGTTGCTTCCACAGGCCCAAAGTGATGCAGCTAATCGGTCACTGTCTGATACTTTTTTTTTTTTTGGTACCGGTGATCAAACTTGGGTCCTTGCGCTTTCGAGGCAGGCGCTGGAACCACTGAGCTAAATCCCCAGCCCGACTGTCTGATACTTTTGAACATTTGAATCTCACAGCCTACCTATTGATCTTGGGATCTCATTCAATCCTGTCAACTTATGGACAGAAAACCTGATTCTGAGAAAGGTGAAGAGTCATCCCAGAAAACACTTGTTTCTACCAGAACTTCCCAGAGAGTTGTGAGATTTGGCAGATACATAGTATTAGTACTGAGGAGTTTTCACTCTTAAAAAACAAGTGTTACTGAGGTGTAATTGGCCACTACAGTTTTAACATTGCCAGCTTGTGGCAATGTTGGGAGGACGGAGAGCCTAATGGAAGGAATCAAGTCACTGGGGGCCTGACTTTGAAGGGACTATTGGGATCCCCGACCCTTCTTCTCCCTTTGATTCTTGGTCAACATGAAGCGAGCAACCTCCTCTACCACATGTTCTCACCATGAGGTACTGTACCATGATGGGTACAAAGCTATGTGGCCAAACGACCATGGACTGAAATCTCTGAAAGGATGAGCCAAAACAAAACTTTCCTCTTTATAAGCCCATTTCTCTTAGGTATTTGTCACAGCGATGGAGATCTAACACACTGCCATAATAATCGGTACATATTTAAGGTATATGGCTTGATATATTTTTAACACATATATCCTCTCCTGCAGCCATCATCAAAATTAAGATATTGATCATCCCCAAAGTTTTCTCATGCTCCTTGGTAATTTCACCCTCTTGCTTCCTCCCAGCCCAATGCAGGCCTCCACTGATCTGCAATATAAACAGAAGCAGGCAGGGCTGGGGATTTAGCTCAGTGGTTCCAGCGGCTGCCTTGCAAGTGCAAGGTCCTGAGTTCAATCCCTGGTACCAAAAATAAATAAATAAATAAACAGAAGCAAGCAGAATGATCTCTCTCTTTTTTTTTTTTTGAGACATGGTCTTGCTAAGTCCTAAATTGCCAAGCCTGGGTTCAAATTTTTGATGCTCCTGCCTCAGCCTCCCAGAGTGCTGGGATTACAGGCATGTGATACTATACCTGGTCTGGCTCTTTTATTTATTTTTTACATGTAGCTATTATGGCTGCTTTGGAGGCCACACCTGCCTGTTCAGGTGGAAAGCCTACACCTGTGCCACCTCCCTCTATATCTTTTCTCTTCCACATGCTGTTCACCTTTCTTCTTTCAACCTCTTCTCTCCATCAGAACCTAATCTCAGGAAAGGACCAATTTACTTTATTCGTACTGAGGTAACTGATATTTTATTACTTAATTTATTTATTTTGCAGTGCTGGGATTGAACTGAGAGTCTCATGCATGCTAGGCAAGCACTCTCCCACCGAGCCACATTCCTAGCCCCCGATATGATTTTATATGTATAATTTGAGTGCTTTTATGTGGCATTTGTACAATATTATAGAAAACAAAAACCTACATTGGCTTTTGCTGAAGAAATAAAGCTCTAATGATGGACTTTCAATCATGAACAGATAGTTGAAAAGAGCTTTTTGCAGGGTTTCCTTGAACCTCTAGAATCACACCATAACGAGGTCCTCACAGCAGACTGACCTTGTCTGCAGACAGGCTGAATAAACTGAAATCCTCTCTGGTCCCACTCAGAAGTTGGGTTTCCTGAAATGTCAGCCATGTGAGAGCTAAGAAAAGAACTCGCTGGCCTTCCTTCCTTTTGGTCTATTTGGCAGGGAAAACAATCCTGTGTAGATAAAAGGTCAGCTAGGTGGAGAGTGTAGTTCTTATGTCCTTGGTCTGAATGAAAGGAGGCCCCCAGAGGTGGCCCCAGAAAGCCAGAGTGAAGTCTATCTAAGGTGACAATGGCCCAAGGACCACAGGTGGAGAGCCAGGCAAACCAGGTGGGCTCAGGAGGTGCCTTGCTTATCTCATTTCTCTTCTTACTCATGTTCTCGTTTAATCTTCTTGACAGTACTGTGGAGCAAGGAACAGGAATTATTTCTCAATTTACAAAATGAGAAAAGAGAGTTAGCAGAACCTGTTCACCCTCAATGCCTTTCTCAGTCTTAGTGCTGTCCGCCGGCTCCAGGCCACCTGCCTGCCCACGTCAGGGACCGTGGTGGTGTGAAACCTCTGGCCACAGTCGGGAGTAGAGGTGGGAGCAGAGTCCCCAGATCCTTACACTCCTAACCACCATTCCTCCCTTCACTGCCCTGTGCGACCCATCCCCCAGCCTACCATTGTTCTCCAGGGCCTGCTTGGAAGCAAACCCAACTTGGAAGGGGAGGGCAAATGCAATGGTTCCAATGGTCTACAGGAAGGGACTCTTTAGACGTTTTCCTTGCAAGAAGAGGCCCTGCTCAACACAGAGCTGCTGGGAAAGAGGGAAGGCCCACAGGCAGAACATTTGACTCAGCTGAAGGATGGGCCAGGCATCATTCCCCACTTCATGGTTCTCGCAGGTCTTGAATTAAGGGAAGCTTAATAGTGGCTGTGAGGAGAGGAGTTGTGCAGAACCCAGGAAAGACATGGTGAAGCCTAAGCCACGGGAAAGGGCACAGGGAAGAGATTTTATAGACAAATTTGGCCAACTTCAGTATTTTGTCAGGGCTGCCAGTTCCTGCCTCCAGGGACCCCAGGCTGCCTGCTGGTCTGTCTGCACCAGAGAACTCATTGACACCAGAGCTCCAAACAAGAGAAGGCAGGAAAAGGAAGCAAAGCTTTCAGAGTTCTGCTGCTGGTATAAGGCCAGTGTCTCACTTCACTACCATGATTGATTACCTTCATTGGCACTCTCGAAACAAATTACTTACAAATTGAACATCATGTAATCCTCTTAGTAAGAGGACAGGTATTTATACAACCTGATAATAATAGAAAAGTAATAATTTCTCATGTATTTAATACTCTGCTAGTTTATCATCCTTTATTTCATCTGACTCAAGAATTGTTGACAATTTACAGACAAGGAAACTGAGGCACAGAAGGTTTGACTTATTAAAAAATCACCCAGTGATTCGGTGGTGAAGCCAGATCTAGCATTTCACAAACTAGAAGGGATTGTAGAAGTTGAGACCAGAGCTGTTTCAGAGATATTTAATGGACAATGTCCCATGCTGGGAAGTGGAATTCAGTCTCTGCTATTTTTTGAGATTATCTGTGGCCTTGCATGGTGTAAGGGGGTTGAAGACCAGGGTTTTAATTCTAATTCAGTTAGAACTGCCATATGAACTTAGCATGACTTGACTTGGTTGGAGCTTGTTTTTCTCATTTGTAATGTCAGAAATAAAAGGACTCAGGGATGTTTTAGAAGGAAGCAGCATTTACATTATATCAGTAAAAACCACTGGGCTAAAGTGGGCATGGTTGCCCATACCTATAATCCCAGCACCCTGGAAGGCTGAAATAGGATTGCAAGTTAGAGCCCAGCCTGGGAAATTTAGTGACTTAGTTAGACCCTGTTTCAAAATAAAAAATAATAAAAAAGGCTGGGGAAGTAGCTTGGTGTAAAGGTTCTAGACTTAATCCCCAGTACCACAACCAAAATGGATTAAAAACAAGGAAAAGGACAGTAACCATGAGCATGGCACAAAAGGTAGAAATTCAAAGTATAATCTGGACATTGAGGAATTTAACATGGAATGTAGAACAGGTGTTGAAACATCAAATTCATTCATTTTGTCCTCTGTTTGATAGTTCCTTAAAGGAAAAAACCACACATGGCCATTCCATCTCTAAGAATTACTAAATATTAAATACTAAAATTGTTGCTTCAATTTTTTAGTATTATAGTGACATCATGAATATTCTCATGCTTATTTGTTGTTGTTGTTGTTGGTTTGTTTGTTTTGTTCTGTTTTTTTTCAGTACTGGAAATTGAACCCCAAACCTCATGCATGCTAGGGAAGTGCTCTACACTGAACTACATCCCCAGGCATTTTTATTTTTTAAGACAAAAATCTCACTAAGATACCCAGACTGGCCTCAGCCTCCTGAGTAGCTAGGGTTTTGCCTGCATTTTTTAAAATATATTATGCGTGTGACTTGATCAAAGATCGAGGCCTAGAAATGGAAAATGCCAGGTCATAAGTATCACATCCTCAACTTTAGTAGGTATCATTTATTTCTTTTTTTCCTATATTCCCACTAACATTTTTAAATTGTTGCCAATTAGTTGGATGATTGTGAAATATATTTTAATTCTCACATATTCAGATATACTTAATCTCACTAAGTTATTAGTGGGGTTTCATTTATTTTCATGTTTATTGGTTATTTAGGTTTCTTTCCTGTAAAGTATCAGATCATATCTTTGCCTATTTATCTAATGTTGTTTCCTTTCATGGCAGTTATATATATATACATATATATATATGTATATATATGTGTGTATATATATATATATATATTTTGGTACTGGGGATCAAACTCGGGTCCTTGCGCTTGCACAGCAGGCAGTGAAACCACTGAGCCACTGAGCTAAATCCCCGGCCCATCACGGCAGTTATATTTTATGGACACTGATCCTTTATTGATTTTATGCCTTGCAGATAAACTTCTCCTAGTCTGTGTCCTGTCTTTGGATGTTCTTGATATTGGTTTTTGTAGAAAAATTTTAAATTATGATTAGTCAAAAGCAAACAGAAATCCATGAAGGTTCCCCCTCGGGCTGCCCCACTGAGAGCTTCACTCCAATCTTTTTAAAGTTTTTATTTTTTATATTTGAGACATGGTCTTGCTAAGTTGCCAAGGCTGAACTTGAACTCTTAATCCTCCTGCTCAGCCTTCCAGAGTGCTAGGATTACAGGCATGTGCCACCAGGACTGGTGTGAAGATATTTTCCAAAGTGTTAAAATTCTTTGTCTTACCTTTATTGTTTTCAGTCCTACTTTCCTATACAAAAACCCTGGATGGTTTAATGAATACTCTATCCTTTTTCTGTGGATTATAACCTGACCTCTGCCACATCCCACATTCCCATACAAGGTTTGCTTCTGTCCTTCTGTCCTCTTCACTTAGTCTGTTTGCTTATTTCTGCACTGCACTGTTGTAATGACATTGACTTTATACTTTAGATATCTGGTAGGGCAAATCTTCACATTCTTCAAAAGGAAGAAAATTATCCTGCCTTTTCTTGACACTTTTTCTCTTCATATGACTATTGGAATTTAAATTATCAAATTTTGTGAAAAATATATAGTTTAAAAGATTATTCTTGATTTTAGATTGATTTGGGGAAATTGCCAGTTTATAGTATCAGTTCTTCACATCCATGAACATTGTACATCTCTTTATTTATCTGAGTCTTATTCTGTGGATGTATATGTGGTACTGAGGATTGAACCCAGGGCCTTGCATATACTAAATGTGTAAGCTACCACTGGGCTACACTCCCAGGCTTCAGACTTCTTTTTATGCATATATTTGTTAGATTTATTTGTAGGCATTTCACTTTTATTACTATCATAAAGTATACATTTTCAGTTATTTATTATATTTTTTCTGGTATATAAAAATGTTGTTTTTTAAAATATTGATCTTATACTCAACTGTCTTGGTAAACTCACACATGAATTCTAATAATACTTCAAAGACTTTTTTTTTTACTTTTCTATATAGACAGCTCAGCTGTGGATAATTTGTTCTCCTGGCCTTGTATCTTTTCTTTTTCATTATGATCTCTAGGACCTTTAGTATTATATTGAATAGAATAATGGGTTTGGTCTTAATTAGAAAGAGAAGGCTTCTAATATTTCACCATTGAATATGGTATTTATTATGGGTTTTTGAAAAATATCCTTTAATGGGTTAGGAAAATGTGTTTATAGTTAGTTTGCTAAGAGTTTTTACTTTGAATGGGTATTGATTTTAAGAATTAGAGTCATTAGAATTAGAAAGTAGCTGTATGGATTAAAAGGATTAATAACTAATAATTGATACTCTGAAATAGGAAAAGGTCCAAAGGGGTAGAGGTGGTGGGAGGAGATGGGGAAAGGAAAGAATGGAAAGGAAAAATTATGAGAAAAGAAAAAAAAGGAAAGTCCATGTAAATAGAGAAGGGTGGAGGGGTGAAAGGTGCACAGGTAATGGGGGAAAAATAAGAACTAAGATACATCATGTACAGGTACAAGCACCCAATGATAAATGTAAATGTATTGTATATCTAAAATGTACCAATAAAAGAATTTACAAAAAAGAAAGTAGCTGTATGGTGGTGGCACACACCTATAATTCCAGTGCTGAGGCAGGAGGATCACCCTGAGTTTGAGGTCAGCCTGAACTACTCAGTGAGACCCTGTTTCAAACACACCAAAAAAAAAAAAAAAAAGCATCCAGTCTGATCTCATCATCTTATAGTGGAAGACACTGGAACTCAGAGAAAGAAACTCATTTTTCTAAAATCATACAAAGTTAGACAGAGTTGAGGATAAAGGACTTTGCCAAAACACTTCTAAATTTTCGTTACTTTTCTATTGTTATGTCATTGTAACTCCACAACAACCCTACAGGGAGGGTACTGCTTACTGCCTCCATTTTATGGATGGGCTAATTGAGGTCCAGAGAGATTACATCATGAGTCATGTGACCTAGCAGAGCTGGGTCTAGAAGCCAGCCTTTAGACTCCTAGACCAGGACCCCTTTTAAAATTTCTTTTGTTCTGTGGTCCACCCCTCATCTGCTTATTAGCCTGACATAAAAGGATCTTCTGAACCATAGATTCAAAATTACTAGACTCCAGCAATATTGTCACAGGCATGTCAAAGAGATGCCCCATTTGCCGATAGTCCCCAGGGGGCAGCCATGAGGGCTTTATATGATCCCTACGAGTCCTTGGTGCCTGGGACACCCAAGACCAGGATAAGTGCACAGTCTCTGAGAATGTCCTCTGGTGCTGAAATCTTTGTTAACAGGATCAGAACATAAAGTCCTTAAGAGCCCTCCTCAATGTCCCCACAGAAAGGGGCTCTACTTTCCCGCCATAGCCCTCCTCCAACTGGTGTGGCCCCTTCCACCCTGCCCCCATATCTCTGAGAAAGCTGCTTCCTGAACCAGCGCCCTTGTTTTGCCTGTGCTATTTGTGTCTGCTTCTAACAGCTGGCCCCAGCCTGGCAGCCCCTAGCTCTGAAGATTATCCAATTATCCCATTAGCCCAGCATGTCCTTCCTTCCTCCAGAGCTATTAGCTCCTCCATCTCCATCTCCCTCTCCCTCTCTCTCTTCTAGAGCTGGTCCATAGCCTCCTATGCTCCTTTCCTAGCCAGGCATAGGCTGGGTCAGTCCCCAGTCATGGAGACTCAGGAAACCAGAAGTGGAAGGGATTTAGGTGTTCATCCTCTGCAGACAAGGAAACTTGCCTTTGATACCCCAAGTTATATGACTGCTGTCATTATAGCAGACAACAGAGCCCAGGTCTCTGGACTTCATGCGATGTCCTCAGCATGTCCCATCAGCATGCCTTCTCAAGTGCTTGCTAGCATAAGCCCCGGGAGGGAAGAGATACTGTCCTCATCCCACTCTCTGGGACTCTGGTATTGAGATTAGAATTTATAATCTGGGTAGAGAAACAAAACACACACTAGTGAAAATTGTATTACCCAGGAATGAAGACATAACTTAGAAGCACAAGAGACGTTGCTAGATGTAGATAACGAACTTCCATTGCGTAGGGCAGTCATGAGTGCTAATGGAGCTCAGAGTTGGGGAAGAGGCTTTCTGCAGAGGCTTCAGAAGGCTCCTTCATCTTCATGGAGGAGATTGCTCTTCAAGCAGTCCCCAAAACACAGGTTGTGTTTAAAATAAAGCAGATTCATGGGCCGGGGATTTAGCTCAGTGGTTTAGCCGCCTGCTGTGCAAGCACAAGGACCCGAGTTCGATCCCCGGTACCAAAAAAATAAAAAATAAAAAATAAAGCAGATTCAGAGGGACAGCATCCTAGGCAAAGAGGCCTGCCTGAAAGGCAAAGGCAGGAAGTGAATTAAGAGAATGATGGACACTTCGGTCTGACTCAGCCGGGGGTGTCTTACTTACTTTCTCATCACTGAGACACAACATCCGACACCCACAACTGTAAGGAGAGGTTTATTTTGGCTCACAGTTTGTAGAATTTCAGTCCATAGTTGGCTGGCTCCAAGGTATGGTGGCACAGGCAGACAGGCACGGCAGAGGAGAAACAGTACATGGCATGGCAGTGGGAAGCAGAGAGAGATCAAGGGAGGAGGGAGGGAGATAGACCCTTCCAGGCCACACCCCCAGTGACCCACCTCCTCCAACCAAGCTTTACCTCCCAGTGAGCTAATCCACTGATGAGTATTGGGCACCCATGATCCAGTCACTTCCCCAAAGCCCCCCCCCAAGTTTGCATGAGGTTTTGGGGGGACATCTAAATATAAACCACAACAGTGGGGTTGGGGGAAAGTGGGTGGTGAGAGACAAAGCAGAGATCAAAGCTGCACTCCACTGAATATCCATCTCAAAAAACGTAGACTTGATCTGAAACATGTTCAGGGTCTACTGTATATTCTGGAAAAGAGAGGGACACAATTAAAGCAGTGCTTTGGAAAGATTCATCTGACTGTTGGGGCTGAACAGATGGTGGTAAAAGAAACAAGCACAAGTCAGGCATGGAGGCACACGGCTTTAATCCCAGCACAAGGGAGAGTGAGGCAGGAGGATCAGTGAGAGCTCTAGGCCAGCCTGGGCTACATAATAAACCCTGGAGGGGAGAACAGAGAGACAGAGAGAGAGACAGAGAGAGACAGAGAGACAGAGATGTCAGTTTGGAGCTTATCCACATGGTAGAGATAATGACGCCTCAGGTAATGCCATGACTTTTGCAGGCAGAAGCGCATAGAATAGATTTTAAGGATGTTTGCAAAGAATTAGCAGGATGCAGTAGATTGGATTCAGGAAGATAAGGAAAGGAGAAGAATTCCCATCAATGGGATTAGGGAAGTGAGAGGTGACAGTAGGAAGTACGAGGTAGGACGGAGGAGGTGATGAGAACCCTCTGCCATTCGCTGGGTGGGAGAATTTTGTAAAGTTGGCAAAATCGACTTAACCTCATGCTGCAAGGGACCTTCTCCACCCTACATCCTGGCCCTCGGGCTTTTCTGCCACAACTTCACGTGCTGACCCAACAAATGACTGTGCTTTCCCCCTAGACAGGAGCATTGCACTTGTGGTGACCCTGTCATCCACACAGGCTGATTTTTAGGCCTTTTTTATTCCTTTCTACCTGCACCAAGTAATCATCTCCACCTCTACCCAAAAAATTGATTCAGATGGTGATGACTTTTTTTTTTTAACATTGTGTTATTTCCTCCTTCTGGTCCCTTCTCATCTTCCAGGCCTGCTTTGAGGAATCAGACTGACAATTCTGGCCCCAACAGAGGAGCCATCCTTGCTGGCTTTTTGTTACTGGAGGAATCCTTGGAGGTGAAGTAGATGCTCAAGGGTCCACAAGTGGGTCAAGCCCCTTCTAGGCCAGTGATCACTTCAATGTCCTTGGGGCACTCTAAAGGCCCAGCCATGAGTCTCAAATTGTTGCATCCTGGTGGATCCAACAGGAATTAGTTGTTCTACCAGAGCTTCTGGATAGATTGTTGCTGCCAATCTAGCTGTGTCTTTTGCAACATCCCATGGGAAGCTTTGTCCATCTTCTGGTCTGTCCATGTGCTGCCATAGCTCTCCCCAAGTCTCTTCAACCATTTTCAGTTTCCAAACCCTCCCTGTCTTGATCACCTTCCTTTGGCTACTCATTAGTTCTCTTGGGTATAATTATGCAATTATCATCTCATAGCAGGCAAGTTCCCAGTATTTGTCCAGATTGTGATGCTGTAACAAAATACCTGAGGCTGGGTACTTGTTTATTTGGCTAACGATGCTAGTGGCTGGAAGGTCCAACAGCATGACACTGACATCCTAGCAAGGGCAGCCTTTGGGTGCATCACAATATGGCCAATCATGTGGGGCAGTTCTGCTTTGCTGAGGTCTGAATGGAGACAATCTCCTCTCACAAGGACTAATCCAGTCACATGAGACCTGAATTAATCCCTTCCCAGGGTGATGCTTCCAGGATCACAGTGGGGACCCAGCTTCCAGCACATACACCTTTGGGGGACATACTCAAGCCATATCCAAAACTACACCATTCACATATGCTATTATATTTTGTCTTGGATTGGGGAGGCATTAAGAACTGGGCACAGGTCTCCTTCTTTGAGTGGGGACCTACAACCTCCTTTTAGCTGGGGGAATCCTACTAACTTGAGGTCGCTGGTGCTTCTTTCCCAGGCCTATCCCCTGGAGTTAAGCCAATGGTGACCTGGCCCCTGAAATATCTGCCGTCATCGTTGTCTTCTTCTTCTTCTTCTTCTTCTTCCTCTTCCTCTTCCTCTTCCTCCTCCTCCCCTTCTTCTTCTTCTTCTTCTTCTTCTTCTTCTTCTTCTTCTTCTTCTTCTTCTTCTTCTTCTTCTTCTTCTTCTTCTTCTCCTTCTCCTTCTCCTTCTCCTCCTCCTCCTTCTCCTTCTCCTTCTCCTTCTCCTTCTCCTTCTCCTTCCCCTTCCCCTTCCCCTTCCTCCTCCTCCTCCTCCTTCTTTTTCTTCTCCTTCTTTTGGTTACTACCAGGGATCGACTTTTTGAAGAGGACTGGCAGCAGGCTGTGTCTCTCTCCTCCTACTTTTCACTGCACCTTTGCCTTTTCAAACTTGTGCTGCACTTCACACTGATCCCTGCTCGTTTTTATCTATGCAGCCTGCCAACGTCATTTTGAATCCTATTTGTTAGTCTAAGCATTTCTTACATCCCATTTCTGTTCACCTTTTCCATAGACCACATTTTCCTATTCGTTTTGTTTTCAGACTTTCACTAATAGATGGGAAGGTATGGGTTTGAACACAGGAAATGATCCATAACTAATATCACTTGCCTAAGTCATCTTCCAGTTCTACAGCCATCTCTCAGCCTCCAGAGACTCAAGGTTTCTAGATACTAGCTTAAACTCATCTGGTGTGTTTCTTCACCTGATGGTATGCAGAATATAGAAACCAGAGCAGCTGCCCACTTTCCCCCTTTCTTCCCTTCACCCTCCTTTCCATTCTTACATTAATCCCATTGGAGCTATTGACTAGTTGCCCTCTTGTGTTTTCTGAACTAAGAATGGATTAGTTATTGCCATAATAATAATCTTGGGCATTTATGTTACATACGCCTTTCAAAGCCCTTTCACATTTATTATCCTGTTTTATCTAAAATGATATGGTAGCCCAGAAAGTGACTTTCTTACAGTCAAGAAATCAGTGGCAAGGGCAGGATTTGAACCTGATGCTTTGGCTCTCCATTCAAACCTCAGCGAAGCAGGGTGGTGGTTGGAAGGAGCCAGCAGTGGGATTACTTGACATCTCTGAGCTAGGGAGAAGAAAGAGTAAGCTGAAATCCCAAGAGATGGCCTGGAGGATAACCACAGGATGTCTGGCCCGGACTTTTTAGTCTCTGGAAAGTTCTGAAAGTGGCAGAACAGTTGTGACCTTGGGTTCTGCAACTGAAGTTTCCTAAGAGAAAACTCAGTAATTTCTGAAAGTCCCACCTACTTTTAATAATTCCAAAAATCTCTGAATCTAAACCAGGCTCTATCTCCCTCGCTCCCCTTTCCAACCCAACTAGAAAATGTGGGTGGATTGAGAAAGAACAGAAAAGAAAGATCAAAACGGTGACAACCCTCTGACAACATTTTAACTTGAAAATTGCCTCCAAATGGATGGTATAATTCTGTGTAGGCAGATGTAAATCAGGCGCAGATTTACTGTCATCTTCCTTGTTCTTATTTCCACAGCAACATCTCGAAGAGCTGGGGCCCAGGAGCTGACCACCACCAGCTTTGGCAAAACCAATTTGACCTGGCTCCTCTGGAAAGCCTACCCTGACTGCCCCGTGCATGTGATCTTTTCCTGCTCTGAACCTCCCCAAGCTTCGTCCCCTGCACCTCTGACCCTCACCAAACTGAATCTGGCTTATTTTCCTGAGTCAACTGTTGACTCCCTCTGCATCCCCTCTGCTCCCACCGTCTCAATGGGCGCCAGGAGACACCACTGAGTGGCTGGGTGGGGACAGAGAGGAGAGGCCTCAGGTCCCAACCATCCCTACCTAGGGCTTCACTGAGTACCAGTTTAAATGGCTGATCCTGCACATCCTCCACCCCCTAAAAAAAAAAAACCACTTTGTTGAACAAGGCCAAGAAGTGTGGATGGCTCCATGCAAAGCACCTCCCATGGGCAGGACCTTGCTTTGGTTGCCTCTGTCACCGGCCCAGCCTCAGGCCTCTCCCCTCAGCTACTCTCTGATAGTGACAGGCAGAGCAGGTGGAGTTGTGCTTGGGTCCTCTGGAAAAAGAAAGGGCAGAGCGAGAAGGTCTACAGAGGTGCTTCCCACACTAGGCCCTGTGTTCCCTGAGTCTGTCCCCTGCCTTGGAGGCCATGTGAGTCATCTAAGATCCTCCTGCCTCCTCCTCCTCCTCCTCTGGCTCTGTAGCCGAACAGGGGCTGTCCTCACAGTGACAGTTACTGCCAATGATGAGTGACAGCCTCAAGACAGGGTGCCTAGGGACACAGGAGGGATTGGTACGGGGAGGAGGAAAAGGTGGTAACCTTACAGTCTTGCTGAGCAGATCAGGGCCAAGGAGGGAGCCCCTTGGCTCAAAGCACCCTGAGCCTCCCCAGGTTCTGTCCCCACTAAGATAACCTCCCATCAGCAGAGGGTGGCACTGTTTGTCCAGCTGACAGCTCAAGGGAGCCCTGGCAGCCCCACCGAGCTAAGAGCCTTAGCAATAATGGGGAGACTGTACATCATGGCAGGATATGAGCAGCATTCACAGATCTCCGATCTGACCCCTTTCCTGTGATCACAGGAGCAGGGCAGCCTGCATAGAACCAGCCCATTCCCTGGGCAGCTGGCTTCTAAGATCCCCCTCTTTCCTGGGTCCCCACTGCAGCTGAAAAGAAAGCCAACTTTCCATTTCTGGGGTGTCATCCACAGGGCAACAGCAGCTCATTTTTTCTTACACCCTCAGTGTCTCTACCCCTTATCCCTGTCCTGCTATGGTTTGCCACCCTGCACACAGAACTGTGGCTCAGTCCAGCTCCCAATCTCCTGCTCTGTGATGAGGGGAAAGGAAAGGCCTGATCTGGGGGGTGGTGAGTAGAGGAAGGGGAGGGGAGGGGTCCAGAGGGCCTGGAGGGGTGCAGGCCACAACCTAGGCCAAGCCATCCTGAGCCTACTCTTGGGCATTGCTGTGGCCTGGCCACACCTGCCCTAGACATGGATCTGTGTGTGTGTGTCGGGGGGGGGGGTCTGTGTGTTCAGAAAAGAACATTTGAAGCGTTTTATCCACTTCCAGCCCTTTGAGAAGAGCAGGGAGAGAGCAGAGGTGCCCTACCATAGGGCCACCGCAGCCTGGCCCAGTGTGGATGGGGCCAGATACGTGTCTGTACCCCACGAGGCTGAGCAGTTCTCATGCTCTTCACCAGTCTTCCAACCTCCTCTGTGGGCACTTCGTCTTGCTGAGGTGGGCACTAGAAGTGAGTATGTCCATGTGTGCTCTCTTGTGTTGTCTGGGGGTCAGAGGAGTGACATGCGTATGTGTCTGTGCCTGTGTGCTCACACTCAAGGCCAGCTCAGAGTGGGAGCCCACATGGGGAGGGTGTGGGGATGGGACACTGGACCGCTGAGGACCCAAGGAGCTCTGGGCTCCAGAGCTGGGCTGGGGCTGGCCCTGAAAGGACTTGGGGTGCACTTGTTCCCTGGAAGCCTTTGTAAAGCCCTCACCAACCCCAAAGCCTATACCTCTATAGCCCGGCACCCAAATCTCAATTCCCAAGGCCTTGCAAAAGACTGGAGCAAAGATGCTTCTTTCTTCCCTGCCTTTGTGGTTCTCTTTCTAGTCTTTTCTCCACTGACTGGTCATGAGGACTACCGGCATCCTTGCTGTTGGCCTCCTCAGCACACCCAGGCCACTGCCTCACTCTCTGATGACACCACAGACCCACAGCACAGGAGGAGGGAGGGAAGAGGCGTGGATGGGCGTGTTCATCCAGGGTCTCTGGCAAAGGGCTCAGGCTTCGGGACGGACTTCCAGATGCTTCTCCTGTGCAGCAGCTTGGAAGGACCTCTGATTCATGGGTGTTAAAGATAGCTAGAGCAACTTACACACACTACCACATAATGAAAATGTAAAGATGCACCCTGGAACAAAAGTACATTCAGGGGAGTGGTTGTCTTCAAGATCCGGGCACAGGATAGTATCAGGAGGGGTCAGATGCAACAACTGTAGTTGTTTCATTTCTTTTTTTTTTTGGTACTGGGGATCGAACTCGGGTCCTTGCACTTGCGCAGCAGAAGGCTACATCCCCGGCCCCAGTTGCTTCATTTCTTAAGTAGAGTGGTGAGGACATGGTACTATTTCATGCTTTTCAGTTTGTTTGAAATAGTTCATCATCCATTAAAGAAAGGGTGGGGGGAGCACGGATTTCACAATCAAACAGACCTAGGTTTCAAGTTCACTTCTGCCACTTACTAGTTGTGTGACCTGGGGCAAGGACTTAACCTCTCTGAGCTAACTAATCATCTGTAAAAAGGAGTTCTCAGGTCTTATGGACAGTGTCTAGATGTCCCTCCAAAGCCTCATGCAGTCATAGGTGGGGCTTTTTCAGAGGTGGCTGGATGTAGAGTGTGTGACATTAGAATTGATTCATGGTGCAACACTAGGCTCAAGGACACTAGGATTAAGGGTGTGAGTGCTACCCACCCCAAGCAGCCTGGGTAAGATAAAAGGGGCAGAAAGGCCCTTGTTCCCCACCTTAAGGAGAAAGCATTGTATCTTCTCCATTCATATAAGGCGTTCTCACTGGAAGTATGGAGAACATCTCTCTGTTGAGACGGTTCTGTTCTACTTCTAGTCTCCTGATAGCTTTTACCATGAACAGCTGTGGAATTTAGTCCGATACTTTTTCTCCAACTACTGACAGGATTATATGGCTTTTTCCTTTCCTCTGTTAAAATGATGACTTCTGGGGGTGGATCTTCCAATGCTGAACCAACACTGTCATCCCTATAGCAAAACCACTTTCTACATCCTGCCAGATCAGACTTCTAATAGTTTGTTCTGTTCAACAAATTTCTATCTATGTTCATACTTTTTTCTTCTATTATCTTTATCCAGTTTTAGGATTAACACGATGTTGAGTTCCTAAAATGAGGGGAGAAGTGTTCCTTCTTTTTTCTGCTTTAAATGTTTGATATAATTTATCAGTTAAAATGTATATGAGCCTGCTGTTATCATATAGGTAGGTTTTCAAGCTAGGAATATACTTTCTTTAATAGGTGCTATTCAAATTTTATATTTCCTCCAGAGTTAGTTTCATTAATTTGTCTTCCAAGGTACTTCTTAGAAGTTGTCAAATTTATTTCAAAACAGATTTTTGAAATATGCTTTCTATCTCCTTTCAAATTCTGTAAAATCTGTAGTAATGTCTCCTAGATCTTGATATTGTAATTTAAAAAATGTATAATTGATATTGTGTAATAGGAAGAAAAGGTCTAAAGGAGCAGGGGAAGTGGGGAGGGGTAGGGGAAAGGAAAGAAGGGAACAGAAAAAATACAAGAAATGGAAACAAAGTCTTTGCAAATAGGGAAGGGTGGAGGGGGTGAAGGGAGGGCTAGGAATGGGGAAAAAATAAGAACCAAGATACTCATGTAATGGTACAAGATCCCAAAGATGAATGTAACTGTATTTTATACCTAAAATGTACCAATAAACTTAATGGGAAAAAAAACCCCCCAAAACTACTGTAAAATAAATAAATAAATAAAAGTATATAAACTGAAGGAAAAAAGGGGGGCAGAAAGATGCTGTTAAGCTCCCTTGTTGCTCTGCTACCTTTTGTCTGCCACTCCACCTGGCCTTCGAGCCAGCTGATAATGGTCTGAAACCTCTACAAACTGTGAGCTAAATAAACCTTTCCCTCTTTAACTTCGGGTATCAGGTATTTTGTCTCAGCAATGAGAGGAAAGTAACCAAGACACCAGGGTTGTGTGAGGATTACGTGAGTGAGACCAAACTGGCCCTCAGAGCCCGACGGGAAACAAGCTCCCTGCCAACCCCAGGCAGACCACCCTCACGGGAGCAGGCACTGACTGCATCCTCGACCAGGGGCCCCAGAGGCCAGTGTCGGAGCGAGACAGCGGCATATTCCTCACAGATTTCTGTCCTGGGAGGAAGGTGAAGGGTGACTCAGGAGAAGCCAGTTCAGCCCCAGTCCAGATACCTCTGTGACCTCTCAGCTGACAGGTGGAGCAGGGGTTGGGAGACGGAGTTCTGGGAAGATGATCTCCAGGGAGATCTTCCTCTCAAGAGGTTAGGAAGGAAGCATGGGAGGGATGAGCTAGGTCTTCTCACTGGGAATGCCTGGGCTGGAAGGGACAGGACCCTGTGGGGGAGAAGCTGGGCAAAGACCCCCTCCTCCTACACTGCCTGTGGTAGGGAGACTCACAGAAACATAGGTCTGGGGGCATCTGCATGAGTATTTGGACTCTGGTGAAACCCAATCCTGTCCTGGGAGGACAGAAGGCCCTTAGGATGGAGTGTATCTTCTGTCTGTCTGTCTGCACATATACACACATGCAACACACATGCTCACTCACACATAATCAACACAATCCCAGGCCTAGCTATGGAGAAGGGAAAGGAACTCAAGACACCATTCTCATTGGAAAAACTTAAAACACAATGTGGCTCATTTTTATTTTCTCTCAGGAAAAAAAAAAACCAACCAAACAAACAAACATTCCCTTTAGAAGAACAGGCAGTTAGACAGGGCCTCTAATTGGGCAGCTCTGAGCTATCCAGGCACAGGCCCATGGCCTGCCAACCCCGACCTCTCCCTGGAGGCCTAGGCCACATCCTGGCACCATTCCCATTACAACTCCCTGTCCTCCAGCCCAGATTTGTTGTCCCAAGAGACAGAACTGAGTGCATGGTAGCTCATGGCAGTGGAGAGGGCTGCCTGAGATTTCCTGGGCGGACTCCTGGTGCCAGGTTAGCAGCAGGACGGACAGCAGACCCAGCAGACAAGGAGGGAAGGATAATAAAATAAAAAGGATTTCCTCACACATATCTTCTCCTGGAAAAAATACTTAAATGCCATCCCCGGCCAGCAGCTCCCTGAGCCCTAGAGAGTCTTGGGAGGGTGGTGTGTGTGGCAGGAGGTCTGCTGCAGCTGCTGCCCAGCCTGAGGCCAACACAGTCTGCTAAGCCACTGCTGCTCTGCAGACAAAGTGGGGCTTCTGGAGGGGAGGACTGGGCCCTGCTCAGCCAAGATGCTGCTGGGACTGCAACCTGGCCTACTTGCAGGGCCTCAGAGCACAAAAGATCTGCTTCCTCAGACCCCAGCCTTTTTTGCTGGGCCTCATGCTGCTCCAGCTTGGGGCTCCCTCATCTCAGTCCAGAGTGGGTACCAGCTGCCCCATGGGTCTCCAGGCACAGTCATTCTTCTTTTCTCCCAACATGACTGGTCCAGCCAACCAGAAAGATAAAATTTCCTTCTTTCAGGAAGGGGCCAACTCTGTGTGCCATCAGGACACTCCTGCTCTGCCTTGGGCCAAGGGGTGCTCTAAGCCAGGGGACTCTGGACATGTTCCCTTGTGCTCATGGCTGAGGAGCTCCACGTCTGAGAGGCTGGCATCACCTTGGGACCCTTGGGCACTCCCTCCACTCACCAGTCCCAGGGCATAGCCATTGGGCCGCTGCTCAGGATGGGGGGCACTGCCATTGGCCCACACCCCCGGGGGGTGCCCATTGAGCCGGAGGCTGACCTGCTCTCCCTCAGCACCATGAGCTGCCAAGGTCCGGGCACTGGTGCCCCCTGCCTTGAAGAGTTCCCTCCGCCTCAGGACGTGGCTTCGAATGATCTTGCGGAAGGTCTGGCGGAACTCGCGGATGCGGTAGGCATAGATGAAGGGATTGACAACGGAATTGCTGTGGGACAGGATGATGGCCAGGTACATGAGCCAGAGTGGGGCATGGCTACACTTGGGGCAGAAGAAGGTGAAGCAGTTGATGATATGCAGGGGCAGCCAGCAGAGTGCGAACAGCCCCACAATGATGGCCAGTGACTTGGCAGCATGGACCTCCTTCTGCAGCGTAGACCGAGTCCGCTCCCCTGGCAGAGGCTGGCTCTCCATCTGCTTCAGTTGTCGACGGGCTGCCAGGAAGATCCTCAAGTAGATGCCCAGCATGAGCAGCAAGGGCACCAGCACAAAAGCGAAGAAGTTGTAGTAAACCATGTAGTTCATGGGCACCACATCCTCAAAGAGACAGGTCACCTGGCCCTCATCGCAGCTCTGGGAGTGGTTCTTGTCCTCCTTTGGCTGACTGCAGTTGTTCCAGCCCAGCATGGGAGTCAGGCCGATGGCAAACGACAGCACCCAGCAGATCGCAATGATGCCCTTGGCCCTCGTGCAGGTTACCAAGCCATTGTACCTGGGAACAGGAGACCAGCATGAGAGGCCTGAGAAACCAGGGCTAGTCAGGGCCAAGAGTCAAGGAACCCTGAGCAGCTGTGCAAGGCTGATTCGGGAGGATCACAAGATTAAGCCCAGGCTGGGCAACTTAGTAAGACCCTGTCTCAAAATTTAAAAAAAAAAAATTTTTTTAAGGGGATAGGGATATAGCTCAGTGTGAAGGACCTGGATTCAATTCCCAGTACTGGAAAGAAAAAAAGAATAGAAAGGAAAAGAAAAGAAAGAAAGAGAAAGAAGGAAAGGAAAAGAGGGAGAAAAGAAAGAAATGAGCCAAGGAAGGGAGGGAGGGAGGGAGGGAGGGAAGGAAGGAAGAAAGAGAAAGAAAGAAAGAAAGAAAGAAAGAAAGAAAGAAAGAAAGAAAGAAAGAAAGAAAGAAAGAAAGAAAAAAAGAAAGCCAATCAGAACTATACCCACTTGGTCCCCATTCATTGGCTATAAAGTCTTGGAACAGTCACTTCTTTCTCCCACCCTCAGCATCCTCTTCTGTTAAGTGAGGTTGTGGGCCTTGCCTTTCCCACAGGCTGCTGGGAGGAAACAGGAAAACAGGCACCCTCAAAATGGAAACCACTGTACAAATGTTTGGATGGTCACTAGTTTTAGGCATCATCCTGAGAGTTAATTTTATTTTGGTTTGAGGGAAACAATAATGATTTGGAGGAGGGAGAAGTACCCCTTCCTATTAGCTGATCTTGGTTGAAGCGACAACATGCTTCCCCTTGGAGCAGGAACAGGTCCAGAGCAGGGGTACCTTAGCTGGGGGCAGAATCAGCCAGGTCAGACCTGTGATGATCTGAGCCTTGTATACGCCATGCTTTTTCCTCCTCAGCTGACTTGGGTGCCCAGAGACCCCCAAGGAGAGGCTGCCCAGCGATAAAGAAGGAGTAGAGGTCCCAAGACAAATGAGATGCCATCTCCCTTCCAAACCCACCCACAGCCTTCTGGAAAGAAATGAGATAATTGTGTCTTGACATTTATATGGCAACCTTAATATTCAAGAGGCGCTACTTGGATGAGATACTGGGGTTGAGAGAAGAACAGTTATCTGTCCAAAGACACTCAGTATTGCTAAGAGCTGGATGAAAATCCAACCCTGATTCCCAGTCCCAGACATGGGAGAATGGCTTGATTCACTGACCACAAAGTGTATTGATCCCCCCCAGGAAATGTGGCACTGCTTCTGTGAAAGAATGGGCTCTCAAAAAATAAACTTTCTGAGAAAGGCAACTTTCATGACTTCTGAAGGATGACCTTATGTTTAAGGGCAGGAGGCCTACCCATCCTTCAAGTTCAGGGCAGATACCTTCTCAGAGAAGTCTCCTTCATCCTGCTAAGGCCCCTGGGGGCAGGGGCATCCATCTCTGCATTGCCAGCTTGGGACAGGGATATGCAATAGGTATTAAGAAAAGTGCAGTCTACTTAATTCCAGCATTGGAAACATCCAGGGAAATGTATAGCCCATGGGTAGCAAACACATGTGCCTATAGGTAACAAATGTTTGAGGCAGGCTCATGGGTGTTTATCTTGTCTTTGCTGCCATTCAAAACATAAGCCTAGAATTAGAGCATTTACCTGGCATGCACGAAGTCCTGGGCTCCATCCCAACACCACACGTACACGCCTGTACACACACACAGACACATGCACACACGCACATACACACACACAAAGCTCCCTGTGTTACCAGATATCAAGGGGAGGATGAAAACTGATTTTCTAGGCTAACTTACCAAAGGTTTATTTTGTCAATTTATTCAAACGAACAAATGACCTGTGGCTTCTGACCTCTTGTCTACTCCAAACCCCTATCTTACAGGTGGGTACACTGAACCCCAAGAAGAGGAATGGACTTGCTGGGAACACTTAGGGGCCAAGATACAACTCAATCCAAGGTAAATCTGTCAGTTCTGATCCTCTCGTGCCTTCTCTTTCCCCCTTCCTTTCTTTCTTCCTCTCTCTCTCTCTCTCTCTCTCTCTCTCTCTCTCTCTTCTTTTGCAGTGCTGGGGATCAAACCCTAAGCCTTGCTTATGCCAGGCAAGTGCTGTACCACCAAATTGCATCCGTAGTCCTGTCAATTCGGAATCTAAACGGTAACTGGGCAGACGAGTTCTCAGGAGTTCACACGTCCACTCAGCAGGGGCTTGGTCACTTCAACAGGGCCTCTGTAGGAGCAGCATCATGGACTTGCCCATTTTTTCCAAGCAAGGGACCTGGCACTGCCCTGTCCTTTGTTTTAGAGACTCAAATATAAAGTCATAGGCTTCCCCGCCTCCATCTAATACTAACATAGCACTCACTCTGTACACAGCACTGTTCTTAATACTCCTTGGCATCTTTCTTGAGAAAAGCATATCTCTGCCTGGGTTCTAGCCCTGGCACATTCCTTTAAATATGGAATGTGTGTCACTTCATGTCACTGACCCTCAGTTTCCTTGTTTGTAAAATGGAACTAAGCATCCTGGGCCTGTGAGTAGTGCTCCATAACGCAAAATGCTGAATCACCGTGTGGAAACTCTACGGAAGCAGACTCTGACTTGGGGTAGGAGAGAGCTTTTCAGCTGAGTTGTTCATAGGAGAAATGGGCTGCCTAGGCAGTGTGGAGCTTCTTGTTTGAGGTGATCAAGCAGAAGCCAGTGGTTACCCTATAGGGATGGTGCAGGCTCCCCCTGGACCCTGGGGAGAACGAACTGTTCTCCAGCAGCACATCTTTTGCCTGGATTTCCAGGCAGTTAGGCAGAGGGAGCTTCTGGGGAAGAGGAGTGCTTAACAAATACCTAATGAACTCATGAGCTGGTGGAGTCAACAGGACTGGGCCTGGAATTCTCTGAGGGGAACACAGCATGGAAATCCCTGGTCTGTCCAGTTGTCTACTTTTAGAGACAAGGGAATCTGTGAGGGGAAATCTTTCACTACATTCTCAAAAGAAAGCCCCTTTTGAAGACAGAAACAAAACGCCCATGAGTAGCACTTGAGCAAGGCACAGAAAGTCTCTGGGAAGATTCCCACCACTGCCTTCTGGGAAGGGCACTGAGGGCAGGAGGGAGCATGAGGATGACTTTTCACTATATATCTTTTGTTCTTTTTAAATGTTTGAGCATATGTAAGTGATATATATATAATATATATATATATATTTTATATAATATATATATATATATACACACACTCCGGGCTGAGGAGTGAATCAAATAGGGCTGGGAGTGAGTGTTAGAGTGCTTGTCTAACATGTGCAAGGACGGCAAGCGAGCAAACAAACCCCGTAACACTGCAATAGACTAATTTTGTTACTCAAAACAAAGCCCCTCAGGCTGAGAGTCTTGGATCCAGGCATCCTGGGACCTGAGAGAGCATCAAAGCCCAAAGTGAACCACAGCCAGACTGTGGCATGGCCCAGCAGTGTCCCCTGGGCTATATCTGTGACTAACAAGGTTACCCACGGCCTCCTGACCCTCAGATATGTAGACCTGCTGCAAGGGTTGCCGAGGCCATCCAGCACAACATTCGGCCATTCCAGGGAGCCCTGAGATGTCACAGGATGTGAGAGCCAGAGCACAGCTCATTTAGGGTGCCTTCTGTGTCCCTTTATCCTCCAGGCTACAAGCTGCCCTTCCTTGAGGATCCCAATCACCCATTTTGGGGGCTCATCCTATGATCCAAAAATAACTGCCTGATTCCGAATGGGAGTTTATGAGCATTTACACCACTGAGGAGGGGATGGAGATTTCCTCAGTTATTCCAAGAGGTCAGTGACCCCGGAACTGAACAGCCTGATGACAGGGAAACCCAGACTCCTTCCCTGGACAGGGACAGGCCTGAGTCAGCCTCCCACTCTCCCTGCCCACTCAGCTCCTCTCTGTCTCTCAGCAGCCAGGCCATCCCTCCCTGAGCCACAGCCCACACGATCATTCCCTCCTCGGGGCCTCTGCCCAAGCTTTGCTTCCTTCTGACACACACATGGCCACACACGTGGCCCTCCTTCTGACACACCTGCCGCCCCCGCTATTCCTCCATGGGGCACAGCCTCCCAATCCTGCCTGCCTCTTTATTTAATTTATTTATTCATTTATACATACTAGGGTTGGAACCCAGGACCTTGCAACTCGAGGCAAGTGCTCTACCACTGAGCTACACCCTCAGTCCACTTGGAAAGTCTGGCCAAAGAGGGGAGCGTGTTTTCAGTTTTTATGGTGCTGAGGCTTGAACCCATGACCTTGCTCCTGCCAAGCGCATGCTTCACCACTGAGCTGCCTCTCTAACACTTCTCTTTTAGAAGTCAGGGCAAGTCACTACGATAAGGATTTCCTCAGCACTCACACCGCCCTGCACTCTGGCTTGTTCTTGGGGACTGACAGCACCCACTAGGGGTACTGTGAGAGACAGGAGAGCAGTGCAAAGGTTTCCTGTGAGAAAGGAAGGCTGCATCTCTCATCCAGGGTTTCTATCCTCTGAGGTCATTGACTGTTGCGCCTCTTTCCCCAGCCCGGCTTCTTTCTCACCAACTAGGCCCTGTCCTAACCCAACAGGGTTCTTATACTTGGGAGAGAGGAAATAGCTTGTTCTGAAGTTGATTTTTTTTTTTTTTTTTTTGGTACTGGGGATCGAACTTGGGTCCTGGAGCTTGAGAGGCAGGCAGCGGAACCACTGAGCTAAATCCCTGGCCCCTTTTTTTTTTTTGAGACAGGCTCTTGCTATTAGCGCAGACTGGTCTTGAACTCACTATATAGCCCAGGCTGGCCTCAAATTCGTGGCAATCCTCCTGCCTCAGCTTCCCGAGTGCTGGAATTACAGGCCTGCACTAACCACAACTGGTTCTGAAGCTGAATTTTTTTTTTGGTACGGGGGCTCGAACTCAGGACCTTGTGCTTGCAAGGCAGCCAGCAGAACCACTGAGCTAAATTCCCAGCCCTGAAGCTGAATTCTTAAAAAAAGTTACAGATATGTGGTGCAGGCCTGGGGCGAGGCTTCCAAGATTAGACCTCAGAATAGCCCTGTGGACCTTCCTGAGTGGAACAGCAGATCTCAGAGAGGCTGGATTCTCAATTGTGAAGGGGAAAAAGGAAGAGGGAGGTCTCTGAGCCAGGTAGCACCTCCAGGGGCAGCCATGATTTTCAGTTCTCAGTGGACTCTATCCAGGCCCAGCCTGCTCTCAGGAGCCTCCACACAGATACGTCCAAGTGCCTAGTGGCCAGCGGCTTCTAGGAATAGGAAAGTGAAGGGACCCAAAGGCCAGGAACAGTGCAAAGGGCTCTAGAGTCAAGCCCCATCAGGAGATGAATGTATGTGCCTCCCTGGCTCTGGCCTCCCCAAGAGTAACATGAGAGTCATAACGTCCACACCGGCCTCAATGCTAGGCCCAGAGGATCAAAAGAGATGCGATGCTAACATCCTTTGGTGACTGTCACACCTTCTGCCGGCATCCCTGCCGAGGAGACAAGCCTAAGCCTTCCAAAGCTTTACCCAGCAGAGCTCAAATGGCCCAGGGTCCAGGTGGAGCTGAGGTCCAGTTTCGAGAGGTCCTAGGAGTCCAGAATACAGACTGGAGTCAGGGCAGACCCAAGGCTCCAAACCTTCAGCAGCTACAGAAAGAGCAGAATGTCCGGTGTAGTGGTACACACCTGTAACCTCAGCACCCTAGGCAGCCGAGGCAGGAGGATCATTATGAGTTCAAGCCCAGCCTAGGCAACTTAGGGACTTAGTAAGACCATCTAAAAGGGGCATGTGCTGGGGAATGTAGCTCAGTGTGGAGGCCCTGGGTTTAATTTCCAGTACTTGAAAAAAAAAAGCTGAACCCCCACCCTGCCTAGTCTCACCACTCCCATCCATTCACTGGACCCTCAAAACCTCTGTAAACTCGAGAGACAGAAAGACTTATCCCCCTGCTGTGGATGAGGAAATGGGCCCAGAGAAGGGCAGCTGACTTTCCACAGCCACACAGCGAGTCCCATCCCACTACTTCAGGGATCCGTTCTGGTGACACTCAGAAAACAGAGATGAGGAAGAGAGAAAACAGTGGGAAAACAAAGCTGAGGTCTTTAGATTGAGAACAGCTGCCTTGACTTCTCCCCAGAATGTTGTTGCCCTTTGAATTGGAGAAGAAAATGGAAGCTAGACTGCTGATTCCCCTCAGTGCTGCGTAGACTGAGGCCCACCTGGTAGCTACAGAAGGCTCCCCTGGGCCCCCATGTTCTGAGCTGTCCCTGGATAATGTGGATTCTGCTCCACACCCTGGAGCAAGAGATGGGGGCTGTGAGGTCCCAGGCTACCTCCACATACTGTGCCCTGAGTCAGACCACCTCCATTCAGCCCCCTTTAGGACCAGCCAGGGTGTTTCTTGGGCTTTGACAAGGGATTTGGGGCAACACGAGGTCCGGGCTCCACCTCTTCTTTGGAGCAGCTTGGTGTGGTGCCTGCTTCCCACTTAGGGCTCAGACGATGGCTGGGGCCACCGCGTACAGCTCCTGGGAGACTGGGCTGCCTGTGGTCATGCCCTAGAGAGTGCTGTCACAGTGGTGGCAGGCTATGGTTTATCCCAGGTCTAGTCCCAGCTCTGCCATCAACTCCTTGTGTGGCCCTGAGAGCGCTGGCTCCTTTCTCAGAGCCTCATTTTTCCATTCAGAAGATGAGAGGAAGGAAGTGACCTCTGAGGGCCTCCTTGGGTTTGACACTTTGAATTTCCATTTGCTCATTGAGCCTGGTCCTCCTCCCCGCTGGGGCGCTCTCAGCCCAGAGTGGGGATGCTGGGGCTCCCTCCTTAGCTGGGCACTCCATCTATTTGGGAGAATTCACCATGGGGACTGTACACCTGGCTCCCCAACCAGGGAGATGTCCCTCAGGACCTCTATTCGCTGCGGCTGTGGAACCCAGCTCTGTGGTGGAGGAGCAAGGAGGTGGAGCAGAGGCCCCAGGGATACACTTTTGAGCTCATTTGTAGCCTGGGTAGGTGGAGGCCACACCAAGGAAACTCAGCCTCCCGGAATGTCTTCATTTACACAATACTTGGCTGAAGTCACTTCACAAAAGATGCACTGTAAAATTCCCCTCCCACAACCAGCTCAGTGCAGGCTGAGTCCTTTGTGACCTGAGAAGCAACATAATTTGCATGTAAGTTCAAGTGACTCACTGTGGCATTTGGCCAAGTCACTTCCCCTCTCTGGGTCATTCTCCTAATGTTCACGCTGAGGCCAGCCCAGAGGACCAGGGGAAAGGCAGGCAGCAGACAGGCTCCTAGCTGAGGTCCTATAGTTTCCCATGGCTCCTCACCCACCACAGCATCACACAGGGAGTTCTGCTCTGATGTGTGAAGAACAGCCCAGATGAACCCTCCCCATGTGGCCTGAGGGAGGAAGGGAGGCCAGGGCACTCAGTGGCCACAGGGATCAGCCAGATCGGCGTGATGGCTGCCCATCTGTCAGCCCTGGGAAGTCTGGGACTGAGCCCCAGGGCCCCATCCTCAGCCCCATACACTGAAGCCAAAGGCCAGACCAGGGTCACCGCAAGCCTTTGCACAGACGTAAGCCCCACCCCCCGGCTCACCGCAGAGGGATGCGGATGGCGATGTAGCGGTCAATGGCGATGGCCAGGAGGCTGAAGATGGAGCTCTGAGTGAGGACCAGGACAAAGCAGGCGAAGAAGAGGCAGCCATGGCAGGCAGCACAGAACCCAGTGCTGATGGTGATGGCGAAGGGGATGGCAAGCACACCCACTGCGATGTCAGCTGCTGCCAGTGACACCACAAAGTAGTTGGTGACGTTCTGCAGGTTGCTGTTGATCCACACGGCCCAGCACACCAGCACGTTGCCCAGGATGGCCAGCACGGCAATGACCAGCTCCACCGTGATGTACACCAAGGAGCCCATGGTGGGAGCAGCCGCAGATGGGCAGGCTCAGCAGGGACGAGGGCTGGGCCAGCTCACGGTCCATAGCTGCAGCCCAGCCTTCCCCGAGCTGTGGCAGAGGGGCCCAGGCCCTGAGCCCCTTCCTCACAGGAGCCAGGAGCGTCCCTGTGAGGAGCTCTCCAAAGGCTTTCTCACAGATGAGTCTCCGGAAACCAGGGCCTCTCCACGGCTTCCGGTGGCCGTATCATGGCTCCACTCAGCTTCAGGGTTCTCAGGGCACCTGCAAAGGGAGAGCCCTGGTGAGCAGCTGAACCATTCTGGTCCCAAAGACCCTATTGCTTCAGATTCTACCCCACCTTTAGGCCAGATGTCATCATCTCAGCCTGTTCCGTCCCCGGCAAGCTCTCCAGGGAACTACCAGTGCCCATTTAAGGGACACACCAGCTGCCCCACTTAGGGACAGGCCAGAGACAACTGGAGCTCAGATCTGGAGGGATCTGGAGAGCCATCTGGTCCTGTCCTCCATACCTGGCAGGTAAGCCACTCACCCTCATGGGCAGCAGAGCAGGTACAAACCTGAGCCTGCTGCCCCCTGGTGTCTCCAGCTGCACGCCTGGGAAGGGGAGGCGCTGTGGCTGCGTCCCTTCTCTGAGGGAGCCACCACCGCTCTCTCCTCCTACGCCTCTCCCCTAGCTGCTCCTCTACCTGACGACACAGGAAATAATTGACTTAAGTCAGAAAAGCAGCTGCTGGGCCAAGACTTGCTGGGGGACTGTAGGCAAGAATGGCTTTCCTTTCTGGGCCCCAGTTTCCCCATCTATACAGTGAGGCATTTGGACCCTATGGGGCGATTTTAGCTCTCACCCCTGAGTCTATGAGAAGGAAATAACAGATCTGAAAGGGATCCTCCAGAATCAAATGTCATAAAAGGAGGAATGATTGACACCATGGAAAGTCTTGGTTTTCCCAGCAGGTCCGATCCCCGCTCAAATTCTAGCTGTTTCTCCATGAGCTTGAAACCATCTCTGCCCACTAAAGTTCCTCTCCCTGAGAGTTAAGAGGCCCCCAAATCTACCCTCTGCAGTCCTAAACTCTCAGGGAGCACTGGGGGTACATTAGCACCAGCCACTGCCTCCCCAGAGATAAAAGGCTACAGGCTTCCTTTTGTGGTCACATCTTCTCTGTCTTCTCTGGGACGTGAGAGATTGAGTGGGACTACGGAGCCTGGTGGAAGGTTGCTCCTGATCTCTGGCCTCTTCAAAGTGCCACAGTCCCCCCCCCCCCCACCATAAACATAGCCACACTCCAAATTGGCCAAGAGCTAACAGAGGGCTGAATTAAACCCCAAGTTTCCTTCTAACTGCAGTGTTGTCATTGCCTCAGCCTGGAGCCACACCTGGGGGTGGGGGCTCCTGCCCCAAACAGACCCTTCTGCCTCACCAGAAGGCTTGAAATGGATCACCTGACACAGAAGGGCCAAGGGGAAGGAAAGAGAGGAGGCCAAAGCCCCAAAAGAAACTGGAGCCACCTGCACCACTTAGGGCCGAGTCTTACTGAGCCCTGGCTTTGCACAGGGCATTTGCCAATCTGCCGCTCACAAAGTGTGTCCCTTGCAGACAGGCCAGACTAAGTCCCCAGGCACCATTCACACCCATATACCATGTCCTGTGCTCCTGGCCTGTAGTCCAGAGTAGCATTCACCAGGAGTCCACCCGACCTAGGCTCAACAGGTGCTGGTGAAGCTGGGGCTCACTTTGGACCTGTATCCTACCCAGGTCCTGGACCATGGCTCAGCGTGGCTTCCCACACCTGGCAGCAGTAGCAATAAGCCACTGTCCATTTAGGACCAGCCAAGCCCAGTGAGCCCCTGAGGAATTACTGCTATTCAGGGATTGTGCCTCCCACCATTGGTGTCTCCTGGGGGAAGAGGAGAACCATCTGATGTCCCTCTCTGGAGGAATCTGCATTGAAAGACACCACAGCCTTCTGCCAATCTGACCAGCCCAGGCTAGAAAGCTGGCCAGGCAGACAAGGTTTGGACAAGGTACAACACATCACACTTCTGCTGAGGCCAGACAGGGCTCCCAAGCTCCACCCCCCAAGGCCCTGCTGACAGGTCACACCACCCATACCTACCTCCTCTGACTCCATACCAGCTAGGATGCCCACCTTAGAAGGGGCCTCTGAGGGGCCCGACCCAGCCTTTGTTTGGTGAGACTCTCCTGGCAGCCTTGGATACCTGCCTGAGAACCCCCCAGTACTAAGGATTTCCCTACCACCTTCTGTGTTAGATCCCCATGCTGAAGAACACTGGATTCTGATACCCTTCCCAACCACACTGAAGTCACGTTCCCTTGACCCTCCTGACCAGGCCAGCCTTGCATGGAGCTAAAGACACACATCAGTCACACATCAGCTTGCATGACCCTTCCTGCATGGCCTACTCTCCCTCTGCCCCTTCCCTCTACATTCCCGGCTGCTGCCAGCACATCTTGGGTGAGGCTCCCCTAGTTCCACAGGCCACTGACCAGAACTGGGTGGGGGAGTGATATAGCTGGCTAGCAGGTGCTAGCCACCACTGAGCTACCAAACCCTATGCTCTCTTGGAGGCCACCTGTCTGAATGCCAGGACACTTACACTAGCCCCTCTTAAAGAGCCCACACAACCAGCCCGGGAGCTCAGGAAATGACAGATATCTGTGTTCTTACTGGTCCCATGGACCGCATTTTACAGATGAGGAAGCTAAGGCCCCAAAAAGTGAAGTGACCTCTCACTCTTACTGCGAACATTAAAGGGTGGTGAATGCCATGGAACACAGCCGCAGGGGACTTCTGGGACCTCCTCTCAGCTTCCCTCCCTTTGGAAGCCTCCTGAGCTGCAGGAAGGTGGGGAGGGAGTTAAGGGGTCAGGATCAGGATCTGGCAATTTCCTATTCCTCTAGGTTGGCTCTGCCTTTCTAATTAATCCTTGAGTCATCTGTTGCTAGGCGGGAGGGGAAATTAAATATTAATAATGTCATATTTCCTCGTGATTGTCCCTTGTTGCGGATGAGGAGACACTGTCCCATGTAAAATACAGACATATGCCCTGGAACATGCATGTTAAACCTTGAAAGAGCAGCCCCATAGGATTCCCAGCATCCAGACTCAAAACTGTCCCCTCTTCCTGCCTTACCACCCACCCTCCCTGACCTGGCGAGTTTAATTAAAACTCCTTTTAATCAAAACTCATGCATCTGGCCCACCTCTTCTGGCTCTTTGTACCTCAGACTAGAAAGGCTCTCTGTACACATGCCCAGATGGTGGGGGAACCTCCTAGAGCCTGCTGGTCAGGGGCGCCTGCTGGCTTCCAGGCAGAGCCCTGTACACCCGCCCCTGGATGTGGCAAGCTGAGGAGCGGAGCACAGCACAGAAACTCTGCCTACTGCAGGCAGCCACTCTGGACTCCCAAATCCCAGCCTTAGAGTCCTCTCACCTATCTCTTGTCAGAGGTTCACCTGTTACCTAATCTGGAATGCCAGGAAGCAGCCCAACTGCTCGACCACAGGACCCTCTGTGCCACCTGCTGCTATTCCTTTGGTCTTGAGCCTACAGCAGGGAGTCCTGAAGGCAGAAAGAGTCCAGGAAACTCCTGAGTGGCAGCTGCTGCTTGGGGATTTGGGTACCTACAGGCCACTCCCCAGCCCCAAGATCTCAGATGAGCCCCAAACCCCAATTTCAAAACACAGGAGGAAAATTAAGACTAAGGAAGATAAGCAACAGTATCAAAAACATGGAGAGCAGTTCAACGAAGAAGACAAGAAGGCACTGGAATAATGAAATAATTATTTTTAAAGACATCTTGGATCCTCACAGAAATGAGAAATACCATCTATGGACAAGAATGAGAACTTAGAGCCTCACTGGCAGAAACAAAAACAGGTGAAAATGAACAGGAAATAAACTTCTGGATATGAAAAACCCAAGGACTGAAATAAAGAAGACAGCAGGTGTGATGGGCTTCAGGCATGCAGGCAGCTGAAGGGAGAATTGAGGGTTGGAAGAGGGCACCGAGAATTCTCTCAGAAACTTCCTGGAGACAGTCAATGTGGAAAAGCACAGACATGAAGCGAGGTTAAAAAGCACCAACGTGTCTCTCAGGAGCTCAGGAAAAGCATGAAGGAGCAGCAAACAAAGAATAATATCTAGATGGGCAGGGTGGCACCTGTACCCAAACCACAAGCAGTGCCTGGGGACCAGCCTCCCAGAACCACCAGGACCGTAGCACCCACAGAGTCCCTCCTGCAACCTCAGTCACCGCACAACAGGTGCCTTCTAAGTCTCAGCCCCCTGCCCTCCCTGTCTCCCTAAGGACACACACCCGCTTCAGATGCCTGGTGCTGGCTATGGCCCAGGTACCCAGGCGGGCGCCCTGTGTGCTCCTCCCCCACCGCCTCCGGGTATGCGGCTGCTGCTTTCTGCTCCCGGGGACAGGATGTGGGCAAAAACGGAGAACCAGCTCCCTGCAGCTGGAGGCTGAGGCACTGGGCCTGCCTGGAAGGAGCCTCCACACCACCAGCCACAGGCCAGCCTGGGGTGCCCCAGCCTTGTCCCCTGAGCCACCGGGCTTGGTACAGCACCCTTCTCCCTACAGGGGGCCCACAACAGCCCTTGCCACCCCCAATTGTCTAGGTCAGATGCCAGAGAGGCCACAGGTCCCCAGTCCTCCTCACTGGAGGTGGCCACTCACCCCATCACCAGCTGCTTCGCTAGACAAACCTCCTCCAAGGGGCCCCGTCTCACAGAGGTGCTGGGAGCCCACCCTGAGGTGGAAGTAGCTGGGGTGAGATCCGCACCAGTTCCATCACACAACTCTCTCAGGCCCGAGCATGAGGCTTCCCCTCTGTGCTGCGGCTCCTCACGTGTGCATAGACTGTGGTGAGACAGCGTCACGTGAAAGGCCCAGCACCTGCACCTCCCACAAATGGCGGATGACAGGTATTGTTGCACTGCCTGAAGCAGGGACAGGAAGTTCTGAGAATACAGACCCCAGAGGGCCCAAGACAAGCCGCTAGCAGGAGGCTGGGCTGTTGAAGGAGCACTGCTAAGTACACTGAGGTGGCTGGATGTGGACCCTATGGGGTCCCTAGGACATGGGTGTGATGATGCAGCCCTGAGTCTGAATGAAAAGGGCAGGGGGAGCTGGACCAACCTGAGCATGGCCCATCTTAGCCTTGCCACTGTCTCCCCCACCCCCACCATCAATCGAGCTCACGGCTTGCAGAGGCCATTGGGAGGAAGAAGTGAAGCCCTCTGGCCTCTCCTCCAGCTGACAGCTGCAGCCAAAGACCCGGGTTAATGGAACAGCAGCATCCATACAGGCAGGTGCCACACAAGGGCAGCACCAGCCCCTGTCCAGCAACTTCCAAAACAAGCCTAACCTGCAGGAGTAGACGTGGACCCAGAGGGAGGATTCTCTGAGGAGGCGGCCTTTGAGCTGAACAAAGAGGTGAAGGGAGAGAAGTAGAAGAGATTCTCATGAAGAAAAGAGCCTGTGCAAGGCTCAGCTGCATGTCAGAGAAAGGCCCAGGTGGTCCTAGAAAGCTGCAGCAAGTCCTGACTTTCCTAGCATCCAGCCCTTTCTGCTGGCTGCTGTCTGGACACTCCCCAGTCCCTGGCAGGATCTCATAGCTTCCAGATTACAGGGGCTGGGGTCTCTCTCTCTCTGCCACTAAACTGTTTCTTCCCACCAGCCAGGGCCATGGGTCCTGCTGAAGAGGTAACCACTCTCCTAGGATCTCCTCTGTGTATCCCAGCTCTGCTTCCTCCCCATCTGGGCCCACCATGGACTAAGAACCCACCCTTCAGCACTCAATCCCCTCTATCCTCCTAACCACTGTCTTCTTCCAACTAGGGTCCTTGGGCCACCCTCTACCCTTTGGTAGTAACCCAGTACGTCCCAGAGCCAAGACCCTTCCCACTAGGCTGGAACTCCTCTCTTTGACCAAATCAGAACCTGACTGCAGGAGTCTCCTCTCCGCAGAATCTCCACTGCCACACCAAAACCCTTCCTGGCTGTGCCATCCGTCTGTCTGGCTGTCCTTCCTTCTGTACAATCAATCCCTCTCATGTACACACAATCCTCAGAGCAGGTTAAAATTGCACCAGACAATACAGATCTATCTCACAAGGGTGTGAAAATGGCAATTCCAGCTCATCAGGGCTGAGATGGCTTAGGATCAGGCAGGTTAGAGGGTAGCAAGAGCCGCTGTGGGATTTCAGGTTACTGCTATGAGCCATCAAGGGCTATGGTACCCCACACAGACCCTGAACTTTGTAGGAGACCCTGAAGCCACATGCTTGTTCTCTAGCCAATTCCTGTCCACACCTCCTTCTGCCCACTGTGATTCCATGTGTCATCCCTTGACACTTCCTCCAGGGTTTCCCAGCTCAAGTGTAGCCCTCCTATTCTGCACTCTGGTCTGCCCCAACACTGCCTCCCCCACCCCAGCCCATCTCATTTCCATCTCAGCTCCATGCATTAGGCATTGCTAGGAATGTTATCCTGCTCCACAGATGAAAAAATAAATTCCTAGGGCAGTGACTTGCCCAAGGCCACCCACTTAGTGGAGGTGGCAAGTTCAGAACCAGGTTGGAGCATCAAAATCTCTGGCTCATCAGTGCTCTTGAAACCAGCCATTGCCCTCTTTAGCCCAGCCCAAAGCCTGTCTCCTACCAGATGTGTGTGTTTCCTCCAGGTCACACATGGGGAGGCCAGCCTAGCCAGCACCCGGCCAGCAATGAGGGGACACACATGGAGGGGCATTGGCTGGGATTTGCCCAAAGGACACCAGAACCTGAGAAGCCTGGAAGATTCCAAAAGGCAAAGGCTGAGCTATGAGGTGTTGACACCATAGCCATGGACAAGTGAGGAGCCCCTGGATCTGCTGAGACTCAGGATGGGGGGTTGCCTTGCAGGACTGAGCACTCCCCGCTCCACCCAAGCCCCTCAGGGCTAAGGATGAAGCCAGTGACTCCACAACATCCACCCTAGCCTGCTGTAGCCAAAGCCACCATGGTCCTCAGGGGACACCTGGGTAGCACTGGATGGGCATGAGGGTGGCGTGAAGAATCCAGAAGGTGCAGAGTCTCCTAGTCCAGGGAGGCTGGGCATTAGAAGCAGAGCACAGGACGTCCAGCACCCCGGGCCGGAGAAGGGCAGACTTCTGGGTCGGGATGTAGCCTCTGGTTAGGGAAGGAGGCGAACAAAGGCAACCAGTATCCCTTTTTTAAGGGCCGGCTGGAAGAACACCTCCCCACCTCCCCACCTCCCCACTCTAGTCCTGGGGTGAGGGGTCTGGGAGGACCCTGGCCTCCCTCTTCTGCAGCTCGGAACACTCGGGCTCCCTCTTCCTTCTATAGTACAGACGGGAAATTGAAGTCTAAACGCCCAGAACGTAGGGAACTCTGCTCTGCTGGCCCGCGGCCTCCTCTCAATCCTTGAGAGCCGTCACCATTCCCGCCATTCCTCCCTCCGCCGTTCGCACCCAACACCCGCCGTCCCCGGGCCCCTCCTGGGTCCGCTAAGTCGGATCCCGCCACCTGTGTGCACAGGATGGCCGCGCGCTGCGTGCCGCGCTCCAGACGCCCCAACCGTGCGGGATGCCGAGACTCGGCGGACGGGATGCCTCGCCCCGGAATAGCGGTGCCCGCCCCGGCCCCTCCACCTGTGGAAATCCTTTTTCGTTCCTACAGGTGCGACCCGCCTCCTTCAGGCCTCGCTTGGCGCCCCCAGGCCAGCCCAGCCCAGCCCCAAGCGTGACGCGCCACGGAGCCGGACGGCCCGACGGCCGGGTCCAGAGACTCGTGCTACGCACCCCGCCGCCCCGGCTGCCGCACCCGCGTCCCTTCTCCTCCCGCCCACCCCCGCGTACCTCTCGGCCAGTTTGGGGCTGCCCAGAGGATCCGCACACCGCCTCGAGCGGGCTTAGGAAATGACTGCGCCGAAAGACCCTGCACAGGGCATTACCGTGGCTGCCGCGGGGCAGGGCTCGGACCCGGGAGCCCTCGAACTCGCACTCGGGGCAGCGGGAAGAAAGGGTTGGAGCGACGGGTACCCAACACCCAACTCTCCCGTCCCGGCAGCTTCCGACGGCTCCGAACCTCCAGGCCGCCCTCCCGGGACTCCTGGAGCCCCAGAACTAGTATCCCAGACCTGGTACCCGGGCTGACCTGCTGCTTGCGCGCCAGCTCTCGCTGTCTCCGCGGCCACTAGGGCTCGGGCTCCAGCCGTGCCGCTCACCGGCGCCCCCTGCAGGCGGCCTCGAGACCCACGTTGCCCCCACTCCCGCGTCGCACGGGGAAAACCGAGGCCAGAGACCCGCGGGGGACCAGAGGACATGCCCCTGGCAGGGCTGGGCAGCGACGGGGCAGGGCCACCCCGCGTGCCCCCACCCCACAGCATGACCTTCGTAGGCTCCATCCGTCCCAGCCTCCTCCGGCGGCGCCACGCCCCCTCTCCTCCCGCAAAGTCTCCCGTCCCACCCTCGCCTTGTGAAGCCCTCCGGGCCCCACCCCTGGCATTACCGTCCTACCGGAAGCTCTCAGGACCGCCTCTGCAGCTAAGATCCTTCCGGGGCTTTGCTGTCCCTTATCAGATCTGGATGGCATTGGTTCTCCTGTGTCACTCCCTCTACGCACCCCAGATTATGGGCCCGGGTCCCTCTTGTGACAGCCCCTGGTGACTGCTGGGGCCAAGACTCTGCCTTCCTCCCCTTCTCTAAACTACAGAGGGAGGTGGGAGTCCCATCCGCACTGCAGACTTAACTGGGAATCTCAGACTCTGGGAACTCCCTTTCTCTGCCTTTGTTCTGGAGTCTTGTAAGTGGGAATGACCTCATATCCAACCGCAACTAAGCCATGCAAGAGGACCTGCCTTTGGCTTTTGCATCTGGATGGATCTGGACTAACCCCAGTTCTGTTCACATAGCAGGATAAGCCCCTCAGATAGCCAAGCCATCCGTAGCCAAGGGATTTCTGGAACACCCTCCTAGGACTGGTGGGTTTGCTCAGGGCCTTAGGGCTGAGGCTTAGATCTTAGGGCTGAGGCCAGGATGGAGGAATGGCCTCTGTCAAAGTAGCTCCCTGCTTCCAACTCAGGGAGGAGAATGTGGGTGGGAAGTGGATGTACAAGCACCTGGCCAGCTCATCAGGAGGAGCCAGGAGCCCAAGATATTGGTTATCACTTTGCTAGGACAGCCTTTATCACCTGGTGGCTTCCTTGACTCATTCTTGTTCCCATGCAGCCAGCTCAGTCTCTAATCCTTGTGTTTCCTTACAACCAGGGGGCCCTTAAGGGACCAGGGATTTAGCTCAGTGGTTCTGCCACCTGCCTTGCAAGTGAAAGGTCCCAAGTTCGATATCTGGTACCAAAAAAAAAAAAAAAAGAAAAGAGTTTTATCTTACATCCAGGGGTCCCTTGAGATCTCCAGGCAGAGGACAGTGGGCTGGGCTGGGAAGGCACCTGTACCCAAAGTTAAACCTGAGTCCCCCAAAGACCTGTATAAGACGCTAGAATACTGCAGTTGCCTTCCTCCACCCCCTGATATCTTTCCAACCTCAGGCCTGGCCATGCAACCTCCCCCACTCCTCATTCCCCAGTCCTGTTTTTTTGTTTTTGGTACCAGGGATCTGAACTCAAGACCTTGCGCTTACAATGCAGGAGTGATGCCACTGAGCTAAATCCTTAGCCCTCCCCAGTCCTGTTTTTTGCTGAGTCTACCCCCCTCTTCCCAAGGCCTTTGGTTTCCTTAGTGGGAGCCCCCTCTACTACCACCAGGAGGGGACATGGACCCTGGGATCAGTGTCTGGGACCACCCCAGAAAGTAGCATTTCTGCAGGCTTTCCAGGCACCCATTCATTTCTGCCCTCCAGCTCTTGGAGCTGAGCTAGCTCTGTACCAAACCACAGGGTACAAACTAGGGGAGCTGTCTGGCTAGGGGGCCCGCCCTCTAGCCCTTAGCTCCTCACCCTTGTTTCTGGGCCTCGAAATGAGGGGTTTGTTGCCACCTGTAGTGGCAACACTTTCCTGCCCAGCCCATTCACGTTGGACCCAAAGTTCTTAACATGCAAGGAAGACCCTGTCTTTAGAGTCACCTTAAAGGGGCTATGGAAGCTCATGAGTCAGAAACAGCCAATTCTGGGAGACCCTATTGCTCCCTAGTCCCTGGTTGTGGACCCCAATGATTGCTGCTCCTTCTCTGGGGCCCAGCACCTTCCCCTTGGCCCTCCACACACATGGCTTGGCCTTGTGCACTGTGGCAGTACCTCAGTGAGTGAGGGCCTTCTTAACGCTGCTCCTCGGGGCCAGAGAGTCAAAGCCCTTGTATTCTGCCTCTGGGTCCTGGTGGGCAGTGACACCATCCCTTGGTCTTGGTTCCTAGGGATTGAGGATCTGTGTCCTGAGGACAGGTGGACAGGTAAGGCCTGGCTTGGCTCTAGCTCCAGAGTGAGCTCCAACACCCCACAACTGCTATGAGACGCCATTGCCACAGAGGCTGTGAGGGGTGAGGCCAGGTCAGGTCTCCTCCTGGCCTGTTAGAGGGAGAGGAAGCGCTGCTCTTGTGGTCCTTGTCATCCACCAGACACCCTAGCCCAGGTCTCCAGTGAAGCTGTTGCCCAGAGATAGGGCACATTCTGGTCTTTGAGGTTCAGTGGTGATGGTGGCATGAAGGAGGGCTATGTACTCGCCTACCCTGCCAGCTCCTGTGCCTGCTCCTCTAAACCCTCCTGGGGGACCCTCTGCTGCCTGTCCCCTAAACAGGGCCCCATCCTTGATCTTGGCATGGCTACCCTCTTGCCAGCTGTGAGAGCTTTCCTTGGGTACAAGGCTGCTCTGAGAGTATACTGATGGCAAAGGGTACAGGCCTTCTCTGACTATGGCCACTGACTCTTGGTGGGCATGAGGATGTCTGGAAGTCCTAGGTTTCTATCTCTGAGCCTTGGTTTCCCTGTCGAGTCCCAGGCAGGCTTTGAAAGCTGTGGTCACCCGCCTTCCTTCCGTCCAGGCCTTCACTACTCAGGCGAGATGGTGGGGCCAGCAGGGCTCTCTCCTGCTCCAGAAATCCATTCTCAGACTACCCACCCCCACCCCACGCCCACAGCTCTTTGTTCCTGCCCAGGATGCACCTGGGCGGCCTCTGGCCCTCATTGTTTGCTCTGGGCCCAGCTGAGCCACATCAGGGAGCAAGACATGCCAGGACTAGGACCACGCACCCAGTGGGTGTTAGGTCAGGGTGCCTAGGAACAAACCCAGCCGCCCCAGGGTGCTCACTCAACTATCCCTTCAGTTATTGGAGACTTCACATGGCTCCAGTTTGTCTACAGCCTGAAGGAAGCTCAGAAAAGGCAGGATCGCGCCGCCAGAGAAAGCAACCACCAAGTCACTGAAGCCATGGCGGACACAGGAGCAATGCGCGCCCCCCCCCCCCCATCCTCCAGCTGAGGCCTATGGGAAGACCTCCATGCCTTGTCTGCTTCTGGCGGGGGAAGGGCACAGCAAACCTGCCTCAGAGCTGACCTGTTGTATCAGTGCAGACAGGAAGCAGGTTCTGGGGGCAGTGAGCCTTGTCTTGGTTGTCTTGGCTCTGTGGTGGACAGTGACAACCTTGTGTACCCACCCCATACTGGGCTCAGCACTCATAACTCCCAAGGACAGCCATAGGCTACGCCTATGTTCTCCCTGCACTCCCAGCCGAGATCCACCAGACACTCCTCCTCCACATCAGAGAGGATGCCTGGCAGGTCACTATTTTGCAGAGGTTGAAACAGCCCCAGTACGTCCCAAGTGTTGCTGACCTGTCTGGAAGACCCTAATGTCCTGACAACTGCTCAGTGCTCATCCTGGCTCCCACAAGCATCAGTGGGAGCCAGTGCTACAGTATCCTTGGAGAGCACATCTGCTTCCTGCCCAATGGGTGCTATCTCTGCCTTTCTGTCTCTTCACAAGACTCAGCTTCCAAGCCTACCAAGTCCCTGCTGCCTCCTCCTCGCACAGGGTAATGCACTCTCCAGGGGGCTCTTAGGGACAAGGACCAGCCCTTTCCAGGCTTTGCTGGGCCTGGTGTAGGTCATGTGGTCAGCCAGCTCTCCACATGCCTCTGACCCATCCTCATACCCTCCACACGGACTGCCCAGGGTGGCATTCTGTCCTGCTGCACCCCTACCTGGCCTCCTGTGTAAGTCCTACCCTGTTTGGGTCAGAGCTCTGGCCAATGGAGTCATGAATCCCAGCAACCCAGGTCTTCAGCCATCACCTGACAGAACACAGTGACGGTATGTCAATATCCATTATCTGTCCCTGATTTGAAGGGACAACCTGAAACAATCTAGGTCACCTGAAGATTTGCTGGCCCTGTGAAGATGGGGGTCAGAGTTTGTCACAGCTGCTAGACCCAGGATCCCAGCCCTGTGAAGCTGTGTTTGGAGGGGTCTAGTGGATCCTTTCTGGATCTTTCTCCTCTCCTAGGCTACCTGAATTCTTCCATTCCCAACCATCAAAGCTGCCCCCCAGAGGTTCTAGAACTTTCCATGTCAAGATGGAACCTATTTTTCCTCAGAGGTGCTGCCCTAGGGTAGTCATTGGGAGCTCTATGTCTGGGTCACAGAGCCATTGGGCTGACCTGCAGGCTCCAGGCAGGTACATTGGGCCACAAAGATCTCTGAGGGATCAGCCTCAGGGTCTGCCTCTGAGACTTAGAGCATATCAGGCAGGGGTCAGGGCACCCCTCCCCACCTAGGGGCAGCAGCTTGAGGGGGGGACCCATCTTGTGGGTGGGGTGTGCTCTTGTTGTGCAGTGAATTCCCACTGACCACCTCAGCATGGGGCCCAAGTCCAGTATCTGGTGAGCAGGGAGGGTCTGGGGCTGAGTCCTGGCCTAGTTCCTGCCATGCCAGTGTCAAAAGTGGCACTCAGGTCCTCTGGTCCAGGGTCCAGACCTGAAACCACACTGGTCACCCTAGATGACTGTGGCTGCCTGAGGCTGGGGCTCATGAACACTCTCAGGATGTACCTGAACTCAGGTTAGGTAAGCCCTCACCCTTCCCGGGACCCCTGATCCTGAGGAGTCTCAGTTCTGGGTAAGATGCTTACCCCAAGTCTTCTGGTGTAAGGGGGTGACCTCATAGACCCCTGTGTATACAATATGTGTGAGGTGACAAGTGCTGAGGGCTGATCTCAGTGGATTCAAATGGCCACAGCCAAGATGAACAGTGGGCTGGAATGCAGCTCAGTGGTTAGAGCACCTGCCAGGCCCTGGCTTCTATCCCAACACCTCAAAATGATGCACAGTAAAAAAACTTAACTGGTTGCCTCTAGGTAGTACTTTCTTCTTTTTGCTTCTCTATACTTTTATACATCCCCCAAATCATCTCTAGAATGATATGTTTTTAGAAAGACAAAAAACCCTTGGGATGCCTGATGGTGTGTGTCTAGGGCATGCTTGGGGCTTTCACTCTCACAGGGCAGCTCTGCTGGTGTTTCTGGGGTGTTAACAACTGTCACAGATTCTGAGTGGCCCCAGGGCAGGTCAGAACCTCTGAGCTCAGCTGCCCTACCCCAGTGTGGTTTCACAGGTCAGAGACCTACCTGAGGCTGCTGAGCACCCTGCAAGGGCTGCAGCAGGCACACCAGGTCTCCCACTCCAGGCAGGTGCTCCATGTCCATGTGCATGGGGAGGTGTTGAAAGCTGGACCTGAGGAGGCCTTCTTAGGTGGACAGGGTTCCAGTTTGGGTTCATGTAACTATCTGAGGGTCAGTGGGGAGGGGAGGCAAGCTAGGAAAGTCCAAGCCAGATGTGTTTTAACAATTTAATACATTCAAGAATATTTACTAGGACAAAATGGCAAAGTATCATCAGTCAGTCAGCAGAAGCCTATGATAGAAATAGAAAGGTAACTGGCCCTTTTGCAGTAAAGCTTGTGCTTAAAGAGGCAAAATGACTTCCTGGAGGCTACAAAGCAGGTACCACCTTTAAACACATATGACCATTACAGCTGCACCCACAGAGCCAACAGTGTTGTAAGGGTCCTATTAGAAAAGGTAAAAAGTAATGCTCTGGAGTCCTGGCACGTGCAGACCCTTGTGCAAACGTGGGCAGTCTGACCCTCACTGGGGCCAGAGGGCCTGAGATGAGCCTCCAGACTGACAAGGCCAGGATGGCCCTTCCCAAGACCACCTCTGTCTCTGGCGCCACTCCCAGGCTTGATACTGGGCCCTCAGTGTCCAGAAGAGATGTGCCATCCAAGCGACACAGATCATTGGTGACCACTGCCTCCTTTCAGAAGATTCTGGAATTCCCCATCCCAGAATGAGCTTCTGGAGCTGATCTCACATGGCCAGCAAGGGACAAAACTGTCAACTGCAGTCTCAGAGAAATCTTCTTAGTCACATAACAGCCCCTCATGACATAATAAATAAACAAAAATATGACCAGACACCTTGGATGCAGACAGTGGACAGGCCAATGAAAGCAGAGGCAGGAACTCAGAAATTAAGTGGAGAGACCCTGGAAATGATGATTTGAACACGAGCAGTCACTCATGGCTGACAGCTAACTGTCAGCAGAGCAACAGGAACAAGAACAGAACTCGGCTGGGGAGGACCAGGCCGGGGATCTGTGGAAGCTGGCATCTGGGGTGTCTTGTGGTGTGCTCTGAGGCTGATACTGCCTCTCTTTTAGTTGGCATTTCACCAAAGGCCTTAGCCAGGGACAGCAGCCTGTACTGCCAGGTTGGGACATTTAGGCAGGGTAGATGGGCAGCACCAGCCACCTGGTAAGGGCACACTGTAGGGCACAGACATGCAGAGCCCACTTCTTAACAGCCATTTTCTTTTCTAGGCTCCACAAACGTGTCAAACTCCCGGTAAGGAACATCATGCTTGAATGCTGACCCTCAGCCCATGATGGAACTGGGTGGGCCTCTTGGGAGCCTGCTCCTTGCATCTGGTTAGTGGGGCTACAACTCAGCTTCCACTGGTGGCCAGTCTTCCTCACGGTGCCTTTCAGGTGCCAAACAGTTATAATCTGGAAAGTATAGGTTTTGACATTGTTCAAACCAACAGCTACTGTGTTAGGCACACATGAGATGTGGGCTCCTGGGTCCCCAAAAGAGCTTTGAGTTCCAACCTGAAAGTCATCAACTGAACACCTCTGAGTAAGGCTTTGGCTCAGAGAGCACAGACCCAGCACCTGGGAAGGGCAGGCCTGGCCCTCTGAATCTCTGCTGACACCTGCCCTGGTGAGGAGGCACGGGCTGCCCGACAAGGGGAGGTAAGGCACTTTCTTACATTTCTGCTCAAAAGGAGTACATCTCAGCAACTCAGCAGGGACTTTAAATCACACCATGGGCTCCCTAAGCATGTCCCTCTTCTCAGCTACTTCCTATTTCACTCCCTGCTCTTGTTGTATTATGTCTAAATTTTGTGTTTCATTTCTATGGTTATTAAAACAACTTTTTTTCTGAGACAGGCTCTCACTGTATAGCCCAGGCTGGCCTTGAATTCAGTATGTATGGCCCAGGCTGGCCTCCAACTCATGGTAATCCTCCTGCCTCAGCCTCCCGAGTTCTGTGATTGCAGGTGTGCGCCACCATGTCTGGTTTAAAACAATTTAACTTTGGTACTAATAGAATAGGAGCTATTTTCCACAGTCTTGCTCATAATAAATCAAAAATCTTAACTAGAACTCCTTTTGATCAGTCCCTCTTCTCAGAAGCCCTAAGCTAGGCCTGGGGCTGGAGGCAGGTGGCCAAGCACCAGGTGAGGATCCTGCCTGCTTCCTGCCAACAGGAGCCCAGCAATAGTGTGGACTTGGCCAGCTGCAGGCTGTGAGGTGGGACCACCTGCACTGCACTTCTATATGTTTCTTAACTCTAGTTGAAAACTCCTACATAGTGGTGACCAGGACAGCTCTGTCACACCGAAGGTATGGCTTTCCCGATTCTATGGTGACACACTCCTAGAAACAGACCCATGTAAAGAGCAAGGTTGGCTCTGCCCAGCACTAGGGAGCAGACACTTGCCAGGTACTCACTTTCCCCCTGGTTCTCACCAGCAAAGGGACCCATGTGGGTAACAGTCAAGAAGTGCTGTAGCTGAAGCATTCACCAACCTCTAGGAATCCCCTATAATCCAATCCTTTTCCCCAAGTTTAGCTGGGTATGAGCCTTTTGTTTTTACATCCTGGGCACTAATGGAGTTCAACCGGTCTTCAGAAGAAAGCCAGCCTGCAGGCTGTGTGCTGTGCCCACATGCACTGGGTGGACAGGCCATGGTGTGCGCCACAGGCCACAGGCCTGAGTTCTTCCTATGCAGAGGTCCCAGGCTGAGGCTCACACACTGCAGGACAGCCCAGAGTTGCCGAAAGCTTTAGGGGTGCATAGCTAAAGGTGTCGGTGTTGCTTGGTTACTGCCGAGGTCCCCAGCCAGCAGCAGCTCCTCCTGGTGTGCTCAAGTTTCAAAGTACTTGTAGATTGCCGTCACGTACAGCATGACATTTTGCCAATCTGGCCGTTCGGTGCGTACCATCTCATTAATGTCCTGACAGAGAGAAGGGGCTTGGTTAGGATTGCAGGTCACCTCCTGGCCCATCCCAATGGGTTCATCACCAATAGTGAAGGATTTTTTATTTAACCCTGATATACCTGACTACATATTTCACAGGCCTGGCCCAGAACACCTCCTCCATCTCCACCAAGGGCCTCTAGGTGGTGCCTTCTCCAAGGGCAGCAGCATTACCCCCAAGATGCCTGCTTCTGCCTGAGCCATATGCAGTGTCACCCACATGGGCTGTTAAGGCCAGAAGGGTTTCATGTGTCTGGGAGACCCCCAATGTGGGGGGGACACTTGGGACACTTCTAAAGCCATTTTTAGACTCACGCCCTGGCTTAGGAAGGTTTCCTATGTCAGGGGCTCCCATCACATCAACACTGATGTCCTTCACCACAAGGAAGTCAAATATCAAAGATAGTGTCTTTTTTTATACTGGGGATTGAATCCAGAACATTCACATCTCTACCTCTCCTTTATTTTTTATTATGAGACAGGATCTCTTGAAGTTGGTTGGATATAAACTTTCAATCGCTCTGCTTCAGCCTCCCACAGTGCTGGGATTATAGGCACGCACCACCACGCCCATACTGTTCTTTAACTGCAGGATACCAGAGACCTGGGACATACGAATTGAGTGGGCAGGAAAATGAAAGTGGGAAACCATGGACTGACCAGCTCCCATCCAGGTACCTCAGAGCCTGTAGCTCATGCCTGCTACTGTTGAAGAGCAAGGCCTGCTGTTGGTCTGAGAGGACCCTTTGATGGATGAGGAACCCCAAATGTGCCGCAAAATGAGGAAGGCCACCCAAGGTTATTTGTTACAGAAAGCAGAAGGCTGTTTGCTTACTGCAAATAATCTTGACAATAAAGTTTGTTAGGATGGAGAAATTGCCTACATTTTATATATGAAAACTTCACATGTGTAATGTAAAATGTCTAATAATGGGAACATATTTGAATAACTTATCTCTCTAAACAGGCGAACAGAAGCCACCCTAAGCAAGCATATTTCTATGAATTAAAAATATATATTTATGGTATAAATATGAATGTAAATACTTTTTTGAGGCACATGCAGTTGTTACAAATTGGGGTGATGGGTAGCTACAGATGGGGAGGTGGCCCTGGAGGACTACAGGACCCCTATAGTGTCCTAAACCCATGGAACACTTTGCTTTGTGAAAAGCCCTGAGCAGCTCAATGAGATCTGTGTGTGGTCTGTGTGATTCTACAGTATTTAGTTTTCCATTTGGACACAGTTTTTTCTCTCAGAAAGTCAGGCTTGGTGATGACAGGAAGAGCTCCTGACAGAAGTATGCCTGTTGTAAGCTTCGGCAGGGACTGGGCAGAAACCTGCACAAGGACCTAAAAACCTAAGACCATGTAATTTTCTACACCTGGTTCCTCACACTGTGAGTAGGAGTGTCTCATGGCCCTTGTAAGAAGTGCAGGCAACAACACTCTTCAGCCTATAAAGCTGTCCTCCTTGACTCAATATGCACCCTATCTTCTCCCCCTACACTGACAAAAGGCAGGCACGTAGACCCGTGCAATGTGCTTTGACAGTGACATTTGTAAACTTAACTTTTTTTTCTGAACCTAAAGATTCTGTTAAGGAAGAGGCAACTATAAGAAACAGGTCTGCATGAGGTCTGCCAGGACCTGAGGTCACTAGCCACCCACCCATGTGGGCGCTTCCTGAGAGTGTTTCACATGAGGCATAAAGCACCACAGGCAATGGGTGAGATCCCGCTTCAGCACCCACCTGGATGGGACCCTCCATCACCTCCCCACCCCACTGCCCTAGCCTTATCACCAGGCAGCTATACCACCCAGTGACCATGTTCTTCCTAAGGAGGAGTGCCCTGCCAGGGACTTCCCAGTGGGGACCGGGGACTCACCAGTGTGGATTTGATGCCAACACTTTCAGCTGCCTGGAAGGCCAGTGTGAAGTTCCTTTTCTGTAAGAGAAATCATGTCGCTGTAGTGCACAGGGAACACAAGGAGAAAGGTCACACGGAGGACGGATACTCGACTCTGGAACCAAAACAAACCTACACTGGGTCCCTCAGGATTCCTGGTCTGTACCCAGTACCTTGTGGATCCCCATAGTGGGCCCTGCCACCCTCTTCTCCAGCCAGTTGTACAGCTGTCACACTGGTGCTTTCCTCACTCAGAGGTTCACTTCCAGCATGCAGACCATCAGTTACCCCTGATGTTGACACACATCTACCAAAAGGGTTTTCTCCCTGTGAGGATCTTCAAGGGTTGTCTATAGGGCCAGGGACAGCCATGGTGAGAGGTGGGGGACCAGGGCAGGGGACCTGAGCCTGTCCCCTGACCCTGAGGAGCTCCCTGGATGTGATACCCCAAATCATGGCTTGCGCCTGCACAGGGTTGGTGTTTCTCGTCAGTTCTGAGACCCACAATGCTTGGTGGGCTGTGAGTGAAAGTCTTGGTCCAGAGGTAACAGGAAGCTGGCATTTTCTGGACAATACTGACCTGACCATTCATGGCATAAATAGCTCTTCCTGTCTATTCTTGAAGCCCTTGGTCTAAATGTTGTCACAGTGGAAGGAATGATGTCACCCCCTGGGAATGATGTCATGTGAAGAATTTTGAACCAATCAAATATTCCTCACAGGGTGGGTTGGGGTCCAGCTGGCTGAGCACAAGTGACCAACCTCAGAATGAGGTTGAGCCAGAAGGGAGCAGTCCTGAGCCCACACTGTGGTATGTGACCCACTGATGGAAGGTGCTAGCCCTGGTTCTCAAGCCCTCGCTCTGTGAGAGGACCAGGGGTCCTGTGGCCTGTCTTACCTTATCTTGGCTATTCAGTTCTTGATATGGAATGTGGGCTGGAAGATATGTATGCAGGAGTGCGCAGAAGGCCAGCCCATCATTCCAGCTGCTGCTGAAGTTTGTGATGTCAATATTCTGAGGGAAAGAAGACAAACAGTTAAAGCAGCACACAATATGATCCTCTGTGGAGGTGTTAAGGAGGGCAGAGCCTCTAACAACATGTGGCCTCCAAAACAAAATCAATTCTTGGGCAAGGTGAGCTCTGGAGGGACCAAAGCATGTTGGAAGGCTATGTCCCAAGGTCTGGTGTCCACATCTGGACCTGTTATGCATCCCCTCTTCCTACCACCACGTGCATACTACTGCCCCACATGTTACACCTGGGCTTGTGACGTGAAGTATAAGTTGCTCCATATACTAAGAAGCCTCCAGGCTACTGAGGTTGGCCTCTCCTATGCCTGGCTGTGGTAAGAGCACAGACTGCAGGATGTGGGTGACAATCAATTAGGTTTAAAGCATCATTTATTAAAATGCAACTCATTCCCCACTGTTTGCTCAAGTACTTAAAAGATCCGTGAAGTTAGCATGTATCTCAGAGCATGAGTACACAAAGACATTATCCCACTTGAGATACTGACGTACAGCAATGGCAAAAAGCAAAGGAGAGCCTGGTCAGGCCTCAGCATCATGGCCCACAGATAACCACTGCAGTTTCCACCACCACCCATTCACAGTTATAAAAACAATTTTAACGCTGGGCTGTGTACTCCCTGTCACTTCTGAGGTTCATCACAACTTTAAGGGGTCCCTTATTTCATGTGTAAATCAAAAGTATTTGTATATATGCAAATAACATATTTTACTATATGGCCACTTAGCTGGTATGTAATCTTTACCCTTATTTGCAAGAATTCTTTTGAAAATGAAAATGAAACTATGCATTTAAATTTTGGAAATTCACACACTTTATATAAATGCTACAAACTAAACAAGAACAGTTTTCCCAATACCTCTTTAAAAACTTTTTCTTTTCTTTTTTGAGGTACTAGGACTCGAAAGCAGGGCCTTTGCATTGAGCTACATCACCAGCCCTTTTTAAAGTCCTGAGACAGGGTCTTGTTAAGTTGTCTTGGCCAGGCTTGAACTTGTGATTCTCTTGCCTCAGCTTCCCACAGTGCTGGGATTACAGGTGTGTATCACCAGGCCCAGCTCAAACTGCTATTTCTTATACCAAGATGGGGTACCCATGGCTCAGAGAAAAGGAGCAGGTGGGGTTGACACAGACTGAGGCTCAGAGTTGTGAGGATGTGTCTATATAACTGGTGAGCATCAGGCCAGGCCAGGCCAGTCTAGGCCTGGCAATCAGCTGTTCTGGGGAGATGGGCTTCGTGTAGCCTCCCAACTCCTTCTAGGACTCTAAATGGTCCTTATGACTAAGTGGCTGATAAAAGAGCCAAAGACATTAGCTTTGTTGCAGCAGGGCAGGAAGCTTTTTAATAACATGTGGAGCTCTGTGCGAGGTCAACGTCAGCATTTCTCTCGAGGTCACATTCATTTCTGGAGGAAGATAAACCTCCTCTTCCTGCCGCAGCTGCCCCTTCTGCTCCCTGAAAGAGAAGCAGCTCTGGTAGGGCTGTGGACGTGCCTGGCCTCACCGTGCCTCACAGCAGAAGCTCCTGTGTCTTGGCTGCCTGGCTGTGGGACCTGGGCCTTCCTGGCCTTGCTTCCTCCAGAAAGACCCCACCTCAGCCGGGGAGGAGCTGCTGCTCCTGCACCCACCTAGGTCCTCTAGGAAGAGGAGACACATCCAGGACACACGCAATGTCCTGAAATAGAAGGACAGCACGGCTCCTGAGGCTCCAGGGAAGGGGCAATTAATGGTTGTACATGACATTTCAGATCAAAATAAAGCCCAAACCTAAGAAGGCACTCACTAGGGACAGTGTTAAGGTGTAAATTGGGGGCCAAGAACTCTGAGGCCATTAAATAGTAAGCCCAAGTGAACCCTAAATAGCCACTTGTGCCTCTGTCTCCTACCCCAACTCAAAGGCCCTGTGGGGAAGAGTCAGGCCTTGAAATAGGAGTGCTTCCTGAGGGGAAGCTACATCTTGAGAGCAGGTCTTCTGGCCATGATCTCACTAGTTATTTCACTGTTTAGGACTGAAAAATCCATTACCAAAAGGTCTGCTGTATACGCACAGTTCTGCAAACAACAGGGCTGCTTCTCTGAGGCCAAAAAGTATAGTGCTAGAAAAGGCAGAGAGGAAGATGGGAACCACCCATCCCAGCTTTCCTCTGTATTCCTCATTATTGAGTTATCACAGAATGGCAATATCTTGGAGAAGATATCAGTAAATATCTTGGAGAAGAAATGCACAAAAAGGTATAAAAAAATCATACTTTGTCACTAGAGAAAAGGGCTTCTCTCTTCCTTACCCAGTGAAGATCTCCCACAGCAGCTATCACTTCTTCCCAAACTTCAACTGCAAGTAGGCTATAGGCTGCTGGGGGAGAAGGGATGGACAGAAGATCCTGGGGCCCATATCGTGCCTCTGCAGGTGACCACCAGAGCTGGCACCCCAGCATTTCCTTTACTCCTCTGTTCCCTGCCTGGACCACACAGAATGGCCTGAGAGTGCTATACCCACCAGCATGAGGTCAGGGCTAAGCTTCTTGCAACTTTCTGAGTAAGGGACCACAATGTAGATCAGTGATAGACTGCTGGTCTCTGCAATGTATGACCACTTTACCTGTCAATGAGCCCCAGATAAAGTATTAACTCTGGGTTTTCTTGGTAATTGAGGAAAAGTTCATTTTTGAGCCTTGGAATAAAACAACTCAAAACCAGTATGCAGCTTGCAGGTTGGGATGTGGACCCAACATGTTGTGGGTATGTAAGTCCTGGTAGTCTTGGGCTTCTGTACAGTAAATGTGAAAACGCTGGCCCACTCAAGAGGACGAGTCAGCAGCCCCCTGTGAATTGAGCTGTGCTTTATACACCTGAGGGGCCCAAATAAAACTATAAAGTTTTATTTAATTACTGTAGAGAAGGTAGGAGCTGGATGGCAGATGGTCCCAACCCCATATGGATACAATAAGGAACAGCACTGTTGGATGTCCCTGGCTGGTCTTCCCTTTTCTAGAGCTCTGCTTCTGGGCATATAGCCAGTCACTGGTCCCACTGAATACCATCCTGTGTAAACCTCCACTTGCCTTCATGTCAAGTATGCAGCACAGTCACTGGCCTTTTGAAATGTGGTTTCCTTCTTCCTCTGTCTAAAGCTTGGATGAAGAATGAAAATAACTGTCTAAAATCCCAACTCCTAAAGCACTTAGCATACCAGTAGGAAAAGTGTTCTACAATGGTTTGCTGCGAGTGCTTCAAATGCCACAAGCCACAGCTTGTCAACTGTGGCCTTCCTGTATGTATATATTTACAGGATCAGCATAGAAACACAAAACTGAAAGGCCCAGAGCCATGTTCTTCCACTAATAGTAAAGGAGAGCTTTGTAGCAGAGAACAGGAAATAGTTACACCCTCAGGTCTGTGGTCCAAGTATGGACTCTCACACTAACATGGCCACAGCTGTGCACTTGAGAAGACAGGGAAGCTGAGCCTTCTGGCCAGAGGACTGGGGACAGACTACTTTTTCTGAGGATTCATTTGCCTATTCAGTGAATCCTCACCCAGGGCTACTCTGTCCTTATGTGGACCAGGCCCTGCGATCAGGTCTTGACTCTCAGGGATGGTCTTGCAGATACAGCCTAACAGGTGGACTGACACAGTCAAGAGTACACTGAAGGCTTCAAAGGGAAGTGCAGACTGGAACCACAGAAGCAGATGAAAATGGGAAGGGACACTCAGGGAGCAACTGCAGAGGTCAAGACAGATGTGGGCTTGGGAGCAGGGCAAACCAAGGTGACAGACTGAATATGAGAAGGGAGAGCATGCAGTGCCAAGGACAGCACTGGACTTCTGCTGGCAGAACCCACGGTGACCTTCATGGAGGTAGAGCTCACTGAAGGTGGGGTGTCAAGCTGATGAGGTGTGTTTTGAACGCATTAACTCCAAGTAACCTTGAGAACAACCAGAGATGGCCCAAGGGCACTTACACATGGGTGCAGCACTCCTGAAAAGGCAAATGAAAAGAAGACATAAACTTTGGTGTCATCAGCATCCCAGGTGGGATCACCTAAGGAAGATATAGTGGGTAATGGGAAGGAAGGAACTCCTCCAAGTCATATACCATGCCAAGGAGAAAAGCTTTTAATAGGACACAGGTGGTCAGAGAGAGGGGAGAGGAACCAGAAGGCAAAGGAAGAGTTTTCGAAAGAGACGGGCTGGGGGTAACAGCTCAGTGGTATAACACCTGTTTAGCTTGCACAAAACCCTGGGTTCCATCCCCAGCACCAGAAAGAGTAAGAGTCACCAATGTATCAGTGCTGCTGAAAAGTTACGAGGGCTTTAAAAAAAAAATCCTGAAGTTAATAACATTTAGGTTGATAGAGCAATACTATACAGTAAGACAGACCCTTGCCTGGCTTCCATGTCCGTCTGTTCCCCCCCACCAATGTTTTGTTCTAGAAATGGAGCAATTTGCGCCACTTGGCAGTGACCTGTCCAATGTATCAAAATGTTTTCTGTCTGAACTTCCTGACCTCTTAGGAATGTTAAGCCCCGCCCCTTTTAGAAATGTTGTTAGTCCCACCCCTCCCAGGAATGTTGGTAGCCCCGCCTCTTTCAGGAATGTCCTGTAACTCGGCCTCTTCGCTTCTGGGAGCATGCTCGACCACTGCATTTCAGGAACATTCTGTAACTCCACCCGCCCTGCTTCAGTGAGCATGCTCAAAAGGCATGTGTTTCAGGAGTGTTCTGTAACTCCGCCCCCACTGCTTCAGTGAGCATGCTTGCCTACTCTGTCGATCCCTATATAAGGAGGCTCTCGTTTCTGTCGAGGTGCTCAGACTTCAGAGTACAAACTCCTTTGAGCCTCCACCCCCAATAAAGGTTTTTCTCCACCTCAAGTGACCATCAGATTCTTGAGTCTTCAAATTGTGATAGCTGAGACCCACAGCTGTAACACTAAACTGTGCCTCAGAGATGTGGCACTTGGCTGTGAGACTAAGTTGTTCCACTTTGCCACAACAAGGTCAGCATTAACCACAATGAGCAAAAAGCAAATTAAGGACAGAACAGCTACAAATCAGTTTTTCAGAAGCCAGCACAGCACAGAGGTGAATGACCTATAACAGTGCTACAATTTTCACAGCTACCCTGTTTACAACACATTTATTTCACAAAGGTTATTTAGAAATGTAATTTCTATGGGGGGCGGTACCTGGGATCGAACTCGGGAGTAATTTCTATTTTTAAAGTGTCTTTTTCAGTACACAAGGCAAGTCTATCTTCCAGGGATTTCCCTTGCAGGGAATTCTGAGCTGCAGATTAATGAAGGGGTGGCAGCACTGAGGATCTCATGTCCAGATTCTTGCAGGCGAGCAGTTCTCTTCAAAATAAACTCTTCTTTAAGCCAAATTCACCTTTTTTTGGAGTGGAAAATGCATAGTAATGGAAAGATCTTTTATTGTTCACTATTCGCAGGCCATAGTGTCAATATCTCTAAGAAGGAAACATTTTTCTTTTTAAAATAAGAGACAAAAGAAACTCACTAGTAATTATTCAAGTTCCTTAGTGATGAATATACATTTTTGCATTTAGTTTTCAGGTCATTTTAAGGCTTTTCTACTCTACAAGCTATTTCTATAACTGGACTGGGGCCCACAAAAACAAGATATGATGCAGGCCACAACAAACATTCCAAAAAGCCTCAGCAAGGAGCTGAGCTCTGCCCCATTTTCTCCTAAAAGCGCGCATCTTTTCATTCAGGACAGATCAACTGGAATGTGATGGGGACAGATGTGGACTGCTTCACAGTGCCATCTGATGTTCTTTTCACCCTCATAAAGTCAACTTAGACCTGTAAGATTGCCTGTGACACTGTGGGTGTGCCTCTGAGGGCCTGGTTGAGTATTTCCTAAGGGGATTCTTTGGGCTAGAAGGCTGCCCCATCTACTCCTCAACCACTGTAAGGATTTGTCCTCCGTCTAGGTGTTCAAGTGGGCCCTGTCTCAACACTCTGTTGTATATACTGAGAATTGAGGCGTGAGATATGAAAGGCAAGCAATTATACACACCGCCATAAAAAGAGTAAAAATATGTCACAAAATACCTGAAAATGTTTTAAGTTGTATGAAGTTTAAGGGCCATAAAATACACTCCCAGATAACACTACTCTTTAAATAGCTATTAAGGTTCTGGTCTATTTAAGGAAATGCCATTTTTATGGGCATAAAGCAAGAAGCCAAAGGGCATGATTCATCAATCATTCACTTCCTCAGGCCCATTCGATCTGTGGACAGCAGGTTGTGGGACACAGCAAAGCCATCAGAGAACCAGCTTCACGGTGCTGAGCATGAAGGAAATCTTCGGGGAGGAATGAATTGCTAATTAAACCCCTGCCTATGCACCCACCCTCACACCAAGAGAAAGATTTTTTTTTTTTTGGTACCGGGGATCGAACTTGGGTCCTTGCGCTTTCGAGGCAGGCGCTGGAACCACTGAGCTAATCCCCAGCCCAAGAGAAAGATTTTTGAGGCTAATGGGAGCCTTAGTGAGGCAGAGTGGATACTTGTATGTATGGTATAGCAGAGGGTTATGGTTTAAAAAAAGGAAAAAAGGGCCAGGGATTTAGCTCAGTGGTTCCGGTGCCTGCCTTGCAAGTGCAAGGTCCCGAGATCTATCCCAAGTACCAATAAACAAATAAACAAACAAGAGGAAAAAATAACCAAGATAGTCTTTATCTCTCTCAGTTGTGCTGTTAAACACAGGCCTAGAGGCCTGGGAAGAGATGAACAGGTGCCTACTTGGTGTTACCGTGGGGACTGCCACACTGTCTCCTTCCTGAAGCTGAGCCAACCTCTGCTTCAGGTCAGGGGAAGGGAGGTCCATCATGAAGCTGTGATAAAGAGAAGGAAAAGGCCAGGCCAGGTAGCCAGAGACAGCCAAAGTGGCTCTGAAAACCTGCACCCTGTGTCCTGGTGGGAGGAGCTTTAATAAGGACATTCAATCTTCAATGCATCAAAATCACCTGCCAAATGTTGTTAAGTTTTCCTGTGCTCAGCTCCACTCGAGTGAGGCTGATCCAACCAGCCAAAGTGGGTCTGAGTACCATTTTCCTTAAAGATCTCTTTTCAGGTGACTTGAATGTACAGCCAGAGGCTGGACTGCTAGCACTGACCCTAACACCAAGGATGGGTGCTAAGCACATGGGACAGGAATGTCTAAAATGTGAAATTGTGAGTTCATGATGATGTTATGCACACATAGCTCAGTTTGGAAGCCTGTGTGCTGGGAAATCAAGGGAAAAAAAAATTAAGCACTTTATGGGACTCTGCTGACCAAACCGTGTGCCAAGGTAAGCAAATAGCTGACAAGAGTTTCTCTGTAAAGAGGATCGATGGAGTGACTGACAAGAGTCAGAAGGGCACTAGTTAGTAAAAATAGTTGATAACAATTAGCAGCAGACAGTGTCAACACAGAAACAGGCAGCCAGTTCTACTGCAGGGACACACACAACTCTACAATAGAGGAGCTTCTGCCGAAATATGACTGGAATCGGGTCTACCCACCATTTCTATCTACCAGTTTATACCAGAGACAGCACCATGGGAATATAATCAGCAGAATCTAAAATCTGGAGGTTTAAAAGGATGTATGACCCCATTCCTTCAAAAAGAAACTGCAAGGAAAAAAGAAAGGGTGGGGGGTGGGTAATACTGGGGATTAAATCTTCACACCAAGTGACATCGTTACCATTCATTCATTCATTCATTTATCCATTTATTTATTTATTTATTTATTGGTACCAGGGATTGAACTCTGGTCCTTGCGCTTGTGAGGCAGGCAACAGAACCACTGAGCTAAATCCCTGACCCTTATTTTTTACTTTAAGACAGAGTCTCACTAAGTCACTAAGTTCCCCAGGCAGGACTTGAACTTGTGATCCTCCTGTGCCTAATCCCAGAGTGCTGGGATTATAGGCACGTGATACCACACCTGGCTAAGAAAGAAAAAGGGGTTTTAAAAGGCTGGGGTTGGGCCGGGGATTTAGCTCAGTGGCACTGGGCCTGCCTCGAAAATCCAAAGTCCTGAATTCAATCCCCAGTACCAAAAGAAAAAAAAAAGGCTGGGCTTTGCTTCAGAATCATCCAGATAGCAGAGGAGTTGCAGGACCCTGTGCTGATGACCTGCAGCTGAGGGTCATTTTACTATTCTCGTGACAAACAATTGTGCAATTCAACAACGGAAAGACACGTACTCCAACTGCCCAATGTAAAATGGACAAAGGACTTGAATAAACATTTTCTAAAGATGATATATAAATGTCCAACAAGCACATGAAAAGATTCTCAACACCCCTAATCATTAGAGAAACGCAATAAGAAATGACAATGAAATGCTACTTCACATTCATTACAATGATTTTTTTTTTTCCTGTACTGGAGATTGAACTCAGGACCTTGTGCTTGTGAGGCAGGTGCAGCACCACTGAGCCAAAATCCCTGGCCCTTACAATAGTTATTACTAAAAAATTAAAAATAAAAAAAAAAGGGAAGGTAAGTTGAGAATGTAGATCATGGTATAGCAGGTGCTTAGCATGCACAAGGCCCTGGATTCAATCCCCATCTCTATCTGTCTGTCTGTCTATCTATCTATCTATCTATCTATCATCATCTCCCCCACACACATATAAAGGTGAAGGAATAACAAGTATTGGTGACTGTGGAGAGGAAATCAGAATCCTCATATGCTTCCAGTGGGAATGTAAAATTATGTGGCCAATGAGGAAGAGTGTCAGTTCCTCAATAAGTAACCATATGATCTATATGACCCAGCAATTACACTCCTAGGCATACATCTAAAGGAACCAAACACAAGTGATCAAACACGCACAAGAATGATTAAAGAAGCATTAGTCCCAATAGTCAAAAGGGGGAAACAACCTAAATGTCCTCCAATGGATAAAAATGAGGTATATCTATACAATGGAATATTTTTCAGCCACAGAAAGAAATGGAGTACTGACATATGTTAGAACATGGAAAAATCTTGAAACTTTATGGTAAGTGAAAGACACAAAAGGCACATATTATATGATTTCATTTATATGAAATATCTAGAAGCTGGGGCTGGTGGTACATGCCTGTAATAACAGCTAGTCTGGAAGCTGAGGCAGGAGGATCACTAGATCAAGCTCAGCTTGGGCAATTTAATGAAAACCTATCTCAAAATACAAAGATTAAAAGGGCTGGAGGTGTGGCTTACTGGCAGAGAGCTTGCTTATCATGCAGGAGCACTTAGGTTCAATAACTAGCACAGCAAAAGAAAGGAAGGAGGGAAAGAAAGAATCTTGAAAAGTCAAATCCAGAGACAGAAAGTATATTAGTTGTTGTCGGACCTGACAGAACGAAAAGGGAAGTGACTGCTTACTGTGTAGGTTTCCATAGTTCCCATGGGTGGGTAGGTGGTATGTGTGTGTGTGTGTGTGGGAGTGTGTGGAGTGGGGAGGTGCGGGGAGGGTAGGATGGGGTGGTGAAGTTATGGAGCTAGGTGGTGGTGATAGATGCATAACATTGTGAAGGTACTTTATGCCACTAAACTAGATTTAAACATGGATAATAGTAACTACATGTGTTTTACCATTAAAAAAAAAGGCGGCAGATGTTCTGAAGTAGCCTACGCCCAGTAATTCTACACATAAGGTAGAGATCATAGCAACTAAGTTACCCTGGAGTGTTTACTGAGAAGTTATATATTGTTTAAATTCAGATGATTCATGAAGAGGTTTTTATTATGGGAATTTATTATGCTTTGTTTAAAATTTTTCCTTTTTTGGGAGGAGGGGGTGGTGTTGGGGATCAAACCCAGGGCCTCCTGCATGCTAGACAAGCATTCTACTACTGCTCTACATCTTAGCCTCCAAGAAGTTACTTCTTAAGAACAAACAAGCAGCTATGGGTAGGAGGCAGGCTATTCAGTTTCCTTCACCACTAGGAAAAACTGACCACCTCTGGTACCTCAGAAGGAACCTGATACATCATCTTCTGTGAACTGCTGTTTCAAACCCCCAAAAAAGGGAAGCTGTCCCTGATTCCGAGAGAACAGCCATATTCAAACACAATGATGTTGCTCAATTGTCTCAAAGCCACAAGCACACTTCTAGCATGACTTCAAATACATTGGAGCTCTAAAAAAAAATAAACTAAGAATGATATGGTTTAGATTTAATGTGCTATAATTTTTTAAACTTATTTTCTTTTTTGGTGCTATTACCCCCCACCTCCAACAAGGATCAAGCTCAGGACCTTGCGCTTGCCAGGCAGGTGTGGCACCACCGAACCACATCCCCAGCTCCCGTGCCCCATGTTATAACTTTTTAAAGTCAAATTATTTTGAGGGGACATCTGAGAATAGGTCAGCAAATGTCACCCTAAGAGGATTCATGTTCCCTTGTTTCCCACAAGCCCCTGCAAAGGGAGACTTGACTTTTCACAGAGGAGTACACAGTAACCATGATGTCTGCTTTCTGGAACTCAGGAAACTGACCCCAGGAAGAGAGGGTTGTTGGGTGAGAGCTTCTGGCTGGGTCACAGCTGATTAATGAACTTGGAGCATTTGTGAGTAGTTTTATTAGTGGCTTTAGGATTACAGTTCTGTGTTTTCTAGTTAACATTTCCACAGATTTAGTTTAACTTTGGCAGGGGTTATTACTCATTATAATGTAATTTCAACTAAATGAACCTCAGGCAACATTCACTCTGGTGTGTGCTCTGGGGAAGGGCTTGGGTGAAGGAGGAAAAGAGTGCAAGGGTGCAAAAATCATGACCTGACCTAACCCCTGACAGCTTTCCCAATCCCTAAGAGAATAGGCATGTTTGAAGGGAAGAAAACTAGGCATTTCAAAACATCCTTGGAGGGCATCTTCAATTTATCCTCAGGACAATAGTCATCAATCTTGTGTTCAGAGTCTGCAAATGCTAGATGTAAAATCTAGGTGGTGCAGGGCTAGCAGGCCACCCAATGTAACCAGCCAGGCTCATGTGGAAACCCTGTTCAAATGCTTGCTTCAAGAAGGCTCTTCAGCTCATGCTAGAACCTTCTGGTTACAGGAAGTAACTCTTCAAAAGCTGACTGCTCTTAAGTTCACTTAAGTCTTGGGAAAGTTTTACAAGGATTTAAAAACTAGCTCTCAGCAGATCATCACTGAAACCCAGAGGAAAAAGTAGGAGCAACCATGGGTTTCAGAGGCACATGCACTGGGCCTGAGATGTTGGTGCCACTTGGTACTAGCTAAAAGGTCCTTGAGCATAATAAGGTCATAAATACCTCTCTTTTCTCATAGGCAAATGGAAAACACCAGGATAAGGATTTAATAAGACAATATCTATAGGGTTGTTTGCATACATAGCTCCTCTGGCCAGAGCTCAACAAAATCTGCTTTCTTCTCCTGCCTTCCCTTGCTTGTCTTCAAGAGGCAGGGCTGATTCCACCTTCTAAAATATAGGACAAGACTGCTCCCCTGCTCCAGGAGAGGCCTCCCAGTACTAAAGACAGCCATGTTGGCTCTCCAGTCCCTCTTCTCTAGTTAATACCCTAAACCTCAAGAGACTCTGCTGTCTGGCTAGAGAAAAAAATTGGGTGGCTCTGAGAGGAGCCACAGAAACCTCTGTTATGGGGTCTTCACAGTGTGTACTGTAACAAAATATGTTTAGGTAACTCTACTTTCCTCTTAGGCTCTTCAAGGTTGGGCTTAATCTTGACAAGGGCTAGAGAGAAAGCCCAGTATACTCTTCAGGCTCTCAGCAGGGATTTGCTGAATATATTCTGGCATAAGAAAATTCTGAGGGAAAGTAGAAGAAATCCAGAGCCCAGAGAATCTGAAAGCTTCAATATAGAGAGAGGTTGGATATATCCTAAAGACCACAGTATATTCTTAATTCAATACAGAGCAAGATTTGGACCAATGCATAGCCTGTGCATGTTTTGGATAAAGAATCAGTGTCTTGTATTTACATTTCAGAGGAGGCTCATTCTCTTGGAACCCTATAAAACATCTGATGTGCATCAAGGTGACACAGGAGTCTAGAAGGACAACCAATAGCACTCTCCACTTCTGAAATTGGAGGTAATGCATTTACTCTGACCTAGGACCCCTATACCATTTGAGTACAGGTAGCCTGGACATGAAATGCCTGTGGTCTTATAGGAGCTTGGGGAGGATTTCAGGAAAAAGATGTTCAATATAGCAAGCTCACCTTACGATGAACCTATTTTATTGCTTATAGCAGGAACTGAAGTGTTTCCTTAAGTTTGTCAGTATATTAGCTTCTATACCTACCAGGTTTCATTTTGGCAGTGGGAAAATGACAAAAATCTCTAAAAAACGTAACATACCTGTGGTGTCAACCCTCTTTGTACTTCTCTCCAGAGTCACAAACTCAATGGTTTACTTTTCCTGTAGTGCAACAAATGATTAACAGGAGCCACAATCACTTCCCTTTGGACCACCACTGGAAAACATGACCAATGGAACCATCACCACAGCCCAAAGAGGAGCCTCTGCTCCACTGTGGCAGTCCTGTGCATGACACTTGACTCCTGACCTGATTTGTAGTTTTCCTGGTTTTATTTTACATGTGAGATGGTTAATGGCTTTTCTTGTTTTGGGTTTTTTTTGGGGGGGGGGCTATAAAACAGCCAAATATAGAGAATTTGGGGCCATCATGAATATGATGGCAGAAGTATAGAGGTCACACAATACTGAATTTCTACATAAGATAGTAAATGAGTGTTTGCAATGATAAATGAGTCATAAAAAAAAAAAAACAGGTTAAATTATTCCCAGGAAAAGGCCTGGAAATAATATTATGTTTCAGAAATAATTTTTAAAGGTCCTGAGGACAAAGGACATGTTCTGGATTGCATGATATTCCTCCTATATTTAACTACCTCTCTGTCACAAGAAGTATTAAATATTATTTCAGAATTTATTTAGACCAAAAAAATTTTTTTTCAGAAGTAGAGATGCTTGAATGAGAGTATTACAAAGATGCTTACAGTGAGAGAGCCTCCTGCCACAGAAGGCACAAACTTAAGAAATCACCGTCATTTGACACCAAGGCCAAGAGCAGCACCTTGCCCTACTTGGGGCCTGCAGGTCTTAGAGCTAGCCTTACAAAATTACAGCTTTATTTTTTCCACAATTTTCTCTCAAGAGTGCCAAGATGAAGTCAGACCTGGGAGATTGAGGCAGGAAGATCTCAAGTTCAAAAAGCCAGCCTGGGCAACTCAGTAAGACCCTTGTTTCAAAATAAATAAATAAAAATAAAAGGACTGGGCATGTAGCTCAGTGGTGGAGCACCTGCCTAGCACGTACAAGGCCCTTGGTTCAATCTCCAGTACAGGGATGAGGGTGGAGGTGGGGGGTGGGAAGGTGAGTGCCAAGATGAAAAGCATGGTGCATTATAACAAGAGGGATGCAAATATTCATTTATCTGCAATCTACTAAAATGTCTCTATTTCAAATCTGTTGTTCTTTCTCTTCTCTCCTTTCTAGAGCAACCATCACTGACTCTCATGAAACATCCTTCTCTTGGGGAACACAGGTCCTCTTCCTTTCCGCTCAGTCTTTCTCTGTATTATGGGGCATCTCGTATACCTCAATGTGACCATGCCATATTCAAGCTGCTCTTAAATCGTTCTATCACACGCAATCCTCCCCAACTTAGACAACAGTCCACAGGTTACAAAGTTCACCTAACACCGTATATATATATCTCAATATGGAGCACAGATACAATATACATTTTTAAGTTTTTTTGAGACAGGGTCTTGCTTTATGTAGTCCAGGCTGGCCTCCAACTCACGGCAATCCTTCTGCCTCAGCCTTCTGAGTGCTGGGATTACAAGCATGTCACCATACCCAGCTCCAATATACAAATTTTTAGGAGAAAACCTTTGTGATACTGGATTATTCAAACATTTCTTCTATACAATACCAAAAGTATACATGCTCCCTAAGAGAAAAAATTTTATAAATTGATGTTATTAAATTAAGAATGTATGTGTTTCAAAAGATAGTGTTAAGACAGTAAGAAGACAAGTTATACATTGTAAGGAAATATCTACAAATCATATATTTCAAAAGACTTGAACTCAGAATATGTAAAGAAATCTCAAAACTTAATAAAAGAAACAACCTGAAATAACCAAATAAGCAAAGATCTGAACAGAAAATTCACTAAAAAAGATAAACAGTGGCGAAATAAAATATGGAAAGATTTTCAATTATCATTAGTTACTAAGCAGTTGAAAATTTAAAAATGCTTTAATTCTATTTCACGTCTTTTGAAAGGCTAGATAGAGGCTACCCATTCGGACCTGGTGAGGATGTGAAGGAACTAGAATTCTTCCACACTACTACTGGGAAAGAAAAATGGTACGGCTGCTTTGGAAGACAATTTGGCAGCTTCCTGAAATGTTAAACAATATCTACCACATGATTCAGCCATTTCACTTTTTGGACAAGCACTTAGATATGCAATAGACTGAATGTTCCTGTTTAAACCCACCCTTCCATCCCCATTCATACATTGAAATCCTACCTCCAAGGTGATAGTATTAGGTATGGTTCTGGGAGATGACTAAGTCAAAAGAGTGGCGCACTTATAAAAAGGATCCTGGGCCAGGTGTGGCGGCACATGCCTGGAGTCCCGATTACTTGGGAGGCTGAGGTGAGGTGAGAGGATTGCTTAAGCCCATGTCTGGGGGTAAAAAAAATGCCAGACAGCTTTCTCACTATATGTTTTCTACTGTGTGAGGATACAAGAAGATGGCAGCCTGTAACCTTGGAGATGGCCTGTACAAGAACCCAACTATCTAGCACCCTCACCTCAGAATTCCAGTCTCCAGAACTGTGAGAAATAAATCTCCTTTGTTTATAAGCCACCTAGTCTATGGTACTTTGTTATAACAGCCCAAATTGATGAAGATACCATATAAGCACTTGCATGTGAAAATTCACAGGAGTCTTACTCAGAGTAAGCAGTAACTGTAAACACCCAAATGTCCTCCAACGGCTAAACAGATAAATTATTGCTAAATATGTAACATGGACTACTATCCAGAACAAAAAGGAAAATGGGGGCTGGGGATATAACTCAGAAGCAAAGCACTTGCTTAGTACACATCAGGCCTTGGATTCCATTCTCAATTCTCAACACAGCAAAAAGGGGAGGGAGGTGAACTATTTACATAAACAACATGACTGAATCTCAAAATAATTATGCTAAGAAGCCAGAATCCTTCCAATTGTTTCAAACCCTATGATTTCCACTTATATACAATTACAAAAAGTACAAACAGTGACAACAGACTCATGATTGCCTGGAGATGAGGGCTAAGAAGCAGGATCGAGGGAGCACAGAGGGCACAAGGAAATTTTTGTGTTGACATGTTTGTCATCTGTGGTGATAGTCTCACAGGTGCCTAAATGTCAGAAGTTTTCAAACTGTAAACTTTAAATCTATGCAGCTTGCCCGGGGATTTAGCTCAGTGGTTCTGGCGCCTGCCTCCCGAGCGCAAGGTCCCGAGTTCGATCCCTGACACACACACACACACACACACACACACACACACACACACACACAAAATCTATGCAGCTTGTTACATGTTAATTATATCAATACTTTTTTTTAAGGCAGCCCAGGACCACATACACATTTACCTACTTCATAAACTCTCCCAGTTTTCAAACTTTCACTTATTTTCAGATTTACAACTGGATGTAGGACAGGTTTAAACCATGGTAGGGCCAGGTACAGTTAAAGTGTCCTTGATGAAAAGGTGATATCTCTTTTTTTTTTTGGAACTGGGGATTGAACTTGGGTCCTTGAGCTTGCGCAGCAGGCAGCAAAACCACTGAGCTAAATCCCTGGCCCAAAAAGGTGATATCTAATGGGAGACATCCTGAGTAGGTTCTAAAAAGCAGGGTCACCTCCTTGTGTGTTCCAGGATACAAGCTACATTTTAGATGATTTGCTACTAAGTTCTACAGATATAAATACTTCATATCCAACTAGAATGAAGTAGAATGCTTCCCCAGAATGGCACTTATTCTCACTCTCGTATTGCTTTATCTCTCCAAATTTCCTCTCCTTGTGAGGCAAAGTTGCTTTTAAGGCTATGTTAGGCCAACATCCATTATTGGCTTCTCTAATTACTTACATGAGACATTACTTACATGGTCACTGGGATAGACTGGATTTTCCAAAAATGGCCACAGCAATATTCTGGCCCCACACTCTCTTCAGAATCTTGCCACACCCTATCAAGAGCTGGTGTCTATTTGCCTTCCTCTTATAACTAGAGAAGCCTTTGTGTCTGTCTGACAGAGCTGGCAAAAGAGACACTACATGGCTTCAAAGACCAGGTAACAAGAGAAGAAATGGTTTCTAGCTTATCTCTTTCTCAGGACACTTGCCTTTGAAAGGCTGGTTTGTGGAAGAGAGGCTATATGTAGGTACTCCAGTCATAGTCTCTGCCAACAGCCACCATCACTCACCAGACATGAGAGGTGCCAACAGATGACTCTAGCCTCCAGGAGCATTGAGCTACTTCAAATGAATCTGAGTGCAGTAGAGATGAGATATCCTCACTATCCCTCACCCAAAGTACAGATTCACGAGCTAAACAGATGCTGTCATTGTTTGAAGCCATTAAGTTTTGGGTGATGCTTATAAACAGACCAGTCTCCTTTCTCTTGGATCTAAATAACACATTCAGAAAGAAAACTAGTTTCTCTTTCCACCTCCCAACTGTCTAATGGCTAATTACCCTTTCCATAATTATTTATCAGGAGGCAGCAACAGGGCATCTTTATAAATAACCTGCTTCTACAAATGGAGAGGCCATCCTAAACTGGCAGGATGACCTTATGCTAAATTCATTTACAAAACTCCAGAGCAACCATGTATATAATGAAATCAACCTGTCAAACTTCAACTCCTCTATAGATGCCACATCATTATGCTGGCATCCCATTCGAAGAATATGAGGAAGAAAAAAATTATTTATGATATATGAAGGACCACGTACACTACTTGCAATGATACATAAAAAGATTTCTTGACCCAGACAATTTAATAATTCTGCTTTTAGTAGAATAATTAAGCAGCTCTTGAAAATGTTACTTATCTGATTTCTACTTCTCAGCATTACTCATAATAAAAATACCTACTTATGGAAACTTACTGAAATGTTAGGGACACGGCTGGGAAGGAGGGCTACTGCAATAGGAAGAGTCTGGGTCTGGGAACTTGGAGACCCAACTGTATGGTCACAGGCAAGCATGACACCTCTGATTGAAGGTCCTTTTCCTGTGAAATCAAAGCCCTAGTCATCATGATTTCTAGGGGCTGTTCGGAGCCTAATTTCCTCCCAGCTTCTGAGAATGGAATTTTGGGTGCTGATCCTTATGTTATGGCTTATCTAAGGAAATGCATCCTGAGACAATTATTTTAAAGTTAACCAAGAGTACTGGCAACCAAAACATTTTATAACATTTGGTAGGTGTTGTGGGTAGGAGTTACAATGGAGACAAAATACAAGGCAAAGGAACAGAACTTTGTTCTCAGGAGAAACACACATTAGAATGCCATTCAAACTACTCAGGCACCCCCCTCCTTTGCAACTTCCGGAAGCTCATCTTTTTGATAAAGTCACAATATTTATATCTACACAGCTCCTCTTGCTGTGTCTGGACCAGGCTTCTGCCAGGCAGCTAGAGGGGTTCCATTACTGAATAGGTTTTCCAAATTTATGGACCTAAATGTATCTCTGAAAGACGATCACAATGAGGAAAGTGAAAATCATCATTTAAGACCAGTACATATAATTCTTCCCTTCACCTGAGCAGGAAAATTTAATTTGTGTCAGCCAGAGGAGGAAAAACTTAACTGAATAGTTTTATCTCCAATACTTTACTAAAAACCTTGTCAAACTAATTTATGGTTAATGGCATTAAGAAGCTAATTAAAAAATTACAGCCCTGACATTTTTGGAAATAGATGTTAATAGTTGCTGTCAAAATCATGTTTAAACAGAATGCAGTAAGTACATTTAATTCTGGGAAAACTTTGTTTCCCAGCTGCTACATTTGGCATTAAAAGGAATCCCCTGAAAACAGGAAACCGTCCTTTCACTTAACTGTGACCAAGAAGCCATCATTTAACCTCTGCTGTGTATAAAAAACAGTCCCTGAAGAGCCCTGAGACACAAGCTCTTTCTATTTATTCCCTGGAGGCTGCTTATAGAAATGTGAAGTTGTTGTCCTACTGCTGTAAGCTTTCTGGATGAAGATGTCTTGTCATTAGGACAGAGAATGATTACACTGCAGTAGTTTTTAATGCTTCACTGTGGACAGCTTTTGAGTGTGCACAAAAGGGTGGGACTATAAAGCTGGCCATTCTTTCTAACCTTTGTTCAAATATTTTTAACCCCTAGACACAGGAGTATTTACAAACAATAAGAGCTTTCTGTATACTCAATTTCTATGTAATATGACAATGTAAAATAAAAAGATTTAGACTTTCAACCCACATTTGATTCCAATCAAAACCCTTATCTACTGCTTGCACCTTTCTTTTTTTAACTCTGGGAAGCCATTCCTGTGACCTAAGATTCCAGTTTTAGAAGAGGAAATTAAACCAACTAAGCTTTGCTTTGACTATCAGGAATTCTTACTGCATTATTCTGTCTGTCTACTGGCAGAACTCTTAGCTTTCCCCTACCTTTCTCATTCCACCTTCCCCTATCTTAGTCCTAAATCTAATCATGAAGAAATAATTCCAGGAAGGCGGAAAGGGGAGGAGAAACTGAAGATTGGATCAGGGGAGTAGCAGTATTCTGTACTGTCTTCCTGAGAGACAATGAAGTCGTAGAGGTAGGGACTAGGCATGGTGGTGCATGACTGTTATCCCAGCACTCCAGAGGCTGAGGCAGGAGGATCGCTGGGAGTTGGGGGCCAGCCAGGGCTACACAGTGAGTTCAAGGCCAGCCTGAACTACACAGTGAGACTCTGTCTCCATACAAACAAACAAACAAAGAGGTCGGGGTTGGAGGAATAACAACATTGGAAACATGAAGGGAAGGAGGATCTTGTGTGAAGAAGAGTCTTTCTACTCTCTTGTCTCTTTCAGCATGTGGTAACCAGGAAGAATTAGAGCTTTGGGGGAGATTCTTTAGTTTAGGAGAGTCACCTGAATATACAGAACTCAATCATCCTAAGTTTTAAAATGCTAGGAGTGAGCAGTAGCCTAAGGGAGGGTGGCTAACACCAAGTGCCAACGTTATGTTAGGGTTAGGCAAGTAGGAAGTATCACACTGAACACTTCATATAACTTATAAAGAGAACTTCCCCTTCTCTTATTCGTCTATGGACAGTCTATTATCTCAAAGTAAGGGGTGAAAGACTGAGTTATTTTTATCTGTCCACTAGTTCTCACTCTTTTGATTTCTTCAACTACGGGAACACATTCCTGGGAGAAAAGGGTTAAGTGTCTCGTTTTGCTTTGCCAAAGAGGACTGAGAGAAAAAGAACCCCAAAATGAAGCATGCTAGGACACTTTTAGCAGTGGTGGGACAAAGAGGTAGACATATTCTTCAGTAAGAAACAAGCATAAAATTGGACGAAAATGTGAAAAAAAAAACCACGCTAGACACAGGAAACTGATCAAAAGCAAGTAACAAATTAAAAAGTATTATTCATGAAAAGGAGCTAAAACTTCAGGTAAAATTAATAAGAGTGTGCCCCTCCTGTCTGAAGATGAGCTCATCTCTTTTCTTCTATTTTTATTTACGAGTACTGGGGATTGAATCCAGGGCATTCATACTGAGCTACATCCTCATCCCTTTTTTATTTTGAGATAGAACCTTGCTAAATTGCCCTCTATGGGCTTAAACTTGTCACACCAGACTGAGCCTTCTTTTAGTTTTTTAAAAAGTAACAATGCACAAACCAATAATTATAATATTGTACTTGGGTATATAACAAATAAATGTAATTAATGTGATAACAGGACAGAGGAAGACAGAGGAAAGGAAACTATACTGGAGCAAAGTTTCTGTGTTTTACCAAATTAAGTCAGAAAAATATTTAAGTAAACTAAGATTTACACAGTAATCCTTAAATCACTGAAAAAATAACTTAAAACCAGCAATAACCAACTATCTGCCACTTGAACCATAGTAGAAAAATACACCATACAAAATGTAATCAAAAGAAAGCTAACGTGGCTACATTTTCATCATGCAAAGGAGATTTCAGAGCAAAGAACATTATTATGGATATAGAAGGTCATTTCATAATGTCAGAGGTAAATTTCTCAAGGAGCCATACTTTTTATGACCCAGTAATAGTTTCACAATGCACAAAGCAAAAATTGTTAGAACTATAAGGAAAAATAGAAAAATCCACAAAAGCCAAGAGATTTTAATATCCCTCTCTCCACAACTGATTTATAGGTAGACAAAAAAATAACAGGAAGATATGAACACCACTCTTAACCAGTGTGATCTGACATTTTCAGAACATTTCTCCAACAACAGCTGAATAGCATTCTTTCACACTGCACATGGAACATTACTAAAAAAGACAATATTCTGAGCCCACAAATGAATCTCAACTTAAAAATGATACATGTCACAGAAAGTATGTTCTCTGAACACAATGGAATTGAATTAGAAATCAACAATAGTAACGGATTTAGAAAATCCTCAAGTACCTAGAAGCTATTCTTCTAAATAACTTACGGGTCAATAAAAATAAATCAAAAGGAAAATTAGGAAGTTATAAATCAAAACAAAAGCACAACGTATCAAAACTTATGAGATGCCAATAAAACAGCAATTGGTAAATTTATAACAATGTTTGAAGCAAAAAGAAGAAAAGCTTCAAACCAAGACAACTTTCACCTGAGGAAATTAATAACAGCAAATGATAGAATAAACAGAAGTAAATAATTCGGGATCAATCAGACAGAGAACAAAAATAACAGAATATAACCAAAAATCGATTCTTTGAGAAGAAAAATAATTCTGATAAAGCTTTAGGAAGATTAGTTTGGGAAAAAATTAGGATACGCAAATTATAGTATCAGGAATGAGAGAGAAGATAACACAACAGATCCTACAGATCAGAGTATTATGAACAACTTTATGTCCATAAATTTTAAAACTCAAGTAAATGGGAACATTCCTTGAAAGATGCTACTAAAACTTACTCATAAAGAATTATGTAACCAATATCTAACTGTATATCTATTAAATAAATCAGAGGTATAGTTTAAAACCTTCCCAAAAATAAAACTCTAGGCCCAGAGGCTTCCCTGGGGAATTCTACCAAATATATTTAAGGAAGAAATTCTACATACTCTTACAAAAAACTGAAGAAGTGGAAATTCATACCTCTTTCTCTGTCGCTTTCTCTCACTGGAGTCAACTGTTCTACTACTCAGCTACACCCTCAGCCTTCAAGAGAAAATTCTAAACAATTCATTCTATATGTCAACATTGCTTTCATATCAAATAATGACTATGATTTTAAAAAGAAAGAAAATTGCAGAACACTATTCCCCATAAACACAGATGCAAAAATTCTAAACAAAATGTTAGGAAATTGATCTTAAAAATAAAAAGTACCAGGTAAAGTTTGTCCTGGGAATATAAGGTTACTAACATTCAAGGGCGGGGGGGCTCTATATAATTTATCATATTAACAAACCAAAAAAGAAACATCATAGGATCAACTCAATAGATGCAGAAAAAAAATCTGACCATACCCAACATCCATTATTTTTCTTATTTTTTCAGCACTGAGGATTGAATGCAGGGCCTTTACACTGAGCTATATCCCCAGCCCTTTTTAGTTTTTGAGAAAGAGTCTCCCTAAATTGCTAAACTGTGATCCTCCTGCCTCAGCCTCCCAGAGAACTGGGATTATAGGTGTGCACTATCATATCCAGCTCCCAACATCCACTCCTGATAAAAACTCCCAGCATAGTAGGAATAAAAGAGAATTTACTCTTTGACTGAGGATACTGAAAAACTATCCAGAGTTAATACAATGGTTGATGGACAAGACTACATACCTTCCCCTTAAGGGAGTGGTTAGAAAATGACGGCCCCCCTAATATTTTGAATAAAACACAACTGTGTCTATTCATTTATGTATTACTGCTGGCTAATGGAATCTTTGTATGGCTGCAACAGAAACCAGTGACCCACAAGGTGTCAAATATATACTGTTCAATCTCTTATGAAAAAGTTTGCTGATCTCTGTCCTAAGATTAGGAACAAGACAAGGATATCTGTTCTCATTATCTATTTACTGAAGTACAGTAAAGCAAGAAAGGGGAATTTAAAAGTATCCAAGTAGTAAAGGAAGAACTAAAATCATCTTTAAAGGCTGAGGGCCTATGTTGGATCCCCAGAACCATGCGGGGGGGCACCTTTAGTCACACATCTCTGTAGAAAATCTGATGGGATTCACCATAAAAACACTATCCAATATTTACAACTAAATTTTGCAGAATATAAGATCACAGAATATAAAGATCAATATACAAAAATATAATTGTCTATATACTAGCAATGATTAATCAAAAAATGAAGTTAAGAAAATAATTCTATTTACAATAGCCTCAATAAAAGTAAAATATTTGGTAATAAATTTAACCAAAGAGGTGTAAGATTTATATACTAAAAACGACAAAACACTGCTAAGAGAAAGCTTCCTGATTTTTTTCCTCCTCTTTTTGCAGTACTGAGGATTGAACCCATAGCTTTCACATTGAACTACATCCTCAACCCTTTTATTTTCATTTTGGGACAGATTTTGCCAATTTGCCCAGGCTGGGAGAGAACTTGTGATCCTTCTGCCTCAAGCTCCTAAAATACTGGGATTATAGGCATGCCACCAACTATGCCTGCTGAAGGGGACTTTTGATAAGATTTATGTGTTGCTACATTTTCATTGCTTCAAACAATGTCAAACACATAGTGAGTACTCAATAAACACTTGTTGAAAGAACAATTTCTATTAAATTTATAATATAATTTCTACTAAAGCAGGAGTTCCTAGAGTGGGATCTATCTAATTCTGAAAGTAAAGCACTAATAAATCCTTCAGAGGTCCAGGCTGCAACATGAAGAATTAAGTCACTTTTTTAATGAGTTAAATTCTAAACATGTATTTCATATATGTAAAATGAGAAATATTTATGTCTGTTCATTAATGGATTATTTTAAAAATTCCAAAAATTTTTTCAGAAATGTAGAGAATCCTTCCCTCTCAAACTGAACTACTGATTCTTGATACTAAAAAAACATTTATAAGAATCATCAAGGGACTGGGGATGTAGCTTAGTGGTAAAGTGCTTGCCTGGCATGCACAAGACCCTGGTTTGGTCCCCAGCACCCACCATCCTCTTCACACCTTAGAGATCTGAGAAATCAAAAATAAATGTTTAAGGCCGGGGATTTAGCTCAGTGGTTCCACCTCCTGCCTCACAAGTGCAACAAGGTCCTGAGTTTGATCCCCGGTACCAAAAAAAAAAAACGTTTACAGGCCGGGGATTTAGCTCAGTGGTGCTGTCAACCTGCCTTGCAAGCACAAGGCCCTGAGTTCAATCCCCAGTACAAAAAATTAAAAAAGAACTTTTTACATGTCCACATTCATGGTCAGTTAACAATACAAACCTTCCATGATAAGGGGAAAGAATAGATTTTTTAAGTAACGGTGCTGGGAAAACTGGATAGCCACATATGAAAAAAAGAAGCTGAACCTTTCCCTTATACCATACAAAAACAAACTAAAAATAGATCTTAGAGGTAAATGTCTTCTGACTTATAACTCCTGTTAAAACTATAAAACTCCTGGAGAAAAGTATAGGAGTGAATTTCTGTTACTCTAAGTTAGGTGAAGCATTCTTAGACATGACACCAGAAGAAAACAAAAGACAGATACATGGGATTTCATCAAAATTAAAAACTTTTTTGTTTCAAAGGACACCATCAACAGAATAAAAAGATAATCTACAGAATGGGAGAAAATAATTGTAAATCATTTATTTGATAAGAGCCTGGTACTGGAATAGGAAAAAACTTGGTTAAATGATCCAAATGAACATTTCCCCTAAAAAGATATACAACGGTCAATAAGCATATGGAAAGACATTCAGTATCATTAGTAAGTATGAAACTGTAATTCAAAACCAGTGAGGTATCATTTTACATTCACTAGGAAAGTTAGAATCAAAGGCAGATAGTAAGTGTTGGTGGGAATCAGAATCCTTATGCATTGTTGGTGGGAATGTAAAATGATAGAGCTAATTTGGAAAATAATTCAGCAGTTTCTCAAAGAACTAAATATCATTACCATATGACCCAGCAATTTTACTTCTAGGTATATATATAATTAAGAGAAAAGAAAACATTTACATAAAAAGGTATAAATGTTCATAGCAGCGTTATTAACAGACTAAAGTGGAAACAGTCCCAATGTCCATGGAATGAGGAACAAAATGTGGTAGATATTGATACAATAAAAATTATTCAATCATAAAAAGGAATGAACTACTGACACAAAAGCTACATGGTGAACCTTGAAAATATGCTAGGAGAAAGAAGGCAGTCACAAAAAGACCAAAAAACATTCCACATATATAAATGTCTAGAACAGGCAAATCTATTGTGGTTTCTGAGGGCTGAAGAGTATTAGGAGGAAAGGTAGAGTGACTACTAAGAAGTACAAGGTTTGTGAGATGGTGCAAATATTCTAAAATTGACTGTGTAACTTAGTGCAGATAGAAAGACCACTGAATTGGTAAACTGGATAGTATAAAGTCACTTAAAAACCCACACAGCTAAGCCATACAGACTCAACTCCAAGAGTATAAAGTTATCTTTAGGTAAGTACATTGGACCTTTGACTTACAAACTCGATTAGTTCCCAAGGGAGGGTTGGTTTTAAGTCAGTAGAACTGAGATCTGGATGTTTACCTGGGTACACACTATAGATAACAAGGGGCAGATGAATCTTCCATTAACCTAACGCAAGTTGTTCGTATGTCAGGGCAGTTGTAACTTGAGGGTCCACTGTATCTGTGGTAGGCCTACAAAGATGACAATGTCTCAATTCTTGGAACCTAGGAATATGTTTATCTTATGTGGCAAAAGATTTACATGGCAGATATGATTAAGGATTTTTAAGGACAGGGAAATGATTCTGGATTGTCCAAATCTAATCACACGAGTCCTTATAAGAAGATAACCTATAGCTAAGAGTGATGCAATGTAAGAAGGACTGCTGCTATAGCCAGCTCTGAAGAGAGAGGGCAGGACTAGGAGCCAAGGACTGTGGTAAACCTGGAAACAGCAAAGAATCAGATTCTTCTCTAAAACTTCCAGAAAGGAAGCTCCGTTGATACATAGTTCTGCTGACACCTTCATTTTAGTCCAGTAAGACCCGTATTAAGACTTCTAACCCACAAAACTGGAAGGTAATAAATTTGTGCTGCTTTACTACTGAATCTGTGGTAATCTGTTACAATGGCTATGGAAAATTAACACAGTATACAGTACACTATAAACTATTTTACATAGGGAAGGAAATGAAGCTTAATTAGTTGGCTGAAATAAATGGAGAAGTTCAAAGATCAGAAACATGTGCTATGAAAACTTTCAAACTGCAAATAACTGAGTCAATAACATTCCTGACCATTTTAAATAAAAATTTCTTCCTTGACTTTTGCTGAAGAGTGGCACCTTGGTTCACAAATTCAATTCTCTCCATGATTCTGGCTGCAAACCAAACTGGACCGAATCAAATTTCCCCGTAAGGTCAACATTGAACCTAACCACTGAATTTGATTCAGGTCTCGTTTGCAACCAGAATCAGAAAGAATCGAATTTGTGAACAAAGGCACCACTGTATATCTTTGATGAAGTATCCAAATGTTAAGTATGGCTGAAAGGATTTTTAAAAAAAATGAATATACCATGTAACCACCCTCCAGATCAAGATATAAAATATTAATAGAATCCCAGAAAGTATCCTTTGATCAACCTAGAAGTGACTACTATTATGATAGATGATTTCTGGGGTTTTTTTGTTGTTTTGGGGTCAGGGTCTTGCTATTTTGCCCATGCTGGTCTTAATAGCTCACTGGTAGGACACTTGCCTAGCATACATGAGACTCTGGGTTCGATATCAGGACTTTAAATAACAAACAGAAAACCCAGTGGGCCCAAGTGATCCTCCCACCTTACCATCCTGAATAGCTGGGACTACAGATGTGCTGCACCATACTTAAATAACATACAATAAATTAATCCTGCCATGTTCTGGGCTTCATTTAAATTGAATCACACAGTTTGTGCTCTTGTGCATAAGCCTGCTTCTGCTCAAAATTATGTTAGATTCATTCATGCTACTGTGTGTTGCAATAGTTTGTTCTTTTACGTTTCCTTAAAATACCCTAATATCACAATTTATTTATACATTCACCTCTTGAGTATTTGGGTTGTTTCCAGCTTTTATCTATAATGAAGAATATGAACAATTTCATACCTATCTTCAGGTAAACATTCATTTTTGTTGGGTAAACATTTGAGAGTGGAACTGCTTGCTCATAGCGCATCTGAATATTTAACTTCAGTAGATACTGCCAACATTTTCCAAACTGGCTAGCACATTTTTATATCTCCATCAGCAGTGCATAAGTATTCTTATTCTTTTGCTTCCTTGCCAATACTTGTTATTATTATAAGCTCTTTAAATATTAAGTCATTCTGTGTCAATTCATAGCAGTAGTACTGTCAGTTCTGTAGTAGTAGCTCATTGTGGTTTAAATTTATATTTCACTGATGACTAATGATGTTGAGCACTTTTTCAGCTGTATATTGGCCCCTGGATATCCTCATTTATTTTTATGAAGTGCCCATAGTCTTCTTACTAGGTAGTGTAAATCCTCAATTTTGTTTTTGGTTTTTGTTTTTTTTTTGGTACCGGGGATCGAACTCGGGTCCTAGCGCTTGCGCAGCAGGTGGCAAAACCACTGAGCTAAATCCTCACCCAATTTTGGTTGTTTTTTATTTACTTATCTTTGTGGTACTGGGGATTGAACTGTGGGCTTTCACACTGAGTTATGTCCTCAGCATTTTTATTGTTTATTCTGAGATAGGGTCTTACTAAGTTGCCCAGGTTGAGCTCAAACATGTGATTCTTCTGCCTTAGACTCCCAGGGGAATCAAAAGCAAGGCCTCAACCATTTCAGGCAAGTGTTCTGTACCATTGAGCCACATCCCAGCCTTCTAACTTTGTTTTCCAAAATTATATTAGTTATATGGCCCCGTATATTTCCAAATAATTGAAAAAATTAGCTTGTCTATTCCCATTAAAAAAATTAAACCCCGCTAGTATTTTGATTGTGATTACATTTATCTGCTTCTCCTATAAATGAACTTGGCATATAATGACATAATGTCATTTCCTTAGGTCTTCTCTAATTCCCCCGCCCCCTTCTCCCAGGCTGGGGTCTATTTTACTCTGGCTGACTTCAAACTTCCGGGCCCAAGTGATACTTTTGCCTCAGCCTCCCAAGTAGCTGGGATTCCAGGTGCTTGTGCCATCATGCCTGGCTTGCCATGTGTTCTTTTGATAACTTTTATAAAGAAACTGAACTACACATTAAACTATTATTTCACAGGGATTCTAGTTATGATGAAAAATAAAGAACATGGAACAAGCTAAACTTGATTATGGTAAAATTATGAAGGTAGAAGGTGACTGAAGTTTGGGGAATTACCACCTTGTGCCCTCTCACATGCAGCTATCTGGAGAAAGGGGATTTCTCAGTCAGGGGCTAATCATCCTCAAAGTTCCTTCCAGCACTTTTTTTCCCCTGGTCTTTTATACTGAGTTACAATCCCCAGCCCTTTAAAAAATTTTTTTAAAATGTGAGACAAAGTCTCCATAAGTCACTAAATTGTCCAGCTGGGGGTCAAATTTGCCATCCTCCTGCCTCAGCCTCCCAAAAGTGCTGGAATGACAGGCATATGCCATCATAACTGATTCGGCACTGACATTCAAGTTGAAGAGTAATCAAAAGGTATTTTAAGCCAGGTTCAGTAGTGTCTGCCCATAATCTCAGCTACTTGAGGCTGAGACCTAAGGATCTAAGTTCAAGCAAGGCCAGTTAGAGCAATTTAGTGAAACTGTCTCAAAATTTTTAAAAAGGGCTAATTTCTTACAATGATATTTTATACTTTTCTCTGTTCTACAGATTTTTCATTGGTTTTATCTGTATGTACTTGATTTTTTTTTTTGGTACTGGGGATTGAACTCAGGTCCTTGCGCTTTCTAGACAGGCGGCATAACCACTGAGCTAAATCACTGGCCCTATGTACTTGATTTTTAAAATGCAAATGTACCCTTTAACATTGTTATTCTAGTATTTTACTTGCATCTTTAAGACTTCCTACATAACTATCTTGTCTGCAAATAAATAATTTCTACATAATAATCATGTCTGTCTTTCTTTCCAGTCATTATACCCTTTCTATTCCCCTTCATTTCTTTTTCTGCCTTACTGCACTGGCTAGGACTTTTAATATACCGAGTAAACATAATGACAGCAGTCCTGCCTCTTTCCTCATCTCTAGGAGAAATATTTCAATAAGCCTAATGTCTACTATAAATTTTTTTGTAGATATCCTTTATCAGATTATAGAAGTTGCTTCCTATTCCTAGTTTGTTAGAAATTTGTTCCATGCTTTTTTTAAAAATAATGAACAGGTGCTGAATTTTATTGATTATCTTTTCTGCATCTATTGAAATTAGATAGTTCCATCTCCTGCCTCACAAGCACAAGGTCCCAAGTTGGATCCCCGTTACCAAAAAAAAAAAAAAAAAAGACTTGCAGGCTGGGGATCTAGCTCAGTGGTTCCGCTGTCTGCCTAGCAAGCACAAGGTCCCAAGTTCAATCCCGTGTACCAAAAAAAAGACACAAACAAACAAAAAAGAAATCAGATACTTTCCTAAAGGATCACCGCTGCCTCCACTGCCCGGGGATGGAACACAGGACCTTGTGCTTGCAAGACAGGTGGCGGCATCACTGAGCTAAATCCCCAGCCCTCTAAAGGATTTTAATTCATTTAAATTTTTCAAAATTGCTAGAATACTTGGAATGTGACCAATTTTGATAAGTATTCTGTGCCCAATGGGAAAAAATGCACAATCTGCAGTTGTCGTGTAGTGTTTTATAGCTGTCAGAATTAATTAGTTAACATTACTAATGTTAGCTTTTATAACTCTAATAAATTTCTATTTGCTTCTTCCTAGAGTTACCGAGAGAGGTGTGTTAAAATCTCCAAACATGTTTATTTCCTTTTTCAGTTTGTTGGGACTATGTATTAGATGCACATGAATTTATGACATGCTCTAAGTGCCTGTAAAGTCATGTCAGTAAGCAGCATAAGTCTTCCAACTTTGTTTTCCAAGACTACTTTGGCTATTGTTGTTTGATCCTTTTTCATTATGAAATGCCCATCTTTATCTCTAACCTTATTTCTTTCTGTGAAGTTTACTTACATCTGAAATTAGGAAATCAAATGGTAATTTGGGGTCGCTAAGTATAGTGGTTGCATCCAGAGTACAGTACAGTATAGGCACATGCTGGCAATGGCTACTGTAACAGACAGCACAGTCCTACAGATTTATAGTATGTAACCCTTAACTTGTTGGAATCAAGAACCTTGTTAACAACTTAGCTACATTTACTGTCCCCAAACTTCTGAGGCTTTTGGAGAGGGGCTGGGGTTTGAACTCAGACCCTTTATACCTAACTATATCCCTACTCCTTAAATTTGCTGAGATATCCAAGCTGGGCTCAAACTTGTGATTCTCCTGCTTTAGGCTCCCAGAATGCTGGGACTACAGGCATGTGTCAACATGCCTGGCTTATCTTTTATTTTAAACCTATCTTTATCTTTAACCAAGACAATTTTATTATATTGCAGTCAATATTCATTTATATTTACCCACACATTTACTCCTTTCTTTGCTCTTTATTCTTTCTTGTGCATACTAGGCAAGTACTCTAACACTGAGCCACACCCCCAGCCCTCTTTATTCTTACAATTTTTTTTTTTTTGGTACCAGGGATTGAACTTGGGACTTTGTGCTTGCGAGGCAGGTGACCGAACCACTAAGCTAAATCCCTGGCCTTCTTTATTCTTTCTTGAATTTTTTTTTTTTTTTTTGGTACCAGGGATTGAACTTGGGTCCTTGCGCTTCTGCAACAGGTGGCGAAACCACTGAGCTAAATCCCCAGCCCTCTTTCTTGAAATTTTATTTTCCTATGAAATTTAGCTTTCTGCTAGAAAAACTTCCTTCAACTTTTCTTTTAGAATGGTGACAAATTCAACTTTATTGATCTGAGAACAGCTGCCACCTCATGATTCCTCTGGCACAAATCGTTTCCCCCCTAGCAATTTCAAGATTTTATCATTGTCTTAGATTTTTAGCACTTTTACTATGACACTCTTATCTATTCGTATTCTCTCCTTCTGGTACCCCAATTACACATGTTAAACCTTATATTTTCTTTCATGCATCCACTATACACTCAGGCATTTTTCATCTTTCCATTACTCAGTGGTTTATTATGGGTTTTTTTACTGATCAATCCTCCAGCTGACGCATCTTTTCTGTGTCTAGTATGATATTAAACATTAGAGCTAATTGGAGCTACTGTATTTTTTAGTTCCAAAATTGCCATTTAGCAGGGTGTGGGGGTGCACAGTTGTAATCCCAGCACTCAGGAGGCTGAGACAGGAAGATTCCCACAAGTTCAAGGTCAGCCTGAACTACATAGCAAGACCCTGTCTCAATAAAACAAAACAAAAACGAAACCACAACCCAAAACTGCCATTTGATTCCACTATAGATTCCAATTCTCTGGTAACATTCAATCTCTCATTTTAAAGGCCTACGTCCAGTATCTGGATCACCTGAAGTTATTTTACTATTAGTCACTATTTCTCAACTTTTGGTCATTTGATTCTGTTTACTGGCATGCCTGGTATTTCTGATGAACCCTGAGACCCTATGCATCAAAGAATATAAGGGGCTAGATGATGTCATCTGCTTCTAGAATGGCTTAAAATTTCTTCTGGAAGGCAATTAGAATAAGAGCCAATCACTTTCATCCATAAAAGGACAAGTTCTAAACCTGAATTTCAAACTCAAAACTTCCAGTCAACCCTTATTTGCAAGGCATACTTCTTTTGAGTTCTTAAGTGAAAGCCAAGAGTGCTTGCCAGCCTTGAAGTCTAATTTTTAGCTCTCTAGTACTGTGAGAACAAAAGCTGTGATTAAATTTTGGCATCTTGGCAACAGTTTTCTACCAAATTTCTCTTTTTGTCCCATGTCTTAATAATTTGAAAAATTCCTTGATGGTAAAAGGTAAATCAAATGTTAATTTCACTATTCTGATGCTATTTCCCCTTAAATACTAGGGCCTTAAACCTTGGCTGTCTTAGTAGCCCTGAATTCAAATTTTAATCTCCCTACTCAGTGATTTTGAATTACTGCTTTCTATTTGGCCTCTTTACCCAAATCCTGGAGCTTACAAATGCCTAGAGAAAAATAGGGGTAAGTATGAACACCCCTACCCCCAATTCAACATGCCTTCTTTGTCTTTACAATTTTGGCTCCTGCCAGATTTATCCAGGGTGCCTTGGTTAGTCCTCAGTGCCTTCCCAGATATTTATTCTTTGTAATTTAAACAAATTTACAGGATTGAACGTAGGGCCTTGGACATGGTAGACAAGTGTTCTACTACTGATCCCCAGCCCTTATGAAAATTGTTCATTTGAGACAGGGTCTCACTATGTAGCTCAGGCTGGCCTTGAACTCACTGTGCAGCCTAGGCTGGCCTCGAACTTGTGGCAATCCTGCCTCAGCCTCCCAAGCACTGGCATTTTAGATGTGTGCCACCATGCTTGGTCCTCTTTTATTGAGTCAGGGTCTTGCTAAATTGCCCTGGCTTGCCTTAAACTCATGATCTTCCTGCCTCAGCCTCTCAAGTAATTGAGGTTACAGGTGTATGCCACCACACCTGGCATTTTTTTATAGAAGTCTCAGCAGAAGTATGGTGTGATACTCTACATAAACAAAAACCTGTACTGGGTTTAATTACTAATGTGTATTTTGTTTTATTTTATTTTTGGTACCGGGGATCAGACTCCGGTCCTCCCGCTTGCAAGGCAGGTGGCGGAATCACTGAGCTAAATCCCTGGCCCACTAAACGTGTACTTTAAAGCCTAGGCCATATGCTTCCTGACAACACAAACTACTTTTATTCATGTATCAATAGCCTGCACATTACCTTGCACAGAGTTTACTATGTAACTGACAAATTAACTTTGAGATTAGGGAAAAAATGCTAGAATGCAAATAAACCACAGCACAAAAGAACATGACTTCTAAACCACTCAACCCCATCAATTCTTCTAATTCTACTAATCTCCACTAAGAACTGCTCAATCTTTTCTTCTTTGGCTCATGCACTAATGGGGCACATCCCTCAATAAAATTGGATTGTCAATGTTTGTCTGAGACCAAATTACCTCAGGCAATACTAAAACCTTTTGTTCATTTATTAAAACTATTTTGTACTAGATTAAGTGATTTCATTATCCTTTGGATTTAACTAATCCATTTCTAGGTCTGGCATTTTATCAGGAAACAGTAAGATTTTTCATTCAAAATAAAGCTCTCTCAAATTAACCTTTCAAGGCTTCTTGATTATATTATTAGGTCTTTCATAACAAAAAAACAGTGATGTAACAGAAGCTCTTAACATTCAATTTTCTTTTGAAGGGGGAGTACTGGGGATTGAACCCAGGGCCTCTGCATTGAGCTATATCCCCAGTCCTTTTTCTATTTTGACATGGGGTTTTGCTCATTTCCCCAGGCTGAGCTTAAGGCTCACCTCCCTGAGTGCTGACATTATAGGCATGTGCCACCACTCCAAGCTCTCATACAAAATTTAAAACCAAAGAAAAGTTTACTGAAAATATAGATTATTTTCTCTATTACCTACCTGGCTGCTTTTGTATAATCAATCTTAATTGTCAATACCTAATGAAACAGCTAAAGAATTAAAAGTGGTTGCCTCAAGAAAGCAATTTCAAAGAGACAAGGGAACAGGGCAGTGGATTATCAATTCTCACTATAATCAGTTGACAATTTATCGGCGTTAATTCCATATTTAAAGCAAAATTTAAAACACAATTGTGTGGAAACTGAGGTAGTAGTTATAAGAAACAAACAAACAAACAAAGGAACCCTTTTGTCAACCCTTACAACCATAGTTCTAAAGGCTGCTTATACAATGCCATGGACTCATGATGAATCTCTGGGCAATCATTTATCCACGTGGAGTTTCAGTCCCACATCTGTTAACTTGACAGTAAATCAGAACATCAAGGCCTTTTCAACAGTAATATTCTAGTATTCTAAAACTTCAGTGCTTAATAAATGGCAGTGCACAATTTAAAGAGGAGAAATGCATCTGTGAGATAAAAGGCAAATTCACCAAGGCTTGTTTTGTAATGGACGGTTAATGAAATTACAGTGATCACAGTAATTTTAGGATGACTCTTAAAAGAGTTAGTGAAAGAAGATAGGGGTATTAGGGAATCTATCTCTGTTGATTAGACAGCTTCTTCGACATAAAGTATGCATGACCCAAACATTAATGATACATTTGAGGCCTGTGGGAGCAGTGTGTGCTAAGTGTCACGTAACGGCTCCTGCTCGACTTAGTCAAATGTCACAACCTGCCTTTTCCTGCAGACTGTGCACAGGAAGAAACCAAAGGCCTGAACTCAAACTTACTGACACTAAAGGATAAATATGCACATCCACACTTACAGCTAAATAGGAAAAGGGATCTGACACTTATTGTACGGCTCTTGAGAGTGCTCAGAAGAGCTCTAGCAGATCTTTCAGTTTAAAAAGATTATGCATTTCAGACTAATCTTAACTTAAAGACCTTCAAATTTAAAACCCAGCATCATATCTACTTTTAAAGGACAAGAGCAAAAAGTGAACCGGTTCTTAAAAAAGCTGTACATACAGATCATTACAGAAGTGTCCATAGTAAGTACAAATGTCATGAACTGGACTTGTAGGAAAGACTGTCCAGCATACAAAAAGGTTTTTCTTTTTGTACAATTGACCATTCTGTTTGCATCATATTTCCTCTTGCATTGTAAGCACCAAGTAAATGAAACAAAAAATTAATTGAAATAACTAATTTATGTGTATGTATTTTTCAACACAATATAATGTATAATCCTAAAATCATAGAATCAGAGAATTTAAATTGGATGGAATCAAGGGATATTAGTTAGATTACTGATTTATTGTTTAAATTATCTCCCTTTAATCAACTTGAGTCATGACAATGTTCTGTGGGAACTTTGGAGCAGTACTTTAAAAATTATGCATAAAACAGGTATGGTGGGTTATGTCTATAGTTTTAGCTACTAGAGAGGCTAAAGCAGGAAGATTAAGAGTTTGAGGCCAGCCTGAGCAATTTAGCAAGATCCTGTCTCAAAATAAAAAAATAAACAAGGGCTAGGGATGTAGATCTATGAAAGGGTGCCCTTTGGATTAATGCCCTAGTACCACAAAAATCATTCAGTCAATCAATAAAATTATAATTACTTAATTCAAATAGAATTCTATGAAAATTTAAAGTTCACATTACAATAAGATTCCTAATAATGGAAGAAAAAAGTAATTAAAAATCTATTAAAGATAGTACATGAGAGGAACTCTGCCTGTCTTGGTTACTATACCATTTTACAAAGGAAGAAAAAAGGCTAAGTAATTTACCTACAATCACACAGTAAGAAGCAGAGCTGACATTCAAAACCTATATAACATTAAATTTCAATGTCTTTTTTTCTCCCCAGTTCTGGAGGATTGAACCCAGAGGTGCTCTACCACTGAGCTACATCCCCAGCTTTCTTTTTCATACTGGGGACTGAACACAAGGCCTCCTCATTTAGCTACATCCCCAGGCATTTAAAAACATTTTTGAGACAGGGCCTTACAAAGTTGCTAAATTGCCTAGGCTGGTTTCCAACTTGCCATTCTCTTGCCTCAGCCTTTCAGACTACTGAAATTACAGGCATGTGCCACGACACCTGGGAACAGTTCAAAGGTTTTTTTGTTTGATTTTTGTTTTTGAGACAGGGAAAGGCTATACAGTTCAGGCAGGCTTTGAACTCACTATGTAGTCCAGGCTGGCCTTGAACTCGCAGTGATCCTCCTGCCTCAGCCGCCTGACTGCTGGGATCACAGGCATGCGTCATTATGCCTGGCTTTTTTTGGGGGGGGAGGGTTGTTTTTGAGACAGCATCTTGCTATGTAATTCAGGCTGGCCTGAACTCACAACAATCCTCCTGCCTCAGCCTCCCAAGTGCTGGGATCACAGGTGTGCACCACCACACCTGGCATTTCAAGATCTTAATCACTACTCTGTTCATGATTCTCACAGAATAGTCTACAGATCACCTGGGGCGTGCTTAAAACTGCAGACTGCAAGAGCTCACTTCATACCTCTCAAATCGCAAATCTTTAGGAATGGTTCTTAGGAATCTGCATTTTCCCACAATCTTCTAGGGTTTTACAATGAAATTTAAGAACCACTGTTCTAAAAATGAATTTCCCAAGTATCCCATTACAACTAGCTGACAGTTACTGAGCTCTGCCACATGCTAAGCCTTATGTTGGATGCTAGGTAGATGAAATACAAGAAGCCAACCATCTATAAAGGAAGAGAGATATGCAAAATGACAACTTCACGACCCCTGTGGTATATTCTGTGGGATTTGAGACCACAGGAAAAGTGGGTTATAAACATAAAGGCACCCAAAGAATATGCCCTGACATACAAAAACTATCATAGAGTGAGTTTAGAGAACAACCTAGCCCCATGGGGGTGGCAAGGACAATGTATGAAGGATGAACTTTGCAGGGCCAGAGTGGAGGCAAAAACAATCCTGCACAAACACCAACCTCTCAACTGAAAAATATGAAACAGTCCATACCACCTAGGTTGTCCTATTCATGGGCACACAGTTGTTTGCAACATTACCTTTTAATTTTTGTAAGGTCTTCTTTTATTCTTTTTTTGGTACCAGGAATTGAACTCGGGACCTTGCACTTGGCAGGCAGGCAGCAGAACCACTGAGCTAAATCCCTGGCCCTTCTCTTTTATTCTTGATTTTAGTATTCTTTGGTTTTTGATTAATCTACATGATGTTTGTAGAACATCATCCACCCTTAATCCTAACACCCTTAATCCTAGCATTGTGCCATGAATCAAAAAATGCAAACTAATGCTGTACTCATATTCTGGTGCTCAAATACAAAATATTTCTTCTACTACTTCATTGCCTCTTGTGGAAAGTTATCTGCAAATGTTACAGTTAGTTCCTTTTTGCCATTTTGAGATGAAGGCTATTGTGATGAGACCGAGAACACAGAATTTTAACTACTTTCTTATGTTGTACTGGTTGCAAATTTATACCAAAGTATGAAGAATACCAGCTGCAAGCTGTGACAAGTCTTTGTAACTAAAATCCTAGGTGAGGATACTGGGAATCTAAATTGTATGTTTTAATACTATGATGGACACATTTTAGAAGTTTTCATTTTGTGTGGAATTAGAGCTCCCTCTCCAAAGTAATATGTAACATCATTTAAAATAAAACCTGAATAAAATACAAAAGAAACAAATGGGAGAGGAAATGGTAGGAAGTTACAATAGTCCAGAAGTGAAAGGATGAATGGAGAAAACACAACAAAAATTTTAAAAAGTCATCAAAAACAACAAACAAAATGTGTATGCATATATAATTAAGCTACTAATTTTAAGCGAAATACATCCATTTTTAACTCTTAGTCCAAATGATATCTCAACCAAAGCATTCAATCTTGACTTAAGAAAGTGCTATAAGAGAGTAAGGGATTTAGCTCAGTGGTGCTGCCACCTGCCTTGCAAGCTCAAGGTCCAGAGTTCGATCTCCGGTACCAAAAAAACAAAACAAAACGAAACAAAAAACACCCCCCCCAAAAAAAAAGAAAATGCCATAAGAGCAGAATAAAAAAAATACTGGAAAGACTGGCCACTCTGGAAAGGTTAATTTTGAGAATGTGTTCCTGAAATTTGGTATATGGCTCATTTTGAATACAAGATATGATGTGAGTTATGATACCCTAGCATTTGGGTTATCAATTGCTTGTGGAGAACACAAGAACCATATGATTACCTGATAGCCTTCTGTTTTTTTCTGGCACCACTTCAACAAGGCATTCCTCTTCGATCCTCCATATTCTCTTGCCAATGCTGAGAGAGGGTCTTTCCTTTCTTCTCTGGTAAGTGAAAACGAGAAGCCCAAAGATGAAATATTTTGTATTTGAGCACCAGAATATGAGTACAGCATTAGTTTGTATTTTTTGAACAGGATAAATGCCATTTAACAGCAAGATATATCTTTTCCTTCATTTGATTTTTACCTATTTTTAGTTTATGGTCCTGTAGACCTGCAGCTGTCAGGGGCTTCTGATATCTGAAGGGAGAGACTCTACTCACCTTACAGATGGAAAGAGGAAATATTCAGTACCAAGTGCATTCACAATTAATAGGATGCATTCCATGGTGCTAGAAAGTGGGAGACAACCTTATATTGGTGGCATCTAAAATCACCCTGGCTGCCTTTCATTCAATGTTTTATCCTTCCATTACCTTTGTAGTTTGGTTTATTTTACTCCTTTTTATTTCCTTAATCATCTTGTAATTTTTTGGATCCCTTACTATAAATACAAAGGGCAAGATTATTCAAGGTGGAGGATTCTATGATTTAACTCCTAGTTTCACGGGGCTCACAACTGGGGGAAGCAGGGCCAGGATTTAGCTCAGTGGTTTTGCTGCTTGCTGCGCAAGCACAAGGACCTGAGTTCGATCCCCAGTACCAAAAAAAGAAAGACAATTGGGGGAAGCAGATTAAGGAGACAAAAGATGGTAACATTAAAAACATTTATCACTTCCATAAAACGTCTCAAGTGTGTTCATTGCTCATCTGTATACTTTTTTTTTTTTTTTTGAGACAGGGTCTTGCTATGTTGCCCAGATTGGTCCAAAACTCCTGGGCTCAAGTGATCTCCTGCCTCAGTCTCATGAGTGCTGGAACTACAGGTCCATGCCACAGTTCCCAGCAAGTTGTGTACTCTTTGTCTGTAGGCAGTTAGAGCTTTAACTTAACAGGAAATGGAAATTTTCTTTAACTCACTCACTCACATCCAATGTCATCTTGTGTGGAGCAGCAATGTGCCAGTGAGTGTCCAAGTGCTGGACAATCAATGGTGAACACAGGATCCCTGCCCCCTCATGGAACTTTAGAATTTACTATACAATGGAATAGTGAAGCATGGGTAAAAAAAATTCAATGGCTGGCCTGGGGATGCAACTAAGTTGTGGACTGCTTGCCCAGCATGCACAGGGCCCTAGGTTTAATCCCTAGCACCACCAATAAATGAATGAATGAATGTAATTCATTTCAAAAATTCTACGTAAGGGGTATTTTATGCCATAGTTAATTGCCTTATAGACAGAATAAATATCTTTCCCCACAACAGACAGTGAAATAAAAAAGATTCTGCAATCACTCCTGGTGATGAGGCAAAGGGGACATACAACTCTACTCATTCTGTATTAAATCCTTCCTTTCAGTAGCTACTCTGGAAGCAGAAAACTAAAGAGTATGTAGAGAAAGACATTGCTTTGTAACACATTTATTGACAAGTAGCCTGTTCTTTAAAAATTGGTCTGTTTTTTAGTGATTATAAAGCAAAGCAAAAACTCTAGCCACATATTCCACAAACTCAGCACACCAGTAAATGTTCCAGAGGTAATATTAATATTCCTCAGCATATTTATTGTCAGTAATCATCTTTCAAAGTATGCTATGAAATTAAACAGGATGCATTTAGAACTGAAGTTCTTCCAATGGAGAAGTGCACTAAAACAGTACCAATTTTCATTTATTTTAGAATCAAAGCAAAAATAACAAATTTTTTTCAATGTGCAGTGAGATTGCTACCTTGAAGAAATATACTTTTGTGCTTGTATGTCAGTACATCAGAATTTTAATGTGTAAGAGACTCGAAGTTTGTTTTAATATCACTATAAATAGAAAAAGAGAATAAAGACATGAAAATGAATACAAAAGGGAAAAAAGGCCAAAAAAGAAAACAGAAAAACTGTCATGCTAAACATAAAAGTAACTATTACAATAAATTGAAAGGTTTACTCTTGCTCTTACAGGGTTTGTTTTGCTACAGAAATAGCTTTAAAAGCATCAGAATAAACTCTTGGACACAACGAGAAGCTGCTAAAGAGTCCCCTGGAGCTAAAGGGTGATTTCTTACTACTTCATTCTAAGATGAAGAAATTAGGGCCAGGAGATGCCACGTTGAAGATCACAGCTCCTAAGTTGGGGAACTGAGAGGAGTAGGTGTTGTGTCTCCCAGTTAGTGCCCTCTGCACAGGCACAACACGGGGAGACTTTCACACAAAGAGGAGCACTGACAGTCCCTCCCCTGCAGAGTGGCCTAGGCTCCTTCATCCTTGCACTGCCAATTTGCTCATAAGATGAAGTGCTATGGGACCACTAATCTCAGAGGTTGGGCCCCTTCAAGTGGCACTTTAAAAGTTCATAATTTGAATTTGAGAGGGTAAATTCTTCATTTTATCATTAAACCTAGAAATTAACATACAGCTGAATTTCTGAAACTCTTTACTATCCCTTTCCATTCTTAATACTTACAACAATTTTTCTTTATCCCTAAAAACAAAGCGCTAGATTTCTAACATTTATCAATTTCCTCTAAGTTCTTAACACTTCCCAGTCTAAAGTGGTTTCTGACATAACTCTAACTAAAATATAAACTTACATTTTCATGGATTGCTTATCATTATTAATGTAGCATCATGCTCCCCAACATTCAGCCTCAGCCTCAGCAGTTAGAACCACTTTTGATATTTTTCCCCCCATTCTCCCATTCCTGTGAGAAAAAAATCTGCTGTTGAAATTATCTTTTCTTTTGAAAAATCTCCTGAACCCAACCATCTTCAGCTCTTTTCTGCTGTTATCTACCTGGTTCAGATTTGACAACTGTGTTCCAGACTAAAATAATAACATTTTAGCTGGTTTCCCCAACTTCTGTCCAGAATAGAATGGTACCTTAATCATTTTCTCACACAAATTTATTTACCCTACTTTATTGCTTCTACCAAATTGGAGTGACTCAATTTGACTTTAAACAGATTCTACCATACCTTGCTAATCTATCTTTTTTTTTTCCTTTTTTTAAAAATACTAGGGACTGAAGCTAAGGCATTGCACTGAGCTACAACCCAGCCCTTTTTCTTTTTTCAGACAGGGTCTTGCTATGTAGTTCAGGCTGGCCTTGGACTCATTATGTGGCTTAGGTTGGCCTCAAACTTGCAGGGATCCTTCTGCCTCAGTCTCCTGAGTACTGGAATTACAGGTATGTGCCACTATGCCGAGCTAGCACTATCTATCCATCTATCTCTCGATTTATCTATCTATCTATCTATCTATCTATCTATCTATCTATCTATCTATCTATCTAAATTTTACAACAGCATCTCAGCTCTTAAGTTGCTCAGGCTTGGCTTGAACTTGTGATCCTCCTCCTGCCTCAGTCATGGCATGTGCCACTATGCCACCTTAGGTATTTAATCTTGTCTTCTACTGCCCCCTAATATGGTAGATACAACCTTTGCTGGTCCCTAAATCTGCAGTACCCTCTACTCACTGCATGCCTGACCCCTCACTTATTCACCCATTTTGTGTATTTACTCGTTACTCACTTCTCTTATAATGCTCCCCCCAACCCATCTGAAACCCTCAACGTCCTGCTGAAATTCTTTTTTTTTTTTAATTTTTATACGTATATATTTTTTGTACTGGGGATTGAACTCAGGCCCTTGCACTTGTACAGCAGACGGCAAAACCACTGAGCTAAATCCCCAGCCTGAAATTCTATCTTTATAGGAAACCTCTAACATTTCACTCACACCCCACAGTGTTCAAATTTCATAATGCAGGCTGAGTGTCTCTTATTTCAAATGTTTTGGATCAGAAGTATTTCAGATGACAGAGTTTTTAGGATTTTAGAATATTTGCATAGGCTTCACTTGCTAAGCATCTCTAATTCAAAAACCTGCAATCCAAAACTTTTGGAACACGATTTCTACACTTCAAAAGTTTTGCATTTCAGATTTTCAGATTAGGGACGCTCAATCTATACTTACTTTTGTACTCAACCATTCTCCAGTGAAAAATAAAAATACTCAAGTGCTTAAGGAAAGGAATTGTCTCTCTTATTCTGTCAGTATCTTCTATATCACCTGCCCAATTCTACTCAGAGAAGAGATGAATCAACACTTACTAATACAAAAAGAAAGAGCAAATGTACTGTTCAGATGCCGTTATTTACAAGCTCATCATTTACTCTTAAAAGCTTGGGAAGGTACCCATGAAATGCACCAACATTAACCGTTCTCTACCTTATCCGGCTTCGAGTGGTTGGGGTCACAGATGCTGTGGGAGAGGAGGACAAGGACAGCTGTGGTGATGTGGTTCCCATAGCCATAAGAGAGGCTGGCGACGCTCCCTCAGGTGCAGAGATGTCCCGTTTTATTTCCTCACTACTTCTTCGAGACACTGATTATAAGAACAGTCATTATACATTTTATAGCAAAAATATTTCTTTATTTATTTTGGTACCGGGGATCGAACTCGGGTCCTTGCACTTGTGCAGCAGGCAGTGAAACCACTGAGAGCTAAATCCCCAGCCCAAGCAAAAATATTTAAATCTCAATTCTTTTTTTTTTTTTTCTGGTACCAGGGATCAAACTCAGGACCTTGTGGTAGCAAGGCAGGCACAGTGCCATGGAGCTAAATCCCCAGCCCTAAATCTCAATTCTTAAGATATTTTCTTCTCAAGATTCCAAAGAGAACAAATATTACCTTATAGGAGGATAAGCTAGCACTTTCTTTAAATTAGTGATGATAAAAAGGATCTTAATTTTTCATGAAAAGTATCCGTGAAAGACTATGTACTTAGTGGAAATATGTACTGAATCCCACATTCCCTGTGGCGTGTCTTCTCCATCACTGTACCACTCATAGTATCTACCAAGCACACAGTGAGTACTGTATAAAAAAACCAGAGCAATATCTGGCACAGTTCGTTCCTGCCCAACACCTACAATTAAAATCAATACAACCCTTTAGAACTTAGCCAAACATACAGTAAAGAGGACAGAAAGGAAATAAGCTTCATTATAGGGCTACACATAATTCTGAGTCAGGCCACATTTTAAAAAACAAATCAGGGCCAGGGATTTAGCTCAGTGGTTCTGCCACCTGCCTTGCAAGCACAAGGTCCCAAGTTTGATCCCCGGTACAAAAAAAAAAAGTCAATGAGACAGAAAACAAAAAGGTATAAAGTCAACTACTGGGAAATAGCAACAATCTTTTAGGAAAGTCCTATTTTCAATGTCTGACATAGTAAGACACCGTATCTTGTTAGAATTACAAATCCCTGAGAACTGTTAAGTGGAAGCAGCCACTTTGCCCTCTGATAATAGCAGTAACAAAAACAGCTCTCAGCAAGATGGCATTGGGCAAATATGAGAAAAGGAAAAAATGAAACAAAGGGAGGTGTGGAGGGGTAGAAGGGAGGATAGGGGAATGAGGAAAAAATAAGAACCAAGATATATCATGTAAAGGTACAAATTCCCAATGATGAATGTCATCACATTGTATACCTAAAATGTACCAATAAATTTAATGAATTAAAAAAATAAAAATAAATTTTAAAAAAAGAGATGGTATTGGGTACCACACTGCCAGGTGCTGAGGACCTGGGCTGAGCACAGTTAAGAAGTGAGATACCAAACAAAGGCCCCAACTTCAGTCAATCCTTTGTCACCTCAGAAGAGGATAGAACCACAGAAGCCATTAACTACAATTCCTGGGCTGATCTTAATGTAACCAATGTTACACAGCAGTATTTTTTCTCTCTCATTTTTAAAAACTGTTTCCATTTTATTGTCTTAACACTCTGTTGATGATTTCAGGATAATAACAGCAGCACATAACAGGACAGATGCTTCCTTCTAGTATATAAACTTAAAATGAAATGCTGGCATATTTCAGGCATAATTTTCTAATTTTCTTTTTTGGGTTTGGTTCTTTTTATGTCTTAAGCCAGTAGTTTCTTTTCAGTGGTATGCTAGGAAACTGAATTTAAAAAACTCTCAAAATGGTATACGAAATAGAAGAAATGGACTGAGAAAGAATTTGAAGGACTCTGTTATAAGAAAAGCACATAGAAAAAGGCTTAGGGATGGTAATTTTATTTGATCACAGAATTTCTCACTATTTTAAAGACTTGTAACAGTATATAAAAAAACTGTACTAAGCCCTGACCCACAGAAAATACAAAATAAATGTATATCCTATTATGTTGGAAAGCAAAGCAAGCAAGCTGTACTTAGTTCACTCTATGTACAAGTGTGACATTAACTACAGCAAGACTGAGTTAAAGAGATTTCTCCTTTTGTAGTCATCCAATTTCTAGTTGACCTATTAAGTGTAAGTAAAGGCCACGAAGAAAAATAATATAAAGAATTGATAAAGTGAAGTGTTAACTCCAGATTACAAAGAAAGCTAATCAAATTCATCATTATAGATGTCTTTATGATTCTGGGAAGTTTAGTTTCCCTAAATATTTTTGATGCGCTTTGAAACAACCCTCCAAAATCAGTTCTGAGATACCTTAGGATAAATATTCTTTCTCAGCTCAATCAACTTTGTATGAACCTGTATTTTCAACATGTCATACAATACACTGTAAATATTTAAAACCTTCCACAGAAAAGTTTTTTTTTTGGTACCAGGGATCAAACTCAGGACCTTGCAATTGCAAGGCAGGCGGTGGAACCACTGAGCTAAATCCCTGGTCCTGGAGAAAATTTTTAAAAGAAAATCTCAGCTGGACTTGGTAACACATCTTGTAATCTCAGCTATTCAGCAGCCTGGAGTGGGAGGACTGCAACTTCAAGGCCAGTATGGGCAATTTAGTGAGACCCTGTCTCAAAAACAGAAAAGGAGCCAGGTGTGGTGGCATATGCCTGTAATCCCAATCCTTAGGAGGCTGTGGCAGGAGGATCGTTGTGATTTTGAGGCCAGCCTGAACTACATGATGAGACATTGTCTCAGGGAAAAAAAAGAAAAAAACCCCGCAAGCACAAGGTCCTGAGTTCAATCCCCAGTACCAAAACAAAACAAAACAAAAAACCCACTCAATCCACAGTAGAAAGAAAGAAAAAAAGAGAAAAAGAGAGCAGGGAAAGAAAAAGGGAGAATGTGAGTGAAGAAAGGAAACGAGAAAAGGAGAAAAGAAGGGAGGGGGGATTTCAGAACAAGTCATCACCTGAGATGGTCTTGGCACTTTCCATAGCAGACACTCTTGGGAGAGAAGCAGGTCGGCTGGTTGATGATGTTCTTAACAGATGTTCTGCATAGAGTGGAAAAAGTCACAATAAAGAAATCTGATGCTAAATGTTGAGTAATAAAGATTCAAGGAAGCAAATTTACTGTTTCTGTCTTGATATTTAGCTCTTTAATCCACTTTGATCTTAGTTTAGTGCATGGTGATAAATGTATGGGTCTAGTTTTAATCTTTGGCAGGTTGAAATCCAGTTTTTCCAACACCATTTATTGAACAGGCTATCTTTTCTCCAATGAGGGTGCTTGGCTTCTTTGTCAAAGATGAGGTGGCTGAGTATGTCTGGAGTTGTTTCTGCATCTTCTAATCTATTCCACTGATCCTCAGGTCTGTTTCTTTGCCAGTACCATGCTATTTTTGTCACAGTAGCTTTGTAGTATAGTTTCAAGGTGGGGATTGTGATACCCCCAGCCATGTCTCTGTTGCCTAGAATTGCTTTTGCTATTCTAGGTTTCTTCTGCTTCCAAATGAATTTTTGGATTGTTTTCTCTAGTTCTGTGAAGTATATTGTTGGAATTTCAATAGGTATTGCATTAAATCTATATAGTAGTTTTGGAAGTATGGCCATTTTTACTATACTGATTCTTCCTACCCAGGAACAAGGGATATCCTTCCATTTTCTTATATCCTCCTCAATCTCCTTTTTCAGCGTGCTGTAGTTTTCAGTGTAGAGGTCTTTTGCTTCCTTTGTTAGGTTGATTCCTAGATATTTCATTTTTTGGGATGCTATTGTAAAAGGAATTATTTCCCGAATTTCTCTCTCAATGGGTCTGCTATTTGTGTATAAGAAGGCTATTGTTTTCTGAGTGTTGACCTTATATCCAGCTACTCTACTGAATCTGTCAATTAGGTCTAGAAGACTTTTGACTGAATTTTTTGGGTCTTCTATGTAAAGTATCATATCATCAGCAAATAATGATAGTTTAACTTCTTCCTTTCCTATCTTTATTCTTTTTATTTCTTTCTCTTGTCTAATTGCTATGGCTAATATTTCCAGAACAATATTGAACAGGAGTGGTGATAGTGGGCATCCTTGTCTTGTTCCTGATTTTAGCATGAAAGTTTTCAGTTTTTGACCATTTAGTATGATGTTGGCTGTTGGTTTTTCATAGATAGCCTTAATCAGGTTGCGATAAAGACCTTCTATTCCAATTTTCTGTAGTGTCTTTATCATGAATGGGTGTTGGATTTTGTCAAATGCCTTTTCTGCATCTATGGAGATGATCACATGGTTTTTGTCCTTGACTCTATTAATATAGTGTATTACATTTATTGATTTATGGATGTTGAACCATCCTTGCATCCCTGGGATAAATCCGACTTGGTCAGGGTGTATGATCTTCTTGATGACCCTCTGTATTGTTTGCCAGTATCTTGCTGAGGATTTTTGCATCTATGTTCATTAGGGGGATTGGTCTGTAGTTCTCTTTTTGGGTTAGGTCTTTCCCTGGTTTTGGAATCAAAGTAACACTTGCTTCCAGGAAAGAATTTGGAAACCTTGCTTCCCTTTCAATTTCCTTGATGAGTTTAAAGAGTAATGGTGATAGTTCCTCTTTAAACGTCTTGTAGAATTCAGCAGTGAACCCATCAAGACCTGGGCTTTTCTTTGTTGGTAAAATAGGTAGAACTCTCAATGACACTGGCATAGGAAAAGACTTTATGAACAAATCTTCAGTAGCACAGGAACTGACACAAAGAATCAACAACTGGATCTCATCTTATTAAAAAGCTTCTGCACTGCAAGAGAAACTACCAACAGAGCTAACAGACAACCTATAATACAGGAAGAAATTTTTAGCAGCTGTACCTCAGACAAAGGTCTACTATCGAGAATATATAAAGAATTGAAAAAAATCAGACCCCCCAAATTCAAAGACCCAATTCAAAAATGGGCATCCGAAATGAACAGACATTTCTCAGACAAAGAAGTAAAAGCAGCAAATGAATATATGAAAAAATGTTCAACATCACTGGTCATTTGAGAGATGCAGATGAAAACAACACTGAGATTCTACCTCACCCCACAAAGAATGGCTGCTATCAAGAAATCAACCAATAACAAATGCTGGCGGGGGTGTGGAGAGAAAGGAACCCTTCTCCATTATTGGTGGGAGTACAGACTGATGCAACCACTGTGGAAATCAGTACGGAGATACTTCAAAGAACTAGGACTACAGGTTCCATTTGAACCAGTTATTCCCCTACTGGGTATCTTCCCAAAAGAATTAAAAGAATCATACCACAGCGATATATGTGCACCTATGTTTATAGCGGCACAGTTTGTAATAGCTAAAGTTTGGAAACAGCCCAAGTGCCCATCAACTGGAAATTGGATAAAGAAGATATGGTTTTTTGATAAAATGGAGTACTACTCAGCCAAAAAGAACGAGAAACTAGAATCATTTATAGCTAAATGGATGCATATTGAGGCCATGCTCTTAAGTGAAATAAATAGGACACACGTGTGAGAAACTGAAAGTATAAATAAGGGTTAAAATGATTAAAATGAATAATTGATAATTCGAAATAGGAAGAAAAGTCCAAAGGAGTAGGGGTGATGGGAGGGGAAGGGGAAAGGAAAAATTATGAGAAAAGAAAAAAAATGGAAATGAAGTCTATGTAAATAGGGAAAGGTGGTGACGGTGAAGGGCGCATAGGTAATGGGGGAAAAAATAACAACTAAGATACATCATGTTCAGGTACAAATACCCAATGATAAATGTAAATGTACTGTATACCTAAAATGTACCAATTGATATATATTTAAAAAAAAAAAGATTCAAGGAAGGTGAGTAGTCCTCTCAAACTTGCAACTAACTCATCATTCCTCCCAATCCAGGGCACTTTGACAATTCTCCATAGTCTGTTTATCCAAAACAACTCCCATAAATAAGGAACACAGTAAAACTTTTCAAAATGTCATCTCTAGGGATGAGGCAGTCTACACAGATGAATACTTCTAAGTTACTGCCTATCACTTAGCTCTTCAATGCAAGTCAAACAAAATTTTAGAGATCCCCTATTTCATCTAGGTGTAAAGAACTAAAAAAACTCTGCCCTTATGTGCCTATGGCTAGTGGGGACAACTTACATATATGTAACCATCAACAAATCCAAATGGAATAATCAGAATGCCAGAATGATAACATGCGATCAAACCACAAAGGGAGAAGCCATTTTTATTTCAGGCACCAGGGAAGTCTTCAAAAACATAATAACATTAAGGTAGGCTTTCTAGGAGAGAAGAAGGGTAGAAAACTGCTTCAGCCAGATAATGATCAGAGTAAAGGTACAAGTTAGAGAAAAAAATAGCAAAACCCTACTATGGCTGGACATAGTGGTATACACTTATAATATTAGCACTCTGGGAGGCTGAGACAGGAGGATCGCAAGTTCAAGCCCAGTCTGGGGAACCTTGTCTCAAAATATAAAAAGGTCTGGGGATGCAGCTCAGTGCAAGGACCCTGAGAATCAATCACCAATACCACAAAATAAAAATGAAAACAAAACAAAAAAAGGACTAGTATAGCTAAAACACAGGTATATGTAAAACTTGGCAGCAAGGAAAGAGTCTTCAGAGAGAGAATAAAGCTGACTGGGAGAGCCTTCATTACCTGGCATATGGACTGTAGTCTGAATGCGACAATAAAGCATCATTTTGGAGAATTCGGGAGAAGAGAATTTGGGAGAGGAGAATTCAGGACATAAGCAGACATGGCCTCTGCCATCTATATTTATAGCTACAACTTGTCCTATACCTCCCTGGTTCTCCAGACTCAGGCTGTACAAGAGCTTCTTTCTTTCCTTGCTCACTGGCATGAGCTATCCTGTGCTACTCTTCCCACACACGTCTTATCTGGGCTGCACAGGCCTGACAGAGGCTGTCTGTAGGCCAGGATACACAGAAGCAGGCACAAGGACAGATTAGATGTGTTCACTTAGCCAAGGTCTGGTGTGTTAGGTACATGTGACTAGAATGAGGAAAAACACTCTTACATTTAATAAAGACTATTAGCCTTGTGTCTGAGAATGCTCCTACATCTTTTTTTCTTCTTTTCTGGTATTGGGGACTGAACCTGGGACCTTTGCACTGAGCTACATGACCAGCCCTTCTTCTCCATTGTTGTTGTTGTTGTTGTTTTGTTTTTTGAGACAGGGTCTCACTAAGTCAGTAATTTGCCCAGGCTGGGTTGAACCGCAATCCTGCTGCCTCACCGTTCCAGAGTGCTGAGATTTCCGGTGTGCAACATCACATATAGCTCACTTCTTTTTATGATTTAACAATTTAAGGGTCAGGGATGTAGCTCAGTGGTAGAGCACATACTAAGCATGCATTGAGGCCCTGGGTTCAATGGGAGGGGAGACAAATGAATAAACGAACAATTTAAATGATATCCCTCTAAAAATATAATGATGTCAAAAGTAATAGCATATGACCTTTTTCTTAAGGCTAGCGTATTTTCACTCCAAATTACATTTTCTAAGATCTGGGAATCTTTGGTTATATTCACTGCTTTCGAGGTCTAGATTAGAAAGGATGTGCTTACTTTCTGAATAAAGACAGGACAAGTACAGTTTAGCGTCATTACAGTGTTCTTATCTTGAATAAACATCACCTTTGTGCAAAGAGCTTACAAGCAAGTATCAGAGTCCTGAACCCTGTCAGCAGTTGGCGTTTACTGTTACAGGAAGAACATAATACGCACAAAGGTTGACTGTCAAAACAAAGTTAGCAGAACATGAAAATAATAGGAAGAAATCAACATTTTAAATTTAATCAAAATGTCCATTCTAGTTATGAAACTAAATGATCACTTCCCTAAAAATCTTAAGTATTGGGGAAGTGGGTCAGGGAGAGGGGAAGAAAAAATCTTGAGTCTCCCAGAAAACACCACAGAAAATTAGTAAAGTGAAAACCAAGGTTAAAAAGATAAATTAAAACAGGGAATGTTAGCTCTAGACACAGTATACATCTTGGTCATTTCCTAAGTGAAAAGTGTTTCCAGTTACATTATCCAATCTTTTTCTTTTTAACTATGTACTCTATATGCATGATTCAAAAAATGTTCATGAAATGATACATGGTCCCAACACCTGGTTATGGTTAAGTCTTTTTCTTACTGCACGTCTAAGGATCCACGTCTGTCTCAATTCAGCAGGTAGTCCTTGCTATAGCCCAACAGCTAATTTTTTTTCCATATACGGAGTTTTCCATTTTTAATATTTGGTTAAACAAAATACATCTTTTGTAAACAAACCCAGCACAAAGCTAACAATAACAAAAAGGAACAAAAAACAAGAAAAAGTCCAGGGTTGCCCCTTAATGGGCATCAGGGTCAGGCCTGCTCCCTTCCTTAAAGGAGTGGGATTTCTGTCCTTGGGCATCACCATAGGTGCCCGTTCCTAAGTACCAGAATTGGATATGAATGTAGAAACCAACCCTGAAATGTTGAAGCGTCTTTGCATATTCCATGGGCTCGTGGACTCCATGTGCACGAGACTCCTCTGAAGTGCCATTTGCATAGGTAGGCCCAAGCAGATTTGTGGAGAGGAGTTTCCTCCTCCCAGAAAATGGCTATCACTGACAGTGCCAATGGGCCCACAGTCCTGCCTGTAACTTTCTGGCTGGTGTGGTTGGAATGTCATTGTGCAGGGGAAAAGAGCTCCCTGTGGTGCCAAGCAGGTCTGGTGTAGAAAACGCTGCAGAAGAGACCACGGACAGTTGCTGAGAGGGCATAATACAGTTGCCACTTGGTGCCTCTTGTTACTCGGCATAAAGAACAGCCTTGTTGGATTGAAGATACATGTGCAGAAAAAGTGCTGGTATAAACATGCTCTCCAGTCACTGTGGGGAGCAAACCTTGGCTTCCCCTGTAAAGCTTGTTGAGGACTGACATGCAAGCCCCAGGCTGGCTCTGCTGCTGGTTTCCCACCTGCAGAGAACATGGATCTGGAAGGGCTGGCTGCGTCACCCATATCTCCCCACCTGTTCTGAGGCAACCAGAGTCACTTTGGTGACACATGTGGTATGATAACTTACTTCCTCTCCTCTTTTTTTTCCAAAGTTACAGGAGAAATGTGGCCTACAACTATCTCAAGAGGTAGGGGGTGGGTCAATCCAGTGATTTGTAAAGGAAACTACATGGAGATGACAAACCCAGGTCCTATAACAATACACAGAAACCGACTTGAAGGCTCTGCTGCTTGTCACAACAGTGACTCAGCCTCAGAGCCCAGGACTTCTGCCAATTCTATCTGCTCTTAAACTCTGAGAAGTGTATTACTTCCCTCACCCACTTCTGTCCTAAGATAGTGGAATTTGCTACCAAGGGTAGACATCATTTTCTGATTTTGTCAGAGTGGACAAAGTATGAAACCTGCCCATTTTCCTTGACTTTTGCCCCAGAGCATCCTAAATCAATGTAGTGAAATAGTAGGGACAAAACTGGAGTGAAGAAAAGCCACCCCACACCTGTCCCAGTTTGACTTTAGCCACATCCTCTTAACAATGTATTCGCCCTTGTCTTGTTACAAGATTGTGGGATTTAGCCACCTGGATTGGAATATTAGAGAACTTTTCATCGTAAAGCTCAAGGCTGGCTATAAACAACCCGTAAAATGGGATGGAGTGGTGTTAAGGGCTGCAGATGGCCCAGCATGTGGTACTGCTGCTGAGGTCTGGGGGAAAATTTCCTGAGAGACATTTATGCTCTGGGTCCTTAGAGGCAGTTGCTGGGTTTTGCCAGTACTGTGTCTTCAGACCCACTGGTGCCACGGCAGAGAAAAGTGAGGGCAGCATCTCTGACAAGCTTGGAGCGGCAGTGATGATTTCAACAGAACCTCTGTCAGGTCCTCAGAGAAAGGGGCAAACAGCTGGGATCCACCTTTCCTTCCCCGGGCTTGGGACCTTCCCTTCCTTTCCCATACACAGACAGCGGGTGGTTCTTGTGGCAATCCACACACCTATCTTACTGCACTGGCAGATCAGAAAGGGAAACCGATGAGAAGTCTGGGGAAGTGGCCAGGGCAGACCCACTGCACAGGCCACAGCACATCCAGAGGCCTGGAGGGTGGCGCAGGGAGCAGCTTGGGCAGAACTATTACATACTGGCCCTCCAGCTCTGATGGGCTTCCACCTCTTCTGGTACCACCAGCAGGAGTTCACAATTCATTCTGTGCAAATGATGTTTTAGAAATTTCCTGAGCTCATTCTTGCCTCTGAACCACTCAGGCATCTTGAGTACTGGAGTCGAAGTTGTAGTAGGCACCTCCTACCTCTCAGACACAGATCCAGTGCTCCTTTTGAGGAGCAGCTTGAGTGGTCCCCACCACAGGCTGGCTATAAACATGACATTAGTGAGGGCAATGACACCAACATCCCTGCACTTATCCTACCAAACAGCTTTGTAGCCTTTGATCTGAAGTGCTCCCATTTCCCGGCATGCTCTTGTGTGCCAGCACCATGGTGTTTGGAGACAACCTCTGGAAAATTTCTTTTGACATTTCCCATGTGAAGGCATTACCGTCCTGGAAGAGGTTACTGAGGGTGTGTAGGGCACAAAGTTCCCTGCACTGTTTCTCATGGGAGATCTGTAAGGGTGCTGCCTGGTGCAGCTCCAAGGATTCACATTTGGCCTTGTCTCCTTTCCATGGCACGCAACTCATGTTTTTTTGTTTTAGGTTCCAGAGAGGGCTGAAAACACCCCACTCTTCCCTCCTGAGGAAGATGGAAATGTCTCAGGATTCCTGAGGTCCACCTTATTCTCTGGTGTCCATGTATGCTTTGTCACTGGGAGAAAAGGTTGGAATCGAAAAAGAAAAATATCTCCCTCTTCTCCTCAATACAAAAAATAACTTTTGAATTAGTTGTATCACCACCACCGTCAAAGTGAAGGGTTTAAAAAAAAATCATACAAAATATAAGACCTTGTTGCTCTTTCCCCACCCTCCTCCAGAAAGACACTATTTCCTTGCTGTGTCTTCCTCTCTGCAAATGCCAACCAGGCCTCAATGCAGGAGGACAGTTCGGAATAGATCACACCTCTTCTTTCCTTCCATTTCTTTCCAATCATGATGCCACTGAATCAAGAGACAAGGCCTAGGAGTTGGTGGATAAAACACACTATTTGAGCAGCTAGAGGTGGCCAGCCAGCATGGGGTCGTGGGCTGCTCTGGAGCTGCTTTCCATCCCCTCTGGCGCGGCACGGCTTCTCCAGAAGCTCAGATTCTGGTCCTCTTGCTGTGGGCCCCACAGGGACAGCACTTCATGGTGCCGCCAGTTGCCCTTTGCTGCCTGGACCTGCAGGCTGCCACCTGGGGCAGGGGTGAGGGGGCTAAATTTTTTGAGAATGTACAATAGCTTAGAATTACACACCTGCAATTCCATAACTCTGAAGCTAAGCAAGAAGATCACAAGTTTGAGCCCAGCCTGGGCAATTTAGCAACTCAGTGAGATAATGTCTCAAAATAAAAAAATAAAATAAAAAAGGGATAGGGATATAGCTTAGTGCAAAGGCCCTCATTTAATCCCCGATACAAGAAAAGAAAGAAGGCAAGTGCAAGAACCCAAGTTCGATCCCCGGTACCAAAAAAAAGGGCCAGGGATTTAGCTCAGTGGTTCCGGCGCCTGCAGTGCAAGTGCAAGATCCTGAGTTCGAACCCCAGTATCAAAAAAACAAAACAAAAACAAAAACAAAAACAAAAAAAAAAGAAAGAAAGAAGGAAGATAGGCAAAGAGGGAGAGGAAAGGAAAAAAGAAAAGACTAGAGGGAATAAAGGAAAAGGGTAGGAAAAAAAGGAGGGAGGAAAGGAGAAAGGGAGAGAGGAAGGGACAGAAGGAAGGAAGTAAAAGAAAAGAGTACAAAAAACACTGAAAACTCAAGTTCTTTTTAGAATTATTTATGCTAGAGGCTGGGCATGGTGGCACATGCCTGTAATGGCAGCACTTGGGAGGCTGAGGCAGAAAGATTGCAAGTTCAAGGTCAGTCTGTACTGCAACAGCAAGTTTAAGGCCACCTTGGACTACATAGTGAGACCCTATCTCAAAAAAACAGAAAAAAAAAAAAAATCTGCGCTTGGTAGAAAGACCAGAGAGAGGAGACAAGAAAACATGCCCTCATGGAACTCTGAGTCTAGAGCCGAAATGAGACACTTAACAATCTATGACAATGGATGGATGCTAGGAAAGAATAAGCCAGGGACTCACAAATGGTCTTGAGGGGAGATCCAAAAACTAAAAGAGTAATTAACAGTTTTTATATAGGCACAGGAGTGCTTGGAAGGGAAAGTATTCCCAGCTTAGCATAATTTTGACATTCAGAGGGCAAAGGGAAGACACAGCAAGAAAAAGTTATGCAGGCAAACTGTAGGGTACAGAATATGGGCTTTATCCTGTTGGCAGGGAGAGCCAATGAAGGTTTTATCAGGCTAGCTTTATTCTGGCTGCAGTTGATTAGAAAGGTTCATGAAGGGTAAGGAGTGAGACGCTATAAACAAGAGTTGAAAAAGATGTGAAGTGAACAGATTCAAGAGTTCTTTAGCAAGGTAGAATCAACAGTCTTGCTGACTAACTGGATATGGAGGTAAGAAGGACAGACACCATGCACAGAAATAAGAAAGGTGAGGACTATTATTAAAGAAAGAGAGATGAACACACTGAATTTGAGAATCTGAGATACCTAAGGAAGGATATAGAATGGGCAAACAGAGCTAGAAGTTTACAAGAAAAGTTTGAAGTAAACACATAGTATCAGAAATTATCAGCATAGGTGATGGAGAGAGTGTGTACTTGGTGACACAGAGGTCACTGATAATCCTGGTCAGAGCAACTGAATACACTGCTAGGGACAGAAGTAAGATTAGAATGTGTTGAGGGGTGAGTGGGAGATAGGAAAGATGTGGAGATAAACGCAAAGGTGAAGGAAAAGGTACAATAGCTTGTGGGTGAGAGAGGGAAAATTTAGTTTTTCTTAATGGAAGAAAGATGTGAGCATTTTACATGGTGGTGCATGCCCATAATCCCAGCACTCTGGGAGGCTGAGACAAGAGGATAGTGTGGTTCGGGCCCAGCCTGGGCAACTTAGCAACACCCTGTCTCAAAATAAAAAAGGGGCTGGGGATGTAGCTCAGTGCGATGGCTCTGAGTTCATTCCGTTGTACTGAAGACGGATGGACAGATGAAAGAGAAGAAGAGAGGAGAGGAGGGGGAGGGAAGGGGAGGGGAGGGGAGAGGAGAAGAGAGTGATATGAACATTTTAAAATGATGACAGAAGGGAACCAGTAAAGTTGAAGATATAGAAGGGGGTAGTCAATCAATAAAATGAGGATAACACCATCTAAGAAAGCCCAAGGGGATAAGATCTAGGGCTCAGGTAAAGATATAAACCTAATAAGAAATATACGGTTACTGTTCACTCTCACAGAAAGCTGGACATAGTATGAGCATACCAACTATGCTATTTAATTCTCTTATTCTAGAACTCAGAAATGAACAGGTACAGGGAAAACCAAAAAGCATTGGGTGAGTTTCCCAGTGTTTAATATTTTGTTTTTGCATGAGTGTAGGGTTTGACCGAGGCCAACTAGGGGAACTAAAATTTGGAAGAAAATCTTTAGTTTTACTACATATCTTGGAAAAACCATAGTTTTAGGAAAGCAAAGAGTTAAGAGAAAATACCAGCAAAGAACAAAGAAGGAGCCCAAATTTTGTCTATAAATTCTGCTTAAATTTCTCACAGACCTCTGAAATTCACAGGAACTCACACTTCAAGGAATTAATGACAAAATAGCTGAGTGGGTATCTCCCCTGCAGGAGAGAATTTGAAGTCTGAGGTGAAATTAACTGTTTGCTAAAACAAAAACCAATATTCTGTAGAGGGAACATAACAATCTACAATGTGATCTACACTGCCCAGGAAACAACCCCAAATTACTAGATATACAAAGAAAAAGGAAGCTGGGCACAGCGGTGCATGCCTGTATTCTCTGGGACACTAAAGCACGAAGATGGTGAGTGGGAGCTCAACCTGGGCAATTTAGCAAGACCCTGTCTCAAATAAAAAGCTGGGGCTGTAGGTCAGTATAAAGGCCCTGGGTTCATTCCTCAGTACGGAAAAAATTGAAAAGCTCCATACAGTATTTTTTTTAAATGGAAACTTATCTGATGATGGCCTATATGTTGCAATTAGCAGAAAAGAATTTTAAGGCAGGCATTAAAAATATGATCAGTGTCATAAAGGAAAATGCACTCTCAATGAATGAAGAAATAAATCTTTGCTGAAAGAGTTCTAGGAGTACAAGATAGGAACTCCCTGAGATGCAATGCAAACAGCAGTCAAAAGTTTAATGTGGAGCAGACATTAACCAAGGCTCTCTGGTAACTGAGCATGGTGGCATGTGCCTTTAATCCCACCACTTGGGAGGCTGAGGCAAGAGGAAGGCCAGCCTGGGCTACACAGTGAGCTCAAGGCCATATTGAAATATTTAGAGACCCTCTGGATCACAGAGAAGGCCCTCTGGAAAAATAGTTCCCACTCAAGAAACACAAATTGTTACTAGAAGAACTGCAAGTCTGTACTACATTGAAGGCAATCACAGTAACAATGAATCTCCTGAGTAGACTAAATCAAACTCCCATAGTATAAGATCTATCAGGAGGAAAGAGAAACCCATTCCAAGGCATGAAACCACTACATTTCATGTAAGATACCCAACTTTCACCAAAGAATTGTACAAGTACAAAGCATAAGGGAAGAAAACAACACATTTAGCTCACTACATCAAGACACATGTAATTTTTTCTGGCAGGGCATCCTGGGGATACATGGGATACATGACATATGGAGGGTTTTTTCTTTTTTGGAGACAGGGTCTTACTATGTAGTTCAGGTTGGTCTCAAACTTGTAATTATCCTTCTGCCTCAGCTTCCCTATTTCTGGGATTACAGGAGTGCACTGCCATGACCGACCTTTTTGTTTGTTTGTTTTTGAGACATGGTCTAACTATATATAGTCCAGGCTGGTTTTGAACTTATTATGTAGCCCAGGTTGGCCTTGAACTTGCATCAATCCTCCCACCTCAGCCTCCTAAGTGTTGATATTACAAATGTGTGCTGCCATGCCTAGCTGAAGTTATTTTTGATTGTCACAACTGGAGAAACAGAGGTGGCACTGGAACTCTAGTGGATGCTTACAATCCAGTAGATACAGACTAGAGATACTACTAGACAACACACAATGTGCAAAATAACATCTTATAGCCAGAATCAAATAGAGAATATTTTTCAAGATGGTAGACTTTGGTAGAACAGTATCAACAATCACATTAAAAGTGAATGATCTAAAGGACACTTTGTCAGGATAAATGAAAAACTAAGATCCAACTTAAAGTGACTATAAGAAACTCACTTTAAATATAAAGACACAGATAAATTAAAAGTAAAAGGGAGGGAAAAGATATAGTAAAATCCAACACTAACCAAACGGGGACCATGGATTTAGCTCAGTGGTTCCGGCGCCTGCCTTGCAAGCACAAGGTCCCAAGTTCGATCCCTGGTACCAAAAAAAAAAAAACCATCAAAAAAACCAAAACCAAAAACAAAAAATCACTAACCAAAGGGAAGCCGAAATAGTTGTTTTTGTTTTTTGCAGGAGGAGAGGAGATGTCTGGTGATTGAATTCAGGGTTTCTCTCATGGTAGACATACTTGAACAGGCTGAGATTCCCCCAGCATCAATGTGGCATTACTGTCACCTCTCTCATCGGCTCAGACCAACCAGCTGAGGTTTCTAACACTATGTTATATTCCCAGCTACCCTAACTTTTTATTTTAAATTTTGCGACAGGGTCTAAGTTGCCCAGGCTGGACCAAAACTTGCAATCCTCCTGCCTGAGTCTCCAGAATAACTGGGATTACAGTTTTATGCCATATGCCATCACATCCAGCTGTAAAGTAGCTATATTAAAATCAGACAATGAAGACTTCCAAACAAGGGATATAATCAGGGACAGAAAGGATCATTATATAATAAAGCATTCCATTCTACAAGAAGACAACAAACCTAAATGTGCATCTACCTATCAACAGAACTTCAAGCTATATTAAGTAAAGACTGACAGAACTGAAAAGAGAAATAAATCCACAACTACTACTTTGAGAGCTCAACATTCTTCTCTCAGTATTTGATAAAAGGAGTATGTGAAAAGTCAGTAAGGATGTAGAAGACCTAGGCTGGAAAAATATTCACAACCAATTAGACCCAACTAACATTCATTTATAAAACACTCTATCCAATATCTGCAAAATAAATGCATGCTGCTGAGTGAGAGAAGCCAGACTTTAAAAAGCTACATATTTTACAATTTAATTTATATGACTTTCTGGAAAAGGCAGGACTAATAGGGATGAAAGAACTTATCAGTATGAATAACAGTTATACTTGGACTAATCAACTTCCTACAGCATCTACAGCATCTACAGTCACCATCACTTAATGGGATACACTCCGCAGGTGATTCTGTTGTGCAAACATCTTACAGTATGCTTACACAAATCTAGACAGTATAGCATTCTACACCCCTGAACTACATGTGGCGTAACTGCCACTGTATATGCTGTCCATTGTTGACTGAAATACCCATTATGTGGCACAGGTCTGAGCTGAGGAGAGAGGTGACAATAAGGCCACATTGATGCTGGGAGAATCTCAGGCTGTTCAACCATTCAGACCAGCCAGCTGAGGTTTCTGTTTAACATTCTGGATCTCTTAAGATCACTATGCAAGTGGAAATGGTAATGATCTTTCCCAGTACTGTGTCAGACAGCTATCTTCCTCTGTTACTGTAGCAGATCCATGCTTTTCTGCTGAAGCCACAATTGCTAATTTACATACTATCTGCAAAGTTTCACTGAGGTGACACCAATCATGACCCTAGCCATAGAATTCAACTGCCAACAATATCAACAAAAGAGCATTTGATTAGCCCATTTATAATAAGATCTCTGGTCTGAAACATTTTCTTGCAACTGATAACCAGGGACAGTGCTAAAGTAGAACAAATAAAAAAAAATCACATCATAACATATTTAATTGGAAAGCAAAATTTTCTTATTAAGTGTAAACAGAACAAGAGACAGCAGCTTTTTAAATTTCAGTACTAAGGTCACTGAAATCTACAAAATGAAAATTATAGACTTTTTTTATTTATGCCAAGATAAATGAGACAACCAAGGAATAAGAGCAGCTCAAGATACATCTTGGAAATCCTATGCTCTTATCACAGGATGGGTTACCACAATGGCATTTAATAGCCAACAATCAGTTGCTTGTTCTTCGTTTTTTAGTACACAATGGAGTACTACTGTACCATAAAGAAAGATAAGCTTGAGTTATTTGTAATAAATGGGATGCATCTTTTGTTTTGTTTTGTTTTGTTTTTTGAGACAAAGTCCAGGCTGCCTTTAACTCAAGGTGATTCTCCTACCTTAGCCTGCCAAACACTGGGATTACAGGTGTGTACCACCATGCCCAGCAAGGAATGCATCTTGAGACTATAATGTTAAATGAAATAAATCAGACAACAAGTTTAAATATCGCATAGTTTCTCTCACATGAGAAAGCCAAATTATAAATAAAGAGCAAAATAAAAGACAGATAATAGGAAGTAGGAAATATATGTTTTTGAAATGGAAAGTGGATCAAGAGATAGAGGGTGGGAGGATGGAAAAAGGAATTAAAATGTGTTATGTACATGTATCAATTCTACACAAAGGATGTAAACATTATGTACTGCAAACATGTGATAATAAAAAAAGATCATTGTATCAACAACTTCCCAGATAAAAATTCACTTAAAATGTTTTCCCTGCCTCCTGTATTTCTAATATTCTAACTAAGCCTTATTAAGGCATTATAATAAGCTGGACTGGGAATGAGATTAGCATTAACACAAGCTGAAGACAACACATGCATGCCCAATGGCACTGTCATGGATACATCACCAGACAATAAAGTGAGGAGAGCGAGGAACAGGCTCATAAGGCATTTAGTTTGTCTTAAATAACTTGGCCCATAGACGTTCCACCCTCATTTTCCACCCACAAAAGCCAAGAAAAAAGAAATAACTAAATGGTTTTAATTCTTTGTCCTGTTTCCTAAGTTGATTCTTTCCTAAAAGTCACCTGGGAAGCTTGGGAAAATGGAATTTTCAAGCTCCCTTTCTTGGATAGCCCAAGATTTTGTATTTTAAGAAGTGACTCAAGGATGGCTGGTTTTCCCCAGTAGACCTCGCCCAGCTTTAGCACAAGCAAGATCAGTCTAGAAGCAGTCGTGGAGAATACAGAGGCAATAAGGGCTGGCTGCAGACTGGGATTGCTCCCAAGACCCTCACTTCTTAGAGGTCACCTGGGTTGTGGGGACTTGATACCCTCTGTTGTCTCAGGATCACCCAGTATCCTCCAGATGTAGATCTCTCCTACTGGGCTTTTCAGGGTAGCACCACATAGCTGTGGCCAAGCTGGAACCAAATGTTACACATACTCTTAGGGGCCATGACATGCCTGGCTCCTGACTCCGACCATACTGGCAAAGAATTCAGGTCAAAAAGCTGATTTTACCAATAGAACCAGGACATACATGACTGGTAGCAGAGATGGAGTACTCCTGAACCACTAGTTTCCATCTCTGCCCTCAATAAATGTAATTTTTGAAGATGCCCAGGACATAACTTATTTTATTTTATTTTTTTTGGTACCGGGGATTGAACTCGGGTCCTTGTGCTTGAGAGGCATGCGGCAGAACCACTGAGCTAAATCCTCGGCCCTGGACACAACTTTTGCTTTGGCAGCAAGCAAAATCCTGCAGAACTTGGTTGCCTAAAATCTTTGACTTGTAAACTATTAAGACTCATCATTCTTAGCTACTTGTGTCGCTAACAAAAAGTTCACACAGATACTGTAGTAATAAAATCTAACAATGGGGGGAGGGAAAGAAAGGAAAGGGGACATAAAAAAAATTAAGGTATGTACATGTACCAACTCCTGATGACAAATGTAATCATTATGTACTATAAACATGTACTAATAAACATAAAAACTTTTAAAAATAAAATAAAATCTAACTATGGACATATAATATGGGGTAAAATTTGTACTAAGCACTTTCAGGTTTAACTCTCCTTTCATTCTCTTATTTCACAATAAAGAGCTCAGGATCTCTACAGGTGCTGAGAATACTGCAGTGAGCAAAAATGACACAAATCTCATGACAAAGACCTTACCATCTAGAGGAATGGAAGAAAGATAATAAAAAGTACAAACCAAAAAATTACATAAGATGTTAGGAGACAAGTGATAAGGATAAACAAGCAGATACAGGGTATATGAGAAAAGGGTGTCACATGAACATATTCCCAGCTTTAACTATGACACCCAGAGCCTCACTGGAGAGTTCCAGCTTGAATGAAGCCTTGAAAGAGTACCAGAAGAGCCATCTAGATGTCCAGGCAGTATCCTTGCAGGGGAACAGCCAAGATGAGATCTCTAGATCAACAGTGTGCCACATAGGGCTGGGGATTTAGCTCAGTGGTGCCACTGCCTGCCTCGCAAGCACAAGGTCCCGAGTTCAACCTCCGGTACCAAAAAAAAAAAGTGTGCCACATGCTGGGGGGCAAGGATGCACATGTCTAGGAAGTCCGAGTAAAAGAGAAAGGGATGAAGCCAGAGAAGTACCTGAGGCCAGGCTGGGAAGGTCTAGAAGCTACCAGAAGAACCCTGGCTCTTCCTCTGAAAGAAATGACGAGCAAGAAGCTTTGAGTAGTTCAGTATGTTCCAACTTCTATTTTCAGGGCTGGGCATGCAGCTTAGTGGTAGAGCATTTGCCTACCATATGTCAGGCCCAATCTCTAACACTCAAGTAAATAAACAGAAATTTTTAAAAAATTTATTTTTCAAGCTCTAAGGTTAAAATAGACTGAGAAGAAGATAAGGAATTTTTTGTCAGAATCCAGGTGAGGGATGATGGCAGCTCAGATAACAGAGGTGACAATAGAAGGAAGAGCAATGGTCTGATTCTGGAGAAATTCTGAAAGTAGACCCAGTGGGTTTCCTAAACAAGTGAACAGGTCTAATATGAAGACAGGAAAGGATGAATCCAAGATTTCTGCAGGATAACACTGCCATTACCTGAGATGGGAAAGCAGTTATATGTAGAACAATTTGAGAAATATGAGAATCCTGTCCTAGACACATTCAGTCTGAGAATATTCAATACTGAAATGCTGATATCAAACATACAATTGGCTCATATGAGCCTGGAACCCAGAAGAGGACAGGCTAGAGATACAAATCTGATAGTATTTTAAATAGCATTTAAAGCCCTGAGATAGGAGACAATAACAGAGAGTGAATACAGACTAGGAAATAAGGCCCAGGGCCTGAGCTGTGGGCCATGCCACCATTTAGAGGTCAAGAAGAAGATAGGAGCCACCACAGGGGACAGAAGAGAAACAGTATGGGAGAGAGGAGGAGATACAAAGAGTATGGTATCAGGAAACCCAGAAAGATCATTCTGGGAAAGGCAATAGTTATGGCTTGTATCTAGACATCCCTCCAAAAGCCTCATGTGGTCACAGGCGGGGATTTTCAGAGGTAGCTGGCTCTAAGGTGTGTGATGCTGGGATTGAGGGTGTGTGATTACTAAATTAGTACACTGATTGGTTTGGCATAGTTCTGGGTGTGGATAATGGGAAGGCCCAACCTAGGTTTGGATGCACCACCCAAAGGGCAGGTAGCTTGGAAGAGATAAAAGGGAGATTCTGGCTGCTGCTGCTGCTTCCCTGTTACTTCACTGCTTTGTTGCCCTCCTCATTCTGTCTGCTATAGACTGTTTCTCCTCAGCAATGCCCCTCTGCCATGCCACCCTGCCTTGGAGCCAGCCAACTATGAACTGAAACCTCTACAAACAGTAAGCCAAAATAAACCTTTCCTCCTTTAACTTTGGGTATCAGGTATTTTGTCCTAGCAATGAGCAAAGGAAGACAGGAGTGCTCAACAGTGTCAAATGCTGTTGGCAGATTTGGTACCACAGCCAACTAGATGATGACAAATCAGTGAAAATTTCAACAGCAGTGTTGGCAGAGTATAGAGGTGGAGGTCTGAAGGGTTAGGAGGGCCCAGGAGAGGAATTTAAGCACCCTGTGAGCAAAGTGTTCATTACAGATGAGAAAACAGCATTAAAGAGTCAAAAAAAGCCAAGCCATGGGGAGGCCTATGAGCCCTGTAACACACTCAAAAATCTTCTGAGGGTCAATCTGGGAGGTGGGATATAAAGAGAAGATACAGAGATAAAGCATTCAAGTCAATGGGACTTTAAACTTTCCACTATTTGTTCCTTTAGCAAGAGGACCCTCTAAGTGGAGTGAAGAGCCCAAGTCACAACTGACCAAATGAAGCAAAAGCCAAGAAGCAGGCAAGTCCTGGGGTAAATAAGGTGGCAGCAGTGCCATCTTATGCTCCGTTGCCCCTCAATGTGTATAAAGCTAGCTGAACACTAAAGACTGAGAGGTATGGGGCTGTTAAATTACCAAAGTTAACTCTTATTTTTCTTCCCTAAAATGTCTTTATTTTTAAGACCTATACAGTTTCAATTTGATAAAAATATTACCACCAGATATCTAATTATACAGCAACAGAATAAACAAAAAGTACAGTTAGAGGTTATCCAAAATAAATTTATAATTTTAAAGTTGGAAGACATAGGCTTTTTTCAAATGAACAGAACATTTTTTTCTCAAACATCCAAGATACCAAGATACTGCTGAACCAGAACCTGACAACCTCTTGACGTCACAAATAAGTACTTCTATTAACTTGAAAAATAAAATTGCCCCAAGCCATTCAATGACTAATGTGGTTTCTTAAAAAAATACACCAATGCTTTAAAATGCCTACCTACTACCTAAGGTGTGAAGAGGAGTTTTCTTTTCAAAAAATAAAAGTTGAATCTGCTGATTTATTTTTTTATCAAGTGTATTTTACTCAGACCATTTTTATAATACATCTTAAGCCTGAAAGAATGTGAAGGTGTTAAAATACAAAAACTTCTTTGGGGACCAGGGATTCAGCTCAGTGGTTCCAGCGCCTGCCACGCAAGTGCAAAGTCCCCAGTTCGATCTCCGGTACCAAAAACAAAAACTTCTTTAGTCCTTAGACAGAGGTACCCGAGATGTAAACCACCGCAGTGGGAGACCCACAGCTGGGGATGCTACTTCTCATACTGACCTGGACATGGATGTCCTTGTTTCTCAGAGATATTGTAATTTCCTTTCCAACAATAACACCAAACTTTTTTTTTTTTTTTGGTACTGGGGATCGAACTTGGGACCTTGCGCTTTCGAAGCTGGCGCCGGAACCACTGAGCTAAATCCCTGGCCAATAACACCAAACTTAACTCTTCAAGTATTGGTGTTACATGAAGCTCACAGAGCCAATCCTCTCAGCTCTTTAAATACTTCCCACAAGTCTGATTTCTTATCCACACCTGTTGACATGTTAGAGTCCCACTAAGAGAGGCTAACTTCCTTAAGAAGAGAATTCACAGTGCACAGAGTTGACTGGTCTCGAGTAACTAAAAGGAGCCCTTGGGCCCTGAGTGATACGCATACCTGGGAGTGTCCCCACACCCAGCCCAAACTAAGTGCTGCCTTTCACAGTGTCATGCCCTGACACTGTGGCCTGCCTTTCCACAGTACATGAAGAGGCAGTGTGGGATAAGAAAAGGAGCCCAGGGCCGGGGATTTTGCTCAGTGGTTTCACCACCTGCTGCGCAAGCACAAGAACTGGAGTTCAATGCCCAGTACCAAAAAAAAGAAGCCCAGACCACAAAAGGAAGGGATGGTTTCTACTGTAAAGAGCTGTGTGAGAACAGGAAAAGTCCCTTTCCAAGGGCTCGACAGAGTTACTGGACCTCACCTCCCAGAGCCACAGCTTCAATTCTCAGCAGAAAGTAGACTGTGGAGTGAAGCTTTCCAAGCTACTGTTCATTAACAGAGGCAACTGATTTCATATTCCATGAACAACTGTGAAAAGAGTGCCAAATGATGATACACACTCCCTACCATCTATTTCAATGTTACGAGTTGCCATGAAAGCTGTATTTGTTAATGACTTATTTCCTCATGTAATTAAGACATATTATTAGTATACTTTTGATAAAGATGTACACCAGACTGGTTGAAATAATGTCAAGAGCAAAGAAAGTGACAAGTTAGTCAAAGCAACCAGCAGAATCCAAAAATTAACACAACACACACACACACACAGAGGGAAGGAAAGAGGGAGGGAAGGACAGACAGAGAGAGAGAAAGGCTCTGACATATTAGATATACCTTGAACTGGGATCTCCCCATAGTTTGGTCTCTTATCTGACAAGGCTGTGAGGGGCTTGGATGTTGAGATTGGTCCGCTTATGGAATGTCTCTGAAATCACAAGATGAACAGTATCAAAGTTAGGTTAAACTTAGTGCTGAGACTCACAGAGAAAGTAAACGTTGCAAAGAGTAAATATTTAGTTATAAATTTGCATAATTTCTTCCATATTGCAACAGTAAGGTTATATTACACATTAGAGGAATATAATGTGATCAACAGATGTTTTTAAAAATTAAATTTCTTAAATGAGCTAATTACAGATTCACATGCAATTGTAAGAAATAAGGAGATTGGTGTATTCTTCACTCAGTTTCCCATGGTGGTAACATTTTGTAAATCTACAGCAGAATATCACAACAGGAGATTGACACAGTAACGATACAGAACACTTCTGTCACCAAAAGGATCCTTTCCTTGGCCCTTTTAGAGTCATACTATCTTTCCCTTCCAGACCCCAAAACCGATGGTTTTCTGATCATGATTTCATTATTCTGTTTAAAGAGAATTTTTTAAATATCACATGTCAATTCACTAAATACTAGATCCAAAAGGAAATACAGATTGTAATTTTACTAGTCATTCATGCCCTGATTCCAAATAGATTTCAATTCTATTACCCATTTGCTAAGTCCATAGCTCCCTCAGTATAATATGTCATTTTAAATTCAGCACTACTGCCAACAACTTTGTTACTGGCTTCCTAAATCTCCAGACTTACGGATACAGAAGCAGTCTGAAATATCCACTGCAAATACTTAAACTTGTAAAACATTTAATATTTTATATATGCTTTTCCTTGTGCTACATTCTGGCTTTTTTTTTTTTTTTGGTACCGGGGATTGAACTCGGGTCCTTGCGCTTTCAAGGCAGGTGGTGGAACCACTGAGCTAAATCCCTGGCCCCTAGCCTTTTTTTTTTTTTTTTTTTAATCTAGCTATTTTCTAGCTACTCATTTCATACTCTCAGTAGAAATGTGCAATAGGTCCAGCTTTTCTACATCTTGATATTGTTTTCTACACACTTGATATTGTTAGCCTTTTTAATTTTGGCCATTCTTAAGGGAGGAATTAAGATCTCATTGTGGATTTAATTTCCCTTTCCCTGATGACTAATGATGTTGAGCATCTTTTCAAATGCTTACTGATCACATGTACATGTTCTCTTAAGAAGGGTCTTTTCAAATCTCTTTTTGGGGGTAGGGACGGTACTGAGGATCATACCCAAGACCTTCCCATTGAGCTACATTCCCAGCACTTTTTAAATTTTTCTATTTTAAAACAGGGTCTCACTAAGTTGCTAAACTGCCCAGGCTGGGTTCAAACTTTCAATCTTCCTGCCCTAGGCTCCCAGAGTCCTAGGAGTAACACCACTATCTATACCTGGTTGCCTTCAAGTTTTCTTAATGTCTTTTAAACAAGTTTTAAATTTTGATGCCCAATTTATCAATTTACTTTTACAGTTCATGCATTTATGTGTTCTAGATAAGAAACGTTTACATTCTCAAAGGTCATAAAGATTTTTCTCTGTGAAATGCCCACATCCAAAAGTTTGCTTGTTTTTTTGTGGTTTTCTTTTAACTTTTTGTTTGGTTTTTTGAGACAGGGTTTTACTTTGTAGTTCAGGCTGGCCCTGAACTCACTATGTAGCCCAGGCTGGCCTCGAACTCACGGTGATCCTCCTGCCCCTGCCTCCTGAGTGCTGGGATTACAGGTGTGAACCACATGCTCAGCATCTAGAAGTTTTATACTGTTAGCCTATACATTTAGGTGTATCACCAATTTCAATTTTTCCATTGGTTTTATTTTTTCCCCTCACTGCACAGAGCAGAAGTTCCAGCAAAATGTGTGTGTTTTTAAAAGAAAAAGATGGTGAGAGTATCCTTGCATTGTTCCCAATTGTAGAGGAAAAGGACTCATCTTTAGTCTGCTAAGTATGATGCAAGCTATAGACTTTCTATAGGTCTTCTTTTTCAAGATTGATTCCTATTTCTAGTTTACTGAAGAAGTTTTACTATAAATAGGTTTAGTAGTTGGTGGGCTGGGGATTTAGCTCAGTGGTTCTGGTGCCTGCCTTGCAAGCGCAAGGTTCCGAGTTCGATCCTCAGTACCAAAAAAAACGGTTCAAAATTTTGTAAAAATTCTTGGTACAGATTCTGAAATTAACATGGGTTTTTAAAAAATCCTTTATTCTTTTAAGGTAATCTTAATCTTGCACTCCTGAGGTATGCCATACTTGGTTATGATAGATTATCAATTTAAAAATTGTTAGATTCAATTTGGTAATGTGTTAAGTTTACATCTATATTCGTAAGAGATAATGGTTAGTAGTTCTCTTTCTTTGTTATGTTTCTGTCTGTATCGGCTACCACCTAACACTGGAATCACAAAATAAATAAATTGAGAAGTCTTCATTTTCTTCTGCTTTCTGAAAGACTTTGTATAAAATTAGAATTATTTCTGCCACAAAGGTTTGATTGAATCCACTATAAAAACAAACTGGGCCTGGAGTTTTCTCTGTGGGAAGGCTTTACTTTGAAATAACTATGGGAAGTGTTTGTGATAGCACCTTATAACTGTTCCTGGGAGCTATTCATGGAAAATTATTGTTGGGTTTTACCTATGCAAGTCCTGGCTGACATTCAGGCAAAGACTCAAAAAGATACACCTGCAGAGTTCTAGATCCTTTCTCTATGTAGCTCCCTCCTCCCAGGGGCTCTGACCTTGAATGTTAATTCGTGTTCCCTCACATCTAATTTGTTTCCTCTTTTCTGTTCCAGGTGGGTTTGCATCACCATCTGAAAATTGCTTCCAGGAAAGAATGTGGCCCGTAGCAGGACTTCCTTCATCTCTTAACTTTTTTCAGTCATAGTTTTGCACTGCTTATTGTACAATTTCTGAAAATAACTGCTTCCTATATTTTTTCCAGCTTTCTAGTTGTTTGTGATAGCAGCTCCTGTTGCTTCTTCATGGTCAGAAGTAGACTTTCTACCCAGTGAGTTATGAAAAACTAACAACCTCAGTCCCCGGAGGTTTTGGTTCACTAGAATGAGGGCTGGGAATCTGCGTATTTAAAAATTCTCCATGTGATTTTTATACCCAAGTTTGAGAACCACTGTGCTAATCATGTATTTAAAAGCTACTGAATGTAGCTTGTAATTATTTGCTTTTTCTAAGCTATAGAAATGAGATTTTTCATTTCCTATCTTTACAAGATTTAAAAAATAATGCCCTGGACATTAAACTTCAACTGACCAATACTACTTTAGAAATTCACCTTATTTGAAGTTTATTATTTTTGGAACATTTACTTTGCCTTTATTTACATCTTTTGGTTTTTAGAAAAAGCTTGATTGACAGTATGTAAAGAGGGGCTGGGGATTTAGCTCAGTGGTGCCGCTGCCTGCCTCACAAGTGCAAGGTCCTGAGTTCGATCCCTGGTACCAAAAAAAACCAAAACCAAAAACAAAAACCCCAGTATGTAAACAGCATTAAATCTGCAAGTGAAATATGGAATTTTCTCCTTTGTTTTCCTTTTAAATTAAGACACAATTTCTTGTATATGCATGCAAATGCAAAGCCACTGACTTGCAACACCACAATTTCAGAAGGAACATAATTTTACCCTAAACATCACAAGAAGTTATAAAGTCCACCTACAAAACACATGATCAACAGTTGACAATGTTCTCAAGCTCTATTATTTTAGGGACAGATGTAGCTGAGGCTACCTTATTTCACAGGATACTGAGTTTGAGGCCATCTATCCTTTGGCTGCTCTTATGCATGTGGAAATATTCCACCTCAACCACACTTTCTAAAAGTGGCTGGATAAAGGACACAATATGAGGACCTCTAAAGCACCACAGAGAGCAGCCACCAACCCTGCTTCTGGTCTATATTCCCACAAGAGCAAGGAACAGCAACTTCTGAAAACTGGGTGTTATGGATCAGCGATGTCCTTGAATTAGACTGAGATGACACGTCTCTAAACTCATGCCTTGTGCAGACCACCCCCTCTCTGAGTTTGAGTTGCCCTATGACTTGCTTGAACCAAAAGAAAAGGCTAGAAGTTTCACTGTCCAAATTCCACACCAGGATCCTGCAAGGTTTTGCTACCTTCTACTTTCGCTGTCCTGGAGCTGTGGAAAGCAGGGTGTGTAAGGGCCCAAGAAGACTGTGGAGAGAGCTGCCCAGCATCCTGCTGAGTCCAGATCCCTACTTATAATCCAGGTGAGCACAGGTGCAGGAGTGAGCCCAGGCCTAGTCAGCAAAGAACCACAAAGCCAACCCAAAAGAATGTGAAAAATAATAAACTGCCATTTTAAGCCAGTAAGTTTTGAAATGATTTGCTGTACAACAGAAGTTGAGATGTGCCAACTACATATTGAGAGGTGTTTTAGTTTTCCAGAAATACACCGTAACTTATATAATTTATCTCAATTAAAGATATTCACCATATTTTAGGAAACTAATCCCAAATACATCCTTCTGAGGTAGTCATTGGCCCTTCTGATGCATTGTGCATGAGTTTGAAGCAGAGAACTTAACTTCAGATTGTGAGGCCCCAGGGCCTTCAGCAGTCCTGGGGTCTTACCTGCATGGGAGATACAGCTGCCGCAGGAGGGGTTTTCATAGGACTTGGACTCAGAGGTGTTCGAGGAATTGTAGCTGCAGCAGGGTTTGGTACTACAAAAACAAGTACATACATAATGAATGCAACAGAAGGCTTTCTTAACTGGCCTCTGTTTAAGGATTCACCAAATTTGTGTGGTGGTGGTGGTGGTTGTTTGAGACAGGGTCTCGCTATGTAGTACAGGCTGGACTTGAACTCACTATGTAGTCCAGGCTGCCCTCGAACTCAAGGTAAGTCTCCTGCCTCAGCCTCCTGGGGCTAAGATCATAGGTCTGTGCCAACACATCTGGCCAGGACTCACCATATTTATCAGTGTTCTCAAATTCCCATAGAAAATGTCTTGGCTGATACTTAACCTAGCTAAACATTCATGATTGTGCCCTAGGAGACAGATATTTGCTTCCACAGGCCAGTAATTCCAATTTTGCTATTAAATTACATAATATACTAATAAACATCATGAACCAATGAAATGTAAATATAAAAAAAACCCACAAGAGGGCTAGGAGTATAGCTCAGTGGTGGAGCACTTGCTTAGCAATTATAGCCCCTGGCTTTCATCACCAGCATTGGGAAAAAAATTAAATTGAATTAAAAGACCTAAAAGTGGGCCGGGGATTTAGCTTAGTGGTTCCACCACCTGCCTTGCGATCACAAGGTCCCGAGTTCGAACCACAGTACCAAAAAAAAAAAACACCCCAACAGTAAGCTGGGCATAGTGGTGGCACATGCCTGTAATTCCAGCACTCTGGGAGACAGGGGCAGGAGAATCCCAAATTCAATTCCAGCCTAAACAAAAGAACAACTTAGCAAGTCTCTGTCTCAAAATTTTTAAAAAGGACAGGGGTCAGTGTGAAGGAACCTGGGTTCAACCCTCAGTATCAGAAAGAAAAGAAAAGGAGAAGGGAGGGAAAGGGAGAGGAGGAGAAGGGAAGGGAAGGGGAGGGGAGCAGAGCTTTATATAGTAACAAATGTTCAGTAACTGCATATTAAACCAAAGATTAGTGAATTGGTCATCTCACCTCACTTTCTCCTATAGAAGTGATCGATCACTTTACCCCATGTATATTTTCTGATTTGCATTTAATACATAGATGTGTCCTTATCTGTTTGGACATCAGCATTCTTGTCTAGATTGAACTGTTTAAAAGAAGTTTCTTTTTTTTCAATTCATTTTCTCATTAATTTCTAGATATTGGGCTTAGCATAGATTTTAGTAAAAACTGCATAAAAATGGTCACTCATTTGAAGCTGAATTAAAATCAAAATGGGACAAAGGAATGAACATTAGTGTGGCAAGATAAAGCAGATCATTACAGACCTTTTAATAAAGCCAAATACTTAAAACTGACATCTTTAAAGATTCTCTTTTTTACTAAGATAAAATCCACTTAACACAAAACTATTTTTAAATGTACAGTTCAGTGGCATTTAGAATATTCACAATATTGTACAATGATCACTTCTATCTAGTTTCAAAACATCTTCATTACTCCAAAAGGAAACACAGTACCTATTAAGTAAGTTACTCCCCGCTCACCCCACCCCCAACCCCTGGCAATCACCAATTTGCTTTCTGTTTCTATGAACTAACCTATTCTCCATATTCCATATAATGGCATCTTACAATATGTGGTCTGCTATGTCTGTCTTCTTTCACTGAGCATAATACTGTAAAGGCACATTCAAGTTGTAGCATGTAACAGAACTTCATTCCTTCTTATGGCTGAATAATATTCCATTGCATGGATATAACACATTTTGTTTATCTATTCATCTAATGTATGGACACCTGGGCTCCTCCTCCTTCTTGGCTACTGTGAACAGTGGTGCCATGAATATTTATTTGCCTAAATAACTCTTTCAATTCTTTTGTAACTAGGAGTAGAACTGCTGGGTCATTTAGATGTATTTTATTATAAAATAATATATTTAGTTTTTTAAAAAGATCAGTATAGAAACATATATATAATTTTTGCATTAAAGCTTGTTTTGTTAATATTTTGCATAGATGCACAATATTAATTTAGTATACAGTCCATTTATTTTAGGAGAATATATTTTTTTAAAGTCTTCATTTCATCTAACCCCCTCATATTACAAAGAAGTAGCCACTGAAAGCAGTTCTGAGGGCATCTTTCTTATACTTTAACTCCAAAATACATATAGCTATCCATGTACTTTCAAAAACTTGTTATAGGGGCCAAGGATTTAGCTCAGTGGTTCTGCCATCTGCCTTGCAAGTGCAAGGACCAGAGTTTGATCCCCGGGTACAAAAAAAAAACCCCAAAACTTATTATAAAAGATTTCAGATATATCTTAACATCAGTGCTTCAAGATCTAATCCTCATCCTTATTTAACAATTAAAAAAAAAACAAGCCCTGACTTCCGACTTGTTTCCAAAAATGAAGTACAGTGTAGCTGGGCTGTAGAGGTTGAGGGGAAGAGTGGGCCAACTGAGGCAGGAGGTGCGCAGAGGTCAAACTTTGTGAGTATCTGGAGGTCTAAATTTCAATCCAAGTCTTATGGTAATTAAAGGATTTTAAGCAAGAAAAGCCATATCATGAAATGAAATGGGAAGACTAAATAGGAGGTCATTGAAATTAGTAACTGATGATAGCTTGAACTAAAAGATTGTGCTACTAGAGATGGAAAGAAGCAGACTGAGGCCAGGCATGATGGCACACACCTGTGATCCCAGCACTTGGAAGGCTGAGGCAGGAAGACTGCTGAGAGTTCAAGTCAAGCCTGGGATTCATAGTAAGTTCAAGGCCTGCCTGGACCTCATAGTGAGACTTTTTCTCAATAAAACCAACCAATAAACAAAAAAAAAAGCAGCAGACTGAGCAAAGGTCCATGTTGAAGGCTGAATCAAGAAGACTTGCTAAGAATAAATCAGATGTGGATAGAATGGTGGATAGAATGGTGCTGCCATTTATAAATGAGGAAAGACTGAGGCTGGAAAATAAAATTCACCTTTATTAAGATTATCTCATTGACACTTATTAAGAATATTCATTGATATGAATTTTCTATCAGACCAAAAAACATATGGTAAGTGAATACAATTACATACCTTTGGTACAATGGACAAAGAATTATTTACCTTGAGATGCACTGTCAAAGGACTTAATGAGGGTTTTTACTGTAGGAGTCGGCTCTGAGGAAGTCGAGGACCTTCTACTTAGTCCCATCCCTTGCCTTAAGGCTGCCAAATCTCTCTCAACAGCATTCATGTAATTGTATACTCGCCCTCGCTCCTCCTCTTGCCTAAAAAATATATTGAAATACAGGGATCTGTATATATAGAGTCCACCCAAAAAATGTATAAATCAGGAAAAGAGAAACTTATATATAAATATTTTAATATTAAATTTATTGAGACATCTCTAGATTAATACAAGTTACCTCTGGCCCCTACAATTACCAGAAGTGCTCAAAGTGGTAGCCATTAACTTCCAGACATTTGTTAGTACGGTGAACAGTGCTGAAGTGTGTATACAATTTTTTGGCAGACTCTGTATATAAGAGAACACACATTTTCCTCTCCCAGCTGAAAAGGATTAAAACATACTAGTTTTGTAGGTTTGTTTTTTTTTTAATTGTATCGGTTGAGCAGAATAGATTACCTGGACCAATATTCTCATTTGCTTGGTAAATATGAGGAAATTATATTAAAAATTTCTATCAAATTATCCTGTTAAATAACAATCAAATTCCATTTTTATTGGATAAGTTTCAGGTGAGGACATCAGTAATCAATTAGTAGTAAAATGGGAGGCAGATCAGCCACAGAGCCTGACTCAAAACTGGGAATCTCTGATTCTGGGCTGCCCAAAGGCCTGGCCCTTCTCGAAAGTCCAGGAATTCATTAGTACATGTAGATGGATAATTTATGCTAGCTCTAGCTAAACTGCTGTGCTGAGACATGGAAATACAAAAAAATGAAACCAAAGTCCATGTTCTTAAAGAACAAAACAAAACAAAACTACTACAGAATACAAACAGAATTTCTACAAAGAAACCTATGCCCCTATTAGTAACATGAATCCTGCAAGCAGCTTAGCATGATACATCCTGAGTCACTGGAAAAATCAATTCTATTTCATTCTGGCCCTCTCTAATTCACTGAGCTGACTGACATAAAAGTTTTCATCTGGTATGAGATTACAACTGCAGAGCTTGCACATGCCATAAAACTATCAAATATGCTTATAGGGATAAAAATTAAGCAAGTCCTTAGAAAAATTTGGCCATTTGATATTCAAGGGTTTTTTTGTCTCAAGATGGACCACAGGTTCCATGTTCAGCTAGTTGCTATGACTAAAAGTTTTTGGTCTTTTGTTTGTTTCCCATACTTGAGATCAAACCCAGGGTACTGTACCACTGAGCTACATCCCCAGTCCTTCTTACTTTTAATTTTTGAGACAGGACCTCACTATGTTGCCAGGTAGGACTCTAACTTGCTATCCCTCCTGTCTCAGCCTCCCTCAGACCTGGGATTACAGGCGTGCCACTGCAACCCAGCTGATTAAAAGTTTTAATAAAGAATCTAAAACAACAAAAATCAAACATTTTGGTCTTAGAACACCTTTCCACTCCTAAAAATGACTGATGATCCCAAACAGCCCTTGTTTAGTAAGTTATCTTCCATTAAATGAATTAAAACTAAGAAATACATAAAATATTTAATTCCATCTAAAAATATATCTAGGACTTAACATGATGAAAGTATTTTTATGAAAAAATGACAATATTTTTCAAAGCCAAAAGAAAAATTAGTAAGAATACTAGCAGTATTTTCTATTTCTTAATATTTGTTCATGTCTGGCTTAGGAGACTGCTAGACTCTCACTTCTTCTGTATTCAATCTATTGACGTATGAAAAATACAGATCTTGAATAGGCAGATGCTTAGAAAAGTGAAGACTTTTTAAAATCTTTAACTGTAACTATTCTTTGATACTACACTAAAAATGCAACAAGCTGTAGTTACTTAAGCGTTAGTTGTGGGCTGGGAGTACAGATCAGTGTTGGAGTATCTGCCTAGCATGCACAACACACTGGGTTCAACCACCAGCACAACACAAACACATAAAAAGTCAGCTGCAATGCAGAAGCTAAAACTATGTAAGTAAACTTCCCGTATTCTGGCCAATAAATCACTGGTCTGTTATGTATTTCTAAAGGATCTTTTGCCCAACCACAATCTTGTAACATATCATGCATTAATCATGCTCCCTTCTGCAGCACATATACTAAAACATCATGCATTAGTCATAAGGAATATATTGGTTCACTCAATTTTACAAATGCTTGTCATTATAAAATATATCTCTTTAAGTCATATTTGTTAATATCACCAATGATCAAATCACAAAGCTCTTTAAACATGGGAAGCTGCCAAGCTCCCAATGGAAGATAAACATTTTCCAAAATCCTAACATTCCCTTGAAAGCCCACGTTCTATCACCAGCAACAAAAACTACTGGTTGTTTCTCTTGAAGGCAAATCATTTTCAAGAAATATCCACCATCAAAGCTGAAATAGCCATAGTTTGCCTCCCAGCTATTCTCAAGTAAAAATGATGTTCCATTTTAAAAAAAAATAAAAAAGTAGCTCAAACTAAAATGATCACATGCTTGGCATTGTGGCACACACCTATGATCCCAGCACTTGGGAGGCTGACACAGGAGGACTGCTGCAAGTTTAAGGCCAGCCTGGACTAAAAAGCAAGAGCGTGTTTCAGAACACAAAATAAAAAAAAAAAAAGAACATGAAAACTGCATTTTGTTTTGTTTGGGGGTTTTCTGAATTTTTTTTTAATGCCTGTGTGTGGTGGTGACAAGTTCAATGACTGAGTACGATCTGGTACTGGTGAATCTTGGTTGATTCACCAAGTTTACATTTGCTTTTCAGTATTAGAGTAAAAGCACAGTGAAAAGGGCAAAAAACCTTGTTACTATCATTATGAAAACAGTACTATCTGAAAGAGTTCTGGGGAGACCCTGTAGTCAGCAGACCTCACTCTGAAACCACTGCTCTACAAGATGCTGGTACTTCTTTTAAATATATATCTCAAAGACCAAATAACTTTCAGGTTCCAACAGAATGCTCCTTTAAGAGTAAAATTTCAGGGCTGGGTGTATAGCTCATTTGTAGAGTGCTTGCCCAGCAAGCACAAAGCCTTGGAATCAATCCCCAGAACCACAATTAATCAATTAATACAATTTCATTTAGGATAATTCTTCAATGAGGCACTTCTGATATGCTATTAACTTGATAGAATACAGAGGGGAAAAAAAAGCAATGCAATGCAATGCAATGCAAGTTTTATACCAGTGGTTCTGCCTCATTCCAAGTTCTGTTTAAGGAAGCCAGTGAAAGATGCTTAGCAGTATTATTCACCAGGCCATACACAAAGATGAGGCAATAATAAGATTTTCAGAGATAAAATGTTTTTCTATGCCCACTTAAGAATTAAAATAAGGAATAATTAGATTCTTTTGTTTGCTTTTGTTTTGAGGCTTGTTTGTTGAGACAAGGTCTTACTATGTAGCCCAGGCTGGTTTCCAACTCACAATCCTCCTGCCTCAGCCTTCCAAGTGCCAGGATTTGGGGCATGCACCACCACACCCAGCTTCAAATTCTTTTTTTTTTTTTTTGGTACCGAGGATTGAACTCAGGACCTTTTGCTTGCCAGGCAGGTGTGGCACCACTGAGCTACATCCCCGGCCCTCAAATTCTTAATAATCTCGAACACAAAAATATTATTCCTTGCCAGGCATGGTGGCATATGCCTGTAATCCCAGCCCTCTGGGAGGTTGAGGTAGGAGGATGATAAGGTAGATCCCAGCCTGGGAAATTTAGCAAGACTCAATCAATCAATCAATCAATCGGCTGAGGATGTAGCTCAATGTAAAGGTCCTAGGTTCAACCCCCAATACTGCCAAAAAATAAAATAATGTCCCTCAGTCATAGATGGAGTCTCACTATGAAGCTCAGAACACACAATGGATGCCACCTTACCTCATAATTTTTATGGGTTTCCAATGATCTCTGAGTTAGACCGGGTAAAAATACGGTCGAGATTCATGCAGTTACAAGATAAAACAAGTGAAAATTCCATAAGTGAGTGATGTAGATAAACTCTGTTACCATTCTTTATTTGGGTTTCCAAAAATACTAAGGCAGCTCAAGTTTGCTGGTCATTGCCCTGAGCACTGTGCAGGCATTATTACCTCATTTGCTCCTTATAATAACATTGTAAAGCAGCCAGTGGTGTTTCCATTTTAAAGATTTTTGAGAAAACTGAGGATCAGGGACATTAAGGCTGTTGACAGAGATCACATAGCTAGTAAGAGGCAAGGCTGGACAGGAGCCACAATTATCTCTTTACAAGGCTATATCTAAAGAAAAATAACAGGGGTGAATCATAAGGATGAGGAAAAGGAGAATCATAATGTATCTTTACGCAAGGTGCCATTCTGGCTCCCTCCAGAGTTGTTGATCACTAATGTAGAAAAACAACTGTGAAAAATCCCATACAGACAGCACTACTTTATAGATGTCATAAAAATGACTCAAAAAAGTTAGTTTCCACTAAATCCAAAGTCAGTAGTGTCAACGCCCACATTCTTCCCATAATAACACAGCACAAAATTGGGATTTAGCTGTTCTCTATCGAAACACAGTACACAACTGATTTCTCAGAACATACTTGCGTGATTTTATTTCCTCCAATTCTTTTGTGAGTTTCTCATTCTTTTCCTGAGCCTCATGTAACCGGCGCTTCAGATCGCCAATCTCCTCTTGGGCTTCAGATTTAATGTCATTTGCAATGACTACTGCAGTCTGTAGATCAGCTTGAAACTGCCGCCATTCTGCAGATTCTTCCTATATTTAAAAACTGATTTTTATTTCCAAAAGAGAGCAATGAAGATTTATTGAAAAGCAATAAAATTAGTTTGTGATTGGACTGCTACAATGTACTGTACTTCCAAATGATGATTAATGTTTGTTAATTCCAGAGAATGGCTATTACCTATTTGTAACAGGCCATATAATGATCAGTAACCTTGTTCTTAATGAGGGAAAGATTTTCCAGCTGATCTGCCTACTGAGGCATCAAACACAGAGGGCTCAATAAACACTAATGATAATAATGTCAAGCTGCCTTCCTCATGCAAGCTTCAAAGCAAGTCTTATGAAAAAATATCTAAAACTTAAAGAGTTTTACCTCTACAAAGAAAGCTCAAAAAGGTATATGAATGGTATGTGAACCATATAGTAAAAAACTATAAATATCCTGACATCAAAAACTAACATAAAAAAACCTAAAGGAAAAGGAAGAGGAAGCCATAAGAAAAACAGTGAACTCAATATAGGCAGACAAAATTATACAAAGAAGCAGTAAGGAAATGTATAGTCTGTTGCTTCCCACAGACATGGGTGTGGTTGGGTGGGAAGTCTCCTCCAGGGCCTCATCTCCACCCAGAACCACAGCTGGGCCATGCCTGAGATCTCTCACTCACAAAACCATTTTCTGACATCATGAAGGCACCCTCAGCAACTGTGGCATGACTCGAACTGAGATTAGCACTCTCCCCCTCCACATCACAGCAGTACCGATGTTGGCAAGCTCATCAAATCCACAGAATAAAGAAAGCTCATGCAAACAACCTAGTTTAGAACATTTTATAATCAAAAACTAATAAACTTTCACTCTGAAGTAAAATGTATGTTTCCTAAATCTATTTTCCTAAAATTGCTGCCCATAAATTATGAGTACATTTTTCTATCCCTAATCTAGCACTAGTTCCAAGTTGAAATGATGGTCATTCGCTTTCTGCCCAAAGTCCAATGAGGCCAATATCACCCCTGTATTTAAAGTTTAAGGTGAATTTGATAGCATGGTCAATGACCACATCTTAAATTCTGGGAAACTGTTTTCTAAAAAGATAATACATGAGGGCCGGGGATTTAGCTCAGTGGTTCTGCAAGCGCAAGGTCTCAAATTCAATCCTCAGTACCAAAAAAAAAAATAATAATAATACATGAAGATTTATCTTACTCGAAGTCTCCTGTGAAGTGTCTTGATTTCTCTTTCCATGTCATGTTTTTGGTCCTGGAGTTTTTTAACTGTATCTGAAAAGATCATAAAAGTATAATATTCTTAGAACAATGTTCAAAAAGAGTAACATAAGAAGAGGAGGTGCTTAAAATTGACATTCAAAAAAGTTATCTTTCCAAAAGACTTTTTTTCTTCTTTTTTTTGGTACTGGGGATCGAACTTGGGACCTTGTGGTTGCGATACAGTAGGCAGCACCACTGAGCTAAATCCCCCGCCCCCGAAAGACTTATTTTTAATACAAAACTTTAAAAGCAAAAAAGAATGATTAATCCAAGTACTAGCTAATGTTACTTTCTCTGGAAAACACCTATTTAACATTACAGTTTCTGTACTTTCTGAAGTACCTTAATTTTGAAACCAAAAATTAATTAAAATCAATTGTTAAAAACATACACATTGCTGGCCCACAACCAATCAAAACAACACAGACTGCTATTAAAATATGAACTTTTAATCACAAGGGTTATTAATCTAAAGAATTTATTCAAGCATAATTTCCTTCATACACAGGAATAAATTCCAGAGAAATGAATTAGTAAGCCAATTATACAAGTAATTATATAACACCCAGTCACCTGCAACTTAAATTAACTATATAGAATGGTAGCAGTAAATAAAAAGGGAAGGAAGTCATATTCTATCTGGAGGGAGGCTCTGCTCTAAAATCCATGTACAAGAAAGAAATGCCTTAGGAATATCATTCTGGTAACTGGCACAATATATGTTTAAATACCCAAAAGCAGTTACATATGGTGATAAATCCTTTATTCTGATTTTACCTACAGCTACAGTCCTGTTCATTCTCAGTGTTCTAACTCCACCTTATACAGCCTTCTAACAGGTTGCTGCCAATATTATCAAATTTATTTACACGTTTCTGCCACTAGACTGAAAACACTTCAAAAGCAAGACCCATTTCCCAGCCCCCAAAACCAGAACACGTGGTGGGAATTTAAAATAGAATAAATGTATAAAGATTCAATGGTAGCAGTAAGAAAAAGTAATACTGAAATCATTACCTAGGATTTTTGTAAAAAATGAATATGTTATTGACATCAGTTGTTAGCGCAATGTAACTATAGACCAGTGGTGGCAAACCTATGGCACACATGCCACAGCGGGCTGTTTGTTATCATTGAAATCTCTAAAAGGTTCTCCATCACTGCACAGACATTGGTGCTTCTGAGTAAATAATATTCTATCCCATTTCTTGCACTCAGTAGCAGAAAACCAAGCATAGTGAACACCTGTGTGTAATGACATGCTAACAATCATTTTTTATCAAGATGCTAAAAACTATGAAAATGCTTATTTTTTCTTAGATAGCTCTTCATCTTCCTTATTCCAGTTCTGTCAGAAACTTGGTCTTCTAGGATACCTGTGACATTAAGCCCTTCATTTAACATTGGCACATTTGTGTTCTGATTTTGGGGGAGGGGGGTGGTGTTGGGGCTAAGCCTACACACCCAGCCTTAACGTTCTTTAAATGGCATTCACTTTAGTATTTAGTCACAAACACTAGAATATTTGTAATACTTACATGTAAACAATTACTATAAATAGATAATATGCTGTGTTTTCTTTTCTTCTTTTGCACTTGCAAGGCAGGCGGCGGCACCACTAAGCTAAATCCCTGGCCCTATGCTGTTTTCTAAAGATGGATAAAATGAGATAAAATGTGGGCAGAATAAAAGCTACAAGCTTTGGTAGCCAATGGGTAACACTCTCCCATTCATTGCCCCAAAACTGTTTGACAAACTCAGTGTCTATGAAATAAGAAAGGTTCAAAATTTACTTATTAACTCAATAAGCATCTCATAAGTACTAATTTTGTACCAGGCTTTTTTCTAGATGCTGAAGATATGAAAAACATAAGTAGTCTCCACCTTCTAACAGATCAATCTTGTGTTGGGCTATCAAAGAAGGATGATTTCATATGCAAAGGATTAAACTTTTAAAGTTTGTCTCATGTACAAGTTACTTTAAACCTCATTTAATCTGGCAAATGAGAGTCAAACAGGTTATTCAGTCTGGTTAAGGGCAAAGTGGGCATCGAGGTGAATGGACAAGTCCATTACCCTGTTCTTTGTTGCCAGAGGCAAAAGTGGCTCTGAAACCAGCAAGGGAACTTGGCTCACACATAAATTCAAGGTTTTGATACTATCAAACACAAACAAAGAATAAAGACAGAAGAAAATACTAATGCCTTTCATTTATATTATTTCCATTTATATGTAGGAGTTATTTTATAATTAAACAGGGAAGCAAACAAAAAGTGTTAGGACCATAATTTCTCTTACAAGTTGCTAAAAATTGTTTTTCTTTTCTTCTGATCACAAAAGACACATCTACTTTAGACATAATTTATGTAAGACAAATGACAGTAAATCTTAACTAATTAACTAACAGCTCACTTTTAATACTTGGTATCTTGGTTCTCAGGTGACATTTTAAGTGACATGACCATCTTAGACCAATCATAAAATTTCACATTTCATTCATTCTTTTGTTCTTATCCTTTTGTCTTTACCATCCTCTACATTCATGGCCACAGAATTCACATAACCACTATTTTTACAAGGACATTCTTCTGCTGCTGGCACGATACATTTATTATTGTCACATCTTATTACTATTCTTTCTAAACAAAGGAAAGCTGGCAGCCAGCGGACATACTTAAATAGAATAAAGTGCACTAAAAATGTCACTAAGGAATTTGATTTAAACTTTATAACCATGTCTGTATTTTCCCTCTGAAATATAAAGTGTTAAAAATGACATCATGCTTTCCTCCCTGGAAACAAAGGACTATGTGCTTAAGTTCTTGTTTTGAAGACTACTTAACAAAACTGCCATCTAACATGATTAATAGTCACACAAGAAGTCAGCATTATTTCAGCTCTAAATCCAGTTTCCTTTCTTTTCAGTTTCTCTAGCATAAGACACACTGCCATCTACTGTCTTTGATTCAAAAGCAATATTCAGTTCTACCAAATAACAGGATGACTATGATGTTCTTGCTTTTTAGTTACAAATTATACCTCAATTTTTACAAATCAGGTAAACTGCTATGCTCATTATTAGATCAACTTTGTTCTGAACATTTCTGTGCACTGCCCTGCCTGTTTAAAACAGGGGTTCATTATCTTGTCACCACTAAGGAACTGCCACTTCTGACAAACCAAGAGAAATCCATGCTGGCTCTGGTTATTATACAGATATTACCAGGCAGCTACCACAGCACAGACTCAAACTATTTTTTTTTTTTTTGGTACTGGGGATTGAACTTGGGACCTTCTGCTTACAAGGCAGGTGGCAGAACCACTGAGCTAAACCCTCGGCCCTCAAACTCTATCTTTTTTTGTTTTTTTGGTTTTTTGAGACAGAGTCTTGCTATGTAATTCAGGCTGTCCTTCAATTCACCATGTAGTCCAGGCTGGCTTCAAACTCATGGTGATCTCAGCCTTCCAAGTCCTGGGATTATAGGCGTGATGTTTCAACTTCTAACTCTTGGGGACGTAAAATAAAGTCCATGACCTTTCCTACCCTTCAAATCCCTAGAAAGCTCTCAGTACTAGCACCAGCACTCAAGAGGCTTATATCTGGTCAAGCACTTCCCCTAACTCCAGGTGTGATTTTTAGAGGAAAGAAAAAGATAAAGAGTAAACAGCACATAGATTATCAAAAAGACCAGAGACAGGGGTGGGCAGTCCAGACACTGGACCACAGCTTTATCTCCAACCCAGAATTCCTAATGTAGAGAGACAGAGGTGAGTTAGAAATGAACCATATACTATTGTATTTTTTTTTAATTTTCTCTCTAAAAAGTGGACATAACTTTTAAAATCCTTAAAGTAATACATATTCACAATAAAAAGTATGGAAAACTGGGCCGGGGATTTAGCTCAGGTAACGCCGCACCTGCCTCGAAAATGCAAAGTCCTGAGTTTGATCTCTGGTACCAGAAAAAAAAAAAGTATGGAAAACAGAAAAGAGTAACAAAAATAGGAGTACTTATTATTTGCATTTATCATATATCCTTCCAGAAAGGCTAAAGCATGAGGACAGCAAGTTCAAAGCCAGCCTCAGCAGCTTAGTGAGTCTCTTTCTCACGATTTAAAAAAAAATTTTTTTTGGATGAGTAGCACTTGCCACTCATCTTGGCATCGATTACCTGGACTAAAGGTGAAGTCACTGACTTTTGGGGGGCTCAGTTAATGTTTAGTCGGCTGTTTCGTTTCTTTTCAAACAAGCTCTGGCAAATTTTGCTAATGAAAAGTTTTGCATGGTTTATTTTTCATCAGTCTGTTCTGGCAGGCTTCTAATGATACCAGAATCACTTAGACCACTGCATGTGGTGCTCAATTCAATATTATTGCTACTGTGATAATGGATGCCAGTTTTGGCCTTCATGGCATAGAACTCTACCTCAGATTTCCTCAAAGCTAGGCAGCTGTTAGTAAAGATGGCCAATTTCACTTTGCCCTGTCTGATCATCTTCAGAGACTGCCTGTACCCCTCAATATAAGACCTTGCTGGGGCCGAGGATTTAGCTCAGTGGTTCTGCCGCCTGGCTTGCAGGTGCAAGGACCTGAGTTCGATCCTCAGTACCAAAGGAAAAAAAAAAAAAAAAGACCTTGCTAAAGCCTACACTGATGACGCATGCCTACAGGGGACTCCCTTCTGGATGTTCAAGAAGAGAAATGACACTTAAACTGAGGCCGCTGAGTGGATATATTTCACTGTAGACCAAACCACCTTTCCCTTTGTGTGGTTTTGTCTTCAAGACTACATAGTAGCCTGCGGTTACCTCAGGCACCAGCTCACTTTCCTTCCAGACACTAAAGCCATGCTAGGAATCCCTGGCACCCTGTATTTAGAGAAGTTTGAGTGCAGCAGCAGGATGGGGACAAAAAAGCTAACACCCTACAGAGGGAGGAGTGCAGGGTTCTGATAACCCTTCAGTGTTACAGCCTACTCCTGCTGCTCCTTCCAGTCCCTACCACCCCCAAGCTGGAGATTTTAGTGCTTCCATCCCCAGTATTTGCTTGGCATCATTATCCAGAACTATAATGTTTTCCTGGATGATGGGTTTTTCTATTCTATTTGAATTCCCTACATCCCCAATTCCATCTTCTTTCTATGTTCCAGAAACTACTCAAAACTGTTCTGCTGATGGGATCATTCTTGTTTTGTATCTCAGTTTTAGTTTCATTGTAATTTTTATATTTCTTCTGCAATGTCAACAGGACTTTAGGAGGGAAAGGAAGTATATGTGTGACCTCAAGCCATCACCTTGAACTAGGAGTCTTGTATGAGTTTTTAAAGCAGATCTTTCTAGTTTAGATGCTAAATCTAAGCCAAGTCTAGAAATATGACACCGGTATGATCTGGGAGTCTCCAGATACACCTATTACACTGTTTGATATCATGATCTACTCATTTTCTTTTTTCTCTCTGTTCCATGGGTTGCATATTTCTGCTGACTTATTATCAAGTTCACTGGCTCTTCTCTATTTCTAATTTGCTATTTAAATAATTCAGTAAATTTTTAAATATGAGATGTAAGTTTTTCAGTTCCATTTGATTCTTTTTTTTTTTCTCCCCTAGTACTGGAGATTGAGCCCAAGGCACTCTACCACTGAACTACAACTTCAACTCTTTTTTCAATTTTAAGACAGGGTCACACTAAGTTGGCTACACTAGCCTCTAATTTGCAATCCTCCTGCCTCAGCCTCCTACGTAGGCATTTTCCACCTCACCCAGCTTGCTTGGTTCTTTTTTGGAGCTTTTATTTCTCTGCTGAGATTTACCATTTGTTATTCATTATGAATACATTTTCCTCTACAATCTTGAGTACAACCACTGCCTTAAAATTCTGTCCACTAATTCCAAGCTTAGGAATTTATCTTGAGGTAAATAAAGAAAGACTACTAATGGGTACAAAGTTTCTTTCTGAAATTATGAGAAAGTTCTAAAACTGATTTGTTAAAACATTCCACAGAATAGCAGGGTATGGTGGTGTACACCTGTAATTTCAGCACTTAGGAAGCTGAGGAGGAGGATGGAACTGAGTTTGAGACCAGCCTAGGCTACACAGTGAGTCAAGGACAGCCTGGAATACACAGCAAGATTTTATCTGTAGTAGTCAGCCACAGTGGTACATGCCTATAATCCCAGCATTCAGGAGGCAGAGGCAGGAGGATCATTGCAAGTAGGAGGCCACCCTGGACTACATAGTGAGTTCAAGGCCAGCACAGGCACTACAAAGTAAGACCCTGTCTAAAAAAAAAAAAAAAAAAAAAAAAAAAAATCTTAAAAAAAAATCCACGAAACAAAAATCTTGATTTCTCAAGTAACAGTGTTCCCTGACATGAAGCCTCCTATACAGTGTCAAACAGTTATCCTAAATGCTAGAAATCTAACAAATAAATGTAATACAGTGGTACCTTGGTACTTGCTGTTAATGTGTTATAAAAGTATAACAAGTACCAAAACTTCCTGATGAGGAATCCATTTTCAAAGTCAAGAAGAGTTTTCAAGCTTTTTCCTATGGCCCATGAATTCTAGTTCTTCAATTATTTTCTCCTTTATAGCGTTCTGAACACACTGCTGATGGTACTTGGAGAGGTCAGTGTACGGATCCACAGAAATGTTCCCCTTGAGGAACCTCTCGGCAAATCAGTAATGGAAATACTGCTCATACTTGAGCTTCATGTCTGTGTTTGCCTCCCACCTGGTTCTTAATTTTAAAAAGAGGTATAAAAAGACATTTTGAGGCCAGCTGGAAAAATCTAAACATGGGTCAATAGATGACACTAGAGAACTCTGACTAATTTTACTAGATGTGAAAATAGTACTATGGTTTGAGGAGAATTTTTTTTGGTAGGAGTTATATGTTGAAATATTTAGGGATTAAGTGCCATAAGGTCTATAACTTATGGTCAACTAGTTGAGTTTAAAGACCGTAACTGCAAAATGTTAGCAACTGTCACTACAAGCAGTAGGTAACATCTATACTATTCTTTCAACACTTACGAATATTTGAACTTGTCATCTCAAAGAGTTGAAAAGAAAAGCAATATGGCTAAAAAGTTACTCAGAATTTTCATTCATCTTCTGATTAAAATCCATATGTTTAACAATAAAAATTTCATTGCAGAAATCTTGATCATCTAACATTTTTCCAGTTATTGTCCCAGTTACCACAAGGTGTCACACTTTCAACATTCAAAATAAAAGTTGGTAACAGAAGAATACTAGTATACTTAGGGGATACTGTGCTGAACTTCCAAAATAATCTGAAAAACTTTAGAATCTCATATGTAGGAAACAGAATTAGATAAGCCACCTCTATTCAAACTTCAAACTAAATATAAATGCTAGACTAGAAAGTTTTTTCAACTGTAGATTAGAAAGTTTATTTCAACAACTATTGTCTTCTCCAATAGTCCTATAATCAACTATCTCAGTTTATAGAAGCCTCGAAACACTCAAAAAACCTTGGGGAAAATATGCAGATGCTAAATCAACTAGAACCAGAGCTCAGAACTGCCCAAGATGCATTTAAGGTTTCTAGTAAATGACCTCACTCTGCCTTGACAATAGTTCAAGTTTCCTGCCCAGGCACTGATAGTATGGGATCTGGTTTAATGCTCTGTTTGCCAATCAATATTCTGTCAAGAAGTAGTAAGACAGTAGAGTCCAAAGGAGCAGTCGTGTGCACCAAAGGCTTAAAAAGCTATAACTTAAGCATCAGAAAAAGTTGTCCATGAGCCAGGTGTGATGGCACACATCTGTTCTGTAATCTCAGTGCTCAGGAGGTTGAGGCAGGAAGATAGTGAGTTTGAGGTCAGCCTGGGCAACATAGCAAGACCCAGTCTTGGGGAAATAGGAAAAAAAAGGCTGCCCCCATTCTCTTTGTCCATTCCCACCTGGCAAAAGTGTATGACAACTCAAAATCTGTTAACACCTGACAAAGATACATGAAATACAAATAAGAATTTTTTAATTTACTATTTGGAAACAATTTCAAACTTACAAGAAGGTGCACAAATAGTGTTAACACATGCCCATTTACTGAGATTTGTCTACTGATAACAGAATATTCGCTATATCAACTGCTATTTCTTTCTTTTTTTTTTCTGATTTTCTAAGACAGGGTCTCACTATGTAGTTTAGGCTGGCCTTGAACTCACTATGTAGCCCAGGCCAGCCTCAAACATATAGCAATCTTCCTGCCTCAGCCTCATGAGTGCTGGGATTATGGGTGTATCCCATCATGCCTGACTTGCTATTTATATGTCTATATATCTACCTCTAAATTTTCTTCTGGAGCCACTTAGGAATATACATCACAGCTCTTTATCTCTAAGTATTCAATGTGTAGGTTCCCCAAAACAGGGATATTTTCTTACATAAACACAGTATTCAACTTCCTAAGTTTATATCAATGATATCTAAAGTACTATCCAAAACCCAATTTTGTGATAATGTCCCTTATAGCATTTCTCTGTAGTACCAGACCTGTCTAGACACAGTATTACATTTAATTATCATATCTCTTTACCCTCCTTTAATCTGGAACACTTCCATAGCCTTTTTCTTTTATGACATTGGCATTTTTGAGGACCATAGCACCCTCTACACCCTGGCTTCTAGTAGAATTCCTAATTTTTTTGCCTGTCTAATGTTTTCTGTGATTAAATAAAGTTATGCCTCAATCGGAATACAGTCTCACCAGGGTTGTGAATAATATCTTTGTGCCTTTATCATTTACATAAGCACTCAAAGTGTTGTCTAATTTTCCCACTGCATAATTACAGTTTGGGTTTTTTTCCCCATTTTCTTCACTTGTAACTTGTAAAAGTATTCTATGGGAAAATATTTTAAGGTAATGCAAATATCTGATTTCTCTTCCAAAACTTCTATATAGAAATGCTTTGTACTATTTTTGCCACTTTTTTTTGAGATGGGGTCATGCTATGTTGCCCCGACTGGTTTCAAGTTTGTGGCCTCAAATGGTCCTCCTGCCACAGCTTCCTGAATAGCTGGGACCAAAGGAATGCACCACCACAGCTGGCTGCCAACTATTCTGTAAATCTAAAATAGCCAGAAAATTTTAAAGCAAAGGGCCGGGGATTTACCTCAGTGGTTCTGCCACCTGCCACGCAAGCACAAGGTCCTGAGTTCGATCGCCCTTACCAGAAACAAACAAACAAAAACACCAACCACTCTGGTGAACCAGATCAATAAAATAATCAGAAAATTTTATAAGTTAAGAAAAACTTTTACTATAAAAAACAAATATAAAACCTGAGTTTCATTTCTGCCCTATTAGGAAATCTTCATGGCAAGAAAAACAAAAATCTATGCCTTAGGATAAAGATTATGCAGACTGGTATTTTTCTATCTTGATATATCTGCAATCACTATCAAGAAATAATACATGCTTTTTTTTTTTTTTTGGTTTTTTGAGGCAGGGTCTCCCTTTGTAGTTCAGGCTGACTCTGAACTCACTATGTAGCCCAGACTGGCCTCAAACTCACAGAGATCCTTCTGCCTCAGCCTCTTGAGTGCTGGGATTATAGGCATAAGCCACCATGCCTGACTAAATGGCTTTTCTTAAAATGTAGAAAATAGCAACCTCATCAGCTTTTCACTTAAATGATATTCCTTAGTTAGGAACAATTTTAAAGTAATGATTCTACCCAATAGTTCTTTAGGAACAAAACAGCAATTCAAAGCCTATTCATTAATGTGTGAATTTGACTTTTACCATAAACACATTCTGCAAGTCAGATGCGCTACTGCCTCTGGACTATGTGCCAATCAGAAATAATAATTTGCTAAAAGCAATTATATTTAAAAGAACAGAACTAAAATAAATAAAAAGTTGTCTCATCACTTACTCTCTAAATCAGAAATAATGAGGTTGTCATGAAGTTTCACAGCTCTATGTTGTTCTACTTCATCTTCAAGCTCAAAGATAGTTTCTTTCATATCACTCCTTTCTGTCTCTTTTTCCTCCAGCTCTGATCTTAGTTTTTCTAATGTCAAATTCAAATCTTCAATTTGTTTCTTAGCTTCTTCTTGGAAGGCTCGGTATTCGTCCTCTACCTATATAAAATTGACAGAAAAGTACAGTTGTTCAAAGATAAACTCTAAAATTGAGGTAAGCAATGTTTCAAGTGGAAGCTAAGTATAAAGTTCTATGAATGAACTAAATCTGCAAGAATTGTAAAAAAAAAGTGATTCTACAATAAGATGTTATGTAAATATTTAAACTTGCTATATCACCAACCAAAATTATATTGAAGTATCACTGAACTTAATTTCCCTTCTTCAAAGTTTTGACTAAAAGCATGCATTTGATTAATGATTAATATGCTCTCCTACAAAAATGTTTTGTGAGTTTCAATATTAAATTAAACATAAAAACACAAATAAAAATTCAAGTAATGTCTCTGCTAAAGTTTTAGTGCACGGCAAAAGACACAGTTCAGTCAGTGGTAAAGCACTTGCCTAGGATGCATGAAGACCTAGGTATTAATCCCAGTTCCGCAGGGAAGAAAACAAAACAAAATAAAACAAAAAAAATTTAGGTATTAGTTCATAGTGCCCCTTTAAGAAATAACACATATTGGGCTAGGGATTTAGTTCAGTGGCACTGTGCCTGCTTCGAAAGCACAAAGTCCTGAGTTTGATCCCCAGTACCAAAAAAAAGAAAAAAAATAAATAACACATAGCATTTAAATTGTATCTCTAAAAGTGGTCACTAAAAAATTAAAGTCTAGTATTTAAGTTCTAGCCAAAGATGTACTAATATTTCTTCCTTTAAAGATCACTGCACTTGGGCCAGAGACAGTTCAGTGGCACTATGCCTGACTCACAAATGCAAGGTCCTGAGTTTGATCCCCAGTACCAGAAAAAAAAAAAAAAATCACTGCACTAACATTAAAAATAAATACAATGGGAGACAAATTAATTAGATAACTTTCACACACACACACAGACTCATACACAAATTTCCAATCACTTCCATCAGAAGGATACAGAGCCCTGGCAAAAATGCCAGAAAACCAGGGCAGCAGTTCTGAGTCCTCACTATTAAGCTGAATGCCTGTAAAACAGTGGGGCTGAAGAAATAACTCTAAGGTACCTCTCAGCAATAAATCCCAGACCTCCAAGAAATAGGGACCCTTATATGCCAAAACTATTTTTAACTCACAACAAAACTATCTGAAAAACTACAACTAATGCAGGATAAGAGGTGGCAGTCCTACAGACTGAAATATCAGTTCTTTGGCTATCTATGCTAATGTACACTGGAGATGAGGATATAAAATTCCATGATACCCCATAGGCATACCCACAAGGAGGTACAAATTTTAGTGTCAGCTTTAACACTAGCCCAATCCTCTCACAGGCAAGAAAACAATGAAATATAAGTGAGTGAGAGTGACATTATTGTAAGACTACATTTTACTTTACCATAGTAAAAGAAAATTATTCTTAGGCTTCAAAAAATATTAGGGTAAATAAAAGCTAATGACACATTAAACAAGTGCTCCTGGCTCTCAAAAAGTATGTTGTGTACAAAAGCTGCACAATGCTTCTCCAGAACATTTTTATCTATTTAAACAATACCTTGGCAATGGTGTCCTGTAATCGATTGGCATCATTTCGGGTATGAGCCAGATCTTCCTGCAGGCTACTAGCCAAAGTCTCTGCCTTTTCTTTGTCCAGCCTAACACTCTCCAAGAGATCCTGAATATCAGATTTGTCTCCAGAGTTATGGATAGAATATAGTTCAGCCACTTTCTGCTTTTCATTCTCCAGCTGGGCCTTCAGGCGATTCATCTCTATCTGGTCGCTGGACACTGTGGCTTTGTACTCCTCTAAGGTTGCTGCCAGGGCTGCTTTGCCTTTCTGCTCAGACTCAATAATTCGCTCCATGTGGTGACTGCGTTCTTTGAGTGCACCTATCATTTCTTGAGCTTCCTTGTTGTCTTGTTCTGCCATTTTTAAAGTATTACTTAAATGCTGCTGGACACCAAGAAGCTGCTCTCGCTCAAAACGGGCATTCTCAGCTAAGTCCATGTAACGCTGCTCTAATTCCATATAGCGTCCACTTTTTACATCTTCATCTATAACATAAGAAATATGATGCTCATCTAGAAGGGAACGGAAATATTCAATCTGCCGGCTAAAATGTTCCAACTTATCACTTTGTTGACACAAAGACTCCATAAGAATGACTTTCTCCTCCCCAAGCCTTTCATTTTCACTATTTAGCTCTTGGGTAATCTGCTGCAAATCAGCTAGTTCCTGTAGAGTTGCCTGTAGTTCCTCACTTGTACTGTGCTGGTTCTCTTCCATCTGGTGTATCCGTTCTGTTAAGCAAGCAACAGACACTTCACTCGCATTCCCACTGCTCCCTTTACGAGAGCGCTCCATGCTTGGAATACCCTCTGACTCTGAAGATGATGGTGCATCGAGGGCATCGTCGCTAGAGGTGAGAGGCTGATAAACCTCACTGCACTCACTGTCTAGGTTATCCATAGAGTTACTGTGCTGATGATCCATGAGTGTATTTTCATCTTGACTCAAGAGATCCTCCACTGACCCCGGTGCAGAGCCTTCCACAGAAGAAGTCAGAGTTCCTCCTCCATCACTCTGGTTACCAGGGGCAATTTCTGGGCTCAGGGACTGATAGCCAAACAGTTTTTCAGAATTATCTAACCTCTGTTCTAGGGAAAAGCCCAGTGCATTCAACCTGTCCTTTAACATTCTGTTTTCATTTTTCAACTGGTTGAGTTCTTCACGGATGGCAGTATTCTGTTCTTGCAACTGCAATAAAGTGGACTCGACATCAGTTGGCTGGTGAGCAGTAACAGTTTCCTTCTCCTCAGACTTTTCATCACCCTCAGAATGATCTTCATTAATGCCCAGTTGAGCACGCATGTCTCGGAGTTCATTTCTCAAATGTAAAATTTCCACATCTTTGGTTTTTGCCAGTGTAAGAAGATCTTTCACTTTAGCTTCTAAAGCAGCTTTGTCACTGATCTGATTGTCTGATTTAGACTTGCTCATACGAACATCACATTCCATAGCAGTGCGACTGCGGGAACGTTTAGCCAATGCCACATCGTTAGCTCCCTGACCTGCAGAAGGTAGTTTTTTGCTCTGGTTTAGTCGGGTACGTTCACGTAATCTTTCTCTAGTAGAACTGGATTCTTTACTACCTGCAGAAGTGCTCCGTTTGGTTGAAGAACTTGTGCCTATGTGTTTAAAACAAAGAATTGAAGGCAAAAATATTATCAACAAGAAGGCATGTATTTTATGCTTCAGGTCCAATAAGGTGCAAAGCTGGGGATATACACATTGATTTATACCTACATTATTGTCTTACAGTCTGGTTACTTTAAAAATCCAGGTTCCTCAAAACCAGACCACTCAAAAAAAAAACCAGACCACTCATCTTTTAATGAGTAATGAAAAAAACGTTATACACCTAATTTTATACTTTAAAAGAGTAAACTGTATGAAATATGGAATATGAATTATATCTCAGAAAAGCTTTTTTTTTTTTTTTAAGATATACATATTAACTCTAAACCAAAAACACAGCTTTAAACAGCTGGCCAGGGGCATAATATTTTAGCATAAGCTAAATGAAGATGACTGTAGGATTAGCTATCAAGTGGCAAATAAACTGCAGAAACAGTCGTTAAAGGGAGATCATCGGTGAACAAAAAGGGAAAGACGGCTTTAGGGCAAACTAAAAATCTAGGATGCCTACAAGAAATACAAATATGATGACCAAAGTAAATACAAAAATGTTTAACATCATAGAATGCCAGGTAAATATTAACACATTAATTATAACAACAGCTAACACATACCTAGTGCTTACTCCACACACACAAGTTAACCAAGTGCACTGAGGATGTAGCTCAGTGGTAGAGGGCTTGCCCAGGATGCTTAAGGCCCTGCATTGTTACAGACATCAATTTATAGAAACCTCATCAGAACTCTGAGGTAGCTGGAGATGGTGGTGCATGCCTGTAATTCCATCTACTCCAGAAGCTGAGGCAGAAGGATTACAAGTTCAAGGCCAGCCTGGGCAATTTAGTGAAATCCTGTCTCAAATTTTTAAAAAGCTGGGAATGTCAAAAGGCCCTGAGTTCAATCCCCAGTACAAAAAACATACACACATCTGAGGTAGATGCTATCATCATTCCATTTTACAAATTTTTAAAAGGCAGAGAAAGAGGTTAAAGAATTTGCCAATAGCAAGCTGGGCATGGTACCACATACCTGTAATCCTGGCACTCAGGAGGCTGAGGCAAAAGGATCACCATGAGTTTGAGGCTGGCATGAGTTACACTGTGAGTTTAAAGCGAGCCTGAACTGGTGAGATCCTAGTCACTCTAGTGAGATCCTGTCTCAAAAAAACCAAACCAAACCAAACAAAAAAACGAATTTGCCAATACACCAATACACAGATAGTAAATGAATGAGCCAAGATACAATCCAATACAGTTTGGTTTCAGAATCTGCAACTTAATCAGTAGGCTATATTGCCTCTCTTAATAAAGAATAATAATGTCTTTTGTGGTAGCACACGCCTGTAATCCTAACACTTGGGAGGCTGAAACAAGAGAACTGCTGAGAGTTTGAGGCCAGCTTGTGTGACATTGTGAGTACAAGGCCAGCCTGAACAAAGCAAGACAAAGCAAGACTCTGTCTCAAAACAATAATAATAATAATAATAATAATAATAACAGTCAATGTTAAGTAATGATGACACATTAACAAAATCTACTGAATAAATTATATTTTCCTAAATGCTAAAATTCTAAACCTTTGAAAACAACTGACAAGATCATTTGTGTAATACCCATCCCCCCAGAAATGTTTAAATACCCATAAATATTTAATAAAATATTTTTTAGTTAGAAAAATAAAAGCTAGATGTAATCACTATTTTTGTTTTTGCTTTTGTTTTTTTTGGTACCGGGAATCGAACTCGGGTCCTTGCGCTTGTGCAGCAGGCAGCAAAACCACTGAGCTAAATCCCTGGCCCTGTAATCACTATTTCTAAAGAATCTACTTATTTTTAAAGATCCTGTTGGTGGGCATCAAGGTTACAGAGGTTACAAGGACAAATGATCTCTGTGATAGAAGATGGTCTCTAATTTTGCCATCAACTAGGTAGAGGAGGAGAAAGAACTTAGACTGGCCACAAGACAGAAAAGGATGAGGAAGAAGAAGCAAACATGATACGTTAAAAGGAAAGGTAAGGTGACACAGTTAACAGAAGCTGCAGGAAGGTATATACAGATCCCTGAACATAAAGCAGAATTCAATGTGTCACCACAAGTCAAAAACTGTTCTTGAGGGGCTGGGGATTTAGCTCAGTGGTTTCGCCACCCTGCTGCGCAAGCGCAAGGACCCGAGTTCGATCCCCGGTACCAAAAAAAAAAAACTGTTCTTGAGGGAAGAAACATAAAGAAAAGAGCTTTTATGTAAATTAATCTGGAGGATGCTACATGGAACATATAAAGAAGAAAGTAGAGAAGGGGTATAGGAAGGTGAAAGAGTAAAAGTAAAGGCGGGGGATTACATTTGGAGAGGAGGCAGTAAGAATGGAGAATGGACAATAAACTTGACAGATTTTTGAAGGGAGACTGACAGGTTAGGAAAAACACGACTGACAATGCCCTAAAATGAAAGAAGTAAGGAAATGAGAAGGGACAGAATAGAGAGAAGAGAAATTCCTAGCCCTATCAGACTCACATAGATATACAATACATATGGAGCAACTAAGTTATTCAGGGAAATGATAACTGATTCTTGAAGTCAGGTGGCATGCGTCAGCAGGGAACCATGTGGAAACACAGTACAATTCTAGACTGGAAATAGGAAGAGACACAGAGGACAACAGAGTATTTAATTTCCAGTTTCCTTCTTACCATGTAGGCTAGAGCAGTGGTGGTGAACCTATGGCATGCATGTTATCCGTTTTTCTTTTAAGACAAAAGATGTAAATGTATCAGTTATTTTCTCTAAACTAAAAACCTCAGTATTCAGGTTTAATTGCAGTGTTGGCACTTTGCAATAAATAAGTGGGTTTTAGGTTGCAGTTTGGGCACTCATCTCTAAAAGGTTAGCCATCACTGGGCTACAGTATTAAAGGTGATGATGGCCCTAGGTTCAAGGGATAAAAAACCAACAGTTCAATCCTTGCTCCACTACTAGGTTTGAACCCAAAGCCTGATACAAAATTGGTCCCCAATAAATATTTGCTAAGTAAGTGAATGCATGGCTTTTGGCAAGAGACTTAAGTTTAGCTTAAGTGCAGCATTCTCCCTCTAAAATCAGAATAATAACAGTCTTTACTTCATAAAATAAAGATGCATATAAAATGAAATAATGCCAGCCAGGCATGGTAGCACACTCCTGCAATCCCAGTACTCTGGGAGGAGCACTCTGGGCTGGGAGGATATCAAATTCAAGCCCAGCATGGGCAACTTAGGAAGACTCTGTCTCAAAAAATAAATAAATAACAGGGCTGAATGTAGCTCAGGAAAAAGGTCCTGGGTTTAATCCCAGACACTGCAGAAATAACAACAACAATAATAATGTCTCCCAAAAGGGACTGAAATATTCCCTCTTGTTAATCATACCATACCACTATTAAAATTAAAAGTAAGGTGTGATCTGGGAGGGAAGGAAGATTTCACAGAAATCTTAGAATTAGGGAAGGGAAGGGGAGGGGAGGGAAGGGGATGGGAGAGGAATCTGTCCTATCAGGGCTCGAGGCCCAATGTCACTTATAGACAGCCAATATCACAACAGATAATGAGAAACACTATAGGTCAAAGGCTAGTCTCTCCAAAAATTAAATACCAAGGAAAAAAGGGAGCAAATCTAGATTTAAAAAAGAAGACTTGAGACACACATCAGCCAATTATTACACATAAACCTTATGTGAATTGTTTGGTTTTTTTTGGTACCAGGGATTGAACTCGGGTCCTTGAGCTTGCGCAGCAGGCGGCAAAACCACTGAGCTAAATCCCTGGCCTCCTTATGTGAATTCTGATTCAAACAAAAATAGCTTTTAAAAAATTTACAAGACAGGTAGAAATTTAAGTACTTACTGAATAATCTATAGTTTAAAGAACAATAATTATTTTAAGGATCAATAACAATACTGTGACTTTTTTTTAAAGATGATGAAATATTTACGGATGAAATTATATGATATCTTGAATTGGCTTCAAAATAATAAGGGGCTTTGAAGTATAGCTCAGTAGAATAACACTTGCCTAGCATGTACAAAGGCCTGGGTTCAATCTCCAGCACTGTATGCTGGAGTTATGAGTTGATAAGAGTGATGAAAGCATGACTACTTTTGCATATGCTTGAATTTATCTTTTTTTAAAAATTATATTTAGATGGAATACTCTAAACACTAATGCACTGTATCTACTTAAACAAAAGGAAACTTATACCTCAGACTGAATGTCACCCATACCTGTGTTGATCTTAGGTTTGTTCTCCACAGTGGTCATGGCAGGGGCAGATGCTGAAGATGCTGCAGATGGGCAGGTACTTTTCTTTCCCTTAACACCATTAGTCACTGTTACCCCTCCAGCCATTCCAGCTAAAAGATCATCACTGCTCTTGGTCTAGAAGCAACAGAAAATTTTTAAAGAATGACTAGATAAAAATGGAATCAAACTCTGTGTAAATAGAGAAGGGTGGAGGGGGTGAAGGGTGCACAGGTAATGGGAGAAAAAATAAAAACTAAGATGCATCATGTTCTGGTACAAACACCCAATGATAAATGTAAATGTATTTTATACCTAAAATGTACCAATAAATATATATATTAAAATAAATAAATAAAGAATGACTAGATAAAGCAAAATTAAATATTTCAAAACTAAACAAAGCTCTTGACTTTTAGTTTAAGAGCTCTACAAAAAAAAAAGCTCTACAAAGACTTTCGGACATTTAGTAGGAAGTACACCATGCTGCACTACGGAAACAGAATCTCTATAAACAATCACAGGCTTCTATTTTAAGATATTAAAATTATACACATAATTAAAGATTTTATGGATCCCTGTTGTGTGCCTTCATGTGCCAGATTCAGTGACAGACGGGAAAAAGCACAGACACCATCCTTATTACTCTTTCATCTAGGATGTGACTCAGGACGGGGCATCTCAGTGAAACCACATAGGCTATCTCAGAATAGTTCTACACTGCCAGAGGAAGGGCCACTCTGTGCAGTATCTACAGAAATAACATTTAGAGTCATGTGACACTTACTATTCTAAGGTGACTCAATGAGGAGCCAATACAGTGGTGCCTCAGTTCACGAACTTAATTCTTTCCACAATTCTAGTGCCAGAATTCATTCCACAATTCTGGTTGCAATCAAACTGCAAATGTAACCAGAACTGTGGAACGAATTCTGGGACCAGAATCATGGAAAGAATTAAGTTTGCGATCTGAGGTACCTCAATGCATATAAAAGAAATTTTTCTGAAATGTTTCTCAGTTTATCTAATTCTCTAATATATAGTTAAATTTATATCACAATGGTAAGGAAGGTTTTGTTTTTTTTAAAGGCCTGGGTAATAATTAATTAAAAAAAAACCTAGAGAAGTCTGTCTAAATGACCACCCCACTTTAGAGAAACTATATGTAATATTTACTCTAATTTTATAAAGATGATTAAAAATCTGATGAGTTTTTAGAAAAAAAAAAGATGGATAATGGAATTGGCTTTAAAATTATTAAAGAAAAAGAGTGAATAATTTTTTTAAACTTCCAGAAATAAAAAAGAACATAGAAGAGTTAAAGAGCTGTGGAAAAAAGGGAAAACTATTACTCTGTAATAAGTTAGCCTCTTGATTTATGCTGTCTTCTGTAGGGAGCCATATTAGGGACTTCTTACATAATTGTGATGAATTCATTTCTACAAATTAAAATGGTTCATATGTAACTGACTTCTAAAGTTTCTTCCAGTTCTAAATATCAGTAATTCCACATAAGGAGAACACATCATTTAAATATGAGTCATGATATATCACTATTTGATAAGTCAAAATATTTTAAAAGTGGTAGAGGGGCTGGGGATGAAGCTCAGTGGTTCTGTGTTTAGCATGTTTAAGGCACTGGGTTTGACTCTCAGAATCATAAAAAATTAAAATAAGGTAAAATAGGGATTAATATTTTCAAATAAAAAGAACTAAAGTCTAGTACTGTACTTCAGGGCTATCACATTATAGGTAACATAGAATATCTAAAATAAAGAGGAAAGGAGACCTTGCATTAATAATGAAAGACTGTCTATATTCTTTGTTTTTTTGAGACAAGGTCTCACTATGTAGTCCAGGCTGTCCTTGAACTCACTATGTAGCCCAGACTGGCCTCAAACTCATGGCAATCCTTCCACCTCAGGTTCCTAAGTGCTGGAATTACAAGCACGCACCACCATGCCCAGCTTAAAACTTATTTCTGCTAATAGAAACTGGCTATCACTATGATGCAAAAAAAAAAAAAAATTTCAAATCAAAAGTCCCCTTTTCTGTCAACATATAAACTCAATAGTATACAAACTCAACATACTCTTCTATTTTCAAATATCTTTTATACTGTTAATAAAGGCTGGGTTTATATTTGAACTAATTTTTCTTCTATTATAAGTGAAATAGTCTTTTCTTTCACAATCATGTGATAACCACCCTATGTAGATAGATTAAAAATATGACTTAACTGTCACATTTCTCTGGTTATAATTTGCCTTTATGTGATGGCAAAAGTAATCATCTATCTGGGCATTACGTCACAAACTCTCCACTTATAATAATTCAGATCACACAGTACCAGCACGAGAATAAACCAGTAAAACCAAGTAATAATCCACTGATGGAGGTACAGCTCTGGGGTAGGGCTCTTGCCTTACATTTGTGCGGTACTGAGTTGGACCTTCTCAAAAGGAAAAGTCTATAAAGAGCCAGGAGTGGTGGTGCACACTTATAATCCCAGCAATCTGGGAGGCTGAGAAAGGAGGGTCACAAGGTCAAACTCAAGCTGGGCAGCTTAATGACTTTGTAAGACCCTGTCTCAAAATATAAAATAAAAAGAGCTAGGGATATAGCTCAGTGAAAAGGTCCTGGGTTCAGATTCCAATGGAGAGTGGTCCATATAGAGACATTTATTTATAGCTAAAGAAGCAGTACAGAAAACATGAGTTTTCCAGTAAATGGCACTAAGACAACTGTATATTCACAAGTGAAAAATTTAATCGAGGTCTATTTCACACCATATCAAAAATAAAGTCTAAGGTTTTTAAACTATGACTCAAAATCCCTAAATCATAAAGAACTGATCAATTTGAACATACAAAAATTAAAATCTTTTTGGGGCCGGGGATTTAGCTCAGTGGTTCCGCCGCCTGCCTTGCAAGCGGAAGGATCAGAGTTCAATCCCCGGTACCTAAAAAAAAAAAAAAAAAAAAAAATTAAAATCTTTTTTTTAAAACCCAAAATTTTAATCTAAAAATATTTTTTAAATCCTTTTCATGGCAAAAAAAAAAATCATAAACTAAAAAACCCATGAAATCCAGGTACTAAGATAATACCTATTACCTATCAGGTTGTCAATAGCAAAAGTATGACAACATACTCTTCTGGGAAGGATATGATGAAACAGGCATACTTTTAAGCTGCAGGTGGAAACCACCTTAATATAAACCTAATGAAAGAAATTAGGCAATATATAACAAAGCTACATATGTTTCCTTTTGCTCAACAATCTCATTTCTAAGAATTTAACCTGAGAGAATGAAAAGAAAATGAAAATGAGCTCCAATAAAATGAAAATGAGCTCTGAAATGAAAGAAATAACAATTTTAAGTGCAGGTGACAATGTGGAGCAACCAGGAGTATAAACGGTAACCACGATGAGAAGTTTTTGTTCCTATCTATTAAAGCTAAATACATGTATATGCTATGATCTAGTAATTTCACTGGGGCCAACAGAAATGGGTATACATATATAAGAATGATCCTAACAATGCTGGTCTTAACAGCCACAAAGTGCAAACTTCAAAAATCCCTCAACAGTAGAATAGATCGTAATACATTCATCCCAGGGATTATCAACTAGCAATGGAAAAGAAGGAACTACTGTTATATGGGACAATATGAATAAGAAACCAGTGATACATAAAAAGAACATAGTTATGGTTACATTTATACAGTATAATGACCAAAAACTGGGAAAAGTAACCTCTGGTGTTAGATATTAAGATGGTAGTTATTCCTAAAGAAGATGCAAAGGGCAATGATTAAGCTAGGGTTTAAGGGAAATTTCTAAGGAGCAGGGATACTACATGACTTGGGTTGTGGCTACAGGATGTGTTCACTTTGTAATGATTCACCAAGCTCAATACCTATGCTTTGAGAAATTCTTTTATGGTACATACCAACAAAAAGTAAAAACAAAAAACAACTCTGCACTTCACAACTTATCTTCTACACTAAACAACTTGCAGGCTCATTGCTATTTTTCCCTATTTCTTTTTATTTTTGCTACAAGATTTTGCAAACACATGTGCATTCCCACATGTTAACATTCCCCATCACCAACAGTTCAAAGACATAAACTGACAAAGGAACAGATTATTAGCCTACTTTTTAATGACAGATGCAAGACTGACCATTTAGTAAAAATATTCCAGATTAAAAAAAAATATTTCTCAAAGTCAAATCTAAGTTTCCTAGTTGCATCTTTACCTCAAATGAAAAGATCAGTTTTTAAATCTTACCTTTCAAATTTCAGAAATGGAATGTTCATTTTGCTTGTATGGCTAGCTTATGTGTGTGTGTGTGTGTGTGTGTGTGTGTGTGTGTGTACATGTGTGTTGCTTGGATCACACCCAGGGCATCGTACATGCTCAATTTCTGAAAATTTTCTGAAAAAAATGCATATCCCTATACCCTGCCACTAAAAGAAAAGTGTCATGAGAATATTGTACAGTGATGGATACAAAGGTGTGTGGATGTCTGCACAAGAGTGGGTGGGTATGCACACATGATGTCTAAATAATTAAAAGCCAAATACTTCATTCATCTAGTTAATCATCAATGCTCCATCATAGTTATAGGAATTCAAGTTGTAAGAAATATCATGTGCCAGAGAAACAATGAAAAATAAAAATTCAAAAACAGTTAAGACTTAATTAAGTCTGAGGGTCTCCCTTTTTCTTGAATTGCTGGAGATCAAACATGATGCTTCATGCATGCCAGGCAAGTATTCTACCACTTAGCTATCTGTTCATTTTCACTATTTTCTTTTTTCTGTCTGTCTCTCCTTACTTCAATTTCTAATCCATGACTTTATTTTTTCCTCTCTTAACTGAAAGTAATTGCTCTAGTCTAGGCAAAATGTTTCCAAATAGCTTTACCTCTTCTTTAACTTCCCCACTACCTACACATGCACACATACACACACCACTGCTTATACTTAAACAAAGCCGCCAATGCAGCTGGCATGTGCTGGCAAGAGCTGGTATACAGTTTTTCTTTACAATGGAAAAATATTCATTGTTCAAGACCATACCAACAACTTCAGATCCGTGCCTCAGAAAATCTGACATGCCTGCTCAGTGCACATTCCATAGTAAATCTTTAAAGACACGGCCTGCCTCTGATGAGAAGGCCACAGAAGAACGGTAGTAGTATATATCTAATGCCAATGTTTCAACTTGTTTTTCCAGTCCCACAAATAACAGGTCACCCAGTCACACAGGGACTCCATTCTAAAGACAGCCCCGGCAACTGAGAAACAAGTTAGGTCAGAAAATGCCACCCATTTTGCATGAAAGAGTGGCAGCACTGCCACCAAGGAAATACTTCAGGATATTGATTCAGACTAACGGAAGTAGGGCAAAGGTCTATTCCTGGTACTATACTCCAGGCCATCGGATAACACCTCACAAGTCATCAGGGGTATAGCAAGGAGAAAATCTGTGGGAGTCTCCACATGAAGTCTCAGTTCAATTTCAACAACCCTGGAATAGAAAAACCAGCATTTCCTGCTAGATCTTTCTATACATATAAGAAAGTCCCTCACCAGCTGTTCCTCTGAAGTGCTTCTTAAAATAATTAAGGCAAATGCTTTTGAATGGATTATGTTTCAGGTTAGCTTGATTTCCCCTTATCAGACTAACAGAAACTCCCTCCTAGCTGGCTGTGGAGGCCCATGCCCATAATCAGAGCACTCAGGAGGCTGAGTCAGTAGGATCACGTGTTTGAGGCCAGCCTGGGCTACTTCATGTGTTCAAGACCAGCCTGAACTATATAATGAGATTCTGTCTTAAAAACAAAAACAAAACCAAACGAGCAATAAAGAAACTCCCTCCTAGTTTTCTGCACAGAGTCAAAGTTTCTATTCAAAATAACATAAAGCTACAACAAGCAAAGAATGAAACAAAATGAGTTTTGGCTGGGGATGGTGGTATGCTCCTGTAACCCCACTTCTCTAGGAGGTGGAGGCAGAAGGACTGTTAAGTTTGAGCCCAGCCTGGGCAGTTTAGTGAGATCTTATCTCAAAATATAAAACTAAAAAGGGATGGAGGGGGCCGGAGATTTAGCTCAGTGGCACCTCACCTGCCTTGTAAGTACAAGGTCCCGAGTTTGATTCCTGGTACCACAAAAAAAAAGGGATGAAGGGATGTAGCTCAGTGCAAAGGCCCTGGGATTAATCCCCAGTACTACAAAAAGAAAAAAAAATTTTTTTTGAACTGAGAAAGGCTAGAAAAGGACTGCAGAGATCACTATGTAATGATACAATAAAATAGACCAACAGAAAAATGACATGGAGCGATCTTGTCCCTTGGAGGGCCCAAACCAACACACAGACAACAGTGAGAACACCTCATGGGAAAAGTGTTACAAAGAGGATTCAACCCTGAATTAGAGAAGTTTCTAGGGCTAATTAATAAAAATGCTACTACCTGCACCGGAGATGTAGCTCTGCGCCACAGTGCTTACCATGTGCAAGTCCTGGGTTTGATTTCCACCAAAGCCAAACAATTACTGCTATTTACTAAGCACTTGTTGTACCAGGCCCTGTGTGATCCATTTTCATTTCCCTCATTTGATCATGGCCACAGCCCTGTGAAGAATATACTAACCCCAGATCTATCTGTTTTCAAAGCTTATGGTCTAAATAATCATTATTCTATATTTTTAAAAAATTAAGCCAGTCTCTGAGGAGTATAAAGAAAACTAATTATGCTCTTATTAAATTAAAATCCCCAATTATGGCTGGGTATGGTGGTGTACACCTGTAATCCCAGCACTTGAGAGGCTGAGGCAAGAGGATCGCTGCAAGTTCGAGGACAGCCTGAGCTACAGTGAGTTCAAATTCAACCTGAACTATATAGTGAGACCTTGTCTCAAAAAAAAAGACTTTACTCACGTACTCTTTTCACAAAACCTTCCTGGGCTAGAAATAATATCCTCTTCCTTGAAACTGTTCATACCAGTCTACTGTACCCCCAAGGTATTAGACATTTTCTACTTGTGTTTCAGTTATTTGTGTTTGTGCCATATCTGTCTTTTACTCCACAAGCTCCCTGAAGGCAGACTCTACCTCCAGATCACATAAGCATAACTCCTCCCACAATGCTGGCACTCAATTGTTTATTCTATACATTAGCCTATTATTTAGTTTCATTCATAAAGACAAACCAAAACACCAATTAAGGCTACCTCATTGTAAGCTCTCTTCAAAGGGCCAGTGTTCCCAGTACCATCCAAGGGTAAATTCTAAAAAATGATCATTTATTAAATTTATTAAATTTATTAAATTCAACATCAAATTAAAATGTACTCCTAAAATTCTTCACATATTCAAACACTGCCACTGTTAATACCTTTGACAATAATGCTGCAGTTCCAGGTTTTACAAATTTTCCTCCTGTTGATGCTGAAGAGCTGTTTTCAGGCTTAATTTTCTCTACCGTTTGTGTTTTACTTGTCCCAGACACCTTAGGCACTGAGCCAACACTCCTGCTTGCTTTCTTCATTCTGGGCTGCCTCTTTATGATGCATTTACAATCAAATCTGTGGAAAGAAATGAAAAAGAACAAAATTGGAAGACAGCTCTTTTGAAATGCTTTCAAAGAGTTTTTTGTGAATTTTTGAAAATTTCTGTGATGTTTGAAAGCTAGTTATCACTATAGAAAACATATGAAAATTCTTAGACTTGCTTATCAGAATGCACCCTATTTTCACTGCTCCTTCCTTGACTATTACTAATTTGAAATTACTTTGTGTATTCTAGTTCACTGAGTGCAAAAATGCTCTACTATTTTCAGTGTTTCCAATTGTCAATGCTTTCTCCTTGACTATTACTAATTTGAAATTATTTTGTACATTCTAGTTCACTGAGTAAGAGGAGTGTCCAACCTCTCTAATAGAACCTAGTATAACACACTGCACATTATCTTCAGCATTTAATGAAGAATAATCATCTTGGCATTTGGGAACCAGCCATTCTGTAGGTATCAGGGGTGATCCAAATTATCCAGCAAAGTCCTAATTTCAAATATTTGTTGTGATATCCCACCTCAGCAGGCAGATTATCACAAAAATACCAACATTCAGGATCTAAATATATTTTCCAACATATCTCTTTTATCAAGAAGCAGTACAGAAATTCCTTATCAAAGCACTGGCCCTAATTAGTGGTTCAGAAAATAAGGCCATTCTGCAGAACTGTAAACATTATGACAGTTCTTCCACCTCAGTGATACAAACTTGATTTCATAGCCAGAAAGACTTGGAATAACACTGGCAGCACACACAGCTGATGCTAGATAATCCCTTAAACACGTATTTGTCAACTGAGCCAGAAAACCAGTATCTATAATGTGTTTGGGAAGACACACCGGATCATTTTGTACAGGGTGATACAATTAAGCAAAATGAAAGCCCATTTTGAAAGTGCAGTGGTTTATGTAGAATGATTCTAAGACACCATATTGAATATAAAAAGTGCATCTATTTTATGAAGACATCTATACACTAATAAAAATAGAAGAGCAAGTTGGGGGGGGAGGCTCATTCTCACAGCCTTACTTAGTATTTTATGTAGACTGTGCTTGAACACTCCAGGTTTATCTTGCCTTGACATACCACCACAGTACAACTGGTCTGATGGTGAGAACTGGGAGACAGGGCAAGGGTGCTCTGCTCTTCCCTCAACATAATAAGGCCTAAGAACAAAGGGAACCCACCAAAACACAGTGAAACTTCAGAGAATCTCTCGAAAATGCTGCATATAACAAATTACCTATCTGCTCTTAAACCTTTTGCTTTCTACTCTCCTTTTCCATTTATGTAATCTGCCTAGAGTAAGCACTCCTATACCAGCTCTAGCATTTATTTCCTACACCTTTGCAGACAATACTGAAAATGATCAGAATAGATTCAAGGAGTTTCCCATAACAGATAAATATACAGTCATACTAATCCCTGCCAGTCAGCAATTTACGATTTTCTCACAAAATAAATTATGTAGATTAGATCAGCTAACTGAAGGTATTGTAAAAAAAAAAAAAAAATCAAATCAGGTTCTAAGAACTTTTCTTCATCTTCCCACTTTTGAGCTTCTGTTCTGTGCCTTGTAAATGATTCCCTGGAGTTTCTTCTCTCCTCCAAATTCCACACCTGAATTTTTTTTTTTTTCAGACAAGGTTTCACTGTGTGGTTCAGGCTGGCCTTGAACTCGCTACACAGCCCAGGTTGACCTCAAACTCATGGTAATCCTCCTACCTCAGCCTCCCCAGTGTTGGGATTACAGGTGTGCACCACCATGCCCAGCCTCAAATCGACACTTTCCAAACAAGAATTATCTAATAGAACTTACTGCAATGATGAAAATGTTCTATATCTCTAAATGTACTAACAGGGTAGTCACTAGGAGCCACTTAGTGGCTGCTTAGCACTTAATATGTGGCTAGTGTTGCTGAGTAACTGAATTTTGTTTAATTTAAATTTAAAGCTGCTGCCAGGAGTGGTGGTGTATACCTGTAATCCTAGCACTTGGGAGGCTGAGGCAGGAGGATCGCTTTGAGTCTGAGGCCAGCTCGGGCTACATAGTGAGTTCAAGGGCAGCTTAGACTACATAGCAAGACCCTGCCTCAAAAAAACCAAAGATGATGATAATAATAATAATAAATTTAAACTTAAGTTGTACACAGTTGGTGGCTTCTACACTAGACAACTTAATAGGCTTCTTTTCTTGATGCTGTCCAAAAATTAAACCAAATTAACTTCCACTTTACACCTACCAGAATGGCTATAATCAGAAAGATAGGGCCGGGGATCTGGCTCAGTGGTTCCAGCGCCTGCCTTGCAAGCACAAGGTCCCAAGTTCTATCCCTGGTACCAAAAGAAAAAAAAAAAAAAAGATAAATACTAACTAGCTTTAGGGGAAAAAATTGAGCAGTTAAACTCCTCACACACTGCTGGTGGGAATGTAGAATGGCATAGCTGTTTTGGAAAATATTATGGTAGTTTCTCAAATGGTTAAACACAGAGCTACCATATGATCCTCAGCCAACTCCACTCTAAAATACGTACTAAAGAGAAATAAAAATATTTGTCTACTCAAAAATATAAGCCACTCTTCCACAAAAAAAGATCCTCCATGTCTCAGCCTCCCAAGTATTACTACCAACGTATTACTGGCATTTACCACCATGTTTGGCCAAACTTGTCACTTTAAAACACTAGTTTTCCAGCCTTGGCAGCAAGGTTCTTCATTTACATCTGCTTTTTTCATATAAACAAAGTCAGTATCCTTTCTAGAATCCAACTGGAGTTTGACACAGAATTCAATAAGGCTGCAGGAACAGCAAGCCCAAAAGTCAAAGGAGAAAAGACACAGCTCTACCTAATTTATAATTAGGGCAGGTCACTAAATGAATAACAAAATAATTAAACTTGATGGAAGAATTCTCTTTCTAGGGCCCATATTTTAAAAATTCACATACTGTTGTCCAGCAGTCAAATCTGCTGTCTTGACCCAGCAAGCAATACAGAAGTGAAAAGCACGGTTATAGACTCCCCATGAAATGGTACACACTTTGGAAGTAGTAGATGCCAATTAGCCTGACATTCTAGGCAAAGATTCATAATGTGGTTCCTAAAGATGACACAGTTATCAACCACAATATCTCACAATATGTGGGGTACCACTTTTTAAAAATTTATTATTATTATCATCATCATTAGTTGTTGTTATGTTTTGTTTTCTTTAGGCAGGGTCTAGCTATATAGTTAAGGCTGGCCTTGAACTTATTATGTAACCCAAACTGGCCTCAAAGTTGTGGCGAACTTCCTGCCTCAGCCTCCTGACTGCTGAGATTAACAGGTGTGTGCCACTAGGCCCACCTCATATTCCACTTTGTCATTTCAAAGTGCTTCTTGTCCATGCCACCACTGGTGCCATTTGATGTATCCATATCCACTGTGCCTGCCATTTTGGAAACACAACACTGTTTCTAAAGCAGAAGGACAAGTTTATCCTCTAGTACTCTGATACTGCAAAAGTCTGTGAAACTAGGATGAATTAGGCATAGTGATTTCATCATTTCACATGGCTTGAAATTAACATTCTGGCTAGAGGTGTAGTTCAGTGGTAGATAATGTGCTTAGCATGTATGAAGCTCTCAATTCAATCCTCAGCTAAAGGGAGGAAGGAAGAAAGGAGGAAAGGAGGGAGGGAAGGAAGGACGGAAATATGGATGGATTATCTAAGTGTCTATCAACTGATGAACAGATAAAACAGATGAGGCCATTTCATTCCAGTGGAACATTATTTGGCAATAAAATGGAATGCAGGAACTGGATGTGGTGGCACATACCTGTAATCCCAACAGTCTGAGAGGATGAGGCAGGAGAATCAGAAGTTCAAATCACAAAGAGACTTAGAAATAGAAAGATCCTGTCTCAAAAAAATTTATGAAAGGGCTGGGGGTGTAACTCAGTGTGAAGGCCCAGGGTTCAATCCCCAGCACCACCAAAATAAAAGGAAAAAAGTACTGATACATGTTACAACATGGATGAACCCTGAAAAGATATTAGAAAAAGCCAGACACAAATAATCAATTATTATATGATTCCATTTTGTTATGGCTTGTGTTTAGATGTCCCCTCAAAGACTCAAGCAGTTGAGGTGGGGCTTTCTTTTTCCGAGGTGGCTGAATCTAGTGTGTGTGATACTGGGATTAAGAGTGTGTGGTTATTGCCGGGGATTTAGCTCAGTGGTTTCATCGCCTGCTGAGCAAGCACAGGGACCCGAGTTCAATTCCTGGTACCAAAAAAAAAAAAAAAAAGAGTGTGTGGTTATTAAACCATGTGAGTGATTGTTTTGGCAGGCCCTAATCTCGATTGTCTGGATAAGATAAAAGGGGCAGAAAAACACTGTTAAGGTTCCTTGTAGTTTTTGCTGTCTTCCACTGCCATGAACTGTTGTTGCCCCTCTGCCATATGCCATACCTTGGAGCCAGCCGATAATGGACTGAAACCTCTAAAGACTGTGAACTAAATAAACCTTTCCCCCTTTAACTTTGGGTGTCAGGTATTTTGTCTCAGCAATAAGAAAAGTAACTAAGACATTTTATATGAATTATTGAGAATAGTCAAACTCATGCAGTAAGAGAAAGTAGATTAGTGATTGCAAGGGATTAGGAGTTGGGGGAGAAGGACTGACTTCTTAATGGGTACTAGGTTTCTTTTAGGGATGATGAAAAGTTCTCAAATTAGACTGTAGTTACAGAACTCTGTAATTATATTAAAACATGCTAAAAAAATTTTTTGAGCTAGGCTCTTGATATGTAGTTTAGGCTTGTCTGAAACTCACTACCGTAACCCAAGGTGGACCCAAACTCACAGCAATCTTCCTGCCTCAGCCTCCCAAGTGCTGGGATTATAGCCAGGCATCACCACGCCCAGTAGAAACACTAAATTTTATATTTTAAGTGAGTAAATAGTGTGACAAGTGAATTTATTCAATAAAGGTGTAATTTTAAAACTAATGAATAACATCAAAAAAATTTCTGAAAAATATCCCTACATTAAAACACCCAGCAAGGAGAAGGACATGGTTTTGCAGAGGTCCTAAAGGAGACAACCATAGCACAACCGATGAAGACACTGAGATGCAGACTGGTTCACAAGGCTGGCAGATTGAGATCTTTTAGACCAGAGGTTCTCACACATCATACCCTTTTCTCTAAAAACTACGTAAACATACCTTCACCATCCTGAAATGAAATTCAGAGATAATCTGTTATATACATATTTTCTAAAAATATCTATATAATATGAAGAGTATAATATAAATGAAATTTATAATAAACACAAATTTCAATATTTAAAATTTTAGAGAGGTCTATAAAATAGTAATCCACAACTCTAAACTGAATCACTGTAAATTTGACAGCTACAAATAATCTTTATTTGGCTATATTGTACTGGCAACTGAGATATCACATTATCATCATAAATGCTATCTGCTAATTTTCTTAAAAGGCAAACTACTCTTGGAGCCGGGGATTTAGCTCAGTGGGGCGGCCACCTGCCTTGCAAGCACAAGGAAAAAAAAGGTAAACTACTCTTAATGTGATAGTTAATTTCATGTGTTAATGTGACTGGGCCACAGGGTGTCCAGACTTCTGGTCAAACATTATTCTGAATGTGTCTGTAAGATTTTTGTTGATTAAATTAACATTTTCATTAACTAGCTGAGTAAAATAGATTAACCTCTCTAATACGGGTTGTCCTTATTCAATCAATCGAAGACTTGCACAGGACAAAAAAATCTGAGTAAGAAGAAAGAATTCCTTGACTGCTGAGGTATCAGGCTTCTTCTGTCTTCCAACTCCAACTAAAATGTTGGTTTTTCTTGGGTCTTGGGCCTGCCAACTTCCAGATTGAGATTTACATCATTTGCTCTACTGGTTCTCAGGCCTTCGTACTCAGACTAAAACATAACATCGTTCTGGGTTTTTAGCTTGCCATCTATAGATCCTGGGATTTTTCTCAGCCTCCACCATCATATGAGCCAATTCCTTATAATAAATACACACATATAAACATACACACCCACAAACACAAACACATTTATACTTTCTATATACCTATCTCTTTTGGCTCTGTTTCTCAGGAGAACCCTGACTAATATACTTGGAAAAACTACAAACATTCCAGCACTCAAGAGGCTGAGGTAAGAGGACTGCTAAGAGTTTGAGGTCAGCCCTGGGCTACATACTGAGTTCACAGCCAGCCCGAACTATATGGCAAGACCCTGTCTCAAAAAACAAAACCAGTAACAAAAAACTACAACAAATTTCCTCTCAATATTTATAGTAATTGAATTCCCTATAAAACCCATTTATACAAAAAATTTTTAACTGCTTCATAAAAATGTTTTATGTAAAATGGAATTACAGTCTAGGCTTTTTTTTTTCCTATCTATATAAATTATTCAGCAAGATATTCTAATGCTGTGAAGATCACAGGAAAAGTTCCATTTTTCAGAACTGTCACTGAATCTAGAATTCTATGGCCCCTACCTATTAAACATCAATTGCACCCACCAACCAGAGATAACCAAAAATGCTTCCACAAATTTCTAAAACAACCCCTATTAAAAGCAAGGATCAGCTGGGTATGGTGGCGCACACCTGTAATCCCAGCACTTGAGAGGCTGAGGCAGGAGGATCACCAAGAGTTTGAGGCCAGCCTGGACTACATACTGAGATCGTAGCTGAACTGCACTGCAAGACCCTGTCTCAAACTCCATCCCCCCAAAAAGAGCAAGGATCAACAAAAACAGATTATAATTCCTGAGCAGATCTTGGGGCTCTGGTCAAAAGGAAGGAATCAATATCCAAGACTCTTCTCCAGAGCCCTCTGGTGAGAGATTTTACAGAGGAGAAAAGGGACCACCAGCACAGGTCACAGCATTTCAAGGTTTGAACACTGAAAACAGGGATGAAGTGGAAGTTACTTCTACCCCTTAGCCAACTTTACTCAAGGGCAGCTCTTCAGCACTCATCAACCACCTCTACTGCGGCCAAATCAAGGTATGGGAGAAATAAAAATAAAAAGTAGTTCTTCTCATAAAACACTGTGAATCCCATCTCTATGTGCTAAGAATAATCTCACACTACAATAATCCATGAAGTATGTCATGTGTATTTGTCAAAGAGTATTTTCTTTTTTTTGAAAGCTCAATTTTTAAATTTATTGTCACTCAACTAATTTATAGTGTGTCAAAGAGTATTTTCTTAAAACAGATGCAAAATTAGAGGAAAAGCCACTGAAGCTCCCCCTCAAGCCTCTCCCAGGCAGTAGGCACCATGTTCTATGTAGTACTTAGTACTGTACAGGCCGCTGAATCCTCAGGAAGTCAGGTGTGCAGGCCCATGCTTCTCTGGGAGGCTGAGGCTGGAGGATTGCAAATTTAAGCCTAACCTGGGCAACTTAATGATGCTGTCTCAAAATTTTAACAAAATAAGCCTCAATGAAAGAGCAAGACCCTGTCTCAAAAAAAAAAAAAAATTTTTTTTTGGTACCGGAGATCGAACTCAGGACCTTGCGCTTTCGAGGCAGGCACCGGAACCACTGAGCTAAATCCCCAGCCCCTCAATATTTTTTTAACAAAGTAAAAAGGGCTGGAAATGTTGCTCAGTGTGAAGGCCCTAAATTCAATCCTTAGTACTGGGAGGGGGGGCATCTACCATGTGGACATATAAAGGTGAAATAACTGAGGATCAGAGAATATAAATACCACTCTCCCTGGGCCAATCATTCTTTTTTTTTGGTACTGGGGATTGAACTTGGGACCTTGTGAGGCAGGCAGTGGAACCACATTGAGCTAAATTCTGGTCCCTGGGCCAATCATTCTTAAGCAACAGTAAACTGAATCCGAACTCCAATGGGCTTCTGCTGTTTCATAGGGCCTCCAATGCATTCATACACAGAGATTCCTCAGAAATATGCAACTCTGATCTCAATGAACATTTCACAAGATACAAATAAACTGTAAGAACACTAAAACTATACTGTGCAATCTGTCCCTTCTAGATTTATCTGCTTGTTCTATGGATCAGTGCTGGATCGGGGAGGGGGTGGTGTCAGGCAGTGGGAATTAAACCCAGGACTGCACACATGCTAAGTACTTGCTTTACCACTGAGCTACATGCCTAGCCCATTGGTGGCACAGTATTCTTAACCAAAAGTTTCCATTTTACTAAGTACCATGTTATTTAATATAGAACCTATCTTCTTTTTTTTTTTTTTTTGTACCGGGGATCAAACTCAGGTCCTTGCGCTTGCATGGCAGGCGGCGGAAGCACTGAGCTACATCCCTGGCCCAGAGTCTATCTTTTTTAAACAGAAAATTTATTGCCAGGTCTAGATCAATATGTATTAAATTAGAGCTATAAAAGTAAAAATTCTTAGCTATAACCATATTAATGTATATTTATTATTTTTTTATTTAAGATAATACTTGTAATTTGTTAGGCATGGATGGAAACTCAAACTATTCCCATTATAAAAATAAACCCTCCATTTTAGAAGGCTGCAGTCTAGGTGGCCAGAACCCTACCAGGATGTCTCTGTGCTTACTGGCTAAGGACAGGATCTACAGCTCCAGGTTTACAGCCCGGCCTAAACCTAATTACACATGTGAAGCCACACAGAAAGTTCCAGAGTTTCCTTTACATCTACCATGAGATTTTATGATTAAAACCTACTAAGAAAAACTAACACAGGCCCATTTCTTATTTTCTACATACAGTAGATAAAGTAATATTTCAAATCAAACCACAGACTACATATAATAAAAATGTCTTGGAAGCCATTTATATGCTATCTCATATGCAGTTATAGTTGACAAAAAATAATTCTAGTCACAAACATCTGACTACTAAAAAGTCTTAATCAATTCTTTTTTTTTTTTTTTTTTTTTGCTTTTGACCTCAATTCCCAAACTTGCCTGCTGCATAAGGGGAAACCATCTCCCATAGGAGTGAAGTCATTGGGGATGGGAGGCCATATTCTCACTACTGAGTCTCTCCAGGGCCCAGGGCTTCAATGCACAAAGCTCCTGGATCCATATTCCCTCACCCACCCCCACCCCCACTCTCTTCTACTCTCACTCCTTGTGTTTCTTCTTATGCTTCTTTTTCTTTTCCTTCTTTGCTCCCTTGCTGTCTTTTGATGTGTGCCTTGCCCTTTTGGCAGTATCACTCTCAGAGTCTGAGCTGTCAGAGTCAGATGACTTCTTATCTCCAGGTTTCTTTCTCTTCTTTTCCTTCTTTCTTTTTCTGGACTATTTCTTGTTGGGATTAGGCTTCTCAAATTCTGCTGACTTTGCCTCTTCTTCCTCCTCTTCCTCATCGGGTATCAGAGAATATTTGGTCCCATCTGGTTGCATGAAACAGTATTTTGCAAAGTGGCCTTTACAGCCAGCCACACTTCTAAGCAACTCATTATTGACTCAACATTCAACACTTACTTTGTACAATGAAAGCCAAAAACCAATTCTGTGGGAACTAGTCAAGAAGGAAATACATAAATATATGAATATATGAATATGACTAGGATAATATAGTTGCCAGTGTTGTGGGGGTTTAGTAGCAGGACCCCTATGAATACCAAAATTTGCACGTGCTCAAGTCCTATATTTGCAAAGTAGTATTTGCATAAAATCCATGCAAATCTTTCTCTGTACTTTAAATCATGTCTAGATTATTCATAATATCTAACCCAATGTACATATTCTGTGAATAATTATTATACATACTGTTTAGGCACCAAAAAAACAAGAAAGTCTGCACATGTTTGGGATAGAATCAATTTTTGAGGAGGAGATTATTTTCAATCAGAGGTTGCCAAACCCACAGATGGGGGTCAGAGAGGATGGTCAAACAGTACTTACTTTTGAGGAACTCACAGTCTTGTGAAAGAAATGGGATATGTAAATAAACAGTACATAAGTTCCCATTCTTCATGATTCTATTAGTACCAAAAAAAAAAAAAAAAGCAAAGCCAGGTGTGGCAGCAAACACCTGTAATCCCAGCACTCAGAAGGCTAAGGCAGGAGGATTGCCACAAGTTCAAGGTCAGCCTGGGCTACACAGTGAGTTCAAGGCCAGCCTGGACAACATAGCGAGATACTACCAAGAAAAAAAAAAAAAAGGAAAAAAAGGGCAAATATGTTTCCCTCAGTGGACCATTCTCCTAGGTCAATAGCACTAATTCCCCAGCCACTCCTCCGGATTCCTATACCATCTGTGTTTACCAACATCATGACATAGGATAAATAAAACTCCCAACCCATTAGATGTCAGATATGATACATTTGTGTCCCCCCAAAAGTAAAGAATGAATTCCACAGTACACAGTGGTTAAGAGTAGGAAAGATTAAGGGCCAGGGATGTAGCTCAGTGGCGCTGTGCCTGCCTGGCAAGCGCAAGATCTTGAGTTCAATTCCTAGTACTGGGGGGAAAAAAAAAGTAGGAAAGAATTATTGAGACATAGGCGGGGTCCAAAAAGTAGGTTGCCAACAAGGCCCTCTGTAAGGGGTAATTTATACAGCAAAGTCACAATCTGGGTATGACGTGGGTCAAACTACTATCTACAAGTATAGCCGTTTAGCTAATATTGATCCAACAGGGAAGCGAGTTATGTAGGAAGGGTATATGGAAAGAACAAAGGCATTTTTAGGAAGGGATGGGTCCAGACACTCTGGTCATCCAACTAGGTGACTGGGTCCAGATGCCTGGACACCCACCTGGGTGACTGATGTCTATCTGGACTTTACTGGACCAGGTGATACCAATCATAGCACAATCTTAAATTACTGTTTATCCCTCAGGGAGGCACATGGGATTGGTAACTGGACCTTTATCTTGACACCTGGCCTTCAATGGATGTGCCTCCAGCCAGTTTTGGAGTGCTCTCATCTTCTGCACTGACTTTCTCCAGGGATCATCTCTGTATGACTGCCTATTAATTTCTATCTAACTTAGCTGCCTAGAAAAATCACAGAGCATGAGCATCCTGGAGCTGGGCACAGATACTAGACAGATCTGCCCTGGCAAGCTCAGAGTACAGCATCCTCAATGTAGACTCTGGGCTGCTCTTAAGCTAAGGAAAAAACAGCCTGTTTTTCTTGGGGCTATCAGAGGCTCACACTGAGATCATGGTTACCTAATACTTTCAAGTCTTTGCTCACAAAAACTGCTGCTAAACGGCTCTGTGCATGTGTGTGACAGGGTCTCCATCAATTACCCAGGCCAGGATCAAACTCAATATACCTGCCTCAGCCTCCTGAGTAGCTGGGATTACAGGTAGCACCACTGCACTGAGACAAGGTCTCACTATACATCCCTGACTGACCCCAAACTTGCTACATAGCTCAGGCTGCCCACAAATTCTCAATCCTCTTGCCTCAGCCTCCCAAGTGTTGGGATTACAGGCTTATACTACCATGCCCAGATGGGATACTTTTAAATTCTGACTTTCACTTGAAATCCGTTAGCCTCCCTCTTAATAAGTGCTGGCTTCAATTTAAGTCACTTGACCATTCAGTATCTTCTTCTACAATAAAAAGTTGGATTTAATCAATCTCTAAAGTATCTTCTGACTCCAAAAACATTACAATTTAATATAATTCAATTAATGCAAATGCATGACAATGTTACATAGAACAAAGCAATGATAAGACTCTGTGACGTACCACAAAAAGCACCCCCTGGGTCTTAGAGCAAACAAGTAGAGTTTTGAGCTTAAAATCAGGAGACCTGAGTTCCAGCTCCTCCTTTGCCATAAAAGATGTGTGACCAAGGGCAAATCACTTAATCACTTTATGTCTTTACAAATTTCCTCTCTTGGCACACCTGTAGTCCCAGGACTTGGGAGGCTGAGGCAAGAGAATCGCTGGGGTTGGAGGCCAGCCTGGACTACATGGTGAGATTCCGTATCAAAAAAAACAAAACAGGAGTTCTTATGCAAAATAAGACTTGTAAGCCAACAAGAAGAAAACCATTACATCCTAATAATAGAAGTTATTTCATCAGAGCTCAAAGGTCAGAAAAGTGCTGCAACAATCGTAGATCAGGGATGGCAATTTATTTCTGTGTCTCAAGAACCCAACCCTCTCCAACATCTACCCATCAAAGACACATCAATCATCTTTCAGAAATAATACCTAAAGTACCCTTGTGAAATTAACTCTCATACTGCATCCAGAAGGATCCAGCCTGAACTGTGAAGATCAGATTGTCTTAATAAACACAAGGGATCTTTCTGAGGACATCTCCTCAGAGGCATCCTCAGCCCAGACACTGTGGTACAGGAACTGTGGGAACCCTTGTTAGCAACTATAAGGGCAGCTCTCTATCCCCCCTTTCTGTAGTCACACCAGGATTACCACTGTTGTCACTACTTTTACTGTAAACTCCTGCTACTCTCTGTCATTAAAATCATTTATTCCCTCTGATACAGAAAATGTACTGCTATTTTAAAACGTTTAAATTTAGTTATTTAATTTATATTTTTTAATCCTCTGTGATTTTTTTTTTTTTTTTTTTTTTAGCTAGTACTCATCAGACTGCCCTAACCCTATAGGATCAAATCTGAACCCTTGGGCTAGTTACTTGACCGCTCTGATATCCCAATGTCCTCATACATAAAATGGGGCCAGTAATACTACATATTTTATAAAGATGCTGACAGGATTAAACGAAATAATGGATCTAAAGTTCTAGGCAGAGTGGAGGCCACAGTAAAGATCAGATAAATGTGAGTTATCATAGTAATTTATGAATTGAACACTGTATGCTCTGGGTATGACTAATGCCTTATTAAAATAAAAGCAGTAATTTAAAAGACACTCTGAGAGAAACCCTTTAAAAGGAATGACTAAAGATTGTTTTTCTTACTATTTACTTAAATTATATACTATGGCACACAGATCTCAACAAACAACACTAGCTTCTAGTTCTTTCCCATTGAAATTATATATTAGGATATACTGAAAATATATGGTAGGGAGTCTGCAGTAATGATAACCAAGAGACTTGGACTGTAGTTCCAGGTCTGGTACCATCTACATGACCTTGAGCAAATTACCCTAACTCTATAAAGTGAGGGTGGTAGCTTAGAATATTTCAGAATCTCAAAGCCTCTTATTTCATGACTTTTTTAAAGGAAAAAATTGGTTATTAGTTAAGATTTATGCCTATTAATATTCCCCTAAATATCCACAATGGATTTTGACCCAAGAAATCTAAATACATTTGACACAGTCAGAAACCACCATAGGGACAGAAGACAAATTCCTGGGGCCTTAACCTGCTACTCATTAAAAGCAAGATTTGTGTTTTCTTCTGAGGCATTCAGGGACTTGAAAGCAGTTTTTGCTAAAAAATAAACAAACAAACAAACAATGACTCTTCTCTTGGGCCTGGATGCTTAATAGGTAAATAAAAGTAGAATGAGGATTAACCTTCATTTTGTAAAACTGGGTCAAATTCCTTCTCAGCTCTGCAATAATCATGTTGGCAAACAAGGGTTTTGGGTTTTTAAATTTGGTTTGTTTGGGGTTGGTTTTGTTTTGTTCTGTTTTTTAGTGCTGGGGATGGAACTCAGGGCCTGCTTTGCATCCAACACTGAGCTACATCCTCAGCCCCAAACAAGGTTTATTATCCCCAATCTACCTAGCCTATCCTGCTTCAAGACTGAGGATACAAAAAGATGAGGGAGATTTACAGGAACATTCAGCTACACCCAGAAATCTCCACTGCCCTAAACCTAGTCACCTTGGATCCCAGTAGAGCCTCAGATGTCTGAGACTGCCCCAACAAAGACAATAATTTCCCTTCAAACCATGAGGATTCCTCCAGAGCGAAGAAACCAGGACTGAGACAAAGATCAACTAGACCTCAACCCATTATAGCACCCCACACAATTAGTCCCTTTTCTTCATTAATGGGCCAGTCTGATCCACCTCTTCAAATCTGCACCCTGAATTTCCTACAACTAAAGCCCTTTCTGAATTTTCTCTTAGTTTCCTTTGTTAGGGAACAGGCTTGACTTTTTTTTTGTACCAAGGATCAAACTTGGGACATTTTAGAGGCAGATGGTGGAACCACTGAACTAAATCCCTGGCCCCAGGACTGACTTTTATCAAGAGCCGAGCACCACTCCCTTCATTTTTTCTTTCTAATTAAAGCTTTTTTCCTGTAAATTTGTGCTGAATTCCTCAGTTTTAATTTCCATTATCACTGAAGCAAGGATCCACACTAGCCAGTGACACATTTAACTCTTTTATTTTACGAACTCTATATTTAAAATGTAGAAATAACATTGGAATTGTAAATTAAGAACAGATTTAAACACTAAGGAGAAGGAAACACAATCAAGGGAAAACTGTAATTCATGGACAGAGCCACAGGGGAGTAAGTCAATGTTAAATGAACCAAAACCAACAACAATCTCATAAAATCATGCATCCTACCAACCACCAAACAAATGCCAAAAAGAATTCCAGTAGGAGCCGGGGACTGCCTCACAAGCACAAGGTCCCGAGTACCAAAAAAAAAGAATCCCAGTAAAAAATGTTTTAATGCCAGGAGAGCATAGTGGTACGTACCTGTAATCCCACCACTACGGAGGCTGAGGCAGATGGAGTGCCATGAATGCAAGGTCAGCCTGAACTATATAAGACCCTGTCTTCAAATTTTAAAAAAAGTTTTAAATAAGTAAATCATAGTACAGTAGACTAAGCCTATACTGAATTATTTAACATACAGTTTTCTAATTTTTTTTTATCATATAACATACATTCAGAGCCTGGGATTTAGCTCAGTGGTTTCGCCGCCTGCTGCGCAAGCGCAAAGAACCAAGTTCAATCCCCGGTACCAAAAAGAAAAAAATACATACATTCAGAAAGTACGTTTTAAAGGTAGGCTTGGAGTGAGACTCCATTAAGAAAGTTAAGGACAATTCAGAGGGACAGTCTGAGCTTTGTTATGTCCAAAACACTGCACATATGGAAAAAGGAGAGAGAAGCCAGAGTAAGGTTTTTCTAGTGTGTAACTCTTAGGCTGAATCCACCGGCAAGAATTCAGTACTGCTCAAAAACTTCAATGCCTACGGTCTGACTAAGGAGACATAATTTTAAAATATTTATTTAGAGGTTGGGGATTTAACTCATTGGTAGAATGCTTGCCTAGGAAGCACAAGGCCCTGGGTTAAGACCCCAGCACCAAAAAAGAAAGAAAGAAAGAAAGAAAAGTTTTAAATATTTATTCTTTATTGTAACAGTATTTTCTTATTTTTAAAGACATTTTATTTTGTGTCTAAAATTGGGGTGTGAGTATCGACTGTTTCATACATGTAATACAGTAGTTACAAATTATACAAATTATGACAGAGTGAGGAAAGATGACCTTCATATCTACCTCTTCTCTACTTCCACCTCTAGCCTGGAGAAAGAAGACTGCACCCTACTGTTCTCTCTACTCCAGGTACACATTCCCCTTTAAAAGCCTCTGCCCATGGAAGAAATGAGCAGCACCTGTTTGATTTCACTCTCTTCCCCTTACAAGACCCTTTCTGCCTGGCCACAAGGTGAAGGCTTGGAGATGAAGCCACAGGAGGAAGGCTGTACCCATCAGCCATGCCCAAGTAGCCCTTTAGTCAGGAACAAGGAAGTGATGGTGAGCAGAACCAATGCAGCTCCAATAAAGAATTAAGTCCAAGTCACAATGCAGTAGTGTGGAAGAAAAGCTGAGTGGGAAAGAAAAGATGAAAAAAAAAAAAACTTGTTGGAAGATAAGTTAGGCAGAACTCTTGAAGACACTGGCATAGGAAAAGACTTTATGAACAAAACCTCAGCAGCACGGGAACTAGCAGAAAGAATCAACAACTGGGATCTCATCTTATTCAAAAGCTTCTGCACTGCAAAAGAAACCACCAACAGAGCTAACAGACAACCTTCAATGTGGGAAAAAAATTTTAACAGCTGTACCTCAGACAAAGGACTACTACCTAGAATATATAAAGAACTGAAAAAAATCAGACGCCCCAAATTCAAAGACCCAATTCAAAAATGGGTATCTGAAATGAACGGACATTTCTCAGACAAAGAAGTAAAAGCAGCAAATAAATATATGAAAAAATGTTCAATATCACTGGTCATTCGAGAGATGCAGATGAAAACAGCACGGAGATTCCACCTCACCCCACAAAGAATGGCTGCTATCAAGAAATCAACCAGTAACAAATGCTGGTGGGGGTGTGGGGAGAAAGGAACCCTTCTCCATTGTTGGTGGGAGTGCAGACTGGTGCAACCACTGTGGAAATCAGTATAGAGATACCTCAAAGAACTAGGACTGGAGGTCCCATTTGACCCAGCTATTCCTCTACTAGGTATCTTCCCAAAAGAATTAAAAGAATCATACCACAGTGATATATGCACACCCATGTTTATAGAGGCACAGTTTGTAATAACTAAAGCTTGGAAACAGCCCAAGTGCCCATCAACTGGAAACTGGATAAAGATGTGTTTTTTTTATAAAATGGAGTACTACTCAGCCATAAAGAATGAAAAACTAGAGTCATTTATAGCTAAATGGATGCATATTGAGGCCATACTGTCAAGTGAAATAAATAGGACACACGTGTAAATACCAAATAGTTTCTCTAGTATGAGAAACTGAAAGTGTAAATAAGGGTTAAAATGATTAAAATGAATAACTGATAATTTGAAATAGAAGGAAAAGTCCAAAGGAGTAGGGGTGATGGGAGGGGAAGGGGAAAGGAAAAATTATGAGAAAAGAAAAAAAAATGGAAATGAAGTCTATGTAAATAGGGAAGGGTGGAGGGGGTGAAGGGTGCACAGGTAATGGGGAAAAAATAAGAACCAAGATACATCATGTACAGGTGCAAGCACCCAATGACAAATGTAAACGTATTGTATACCTAAAATGTACAAATAAAAGAACTTAAGAAAAAAAAAAATTTGGCTTTGCAAAGGGGTAAGAGTCTGAGTAATGAAGAGGCTAAGACATTTTAATGATGTTGCTATGGTCATTTAAATATGAAGGCAAGCAACCTGGAGAGCACCAGCTTGCCAATAAAGAAGGCCTCACTGCACAACACTAGCACAATACAAGCACATTGGATTTCTCAATTACCCTAAGGCTGGAAAGGAGGAAGAAACTGTGACTAAAGAAGGAAGCAACTTGCCCAACTTGCCCAAAGTCTGAGCTCTTTCCACTAAACCACAACTACTAATAGGATGCTAGGGGAAACTGAGTTAGTCATCAATAACAACACCTCAAAAGACCACTAAACAACTGTGCTAGCTTTTTACTGCTATGACCAAACACCTGAAAAAACAATTTACAGGCAGGAAAGATTTATTTCAGCTCCTGATTTCAGATGTTTCAGTGCATGATCACCTGGCTCCAAGGCAGAAATACCACAGTACAAGGGCATGGTGGTAGAAAGTTGCTCATTTCAGGGCAGTAAGGGAGGAGACAGAGTGAGAGTCAGAGAGGAAGGGGCCAGGGACAAATTCTATCCTTGAAAGTCACACCCCCAAAGACCTACTTCCTGCAACTGGGCCCTACCTCCTAACAGCCCATTAAGCTATGAACTTATCCACTGACGGAGTTAGTTCCAGGTTAGCACTCTTACAGTCTAATCATCTTCTGAAAGCCCCACCTCCAAACACATTAGACTTTTGGGGGTAGAAGGAATGGGAACTGAATCCAGGGTCTTCACACTGAACTATATCCTCAGTCTTTTTTTTAATTCGGGGTCTTGCTAATTCTCTAAATTGCCACAGCTAGGGCATAAAACTCTATTTCCACTTGTTTTAGCCACAGAAAAGCCCATTCACACTGATTTTGGATTTCTCTCAATTACTCTCTGTAAGATTTAACACAAGGAAGTATTTAGAAACAATGAGAAGCTCTCTGAATTTTCCAAACATAGAACCATGTAACTATTTTTCAAAAAGTAATAGTATGAGGGCCGGGGATTTAGCTCAGTGCTTCCGGCACCTGCCTTGCAAGCGCAAAGTCCCTAGTTCAATCCCCGGTACCCCCCCCCCAAAAGTAATAGTATGAACAATCTCATACTACACCAAGAGTTCTAAAACCCATTTCTGGAGATTCTCTCTTCAATCCAAGTCAGTGAAAAGGCAGTTAAACTACTGACAATTCTTAACATTCCAGACAAGTAACAGAGCTGGAAAAGGACGGCCTGAAAGAATTTCTGGCTTCAGTACACAAATGACTTCTTCAAATTTAGTCCAAAACAAATTGGTTCCCAAATTTCAAACTGCCAGGATGCAAGAAATGCTGAGTCTCCTCTGGCCAATCCCTCCTCATCCAAGATTTCTGAATATTTATTTTTTTAAAACAATGTTTATTCAAGACCCCTTCAAACTATGGCTTTATACTGACACTTTTGGCAGGCAGCTACAAACTTACACAATAGGGTATTCACAGAATTAACTGTCAACCATATTTTAATTAAAAACATCTGTTTCTACATTTGTGACAATTTCTGATCCAAAATATAAAATGAAACACTTTCTTTTGTATTTCACTAATAATTCAAATGTAGCAATGTAAACACACACACACATATACAGCAATGTAAAAAATCCTTTTCTAAATAGCTTAAAATTTTAGACTTGAGAATTTCTCTGACATTGGCACAAAGGAAGTCCTACATTAAACAAATTAAAACAGATTAAATTCAAAATCAGTTTAGTAAGAAAATACTTTTTCAACAAGCATTTCCTTGGTTAGGTTAAAAAACAAATGAATTTAAAATGCGATAGAGTTGTACAAAGCAGTGGTACTCAAGAAGGGAAAGGGCAATTTTGCACAACAGGGAACATTTGGCATTGTAAGTAGGCATTTTTGGTAGTCACAACTAGGCAAGAGGAAGGAACTACTGGGCCAGGATGTAGTTCAGTGGCGCTCCACCTGCCTAGCAAGCACAAGGTCCTGAGTTCGATCCCCGATACCTCCCTCACACAAAAAAAGAGGAAGGAACTACTGAGTGCGAAAAAGGCCAGGGATGCCACTAAACATCCTATAATACAAAGGAAGACTCCCCCTCAAAAAAAGGAATTATATGGCCTAAAATAATGACAGTGTGGGCTGGAGGTGTGGGTAAGTGGTAGAGGTCATGTTTAGCATATACAAGGCCATGGATTTAATACTCAGTACCATGAAGAATAAATTAATAAATAACAATAGAATGGAGGCTCCGAAACCTTGAAATAAGAAGAGTTGTTTAAACTAGCAAGAAAGGTTCATCTTTCTGTATCGTATCATAGAGTCTCATCTGTAGAATCTATTGAGCTGCAAAAGCCATAGCACTGGTAGCCAGCAGAGGTGAAACCCAAAGGAATGTCTATGCACAGGGCTTGTTACTTCCCCAGATTTCCAACCTATTTCCTAGGAAAGGCTAGATAGCTAAAGGAAGGGAATTCTGATATATAGGATAAAATCTGAGAAGGAACCATTAAGGCCTCATGGCTTATCTATCCCCTCTCCCCTGCAGTCCCCAGCTGGCCCAGCTCAGGGTAAAAGCCCCAAACGGATTTCAAAATCCACTGTTCTGTCTTCTGAAACCTCACTGGCAAGAGGTTAGGAGAGAAACTAAACCCTGGGAGCCTGCTCTATGCTGATGGTTGACTGCAGTCCTGGGAATTTCATGTACATCATTTCATTCAGTCCTCTGTTACCCTTAGACATAAATGTTATTATCAGATCTACTGTAAAAATGGTGAAGCCAAAACTTCCACAGCTGGCAAATGCTAAAGTAAAACAGGGGTCTGTAATGGCCAACATCCAAAAGCCATGCCTATTTCCCACAGGTGGGTCACTCCAGGTTTTCTTTCCCATCAAGGAGTAGCCTGGACCATCAGACTATAGAAGGCCTTGGTGTACTCTACCTTCACAAACACTTGTAAATAATGAAGATGATTCTTAAGAGCCCAACTGAAGTTCCAACTGAACCTGCCAGCAGTTCCTCCTTGACCCCAGTACCCTGCAAACCTATCCTGGGCTCTTTGTATGTCAAAGAAGAGGTCTAAAAGGACAACCACTACAGTCTCCTGAAACTTTCCCTGCCTTCAATCCTTCCTCATCTGAACTGCTCCTCCACACTGTATTAAGACATTTCCCACCAGGCCATCCTCCTGTCAGATAATATCTCACTGCCCAAGGTCAAGCACCTTAGTAAAGATCCACAGTCCTTCATATCACAATTCCAATCTACCTTCTCCATGTCAGCTTTTCATTACTATGACAAAAATCCCTGGGAAAGTCAACTCAATTAAAGGCAGAAAGGTTTAATTCGGCTCATGGCTTCAGAGGTTTTAGTCCATGATCAGCTAGCTCCAGTGCTTTTGGGCCAGTGGTGAGACAGAAACATCATGATAGAAGAGCATGCCAGAGAAAGCTGCTCACCTCATGGCAGACAGAAAGCAGAAAGCAAGAGAGAGAATGAATGAGAGAAACAGAGAGACAGAGAGACAGACAGACAGACACACACACACACACACACACACAGATGGCCTGTGCTGGTGGATTTCCTCCTCTTTCAACTTTTGTTCCATCCAGGTCCCATCCTATTGGATGACGCCAGCCATTCAGGGTAGTCTCCTCCATCAGGCTGCTGTCCCACCTGCCAACCCAACTGTCTCTGGAACCACCCTGAACTATTAAAAGTAACCATATCACCCACTTCATTTCCCATTTCATTACATACATGCATAGCCACTCACTTTTAAATACCCTCACTTTTAAATACCCACACTTTTGCACCTACTACCTCCTCTTCCTGAAAGTCCTTTACCATCTTCTTGCCAGAGAAATAACTGCACACAGGTCACTTCAGGATTCAGCTCCAATGTCATTTGCTTAGTGACATTTTTCTGGCTCTCCAGACAGTCGGCCCTTCCTCTCTCCTACTTCTCTGGCACAGTTCTGCCACAACACTCACCTTACCTCATTGTATCCTCTGTGTAATATTTAAAGTACAGACAAAAAAGGCATTTGCTGCCTATCTGAAATGCAAATTTCATTGGACATCCAGAATTCTACCTGGCAATCCTAGGTCTGGCACAAAACAGAATCACAGTAAGAAAGAAAGGAAAGCCACTGGTTAGAGAAGGGAGAAGTCAGAACACAAGAATAATACACAGTGAGCCAGCCAACAGTAAGAAAGATGGGCAGAAGTTTTCTGCTATAAGCAGTATTAAATATTCAGCTTCAACATTTCTGCTTGACAGACAGTCCTCAACAATATCACTTGATCTAGAATTTCAAAGCCACTCTCTGGGACTCCCACCCACACTTAAGCTAAGAACAGCAGGTCTGTTTCTCATATTAAACCAGCTACCCTATGGCTGGTCAATTTGCCTGGACCTCCAATTGATGTATCATTCTCCAATCCCAAAGTCCTTCACCCTTCGTAGCTAACCTTGGCCTCTGTTATGGTTATATCTAGATGACCCCTGCAAACCCTCATGGAGTCATAGGCTGGGAGTTTCAAAGGTGGCTGGGTCAGGGTGTGTGATGCTGGGATGAAGGGTGCCCTACCTTAGGTGTGGGTGGCACCATCAAAAAGGTGGGTACCCCATATGAAATATAAACTTGCTTGCTTGCTGCGGCTGCTTCACTACGTTGTTGCTTACTGCCTTCTGTCTGCCCTGTCACACCATGGACTCTTTCTTCAGTGCAATGCCCCTCTGCCATGCCACCCTGCCTTGAAGCCAACTGACTATGGAATGAAACCTCTACAAACTATAAGCTAAATAAACCTTTCCTCCTTTAACTTGAGGGTGTCAAGTATTTTGTCTCAGCAATGAGAAAAGTAATTAAGACAGCCCCTCTCCCCCACATCCCACCCCAAACCACTCCACCCCACTCCCACTGAGTACAGCTATAAGGACCTATATCTTCCAAAATCCACAACCACACCCAGTTCCCTCCTCATGAAAAGTTCTGTAAAATTGAGTTTAACTCTTCTAAGACTTACCAATAGACTCTCGGGTGGCAGATGTAAATAGGCTTCTCTTAGGCCTCTCTCAGAATGCATATCCCTATATAGGAGACAAGTAGGTTGGTGCTTTTAAAATATCACTTAAAATCTATATGGAGACTACAACCAACAGGCTGAGAAACAGACAAAATCAAAGCTATGATGTGATGATCCTAAAACACTGCTGAAAAGTACAAATCAGAAGTAAATCTAAGCTCTTACGAAACAGGTCAGTTAGTCACTCACTAAACAGCTCAAAACCTAATTGTCATAGACATTCTATTACTTAGAACCATTCACTGCTTAGCGGCAGGATGAGGCTGTAAGAGGGAAAAACAGAAAATTGATGGGAAGCACTTCCTTCTAAGTCAAAGTGTCACGGTCCACACGTCCTTGTTAAAATGTTGAAATATCATTGTACTGATTTGCCACTGCTATTTAGGGTAAGCTTTACTGTCTTTACTGTGTGAAAGAATGCCATCACAAGTTCATGTAATATAGCTCAATGACCTTCAGTTTCAACATCATGAAATCAATCAGGTATTAAGAAAACAATAAAATAAATCCTTCTTCCCTATGCTTTATCCTAATTTAACAAAAATAAACTTTTAGCACAATATTACACAAGTAACATCTGAATTTCAATAAAATAGTACTGATAGCAGATATTATGAACACACTACCATAGAAACTTCACAACTTTCCCCCAATTTATTAGATGAAATCTTCAAAAATCTATGCCCTTAAAACTATTTTCTAGCCAGGTGTGGTGGTGCATGCCTGTAGTCCCAGCACTTATCACTCAGGAGGCCAAGGTGGGAAGAATGCTTGAACCCAGGAGTTCAAGACCCTGTCTGAGAAAAAAAGGAGAGGGAGGGAGAGAGGAAGAGGGAGTCAAACAAGGAAAGAAAAACAATTATTTCTAAGGACTTCAGAACACAAAATCAAAAGTTGTTTTTAAAAGAACAGTGTCAGAAATGTCCTGGGTTATATCATACAACATACAGCATATGACATAAGGCAGAACTCTGAACAGCAGTCGACTGGGACACTGGCTAGCATGTTCTCAAGAATTTACAAACTCAGTGGAAAGAACTGATTGTAGCTGGGTAGAATTCGTGTTCAAATGCCAATTCCACTGACTAGTTATGTGGCTCTCAGCATATTACTTCATATTTCTCATCTGTAAGTGGAAAGAAATACCACATAGGAGGCTTCAGGAACCACATCAGACAATGTGTCTCAGCTTACAAAGAAAAGCTCAGCACACGGAAGTACAGTTAAGTGTTGGTCTCCTTTCTTCCCCACTAAATCCAGCAAGACAAATTTCTCTCCATCATAAATTTAATTCTTACTACTTCTTTCTGTCTCCTCATGGTACTAGCAGAAACACAACTCTCCCTTCTATTCTCTAATTTACACAAAGAAGCCTCAGGGATTATTCCAGGCAACTAAAAACTTCCAATTTAACTGTCACTCTCTCCCAATCTTCACTACCATCCATGGCTTGGATCAGTGCTATACTCTAATGCAACACAACTTTCCCTTACTATCCTCTGTCTTCCTCATTCAGTCAGCCCCAAATTTACACTTATCTTTCCTTTGCCAATCCTGGTGTCTGTCTATCCCTTTTTCTTTCTGTCCACTTCCTCCACATTGCTTGACTCCCTCCACTGGCCTTTGAGCACATTTCTCTGACACAGGTATTTCCGATTCTGAGTTCTTTCAAACTGTCCTTCTTTTGAGCTATTGCTTTTCTTGTGTTTTTGAACTACTGCTTTTTTAAATAAGATGGCATAATAGCACTGTGGTTGAGTTTTCTTTAAAAATTCTTTATTAATTAGGAAACAATAAAAAGATCTTTGAAAAATTCTCAAATTCTTGAAAACTAACATACTTACAAATAATCTATGCCAGGTGTGGTGGCACACACCTGTAATCCTAGCACTCTATAGGGGTTGAGACAGGAGGATCACCATGAGTTTGAGGCCAGCCTGGGCTACATAATGAGTTCAAGGGGGCCGGGGATTTAGCTCAGTGGTTCCGCCGCCTGCTGCGCAAGCGCAAGGACCCAAGTTCGATCCCCAGTACTAAAAAAAAAAAAAACCAACTATGAGTCAAAGAAGAAATCATTTTGTACACAGGGAGGGGAAAGGGCTTGAGGAGTGGAATGGAATAAGCTAAAATAAAATTTATTAATTACAAAACATTTTTTTTAAAAAAAGAAGAAATCATATGGGAAATTAGCCAGACACAGTGAGTAGGAATCAGTAGTACTTCGGAGATGAAGGCAGGAGGACAGGTTGAACCCAGGAGTTTGAGGCCATCCTGGGCAATATACCATGAATACCATATGAAACAGAAAAGCTTAGTAGCAATCCTTCTAGATTTCTACCAATATTCTGATCATGACCACTTAATTCCTAATATTTAAGCTCTCTCTTCAGCTCTTGTCTTCTGTGCACTCACTAATGCTCCATTCACAGAAATCTAAATTTTCTCTAACCTGTTCCTCCAAATTCTTCCAGCCCCTGCCCATTATCCAGTTCTAAAACTGTTTCCATGTTTTCAGGTATTTTTAATATCATGAGTACATACCACTTCCTAGGAACCAATTTTTTATTCTAGTTTGTTTTGTGCTACTATAACAGAGTATCTTAGACTGGATAATGTATAAACATCAGAAATTTATTCAGCATACAATTCTGGAGATAGGGAAGTCCATGATTGAGGAGCCAAATTTGGCAAGGGCTTTCGTGATGCAACGCCCCATGATAAAAGGTGGAAGGGTAAGGCAATACAAGCCAGAAAAAAAGAGATCCAACTCACGGCCTCAAGCTCTGTTTTAATTGGCATTAATCTATTTGTGAGAGTAGAGTTCTCATTCATTACCTAAACATCACCCAGAGGCTCCATCTCTCAACACTGTAGCAATTAATACAGATAGGGGGCTGCTTCCTTCCACTTGCTACAGGACCACTGTGTAGGGAAAAATGAAATCTAATATGGCTACACTTCTTCAGATGGGAGCTGGGGGGAGGGGGTCCAATGTACATTAAGTACAAGTCAGCAAGATTTCAGTGAAGGCACAGCTCCTCCGTCTCAGTGTAAATACTGATATAATCAAGGTCAATGCTGGCCAATGTAAATAACATGACCAAGGCCATTACTGGCATGTAGCCACTACTATGTAGACCCCTGAATATAAGCTGGACTGCCATGAGGGCTGGAAGACAGGCTAGGGGCTTGAGAGACAGCTGTGTCTCTTCTCTAGTGAACCTCCCCAGTCTGTACTGGTGACAAGACACACTCCTCTCCACTCACCTGAACCTAGGCAACATGTCAAGTCCAACCCCCAACCCTTGACCCAAGGCTTACTACACAGTGACCAAGATAAGGGGAATAAAGAGCCCCAACCCTGCCCTGGAAAATTCCAAACTTCCAAACCAACACATGTGAGCACCAGACCTCCCTGCATAACCTGGTATAAGCTTTCTTCCCCTGGGCTCATTTCCCCACTAAAGTTCATATAGATTCATAAAATTCATATAGATTCATATAGTTCATAAAGTGTGCATATAGACTACATCTTATGCATACAATCACAACAGAGTGAACTATGGGAAAGGACAAGGGCAATAAACACGGTTAACTCGACTCAGCACCCTGTCAATCATGCTCTGCAAGACCCCCATGGGAGGTGTCCAAAAGAGGGTGCAACATTTAAGTCCCTACACTCCATGCCTTTTGCACTCATGCCATTTTTCTTCTGCCAGTACAAGCCTGCTCATTCTGAGGAAACCATCACCTTAATAAACTGTGCTGCTGCCTTCTTGCCAGCCACACATCTCCTACATCTGTCACGCACAAGAACCTGGACGACTAAGTTTCTAACACATGCTTTTTTGTAGGACATATTCAAACCCCTGCATGCTTCCAGAAAACTAAAGAGTATTTTCTGGTTCAGTCTATGAAGCTGCCATTACTCTGACAGCCAAATCTGACAAAGATATTTTAAAAAAACAAAGAAAAACAAAACCCTACACATCAATATTTCTCATGAAAATAAATGTAAAAGTTTAAAACCAAACTTTAGCAAACTGGGGACTGTGGATTATATCTCCAGTTAAAAGACATATTGCCATTAATTCTCCTCAAAAACATCCTCCTAGCTTCAAACACTTACTCCCTTTTTCTTGCCACTTTATGAAGCAATTCTGAAGTTTTGTGTCTTCAGTTGCACTGTTATGGCCGTCTGGACATCCTGAAGTGATTCAAAACCTCTCATGGTCATTTTGACTTTTGGGTTGAGATGTAAGTTGCACAGAGCCAGATCCATTGAATAAGGTGGATAAGGACACACTGAATATTTTTATGTGACTAAAACTGCCAGGACATCAAGGCTGCCACAAAAAGACACTCATAAAAGAGGACCTCCAGAATTGCTTCAGAAAGTGGCAACGATGATGGGATAAGTATGTTTGAAGTGAGGCAATGTGTCTTTTATGGTTAATTATCCTTTAAATTAATTTAAGCATTCACTGTGTTTTTTTTAATCACACCTTGTACATAAGCCAGATGCTCTGGAGATGCTGTCCTTATGTTCAAGGGCTGACTGATGACTTTCTATTCACTTCCAATTTTTTAAAGCAGGTTGGCAGGCTAGAAGCTAGAATGCAGAGAGCATATGATGTAGACAGAGCATTAAAAACATTCCTTAAGTAACCCATGAGGTTAATGTGACAGTCTCCTTGAGATAAGAGGTTACGGCATGAGAAAAGCTGATTGGGGATTTTATTCTGAAAGTGACTGTTTCTACAAAGCAGGTTAGAGTTGGAGAAGAAATCCAATGCAGCACCCACTACATGTGAGAGTGTTTAATCAGGAGCCATTTGGGGAAGGGGTAAATTATTTAAGACTGAGCTACAGAACAACTACACTTCAGAATTTCTGGGGTCACTCTACCACAATGACTGGGTGGGAGATAGCTATAAGAGGCAGTCACAGAGAGGGCATGGGCTAGAAACAGCCCCCAAGCAGTTTAAGCTCAGGACAGGGAAGACAAAGGAGTCCTGCCATCCAAGCTGAGAAGTCAGGCTGGCCTTGTGTGGCTTACAGAGGGTGCTCTGAAATAAATGTAATACATCACATAAACAGAAGCAAAGACAAAAATCATATTATCAGGCTGGGCATAGTTGCTCATGCATGTAATCCCAGCACTCAGGAGGCTGAGACAGAAGGATCACTGAGCTCGAAGCCAGCCTGGGCTTCATAAAGAGTTCAAGGCCAGTTTGAACTACAATAGCGAGACATTACCTCAAAAAATAAAAAATTAAAAAAACACATTATGATCTCAATAGATGCAGAAAAAGACTTTAACAAAATCCAACATCCATTTATGATAAAAACCCTGACACATTCCTCATATAACTAGAGGAAACAATCCTAAAATTCATATGAAACCAGAAATGACCCATAATAGCAAAACCAATCCTCAGCAACAAGAGCAAAGTGGAAGTATCACAATCCTGGATTTTGCCAGTAATCCCAGCACTCAGGAGGCTGAGGCAGGCGGACTGCCCTGAATTTGAGGCCATCCTGGGCTATACAGTGAGTTTAAGGCCAGCCTGGACTATATAACAATACTTTGCCTCAAAAAAAAAAAATACTGGATTTCAAATAATATTACAAAGCTACAGTAATTAAAAAAACAAAACAGTACAGTACTAAAACCCCAGGTACCTTCAGTCATCTCATTTTTGACAAAGGGGCCTAAAAACTTGCTGGAGGAAAATAGCCTCTTTAACAAATGGTGCTGGCCAAACTGGAAATACACACGCAGAAGACTAAACCTAGAACCCTATATCTCACCCTGTCCTAAAATCCAATGAAAATGGATCAAATATCTAGCTATTAAAACAGAAACAATCTCCTGGAAGATAAAACACGTAAAACTGTTGAAGATATAGACACAGGCAAGGACATTCTAAACCAAACCCCAACTGCACAAGAAATAACATCAATAATCAACAAATGGGATTGTATCAAATTAAAAAACTTTTGTGGGCCAGACATTTAGCTCAGTGGTGACATGGCTGCCTTGCAAGCACAAGGTCCTGAGTTCGATCCCCAGCAGGCGGATTTGCACAGCAAAGAATATAACCAACAGAGTGAAGAGACAATCTACAGAACGGGGGAAAAATTCTATCTTTCCTGAAAAAGTTACAGATATCATATTACAATGAATATCCATGTTTAAGGCAGTACAATTTCTAATAGTTAAATCTTAGAAGTGGCCTATATGTCCATCAACAGAATAAAGAAAATTTGGTATTTATATACAGTGGAGTACTACTCTATTATAAAGGATAAACTTGAGTCATTTGTAGGGAAACGGATACACCAGAATGTAAAGGGAAATAAAGCAGACACATAAGCTTAAATGTCGCATGGTTTCTCTCATATAAGAAACCCAAGATAAAATGAAGAACAAAATAAAAGATTTTAGAAAACAGGAGACAGATCTTTGGCAAATGGAAAAGGATCAAAAGATGGAGGGAAAAGGGACAGAAGAGAGTGAAAAGGAACATAAAAAGGATTAAGATGTTATGTACATGCACAAACTCCCCACAATGAATGTAATCATATTTGTGGCAAACATGTACTAAAAAAATTTTTTAAATAAAAATAAAAATGAATAAGAAAGAATGAGATGTTGGGAAATGGGAAGAAAGTGTTCCAATGGGAAGGGGAACAAGGGAGGAGGGAGGAAGAAAGGAAGGAAGGGACAAGAAAAAAAGTGAAAATAGAAGGAAAAAATGGAAACAATGCTTTTGTACATAGGGAGGGGAGGGGAGGGGGTTTGAGGGGGGATAGGATAAAATAAAATAAAATTTATTAATAAAAAAAAGAAAGAATGAGAAACAGAATAGGGGCTGTTATTATAGTTCGGAGGTAGAGCCCTTGTTTAGAATGTATGAAGCCTTGGGTTCAATCTCTAGGCAAGGCAAAAACAACAAAAGAAAACTAGAATGTATCTCTGTAACTGAAATCACACACAGGAAACCCTGAGCTTTTGAGGATACAGTGTTTTCATCTTCTCCAATTTACAGTGGCAACTAGGAGAGGAAGTAGATTTTAGAAATATGTAGATGTAGGCTGGGGATTTAGCTCAGTGGTGCCGCTGCCTGCCTCCCAAGAGCAAGGTCCTAAGTACGATCCCCAGTACCAAAAAAGAAAGAAAGAAATATGTAGATGCTATTTAAGGTCAGGATTTGATCTTACTGTCCATTAGATTCCAGGAAGAGGCAGAATGTTTGAAAAAGTACTCTAGAAGACCTGGATCTGTGAGACCATGTGAGAGTTTGGGCTCACCATAAATGTGCTGTGTCCCTACAGCATAGTAGGACTGCTCTAAAGGTATTAATATAGTCCTGAACTGAAGTAAATCATTTGATTTATGCTGTCTGAATCCACAGACAGGGTCCCTCAGAAAATCTGAGGAGTACTGTGTGCAATTTTAGAATAAGACTATAAGAGAATCTAACAACCAGCCTATCTCCAGTCCACAAGGCTCTGGAAATAACACAAAGACAACTTTCAACTCAATAAGTGAAAATAGCTGTTTTCAATTTTAGAAAGATCCAAAAAACTGGAATAGGGTTAGTGAGTAAAAGCTGGTAAGAAGCAGATTCAAGGGCAGTCAATGTATCAGTCAGTGCTTACCAGAGTAACAGATTTAATGCAAGATATACAATATATAAGAATTTACAAGACTGGCTTACAATGGCTGCCCACAGAGTCAGGTGTGGAAGAGTGCAAAGAGGCTGTCTATGCGCTGGAGAGCCAAAGGATCCAGTCGAAGGCCTGGATCTCAGCATTGTGTCCTGTGTGAGTCTTTATCAGGAGGCCAAGGGGTCTGTGCTGGAAGGCTGAAGAGTCTGCTGGAAGCCAGAAGATGATGTCCAAGGTGAAGGCAAAGACTGGAGCCCTTCCAAAGAAACAGAAGGGAGCCTTCCTTCTTCATTTCCCCTTTATACCATTCAGGTGACAATCCTCCCTAGGGTGTGTTTCCATCTTCAGGAAATCCCTGCAGCCACACTGAGAACTATGCTGATCCAATTTAGTTGAGCATTTCTTACTCAAGTTGACACAATTAGTTAACTATGAATCAATAATAAGAAATGTGCCTATATCAAATGAGTTGCCTTCAAAGTAGCTGGGTCCTCCTCCTCACTCACCAAGAGTATTCTAGGGAAGACTAGGAGGACTGAGCAGCACTGGACATCAGATAAAATGTAAGATTTTTGCAGTATCCTTAGCTGGAATACTCATATATTCACGATGATTTACCTCTAAAGGCTCCAGGCAACAGTAATACAACTCCCTTTACTTTAAAAAGCATCGTATTGGGGGCTAAGGATATATAGCTCAGGGGTAGAGTATTTTCCTAGCATATGAAGGCCCTGGGTTCAATCCCCAGCACTACTAAAAAAAAAGTCATGCTGTATGGTAGTGCACATCTGTAATTCCAGCTACTCAGGAGGGAGACTGAGGCAGGAAAAGCACAAGTTTGAGGTCAGCCTGGGCAATTTAGCTAGACTGTCTGAAACTAAAAAATAAAAAGGGCTGAGGACGTAGCTCAGTGGTAGAACATCCTTGGGTTTGATCCTCAGTATTGGGGTGCGGGGGGGGGGAGACATCAGGGGAACATCATATCATACCTAAGCAAAAAGAATTCTCCTTGATTACCTTCTCACTTTCCTGCTTCCCGTCACCTAAAAGCAACCACTTTTTCAATCTAGTTTCTCCCATAACCTCAAATCTCCTAAACTTACTTCTGATGCAGCCCAGCCTAGAGGCTTGCTTAACAAATATCTAGCCTGGGGGTAAGCTCAGTCATGCTTAGCATGACTTCCATCCCAGCACCAAAAAGAAAAAAAAAACACACAAAAAAACTCCAGGCTTCTGGAGTTTAAAAGAAAGCATATGTACAAAGGACAAACCACTCACTACAATGCAAAATTCATCAAGTATTTGAGAGGGAATGGCTCTTTTTCTTTTTGAGCGTACAACTTACTGAATCTTCACCGGAAAACATGTTTAGTGACTGGTAAATGATACTTCCTCAGAACTCCATCTCCAGTCCCAAGGCACAACTTCTGCTGTTGATCACCTTTTCTTCCTTTTGCAATCTATAATTTGGCAAGCAATTGCAGTATCTACATAGCTTTCTCTATACAACAGTTTGCACAGTCACATGCAACTAGAACAAAAAAACACTGAGGAAAATAAACCTTGGGTGAGAAAGACAGGACATTAGTCTTTAAGCAGAGAATCTCATACTAATTTTGAAAATCCTCCCCCTGGCCTACCACCACAGTATATATTCTTCAATTTTATTTTATTTTTATTTATTTATTTTTTGCTTCTGATTTTGGCCAGGCCTTGGACACACTCTACCACTGAGCTAAACGTGACTTTTCATTTTTCAATTTTTACTTCCAGATTTTAAAAATTAGGAATAGTATTAAAAAAATTATAAATTACACATTTATATGGTACTTTACTGAAGCTGTGAGTGAGAGAGTGTGTGTGTGTGTGTGTGTGTGTGTGTGTGTGTTTTACTGGGGATTGAACCCAGGGCCCTTGCACTTAACTATACCCCCCAACCCTTATATTATTTTTCATTTAGAGACAGGGTCTTGCTAAATTACCTAGACTGCGCTGGAATTTGTCATCCTCCCGCTTCAGCCTCCCAGGTTGCTGGGATTACAGGCATACACCATCACATCTGGCTCTTGTTACTTTATTATTAAAGATTAAAAAAAAAATGGAAGGACCAGGCATGGTAGAACATGGCTATATGATCCCAGCACTCTGGGAAAGTGAGGCAGGAGAATCCCAAGTTTGAGTTCTGCCTGGGCAATTTAGTGGGACTCTGTCTCAAAAAATAAAAAAGGCTGAGAAAGTAGCTCAGTGCAAAGGCCCTAGGGGTTCAATCCTCCTAGTACCAAAGGGGGGGGGGGCATAAGGAAATTCCAAAGGTAAAAAAAATGAACAATTGAACAAAAATACCAGCCAGGCATGATGGAACATGCCTGTAATTCCAGCACTCTGGAAGTCTGAAATATAAGGATCTTGATTTAGAACCAAGCCTGGGCCACTTAGTGAGGTCTTGTCTCAAATGAAAGGGGCTGGGGATGTAGCTCAGTGCAAAAGCTCTGTGTTCAACCCCCAGGATCCTCCCATCAACCCATTACCTAAAATGATCTTGAACTTGCAGTCTTCCTGCCTCAGCATCCCAGGATGCTGGTATTACAGGCATGTGCCACCATGCCCAGCTCCAAAAGAGATAATTTAATGTAGTAAAATTACAACTCTGAATGGCTTAAGAAAGGGTAGGCATGAAACTAGTTAAGAGAAGAAGTCAAAGAAGTATAGAGGGAGGAGTCAAAGGAATAGGGGCAGAAGAGGTAAGAGGACTCAGATAAGACAAAGTAGAATCAAGTTTAGTCTGCCATCCACCTATGACACTCCACAGTTTGGTTACTATGTGCTAACATGGAAGGCCAGGCCTCCATTCCTGGGCAGACTTTCACACAGGGAACCTAAATGTCAGCATAACCGTAAATACCATTTTCCACAGTCCTATCCAAAGCAACACAAAAATAAACCCACTCCTCTTTCCATGCAAAAAAAGTCTAAATTCACAAGAAAACCTAAATCTTCCACTTTCCAGGCTAAACAGCACTGCAGTTCCTAAACAATATGATGAGCCCATTCTATCATGAAAGGGTGAGCATTCCAGTGAAAGGGAATATGAAGGATTTTTACTCAGAAACCTGGCTCAAGTCCAATCTTGGCCACTCATTACCTCTGTATTCTTAACCTTATTCCCATTTATAAAACAAACCAAAAAATGATAATTGTGCTAAGTGTCTCAATATTTGTTGAGAGATATATATATATATATATATATATATTTTTTTTTTTTTTCTTTTTTGAGACGGGGTCTTGCTATGTAACTCAGCCTGGCCCTGAACTCTATACATAGCCTAGGCTGCCCCTGAACGTGTGGTGACCCTCCTGCCTCAGCCTCCCAAGAGCTGAGATTATGTGTGTGCCACCATGCTTGGCTATTATATTAGTTTTATAAATGAAGTTTGGGAACCCAATCTATCTAAGCACATACATGATGGAGAGAAAACATGAGAAACGAAGGCAAAAGAAATGGTCCAAGAATCCAAATGTGGCTACATAGCATTCTAGTCAACATTTATATTCTATACTAGACCTTCAGAAATACCACTTCAACATAAACTTACAGGCTGCATTTGTTTTTTGTTTTTGGTAGTACTAGACATTGAACCTAGGGCCTTCTCAATGAGTTACATCTCCAGTTCTTATTTTTTATTTTGAGGCACAAAGTTGCTAAATTGCCCAGGCTAGGCTCAAATTCACAATCCTCCCACCTCAGCCTCCCAGAGCATGTGCCATCACAACTGGCTCTTGTATTTAATTTAAAAACAAAGAAAGTAAATAACACAAAGGCCAAAAATATTGTTTTGCAAAAAGAGTACTTTATTCATGGTAGAAAAATTCTAATGTTTAATAAATGATCTGCTTTCCATCCCAATCAAACTGGGTCAAGCTGGGTCCCAGACTGGAGGGTCTGGATGACAGGCCTTTTACCTGAGCTGGCAAGAAGAAAATTGAGTAAATGTGTGCTTAAAATGTACATTTCTAACTTCTTTTCAAAGTCAAAACTTTTTATTATTTGAAGTTTAACTGTATTACTTCCATAGTCAACAGAGAGGCTGTACAGCACAGGCCCAACTAAATAAATCTGCCCTTGTGGAGAAAACATCATTTTTTTCCTCCAGGTCTAACCACTCTAGGTGACCCAGATTATTTTCCCTAAGCATACTGTAAAGTAGGTTTTACTATAGGATATAATCTCAGTGATTAATAGGGCAATTTAGTAGGAACATAAAAGTTCAGACCTGTAAGTTTGGCACATTTCCTAAAAGTACTCTTGGCAACACACATGAGAAACTTTCAATACACATACTTTACTCATTCTTTGTGAAGGATGTCTATTATTAGTTACCCAAATAAAAGGATTTGGACACAATTTTAAAACGTTCAATTTTGTTACCAGGGACTTAAACATTTATCTTTCAAGCTCATCAGTTTACTTCAAAAAAACTCCAGACAGACCCATATTTACCAGCTATTTTCTATTTTTCATTTTATGAAAATGTCTCTGCTTTCATCTGCAAAGGTGATTTTTAATACTACTCATATTGACTACAGCAACTTGTAATACCATTAGGGTAATCCAGTCTTTGATAATTTACATACACTACACAGTCAGCTACCAAAAATTCATACTGCACTGGTGCAACCCTATTCTACCTAATTAATTACTTTCCTGACTTCCAACCGCCAAACTTGCCCCTAACATCAGAAAGTAAATTCTAGGGCCAGGGATTTAGCTCAGTGGTTCCGCCACCTCCCTTGCAAGCACAAGGTCCCAAGTTCACTCCCTGGTACCCAGCCCCTCAAAAAAGTAAATTCTAGCAGCTGCACACAGTGGTACACAGGCAGGTAGTCAGTCCCAGCTTCTGGAAAGGCTGATGAGGCAGGAGGATCACTTGAGCCCCAAAAGTCTGAGGCCAGCCTGGGCAACAGAGTAAGAATACAGTAAAACCCTGTCTCAAAAAAATTTTTTTTAAAAAGTAACAATGGATGTTCTTTTTAGGAGCAAAGTTTGTTGTGTTTTTATCTATCTGTTTTTCTGAGACTGGGTCTGACTACATAGTTCAGGCTGGTCTGAAACTCCCTATATAGCCCAGGCTGGCCTCAAACTTGTGATCCTCTTGCCTCAGCCTCCTGAGTAGTAGGCGAAACAAAGTATTTTTCCCTCTTTAACTTTTCTATCTTCCTTAGGCTATATATGCAGTAGATAAACTTGAAATGTATTATATTAGCCTCTTAAGCCCTTAGTGTCCAAACACATCAAAGAGAGAGAGAGAGAGAACACAAAAGGAAAAAGGGAAGTAATTCATACCAAATGCACCTTACTACCAGAGTTGGGAACAAAGACGATGCCCACTTGGTTTCTCAATGATAAAAATAAAAACAGGAGTCTCCTTCAGGAAATAAGATCTGAATTCAAAGCCAGACCTGGTGGTACATGCATGTAATCCCAGCACTCTTGAGAGGCTAAAGCAGGAGGATCGAAAGTTTAAGCCTAGTTTCAGAAATTTGGAAACTCAGCTAGACTGTGTCTCAAAATAATCAACTTTTTGTTTGTTTGTTTGTTTGTTTTTTGGTACTGGGGATCAAATTCAGGTCCTTGCGCCTGCAAGGCAGGCAGCAGGACCACTGAGCTAAATCCCCGGCCCTGTTGTTTTGTTTTTTGAGACAGTCTCGCTATGTAGTTTAGGCTGGCCTTAACTCTCTATGCAGCCCAGGCTGGCTTCAAACTCATGGTGATCCTCCTGCCTTAGTCCCCCAAGTGCTGGGATTACAGGTGTGTGCTACCATGCTCAACAAAATAGCAAATTTTTTAAAATTTGAAGATGTAGTTCAGTGTGAAAGCCCTAGGTTCAACCCCCCAGAACCAAAAAGGTAAAAACAAAACAAACAAAAAAATCCTCTGAATTCAACACTAAGGTGCCATTAAATAGACTCTGAAAGTTGGTATACACTACTAGGATGTGTCTCATAGAGTACAACTGGAGTGAAATCTCCTTAAGTGGTCGGCTTCATACATGCCAAACACTGTAGCAGTGGCTCAGCATATTCAACAACTTTCAGTCAAGCTGCACATCCTGCTGCACACTACAGGGTCACTGTCTAGTGGAGGTAGCAAACAACTCACAGTGTGCCAAACTGTAAATGTAAAGGATGCTGGACAAGTCTGCAGGAATCTAGAGGACCAGGGAACCCTTCCGGGCAAGGTGATATCTGAGCTGAATTTTCAAGGTGACAATCTGATGAAGTGAGAGAACATTCCAGCAGAGGGAGACAGAGAGAATGAAAAATTTCAAGGGACCAAGAGATGGTCAGCACAGATCAATGAAACACCTACACAGAGATGAGGGAAGAGAGGCCAAACCACAGCCCAGTAATGAAGTATCCTGGGGTCCAAGCTAAGGAGACCTTAGTGCAACCGCAGCGGAAGAGCTGACTGGTTTTAAATGAGAGTGACTGTGAACAGTTTAACAGTTTGAAAAGATACGGTATGACCCATCCTCTGGATTTCACCAAAAAATAAAAAACAATGTAGATATGGGGTAAAGAATAGGAAACATACTGTTAAAAAATTACCACTCTTTTCTCTCACAGATTTCTTTTATAGAATTGCCAAATTATCCTCTAAAAATGGAGAACTCAGAGGAAGCTGAGAGTGGCTGGTCCTTAGAATGTAAAAATTAGCATTACGAAGAATTAAGAGATTTTTATTAAGTTTATTGGTTACATTGTTAGTTTTAATTCAAGAAATTTGAATGTAGCTTTGATACATTTTGATCCGCTGCAGTTTTTTGAGAGTATGATTCTATAACTCAATCTTATTTGGGATTAAAAACAAACCACCATGAATTTTAAAGGCTTCACAGAGACAAGAGATCATCGGTTACATTCACTTTTAAACAGACTGAAGCCATCCCTCCCCCTCAGCATCCACTCCCAAAATTATTTAGGCCAGCCTGCCTGCCTTCCCTCCTTTCTTTTCAATACTGGGAATGGCCTTGAACTTCTGGGCTCAAGCAATCCTCCCACCTCACCCTCTCAAGTACCTGGGATGACTGGCACACAACACCATCATACCCAGCTGGATGCTTAATTCTGACACCAAAAAACTGGGCCACTTTTTTTTTTTTTTAGGAAACGACAGTGCCTTGAGTAAATTTAGCTTTATGAAAAACTCCCATATTGTCCTTGTTCTCCTGTACAAGGGTCATTCAACATTTGACGGGCCTGACTCCACAGTAGCTGAGACTCATTCTCATCTACTTTATAACATCACCCATCCCTTGTAACTGATAACAACTGAGGCATGGAAAACAAAGTGAAATAGATAACTGGACTAAGAGGACAGCCAATATTTTGGAGCTGGCCCTCTAAAGACAAAAAGGACCCAGGATACAAGGAGACCTCTCAATAGAAGCCTAAAACCCTGGTTCCTGTTAACTACACACTGTATAACATAATAAGAAACTCCTGACAGAACAGCAAGACCAGTGAGGTGTCAAGTACGTCCTACAAAAAAAAAAAGGCCAGAAGAGCAAAACACGTGTGCTGTCAGTGCACATCCCTAAATTCTTTTCTATGGTGAGTCAAGAACTTCCTTGGTGGACTGAGTTGAGGGCCCTACCTGCTCTTTGTTGGAACTCCTTGGAGTCAGTCTGGTGACAGAAAGGGGAAAGGAGACAAAATGTCAGCGAGACTTCAAAGGCTCACTGCTGTATTATCTGCATAGAGCAGCAGAGAGCACTGTACACACTAAGTACCCAATAAATATCTGTTCAAGTAAAAAAAAAAAAAAAAATCACCCATCCCTACCCTCCTATCTTTGCGGAGACTACAGTGTCATGGAACTGGTGAGAAGACCTGTAGAAGTCTGGCAGAAGATTCTGTAGACAAGGACCCTTTTTTTTTCTTTCTTTTTTTGGTACTGGGGATTGAACTCGGGACTTTGCACTTGCGAAGCAGGCGGCCGTGGCCAGGCACACCACTGAGCTAAACCCCCCACCCAACCGTTTAAATGTTAGGCTCCTTTCTACGCCCCCAAACATTACAAATGGGAAAATGAAAATCCAGAAAGGAAAGGTGACTTGCCCAAAGCCATAAAACCAAGAAGACAATCTCTTCAGCCTCCTGGCACTGTTACCATTCCTCTACTGAGCTGAGGAGTTTGTGTAACACTATGTGCAAGTTGCTCATGTGATTTAAACATGTCAATTGTTATATGGCAACTCTTATGCATTAAGAAAACCCAACCCTGATAGTACAGTTAATTACGAACCTATGCAATACTACCATTTGGGTCATCTGATCAAATGTACTATGTTGAGTCAGTTATAAAAAGAACCTTTGCTTCAGAGAAATCACATGTCAAGACAACACAGTGCAGGTACACATCCAAAACGTTCGAGTCTGAAATAGAAATTCTAATACAAACTCCACCTTAACCACAGCTACTACAAGTACTCTCCACTCACTATCATACTATACTTGATACTCAGATATTTGGACTGTTACCAAAGCACACAGTGATAAAGCTTTTCTATGGCACAACAATCACTGTCTTACTTAAAATGAATGTCAAGGACACCCCTATTCCTGGGTTACACACAGGCAAGCATTATAAAGCATTCTCCAAAAAAAAAAAAACCCAAAAAACAAAGCATTCTCCAGCTATCTAAACATGCTAAGAGACCACTTTGTGTATACTAAATCATAGGGGGAAATGAGGTATTTTTATTGAAAAAGTTACTGGATCAGAAAATTCAAACAAAATTTTTATCCAGACCAAAACTTTACCTCTTTCACCATATCCCTTTTTGTACTGACTTGACTATTTTATAACACATGTGTACATTTTCTCTTTTTTTCTTTTTGGTACTGGGGATCGAACTTGGGTCCTTGCGCTTGCGCAGCAGGCGGTGAAACCACTGAGCTAAATCCGCGGCCCTGTGTATATTTTCTATAACTTGTTTTAATGATATAAAAAATATAGTTAGCCCTCAGTATCCCTGGGGGATTGGTTCCAGGATCCTGTAGATAACAAAAAATGTGGATACTGAAGTGGCAAAGTATTTGCACATAACCTGCGTATACTTTACAGTATACTTTAAGTCTTCTCTAGACAATTCAATAGTATAATTTAGAAAGTATTTAAAATGCTATATAAATAGTTGGGGTTTTTAAATAAATAGTTGTTATACTGTATTGTTTAGACACTAATGACAAGTATAAAAAGTTTGTGCATGCTCAATACAAATGCATTTTTTCAAAAATTTTCCATCCCTGATTGGTTGAAAGAGAACCGACTGAACCATAGTCCCTTTGGTACCATTTATATTGGCAAAACTGCATCTTCTCACTCCAAATTTTCAGAAAACACTGCTGATGTCTGCGAAGACACCTCTGAATTCATCTCAAGTTGCATCCTCCCGAGTGACAGCAAACTGTTGGGCGCTCCAGTATTTTTTAAGATTCTTAAAGTTGTTGTAAACTTGGGAAACCATTATCAATGGTTTGAGATACTCTTCACAACAAAACGATTTTTCCCTGTTATCAACTAGGCTAGTTTAAAATTTTTATTGGCCCTTCCTGTACTTTAGAAGAAATTATCAAGGACATCCACAAATAAAAGTTCCCTACATCTGCACGACCACAAGAATTTTTGTTTTTATAAACAGGCTAAACCTACCTGGAAACTGATTTACTAGTCATCTCCAGATGAGGCTGCTCAAGAATTAACTATGCTATCTTAAACTTAACTACTTAAACCAGACAATTACCAAGTTTCTGGAAATGCAAACTTTCCTCAGCCATACATTGGATTACTCATATTTAGTCTGATACAATTAACCAGGTTATCAACAATAAAAATTTCGCCTGCTTCGAGATGCCCTGCCAAGCAAGCGCGGCGCAGCCCCTCAGATACAGCGACCGCCGCACCGCCGGGGTCTGCAGCTCGCGGTCCCTCCTCCCCGGCGCTGAGCTTTCACGAGCCCGGAGGAACGCGGTCCCAGATCGGGGTGCAAGGAAAGCAAAGTGCTACGGCAGCGCGCAGCCTCTTTCGGCGCGGTGCCGAGGGTCCCACAACCACCCGGAGCCCAATACTCGCCGAGACAACCCACGGCCCCACGGGTACACTGGGCAAACTGCGGGTTGGCCTATCAGTCCGGGAAAAAGAGAGCGCAGGCGCGGACTGGCTGGGGGGCCCAGTAGGGAAACAGCGCAGGCGCGGGGCCCGCTGGGGTCTGCGGGGCTGCCCGGCCCTGGCCGCGCGGGCGGCGCTGAGGAGATAAACTGATCCGCCACCTCACCCTGAGGAGACCCGACCTAGTTCTTACCGCGCAGCACCACCTCGTTCGTTCGCTCAGCGCTGGGACCGGGCAGCGAAGTCGCCGGTAGCGCGGCCCGGATCCGTTGACTCCGGCCTCAAGGCAACAACCAACCCCGCGGCGGCTCTCGCCCGGCCCGCCCAGCCTCATTCACGGTCCCCGCCCCCAGGACGCCCCTTCCCCACCCCTCCTGATCGCAGCTGGTTGCGCAGGCGCCGTACCAGTCCCGCCCATATCCCCTCACTGCGCAGGCGCCAGTTTCCTCGGCCACTTGCTAGCGACCGACCCCTTGGCCCTAACTCTCCTGGGAAGGTGATGCGCATGCGTGTGGTCTAGCGCTGGCGCTTTCGAGATTTATACTCTGGGAGGGTCTTCTAGGAGCTGTTGACTGTGCAAGCCGAGTCTGCTAGTCCCAAATGTTTTCTTTCCTCAGCATATACTAGGTTCATCCTTAATACAGCACATATTTACAGTGTACCAAGGACAGTGCTATGCACGAGTCAGACGGTAAGAAAAACGCACAAGCCCTGCCCTCCTGGCGCTCCCAATACATCAAGGAACACACAAAAAAGTAAACAAAAAGACTAAATGCCCTTTCAAGTTAAGGAAGTTCTATTATGTCGTAAATAGGCCCATTGCAAATATGTAAGTTTTTTCCTGTTATAGTTTGAATCACATTAACAGTTTTCTTCACATCCTACAAGTTGGGTCTTGATACATTGCTAAATTACTTGCTAATATTTTAGTTAGCATTTTTGCATGTATGTATACGATTGGACTATATTTTTGTTTTCTTATACCATTTATGTATGGGTATTAAGTTTATACTAAATTCGCAACCAATTGGGAGGAATTCCCTTTTTTGCTTTATTTGGAAGATTATTGGAATAAAAAAAATTTTTAATGCTGTTGAACAATAAAATCGCCCAGGCTTGGTATTTTTCTTTTTGTTTTTTTTTTCTGTGATTTTTTGGGTTTTTAAAAATTTGGTACTTCTTAAATATACACAATGATAACACTCATCAAAGGGAATTTGTGCCTATACATGATATATCTTGCTGCTTCTTTTTTTCCCATGTCTCTAACCTCCCTGTAACCTCTCATCCCTTTCTTGTTTACAAAAGCTTTGTTTCCATTTTTTCCTTTTTTTTTCCTTCTCCTTTCTTTTCCCCCTCCCTTGTTCTCCTCAGTGGAACATTTCCTTCCCATTTCCTAATATATATTATACATTTTAGTCTTTATTTACACTTTCAATTTATCACACCAGAGAAACAAGTATTTAAACATGTGTGTCCAATTTATTTCACTTTAAGAGTACGGTCTCGGCCGGGGGTTTAGCTCAGTGGTTTCGCTCAGTGGTTTCGCTGCCTGATGCGCGAGCGCAAGGACCCGAGTTCAATCTCCGGTACTAAAAAAAAAAAAGAGTATGGTGTCACGGTGCATCCATTTAGCTAGAAATATCTCAAGCTTATCCTTCTTTATGGCAGAGTAATAATCCATTGTATAAAAAAACCCCACATCTTCTTTATCCATTCATTGGTTGATGAGCATTTGGGCTGTTTCCAAAATTTAGCTATTGAAAGTTGTGCCGCTATAAACATGGGTGTGCATATATTGCTGTGATATGATGCTTTTAATTCTTTGGGGAAGATATCAAGAAAGAGAATAGCTCGGTTGAATGGAACCTCTAGTTTTAGTTTTTTGAAGAATCTCCACACTGATTTCCATAGTGGATGTAACAGTCTACACTCCCACCGACAGTGAAGAAGGATATGTTTTTCCCCACAGCCCTGCCAGCATTTGTTTGTTGATTTCTTGATAGCAGCCATTCTTTATGGAGTGAGATGGAATCTCAGTGTTGTTTTAATTTGCATCTCTCAAATGACCAATGATGTTGAACATTTTTTCATATATTTATTTACTGTTTCTACTTCTTCATCTGAGAAGTGTTTTTTTCATTTCAGATCCCCATTTTTGGATTGGGTCTTTAAAGTTTGGGGTGGCTCTTTTTTTTTAGATCTTTATATAATCTAGATATTAGTCCTTTGTTCGAGGAACAGCTGGCAAAAAATTTTTCCCACATTGTGGGTTGTCTCGTCACTTTGTTGGTGGGTTCTTTTGCTGTGCAAAAGCTTTTTCAAAAGATGAGATCCCGGTTGTTGATTCTTTGTGATAGTTTCTGTGCGAACAGGGTTTTATTCATAAAGTCTTTGCCAACACCAATGTCTTCAAGAGTTTTACCTATTCTATCTTCCATCAGATTTAGTGTTTCTGTTTTAATATTTAGATCTTTGATCCATTTCCATTTTAGTTTAGTGCATGGTGAAAGATATAGGTCTAGTTTTAATCTTCAGTGGGTGGAAAGCCAGTTTTTTCAGCACTATTTAGTAAAGAAGCTATTTTCTAGTGAAGGTATTTGGCTCCTTTGTCAAAGATAAGTGGACTAAGTATGTTTGGAGTTGTTTCTGCATCTTCTAATCTGTTCCACTGATCCTCAGGGCTGGGTTATTTTGTTTGTTTGTTTTTGTTTTTTCCTAGTACCAATCTGTTTTTAACACTGTAGCTTTGTAGTATAATTTCAAGACAGGGATTGTGATGCTTCCTGACCTGCCTTTGTTGCCCAAAACTGCTTTCGCTATTCTAGATCTCCTCTGGTTCCAAATGAATTTTAGGATTGTTTTCTCTTATTCTGTGAGATATGCTATTGGTATTTTTATTGGGATTGCATTAAATCTGTATAACAATTTGGAAGTATGGCCATTTTCAATATATTGGTTCTTCCTGCCCAAAAACAAGGGTATCTTTCCATTTTCTGATATCCCCTTCAATCTCATTTTTCAGAGCACTGTAATTTTCCATGTAAAGGTCTTTTACTTCCTTTGTTAGATTGATTCCTAGGTATTTCATTTTTTGGATTCTATTTTGAAAGGTATTGTTTCCCTAATTTCTCTCTCAGTGAGTTTATTGGTGTACAGGAATGGTATTGATTTTTGAGTGTTGACTTTTTATCTAGCTATGCTACTGAATTTGGTTATTCAATCCAGAAGTCTCTTGGTGGAGTTTTGGGGGTCTCCTATGTAGAGTGTCATGTCATCCACAAATAATGATAATTTAACTTCTTCCTTTCCTCTTCTTATTTCTTTTATTTCTTTCTCTTGTCTAATTGCTCTGGCTAATGGTTCCAGAACTATATTGAGTAAGAGTGGTGACAGTGGACACTCTTGTCTTGTTCCTGATTTTAGAGTGAAAGCTTTCAGTTTTTGTCCATTTAGTTGTGGGGGACCACTTTATTATGATTAAGCAGGCTGTAAGCAGTGCAGGCTGTAAAGAGTTAATCCCGCAATTGGCTCATTTTAAGAAGCAAGTCTGACTGAAGCTTACGAAACTCATAGAAGCATCTCATAAGCACTGTGGTAATGTGCAGTTTAGCATGACCTTCCCACTAACGCCTCAGCAGAGACCAGAGAAATGCCCCATGAAGCTGTGAGGCTCAATATGAGATAACACAGTAGCTGAGTAACTTGTACCCAAATTCCATTCCCACAACTAAAACCTTTTTTCCTAGAAAGACAAGGTTCTATTTACAACCCTATATTTTGTCTATTCTGTTCCTAATTTGAGAATGCTTTGTCTATTCCTTTACAAGCCTTGCCTGCATTAGTATCCATAGCATGTGCACAACTGCACATCCTCGGATTTAGTTCCCCTTTACCCAAATCTGATTACGAATAAAAATCAGTGGCTTGGACTGACCAGGGCCTTTGCAGGTTGTTCAGCACTGGCAGTCCTGGCTCCCCACTTTTTTTCTTTAATTCTGTCTTTGAGTCTTTCTTCAACCCTGCATTGTACACTGGACAGGAGACTGGAACCTACTGCAGAGGACTCTAGTATATAGTATGATGTTAACTGTTGGTTTGTCATAGATGGCTTTTATCAGATTGTGGTAAAGACCATCTATTCCTATTTTCTGTAAGGTTTTCTTTTTTTCATGAATGGGTGTTGGACTTTGTCAAACACTTTTTCTGCATCTATTGAGATGATCAAATGATTTTTTTCCTTGACTCTGTTAATATAGTATACTACATTCATTGATTTGCATATATTGAAGCATCCCTGCATCCCTGGGATGAATCCTGTTTGGTCATGGTGTGTAATCTTCTTGATGATTTGCTGCATTCTATTTCCCGGTATCTTATTGAGGATTTTTGCTGCTATGTTCTTTAGGGAGATTGGCCTGTAGTTCTCTTTTTTGGTTGAGTCCTTCTCTGGCTTTGGTATCAGGGTAGTGCTTGCTTCCAGGAATGAATTTGGGAGTATTTCTTCCCTTTCAATTTCATTAAAGAGTTTGAGAAGTAGAGGCATTAGGTCTTCTCTAAATTTCTTGTAGAATTCTTCAGTGACTCTGACAGGACCTGGGCTTTTCTTTGTTGGTAGGTTTTCAATTACATCTTCAATTTCATTGACTGATATTGGTTTATTTAGAGTTTTTATATTTTCTTGATTCAACTTTGGTAATTCATATGTATCTAGGAATCTCTATTTCTCCTGTGTTTTCCATCTTATTAGAATACTGGTTCTTTTTTTTTGGTACCGGGGATCAAACTCGGGACCTTGCGCTTGCAAGGCAGGTACTGGAACCACTGAGCTAAATCCCTGGCCCTCTCTATTTTTCTGATATGGGAATTCACCACTATAAATTTCCCTTGTAGGTTTACTTTCATTGTGTCCCATACGTTCTGGTATATTGTATTGGCATTATTGTTTCATTGTAGAAACTGTCTAATTTCTCCTTTAATTTCATCTGTGACCCATTGGTTATTCAGGAGGGTGTTACCTAATTTCCATGTGTTTATTAAGTTCTTGTTGTTTCTTTTGCTGTTAATTTCCAATTTCATTGCAATATGGCCTGATAATATGCATGGGATAATTTTGATTCCTTTGCATTTACTTAAGCATGTTCTATGAACTAGTATGCGGTCTATTTTGGAGAATGTCCCATGTGCATCTGATAAGCCAGTATTCTTTTATTTTTTATTTTTTGTACAAGGGATCAAACTCAGGACCTTGTGCTTGTGAGGCACAGTATCACTGAGCTAAATCCCTGGCCCAAGCTGATAAGAATGTATATTCTGATGTTCTGGAATGGAGCACTCTGTAGACATCTGCAAAGTCCACTTGTTCAAAAGTTTGGTTCAGTTCTGATATTTGTCGATTTTTTTGTCTAGTTGATCTATTTGTGACAGTGAGGTATTGAGGTTCCCCATTATAATTTTATTAGTGCTTATTTGATTTTTCATATTAGTTAGTATTTGTTTTATATAGTTGGGTGTGCTGGTATTTGGTGCATATATATTTATGATTGTTATCTCTTCCTCTTGGATTGTTCCCTTTACAAGGATGTAGTGACCTTCTTTGTCTTTCTTAATCAGTCTTGGCTTGGAATCCACTTTGTCTGCAAGTAGACTAGCTACCTCTGCTTTTTTCCAGGTTCCTGTCACATGGAGTATTGTTTTCCATCCTTTTATTTTCAGTCTATGAATTTCTTTTTTAATTAAATGTGCTTCTTGTATGCAGCATATTGTTGGATCTTGCTTCTTGATCCATTCTGCCAGTTTTTTTCTTTTTTTTTCCCTTAAGTTCTTTTATTGGTACATTTTAGATATACAATATGTTTACATTTATCATTGGGTGTTTGTACCTGTGCATGATGTATCTTGGTTCTTATTTTTTCCCCATTACCTGTGCGCCCTTCACCCCCTCCACCCTTCCCTATTTACATAGACATCATTTCCATTTTTTTTTCTCATAATTTTTCCTTTCCTTTCTTTCCTTTCCCCTTTCCCTCCCTTCACCCCTACGTCTTTGGACCTTTTTTCCTATTTCAGATTATCAATTATTCATTTTAATCATTTTAACCCTTATTCACACTATCAGTTTCTCACACTAGAGAAACTATTCGGTATTTACACATGTGTGTTCTATTTATTTCATTTAAGAGTATGGCCTCGATATGCATCCATTTAGCTATAAATGACTCTAGTTTTTCATTCTTTATGGCTGAGTAGTATTCCATTTTATTTTTTTAAAACCCACATCTTCTTTATCCAGTTTCCGGTTGATGGGCACTTGGGCTGCTTCCAAGCTTTAGCTATTACATGCCAGTTTGTTTCTTTTGATTGATGAATTGAGATCATTTACATTGATGATTATAACTCATATGTATTGGCTTGTCTTTGTCATAGTATTTTCCTGCTGTTGGTTCCCTCTCTTTCACTTGTTTAATTGCTTCCCGTGCCTGGTGGCTTCTATTGGTGTTTTTGGAATTGTGGTTTTCATTGTCTCTTTCTAAAATACCCTTCAGAACACTTTGTAAAGCTGATTTGCTGGTCATAAATTTCTTCAGTTGTTCTTTGTCATGAAAGTATCTTATTTCCTTTTTAGCAAGAAGTGATATATTACTTTATTTTCAGTAACAGATTCAATCTTCTTTTTCCCAGATTAAAAATCTTTTTCATTTTTATAATCCTGAACATCATTCATTTTAAAGTACTAAAAAAGTAGACAACATTAGTGAAAATTTTATGGATTGTATTTGAATTATATCTTCAATTAAAAGGTATAGTATTATTTATTAAAGGGTACAGTTTTGTAACTATGGATATAAAAATTTTAGGATGTTAATTTTGAAGCTATAATTTTTAGTGGTCTGAAGTAAGAAAAATTTAAAATAGAATACCTTATTCTAAAGATTTTTACTGTGTTGTGTTATGTTGGTTACAAATGTGGCAAGTCCACAAACTCAAAATTTTCTAAAAATATAATTTTAGAATAAATTATGTGATCAATTTTTCTTTACATGCAGAAAAAGGTAGGAAAAATTGAGGCATTAAAAAAAGAAGAATGGATTGTGTTTCTTTATCCAACTTTAGCTATTATGAACAGTGTATATGCAGGAACATTAGCCAGAAAAATGGGAGGTAACCCTATAAACTAAAATTCCAACCTATGGATTAAAAAATGGTACCAAAGTTGTCTCATCTGCAGGAGATGAGTATCCCTTGTCATGTTGGTGTTCATGCCACAATCAACATTAACACATCTAGCCATGTAAATGTGGAATTTAGGCAAAGAAATTGGATTGCCTGACTTCTTTTTTTTTTTTTTTTTTTTAGCTCTTTTATTGGTACATTTTAGGTATACAATTCATTTACATTTATCATTGAGTGTTTGTACCTGTACATGATATATTTTTTCCCCATTACCTGTGCACCCTTCACCCCCTCCACCCTTCCCTATTTACATAGATTTCATTTCCATTTTTTTTCTCATAGTTTTTCCTTTCCTTCTTTCCCTTTCCCCTTCCCCTCCCTTCACTTCTTCATCTTTGGACCTTTTTTCCTATTTCAAATTATCAGTTATTCATTTTAATCATTTTAACCCTTGTTTACACTATCAGTTTCTCACATTAGTGAAACTATTCAGTATTTACACATGTGTGTCCTATTTATTTCACTTAAGAGTATGGCCTTGATATGCATCCATTTAGCTATAAATGACTCTAGTTTTTTGTTCTTTATGGCTGAGTAGTACTCCATTTTATTAAAAAACCACATTTTCTTTTTTTAGAAAGCCATGGTAATGTGCTATCTTTCCTTTCTTTATTTGGAATTTCTTACCCTTAAATTCTTTTATTGGTACATTTTAGGTATACAATATATTTACATTTATCATTGGGTACTTGTATGTGTACATGATGCATCTTGGTTCTTATTTTTTCCCCATTCCCTGTCCTCCCTTCACCCCCTCCACCCTTCCTTATTTACAAAGACTTTGTTTCCATTTTTTCCTTTTCTCATACTTTTTCCTTTTCCTTCTTTCCTTTCCCCTTCCCCTCCCACTTCCCCTACCCCTTTGGACCTTTTCTTCCTATTTCAAATTATCAATTATTCATTTTAATCCTTATTTACACGTTCAGTTTCTCACACCAGAGAAACTATTTGGTATTTACACATGTGTGTCCTATTTATTTCACTTAAGAGTATGGCCTCAATATCCATCCATTTAGCTATAAATGTCTCTAGTTTGTCATTTTTTATGGCTGAGTAGTACTCCATTTTATAAAAACACCACATCTTCTTTATCCAGAAGTATCTTATTTCTCCATTGATTTTGACAGATAATTGCAGGATATTTCAATCTGGGTTGGAGGTTGTTTTCTTTGTTCTGGCCTCAAACTCATGACGATCCTCCTGCCTCAGCCTCTCAAGTGCTGGGAATACAGCCATGTGCTACCACTCCCAGCCCTTGTTATCTCTTTCTAGAATGTCCTTCAGAACATTTTAGAGTGCTGGTTTGGTGGTCATGAATTTCTTCAAGTGTTCTTTGTCATGGAAGTGTCTTGTTTCTTCATCAGTTTTGAAAGATAGTTTTGTGGGGTCCATCAATCTAGGTTGGAGGTTGTTCTCTTTTAGAGCTTGAAATTCTTCACTCCAAGCTGTCCTTGACTTGAAGGTTTGAGTTGAGAAGTCTGCTATGATTCTAATGGGCTTTCCTTTATAAGTAATTTGTTTCTTTTGTCTAACAGCTTTTAATATATTGTTCTTGTGTTGAATTTCTGAAATCTTGACTATGATATTCCCTATTAGTACAGATTTTTTTTTTATCATGGCTAATTGGAATTCTGTATGCCTCGCTATTCTGTATGTCAAATTCTTTTTCCCTGTTTGGGTAGTTTTCTGCCATTACTTCTGTGAACAGGTTTTTTTTTTATGTCTTTTGTGCTAGCTTGTGCTTTTTCATTGACACAGATCAATCTCATGTTATTCTTCTTCACATCATCTAGCAGCTGTTCGATTGATTTGGGGGGGGCCCCCTGCTATTTTTAAGAAATCTTTCTTTTCAGGATTGCTAACCACAATCCTCTTTCCTATATCTGATATTCTGTCATCACATTGGCTATTCTCCTGGATATCTGTTTGAATCTATTTCATGGATTCCATTTGTTTCCTATGTTGGGCATTCATGATTTCCATAATTTTCCTAAGCTCTTCTTTTTTTTTTAACTGTATCTGCTCTGGAGTCACTAACTATGTCTTTCATTATGGTCATCATCTCTATAGTTATCTGAGAGATTATTTCTGATTTGATTTTTTTTCTAGGGCTTCATTCATCTATTTTATTACTTCTGGTGTTACCACTTCAGTGAGTTCAGCTGGGTGCCTTTCAAATTATTCCACTTCATTGCCCCCTGGGTTTGGGTTTGCCTTTGGCGAGCTGGAAATCTGGGGTTGCACCTTGCTTAAGTGTCTTCTCATTTTCTTTTTCTTTTTTTTTAAATTCCTGGATTGATGCTTGTAAATTGCTTATGGCAAGTAGCTTTATTGTTAGTATTTAGAACACTTAGGAAATGACTACTTCTCAGAAATGTCTTCCAAGTGTTTTGGGTTGTGAGTCTGTTGCAAGATCCTACCTCTTGAGTTTATTGGGGATGAGAAGTTGCTACCTATTTGGCCTAGCCCCTGGTTCTGGGAAACTGGCCTATAGTATTGTTTATGGGCCTTAGACAGTCTCAGTGTTGGCATACCAAGAACAACTGATTAGAACAATTATGTCACCTTGGCTAAAGTAGTACATTCAACAATAAGAACAGCATCCAACACAGCCTAGAAAATGACAAACTGTGGTAACTATTAATTTGCCACCTTTAATAGTATGAACTATATTTGTGATTATATAACAAAATCTAAACCAAACCAGAAAATTGTATAAGTAAATATGATGATTTTATCCTCAGGGGCCAAAATTTGAAAGGAGTTAGGGGAAAAAATAGAGAAAAAAAGAGGAAGAGGTAGTTAGGTTGTGGTGGTGCACACCTGTAATCCCATCCCAGCTCTTGGGAAGCTGAGGCAGGAAGATGGCCATGAATCCAAGGCCAGCCTGGGCTACATAGTGAGTTCAAAGCCAGCCTGAACTACAAAGTGAAACCCTGTCTCAAACAAAACAAACAAACAAAAAGAAAAAAGAAGAGGAAGAGATTAGAAGCAAGGCTGGAGGACAAAGGCAGATTATGCAAATGTTTGGAAACCAGTGAAGAAGATGGGAGGGAAAGAGAGAAGGAAGAAATAAAAACAAGAACAGAACAGAACAACAAAACTAGAAACAATGTTCACACTCATATAAAAACAAGAACAAATAATGAAGCAAAAACAAACCAAAACAAAAAGAAAGAAAGAAGAAAAAAATGTCCACCTCAGGGTGTGCCTCTGCTGTGATTGATAGGCAGAGTGGGCAGACAGAGCCCTATCCATGTTGATTAATCCCAGCAAGCCAGCTGTAGATTTACACTGGGGTAGTAGATAATCCCAGAAAATCTGCACCTTTAGTTCCCCTGAAGTTCAGGCTGATTTCTGGCTGTGAGACTGGAACCTGATTTGCTCAACCTACAACTCTGTGTGCCTCCTGTCAGATTAAACTCCTTGACCTCCTGCCCCTCAGTTGCTCTGAGTTCCAAATTCAGTTGGCTCCCCTCCAAGATGGCTACCAGCAAATCACCTCTCCTGGGGAATGGCTGAACCCAAATACTTCACCAGCCTCTGCAGTCCACTGTATCCACTGCTCTGTTCCACTGGTGCATTTCTCTGTGGAGGCCTCTGGGGTCGCCAGTAGTCATCATGCATCTCCAGGTTTGAGCCACCCCTCCCACGTAAGTGAGTCAGGGCTCAAGGAGAAAGCCCCACTTGCCACCTCCTTCTTCTATGTTGCGGTCTCTTCACTCTCCCCATGGGCTTCAATTCTCACTTCAGATCCTTCTGGGTTCCAGGGACCCACTTCCCTCCTCCTTCTCTTCCTCATGTTGCTATATTCCAGCATCTGGATACCAATTTTTACAATTTTTTTTTGTACTGGGGATCAAACTCAGAACCTTGTGCTTGTGAGGCAGGCAGTGGAACCACTGAGCTAAATCCCCGGCCCTTGGACACCAATTTATTTTTTTTCATTTTGGTACCAGGGATTGAACTCGGGTCCTTGCACTTATGCAACAGGTGGCAAAACCACTGAGCTAAATTCCCGGCCTTGGACACCAATTTCTGAGAGGCCGTTTCTCTGCTGTTCACCACTCCACCATCTTCCCAGAAATCATTTTGTGATTTTTTTGAAAGGATGGAATGCATATTTTAATGTAGCATTCAATTTCTTTAACAGTTCTAAATCTAGACTACTTTTTCCTGTGCTCTCTTTTACTAATTTATATTTTTACAGAAAAGTATCTGTTTTGCTGTTTTCAAAATCATTGGCATAAAGTTGTTCATTTAATTCCCTTGTGGTTTGGGTTTTAATTTTTAAAATTTGTCTCAATCCATTCCTAACACATTTACATGTTTCAATATTCAGACAATGACCCAGGTATGGTGGTGCACACCTGTAATCCCAGCATTCTGGGAGGTTGAGGCAAGAGGTTCAAGACTTTGAGCCCAGCCGGGGCAACCTAGTGAGGCCCTGTTTCATAATAAAAAATTTAAAAATAAAGAAGTAAAAAGGTGTAGGGCTGTAGCTTGGTGCAAGGGCCCCAGGTTCAATCCCCAGTACCACAAAATAACCTTTTTTTCCAGAAACCACCATCTGAGCCCAATCTTTCCTCTTGTAGTTTCCAAGATGCAACTAAATGTATTCAATATCTTAGTATACTAGAGATAATTTATGAATATAAATATCCAAATAAAGAAATACATTATTTGCTTTACAAAAATATACCGATAGTAACACACAGTAATATGTAGTTTTCTTTTTTTCTTTTTTTTTTTTTTTGAGAGTCTTGCTATATAGTTCAGGCTGTATTTGCACTCACTCTATAGCCCAGGCTGGCCTTAAACTTGTAGCAATCCTTCTGCCTCAGCCTCCCAAGTGCTAGGATTACAGGTGTATACCAGGACCGACTGTAGCTTACTTTTTAAAAGCAGCATAGCCATAATGCCTCAATACTCTGGAGATAATCAGTCCACATTAGCACAGGACTAAGGCCATGGCCCTCATAGACAGACAGCCTGGGTTTGAACCCTGGTTCTGTCACTAGCTGTCTTGTGTTTGCATCCAATTTTTTTTCATCTACAAAATGGGTGTTGTGGGGATAAAATGGGGTAATACATGAAAATGTCTTCACACAGTGCCCAGCACCTGGGAAATACTTGGTAAGTGGGGATTAATACTGCATCTATTGGGCCGGGAAATTAGCTCAGTGGTTTTGCCGCCTGCTGCGTAAACGCGAGGACCGGAGTTCAATCCCCGGTACAAAAATAAAAAATTAAAAAAATAAATAAAATAAAATATATATATAGCATCTATTTAGATACATCTACTTCAAAAACCACTCAAAATATGTTGCATTCTTTTGATCCTCATACCAGCCCTGTAAGAATTTTGTATTAAGATGGATGTAGTAATTCACACCTATAACACTAGGGAGGCTGAGGCAGAAGATCACAAGTCTGAGCCCACCCTAGGCTACATACCAAGATCCTTTAAAAAAAATGCCAATCAGGGCCGGGGATTTAGCTCAGTGGTTTCGCCGCCTGCTGCGCAAGCGCAAGGACCCAAGATCGATCTCCGGTACCAAAAAAAAAAAAAAAAAGCCAATCCCAATGATGAATGTAACTGTATTGTATACCTACAATGTACCAATAAACTTAATGAAAAAAATTTAAGTTTAAATTTAAAAAAAGCCATATATGGTGGCACCCAACTAGTACTCTGGGAGGTTGGGGGAAAAGTTCCCAAGCTGGAGCCTAGCCTGAGCAATTTCATGACTTAGCAAAATCCTGTCTCAAAATAAAAAAAACAAAGTGTAAAAGCCCCAGTTCAATCCCTAGAACTGCTGAAAGAGGGAGGAGAGGATGCGTAAGGAGGGAGAGGAGAGAGAGAACACATTTTGTATGAGGACAAAATTGAGGCTCAAAGAAATTACTTCATTTGCCCAAGACCACTCAGGTAGCAAATGGCAGAAATAGAACAGGACAGTCTAGCCCCAGGCACCTGCCACACCCCACTGTACCTAACAAGCTATGCATACTGTTAAAGGATGCTTTTTATTACAGTGTACAAAATACATGCGCATAATTAAGCTTCTCCTTTAAAAAAATTAAGTGCACAAAATAAATATACATCTCAATAAAATATTTTAAAAAGGGAGGGTTCAGGAAACACTTTAGGGCTAAGAATATAGTTAGTTGTACTGATCCTTCTTGCCTTTGGTTCCATTCCAAGCATCACAAAAATAAACAAACAAATAGCAGTTTTCCCAGCATCTCTATTCAGCTTCCTTCACAATCCCCACAGTGACTACATCCTCCCTGAGGTAATCACTATTTTAATGTCTAACTCAGGATTAATACTGACTGATTTTGAACATTAAGTCAATGGAATCATGTAGTCTTATATTTGTTTCCTAGGGCTGCTGTAACAAATCACTGTAACTTGATGATTTAAAACAACGGAAATGTATTGTCTCACAGTTCTGGAGGACGGAAGTTCAACATACAGGTGTTCAAAGCTCTAAGATTCCTCAAGGCTCTAGGGGAGAATTTTACCCTCTCTAACTCCTGACAGCTGCCTACATTTCTTGTCATTTATTCCTTCCCTCGTGGCTGCATCACTCCAATTATTTCCTCTATATTCATGAAGACCTCTCTATGTGGTTGTGTGAGTTTGAAGTTTCTTTCTGATTTATTGAGGGGGGGGAGTACTAGGGATTGAACCTAGGCGTACTCTACCACAGAGCTACATCTCTAGCTCTTTTTATTTTAATTTTACTAGTTTAATTTATTTTTGCAGCACTGGGCATTGAACCCAGGGGCTTCACACTGAGGTACATCCCCGGCCCCCACTCCTTTTTTTTTTTTTTGGTACCAGGGATTGAACTCGGGTCCTTGTGCTTGCGCAGCAGGTGGCAAAACCACTGAGCTAAATCCCCGGCCCCCCGACTCCTTTTTTGAGACTGGGTCTCCCTAAGTTGCTCAGGCTGCGTTCAAACTTTCAATCCTCCTGTCTCAGTGTGTTGGGATCTCAGGTGTGCAGCACCATTCCCAGCTCTCCCTTTGATTCTATTTTTGAGGGTAGAGACAGATCTTTTATTATAGAGTCATAGAATGTTCCTGGGTATGGGCTCTTATGAGAGTAGAGGTGGTAGAGGGCTAGAAGGAGTAAAATGCCAACAATGAAAAGTCTGACCCAAATAAAGAAAAGCAATGACTTATCTAAGTTAGGTTGCCTTCCTGACCTTTTCTTTTGAAGAGAAACTTGAGATCCCTCAGTGCTTCACAAGAGTACTCTGGAGCATGGCCTGTCTCCAAAGTCTCTGGAACCAGCTTGACCCTTGACAGGTGAATCTTAACTGGGACTCTTAGGGATTGTTTATTAATCTTGGATCTTGGTGGAACCTCCAAATAGGAAACAGTTAATTCCATACAAACTGTAAATTTGAACTCACTGTCTCACAGAGTCAAATAATGAAATTATGGACAAAAGGAGGAAGTTAGAGTGTTTATTGGAAGTAAGGAGAAAAAAAAAACAGCTTCTGGATTTCTAGGAAGGGTCCTAAGTGGATCATTTTTCCTTTGATTCTTTTTTAATTTTTAAATTTTTTTTATTTTTTGAGACAGGGTCTAACTATGTATTCCAGGCTGGCCTTGAACTCACTATGTACCCTAGGGTGGCCTTGAACTTGTGGTAATCTCCTTCCTCTGCCTCCTGAGTGCTGGGGTTATAGGCATGCACCACTCTGCCCAGCCTACCCTCTGATTTTTATAATAACACCCATGATGGCATAACCTGGATAAACCTGGATAATCTTCTATCATAAGATTCTTAATTTAATCACATCTGCAAAGGCCTTTTTTCTAACTAAGGTAACATTTACAGATTCCAGAGATTAGGAGCTGAAATCTTTGAGGGACATGACTCAGCCTACTACAGGTGTGGGTTGTCCTTGTTTGTTTGTTTATATTACTAGGGATTGAACCTAGGAGACCTTCACACTGAGCTATATACCCAGCCCTTTTTTGTTTTTTCTTTTGAGACAGTGTCTTGCTAAGTCACTAAGTTGTTCAGGCTGGCCTTCAACCTTGGATCCTCCTGCTTCAGCCTCCCAGAGTACAGGGATTATAGGCATGTGCCACCATACCTGTTATTCTTTTTTTCTTCCTTCTTTCACTCAACATTATGTCTGAGAGATTCATCTATCTTGTTGCATGTATTTGTGGCATGACATACTAAATGAATATCATTTCGGTTGCTACCAAGCATCCACCCCCCCACCGTGTGTGTGTGTGTGTGTGTGTGTGTGTGTGTGTGTGTGTGTGTGTGTGCGCGCGCGCGCACCCATGCTGGGGATCTAACTCAGGACCTGGAACATACTAGGCAAGCACTGTACCACTGAACTGTATCCCCAGCCCCCATAGCATTCCATTATATGAATTTATCATACCATGTTTTATCTATTCTCCTGTTGATGACCATTTGGGTTATCCCAATTGTGAGCTATTGGTGTAAAGAGAATTAGAATAAGCAAAAAAGATCACTGATGTTTCCAGTGGAAAGCTATGCTAGACCACACCCTTCTAAATTATCTGATCTGTGCAGGACCCCCCAACACACATACCTGGCGTGATAGTGAGTCTTGAACCCAGAGCCTTCACACTGAGCTACATACCCAGTCCTTTTCATCTTATTTTATTACTTAAAATTTTTTTGAGAAAAGGTCTTTCTAAGTCACTAAATTACCCAAGTTGGGCTTGATTTTTCAGTCCTCCTGCCTCAGCCTCCCAGAGTGCTGGGATTACAGACTTTTGCCACCATGCCTTGATTTCCTTTTGAGCTATTTTATAGAAAATCCATAGTGATGAAGATGATTCTTATCTAAGGACATCTCTTCCCAACAATCAAAAAGCCAGTTTTACCTCAGTTTGCAAGTTTATTTCAGTATTTCCAATCCATAAATGTTTGATCTTTTAATTCCCTTTTGAATTGATAGTAACATCTTTCCAGTTCCCTCATTTAATTAAATTAAACAAACATTTTGACCCATATTTATTTTATATTTTTATGAGAGTTATAATTTTACTTTCTGAAAATTGCATTTAAGGCTGGGTTTGTAGCTCAGAGCATGGTCCTATCATGCCTGTGGCTCTGGGTTCAATGACCAGCACACACACACACACACACACAAAATTACCCTTTAGCGTTAAAAATTAAGCATACATCTGGTCATAATGGTCCCAACACTAGGAGGGCTGAGGCAGCCTGGCATCTGGTGGTCCCATCAGCCTCACTCACACCTTATCCCCTGTCCTTATTCATCTTCCTCAGCTCCTTGGGACTGGAGGGACAGAAAGCGCAGGCAGTTGGGGCAGCTGGTGACTGTGAGCCAAGAGGGGACCTGATGAAGGCCAAGTCCTAAGCCCTGCCACATGCTGTGGCAAACTACCTAGGAAGGAGACCATCTATTTGCGTGTGAGCTCCTCCCAGGGCCCAGCATCCCAGCATCAGTATTTGGGATGCTGCCATGACCTTCATTCATGGGCTGAGAGTACCTAGCCTCAGGGGCTCATATTCCCCCTTCTGTGAGGCCCTTCCCTGCCATGTCACCACTGAGATGGGTCAAGGTCCACAGACTGGGTCTCCCTTTAAGCCCAGGGCCTCTGGTCTCTCAATGACCTGTTCATCTCAGTTTGAGCATCACACCCTGAGATCCACCCAGGTCACTGATAGCCTCTCTGAGGCTCAGCTGTCTCCATCTGGAAACAGCTGGAGGACCCAGAACCAGTGGGGGCTGCAGGCCAAGTTTTAATCAGAAAACAACTGTTCCCAGCCATTAGCAAAAGATCATTCTGAGTTGAGTGCCAGGACCTCGAGCTTGGGATTTTTGACATGCTTCCCTTGGAAACAATAGAGCCTAAGGTCTTGGGAAATTGCAACTGTAAGCCAAGCAAGGACCTGTCTGGAAACAGAGATGAGCTGTTTGCCTTCTGCAGCCAAACTCACCCACTCTATGTACCCAGCCTCCATGTCCTGAAATGAAGTAGGCTCCTTGGGCTGCTCAGCTACTTGGGGCGCTCAGCTGGCTGCAGGCTACACCAAGAAAGTACAGAAAAGAAAACAACTCAGGTCAGGACATCCATCCTCCTTCATGGACAAAAGAGATCAGAGATCATCAGATCCTCTCATTTCAAAATCAAGGAAACTGAGGCCAGAGAGAGGAAAAGAACAGTGATCTAGTGTTCATGTGTCAGCTCTGTAATTCCCCAGGGTTGTGTTCAAATCCCCACTTGGACAGCCACTAGCTGTGTGACCATAGGCATTTTCCTTGACTTCTCTATGACTATGGTCCTTCTTGTGAACAATGACAATACTCCCAGACCTCTCGGCGGTGTTGGGGACTAAGTAACAAGTCCTCACCCTATTAAGTGCCTCCTACAAACCACATTTTAATGAATTTTGTACACAGGAAATACATGGCTAATACTCTGTAATGATGCATCTAATGACTATCTACCTGGAGACTGTACGAATCCCCAAGGCAGGGACTGGTATGAGCTAAGGCCTCAGGAAACATTATTTATCCTTTCTTAGCCTCTGGTCCCTTCCTATCTGTAGAGAGTAATAACCCTTTTCCAGCATCCTGATTCTACCCCACCTAGCACTGGTGTGATATTGTGATATGTTTTAGTTACTTTTCTCTTGTTGCTGAGGCAAAATACCCAATACCCACAAGTTAAAGGAGGAAAGGTTTATTTTGGCTTACAGTTTGTCGAGGTTTCAGTCTGTAGTTGGTTGGCTCTAAGCCAGGGTGGCATGGCAGAGGGGCATCACAGAGGAGAAAAGTCCATGGCAAAGCAGCACAGGCAGAAGGCAGGAAAACAGTGAAGTAGCAGAAGCAGAAGCAGCAGCACCAAGCAACAACTGCAGTCCTCTTTCTTATTTTCCATCCAGGCTGGTAGGTAACACTCATACTGAAAGTGAGGCACCCTTAATCTTAGCATCATACCCTTAATCCCAGCATTACACACTTAGTCCCAGCTTCACACACTTAATCCCAGCATCACACACCCTATATTCAGCCATCTCCAAAAAAGCCTCACCTATGACTGCATGAGACTCTGGGGGGGGGGACATCTGGATAGAAGCTATAACACGATATATAATAAGAAATATACATTTTGGTCTTCATCCCAATTCCTGGCACACAACTCCTAATTTACCTTTGGAATCTCCAAAGAAGTGTCTTCATGTATGCTAATGAGATGACTGGGGACTCCTGGGTAGCTCAGGATGAGGGCTGGTTGCCAGGGAAACAAAGCCTGTGGTTAGAGAGTTGAAACTTTTAGCCCCAGCTGGAACCTTCAGGAAGGGGAAAAGGGCTGAAGGTTGAACTGACCAGCAATGGCCAATGACTGATTAGTCACCCCTGTGTAATGAAGCCTCCATAAAGACCCAAAAGGATGGATTGGGAGAGTTTCTTCACTGATGAATATTTGGAGGTTGGCTTACAGCAAGTGGAGATGCAGGCTCTGAACAGCCCTGTATATGACTTCCATATGGCTATTTGTGGTTTGTAGTCTTTATAATAAAAGTAAACATAAATGTTTCCCTGAATTCAGTGATACATTCCAGCAAATTATCAAACTTTGAAAAGGAGTGGTAGTAGAAACCTTGATTCGTAGCCAAGTGCTATAGTTTGGATCTTGACTGTCCCACGAAGACCCTTGAATATTTTAAAGGATTGGTGCCGCTGGAAGGTGGTGGGACCTTGAAGAGGTGGGACCTGGTTGGAAAGGCTTAGGTTACTGGGGTGTGTCCTCCAAGGGGACTGCAGGACACTGGTTCCTTCTTTCCTCTTTCATTTTGCTCTCTGGTTTATGCTGTAAGTGGTTTCGCTCTGCCACGTGCTCCTACCATGACAAGCTGCCTCACCAAGGCCCAAAGCAACGGGGCCAACCAATCATGCACTGAAATCATGAGCCAAAATGTACCTTTTCTCTTATAAGTAGGTGATCTCAGGTGTTTATTACAGTAACAGGAAGACAGCTAACAGAACTGGGGACCACAGGAAAACAACTACATACATGTCATGGTGGGGACAGGGGAAGTGTAGGGATGACCCAGAGAAAGAGACTCCAAAGCAGTGTCCCTGAAGGTTTCAGCCCTACTGATCAGCATGTGAGCCTTCAATTCATCTTCAGGAAGGTGAGGCTCAAAGAGCTAAATTAATGAACCAAGAGTTATAAGCTAATCTTGACCCCTAAATTCTGCACAGACCCTAGCTCAGTTTTCCCACTTCCACATGAACCTTCTGGGATGTGTGTGTGTGTGTGTGTGTGTGTGTGTGTGTGTGTGTGGTACTGAGCATGAACCTCAGGCCTTTATGCTAAGTTACATCTTCAGCTCTGTTTGTTTATATCTGAGACAGGGTCTTACAAAGTTACTGAGTTGCCCAGGCTGGACTTGAACTTGTGACCTCCTGCCTCAGCCTTCCACAGTGTTGGGATTAAAGATCTATACCTCAATCCCTGGCTAACCTTCCAGGAATTCTGCAATACCCTAAGGCTCCCAATGTGCTTGTTATCTCTTCTTGATGGGATTAAAGATCTATGCCCCAATCCTTGGCTAACCTTCCAGGAATTCTCCTATACCCTAAGGCTCCCAATGTGCTTGTTATCTCGTCTTTTTTTTTTTTTTGGTACCGGGGATTGAACTCAGGATCTTGCGCTAACCACTGAGCTAAATCCCCGGTCCCTTGTTATCTCTTCTTGAAGAGGGCATAAAGGAAAAGGACAAGAGGTAAGGCTCTTTTGTTGCTGTTTTTCTTCTTCTCCTCCCTGTGTCTGTTTCTGTTTGTCTCTGTCTCTGTCTCTGTGTCTCCATCTCATCTGTGTGTCTCCATCCCTATCCAGGTGTCTCTGTCTCCCTCTGTGTCCGTCTCCGCCTCTGTCTCCTTCTCCTTCTCCCCCTCCCTTTCCTCTTCTCCTGCTGGGGATGGAACCCAGAGCTCCTCATGTACACTAAGGCACTCTAGGCAAATGCTCTTCCACTGAGCTCCACCCTCAGCCCCTCTCATGCTTTCTGATAGGTAGAAGTGAGCTGTATTTGTGAGGCAGAAGCACTAGGATTCCAACCTGAAGGGGGGATACACTTGCCAATGTGGGATCAGGGCTAAGAAGGGTGTGAACACAAGTGGAGATGAATAAGAAGACAGGAGGGAAAAGCATTCTCCACTTTCTTAGGGCCTGTTGTGGGCAGGGATGGTAGTAGAAGGGTTTGTAGTAGTGGTCAGAATCCCCATATGGGGTGAGGTCTGCCCTGACCCCTACACTATGCTGAACCCGTATGAAGTTCAGAGATTACCACTGCATCTGTCACCACGGCCCATGCTCCAGCCCCATTGGCCTGTGCCCTTAGAGTGCAGGAGGGACTAATGGATGTTTGCCTGGAGGAGGAATGCATTTAGAAAAGGGAGTTGGAAAGCTGGGAGCTTGATTTATCAGCTGTGTGATAGTACTAGTTTTATATAGCTGCGTTAGAAAATTATCACAAACTAGGTCAGCTCTAACCAGCCTCTCGGGCCTTGCTTCTCCTGGGCTGCTTGGCCTGGGAATCACAGACCATCAGCCCAAGTAAGGACTTCAGATCTCTTGGGAAAGGGCATCTTGAGATGGAGCAGCAGGGGTGGTCTGAGGAATATGCTGCCCTGGGGCTTTGGGCATCTAGAGAAGACCACGCTGTGGGGAATCTCTGCAGCAAAACAAGCAAACTTGTGGGCCAAAGCTTGGGCTGTTTCTCCATATTCCATGCCTGGACAGTGGCTGTAGTTAGGAGCCTCCAGGTGACCACTAACTGGAAGGAATTTATTTGCACTGATCTTAGGAAAAGGAGGCCACATGGGAGTGTGGCTGAAGAAAGTGGCAGCTCCCTGCTGTGTAGTCAGTCAATACCTGAGGCCCCTTTAAGATGGTCATGAACACAAAATGGTAAGGGAAGGCAGGGGAGGACTCGGGGTTCAGAGCTGTTTTACATGGAAGGCTCAGAAAAGTGGCTCAAGCCTTTGTATTTGTCAGTTAGGTCAATCATAGCAAATATCACAGCCTGGCTTAAACCACGGGCACTTACGTTCTCACAGGTCTAGAAGCCAAAAGTCTAAGATGAAGATGCCATCAAGTGGCTGCCATCAAAATCAAGCTACCATCCCGAGGCCCCTGTTGATGCTTTCTTCCAGCTGTGACCTCACATAGTCTGTTCTGTGTTCTCGGTAGAGGTTGAGACCTCAGATATCTCTTCCTCTGCTTATAAGGTCACCAGTCAGCTGGCCATACATCCCTGTATCCCTACACTCAGGAAGCTGAGGCAGGAGAATCTCAAGTTTGAGGCCAGCCTCATCTCCAGAGAAATTTCAAGGCCAACCTGGACTACATAGTGAAACCTTTTCTCAAGAACAAAACAAGACAAGACAAAACAAAACAGCTGTGGCAGGAGGTCTGCAAGTTTGAGCCCAGCCTGGCCAATTTAGTGACTTAATAAGACTATCTCAAAATAAAAAATAAAAAGGCTGGAGATGTGGAGGCTCTAGGTTCAGTCCCCAGCATCAAGCAGGTAGGGAGGCCACCAGTCCTACTGGATTAGGGCCCCATCTTTGTGATTTCTTAACCTTTGTTTTCCCCTTAGAGACCTGTCTCCAGTACAGAGACACTGAGAGTTGGGGCTTGTTTATGAATCGAGGGAGGGGAACAGGAATGTCACAGTTCAGTCCCTAGTAGCCTTAGAATAGGGAGCCTGGGAAACCCCAAGGCATCCAGGCCGAAGAGGAATTGGCTGCAATTCCACCGCTTTGGAGTGTTTTATCTAATGAAGCACACAAAACTCCTAGACCCCTTAGTTTGTTCCAAATAACTTCTGAATCTCCCCCCACCCCGCAATGTTTTAAATAGTTTTCAGAAAACTGAAGAGCGAGCAGCAATTTCCTTATCTCCATTTATTCCTCCTTCCATCTGGCCCGGTTTTGCCCTGGAACCTACCAGCAGGGATGGTAGGTTGGGGTCACTGGGGGCTGACTGTCCACAGATCGAGTTGGGACAGCAAACTTGGGGACTGGGTCTCTCAGTCAGCAAGGCAACACTGGGGTTGTGCGCTGGGCTTTGGAGGTCCATCTGTCCATGGTCACTTGTGGTCATGCTGGGAGAGGGGCTGTGTCAGAGTGGCTTGGACTATCCTCACCTAGCCGCCATTCTGGGGCCTTCTCTTCTCATAGCTGCTGAGCCAGCAACTACTTGGGGACCTGAACTTGCTTTGGCTTCACTCCTTGGGCCCCTTTCTTTAACCAGAATCACACTTACACAGCCTCACTGTGGAGCTCGTTTTCACAGGGACTGAAAACTTTAATAGAAAGTTTCTAGTCAGGCCTCACACAGTTGCGCTCACAGGAAGGGAATGGGACATATTTGGTGTATGGACTGAGCCTTGAGGACTAGGAAGCATCTGGGCCCTTTGCTCTAGTTGGAGAAGGGGCCAGAGGCCTTTCTTGGAATACAGTGCTGATATTGAGCCAGGCCGCCCACTTTAGCTCTCTTGGCAGTTCCAAGCAGCTGGTCCTTTTTCCCCTCTGGTCATTGTTGAGATGCAGTAGGTTCTTCCATTTATGTGCATGCCTGTCTTTGTCACTTCCCTGGCTGGCCTGTGAGAATTGGGGTGATGCAAGGTTCTGCTTGGTAGCTGACCCATTGCTTGGCAGTACTTCCCCATTTGTTGGGCTGACTGGGCTCCAACACCACTCACTCTGGGTCTGGCAGTTCCTTCCTCTCCTAAGAGTGTCCTCCTCCTGACCACTGACCTGTAGGCATTGCTCCAGGGGCCATCTGAGCCTCTTCAAGAGTTGTTTGTCACCCCTCACATTCTGTTTATCTCTCTGCAACTATCTGTGACAGTCCATCATTGGACCCTGTAAATGCTTCCTTTAAAGGTAACGGGGCTTTCTTTTGAGGGCGGGTATAAAAGTCCCTCAGACTATATGAAATTCTGGTCTTTCTTTCTGATGCATGCACTGCCAAGGACAATTCCAAGGGCAATTTGATGACTGAAGGGATATAGCCCTGCTCTCCCCAGGACCATCATAGAACATGGTATGGCAGGCCTGTCTACTGGTGCAGCTTCCTTGTAATCTGGGCAGGCTTCTGAGGGCAAGGCTGGAGGTGGCAATGGCCCTGTCTTCTCTTCCCACTTGGTTAGGGTGCTGTCCCTGCCTAAACCAGTCCTTTCTCCACCCTCCTGAGATCACAACTGCTCCTGTATCCTGGCGTTGCTTGGCCAGTATCTGCCTATGGGCACCCAGGCCCCACCATGCCTGGCTTCCTTCAGTAGTGAGTGCTTACCTCCTCCCCAGCTGTGGCCAGACTGACCAGCACGGCCACCTGGGCACCCAGCATCCCTCTCTACCTGTTGCTTCTAGCTCTACCACCCACCCCACCCTCCATCTGGAAGCTCAGCGGTTCCTCCCAAAGGCTCTGAGCATTGTTTTTCTTTATAATCCAGAAACCACCACTAACTCAAGTAGTCTCAGGTAACTTTAATAAAAGTGTCAGTAGTCCTTTCTGCCACAGCGGTGTACACACGGCTGATCTCAAACACAGGATCACAGCTGCTAAGAGACCAGCCACCACTGCGGGTTAGGCAAGGCTGCTGCCAGGAGTTGGAGCTTGCTGCTCTCAGGTCCCGAGGCAAGAAAGCATCACTTCTTGCATTGGGGTCTGGCCACCAGCCTTGTGGACAGTCACACTGGGCTCTGGGCCTTTACCTGCTTTGCAGAGGGAAGGCCAAGTCCTCCCCACCCCTGGAGAACACTATTTTTTCCAGCCTCACGCCCATGCTTTGCCAACCCACATGCTTTCGAGGCATGAGACGGCTTAACGGAGGCAGCCCCAGCCCAGAGCCACCACCGCCATCACGGCCCAGTGGTGGAGGAGCACTTTTACAATTACACAAGAGAGAGTGGTCATTCCATTGTTAAATAGCACACATCCTATATAAATAAAAAAGAAGAGGATGAAGATGGGCAAGGGAATGAGAGTTGGCACAGACGCTGATATATTGCTTTCCAGTTTCAAGGCGACAGATGCAAATCATGAGACACCAGAGGGAACAGAAATAAGGGCTGGGCTGGGCTTTTCTAAGCAAAATGTGTTCCCCTCACAGGGCTGCTGAGACAGAGAGGTATGGGCAGCCAGGCCAGAGGAGCCCCCGGGCCCAGAAATGCGCAGAGGCAGAGGCTGTTTCTGGCCTCACTGCCTGGGAGGGCAGCTCTGCTTTCTGCGAGAAAAAAAGCACGACTAAACAAACACTGTACACAGATGGAGAACTGTCAGTGACTCTGTTTTCTGCCCTCTGCCTCAGCAGGTTCACAAGCAGAGGGAACAGTGGGGGATGTCTGGCCCTGGTTGCCAGGGACTTCCCCACATGCTGCAGGCTTGGCAGAAGCTACCCACTGACACATCCTCCTCCCTGGATGTGACAAGGGTCATGGGACACTGTCCCACCACGCACTGTTGCCTTTATGTGACAACCAACATACATTTTCCTGAGTCATGCCCTGCTTCCCTCCTGTGGTTGGCAGCATCCTTTTCCCCTGCAGACCAGCACGGGGTTACTTCTATTTCCTTTCTTCTGTCCCCTGCCCCAAGCCCCTCTTTAAAAGGGTGATGCAACTATCCATGGTTTCCTTCTTAAAATACTTGATGGCATCCCCAGTTTTCTTTTCTCTAAGCTGGGTGGTCTGCTCTGGCACAAGCGCAGGGAGCATGGGCAGCAGGCGGTCCCATCCTTCCTCCTGCTCTAGGGTGGGAGCCCCCCATCGAATGTGTCTGATGCTCAGAGGCATCAGAAATAACTCCAGATAAAAACAGAGCTGGCGCTTAGAGGAAGACAAATGCTACCAGGACATGGTCTGTCCACAGAGTACATTCTAATATCTTATTAGGTATCTGAATCTGTTAGGAAAAAAATTAGAAACTATGTATAAAACTTAAAAATATTCAAGTATCAAAAGGCTATTTCGGATCAAAGTTTTAAAATAAGCTGTCAGCAAGCTGCGGCTGCAGAGAGGAAGCTTTTACAAAAGTTAACTGAGTCTGTTCATCTGGGAGGAAGGAAATGAAGCAATCTGCGTAGGGTAGGGGAAAAGACAGCATGGGCAAAGTGAAGCAGGGGAAATCAAGGTCTTTTTAAGCCAAAAGGGAGAGTGATACCAGGCAGGCAGTAAGGATCGGTGGCCACCATCACTCTCCCTGGAGAAGGAACTTTAAGATGGGTGGCCTGAGCTTCCGCCCTCTGGTGTCTAGTCCCTGGACATTCCATGGCTGCGGGTGGAGCTGACCTCTGAGCGGCACACAAAGAGCAAAAACAAACCAACAGGAAAGAGCAGGAAATGGGCCATTTCTGCACAGAAATCCTAGAAAGAAAAATCAAGCAGTGAATAGAGTCAAAATGCTACACCAGTGTTAACTTAGCTTCTCAAACCCTGTTACAAATTAAGTTGAATTTCTAAATCAGAGAAATCAAGATGCCCCCACCCACACAGGGATAGGGCTGTGTGCCCTCCCCCCCATTATAAAGCAGTAGCAGCCTTTATTCAAGACACGACAGTGAGGGAATCCGGTGATGTTCCCTTATTTTTGGAGAGGATGCATCTTGACAAGTGATCCAGTAGAAATATTTTAAATTCTGATAAATTAAAGTCATAAAAACCACTCCCTTGGCTGCCTCTCCCTGGGCCCAGGGCTTGCTTGAGGCGCCCTCTGGTGGCAGTATGGGAAACCACAGTTCAAGGCCAGCCCGAGACTGCAGACCATCTGAGCTGGCCATCTGTCCTGCTTTTCATACTTCTCTTGGCTGACAGCCCTGCTCTTGAGAATGGCCCAATTACACCTCAAGAAGGTTCGGTTCCCACTCTGCTCGTTCCACCACAGGTTTCTAGGCTGTTCTGCTGGCCTTGAAAGGAGATAATGTTGGGCCTTTAGACTTCAGTGGAAAACAGGATGCTCTGTCTCTTGCTGTCTGGGGCAGGGATGGCCTCCAGCTGCAGGAAGTACAGCAACACTTGGACCTGCCAAGGAAGAGGAAAGTGGCTCAGAGGGGTGTTCACAGCTGCAGGTGGGGAGGTCTTCTTGGCCCAAGACCCCAAGACCAGCTCAGGTTACATTTCTTGCTTCTCACAGAAAGAAATCTGGGGTGGTTAGGGTTACTGAAGAAGTGCGAGTTGGGGTTAAGACTCAGGCCAGGTGCACCCCAAGCACAGCAGGTGGCTTGGCCCTATGAAGCCCAGCAAGGCACAGAGGGGAGTGGCTAGGCTCTCCCTACTCTCAGCCCTGTGGGTCTAGGCAAGGCCCTCTCGATAACTCTTAGCCATCCGCTGTTCACAATGAGGGTAGGAATGGCTGGCAGGACTTGGGGTGGGGCAGGCAGAGGACAGCTTTTGTTAGGCCAGCGTGGCATTCTCTAGAGCTTGTTTCCCATACCTGGGACATGACCTCCAGGGACCAGCTGTCAGTCATGGCGATGGGCTGGCTGGGGTTGGTGGGGAGCTTGCTCTCTTTCTCCGAGGGCCGGAGTAGTGTGGGGCCAAAGACCGTGGCGAGGTTGTGCAGGGACATCTTGTTCACTGTCTCCTTTTCAGCCACCCTATAAAGAGCCAAAGCAGAAGATGTCATTTTGAATTGTTTTTTGTTGTTGTTGTTTCTGAGATAGAGTCTCACTTTGTAGTTCAGGCTGGCCTTGAACTTGCAGTGTTCCTCCTGCCTTAGCCTCCCCAGTGCTGAAATTATAGATGTGAGCTAACATGCCCAGCCAGGATACTGGTTTGACACCACCTTTGGGATACAGGCAAAGAAGCTGGGCCTCCCTAGAGTCCTCAGGGAACATGGCAGTAGATGACAGCCCTTGCTGCCTTGTACTACACTGGTTCCCACAGCACAGCCATGTAGGGAGGAGGGGAGCTCAGCTCTGGTTGTGTTGAAGATAGACTCCATCTCTGGTGCTTTGGGGTGTGAGGGAAAAGACTGCTTGAGGCTAACAGTAGCTGAGATAGCACTAAGCCATGACCCAAGGAAAGGGAGAGTCCAAGTGTGTTGGTGGTTCGGGTTGGAGCACTGCTTTTTGCTTAAGGCCGGGTGCAGAGGGAGAAGGGTGGCCATGGCACTAGTCCCCAGAGGGGTGAATAACTGCAGATGGATAGGGAGAAAAGGCCCTCAGCGCCAGGGAATACCACCACCCAGCTTCCTGGGGTCCTGGAGCCCTTGGTCCCCACGGAAGCCCAGGGCTACCTTTTCAGGTGGTCCAGAAGGAAGAGGAAGGTCAGCAGGTTGGCTTCTGGGAGGGACAGCAGCAAGTTGAGCATGCAGCTTTCCTTTGCAACAGGGTCTGAAAGAGCTGCAGAAGGGGAGGGTTACTTCTCAGGATCATAACCGTAGGCTGGAGATCTTTCCTGAGGGTCACCAGTGGAGCATACGGGGCCTGTAATGGAAAGTACTGGAGTGTCCAGGCCTATCACTGTCCTTGTTCCCACAGTGCTGGACTCCAGGCGCAGTGGTAGATGAGGAGGGTTGGAAGGCCCTGCCTGGGGAAGCCCTGGGAGGCTCTCTCATTGCCCTGTGTGCTCTGGAGGCACTTCCAGGTGGGAGAGACCAAGTCCTTTGCTGAATGGGGTCCTGTCCTCATATGCTAGCACCCTCCTCTGCACATCACCCTGCAAGCTGACTCGGGGTCAAGGCTGTGCTTGAACTTCTGCCTGACTGGGCCAGGGACCTGAGGTTAGAGAGGCAAGGTGTCCCCCAGCCTGGGAAGCCACATCCCAGCCCTGGTCTACAGGAAGGACGGCTGTGACCTTCAGGACCCCACACCTGGGGATGTCCATGGCAGTGCTTCACCTTCTTGGCTACTGGGGCGGCAGGGACAGCAGGCAGCCTCTGAGAATGGGGAGACCTTCCCAAGACAGACTAGGTTCTTTTCCCATCCCATGCAGCCAGGTTTGTCAGGCCAGGCTGAAACGCTGACCGTGGTAGAGAGGCACAGCTCAGGTTCTCTCCCAAGGGTGTCAGTAACAGGAGAGGGGTTGGGGAGCTGTCTCCCATGAGGCTGAGACCTCCAGTGCTCACCAATGCCCTCGGCAAAGTTGGGGTAGAACTCATCGGTGAAGAGGGGCTCAGGCAACTCGCGGAAGTAGAGCTTCAGTGTGCCAGCGATGGCATTCACGTCCATCTCACTCATCATCACGGACACATCCTTGTTATCTGAAAAGAGTATGGAAATGGAGAGCTCCCTCATGGATCCTAAGCCAGGGCTTCTGCAAGCCCTGTCTTGGCTGCTGCAGGCTGTTCTGTGCTGACCACTGTGTGGGTCCCGGCCCTTTGAGCGGCTCCTCATACTCCTCCCAAGCATCAGCATGGTTCTGAGTCTGTGGAGGGTTCCAGGGAGGTGGGAGCATCCCCACCCTTTTACCCTTAGTGGTGAGGTGAGGTCCAAGGAAAAAAGAGGTAGATGCACCTGGCCAGGAGGAGGCAGCAAAGCCAGGGGAGGACTTGGCACTTGGGCCAGACAGCTCTACCTTTCTTTCTTTCTTTCTTTTTTTTTTTGGTACTAGGGATTGAACTCAGGACCTTGCGCTTTCAAGGCAGGTGGCTGAACCACTGAGCTAAATCCCTGGCCCCAGCTCTACCTGTCTTGAAACAAATGCCTGGATACCAGTGTCCTTCACTAAGGAAGGATTATTTGAGCCATTTTAGGGTTTAAACTGGTGCCACCTTTGGGCTTTGTTGGCCACTGGTCCTCCATACCACAGACCAGGCCCATTCTCATTGCCCAGAAGGAGCAAGGCCTACCCAGGGGTGCTGGGCCTTCAAGGGCTCCAGAGGTCAGGGTGCGTGGCATGTGCCCTGTGAAGAATTTACAGGCACAAAGTCTTGATGGGTCCTGGTTCTGTGCCACTGCATTTTGAGGATGATGGGCAAGGATCCCCTGGAGTCTCAGTGTCCTTCCCTAGTAAGTGGGACAGTTCTGCCTCTCTCACAGCATTGAGGGTGAGTGGGACAGGTGGAAACAGTACAGAAAGAGTGGGGTCATGTTTATATCCTTTGCCTCACCACATCCTCAAGCAAGGCATGGTCAGAATGCACTGATCCCTGGGCTTTGGTATCTCCTTTGGCAGCACCAAAGCTCCTAGTTCAACTTAGCAATCGTGGCTAAGATGCTTTAAGGACCACCTTTTTTTTTTTCTTTTCCTGAGACGGGGGTCTCGCTATGTTGTTTTGGTTGGCTTTGAACTCCTGGACTTAAGCAGTCCTCCTGCCTCAGCTTGATGAGTAGGTGGAATTATATACATGTGCCACCATCCCCTTCTCAGCTTATATTTTTAAATAATAAAACAGTAAATGAAGAAAATGTACAGAGAATGATGTGACAGGCAAAGATCAAGGAGGACATGCTGGGAGTCTTAGTGTGGACACCACCAGATACATTTCTATCACCTGGGTGACACTTACTGACGTCAAAGGCTGCCTTCAGTGCCTGGATGTCTGTGGCCACTCCAGACACACGATAGATGCCCACTTCCTCCATGCCTCGGCGCTCGATCTCTTCCACACACTGGCGTACGATGTAGGGCACCTTGGAGCGTTCTCTCCTGTAGGGGGTCAGGAAATGTCTTCAGTATCCTGACAGCCCTGCCACTCATCTGCACACCAAGGGATGGGGGCGAGGGAAGGGCTGAAGGTGCCTAGGCTTGGGGCTGATACAGAGCCCTTGTCCTGCAAGTGCACAGCTATCACTGTATACACTTCATCAGGGCCTTTCTAAGGGTCAGAAGCAGTCAAACACCTGCTTCCCCTTTCCTCCTTCTCCACCAATCCTGGGGACTGAACTAGGGGCGCTGCACATGCTAGGCAAATGCTCTACCACTGAGCTACACTGCCAGCTGCAGGAAGCTTTTCTGAGTGAAGCTGGCCACAGGAAATAGTTTAAAAACCCCAGGCCCTGAATTAACAGGTGGTGCATGGTTTCCTGGAAAGCAGTCTTATCTCCAGGTTGGGGGACTGGACATGGTAGTGGCTCTTTCACCTGACTGCTGGGCAAAGTGAATCCCCTTGCCCCTCTAGACCTCCTTGAGAGAGCTTTGCATGGGACAGGCCCTCCACAAACACCTGCTGAATGGGCTAACTCCACAGGCTGCCTATGCACCCTGCAATTCTAAATGCTTTTCTCCTCAGAGTCCTAGCAATTCCAGTACCTTCCTGTAGGACCCTGAGTAAGAATGCATCAAACATAGAAGCCACTGCTGTTTGGACGCCTTTGGCACTTCTTTTCTGTTTTCTTTTTTGTTTGTGGTACTGGGCCTTGAACCCAGGGAGCACTAAGCTATATATCCAGCCCTTTTTTATTCTGAGACAGAGTCTTACTGAGTTGCCCAAGCTGCCCTCCAACTTGCAATCTTCCTGCCTCAGCCTGCAAACAGCATGGATTACAGGTGTGTACCATATCTGGCCTTTAGTTTTGCTTTGCAACTGGATTTAGGAGCACATCAAAGCTCTTTCACAAATCACCCTCATCAAGGTGCTTATTGGGAGAACCAAGGACAATGTCCTCTCTACTCAGAGCTTCGCAAAGTGGTGGGGGACAGGAGAGGTGCTCAGAAACACCAATGGGTCCCGGAGGAATGAAAGATACAGGCCCCAGCTCAGACAACCCACAAAGTCAGGGGCCTGGCCTGATTCCATCCTCAGGAAATGAGCGAAATTGGGAAGAAGTGGCCTGTATTCCCCAGAATGGTAGTCAAACCAACAAACAGTCCTCTCCTGGCAACGGACTCATGACAAAGGGGCAGAGGTTACAATCACTCAACAGGAACCCGGGATCATGACAAATTCCAAGTGAGGAAAGCAAACTCTGCACTTGGGCAGTTCCTGGAGTCAGGCAGGAGCCAGCCCACTGCTGCTAGAGGGAGGAGGGAAGGACATTCCCAAGCTGGTTTTGCAGTAAACACAGGAGGTAGCTAAGCACAGAGAGTGCTTCCTGGGGCCCTGGAGGCCTTGCCATACATAGAACTGTGCCTGGTTCTTCCTGCAGAAACATCTGCAGGGACAGGCACAAATCCTTGGTGCACAAACCCATACCCTTTGCCACTCACTTGGTGACCACAGCAATCTTGACTCCAAAGACCCCTGTCTGTTTGCGGGAAGGCATTCTCTTCAAGCTGAACTCTCTGCTCGTGAACTTGACTGACAGTTTCACTTCAATCTGTAGTGGGAAGAAAGGGCTCAGGCACCTCAACCTTTTGGTCCTCCCGGTCTGAGGTGCCAGGGACTCCTTGAGGTCTCAACAGATCTTTCCATCTACCAGATAAGCAGGTCAAGGGCCCAGAGTGAGTTGAGGCCAGCCCTCAGGGAAGGCCTCGTCCAGTTCACCAAGAGGCAGGAATGGTTAAAATGGCTGAAGGACTGGCTTCTCTAGAACCAGTTCCCACAATCCCCACTGCTTCTTTTTGGTTTTGTTGGGTTTTTTTTTTTTTTTTTTCAGACAGGGTCTTGACAGGTAGCTCGGGCTGAACTCAAACTCATATCCTCTTGCCTCAGCCTCCTGAGTAGTGGAACTATAGAAATACACAACCATGCCTAGCTTCTCTTTTTTCTTCATAAAAATTTAAAAAATAAGCAGATAGGGCTGGGGGCACAGTGGTTGAGGACATGCTTAGCATGTTGGAGGACTAGGGTTCAATCCCCCCCCGAAAAAAGGTATAGAAAAATGTAAAAAACTAACAAAAAGCCAAGAATGACCAAACATTAAACTTTTTATTGTATGCTTAGCCCCACCCTTTTTGGTAACATGTTGAGCATCCCTCATTTGAAAAATTAAAATATTCCAAAATCTGAAACTTTCTGAGTGCTGCTATGACACTACAAGGGGAAAATTCCACACATGACCTTAGGCTGATGGGTAAAAACATACAGTTACCTTCTGGCTATGTGTATAAGGTATATATGAAATACAAATGAATTTCATGTTAGGACTTGGGTCCCATCCCCAAGACATATCATTTCATATAGGCAAATATTCCTGTATCGGGGGGAAAACCCCTTGAAACCTGAAATGCTACTGGTCCCAAGCATTTTGGATCAGGAATATTCAACCTGTATACATATTCCAGGGATCACTGAAGACTAATTAGAGGCCTCAGTTTCTATGGGAAGACCCTAGGGCCCCAGGTTGAGGCACCCACTGCCAGGTGGCACTATGAGACCTTTTTCTGAGGAGGATGCTCAGAGGCTGGCCTGTGACCGCATTTCTGCCATCAAATGGAAAACATCCTTGTGAACGGCGATTCTGCTCTGTAGGCACCTCTCCCTCCTCAGCCAGCAGCTCAGTCTTAGCCTTCTTCCGATCTCTTTGGGAGGAACCTGAGACTGCTGTAACCTTCTACAGAAAGTAGGCACCAACAGAGTCCAGTGAGTACATACCCCGTTCATGGAGATGACAGTCCGTTGCCAGTCTCTGTCCTGCAGGGTCTGGGGGTCCAGCTGAAAGCAAGCAGGCATGATTAACAGAGGCCCTTGGGTCTGTTCAGAGACCCAGCTTGGCAGCAGCCCACATCTGCCATGGCTCCACACTTAAGTTAGAAGCAGAGCCTGAATGCAGCCAGCACCTCTACCCAGAAATCAAGAAAGATCTATAGATAGGAAATAACTTGTTAGAAAGCCTCGAAACTCCGGGACTTACTGCTCTCAGACCTTTGCTGCCTGGGCCAGAGCTCAACCTGTGTGAATAACAGGATGGAGTTGAAGGTTCTGCTCTTCCCCATCAGTTGAAGATGCTGTAAGATGCTCCACAGAGGGCAAGCAGTTGGTACAAAGTATATTTTGGGAAGACCAATTTCAGCAGTAACTTGTTGGAGGCATAGTACCCGAGAGCTCCTGTCCACAGAATCATGGATACTGTTTTCTCTCTGTGCCATGGTCTGGTTTGTGGCAGAAAAAGTCTGCAGGCCAGGCCAGTCCTATGACTTAAGTGTCAGGCTCAGAAAGATCTAGAGCCCAGCCCCAAGTTATACAGTGGATGGGGGGTAGGTTGGAAGGAAGCCCCTCTGCAGCCCTTCTAACTTCTACCCCCACAAAACATTGTCCAGCACGTGTTCAGCAGGAAGCTGCCATTTAATGTTACCTAAATAAATACCTTTCATGGCCAGGCCACATGCTCTGCTATCTGAAGTCTCTGTCCCTCTTTTTTTGATAAGCACACTACATCAGAAGTTCCCAAATAAAGCTGAGATCACTGGCTGGGCTGGGAAAATTAGCAACTGTGGGATTCGTGTTGAAAAAACACCTCCTGGAGCCAGGCGTGCTGGTGCACACCTGTAATCCCAACGCTCGAGAGGCTGTGAAAGGAGGATAACCATAAGTTCAAGGCCAGCCTGGGCTACAAAGTAAGTTCAAGGCCAGCCTGAACTATATAGCAAGATTTTTGTTTGGTCTCAAAACATGAAACAAAAAATCCCAAACCCAAAACAAAATAAAACAACACCTCCCAGGGCTGAGGATGTGGCTTAATGGTAGAGCACCTGCTGATATGTGCAAGGCCCTGGGTTCAATCCACAGCACTGCAAAACAAAAGCATAAAACACCTCCCTGAACTCTACCTGCAAAGAACTAGACCCACATTTCCAAGAGGGACCTGGGATTCGAACAAGTAGAAACCTCTCCAGGTGACTGGTACAAAGCCAGGTCAGGAAGCCACTGTGCAACACCACAAAATGTGGCACACATCATGCATGGCTTTGCATTCTTGCTTGCTTCAGGTGGTGATTCTACTACTAGTGAAGCCACTTAAGAGCAAGGACATCTCATGACTTCTGTGCACATGCAAGAAACAAACATACACACATACGTGTGCATGCGTGCAACAGTGCTAGGTCTAGAGCGGAGCTTAGGACAGGCATCATACATTTGTCTGCTGCAAGAGACCTCCGAAACTACAGCTAACTGGGCCTTCTGTAGGTGGAAAACAAGGAGGGCGTCAGGAGCAGGCCAAGGAGCCCAGCTGTCTCCACCTCCCAGATGTGTGCACCTGGTCCTCGGCCAGCACCTCCCATATCCTACTGGTTTACCTTCTCTTCTAGGTCCTACTGGTTAACATCCCAAAAGACCTGAAATGTAGTCAGAATGAAACAAAATCACAGGGTGAAAGAATGCCTCCCTCAAAGGGCTGTGTGGCTACAAGTTCTCATTTTGCTTCTAGCCCAGAGACTTTTTAGAGGCTACTCTAAGGGGTGCTTCCCTGCAAAAGTTTAAGTCCCAAGCCTCCTCCAGGTGAGGTGGGAGGAGAATGACATGAGTCCTTCCTAGCTCTGGAGCAGCGGAACTCTTGGCCCATACCAAACCAGGTATGGCTGGAAGCCACGAGGGCGTGTATCCCCCACCATCCTGTGTTTGGCTGCCTAAGGAAGGGGACACGGTGCCCCTTCTTCCTCAGAAACAACAGAAACCGAGACACACACAAATCCTTTTCCCTCCACAGGCCTCTTCTCCCTCAAAAACCCAGAATTGGCACAAACCATGGACAAGCAGCCCCTAGACTGAGTGGGGAGAAGGACAGGAGGAGCAGCTGTCTGAGACATCCGGCAGACAGGTACCCCACCCTTCCCCGCCCACCTGGGAAATGAGTCCCACTTGCTGGCCCACCTTGCCCCTGCACACCAGGTTTCGGATGTGGCTCCACAGGGCAGTGCCTCGGGCACACAGGCGTTTTTCAGCAGAGGACAGCCGGCTCCGGCCTGCCTGGCTGGGGTAGAAGTGCCGAAGGAGGCCCTGCATTGCAGCAGGGGCAGATAATGACTCTCGCATCCTTGGCCCTGCTGCCCGGAGAGTACCGCAGGGCTGGACAGGAGCACACTGGCAGCCTTCAGGCCCGGGGGCCTTTTGACCAGGCTTCCAGGGAAGCCCCGCCCACCTCCAGTCTGGCTGGCCATGGTTGTAGTTTCCCATCACCCCTGCATTCCACTTTTTTGTTTGTGAATAGGAAAAACATGCCTCCCCCAGTTGGAGGCTACTGGTTACGGGAATTCCAATGTGTCTCAGTCTCCTCTTAAACCCAGAAAGGCTAAGCTTCCTTCTCAAGTGGCTGGTTTCCTGTGGTGCAAATGTGTAGACACTGAGTAACGTGTGAGTGACAGGTCAGTCCACTGTGGGCTGCGAGCACTCTGCAGATTGCCCCAGGGCCCGTACTGCCTCAGCCAGTGACCCATGCTCCCTGAATGTGGTCCCTATTCTGCCTGGCAAGCTGGCTAAATGATAGGAAAGCATTAATCAGGAGTCCAGGCACTGTCCACTCCTGGGCACTGACACCCAGCTCCCACCCCCACCTGGCCCTATCTCCAGCTTCTAGGCATGTAGCCCTTATGGCAGCCCCAAATCAATGGATCCAGAAGGAAAGACCATCCTGAAGCTGGCTCTGCTCCAAAGAGCCTGTGTACTTAGCAGAGTGGGAACTGCACAAAGAATAACTAAGTAATCGGGTCGTGGTCTTGGTACAGACTAACTCCAAATAGCACTCAAGGCTTGCACACTCTCTCATACAGTTATTTAAAGTACCAGCGAAACAAACAAGCAAGAGACTTGGATTTATTTTTTGTGGTATTGGGGATTAAAGCTAGGGATTTGTACATGCTAGGTAAGTGCTCTACCATTGAGCTATATGCTCAGCTCTTTAATGCGTAACTGTAACCTTAGCTACTTAGCAGGCTAAGGCAGGAGGATCAAAGTTCAAGACCAGGAACCTAGAGCAAGTTAGCAAGACTGTCTCAAAAATAAAAATCAAGGGTTGAGGATTTAGCTCAGTGGCACCATGTCTACCTTGCAAGCGCAAGGTCCTGAGTTCAATCCCTGGTACCAAAAAAAAAAAAATCTAAAGTGTTGAAGCCAGGGATTTAGCTCAGTGGTACCCCTGCCTGCCTCGAAAGTGCAAGGTCCCCTAGTTTGATTCCCAGTACCAAAAAAAAAAAGTGTTGGAGGAGAGAGGAGAGGGGAAAGGGGAAAGAAGGGAGAGGGTGGCCGGAGTGGGGAGAGGGGAGAGGGGGGAATGGGGGGAGAGAGAGACTAACTCTCCTGCCCCGATTTGGAAAAACTACTGAGTTTGGGTTGGGAGAGCTAGGAACCGCTAGTTAAGGGAAAAGGAAATGCCAGATGATATTTAGAGTACCCCTTGGGTTGCAGAGTTTTCATGAAGAATGTGCCCACTGCAGGACGGGGATCCGGTAGGAAAGGTCTGTCTGCTCACACCACATGATCTCAGGACAGTCTGGGTCAATGTTCATCTCCCAAGGGGTTGGGCAAGGTGGGGGGCTTGTCTAGAACACTGCCCAGCAAGTCCATCCCAGGCAGGCGATGAGGGGTGGCGAAGGCCTACATCCAGCTAGGGGTAGGTGCTGAGCACAGCCCTGAAGCATCCCTGACCACCCTGCATGATGGCTTTGCTGAGGACCAAGCAGTACCCTGCTTCCTCTGCAGGCAGTATGGACAGATGAACCACCACTGATGATGACCACAGGGTATGATCTCACCCACCCTTGCCCGGGGAGAGGGCATGACTCAACTGTCCAAAGAAGGACATGCTTGGTCCCTCCTCACTTGCCTCCTGGTAAACAAGAGCTTCCTCCACATGCACTGTCACAGGTCCAGATGGTCCAGCAGGGCACTCCAGTTGCTCCTGTCTAAACTCCATATTCTGTATTTGTACTGTAACCTACTCCCTGGGGTTTTTGCAGAGACCACTAGACACCCTCTGTTCTCTAGAAGAGAAATCTGGCCTCCCACTGTGATGTCCCAGATTTACTCCTACTACCATGATCTGGTCTCTGGAGCCATAGCACAATTTTAATTATCTGATCACAACCATTCTCCGCCATCACTTAAAAGGATAAAGGAGCTGGGGGTATAGCTCAGTAGGGGAGAATGAGCAAAGGCCTAGGCTAAAATAAAAAAAAGCAGCTAAAATAAAAAAATAAAAATGATGGACTGTGAACTAGTGTTGGAGAGGACACAGAGAAATGGGAACCCTCATCCACAGCCCATTCAAGACAAAATCTTCACAGTTCCACTAGTTGTCTACCCAAGAAGGGAAACATTCATCTATGCAAAGGCTTATACCAAGCCAATGTTCACAGCATGAACCAAAATAGCCCCAAACTGAAAGCAACCCAAGTGTCTGTCAACTAAAATGGAGAAACTAAAATGTGGGACATCCATTTGGTTGAATATTCAGTTACTACGGATAATATTACAATGTGGATGACCCTGAAAACATTCTACATGAAAGAAACCAGTTACAAAAGTACCAACTCCACATGTGTAAGCATGTACTGCAAATATGTACTTTATTTTTTTTGGTACCGGGGATTGAACTCAGGACCTTATGCTTGTGAGGCAAGCACTGGAAACACTGAGCTAAATCCCTGGCCCTGCAAACATTTACTTTAAAAAGTGATATGATTCCATTTATATGAAATGTACAGAATGGGCAAATCTCTAGAAACAGAAGCAGATTAACCTGATGCCCTCCTTGAAATCTGAGTCATGAGCCCAGAAAGACACACAAAAGGTCAAGAGAAATAGAACAAGTGGGAAAATGAGAGAAGACAAAATTCAATGACTTGATATAAAGTTACTCCCTAAGGAGAAGAAACAGGATGCAAGAATTTAACAATCTAGAAAAGTAACGAATCAATGGAACAGAAGGAAAAGACTGAAGGAAGAAATTCCCAACAGCCTTGTGGCTCCAAGTGTCTTGGGATTTGCTGACTGCTGATTTGCCCTGGGTCCCAGTCCTGGCCCAGAATGTGCTAGGGCGCCTGAAGTGCCTTGGGCCCCCTGTCCCTGCCCTGGCTGCCCTCTCTGAACTCCATATACTGAAACTGCACCGTAACCTAACCCCATGGACTAGCCTCTTTGGGTCAACTCCTCTGGCTACACTATGCAATGTGCTACTGCTGGTCTCAATGCAGATGCTTTTACCTTGGAAAATCCCTCCCTGACGACACAGGTTTCTCTGTACCCTGCCCTTGCCCTGCAAATATGTGCCATTTGAGCCATAAGTGGCCCAGGGGCAGGGTCTGTCCTGGCTCTCAGAACATTCGTAGTAGCTTTCTTTCCAAGCCTGTGGATCCTGAAGCCTGGGGATAGATTCCTTCTTGTTCTTGGGATCTCTGGGGCCTGGCACACAGGAGGTCCCAGTCACAAGGGTGACACTGCAGACTCTTGGTGTCTTGAGGTGGATCAGAATAGCCTTAGGGGCCGGGGATTTAGCTCAGTGGTTCCACTGACTACCTCGAAAGTGCAAGGTCCCGAGTTCGATCCCTGGTATTAAAAAAAAAAAAAAATAGCCTTGTTTGCTCAGATAGCTCACTGAGGCTCAGGGCCAGCTTGAGGTGGACCCTAACCTAGGCCCCCTGCACCAGGCTGAATTTGCGGGCTTGGAATTTTGTTGTCAACAACTTTTCTTGGACAGTCAGCACTGCCCTGGTGGTGTATCCTAGCTGTATGCAATGCCCCTCGGTCTTTCTAGCTCACGTCTCTGAACAAACTAGCTCATCCATCCTAGGTTCTAGAAAGGAGCTAACTGTCCACCCTCTTCTTGTGGAGCCTCCATCTTGCAAGAAGAGACGCGCAGACTTGACAGCTCAATTAGGACTGTCATCTGAAGAAGAGGGGCAGAAACCTGAATTGAGCCTGAGTTTAGCCAGAATGTTCCTTATGCACGACATGACCAAGTGCTTATCAGTATCATTTAGGTGAGAGAAAAACAGATCAAGCGAAGACCCCAAGCCTGGAAGATTCTGATGTGCCCTGCCCACAAGACAGGTACGTGAGCAGCTTCACTGGAGACTCAGTCTCCATCCTGGCCTGTTCCTCTTGGCCTGCCCTCCTGGCTAGGTCTGGACTTCGTCCCGTCTTCTTTCGGACACTCCTGGCTGATGGCCTTGTCTCAGAGGAACTCTGTCCACTCAACTTCTGAGTCAAAGGTGTCTAAAGGAGTTGCCGGGAGACAGGAGACTGTAGGCCACACTATCCCCACCAACTCTCAGCAGCGAGATGCGGACAGCTGAGGGGGCCCCCACCCCATTACACACACAAGGCACAGCACAGAATGTACCTGATGTCACTGGAAAGCCTGGACTCAGGAAGACTGAGCCCCGGCGAGTCATGGACGCCTCTCCCGGGTATACCCCATATAGAAAAGTGTGGCATCTGCGGGGGTGAAAGAAGCCACCCCTCCTCCAACTTCCTTCCTCCTGGGATCACACAAACAAGCCCCTGCCGCCAGGAGCTTGGGTTTCCAGGCAGCAGGCCAGCTACTGCCTACGCAGCATGAGTCATAAAGGCCCTTCACCTAATTCCTGGTGTTTGATGAGGGTCCAGGGGCCATGTTTCCCACTGATCAGGTGGCTGGAGCCAGATCTAGCCTTCTCTACTACCGCTTCACTAACAATGACAATGACAAATAAAATACTAAGTAGCTTATGCTGACCAGTGACGACACTGAAAGTGAAATGTCACTGAGCCCTCAAGGCCCCATGGTTTCCTATCCCAATTTAGAGGTAAGAAAACAAGTTAGGGGTGGGGATGACTCACTCAGTTCACATGAAACATGGTGGGGCTGGGGGGAATTGATAAAGATTCTTGTCTCTTTATTTTTTGCGGTACTGGGCATTGAACCTAGGGCCTTCACAATGATCTATACTCCCAATCCTTCCCCACTTTTAAATTTTGACACAGTCTCAAGTTGCCCAGGAGGGATTCAAACCTTTGATCTTCCTTCCTCGGTTTCCCAAGTGCTAGGATTACAGACATGTGGTATGGTACCTGGCACAGATTCTTGCCTTAAACTCTAATTGGACTGAGTACTGTACTCTTTTCAACTCTCAGTCCCTTTCTACTGAGTGCCTCTGACCTTGTTCTTTGACTATAAATTCTCAATTTCCCCTGTTGAATCTAATCTTTTTCCTACTTCAATACTCCACTGCCATATTCCTATACCTATCTCAATGGTCCAGAATAAGGTCTGCCTTACAGTTTCACTACTTTTTCTAATTTTTTAATAGAGTTCATAGCCCCGCTGCTGCAGTCACACTTCTGGATCCTAGTGAGGCCTGACAGGTACTGACAGGAAAGAACAGCAAGGGATTTCAGAATTGTCCTAGGAGCACAAAAGACAGACTAACTCACCCTGCACCTTCCTCAACATCTGCTCACCCTTGGCCATCCCCCTGGTGGTGTCTGATCACATGGTCAGCCTGCAGCAAGAATCCTGTTAGGTCAGGTTAGCCAATGTCCCTTACGCATGACACCATTTTCAACCTACTGACCCTCCCCTGGCTCCTTGGTTATAAATTTCTGTATGTCATGCTATACTGGATTTGAACCTAGTTTTATACAAAGGTCTATCTTACTCTGTTTATTTCATTTCTCTCCTCTTCCCTGCTGTCCCTTTCTCTCTTTCACTGTCTCCTTCCCTTTCCATCCAGGCTGGCCTGGAGCTCACTACGCCAGTGATGGTGAACCTTTTAGAGACCAAGTGCCCAAACTGCAACCCAAAACTCACTTATTTATGGGAAAGTGCCAGCACTACAATTAAACCTGGATACTGAGGTTTTAGTCTAGAAAAAACAACTCTACATTAACATTTTTTGTCTTAAAAGAAAAACAATACGTGTGCCACAGGTTTGCCACCGCTGCACTATGCAGTCCAGCCTGGGCTCTAACTGGGAATGCCCCACCTCAGCCCCCTGAATGCTGCGATTATAGGCATGCATCACCACTCTTGGCTTTTTCTTGACCGATTTCAACAGCCCTGCCCTAAATAAGACCTGTTTTTACTGATTTCACTACTGACCAAGCTCTGTTTTTTTGTTTTGTTTTGTTTTGTCTGATACTGGGGATCAAACTCAGGACCTTGCACTTGTGAGGCAGGTGCGGTGCCAGTGAGCTAAATCCCCAGCCCTTTTCTGGGACTGAATCCAGGGCTTTCACACTGAACTACATCCTCAGCCCGTTTTTTTTTTGTTTGTTTTTTTTTTTGGTACTGGGGATCGAACTCATGACCTTGTGCTTGCGAGGCAGGCAACGGAACCACTGAGCTAAATCCCCGGTGCCTTTTTAAAGTTTTTGAGACAGTTTTTTGCTAGGACACTAAGTTGCCCTGGCTAGGCTTGAACTTGTGATATTCCTGCCTCAGTTTCCCAGAGTGCTGGGATCGCAGACATGAACCAGCAGGTCTAGCGCAGCAATTTTTTTCCTTTTTCCTAAACGGGGGAAGGGTGCTCAGACTGTCTGAGAAGACAGCATATGTGGTGTGCACATTTGGTTTATGTATGGTAGCGTCATGGCAAGGAATTTCAAAAGTGGGCTGGGCCAGGGATTTAGCTCAGTGGTGCCGCCACCTGCCTTACAAGCACAAGATCCTGAGTTTGATCCCCGGTACCAAAAAAAAAAAAGTGGGCTTGGTGTGCTAAAGGACAAAGGAGAGTGTTAATTCTGTTCTCTTTTTCACTGAGACCTCCAGTTACACAGTGACAGTATTCATAGGCTCTGTTTCATATTCAGTCATTCCCATGACTTCAGAAGTTGAGGGGTGAATGAGTCAAGTCAATGACTGATGGATCCTGCCTTATCTGATGAGCCAGTTAAAGGAGCCAGGCACCCAACCTATAGGTGTCCTTGGGCTCAGCTGTAATGATATGTAAGATTCAGGCTGGGAGCAGGTCCCAGGGCTTAGGATGTATGTGCTGAATGCTCTGGACTGGGAGGGTGGCAAAACCTGGAAAGGAGAAAGGAAAGAGGAACAATGAAAGTGTAGCAGCTGTGCATTCTGCTCTGTCCACCTCTCTGTTCACTCAAAGACCCTGAGCAGGTTAGGAACCATCTTGAGTGCCAAAGACATGCAGCAAGAACCAAATGAGACTTTGTTTGTTGGAAGTGTGGCCCTCAGTGTGACAGGTGCAGGGTAGTAGCAGGTCCCTAGGTCAGTGGGGGAGCTAGCCTTGGAAGGGACCAAGTTAGTGTTCATTGGACTCCTGGGTTTTTTGTTTTGAAACAGGGTCTGGCTATACAGTTCAGGTTGGCTCTGAACTCACTATGTAGCCCAGGCTGGCCTCAAACTTGCAGTGATCCTCCTGCTTTAGCTTCCCAAGGGCTGGGATCACAGGTGTGTGCCATCACATCTGACAGACTACTGGTTTGAAAATCAACCCTGACCTCTGACTTGCTCTCTGGTTTTCTGTTTGGAGATGTGATCACTTCTTCCCACATGCACTCTTACCATGATGCAACACAGCCAAGAGGAACCTCTCTAGAGGCTGAACCAATGGGGTTTTCCCACCCTGGACTTAAAGCCTCCAAAACTGAGCTACATAAACCTCTTCCTCTTTATAAATAGCCTGCCTCACTGTTCCATTATAGTAGCAAAATGGCCATCAATCAAATGCTGTCATTTGGTAGATGTGATAACACTGACTCTCAATCTCAAAGGAGACCGGCACCAGAATGTTCATGGAATAGCAAAATAGGAAAACTGCCTTGGATTCCAAGCAAGGTGATGCAGCCCACCTATGTGGCTGACTCACATCATGAGATTCTATATGAAGGCCAAGAGGGGAATGAGACCCACACGGTGGGGCAGAGACAGGAGGGTCAGGGGAACACTTCTGCTCTTAGCCCTAGTCTCAAGGAACAGTACAAGGAGTCCCAGGAAGCTCTGAGTGCCTCAGTTCCCTACTACACCTCCATGGTGAAAATCAGCATGCATCTTCTGAGATCCTGGCCAGCCAGGGGGTGGGGATGGGGTATGGAGCTTCAGCAAGGGCTTACTCATCTCAACAAGGAGCATGTGGGCCTTCACTGCAAGGCCACGTCTTACTCAGGGAAGAGTCACTGTCTCCTTTCATCATTCCTGTCATGCAGTGTTTACTGCAGATGATTTTTATTTCCTGCCTTTTGGGAAGGGAAGTGGGGCTTCATGGTAACCCTTGTGCTCCCAAAGGCATCTACAGTGCCAAGCCCTATCCCCTTAGTGGAAGGTCCAGATAGTGGGAAGCAACACCCAAGACTGACCCACCTGCAGGGCAGCATCGGGCTGAATTGGCTGAGGTAAGCCTGATAAGACGTGCTATGAGGAAGGCTTTCTCCCAGTCACCCCTGCAAAACTGTAGGTCAGAACCAGGGGAAATGTAAGGCAGCTGGTACCAGTGCCTAACCACGAGGTGCCAAACACTGGTAGTGGTTTCCAAGGGCTGAATAAAGTGGACCGAGAGTCTGGGTGATTCTCCATGAGGACCTGGGACCCTGCACTGGTCCTGTACAGACACCTGGTGGTGGCCCATCTGGGGTTCTATACCAACCTAGGGGACTTGTATAGACCCTATTGAGGGATGCAGCCGGAAACTGGGTCTAGACCCCAGGGAGTGAAATCCAAGTGAATAGACTCTGGAACTCCTATCGGGTGGCCCTGTAATTTAATTTAGCAATTTAAGCCGGTGGCACTACCTAACCTTATTCTGCCTTTGTGCTTTCCTAAGGCCATGGAGGAGCTGAGGAATTTAATAGAAATTCCTTTGGGCTCATGATGGGATATAAAAGCTATGCAGACAGATGAAAGAGCAGGAAAGGACCTGTGAAGGAGCCAGCCCAAACTTCCCACGGTGGATGTTTCAGATCTGCACCTATCCCAAGAGCCAGGCCATCTCATTGTCCCCAAGTGCCACAGAGTAAAAAGATCATGGAGCATCCAGAGGAGGAGAGGAGGGGTGGGAAGCTTCACCTGGACCTGGCCTTTCCCCATGAGCCTGTCTGTGCTCTCGCCATCCTCCTTGGCAATCTTCGTTTTGTTGTAACACTTTTCGTAGCACAGTATCCGCAGGGTCTGGGAGCCTTCCAGCTCAATCTCAAACTCCTATGGGCCAAGAAAGAAGAAAAGTTGTGCGTGAACAAGCAGGTCCAAGTGTGTTGTGGGCAGCACTATGGGCTGACGAAGACTCTGAACCATGGCCTGCCAACAAAGGTGCCTTGTTGCCCCAGAAGGGCCTCATCCTGAGACTCTCCTCACTTCGTCTTCAGATCTAAGGAGCACTCCCCATAAGTGACAATGACATTATGCTGTGGCCCAGCCTGGATGCTTCTCCAAGCTCTGAATCTCTCTCAAACCTAATTCAAACTCTGCACACCAGAATCTCCTAGGCTGCTTCCTACACCACTGGCATCAGAAACTCAGGGGTGCTCATTAAAAGTGCAGATATTCACTAGGTATGGTGACACATGCCTGTAATCTCAGCTACTTAGGAGACTGAGGCAGGAGAATGGGTGACAGTATTGTGTGAACATGAGTTCATTTAAGGGCAATGCAACCATTCTGTATGATACTATTATGGTACATTTGTGTTACCATACATTTGTCAAAATCCACAGAATGTATGATACCAAGAGTGAACCCTAGTATCATCTGTGGATGTGTCAATCCTGGCTCACCAGTGATAATATATGCCTCATTCTTGTGGAGATTTCAATAGTTGGGGTGGGGTAGGAGATATTTGGGAATGCTTTATTCTTTCTCTCAATTTTGCTGTAAACTTAAAACTGCTCCAAGGAAATAAAATATAGGTTGGGAGTTGTTATGGCTTATATCTAGATATCCCCCCAAAGCCTCATGTCGTCACAGGCAGGGAGTTTCAAAGGTGGCTGGATTAGGGTGTGTGAATGTGGATAAGGGTGTGATGCTGGGATTAAGGGTGCCCCACCCTGGGTGTAGGTGGCATCAATCAATAAGCCTGCAGCCCAGATGGAACAGAAAGGGACAGGAAGTAGGCAGCTGCTTTCTTGCTTGCTGCTGCTTCACTACTTTGCTGTTTTGCTGTATTCTGCCTGCCTGTCCTCCCATGCCATGGACTGTTTCTCCCCTGCAATGCTCCTCTGCCATGCTGCCCTGCTTTGGAACTGGGCAACTATAGAATGAAACCTCTATAAACCGTGAGCTACAATAAACTTTTTCTCCTTTTACTCTGGATGTTGGGTATTTTTTCTCAGCAATGAGAAAAGTAACTAAGACGGGTGTGTAGCTCAATAGTACAGCATGTGCTCTGCACATATAACTCCTTGAGTTCCATTCCTAACTTCTTAAAATAAAGTCAAATAATTAAAATAAATTGTTTTTTAAAAAATGATCCATGGAGGTTGATAAGATACAGAAGGATTTGGAATGCTCCCCTGGGTTTGTAAGTTGTCTGCTGTAGGTATGTAGAGTTATCCTGTTTCTCCATCACCCATAGATACTTTCTGTGAACTCTGCATTTCACACCCATTCTTGTGGACGCATGGGCTCTTAGGTGGGGAATCTGAGGAGGATGAAGAGGTTGTGCCAGGAGTATGTAAATCCCCCAAATGACGTGCATGGACACCAGGTGATCTGCTGCTTAGAATCCTCTAGGTCTTCATGCCTCTGGAGCTTTGGCTGCTGTCCTACACTTGAACTTTTTCAACCTCCTAGAACCCCTTCCTTGTTGCTTCTCCTGCAGAATTCCCCTTGCTTTCTGCAAAATGTCCTACAATGGATCCCAAGAAGCTCTGAGCAGCTATCACTTGGCCTTTTTTGCAGGGATGTCCAGAGCTACGATGAACAGGTAATTGTATGGACTTCTGTGCCCTTGTTAAGTCTAATAATCAAAGAGTAGTTGCTGAGCCAGGAGGTCTTGGCTCTGCTCCCACCACTCGGTCCACTAGCCACCTGACAAGGTTAGGCCACACTGCCCAGTGGTTCATGGTTTCCCTCTTTGCAGGGGAGGGGGCAGGAGGCAGCTCCTGCAGCCTGATTGCTCCAACTGGAAATGGCATCTCATGGATCTGGGGACTTAAGTGTGATTAGCAAAGGCTCAAGGCCAAAGGTGTGGTACACAAGATGTCAAGGAAAGCAGGGCAAGAGACTACACAAACCCAACACCCTGAAGCCTGCAAATAGGACCCTTCAGACCAGGAAGGCCCAGGGAGCTGGGTGTATAGCTCCCAACCCAGCCACCATGGGCAGAGCCCCAGGTTTCCAGAAATCAAGCATCAAAGAAAGCTCATGGAGCTTCCGAGGAAAAACACTATGGAAACCTAGCAAGTAAATACTAGGCAGTAACAAAGGCTGGACAAAAGGCCCTTTTAAGTGCTCTTTCCAAACACTTCTCTGGCAAAATAGGCTGTTTCTTTGTGATGGGGGTGGGTGTGTAAGATTCTCAGGAATTTGGAGATAAAATCTCTTGACCACGTCACCAGGAGATTCCAGGAACTCTAGGAGGATGGGTTTCATGGCCTTCAGGGGAAGCTCTTAGGGAGCCCTGGAGGTTTAGATTCTAATGGAAAATATTCTTGCCACATCAGGCCAGGGTCCTTGGTGGAACCAGGCTCCTCACCTCATTCCAGTTGGGCTCAGTTGTGTCCCTGTAGACTCGCGTCTTTGCTTTATTCACAAAATACCCAAAGGAATCCACCTCCAGGGTGCAGTACAGATCTGTGGAAAGGTGATAAGGAGAAAGTGAACATACTTTCCCAAATCACTTACATTCTCTAAAAGAGCAGGTATCATTTTCAAAATCAGAAGAAAAAAAAGGATGTTCACTTCCTTTATAAAAATAAACTAGTGGCTGCATGAATACCAGGCCCTCATGTAATGCCCCTGCTCTGCCTGTGGAACTGGAAAACAGGATGTCTCAGAACATTCACTTACTTGGTCCCTTGGCTACAGATCCTAGTGACACAAGGCCTGGGTGGAATGGAGAGAGGTGAATGCAACCTTGGAACCAGGGGGCTGAGCATTGCACAGTGAGGCCACAGCAGAGGTCAGTCATCTGGGTGGGCAGGGGATGGCTATAAGTCTTATAATCTGAGCAGACCTGGATATAAATTATACCAGGGAGAGTTGGGGACAGGGCCTCCAGGCCAATGTGAGGCACAGGGAGTAGCTTAGTGCTGGGAAAGTTGTGCGGTACACGGGGAGAGGAGGGAGGCAAGATCTAGGGGTGAGTGTGGACTGTATGCAGGGTCTGGATGGCTCTAAGTGGTAGGAAACAGTGGGGTTTGTGTTTTAGAAGAAGTACTAGGTGGGGAGGTGGGGGAGGCCTGGTGGTGAGGACTAGGAAGGAGGTCACTATCAAGGGCCTGGAAGGAGGTGGCCAGAAATGATAAAGTTCCACCAATGGAGAACGGTACTGTAGACCCCTAAATGTTATTGCAAACCTCGGTAGTAGGCTCTAGTCTCCTGCTTAGTGTACAACGCAAGCCTGAGGGCGGGGGAACTAAAAGAACTAAGAGAGTCAGAAAGCAGGGTGCCAGGATGACCAATGCCAGTGTAACCGACAAAGAGGCTGGCCAGTCCAAGCCACTGATTTTTATTAGCAATCAACTGGGGTACAGGCGAGCTAAGTGCAATGGCAGGACTACATGAGAAAATTCGGAGTCGTATGGTTTTTATGGAAATTAATGGAGACATGGCTCGTAAAGGCAAAGACAAAGCACTCTCGAATTAGGAACAAAATAGACAAAATACATGGTTGTAAATAAGAACACTGTCCTTCTAATAAGAAGGTTTTAGTTGTGAGAACTGAATTTGGGTGTGAGTTACTCTGACCTTGGCACCTAGGGTTCAGCCGGACTCATTTCTCAAAACAAGCCAATTGTGGGGTGAACTCTTCACAGCCTGCTCTGCTTACTGCCTGCTTTGGGCATATCTACTGCGGTCTCCTGCAGAACGGTGTCCAACTGATAGGGCAAGGAAACAGGACAGTATTTCATAGGTTGGATGCAGTAGACATGACACTACTCACTGGGGCAGGACATAAAATAAGAGCAACACGTTTGAGAATTACAAATGATAGGTTCTCTTTGAGCATGTGGAGTTTAGGGTGTGCAACATCAAAGAGATAGATGGAAAAGTAACAAGGGAGGCCAAGAGAGATACATCAAGGATTAAGAGGCAGCTCTGGCATCATTTGTGTTGTTGATGGACAGGCCCTGGGAATCGGTTGGGGAAGGAGGAAGGTCTGGGTGGAAACTGGGGAAACAATAATATACATATTGGGCATGGTCTGATATATATAGTTGTAAGAATGGTCCAGAGGAACAATTATGTGTGTGTTACAGCTTTATGGAGGTATAATCTTTATTCCCCACAATTCATCCATTTCAAGTGTGTGACCTGAGGATTTCTGGAAAATTTACAAACACTTGTGTAAATAGCACTACCAAAGTCCCCACTGGTTCATCTGCAGTCAAGCCGCACTTCCACTCTCAGTCCATGACAATCTCTGACAGGTTTTCTGTCTCTGAACTGTGGCTCTTCTACAAATTTCAGATCTGAACTGTGGCTCTTCTACAAATTTCAGATAAACGGAACTACACAACATGTATGTAATCTTTTTCATCTGGCTTCCTTGTCTCATGTAATATGTGTTGCCTCTATGTGTTGCTCATTCCTTTTTACTTGTCATTGCATGGATGTGTCCTGCTTTGTACAAACCTTTATGTGGACATGTTTTTATTTCCTGAAAATGAATACTTAAGAGTGGGATAGGCTGGATATGTGATGAGGTGGTGTTTAACTTCTTAAGGAACTGTGCAATTGGGACTGTGGCTGTAGCTCAGTGGCAGAGCACATGCTGACACGCACAAGGCCCTGGCTTTCATTCCCGGGATTAAACAAGACAAAACAAAAAGGCTGCAATATTTTTTTAGGGTGGCTGAACTATGGTGCATCTCTACCCACAAAGGATGAGGTTCCTATTTCTCCACATCCTAGTCCACATTTGTTAGCATTCATCTTTTTTGACTACCACTGTCCTCAGGGTGTGTGAAGGGAATCTTCACGTGGTTTTAACTTGCATTTTCCTAACACACCAATCTTCTTTTCATATACTTATTAGCTATTCGGGTGTCTCTGGTGAAGTATCTATCCAAATCTTTTGCCCAGTTTTTAAACCTGGTTGTCTCCCTAGTATTAAATTGTAAGAGTTCTTACATTCTGGACACCAGTCCCTTATCACATGTACTGCAACTCTTTCATTCTGTGACTGGTTGGGGGTCTGTTTTGCAGCAACTGTGGAAAGGTCAGAACTGTGCCTACCCTCTCCTGTCTTACAGTGGACCCTGGGCACTGCCTGGGAGATTCTACAGTAGGAGGTCAGCATAACTAGAGTGATGTCAGCTTCACTGTTCTGACAGCTTGAGAAGCTGGGAGAGAAAATGGAATTATCTATCCAGCTTGACAGAAAAGCCAAATCTCTAGTGCTGATGGGGCCTTGGGCCCACTGCTGACAGCTGCCCAGCTTGGAACTTAAATTCTCAAACATCTGGACTGACACCAGTTTCTTACCATATCTCTATCAGACTTTGGCTCCTGTGATTACAAGACTCACCAGCAGAGGGCAGCTCACTAACTTTCAGGATCTGAGACAGGCAAGAGAAAGGGGGGAGCGAATTTTGGGGGAAACAGTTCCACACTAGGGAGGCCCTCAACTAGCACCAGTGCCTCACAGTGGTCAGAGGCCATAGGCACCTGGTGGTCATCTGAACAACTTCCCTGGTTCCCCACACCCTGTCTTCCTGGGTGGAGACTCCTGCTCAGCACTCCTCTAAGCCCCTCCTTCCTCACCAAGCCATCACTTACTGTAACTCTGCTTAAACCCGGAAGCTGAGTGGACAATGACATTCAGGAACCCGTAGAGCCCAGGAGATTCATCATCTGCACAGAAGACCGAAGAGGTGAGCTTATGTCCTCCTGGGAGCAGGAAGACCCAGAGGCTGGTTCCACTTCAAAATCAACCAGGCACAGGGCAAGGCAGTGTCACAGATCAAAAATAAGCTTATTGTGGGTTTTGTGTTTGGGACCTTAGGATGTAGCTGGATTCACCACACAGGCAAACCAATGATCGAGATGAAGTGTATTAAACTTCCAAAGACTGAGAGGGTCACTGGAGTGTGACAGGTGTGCACATCTACATGTGCACAAGCACATGGCCATGTGTGTGACTAAGCACATGTGCATGTGTGCAAAACTCAGTATGATCAAAAAGTATTGGGCAGCAAGTGCCTGGATGAAAGTACAGGGAGGACAGATCCACTGCATGGAGGGCCAGAAAGCATTGTGCTGAGGGATGGAAGCCATCCATCTTCTCAGCTACCCAACAATGGCGGCCTGGGGAGAAAGCCCTATAATGAGCTCTGTCCACTCCTGGGGGAGGACAACAGGCCATAACAAGCACATACACTCTCTCTGAAAGAAAACCCATCCGCCACGAGGACAGGGCTGACAGGAGGAAGGAACGTTGGCTTTCAGCTCTGCGCCCAAGAGGCCAGCCTCACCTTCCTTGTTAATGGTCAGCGGAATGTTGTGGACAGTCTGAAGTTTGACACACGAGTTGGTCAGCATCTGCAACTCCACGGATGTCAGAGAGAAGCTTTTGAAACCTAAGAGGTTGAAGCAGATGCAGGGACCAGTCAGTCTACCCTGTTCCTTTGTGCTCCACCCCCACCCCGACTAGACCCTCACCACACAGTGGGGAGAGGGTTCAGTAGAGCCAGTGGCTGGGGCTTGGTGGCTTCTAGGTGAAGTGCAGGTATGAAGCAGAGCCCCCCATCCCCAAGATCATAGGGCAGGAAGGATCTTGGCATAATATTTACAAATACATGCACAGGCATCCGCATGCCCCTAGACACAGCCCCAAGAGGCAGGACTGAGGATGAGAAGGCAACCTGAGAGCACCTCCCTGGGAGGTCCTCCTAGGCAGACACCAGTGTGGCTCTGTCCCCTGCTCTGCTAACAGACCCTTGTCTCTCCACAGGTTAGGAAAAGGGGCTTTTCTAGACACAACTGAGCACGAAACAGATGCTGCTGCCAACTGGATGGTTTCAGCACCCATGTTAGGGCAAGAATCTCTTGAGACATGAGCCCTGGAAGAAGCCAGGAGCTATGTCCCACTAGGACACAGCAACCCTAAAAAGGGAGAAGACATGGCTCAGCATAGGAGTGAATGATGAGCTTAGGTGATGGGAGCTCAGGACAGGTTAGAGGCAGGCAGAGACCCTAGTCCAGAAGGAGACAGTCCACCACCATGCAAGGACTAGGCCACCAGAATAGAACGTTTGCCTGACTTGGCCTACAGGAGGGATGAGTGGGGAGCTGGACAGCTGCAGCCCAAGGATCCAGGATGAGGTCTGCCTTCTCACTCCTGAACACCCCAGGTAGGACCAAGGGTGCACCTTTGAGTTCCTGAGAAGGAAAAAAACCCTGCTAACAGAGGGAGCTGCCCAGAGAAAAAGGGGTCATCACAGAGAGGAATGTCTTATCCTGAGATGGCCAGCCAAGTGGACAGGGGCCAGCAGTGTGGCTGCCCAGGTGGGCTCAGCCAAGGGCCCATTTGGCATCAGCACCTATTAGGGCAGCAGAGAAGGCCTTGGGTGGGGAAAGATTGTAAGGGGATGGGGAGACCAAGGGGGCAGGGTAGTGATGGGGTACAAAAAAGCCTGGGGGTGTCGATGGGGGTGGGCTGTGTGTGCAGGTCTGGGGGCAGGAAGATGAGAATCTGGGAAGGACTGGGGGGCGGGATCCTAGGTGAGGTGCAGAGGTCAGGCGGGGGAACGATGCCCATGGGATAGGGGTGGGGGCACAACAGGTAGGAGCGTACAGGAGGACTAGGGAGCGCCTCTCCAACATATTTTCTAAAAGTAAGGTAACACTTCACTTGGATAAAAGCCCCTTTTCCAAAACAATCAAACCACGGGAGACACCCGTCTGGCCCACATGCCCAAAGGCCAAGTTCCCTAGATGTAGAGGTCACTCACACTTCTTCTGCTGCTCCCGGATGTTTTCCCTCCACTCAGCTCTCTCGTAGTCAGAAGAAATCAGGAATGTGTAACTCTAAGGTAGGTGAAAAGAACACACCCCAGTACCCAGTTATCTCCACTCTGGCTAAGCCAGCACCTGGCATGACCAGGGTACAGAGCCTAAGACTCGCATCTCCCCACTGCCAGCTAGCTGAGTCCAGGTGTGCACATGTGCCACTGTGAAGAGCTGTGGACATGGCCAGGCATGCTGTTTCTAGCACTATTTGCCCTTCTTGTGCACTGCACAGGCTTACCTCTAGAAGAGCCCCACCTGAAAACGCCTGGGTCAGATGACACTGCCACAGGGGCTGTAGCTTAGGGACATGAGTTACAGCTAGGGTCTGCAAAGGTGAGGGCTGATGCCAACCCAGCTTCCTATGTCCAACCCACAAGCCTGTGCGGTAACCCAGAGAAAAGGCTCCCATGAGCCCAGTGACTGCCTCTCCTGTCCAAGTGCTTGCACACCGACCTGTGCACGTGATGCTGTGGAAGGAGAGGCCCAGGCTCAGACAGCACCAGGAGTAGACCAGGACAGAAGGTGTGTTTCTGGCCCTTGACGTTCCCAAAGAACATTCCTGTGCCCAGGGATATGCATATCTGTAAGGCCTTATTCGCCCCTAAAGACCCCACAATTTCCCAGCTGTGGGAGCTAAGCCAGCTGCCACTCAATTTGGGGCTATGGACCAAAACAGCAGAGACACATGAGCATGTGTGTGCTACAGTTAGACTGATCTCTCTTGCTGCAGGATGTTCTTGGGAGAAAACGGGCTTCAACTGCAAAGGCCACATGTGAGCCAGTGACAGCAGCTGGCTAGACAGGTCTGGGCTCCATCTGGTTGTTGAAGGCCCTATGCCAGGCCAGAAGCTTCCGCAGGACAAACCAAAGAGAGGTGGGTGGTGGACACTCACCTTGCCATTGCGGCTGTGTACCTTGAAGGCCATGCTGGGAGACATAAGCAGGAGCAGCGACTCCTGCTCAGACAGCTTCTTCTTCAGCCTCTCCATGGCCTTGCTGGCCTTGTTTGCCCGCTGTGGGGAGAGGACAGTCTTGCCTTACCATTCCAAGGCTTGTCCCACTTGCTCCTACTTAACCTGTCCCCACTATCCCTCACCCTGAGCCTGCAGAGGACGAGACTCCACCTGTCTGCTCCACATAGCCTAGGTTATAGACCAGCCCATTCCAGGTGGCCTTCTGAGGTCAGAGACGTTTTCTTTGGGTCAAGGCCTAGTGTAGGCTGCAGGACATGCTCAATAAACTGTTCTTGAAGTAATTAGTCTTTCCTTTTATAAGGCTAGAGTGGAGAGACCTTTAAAGATGTCCTTGCCTTCAATTTTTTCAAACACAATGTCCAGGGGGCCTCTGTAATTTAGGGGACCATTCACCTTCTCCCTGACCGGAGTGTATTTCACCATCAGGCCCCTGTTGAGTGTTTATGGGAGTCCCAGTCAGTCCTGATGAACATCACCAGGTCCTGAATGGGAAAAGCCTTCTTATCCTAAAACCACATGGATCCTTCTTGAAACTGGTATACTCTGGAAAGAAGAGATCATGTTGCCATTAAGTAGGGCTCTGGCCCTAAGCTCCAAAAGAAGGGGACAATGTGGATAATGCTGCAGTAGCAGTCAATAGTGCTCAACAGCCCCTGAGGACACAGCGATGGTCCTTCCTCTGCTTAGGGACACTACCATGGAGGCCACAGTTCCACCTAGACAAGAAACCTAATACTCAGACTTGAGGCTTCTCTCATCTGGAAGTGCTGGGCTCCCTGCACGCTCCTAGATACATTTCTGGTGCAATGGGTTGGGCAGGGTAAGTTGGGCAGGTTGGCCAATGTAAGTCACCTCCCCTGGCCTGGGCTAGCCCTAGACTTATGGAGTTCGTCCTATCTCCAAACCTTCTAAACCTCTCTGCAAAGAACCAGGGGCCTGCAGTACAGAATAGCTGGAGGGGTTACACTCCCCACCCGGAATCACCCCCTTCCCCAACCAGGACAGTTATAAGGGGGACAGCTGGCAGCTCTCTAACCCCATTTCCTGGACTATCCAACCCCTTCATGAACGGAGTGAAACTTTTCTCAGTGATTCAATAGTTCAGCTGTGGAAGGAGACCACACAACACAGACTGCTGCCCGGCATTAGAAGAGTACACAAAAATGGCTGGAGCCGGTGGCCAGAGAGAACTTGGAGGCATCTCTCTCAACCACCAGCCTATGCTCTCTGCTTTTCCACCATTCCTTCTAAAGGGGCCACTGAGGCATTGCCTGTTAACCTAAAGCAACCCATATCCTATTCCTCCACAATTGCCAGTTGCCACATATGTGCTCCCTCTGCCCAGCTTTTCATTCCTGGGGAACACAGTGTGGCCTCCCTGTTCAAGATCTGCAAGTAATAATCTCTGAACTTATTTTGTATGTACTGAATTTACACTTTCCATCAGAACTAGGGGCCACCCCAGGCCAGGTTTTCCCTGGGATACAAGGGAAAACCCATGGTCACGGTCAGCCTCTCAGTGTCAGAGTGATAGGCAGGAGTAAACTGGACACAGGTCAAGTAAGAGACCCAAGGACATCTGCTACATAAACATGTGAGGGTTTCCTGGTCACAGGTCTGGTGATTAGGCATAGACCATCTGCCAGGTAAAGAAGTATCCCATGAAAGGCACACGGAATGTCCAGGGCCAGGAGCCTTCTACTTCCCATCAGGGCTAGGCTACTAGTGGCTCTGATATGGGAACCCCAGTTTAGGCAGGGGCTCTTGAAATAACCAAGCTGTGACCAGATGCCCAAGACTCCAAGTGCTGAGAGCCCATGGGGTCCCCACCATGTCTCAGAGACCAGCTGTGGGATCAGATGCCCAGAGGAGAGAAAGCCCACTAGACAACAGGTGAGGAGCTGCCACATAGACCCTTGGTCCTCACTCCCCCAAGTCAGCCACACCTTCTCTCTCTGGATGTCACTCTTGATCTGGGAGATCTTGATCTTCAAGGCATCCAGCTCTTCATCTGGCACCAGGGGGATGTTGGGTGCTGCCTCTGACTCGTCTACCATCTGGAAGCTGAGATCCGTGAGCGGAATGTACCATTTGCAGTCATACTGCTGGGTTTTGCTGGGTGGGAGAAGGAGAATGTTAACACATTGACCATCTTTGTCATTGTCACTGCTTCTAAGAACCAGGGAACCATAGCACTGTGGCTGTGCAGTTATCTGACTGAAAACCCAGAACATATCCCATGTGATAGGTTGGAATGAAGCTGTGAGCAGACACTGGTAGCCCTAGACTCAGTGACTCCTGGGACACGTTCTCCATAGACTTGACCCCAGGCTGCAAGACATCTGAGGAGTCCTGATCTCACTTATTCTGGGCTGCTCCTAATGTCAGTGGCTCATGTGGAAGCACAGAAAGGTCACTCAATAACAGGACAGGATTGAAGTCCAGAGCTGCAGCATTTGAGGGGCTGTGGATCTATCTCATATAATCTCTTCACTTGACAGATGTAGAACGGAGCCTGTCTTTTGAGTTGACTGATTAAATCCACCCAGCATAAAAACAGTAGAATCCAGGAAAGTGCTCAGTTCTGTTCTTCCCAATGTGACCGACCCTCTTTGCTCCATCCCAACCTTGTATACCCAGGAGTAATCTGAAGGCACTGGGGTGGGGCGTTGGCTCTGCAGGCTTATGAGAGTAACTTAGAAGCCATCACCAGGCCCAAGGTAGGGCTGGCAATTCCCCTTGCACCTGCAGCTGGCAGCAGCCCCTATAACCCCCTGACCTTACACTCACTCTTTGCAGGTAGTTGATGACAAGTCTCTCCTTCAAACACACATGAAGTCATGGTCAGGTAAACCCCACAAACCAGAGTCAGACCCATGATGTTTCCAAGTTGTTGGTGACAACCTTGATCTTGATCCTGACATCACGTCCAGGTGCAAACAGAATGTAGAGAAGGGCCTGGCCACGGTGTTACTCATGCCCCCCAGAGAGATCCTCCCCTTCTCAAGCACTGGGGTGGGGTCACCATCTTGGTGGGACAGGAGCCCCATTGTCACTCACCCTCCACTCTGCTTCTTGAGCTTGGTGCAGAGGAGCAGGTCAGTAAACAGGAAGACGTGGCGCAGCTTTCGGGCCCCCTCCACCAGCTCCACCATGAAGCTGTCCTTCAGCAGCTGCCGGTGCTGTGGGCATGGCAGGGAGGGCTTGAGTCAGGGTCAGCCTGGGTTGGATAGGTGGGACATGCTGGGCCCACCCACTCCAGCAGGAGCAAGGTGACCTTCTGGAGATGCTCTCCCCAGGGAGATTTCACTCCCTACATATCTACCTTCAGACCCACTTTCCAAAATGTTCCATCCATCTCACTGGCCTGCTAAGAGATGAGGCTTATGCTCACTTGTTTTTATTCAACAAACCTTTGTAAGTCCATTCTGGGTGCTGGGGATGAGGGTCAGAGGATAGGGAGCAGTGACAACCACTGGCCTAGAGGTCAAGAAGGGGCACACACAGTCAAGTGAAAGGCCTGCTGTGAGGATGAATGATAGGAAAACCTTTCAACAGGGCAGCTAGAACCAAGCAGGATGGTACATGCCTGTAACTTCAGCACTCTGGGAGCTTGAAGGAATAGGATCACAAGTTTGAGCTGAACTTAGCAACTTAGTGAGACCCTGTTTCAAAATAAAAACTAAAAAAGGGCTGGGGATGTAACTCAATGTGAATGCCCTGGGTTCAATCCTCAGAACTGCAGGAAAAAAAGGCATGCGCGCGCGCGCGCGCGTGTGTGTGTGTGCGTGTGTGTGTGTGTGTGCGTGCGTGCGTGCGTGTGTGTGTGCGCACGCACGCACACCAGCGTCTCTCAGAGACGGTAGCCTGTAACCCAGGACTGGCAGGATACCAGGCATGTGGAGAGGGGATATTCCCATCAAGGGACCATCATAAGCACAGGCCCCACAGCAGGGAGAGGTCAGCATTTGGGGTATAAATGGAGTAGCAGGCTACTGAGGTGACCAGCCCAGGAACTCTCTAAGACAGGGCAGTACTAGAGGTCATAGCAAGGGGCCTGGCCTGGTTCCAAAGGTAGCAAGGAGCTGAGAGATCTCATATTTCAGTTCTCCTGACTAGACAGGTTGGCAGGGTCCTGAGTATGGGTCATAGCTCTTAACACATGCCTAGACACTTGTGGCCTAAGGGCTGAGTCAACATGGAGTACAGGTGGGTGGGACAGGCCAGGCACCGCTTATTCTAGGCAAACCTAGAATAAGCAGGAAACTGGAGACACGGGCTCTCAGCAGGCTTGAGCCTTTCTGTACCTTGGTACTTCATCTGAAAGCCAAGGGACAGCCCTTCTGGCCCACACAGATCAAGGGGTTGCTGAGCAAGGAAACGGAGCTAAGTTAATTCATCTAACAGTGCTGTGTACCTCATAGGAGTTGGGTATTATGCCATGCCAAGGACATGGAGATAGGACAGGCTGACACCATATGCTTTCCCCAATGCAGGCACCATGTGCTGTGTACGAACACTGCTTAAATTATCTGGTTTGATCTCCATAATATGCTGTGGATAGGTCTTTAAGCCCGTTTCACAAACAAGGCAACTGAACTTCAGAGCAGTTCATTATTCATTCCAGGCAACACAGTGAGCAGCAGTGACACTCAATGGTCTCTGCTCTCAGAAGTCCACAAGACTGGGGAGCACATTGTTTCAGGGAAGGTTTTGGGTGACGGCAACCCCTGCCTCATGCTGTGATGACCAGGAAGAGCTTGAAGGTCAGGACATACAACGAAGAGCATGAAAACCCAATGTCTCCCCATCAAGTGGCCTATTTGTCCCCACCTGGAGAAGCAGGGAGGCCTCACATTCTCACTGCGGTGCAGCTGGGCTGGACTGGGGGCTGTATGATGCCTGGTTCCATTGCTGCCTGTATCCTCTGTCCCCTGAACTCCCCCACTCTGCAGGAGCTGAGGGCAGTAGAGCCCCCCAGAAGTAGGTGCGGTTTGAGCAGGGATCCAACAACTCAGGCATGAAGGCCACACATCACCATCCTAGGCAGCTCAGCTCATCATGGCCAGCTGGCTGCTGGTACCGAATAGTTGATGCTTTTATGTGGGAGCTGCTGGTGCCCGTAAGTGGAAGGGCAGGAAGGCTGCCAGCCTTCCAAGGCCATGACTCATCACTCACCCACACCCCTCCCACTTCAGAGGCAGATGGTCAGCTGGGTGACAGCATACCATAAGAAGCAATAAAGTGTGCACCTAGGGAAATATAGAGCTGCAGGGCAAATCTCAGAGACCCAGGGGACACTGATTCTGAGTCTGCAGCAGGAAGAAGATCTGGATAGGGTCCTGGAACACTGAGGACCTCAAGGAATGACTACACAGCTGCTCCCTCACCAGGGACACAGAAGAGAGTCCCATGGTCCAGAAGGACAGGACCAAGGCCTGTGTGTGCCAGTGACTGGGAGACAGGAGTTTGTTTTCTATACAAAGGGGCTGAGCTTCTTGTGGCAACCAGCAGAGGGCATCCTAAGCTCAGGTCAAAAGCTGCGAGTCAGAATTCTCCAGCATACTGCTCCCCTAACCTTGCAGACCTAGGAGGCTCCGAGGGACAGACTGAGTCTAGTTCTAGGCTGTACTTTTAATACCATGATAGTCACCCAACCCTTCCCCATCCCTATTTTTATATCAACCTCATCGTTCTAAGACAAGCCACAAAGCCAGGGTGTCTCAACACTCCAGCTAGCCCACTACTGCACTGTGTCCCATCTACTAGGGCCATTCCAGGAGTGTGTGACTCAGTGCATGTCACAAACAGGCCCCGTGGGGCTTGGGTGATTGATAAGTGGTGGCCACAGCTCTATTACCACGACCTTCCCCCAGTACCAGAGCTGCTCTCTTCAAACTGGATCAGGCTTCTGAATCCTAGTTCAAGTGGGAACTAGCAGGTCAGCCCATACAAAAATGTCCAGTAAATGGGAAAAAAGGGCCTCCAGCCCTGAGAAAGCAGACTGGGTCCCAACCAGTCACTGGCCAATCCAGAAAGGAGGCTGGACTCCAGCACAGGGCATAGGGCTGGAATCCAGGGAATAAATGGGAGGAACAGGGGGTGAAGAGGGGTAGGGCAGAGGGGGAGAGGGCAGGGTCAGTTCTATAGGACTTCGCAGGCCTGGGGACAGATTCTCAAGGCTGGAAGTCCTGCTTTGCCCCACACTCTAGGACCCTTGACCCCTTGGGAGCTTGGTGAGGTATGGGCCTAGGGGTCAGCCCTGCTGGAAGCCCAGTGTTGGTGGGGAGGGGTGGGCTGAAACAACATCTAAGTCAACAGCAACAGAGCTGCAACAGAGCCACATCTGTACAATCACATTTCAGAAAGAGGAGAGAGATAATCCAGGGAGGAGGGACAGAGTTGGTAACAAGGAAGGACTGAGAAAAGGCAGTGATGAATATACAACAGTGACTTGGCAGGAGGGCTTGCAAGGCCCTGCCCTTCCTCTTTGACCAGACTAGGAGAGGCTGCCAAGACTGCAAATTCATCATCTGGGCCACTTCCTCTATGCTGTCTCCAGGACCTGGGCTCCTGTGGGGATGCTGGTCACCCAAACCTATGGCACCAGTGCAAAGCAAGGAGGCCCGAATAGCTCTGGTCTGCCTGTCTGTCAGACAGACATCCCTCTCAGAAGTGCAGGCCGCTCAGCCTTACAATGGCACTGCCTCCCAGTCCTGGCCAAGTTCTCCAGGAAACAAGGGCCAAGAGTGGGGTTGGATCACCCAAGTACACAGTCCTCATGGTGTCCTGAAGATGGTATGAAGTCTCAAGGATGTAAAGAACTGTCTGACTCGAGTTTCACCTGAAGCAAACAGCCCCAGGTGGAGCTGACAGAAAGGACTATGCTTCCAAGAGCCTGAGGAACAGCACCTCAAAGGACAGCTTGCTAGGAATGCAGGAGCCTTGTGTACGAGACAAAAAAGTGGGAGTGGGGCTGTGTCCGTGTGTCCCCATGAGAGTGAGTGTCTCTACTGGTGTGTGGGATCTGGTTTTTCCATATGTGCATGTCCCTGTGTGTCTTCCCATGGGGCATGGATCCCTGAGTAAGTGGGTGTGTCCCTATATTGTGATACAGAGGGCTGGGAGGGAAGGCACCAGGTGGGAAGGCAACACTCCCTCTGGGAGCACCCCTACCCCGATGCCAGGTGGGAAACACCAGCTGGAAGGGACACCATTGCCTTTTCAAATAGCTGATAACATCACTTGGCCACAATACCCCAGGAGTGGAGAGGGTCTGGACTGTCCCCATCTTCACTGCTGGCAGCTGCCCTCCTCTTTCTCCTTGACAATGCCAGCTCAGGTACTTCACTCTGAGCCTCAGTTTCCTATAAAAATAAAGTGAGAGCCAGGGATTTAGCTCAGTGGTTTCGCCGCTTGCCGTGCAAGCGCAAAGACCCGAGTTCAATCCCTGGTACCAAAAAAAAAATTAAAAAACCAAAAAAAATAAAGTGAGGAGGAAAAAAACCTGTCTTGTGGCATTCTTTAAGGATTAAAGGAAATAGTGCACCTAAAGGGCCTCATAAAGGCTATCTGGTACCATTTGCCAAGGCCTTTGTGGGTGCAGGCACCATGTTCAAAGCTTATTCATCATGCCACCTGCTCCTCACAATGACCCTGAGGAAAGCACTGTTACTTCCATTTCCACAGAAAAGGAACTGAGGCTCAGTGAAGTTACATCATGTGTCCACAGTCCTCTGAAGAGGAGGTAGCCCTAGCTGCCATGGGCTCTGAGGCAGAGGATGCCTCCTTTCTAAATGCTCTTGCCTAGGCTGGATGGTTCCTCTAGCTGTCACATGGCAACAATGCACACTTACCCCTAGATGCAGCCTATGGATGGGCCATGGCCTCCCTCGGAAGAGCAATTTGGAAAAAGCACAGTTACGGGCTGAATGTCTATGCCCCCACCTCCATTCCTATATTGAAGCTCTAAACCCCAATTTGATGGTATTTAGCAGAAGGGTCTTTGAGGAGTAATTCGGTTTAGAAGAGGTCATGCCAGGAGGACCCTCATGATGAGACTAATATCCCTGCAAGAATAGAGAATTAACTTTTTTCTCTCCAAGTGCATCACTAGGAAAGGCCATTGAGGACAGTGAGAAGCCAGATGTCTATACTCCAGGAAGAAAGCCCTTGGCAGACTCTGACCCGTGCTGGCCTCCTGACCTCAGATTTCCAGTGTCCAGTGCTGTGAGAGAAAACTGTCTGTTATTCAGCTAGGCATGGTGGTATGCACCTATAGTCCCAGCTACTTGGGAGCCTAAGGCAGGAAGATCACTTGAGCCCATGAGTTTGGGGACAGTCTGGATTGTTTATATCTCAGTTGACAGTATTTTGTTAGAACAGCCAGAGCTACAGCACATACCAGGAAGCCAGGGACCACAGCTCCACAAGGTCATTGGAAAATCTTCTTAGGTCTAGGAACTACAGTTCGATCGTGAACAAATTGGTGGAGATTTGACAGGTGGGACTAGGAAAAGTCACCAATGACAACTCAGGTGGAGGTGGTGAGAAGCAGCAGAGAGGCAAAGGAATGAGGTGTGGACCAGAATGGAGGTGTCAGCTGCTGGCTAAGGCTGGGCGTGGGCATTGCTCCAAGCATGGGCTGAATTTGGCATGCTCTGGCCCTGAAGAGGCCAGCCCTCACTCTCATACCTCCAAAGCAAGTCCTGGACTTGCAGAGAGCTGACTGAGCTTTGGCTGTGGAATGCCTCAGTGGACTCCAGGGGGATCAGTAGGTGGGCTGAGAACAAGGGTCCGCATCTGTGTAGCTAAGCATGAAGTCAAGGGTCCTGCCTGTCTGTCCTCCCTTGAATCTGTTCTCTGGCTCTGATGAACAAACTTCCATTCCCTGACCCCTAGAGAGCCTTTCAGGGCTAATTTCACTCAGGTTATCTATGCCCTAAGTAACACAAGACAATCCTTCACCAGGTATGCCCCAAAACAGGAACCTGCTAGGTGGAGGGCAGGCAGGGGTTTGGGGGGCACAGTGCCAACTTCCAGCAGTAACAAGGGTGGTGGCAGCTAATGTTTCCAGAGCACTTTGTAGGTGCTAGGCCCCACAAAGTATGTCATCTTGCTCCACAGAACTGGTCTATGTGAGGGCCGGGGATTTAGCTCAGTGGCAATGCACCTGCTTGCCTTGCAAGCTCAAGGTCCTGAGTTCGATCCCTGGTACTGACAAAAAGAAAGAAAGAAAGAAAGAAAGAAAGAAAGAACTGTCCTATGTGACAGGTTCCAGCTTCACCACTTCAGAAAAAGGAGGGCTGAGAAAGGTAAGTAATGTGCCCATACTCCTGCAAAGAATCAGAATTTGGGCCCCTATAAGCCAAGAATACAAACTCTGTTTGCAACTCTTTATGAAGGATGAAGAAAAAGCCCTAGGCTTGACACAGGAACTCGTCTTGACTTTCTGGCCTTTGATATCTCCCAAGGCTTCCTATGACACCTTCTTCCTCTTTTTTTTTTGAGTCAGGGTCTTGCTATGTATTCTAGGCTGGCTTTGAACTCACTATGTAGCCCAGGCTAGCCTGAAATTTGTGGTGATCCTCCTGCCCTCCCAAGTGCTGGGATCACAGGAGAGCGCCACCACACCTGGCTTCCTTTGGGGTTATTACCAGAGACTTGGGAGCCAGAGCTCATGGTTCCCTGGTCTCCTGATTTGACATTTTTCTTCGCAGGCCCCAGTGGGAGGAGGTGTGCTGGAGACTGGACACAGGCCTTGTGTGTTCCGCCTCCCCTGAGCTCTAGGTCTCCTACATTGTGGATATCTTTTTTTTTTTTCGTACCGGGGATCGAACTCAGGTCCTTGCACTTGTGCAGCAGGCGGCGAAACCACTGAGCTAAATCCCTGGCCATTGTGGATATCTTGCAGTCTAGGCCCACCTCATCCTGAAGATGAGCAAGTGGGTTTAGCCTGTCCAACTCTTTTTTTTTTTTTTAAGTGCTGGAGATGAAACCCAGGACCTTCCACATACTAGGCAAACCCTCTACTACCAAGCTAAACTATCAGCACCCAGCTCTTTTTAATCACCACCAAAAAGGCCTCTGTTCTCCCTTGCCTGAGCACTAGCACTTCTTAGCCTCAGCCTGTACCAGCAACATTACCCTGGGCTTTCCTTCCTAAGGTATCTGTTCAGACCACTGCTTACATTCTTCCTTCATGAGGGGCCTCTGGGATCCCAGAGTGGCATGCAGTGTGGAGCTCAGAGCAGGCAGACAATCAACTACATGGGGGAAATTACCTAGCAGTGCAGAGCTGGTTATCTAACTGTGAAGTCAAATTCAGCTAAACAAATGAGCACCCACCCACTAGCCCATAGCACCAGGTCCTGGAAAGAAAACGTGTCTGTAAGATTCTCTGATCTGAGGCTGAGGACGGCATCCTCCTGGGCAGCACCTGCTGCTCACAGCTCTCAGGTGTGCCAGGGCCAGGATGCTGGCCAGCCAGAGCAGCTGCTGGCCACTCCTCAGCACTTGTAATGCTGCCCAGTCATTTCCAAAAAGGGTAGAGCCCTGGAGTAAGGGAACTTGGCTGAAAGGGGTGACAAGATTATAGAAGCCACACTGGGGGTCAGGAGCTAGGGCTACTGGTCCTGCATAGGGCTCACCTCTGGGTCTCTCCATGATGCCCTGACATACCCACCTCCCAGGAGGCTCAGCACCGACTGTGGGGACACCTCCTAATGCCCAGGCTGGCAGAGGCACCCTTCCTCTCTCTACCAAACTGCCAGGGAAGCTAGAAATGGCACCCCCTAACCCCAACATGCTCCCAGCAGAAGCAGGGGATAGGGCTCCTTCAGCCAGGGCCTGCCATGGGTCTGGCACCAAGCTGAAAGGGGTACATTCTCTTCCTTGTAACTCCACTAACTTCCAGGTAGTGTAAGGGATAAGAGTAAGGACAGACAGCCCTGTCAGTTCATGATGGGAGAAGGGAACAAAAATGTAACACATCTGGGATGCATAGGTGGATAAGGACACCGGGCTTCAGACCGTGCCTTGATTATTTAGTGGCTGTGTGACCATGGACAGGTCATTCAATATCTCTGGGCCACAGTTTCCTCCCTTGTAAAAGAGAAGGCCTCTGATCACAGGGAGTTGTCAAAGAGAACTCAAGAAGCAGAGCTCCTTTTTCCTCTTGGGAATTGGCGACTCAGTATCATTTACCCAACTGAAAGCTGGGCATAAAGGAAAAAGTATGTATTTCCAAAGCTCAAGCCCTCCCCGGCTGCTAATCCTAACAGGAAGCTGCCTGAACACCCACTCTCTGCCCTCATGTGGGGGGCCTGTGTAGTACTGTTTCAGGCTGGTGATATGGAGGGCACCCATGTGAGGAGGCCATTACCCCTTGCTTTCATACTGTTCTTCACAGGTCATGAATCTTTCTAGCCCTACAACACAGTGGGGGGGATGTCAGGCCTTCTGAGTCACTCAGAGAGCAAGGGCATTCACGGGGAAAAAGGTGTCCCCAAATCAATACCACAGGTAATCAGTGAGTAAAGATCAAGCCTGAGTTGGAGGACTGCCTGCCTGGAATAATTTCAACTGCATCAAGGACTGAACACCTATTGGGCATCCCAGAAGGATACTTAGCCCTGGCTTTGAGAGTAAAATTGATTAGCAATGTCTGTCCCTGTCATGGCTGGGGATGGAGGCACGAGTGCAAGCATGCCAGCCTAGTCCCCATCAAGCCTCCTCCTTTAACTGGCACTGATAGATGGACAGCTCTGAAAGAAGTGGTGTAATTCAGGATCACAACCTTCCAGAGTTTGCTAGGCCTTCTCACTCTTCTGCAGATGAGGTATTCAAGTGACTCCTGCTCAATGAGAAATGTCCCTTCAGAGATAGGTGCTAGAAAGGATTCAGACAAAGGCTGTGGATCCAACGCTGGGGCTTGCACATGCTATGTGAGTGCTCTGCCACTAAGCCAAATCAAGTTTCTAAATGAAAGAACACCTGGGAGGAATTAGGCAGATTCCAAGTAGACACAATGCCATATTCTTACTCACTGGTCTACTCGGTTGGAGACCTGGAGCTGGCAAGAATATGAGGGGAATAAAAGTGATGCTCTGGATGTAATTCAATGGAAATAATGGGGGGAAAAAGGAGGTGGGCCAAGTAAGGGATGGTGACAATGCTGACTGGGAGGGATGGGGAATGGGGGTCAGCCCTGAAACTCTGCCCCCATGTCTCACATATAGGGCTGGGATGTACCCTGCCAGCGTCACAGATCCCCAAGGGCAACATACTCCTGTATTGGGCTGAGCCATTTGCTGGGGACCCAACGGGGGTCCAGGTCTGAGAGTGAGGGTGCACTCTATCCCCCAGCCACCCACACTTACCTCTCCCTTCTTCACCGTCATGGACTGCCGGCGGGGTGTGATCTCCTCATTAATGCTGGAGAGGAAGTTCTGTGAGATGCGGAGGGCATCCTGCAGCAGGGGATGGTCAGGGTGGCTGGAGGGAGTGTGCTTTAGCAAGTCCTGCCCCGGGTGGAAAAACTCGTTAGAGAGCCAGACCCACAGACAACTGTGTAACCTGTGTGTGAGCATGTACACAAACACACACACACACACACACACACACACACACACACACACACACAGTATAACTCAGAGCTACTGGCTAACCAAGAATCACCACCACCGACCTCCAAAGCTCTGGACTTTGAGGACAGTACTTGTGTGACAACCATTCCAGAAGCAAATGGTCCCAATAGCTCACTACCAAATCTGTGCATTTGCACACAGTTAAGAGAGGCTCCCACTATAAGAGTCCAGGCCAGGGCTTCTGGACCCTGATGCTGCTGACATTCCGGGCAGGATGATTCTTTGTTTTGGTGCAGGAATAGGGTACAGGAGCTGTCCTGTGCACTGTAGGATGTTTAGTACCATCCCTGGCCTCTACACACTAGACATCAGTAGCAGCAGACATTGGTGCCCATCCTCTTGGAAGCAGAATCGGTGGCCTAAACCCCTGGCCTTCCTGGCCCCACCTCTTTTGTTGTTGTTGATTTGTTTTTTGGTACCAGGGATCAAACTCGGGACCTTGGGCTTTCGAGGCAAGCACTGGAACCACTGAGCTAAATCCCCAGCCCTGGCCCCAACTCTTTTAATGAGAGTCTAGGCCTTTTCTGAATCCAGATGGGAATAGACACCTTCTCTACTAGGAGTGCAAGTCATTCCTGTTTGAGGTCATCAGCTCCCAGCTTCAGAAAAACAAATCTCCATATGATATTAAATGGAAAGAAGTGTGGGGAACATGTGCAATGTGACACCTGTTATTTAAAAAGTTCACATATGCCAGAGCCCATGGATACAGAATCCTTGTGGAGAAATCCCTTATGGGGAAGGAGCAGGAAAGGAAATGGAAACATCACACACTTCTGTGAACTGGCTCTAAATTTTAAAAAAATATTTATGTAAATATGTACAGTATTCATAGGATCTCCCAGGCAGTAGTACTAGGGTTGTTTTTGTTTTCTGGTTTGCTTCTGTTTTGAGAAGATCCATTTATTTTTTTTTTTCAGTACTGGGAATCAAACTCAGGACCTTGGGCTTGCCAGGAGAAAACCCATTTAGTGACTACCCAGTAGGTGGACTCTCCCACTGCACTTTCCCTGGATGGAACACAGTGGTCTGACTCATGGCCTTGGTACACACCAGCCATCTGAGTTCCTATTCTTGGAGCCTCAGCCTAATGAACATCACTGCCATGAAACTTCCTCAAATGCAAGGCCCCAAGTGCCCCACCTTATGAGGCCTCTTATCGCTTTGCATCCTCAGTGAAGGTATGTGGCAGAGGAATTGGCACGGGTGATGGGTGGGCAAAAGTTCAGTGTCCGTCCCAGGACAGGTAAAGCCAAGGGCCCCCGGGGAGAAGGCCCTGCCTGGCTGGGCCTGAGGACAGGCAGAATTCCCTGGCCACCTTGGGCAGGGCACCTTTCCGTGCCCTGGAATGTGACTCACGTGTAGGACCAGTGTGCTTCTCGTCACCCGGTCCACAGGCTTGTACAGCAGGGCTGTGGAGAGACAAAGTGAGAGATGACCTCTCTGGGAGAAAGCAGAACATGTGCTGGCCAGATGGTGCTGCAAGGGGGAGGGCACAAGGGCAGCCCCAACCGCCATAGGCCCCATCAGCCCTGTGCACAATGAGGAAAACCACCCCAGAGTATCCACCTGCCACAGTGAGCTTTAAGTCAAGACATTAAAAACAGAGTGCAGAGCTGCTGGTCAGGCCTGAGCCTGCACAACTTACTCTGTGACCATCATAGAAAAGGCTCAGTGTTGATGCTTCTGCCACCTGGGGTTGAGGAAGAAGGGATGCCAAGGGCCTGATCTTGGCTGGAGATCTACTACCCAGCCCGGGGGATACCCTGGGAGTAGACCAGCACACTGCTCTCAATGCCCATCCCTGTCCATATCCAGATTTTTCCAGCCTGTTCTGAGAAGGGTCAGGGCCAACTCTGATGCTCACACAGCTGTCGGTCTGACAGGTGCTCTGGGATAGGAGGAACCTGCTCAGGCACACCCAGGCTCCAGTAGCATAGGAGCCATGGCCAGCCTTGGCCACCTGCTCTGGCACAGTACTGAGCACGATCCACCATGGGACTAGACACTTAGGTGTATTGTGACACATGTCAGGTACATTTTTGTACATGACTCCCATGATCAGTTGGAGATTCATTGCTATCTTCATTTAACAGATAGGGAAACTGAGTCTTGGAGTAGGGTTGAAGGTAAGTTCTGAAGACTGGAACCATATCTACTGTTCCCTGTGAGTGAGCACAACTATTTACACTATCCTAACAATCCAAGGTAAGAAGTGACTTACTTCTGATACCTTTTTTAGATCAGTGTGCGGAGTTACTGCTAAATTCAACCCCTGCTCAGCTACCTAGAACTTGTGATCCACCTAAGTCATCTGCTACAATTTGAATGTGTCCCTCAAGTTTCATGTGTTGAAAATTTAAACTCCAAAACTGCATATTATTGGGGCCTTTGGGACATGACTGGATAAGGAGGGCTCTACCTTATACATGGATTCACGGGCTGACGGGTTATGGAGGGAGTTATCACAGTGAGCTCTCTCTGGCACACTTACTCTGTCTCACATGTGATGTCCAGTGCAGCCTTGGGGCTCTGCAGAGAGCCCCAACTAGTAAGAAGACCCTCACTGGATGCAGCTGCCTGATCTTCATCTTTTCAACCTACAGAACTGGGGGTCAAATAAGACTTTATTCCTTATAAATGACTTGATCTATGGTAGTCAGTTATAGCAACAGAAAATGGACTCCTATCTCACATGAAAGGGGGGAGAATATACAGTCCTTCTGTAGGGCTACTGGGATGACATAATTTTATATATTTATATATATACATATATGGAGAGCGCACACATGTGTGTGAAAGGGGGAGAGGGAGGGGAGAAGGGATAGGACAGGGGCAGGAAGGGAGGGAGGGAGCAGGTAGGGGAAAGAGGAGCAAGATTGCTCACGCTGGCCTCAAACTTGCAATCCTCCTCCCTCAGCCTTCTGAGCAGCTGGGATGACAGATCCAAACTAATATACCTGACACAATGACATTTTTTCCCTCTTCTCTTCCATTTAGCAGTACTGGGGTGTTATGATTTGGATTTGAAATGCCCTCCATTGGGCCAGGGATTTGGCTCAGTGGTGCCAAGCCTGTGCAAGGTCCCGAGTTCAATCCCCGGTACCAAAAAAAGAAAAAAAAAAAAAGAAATGCCGTCCAAAACTCAAGTGCTACAGGCTTGGTCCCCAGCTGATGGACTTTTGGGGAAGTGACTGGAGGGGGCTTAATCTACTGGTGAGATTGTAGCGTGATGGCAGCATTGGGAGCCGATGGAAACAGGAGGGACCTGGCTGAAGGGAGTGGGTCATGGAGCCATGCTTTTGGGGACAGGGTCTGCTCACCGGCCCCTCCTCTCTGGTTCTTGCCCCCACTTTCTACTTCCTGGCTGCCACAATGTGAGCAGCTTTGCTCCATCACATGCTTCAGCCTTCGTTTTGCCTCACGTCAGGCCCAGAGCAAAGGAACCAGCTGACCATGGCCTGAAGCCTCTGAGACTGCACATCAGAATAAACCTTTCTTCCTTTAAGCTGCTCTTCTCAAGGCCTTGCAAATGCTACACAAGCACTCTATCACTGAGTTATATCTCCAGTCCTTTTTATTGTTCGAGACAAGGTCTTGTTAAGTTGCCCGGGCTGGCCTCAAACTTGTGGCCTTCCTGCCTCAGCCTCCTGAGTAGTTGGGACTGCAGATGTGCACAAGACATCGGCTCATAGTTACATTTTAAATGCCCATCAGTGATTAGTTTGTGGGTGCTGGCTAACTTCTACGATTTTTCCTGGTTGCCCCTACAAAGGAACAAAGAGGGCTCTGTGTGACTCACTTTCTAAAGAGTTCTTGGTCGTTGGATCCTTGGCATCCTTGTTGCCTCTGGCTCTCAGGTTCTGCAGAGAGAAAAACATGTGTTCACACAGGACAACTGAAAAGACTTTGACATGGCAGAGTTTCATGGTCAGGGACCTTTAGCAGAAAGCTCAGCCTTCTGTCCCCACAAGGAACCCCCTCTGCAGCAAACCTCAGGGGGCAGCACGAGTTGCCAAATGTATACAGGGGCTGGACAGAAACTCACAGGCAAGCTGGGGATACAGGATGCCTAGGATGCATCAGGTCACTTAGGACAGGATTTCTCAACCTCAGCACTGTAGACACTGGAAGCTAGAAATTCCCTGTCCTAAGTCGCTGCCCTCTGCACTTCAGGATGTTAAACTAAGATCCTTGGCCTCGACCTGTAGGTGCAGTAGCACCTCAGCTTCCTGTTATGAAACTAAAAATAACTCTAGGATGCCAAAATTGCCTCTGGTTAAGAAACTGTGACATGAAGAATCCTGCAAAAAGAGGCAAACTGGTTTCTTGGAGCAGTTCAACAGCATGCAGGGGGCTAGTCATTCAGAACACTCACCTTTGGTGACAACCAGGGCAGGCCCACCACCACCTAGACTGACACTGCATTTTACTTTCACCTGCCCTCCTGGGTGGAAATGTACAAATATACTTGTTAAATGTGCAAATGTACTTGCTATGAAACAAGGCGCTAAGATTTCCAGGGTGCGAACAGGGCTTGTTAGTGGACAGGCTCTATTCTGACACAACTGCATCAAGGATATCACTGACTTGGTCTAAATTACCAAGAGAAATCAGAGTAAAGAATACTCATGTGCCTGAAATCATCTCTATGAAGCAGCTGCAAGGAATCCAGACCTGGGTTTCTGAACAAATGCATAACTAGCACAAAGACAGAAGGTGGGCTCTGGGATTGCTCTGTTAATTTCTCTGCCAGAAAAACCTCTCAGGACCAAAAGATGGTGTCTTCCAGCTCACTGAGGCCAAAGCCTACTGTGCATGTTGGTGCTTTTTCTAAGAGTTTAAGATCCTTTTCAGTGACTATTCCTCCTTACATCTGACTCAGCAATTCCCAAAGGGTATGAGGAGGTGTGAAAGCTGAACAAGAGACTGCAGAAACCAGGCGCTGAGCTCACATGAACCTGGGAAACGAACGGCCCACACTCTATGTGCCCTTGGATAGCACAAGGAACAAGCTCTGGGACATCCTTCCTGCTTTAAGGAGACTTAATAGTTTGATTTAACTCCACATTTCCCAAACTTACTTGATTCTACAAGCTTACTCTCCTCCTTCCCTTCAGTGTTAGGGATCAATCTCAGGGTCTCATATACACTCTACCAAGTGCGACATCTCCAGTTTGATGGAAGGTCATTTCATCTACCTTTTCTTATCATGAAGGGTGTGAGTGACCACCCCCACACAACCCAGTGTGGGCCACTCTGGTCTAACTGGACAACACTACCTTGTACCTGTCTCTCAGGACTGGTCCTAGGAGAAGATGAAGAACCCCTACTCTTCCCTGCCCCGTAACTGAAGGTGATACTCACCCCTATGCCTAAGCACCACAGGGCCTGGTGCTTTCTCTTCCTTGAGCTTGATTTTTTTCTTTAAGCAGCTCCAATTTTTTTTTTTCCTGAACTATGGCTGGACAAACTGTTCTGATGGTACAAGAACCATCAGGCTTCGCAGAGGGCCAGCTTCTGGCTGGCCCTGTGCCACCAGCCACTCCCTGCATCCCAGCCTCGATTTAAGATTCCCCACCCAAGTAGATGGTGGAACCATGTGACACCCCCTCCCCAGGTGACATCCCACCATGGTCTCCCCCTTCCTTAATAGAAACCTGTCCAGCTGGACCTGAATTTATCGACTTAACTATAGCTTTCTGAAGGATCAGGTCTTTGATTTGTCAGGGTCTCTTAGAATTCTGGGCCAACAATCCATCTGATAAGGGTGTAGGGGTTTGCTAATTTAATGAAAAAGAAGAACAGGACAGAACGAATACTGTGGGGGAAACATGGCTGGTGAGGAGGGAAGCATGGAGCTACTGCATGCAGATCCTGTTACTGGAGCACTAGGTGTGGAGTTGGGCATCCCATGGGCTTGGGAAGAACAGCATGGCACAAGCTAGTATTGTGGCCAGTAATAAAAATTAGTAATAAAAAATTAGAACTAGGAATCCTGATCCCCAGCCCCTGTGATAAATGATAAAAACAGCACAGTCTCCCAGGTGTGATAATCAAGGTCTGCCTACCAGTGAGAGAGACTGGACCCACTCTGTGACCCTTTCCAGTTCTCTTTCTAACGATGCCTTTCTTGCAGAGGTTTTTCCACCTAGATCCTTATTTGGTGGGGCAAAGGCAAGTCAGAAGTTAGGGCTTGGGGGAATGGGAGCCATCTGAAGGCAAGAGTGATGACAAGCCCCAACAGAGGAGAGTATCCCCCAGATGCCATCAGCCACGCAAATACAGGATGGGGCAGAGTGGGAAGAACCCTTGTCCAGAGAAACAGAGACTAGGGGTGCCGCTAGGCTCTGGTCTTGGCTTGGCCACCAGCCTCCTGGATGGCCTAGTCATCTCTGTATTTGAGAGACTATTTTGAGGGTCCAGGTGGAGCTAAATGCAAACAAGGAAACAGTGATACCTCCCCCCACCACCTGAGCGGGACAGTTCTAACCAGGGGCTTTCTTCCCCATAAGGTCGCAGTGTTGTAGCAACACAAACCCACAGTCTCTGGTGCTACTACTCAGTGTTCCAGCTCTCAAGGCCACTGGCACACTAGAAAGGGAGCAGAGGACAATTCCCACCAGTCTTCAGTGACAAGGTGCAGTATCAGGCTCAGGACTCACTCCCAAGGTAAGACACAGGGGCAGAATTATAAACACTACTCAATGCAGACAGATGGTGCAGGAGTGTGTCTGCGAACATGGCTGCAACAGTCTGAAACTGTCCTCCAAAAGAAAAGTTCACTCAATGTATACTCACGGTATTTGAAGGTGATGCCTTTGGGAGACAATTAGGACTAGATGAGGTCATGAGGGTGGGGCTCCACAAGGGCACTACTGGCTTTGTTAAGAGGGAGAGAGATCTGAGCTGGTGTGCTTGCACTCTCCTACAAGGGGATGCCTTTTGTCATGTTTTGATGCAGAAAGAAGGCCCTCATCTGATACAGTTCTATGCACTGGGACTTTCCAGCCTCCAGAACTGTGAACCAAATAAACGTCTATTCTTTACCATCTTGGGTATTCTGCCAATCACAACATAAAATGGGCTGAGACACCAGCTGACCCCTGAAACCAGGCCTTGGCCCTTGGGAAAGCAGGGTACTTGGTGGGCTGTTCCTCCTGTCTGGTCACAGTGGCACTGTGGGCATGGGGCTTGGAACAAACCCAGCAGCCTCTAGAAGCAGAGCTAGGGTTCATGACCAGACCTTAAATTTGTGCACTTTGTCCTTCTAGGTCAGATTCTACCAACCAGCCCACAGCCACTGCAGGAAGTGAAGAGCATGGGTGGGAGTCAGCAGTGCTCTTCTCTGCACAGTGTCAAGACATTTGTTACCTCTGAGATCTCTGCAAACTGAGTGTTGGCCTGGCAGCACTTCTCTGCCATTTCCATGGCAACCCCATAGTTGTCCACAAAGGCCCGGTACACACCCAGCTGGCTGGCCTGCAGGGAAGAAGGAAAAGAGAGTGGGACACATGTGGGACAGGTACAGGACAGGTGCTGTTGTTCTCCATCTTCCGAGGACTGAGCTGTGCACAGCTCCAGAGAAACTCCAGGTACAGCAGACAGTGCGCAGGCTGCAGAAACCTCAGCTCTTCCGTGCCATTCACTCCCACCTGCTTCCCCTCCCCACGCACTGAACACGCATCTCTCCTAAAATGACATGATGAGAAGTGACTCACAGACACAGGCAGGTAATGGCTCCCTTCCAGAGCTGCTTATTCCTCCCACCCTACTTGCTTAAAAGGTACTGTGAACAGCAGTTGAAGTTTGAGGTAGTGAGTTGTTAAGTGAATTAGAACAAGCTTGATCTCAGTACAGATGAAATTAAGAGGCACCTTCTCATCTGGCTGCAGGAGGCCACCCTGGTCATAGAGGTCAGTGGCCCCTGGGACCATGGTGTTCTGCTCATGTCTGATCCCCTCAGACAGGTAAGGAATACTCAGTCTGGCTGCCCATGAAGAAAAGCTCCTGCTGCTCAGACTCTAGCCTGTCCTAGACCTGGAAGAGGTACCCAGATATCATGCTGCACATCTGGCAGGCAGGAAGCCTGCCACCTGTAAGGCAAGAGGCATTTTGTTTGTCATTTATTAATCCAAAGGTATTAAGACGGTGTCTCCTCACTGAGCCTCTTGCTCAGACACATACTCAGTTGAGCCACAATTTCTATGGTAGGTGTGTGCAGCCACCACCATCACCTCTGAGGTTCACCTCACTTTTAGTCAGTGAGGAAGAAACCAGTCTTCATCAACAGCAACTCCAGGCCTGGAAGATGAAGAGCAGACCTGGCCAAGCCAGAGCTTCCCACTGCAGTTAACGAGGAGCTAGAAGCCAGAGGCATTTGCTGTTCCTGTGCTGCACCTAAATTTCATTTCCACAAGCATTTGCATTTATATTGAATTTTATGTTTCTACAGATGACAATCCCAGACACTGGGTTAACCAGGGCCCTTGGGGAAGCCAGGCTTGATCTTCTAGCTGCGCTTTCTGTAAGAGTTACCCAGACAGCTATGGGGTGCCTGAGTAAAGTGCAGTGGCCAGAAGATGATGTCCTGCTCAGACTCCCACACACTGGCCAACTCAGAGAAGTTGCTGCTTCCTTGAATTCCAGGTTCTTCCTCACTGGCACAATGAGGAGATCTAGAGTGTTTCCTTTTTTCTTTTCTCCCTCCTTTGTGGTTCACTGAGTACCTTTCACCAAAACTAAGGCTGTGCTTGAGGCCTTATTCCCATAGCTCATAGTCTGATTAGGCATAAGACCATGCTCTGCAGGTGGTATTCCAACAGGATAGCAGCACATGACAAATGTGAAGACACATATAAAAAAATTGGCAGATGGTTAAAGTGGGTCAGGGATCGAGAATGGTGTACTGCTTTAGGGAACATGGGCAGGATCAGGACGGCCATTGGAAGAGGAGATGGCTAAGCAGAGTCTGGAGGGTCTCGGGAAGAGGGTCCCTTTTGTGACTTCTCCCTCCTCCCCAAAGAGCTCACCTTTCCAGGTGTGAGATGTCTGAGTAATTCATTTTAATACTTTTAGCTAACCAGAAAACTGAGTTGCACTGGAAGAGCCACAAGTGGAGATCCTGCACCTCTAGATATGAAGCACTGAGAAAGACAGACCCGCTGCTGTGTATTGTTATTCCCCAGAAATACAGAGCCTAAATCTATTCCTGAGGAAACGTCTGACAAACCCAAACTGGCCTGTACCCTTTTGAAAAAGTCAGTCACAGAAGATGAGCTAAGTCTAAGGAACTGGTAGAGACAGAAGGGGCTTAAAGAGATGTGACAACCAAGTACATGACACGACCCTGGACTGGATCTTGAATCAGAGAGCAAAAATGCATATAAAGAACACAGTCACTAACTTGGGGAAAATTTGCATAGGGACAGCATATTAAGTAACAGTGTCACATCCATGTGAAATCTCCTGAATGTGACAAATTGTACTGTGGGTTATAGGAGAGAATGTCCTTGTTCTTAGCAAAAACATAATGAAGTATTTAAAGCAAAAGGGAAGATGTCTGCAAATTACTCTCAAACAATAAAGGGGGGAAAAAGTTTATGTATGTGTGTGTACATGGAAGCACGCATAAAAGACAATGTAAATACGGCAAAATGTTTCAATCAGTGTATGTGAGTGAAAAAGACATTACAGTTCTTTCTTGACGTTAGACATTAGAGTACTATCCTTGAAATTATTCTATAAGTCTAAAGACATTAGAAAACAACAGGGGCCAGAGACTTAGCTCAGTGGCACCATGCCTGCCTTGCAAGTGTAAGGTTCTGAGTTCGATTCCCAGTAACCCCCCAAAAAACAAAAAGAAAAACAAAACAACAACAACAAAGTAAAGCTGATAAAATTCCATCCAGGAACAAAATCATGCACAGTGGAAGTGAACTGGTGCAGCCTCACAGGACAGGAGCATAAAGACAGGATCCATCAAGCCTTCTGGGTTATCAGATGTAGCATGTCCCTGGGCTCAAGAAGAGGCTCCAAAGCCGGGGCAGGGAAGGGCAAGCTCCTTGAATCCTAGACTTTCCCAGCTGGAGTGCCTGACGAAGTGATGGTAGGCTGCGTCTGTCTGTGCTTGGGGAGTCCCCAGCACTCAGCCCAGGTTGAAGTCGTGTGACTATTCAGCCCACAGTGACTGGGGAATGACTTCTCCCTACAGCCTCAGCCCCTCTTAGTCCACCTGTTGCAGCAATTGACCCACGGCGCATCAAGAACACCAGGGAAGCCAGAGGAAACTTTCCAAACTTAAGTTCTAGTGGGTATCTGGTTACTAAAATTAAAAAAGTTTTCAAGTGATGTTGGAATGTTAATTTTAGGAAAGTGCTGGTTGTGGGGTTTTTTTTCCAACAACATGAAACTCCATTTTTTTTCTGGAAGGCTGCTAGTTGAGTCCAATCCATTGGGTTTAAAATTGCTGGCACATCACAGAGAGCCACCATCAACATACAGCCTCTTGCACTCTAGCTGTGGGGAAGGGAGCTCTGAGATGTGAGAATCTGAATCTCATCTGTCCCTCAGGCCTTAGCTCCAGCTTGCAGTCCACTGTGTGCAGTCCCAGGGAGCAGAAGGAGGGGATTGCTGAAAGGAAAGCCACAGCTTGCAGTGCTCCAACCCAGACACAAGCCAAGGTGAGGCCAGAGTCTATACTATCTGGGTATATGGACAGGCCCAGGCCCAGGAAGGCTGGGGCTGATGTCCAGCTTGTCGGTAACGTGAGGTTCTGCATATATAGAGGAACACAGACTTGGGCCACCCCTCTCCCTGAAGCATTTGTTTCTCTTGGGAGGGAGAATGTTCCAGGAAAAGAGCATGTGCACGGGAGGCCTGGGCAATCCTGGAATCACGATCAGGAATCTTCAGAGATAGATAGGGGCCACAAAGCCTGCCTGGTACCTGCCTTCTGGCATCTCTTTCCCGACAGGGAGGGTCTCTGCTGGGCAACTCTTACATGCAGATCCCCCTCCTGTGATCTCTTCTTGGTTCCCTATGTTAGACCCAGAAATGGATCTTTTCACAAATCACAGAACCTCACATGGTGATTCAGAAATGATGACTCAGGACCGGGGATTTGGCTCAGTGGCACCCAAGCCTGCCTCGCAAGCACAAGGTCCTGAGTTCAATTCACAGTATAAAAAAAAACAAAGGACAACCCCATACCCCCTGCCAGAGAGTTGGCTCCTTCATCCCATGAGCTCCTTCAGAGTTTCCTTTTGGGCAAGTTCCACCTCACCTGTGTCTGAGTGTATACCCAAACCTAGTAACTGTCCTGAGCATAGCCTGGCCAATATCAGAAATAAGGGCTAGGGACAAGGCCCTGGGCTTGATTTCTACCACTAGAAAAGAAAAGGAATAGTTTGTCTTTCACTCCTTTATCTGAATGTGACTCTCTCAAAAGCGCGGGGGTCAGTGGATGGCCAGAGAGGCCTCTGACCCACTTTCCTGGCTGGCTTCTCCACCTCTGGGGGACACGAATGAGTATCCCACAGTCATTCTATCAAATAGATTCCTGTTTTGTCCCACCAAGTCCTTTGAGACACTCTTATTCTGTTATCCAACACCACCTGTTCTTTGGCTTTATGGGCCCCTAAAACAAGAAAATTCACGCTTTTTTCTTTTTGAGAAAGACAAATGAAGGGTTAAAGTCCAGACAAGTGACCTATCCATCCCCACCATCTTCTTGCTGTACAGCTGTGAAGAATGCTACTTCATGATACCATGCCTTCCAGCTGATCTGTGTCAAAGCAGAGTCCAGTTCTGTGAGTCAGACATCCTCACAGCACAAGGCTGTCCTCTGCTCCACAGTCCCTTGTGGAGGTCCCCACCAACCCCCTCCTGCATATATCCACCCTGTCACAGGATGTGTCCTGATTCCTGGCAAGGCAGAAGGATGTCACTGTGAAGGTGTCTAGATTAAACACAGCTCCAGACTCTGATAACAGCTGACTGAGGAGCTGAGGGCTACATAGATGTCCTGGGTTTATCATTTTTCTTTGGCTCCTTTAGTACTGAGGGAAATTTTCCAAATACCTTGATTTTTACTGATCAAGTCTCTTTTCCTCAGAACACTTTTTTAAAAAATTCTCCAAAAGATTCAAGGGGCTTTAATTCATAAAACTGTAAAAATGAAGTAAAGTACAATTGTCCCCAGTAACCACAGGGGACTGGTTCCCTCAAGGATACTAAAATCCATGGATGCTCTAGTCCCTCACATAAATGGCATTTGCATGCAATATTTGCATGTAACATTGCATGTAGTATTTGCATGTAAGGTACATACAACCTTTTACCCCTAACTTCACTCCCAGGGGCCCTCAAAGGGGCAACAGGGTCAGCTAGAGACTAGGAACTCACAGCAAAACAGCAGAGCCAGAAAAGGGAGGAGAGGAGGAAAAAAAAAAAAAAGAAAGAAAAGAGAGGAGGACATCCTGTTCGCCAGATTCCAGCTGGGGTTAAAATGCTTCAAACTGCCCTTTGACCTCCACTGAGTCACACTCAGGCTCCCACTCTTACTATCTCCTTGTGGGAACACACCCACAGGTTGCAGGACAGGCTCGGCCCCTGCCTCGCCACCCCACAGTCACAAGTGCTCAGCATGCTTCAAGTCACGCACCAGCTTCTGGAAGAGGTCGCCCACCCTTTGCTGGTGACTCCACTGCTGCACACGGGGGAAGAGCCCGTCGTAGAACTCCTTGTGAATCTCAAAGAGTTCAGGCACTTTGAAGAAGATGGTCTCGATCTGCTGGCTGGTCAGCACAGGCTGAGAAGTGGTAGCAGCAGCTTTCAAAGGTTTCATGGGCTAGAAGAGGACACACGTAGCATGGCACAGATGAGAGGGCATACCATTTATCAGGTGCGTGGCATGACAGTAGAACACCATGGTTAGGTGACATATATGCCTGTTTTCTTTTTTTGGTACTAGGACTGAAACCAGGACCTTGGGTAAGGTAGGCAAGCACTTTACCAATGAGGTACATCCCAGCCCCCACTTTTAATTTTAAATCCCAGCAAAAGTTAAAACTTAGCAACTGAGTCTTCTATAGGAATCCACTGGCCCTTGGGGAGGTCAGCTTTCTACAGAGGTGAACTGTTCTGACCCTCCCACAGATGTATGGATGACTCCAAGAGTGCGGGCTGCCCCCAGGCTCCCAAGCTGATCTGGAAAGGTGAGCAGAAAAGTCCCCTTGGGTTGAAGGCCCTGCTCAGTCCCTCCCTTCTCCATCCTCACCAGCAGCAGTGCCTCTAGGTGGCTCAGGTAAGTCTCTTCACTGGCCAGGATTCCAGACAGGACCCATTTTCTCATCTCCAGGCCTTTTTCCAAGTCCAGTTCACTCTGCAGAAAGAGAGAGATGGAAGTCAGCCCTGGGGGTGGAGCAGAATGCTTGCATTATCTCCTTTGGGGAGGAAGATAGCACATCAACCTTTGGACTAAGTCCCTGAGAAGGTTCCACCTGGAAGTAAAAGGGAGGTGAGGAAGCCTTGGCACATACTCAGCCAGCTGTGGTAAATGAAATATCTGGAAAGTCATCCAACAAAGCTGAGAGCTTTGGTCTGAATCCATTGGGAAATGGGAAGTTTGGTGCCAAGAAGATTGAAAGACCTCCCTCCCTCCCTCCATGCCTAGTACCTGAAACCAGGGAGTAGCTAGCGTAACCTAGTCAAGAAAGGAAAAGACAAAGCTTTGACCTGAGGTAGGTACAGCATGGAGGAAGCCCAAGGGCAGCCCCAGGAGAGGCTGAGTTGAGGGAGCATCAGTGCCCACTGCCCAAGCGTGCCACTCTCTACTCCTCTCCTGATGCCTCCCTCACCTGGCTTCTGACTGCCACTGTTGCCTGACCCTTGGACCAACCAGGTCCAAGCCTGGGCAGCAACACCTTCCTCTACACACCCTCCCTCCTGGCCATGAGGGCTGGAGCTGGGGTCTGCTGCCACCTGTCCATGGGGAGCCCTGTCTCCTATGCTCAAGGCCTTTGTCTCTAAGCCTGCTTTCTAGACTCTAACTTGGCTGGCAGGAGCCCTCTTGCAAGTGAACTATGGCAAAGTCTTCCTTATCAGTGTTTTTGCTAAAAGTCCAATAAAGTGTCTACCTTTGCCCCCAAAAGACAGAGCTGACATGTTGCTGGATACCGATGTAGGAGGCAGAGCCCACTCTCCGAGAGACAATGGGCCAATCCCCGTTATGATGGTGCTATGATCTGAATTGTGTCCCCTCACCAGATTCGTATGTTGAAGTTTATTTAAGCCCCAGTACTTCAGAATATTTAAGTTAGAGTGAAAGTCAATAGGGTAGGCTTTGAGCCAGCACAACTGCTGTTTCCATAAGACACAGATATGTGCAGAGAAGACATGCAGAGACCCAGGGAGCAGCCTTGTCAAGCCACCAAGCAGCCCAAGAGAGAAGCCTCAGAAGAAATTAACCCTGTTGACTTCTTGATCTTGGATGTCCAGATTCTAGTACTGTGACAAAGGAAAGTTTCTGTTGTTTGAGCCACTCGGCTTGTGGTGCTTTGTTATGGCAGCCCTAGCAAACCAACAGAGATGGTGATGCCAAAGGCAATAAAATCTCTTAGTTGATTTCCTGGCCACTCCCTGCTTTGCTCCCTGGCCATGGGCGGTGTGTCAGAGGTTGGCTGTGCTCACAAGCACCACTCTGTACTCAGCCATGGAGCCACTTGTAGGAGATTCTGGTGGAGCGGGGGCCTTGTATCCATGGAAAATGAAGTAACTGCCCTGCCCACTTTTCCACTGATTTTCTAGCCCAAGGGTAAACCCGAGACAACTCCACCATGCAAGCCCCCAGAGCATGGAACCTTTCCTTTGCTTACTTTCCTGACTCACTCAGAAGAAAAGTTACTGATTTGGGCAGGATCCTCACCCTAGGCACTGGGTGAGGGGCTGTAAGATTTTCTTTGGGGCATTAGGGTGGTCCTATGCCATGAAGGGTATTGTATAGCATCTCAGCTTTTGCCTATTTGTGAAAGCTACAAAGGTCTCTAGAAGTTGCCACATATGGTGGGGGCCAAATCACCCCCACTGTGAGAACCACTGTGAGAACCACAGTGGGGTGAAGGATGAAGAGGTGCCAGATGAGATGATCTCTGGCCTCATGATGTCTCCACAGAGTATGGAGCCAGGACCCCAGTTTGGGTCCTCTGTACCCCAACCCTGCTCTCCTTTTCCAATTCCTTGGCCCCAGGGAAAGAAGACACTTTATGACACAGTGGACCAAGCAAGAAGAAGCTAGGGCCAGGAGTCACGGGACAGTGCTGCAGAGCCAGTCCTACCCCAGTGAACCCTGTGGTCTCAGACAAATGCCCTTCTCAGACAAATGCCTATCTGTGTGTGTGTGTGTGTGTGTACACACACATGCAAATATGGTAGGCTGCACTTGCATATGTGCAGGGGGCAGCCACTACAGTACCCAGGACTCACCCATGTGGTCCTCTCAGGGAACACTGGGCAATGGGGCCATAGGTGGAAGTCTCCAGAACTCAGGTGGGTCTGAATTAGAAACTTTCTGTGCTTACCACAGTGTCTGGAACACATAGTGTTCAATTTAGATTTACTGCACAATCAAATTGATGACTGGATTTCAAAGACCTGACTAGGTCCTAGTTTTGGCTGCATCTTCTTGAAGCTCTAAGGCCTCCTTCAGGGTCTCTAAATCCTTGTCTGAAGACAACTAAGCTGAAATGCTACCAAAGTTCAGCAAGGCCACTGCCTAAGGTGCACAGATGGGCAGAGCTGGTGACACTCCCTATCAGCCTACTGTAAATGGCAGGGTGTTCAGAAAGCAGCCTGCAGCTGCCCCTGCACATATCCCTCACATCTGACTGTTGCTCCCATCCCATGCAAGAGAAAAGATGAAGGGAACAGCAGATCCCTCTGGCAGTAGCAACTGGCCACCCACCTACCCAGCCCTGCTTGTGTTCTGAGAACAATCTCACTACTGTGAGCTCCAGGGAGAACGGTGAGGCCCTGGGAGGCCAGCAGGGCAGTGACCCATGATGGCTCCACCCAGCATAAGATGCTGGTGCCAGCCTGGGTGGGGGTGCTGTGCCTCATTCCACCCACATGGTTTGGAAAGCTTGGAGGAAAAACAGCATAGGCAGGGGTGCCAAGTCCAGTTCTCCCTGTTCCAAAGGGTGGGGCCGGTCAAGGGAACATCTGGACCAAGGAAGGTGCTGGGGTGGAGAGAGGACACATATGAGGGCATTCTTAGACTGACAATCTTCTACTGGGACCTTGAATGTTGCTGATGGCATCACACAGGGACAGCTCGGAAACCAGCCAACTCCATCTCACAGAAAAGAAGGCGGGAGGGAAAGACCAAAAAAGAGAGCAAAGGCCAGGCCTGGCACCAGAGCTATTTATAACTTTAGCTTCACACGTGCCAGTTCTGCTAAAGGGCGCCTGACTGCAGTCAGGGCCAGCAGGCAGGAAGTGGCAATGAGGCAGAAGCTGGAGGAAAAGGGCAACTGGAAAAAGGCAGCAAGATGGAAGGAAAGCCCCCCCACCCCCGAACCTGAGGTCAGAACAAAGCTAAAAATGAACTGAGCTCATGTCAGCAAAGTGGGGAAAGCTGGCAGAGAGGTCAAGGTGGTTAAAACCACCACCTATCAGCCAGCTAGCTTCTGGGCCCACAGGCCTCCAGCTTACAGCTAGAGTGCAGGGAGCCCCCTGATACTCCTCCCTTAGTCCCCCATCCATCCAGTGGAGACCACTGATGCTCAGCGTATGTTATACTTTATATCTGGATGTTCTCCCAAAACCTCATGTGCTCATAGGTGGGCTCTGGAGAGGTGATCAGATCACAGATTGGTCCACTGATGAGTTTATAGATAAATATGACTTTGGGAGGTAAAGACTGGTTGGAGGAGGTGGGTTACTGGGGGGGTGGTCCCAGCGCAGATACACTGGAGGGGCGTATCTCTGTTCTGCTTCCCTTGATCTCTCTGCTTCTCACCACCATGTCATGAGCTAATTTTCCTCAGCCATGCTGCCCTGCCTTGGAGCCAGCAGACTATGAAACCTCTACAAACTATGAGCCAAAATAAACCTTTTCTTCTTTACGTAGTGGGTGTTGGGTACTGTGTCTCAGTAACGAGAAAGTAACTAAGAGTACAAAACCTCGGCTCTGTGGGGGCAGGCTGCTCCCAGTTGGAAGTTTGCAGCTAGCAAGCCAAGCAGTTGGACAAAGAACCTTCTGCTCTTGGCAGGGATGTGCATTCATGAGCAGAGGGCAAGAAAGTGGCTTCTGTGGATGGTTAGGAGCCAGGGGAACCTGTTTTATCTCGTCTTTTTTTTTTTTGGTACCAGGAATCGAACCCAGGACCTTGCAGTTTCGAGGCAGATGGCGGAACCACTGAGCTAAATCTCTGGCCCAGAACCTGTTTTAGTAAACCCTTGAGTTGACCATCTTCCAGGTGGGGAGACCCTTGCATGCACAGTAAGCTCCCCTAATATATATCCTTCCAGTAAACTCACTGTCTGAATCTTCTGGGTACTCTCTCGGTGAAGGTGTGCCTGGCCTCCGTGTAAACACTACTTAACCCAGGGGGTGCTCATGGAAAGATCTGCAACTCAAACTCAGAAGTGGGGATGATGAGAAGTTGGGGTGGGGAAGAGCCCCAGCCAGCTGGGTAGGGGAGGAGACAAATGAAAATGCCCCTTGTTCCTGGCCTCAGACTACCATGTTCTCTGGCAATTCTAGGAAGCGACAACCATGTCTTCTACAAACCAAAAATTAGAAATGAAGAAGCTCACTCGGCATAATGGTACACGCCTGTAATCCCAGCAGTGAGGGAGGATTGCCAAGTTTAGGTCCTACCTAGGCAACTTAGTGAGACTCTATCTCACAATTAAAAAAGGGCTGTGGATGTAGCTCAGTGGCAGAGTGTCCCTGGGTTCAATTCCAAGAACCAGAAAAACAAAAGTGTTGTACAGCTGGCAGAGAAACCAGGAAGCCAAGGCTGTGCCTGTCTCCAGGGCACTGAAGAACATCCACCCCCAGGGCTTCAAACACTGGGAAGGGCACCTAACCAGAGCACTGCTGGAACAAAACGACATAACCCTCCTCCAATCGAACGCCCTTCTCATCCAGATAACTCCTGCTACCTGCCCTGAGGTAGGTAAAATGCTTGTGATTACAGACTCTCCGGATCTGTCAAGCACAGATGTACAACTTCCTACATGAGAAATGTCTGTCTATGGACTTCTGAGGGTGCTGAGAGAGCAAAGGTTAGGGAGGGGGCGAGAATATGAGGCCCTGAACTGGGTGCTAAAAAGCAAGGACCTCATTCTGTTGTCAGGAAGTTGGTAGGGGTGAGAGGCTAAGTTGGACAAAGCCTGGGACACAGAGATGGCACATCAGCTTCCTGAAGATCCAGAGAGTACATCAAAGACTGGAAAGCCCTAGGATTACTGTCCCAAGTTTGGGACTTACCCTACTTATTCAGGGCTGTAAATCCAAATCACACTCATGAAGCAGCAAAAGAATGTGCCCCCAAAGCAAGGCATTTTAGGGAAAGTGTTCACCGAGGGTTCAGGAAGGCTTCAGATCTTATAGCTGGTGTAAGCTGCTTTACCTCTCTGAAACTCGGTTTCTAACGTGTAAAATGGTGATACCAGACATGGGACAAGAAGCAGCACGTGTGTGTGGCACAGACCAGGTATGCAATACACTCTGGCTTCCTCTCCTATCATGTTTCACCATGAGAATCCTGCCCAGCACTGAGATGCTGAGAAATCACAACTGCATAAATAGGAAGCAGTCCTGCAGCTAAGGTGTCAGCTCCAGAGACAATCACTAAGCAGCAAAGAGAGCACTTCCAGGGCTTCTTTACAGCAACTGGAAAAAGCACACACCTCTCTTGCTCTTTCTAAAGTGGTGCTGGTGTTGAACCCAGGGTCTTATGCATCCTAAGCATGTGCTCTATCACTGAGCTATATCTCTGCCCCCTCTCTCATTGTTGTTTTTTTGGGTACTGGGGCTTGAACTCGGAACCTTGTGCTTGTAAGGCAGGCGGTGGCAGCACTGAGCTAAAACCCCGGCCCTCTCATTCTTGTTTTTAAACCTAGGGTGAGAACCTTCTAGAGACAAACTAAGCAGAAGTGGGAAGCTATGTGTTTATCAGAGGCCAAAAAAAGAGACCAGAAAGACAAAAAGGAGCAACTGCTTTGAGGCAGCGATGATCTTCTTAACCCAAGAAAGAAGGAACACAAGAGGTCAAAGGGAGATGCCCTTGCCCCAGCAGTAGGAGGAACATGCCTGGACCCCCAAAGCATTAAGGGAACACCTCCATACCTTGTCCCATGCCATGGCACCACTAAGAACATGAGAACACCATAACAGCCTGAGTAGACTCACCACCTCTGCAGGAACAACACAGCCCAGCATGCAGCTACTCTTGGGCTATGTTCCCACATGAGAGGGGCCAGGCCATAGGGGCCCTACCTGGACTGTGCAGTAGAGCATTTATTAAATGTTCCACTACTCACTAGCCACATGACCTTGGGGAAGCCACCTCTGGACCTCAGTTCCGCAATGGTAAAGTGGAGGTGACAGCAATGCCAATTCCACAGGATCATAATGAGGGTTAAGTGAGAACTCATGGGAAAGACCCTGATCAAATACAGCCATCATCAGCAACTCCTCTGTTATCCTGTCTCCTTCAGGCTCAGTTTAAAAAGTGTCTCACAGGCTCCTTGCTCGAGGCATCTAGCAGACTTGCTTTCTACCAGACGAAGGGATGAGGAAGAAATTTTTTAAAATGTGCCCAACTTTCAAACCAAACCACTGGCAACCGCATCATCTATGTGCTTGTACCCCTGATCACGTGGCTGGTCTTCGGGGAGCCTCTGGGAAGACAAAAGCTGGCCCCTGGCCCAGCTGACCTCCCCATCTCCACTTCACACCAGATCCACAGCAGGCAGGTACATCTTAGGGACTCACTGCTTTGGTGGGCTCCAGGACGCCCGAGGCCAGAGCATCCCGGCTGCCCCTGCTCTTGCTGCTGAGGTGGGGGGAGGAGGAGGGTGAGTCATCAATGTATGGCAGCCCATCCTGGTGCCGGCGCTGCTCTTCAGCCCGGTCTGCGGCGCAGCTGTATCCAGGTAGTGTTCCAAACGAGGCATCTGTGTGTGTAAAGAAGCAGCCTGTTACAAGAGATAGACAAGAGGGCTTGGAGCTGCCCAGAAGCATCCACACACCACTTGTCCAAGCAAGCACCCAGGCCAGGGTCATCTCTGTCTCACAGGGACATCAGCTAGGCTAACACTATCCTCACAATAGACTGGTCAAAGACCTCACAAGGGTGAGGAGGGAATCAACTGTTGCTCACTCCCCAGATAATACGAGAGTGAGTTTTCAATTGCTTGCTTTTGGGGAACTTGTATACCTGTGTGTGGGGATCTGATGAAGACCAGGATCCTTAGTAAAATTGTTGGGAAACTCAGTAGGAGCCCACTCTGCTCTTGGGGTCTCTCTCCCCATCCTGGCTACTACTTGCAATCAGAACAAGGCTTCTTGGTGGGTTCTCCTGTGGATACATACACAAAGAGGCAGACCCTGGCCTGGCCTTTGTGGTCAAAGGCTGTGTATAGACACACCTAAGATATACTGTGGGTCAGTGTAGCAAGCAGCACAGTCACACACACAAGATTGGGTAGCCCAGTGGTTGTCAGCCCTGGCCACCTGCTAGAATTTCCTGAGAAGCTCTTAAAGTTACCAGGGCCCAGGCCACCCTTAGAGCTTTGGATCCAATGGGTCTGTGTTGGGCCAAGCTGCATAATGGGCTTTTTTTTTTTGGTACCAGGAATCGAACTCGGAGCCTTATACTAGCCAGGCAGGCGCCGTGCTGCTGCGCTACATCCCTGGCCCTGCATTATGTTTTTGAGGCTCTCCAGATGATGGTGACACGTAGCCAGGGGCTGGGGGCACATGTTAGAAGGCACCGAGTTGTGCTGGAATGCAGAGGTGTGAGAACCTGGGAGAGGCAGAAACATGCAAGAAAGCTGAAACTCTGGCCATGTATGGGTGCCTGCTAGTAGTGGCAGGTCTTAGCCTGAGATCACAGGATAGTATGCTGGCCCGAGTGCAAGCACTGACCACCATGAGCAATGGTTCCCCTTGGGCCTGCCAGTCCCAGCCCAGAGAACCACAGCTGCAGCCCATTCTCAGCTGACTCACAGCCTACCTCTCAGCCAGTCTGCCAAACTCCCAGACCACCTTTACCCCAATCAAAGTAACCCACGAGGACAGAGTGGCTTATTCTACAAGAGCCTCCCTGCCCTTTGGACTGTCTAGTTACATTCTTCCCAAAGACACTTGAAGACAATGATCCCCTCCTTCCAGGCTCAGTGACAAAGTCCTAGCATCCACTTCCAAGCCTTTGGCCACATGCAACTCCCCACACACTGTTCTCAGTCAGAGTTTTCTAATCCAGTGGACCCCTCACTATGGACCCATCAGCCCACAAGGGCCCAGCCATACTGGCCTCTCATGATGATCCTCTCTCCACTCTTTCCAAAGGGCACCTTTGTGGCCCACAGGATTTCCAAGGAATCATCCCAAATGGCTTACTTTATTTTTGCCATCTAAGTAGCCCTGCCTGAAGGTTACGACCACAAGTGGCCTTGGCATTCATTCATGAATCTATAACTGCCACCAAACATCCAGGCCATGTAAGCATGGGGCCACCATCTGCCTTCTGGAACAGCTGACCCAATAATCCTGACAGGGATTTCCACATGGGCAGCTGAGATGAAACTGTTTGGCCGGAGCAACCGCAGGCTAAGTGCTGCCTCCAGCTGTGGGTACCCATGGAAGGGCAACGTCCCAGGTTCCATGTATACCTCTGCCTCTCCCACGTTCTCAGACCTCTGTGTCACAGCAGGACTCATTGCTTTCTAACAAGTGTCCTGAGCCCTGGCTATATGTAAGTATTACATGGAGAGCTTAGAAAATAACCCAGCTGTGCCCATACGTTCCAAATTCAAAGCTCTGGAGGCCCACCAGTGGGTCTGGACCACCACTGCCATGGCCCTTGTGGCTGTAAAGACTACCCAGGATTCTAGCCAATGTCCAGGGCAAGACCCACTAGGCCTCCTGATCTGGTATCTGGCATTTGTCACAGTACTGACTTGCTGACTTGCCGTGTGTTCCGGGTGTCTGCACACAGCTGCTGACCACAAAGGCCAGGCTAAGGTCTGCCTCTCTGTGTGCCCACAGGAGGATCCCACCAAGAGGAGTGTTCTAAGTTGCAAGTAGTAGCCAGGGTGATGAGACAGTAAGAACAGGGTGGGCTTCTCTCAGGTCCACCAAAATGCTGTTCAAAGGACCTTTGTCTCCTTAACCACAGGATATCAAGGGGCTCTAGGTACCAAGTTCACAATCCTGGTTATCAGTACTCTACTCTGGTGGCTTTTGGGTTTTGTATTCTAGCAGAACAACATGAGACCAAAGACAAATTCTGCCTCTTCCTCGAAAGATTTCACAAAGACTAAGCACTCTCTTTCAGCATCCCTGAGGAAAGCTGCGGAGTTCAAATACATTAGATACACAAAACCCCGTTAACACAGAATCCTAACCTTATACTTAATCCCCCCAAATGGGCCTGACTTTAGCTTTTATTTCAGGGAATCACAGATTAAAAAAATATAAACACAGTGGCCTTCATGTCCACCCCAAATCCATAATGCACCCCAATAGCCCTACTGAAAGTTTACCCATCACAGGGAGGTTCTTCCAAAGGCAGCCCAGGCTTTGGATGTGGGCTTCAGCTATCAGATGAGGAATCCAAATGGTTTTCCTAACCCAAGACTCAACCTTCAGGTAGGGGAAGTGGGTAGTTTTCAGAGCCTTGCTGTGAATTTCCGAGGTGTGAGGCTCTGGTCCTCCCCAGCTGGCAGTTCTCTGTGCAAGATAGTGTTGGCCACTGACGCTGTCTACACCTCAGTTTTCTGATGTTAAAATCAAGTGTTGGAGATGTGGGTATATAGCTTAGTGACAGAGCAATTGCCTAGCATGTACAAAGCCCTAGGTTCAGTCCCTGGCACCACAAAAAATAAATGTTTTTTAAAAATCAGTCGTGTGAACTAGATTATTGATAAAGACCCACTGGGCTCTAAAATGTCACTGTGACCATCTGAGGAGGGACCTGCTATTGCCCTCACCTCCAACCAAGCTAGCCTTTTCCAACAGCTTCCTCACCTGGTGCCCCCTTTCCCACTCTTGCCTCTCTGCATCTGGCTTTTAGATTAGTTTAGAATCATGAGCGTTCTCTAGACATTCTAAGAACTTTGAAACAATTTTAAGTTTTGCTTTTTGTTCTGACAACACTCCCTTCTCCCCCAGGACTGGGGACTGAATCGAGGATTTTTGCACTGAGCTACATTCCCAACTTGCTAACTGTTAAGTTGCCCTGTATGCTTGAACTTGCAATCCTCCTGCCTCAGTCTTCCAGTGCTGGGACTACAGGGATGCACTACCACACTCGGTTTCCTAATGAAATCTTTGAAGAAGCCCACACAAACCTTGCGTCTGAGTGCTGCCTCTGATTTCCTTGCCACCAATGACTACATTGACTCACATCCCCAAATCCAATCAATGCTTGTAGGTAATCAACTCAGTAGGAACTTTAGTCACATTTGAGGTCTCAAGGCTCACCCTAGAGGAACTTGTATAATCAGTAAAACAATGTGCTGGCTTAGCAACCTCTGGGCTCAAACCCGATAGGAGAATCAAGTATTCAGCAAAGGTTGGTGCACCAGTGTCAAGTGTGCCCACCAACTGATGTGGGCACGACACCTCCACCAGATGAGACTGAAGGACCACATTTCAAAGCCAGACTGTTGAGTAATTATGAGGCTCCTAGCAAACTAAAAACCCAACAGTGTCCCTACTCTGCCCAGATCGCAAATGAGTTATCTGTGTAACTGTCTACCTTCAGAGGCCCATTCATGCCCGCTGCATTCCACCTGAGGGCTTCAGCCCACTGTCCCAGCCCTCCCAGATGCCTCTAATCCAGACTTGCTACCATTCCTTTTGCTTCCCCCAGCCCACTACAGTATGAACATGATGGACTAGAGTGGGGTGGGGGAAGCCCCTTCAATGTCCCTGTTTTGACCAGCACACAGCCTGCTTTCTCATATTGCTTGTAAACCTGTGGTCCCAAACAATACAAAGCCTCTCCTCTTGAGCAAAAAGCATCCTATTTAGGGATTTTGAAAGCTTCAATCTTCCAAAAACCAGAGCTCATTGCAAAGGCTCTGTCTCCCCCCGCCCACCCCATCCAAAACATTCAGTTGGAAAATCTCTCTGGACAGGACTAAGGAACCGGTGGTCATATCAGCTGCACCTTCTACTCAAAACTGAACTGGGGTACTAGATGAGACTATATCTCAAAATAAAATATTTTTAAAAGGGTTGGGGATGTAGTTTAGTGGTAGAGAGCTTGTCTAAGCACGTGCAAAGCCCTAGGTTGAATCTCTAGTATAAAAGGAGGCGAGGGTAATTCTGACATAAGCTACAATACAGATAACTTGAAGGACATTCTTCTGTTAGCGAAAAAGCAAGAATAAATACTGTATGATTCCACTCGAACAAGGTACCTAGAGTAGTCAAAGTAGAAAAGAAAATTGAAGAGTGGGATCCTAGGCAGTGCATGCAGAACTGAGCTTACACTGCAACTTCTTGGAGCAGCCATGCAGAGAGGCTCTCTTGGACTGGCTTGCTGCTGGTGATGGTTGCTTTTATAGACAGCTGCTCACATCCTTTGGAGGGTAGGTATCAACTCTCCAGGAGAGGCTTAGAAAACTATGGCCTGGACATAGAGGTCCAGGTCTCACCAAAGGGCAAATAGAATCCACATCCAGATTCAGCTCTGGACCCCATGATCACTCACAGCCTAGAGCCTGCTTCCCAGAACTCTGTACAAAGAACAGTCTATACCTCAGAAAGAGATTGCAGATTCTGAGGCTGGACATCTGAACCTAGCTCCTTTATTCTGCAGCAGTACCTTGTTACAGTCAGGGAATATCTGCAGTGCTTTCCCTTCGAGGTATGTCTTGTGAGTCTGCATGGTGCTGAAGCACGTGCACACACATCAACAACAACATCATCATCATCATCATCATCATCATCATCATCATCATCATCATCTCTGTAAATGTGCACAGCTACCATCATCATAATCATCAGCAGCATCTCTGTGAATGTGCACAGCTATCATTATCATCATCATCATCATCATCATCATCATCATCATCATCATCATCATCATCATCATCTCTGTGAATGTGCACAGCTACCTTAGTGGGCATGAACTTCTAGACTGTCATTTTTCAGACAGAGAAACTCGGTCTCAGAGCAAGGACTGGGTAGAGTTTTACTGCATTTAAATCTATGTGACTGTTGTAATTTAGGATCTTTAAAAATACATATAAATCAAGAGCTGGGTATGGTGACACTCTCCTGTAATCCCAGCACTTGGAAGGCTGAGGCAAGAGAATCACAGTGAGTTCAAGACTACCTTGGGGGACATAATGAGTTCAACGCCAGACTGGAATTCACAGTGAGTTGCTATCTCAAAAAACTAAAATAAATAAAAAGGAAAAGAAAATGTTCTAAAAGTAGATTGAGGTGATGATTGTACAATTTTGTGAATATACTGAATATAGGAGAAGGACAAGATGGAAATAAAAATTTGTGTTACCTACAGGTCCTGGGGAGGTAAACAGCATGGCTGTAGTTCACAAACAGAGGTCAGGGAGTGTGTGGAAAGAAGGGTAGGGAAAGAGAATACGTGAGTGCAAGCTTGTGTGCAAGTAAGAATACCTGCAAGGGTAAGATTTGCAGGCTGATGCCTTTATTGGGTTAAGGGAGTTATCAAGCAGGTTTCCAAAGGAGTTTTAAATGGTGGGTTTAAAGAAAGCAGACACGAGTTCCAGGTCATCACAGCTGGACAGAGAGGCCAACACCATAGCATATCTGCACAGGCCATGCAAGGCCCCCACTCCATGGGGTGAGTCCAGAAGGTTGTATCTAGCTCCCCCATGACCACTCAGGAAAAGTGGTCACCAGGAGGCGGATGTATAAGGCAGATATCTGGATGGACCACACTGAGGAACCGGGAGGAGGTGGAGAACTGGAAAATGTCAAGGGTGACTGAGCCCTGCTCCTGAGATAAGAAAGTCCAAATTACATTAAAAATGGATGCTGAAGTAATGTAAAATTATAGTTCTCCACAGTGACTTGTCCACTCAGTCACTTTGCAAACACATTTTGAAGAGAAGATGTTTCTAAAAGTCTGTGCTGATAACCATACAACCCAGCAATATATAACTCCTAGCTATATAACTCAAAGAACCAAAAAAAGGTATTTAAACAAAAGCTGCACTGGAATGTCTGCAGCAGCACTGCTCATAATAGCCAAGGAGCTAGGAGTGTAGCTCAGTATTAGAGAACTTGCCTTATATGCTCAAGGCCCTGGATTCAATCCTCAGCACCACAAAAATAACCGTAAATGTGAAGCGACACAATGGCCAGAAGAAGGAAATGACTTAAATGTCCATCAACTGGGCCTCCAGCGCTGAGGAGCAGAGCTGCCCCCAGCACTGAGGAAGTGAGCCTCCCAGGTGCTAGCAGCACACAATGCTACCCCCACCCCCACCTTTGAAATGAGAAGACATATAAACAAGTCTCAAAACCAGACTTCCAGATCACCTAGATCACCTAAATCAACCCCAAAGGGAAATGAGATGGAACAATCTGATACTCAACCACCTGGACTCCCTGAACTAGCAACAAAAGAGGATCTGGAAAAAATGAAATCAGAAATAATTTCTCAGATAACAGCAGAGATTGTGCCCATAGCGCAAGACATGATTAATAAATCTAGAGGACACATGTAAAAAAATGGAGGACCTGAGGAACATGATGGAATCCCAACACAGCAAACAAATGGAATCCATAACACAGATGCAAATAGGTTTCCAGGAGATTAAAAACTCCACTGAAAGTTTACACAGCAGAATGAGCCAATGGGAAGACAGAATTTCAGATATAGAAGATAAGATTGCAATTAGTGACCAGGAAAAGAAAAATTGCTTTAAAATTTTAAGAGACCACGAGAAATCAATCCAGCAGCTGCTAGATGATGCAAAAAACAAAAAATACATAAGACTGGTTAGAGTCAATGAAGAAACAGAAGACAGTGCAGATGACATAAAAAAACTGTTCACAGAAGTGATGGCAGAAAACTTCCCAAGCAGGGGAAAAGAACTTGACATACAGATAAGTGAGGCATATAGGACTCCAGCTAGCCTTGATCAAAAAAAATCTACACATAGGCATATAATAGTTAAGATTTCAGAAACCCACCAGAACAAAAAACTTCTACAAGCAGTTAGAGAAAAGAAACAAATTACATACAAAGGAAAGCCCATCAGAATCACAGCAGACTTCTCAATGCAAACCCTCAAGGCAAGAAGAGCTTGGAGTGACATATTCCAAGCCCTAAAGGAAAACAGCCTCCAACCCAGATCGATGCACCCTGCAAAACTATCTTTCAAAATTGATGGAGAAATAAGATACTTTCATGACAAAGAGCACCTTAGGAACTTCATTGAATACCAAACCAGCACTACAAAAAATTTTAGACAATATCCTAGGAAAAGACAAAGAGGATCACAACCCCAGGAAGCCCAGCAGAATGAATCCATGGGGCACGACAAGAAATTAAATGCACAGGGCGAGAATCCAACAAAAAGAAAAAGTCGTGACAATGATAAGTTAATACGTATCACTTATAACCATCAATGTTAATGGTCTCAATTCACCAATCAAAAGAAATAGACAGGGGTTGGGGATTTAGCTCAGTGGTTCCAGTGCCTGCCTCAAAAGTGCAAGGTCCCAAGTTAGATCCCTGGTACAAAAAAACAAAAAAAACCCACAAAAGAAATAGACTGGCAGAATGGGTCAAGAAGCAAGATCCAACAATATGCTGCATACAAGAAACACACATTAACTTCCAAATCCAGAATGAAAAGAAAGCTGTTCTGTATTGAACCTTCTAAGCAATAAATGTTATATTTTAAAAACGGCAGATTGCCGGTCAAAAAAAACCAACAACACACTTAATTCAAAAAGAAACTCATAGACTGGAAGTTAAAGGGTGGAAAACAATACTCCATGTGACAGGAACCCGAAAAAAGTAGCTATCCTCTTTGCAGATCAAGTGGATTTCAAACACTGTTCAAGAGAGACAAAGAAGGATGCTACATCCTTGTAAAGGGAACAATCCAAGAGGAAGAGATGACAATCATAAATATATATGCACCAAACACTAGTGTGCCCAACTATATAAAACAAATACTAAAGGACATGAAAAATCAAATAAGCACTAATACAATAGTAGTAGGGGACCTCAATACCCCATTGTCACAAATAGACAAATCAACTAGACAAAAAATAAGCAACAAAATACTAGAATTCAATCTTAACAGATGTTTACAGTGTTCCACCCCACAAAATCAGAATACATATTCTTTTCAGATGCACATGGGTCGTTCTCCAAAATAGACCACATACTCACTCATAGAACATATTTAGGTAAGTGCAAAGGAATTGAAGTTATCCCCTGTATATTATCAGACCATGGTGTGATGAAATTGGAGATCAATAGCAAAAGAAACTGCAAGAATTTCATAAACACATGGAAATGGAATAACACACTTCTGAATAACCACTGGGTCACAGAGGAAATTAAAGAAGAAATCAGACAGTTCCTTCAATTAAATGACAATGACAATACAACATGTCCAAATCTACGGGACACAATGAAAGCAGTCTTATAAGGGAAATTTATAGCAGTGAATACTCATATTAGGAAAACAGAGCGAGCCCAACTGAACAACCTGATGCTGAACCTCAAGCTTCTAGAACAAGAAGAGCAGGACAAAGCCAAAGCTCAAAGAATGGAGAAAATTAAAAAGATCAGAGCAGAAATCAATGCAACGGAGACTAAGAGAACGATATAAAAAAAATCAGTGAAGCCAACAGTTGATTCTTTGAAAGAATAAACAAAACTGACAAACTCAGGGCCGGGGATTTAGCTCAGTGGTTCTGGCGCCTGCCTCACAAGCGCAAGGTCCTGAGTTCAATCCCTGGAATCAAAAAAAAGAAAAGAAGAAGAAGGAAAAAAAAATTGACAAACCCTTAGCCAACCTTATCAGCAAAAGGAAAGAAGAGGCCCAAATCCATGCAATTAGAAATGGAAAGGATGAAATTACAACAGACTCAGCAGAAATCCAAAGGATCATCAATACCTACTTCAAGAAACTATAGGACAATAAGATGGAAAACACAGAAGAAATGGACAGATTCCTAGATACGTATGAATTACCAAAGTTGAAGGAAGAAGACCTAAAAATTCTGAACAACCCAATATCAATCAATGAAATTGAAAATGTAACTAAAACTTACCAACTAAGAAAAGCCCGGGTCCTGATGGCTTCACTGCCAAATTCTACACCACATTTAGAGAGGAACTACGGCCACTACTGTTTAAACTCTTCAATGAAATTGATAGGGAAGCAATACTCCCAAATTCATTCCTGGAAGCATCACCTTGATCCCCAAAGCAGAAAAAGACCCAATCGAAAAAGAGAACTATAGGCCAATCTCACTAATGAACATAGATGCAAAACTCTTTAATAAAATACTGTCAAATAGAATGCAGAAGATCATCAAGAAGATCATACACTCGACCAAGTAGGATTCATCTCAGTGAGGCAGGGATGGTTCAACATATGCAAATTAATAAATGTAATACACTGTATCAACAGAGCCAAGGACAAAAACCATATGGTCATCTCAATAGATGCAGAAAACATGTTTGACAAAATCCAACAGGCATTCTTGATAAAAACCTTACCAAAAAATTGGAATAGACCATCTCTACCTCAATCTGATAAAAGCCATCTATGAAAACCCAACAGCCAATATCATACTAAATGGTCAAAAACTGAAATCCTTGGGTGGGGGATTTAGCTCAGGGGTTTCGCTGCCTGCTGCAAAAACACAAGGACCCAAGTTCAATCCTGGTACCAAAACAAAAGAAAAGAAAAGAAAGCTAAAAATCCTTCACACTAAAATCAGGAATAAGACAAGGATGTCCACTATCACCACTCTTGTTCAATACAGCTTTGGAAACATTAGCAACAGCAATTAGACGAGAAAGAAATAAAAGGAATAAGGATAGGAAATGAAGAAGTCAAATTGTCATTATTTGCAGATGACATGATACTCTACATAGAAGACTCCAAGAACTCCACCAAAAGAATTCTAGACTTAATAACCAAATTTAGTAAAGTAGCTGGATACAAGGTCAATACACAAAAATCAATAGCTTTCCTCTACATGAACAACAGACTCACTGAGACAGAAATGGGGCAAAGAGTTCCTTTCACAATAGCTTCCAAAAATTGAAATACCTAGGAATTAACCTAATGAAAAAAAATCAAAGACCTCTACTCTGAACACTATAGCACTCTGAAAAAAAGAGATCGAAGATGATACTGGAAAATGGAAAGACATTCCTTGCTCCTGGGTAGGAAGAACAAACATAGTGAAAATGGCCATACTTCCAAAACTGCTATAAAGATTCAATGCAATCCCAATTGAAATTCGAGCAGCATACTTCACAGACCTTTAGAAAACAATCCAAAAATTCATTTGGAACAAGAAGAGACCTAGAATTGCAAACGCAATTCTAGGCAACAGAGACATGGCAGGGAGTATCACAATCCCCAACTTGAAACTATACTACAAAGCTACTGTGATAAAATAGCATGGTACTGGCAAAGAAACAGACCTGAGGACCAGTGGAACAGATTAGAAGATGCAGAAACAACTCCAGACAGACTCAGCCACTTTATCTTTGACAAAGGAGCCAAAGACCCTCACTGTAGGAAAGATAGCCTCTTTAATAAATGGTGCTGGAAAAATTAGATTTCAACTTGTCAAAGATTAAAACTAGAACTATATCTCTCACCATGCACTAAACTAAAATAAAAATGGATTAAAGATCTAAATATTAAAACAGAAAGGCAAGGGCCAGGGATTTAGCTCAGTGGTTCCACCACCTGCCTCGCAAGCTCAAGGACCCGAGTTCGATCCCCAGTACCAAAATAATAATAATAATAATAATAAAAGAGAAACGCTGAACCGGCTGGAACAGAGGTTAGTAGAGCTCTTGAAGATATTGGTGTAGGAAAAGATTTTATGAACAAAACCTCAGTTGCCTGTGAACTAGCACAATCAATCAATAAGTGGGATCTCTTCTTACTAAAAAGCTTCTGCACAGCAAGAGAAACTATCAGCAGTGTGAAGAGAAAACCCACAGTCTAGGAAAAAATTTTCACCTGCTGTTCCTCAGACTAAGGTCTACTATCTAGAATATATAAAGAACTTAAAAAAATCAGACCTCCCAAATTCAAAGACCAATCCAAAAATGGGCATCTGAAATGAACAGACATTTCTCAGACAAAGAAGTAGGAATAGCAAATAAACATATGAAAAAACGCTCAACATCACTGGTCATTTGAGAGACGCAAATGAAAACAACGCTGAGATTCCACCTCACTCCAGAAAGAATGGCTGCTATCATGAAATCAACCAATAACAAATGCTGGCGGGGCTGTGGGGAAAGAGGAACACTGCTCCACTGCTGGAGGGAGTGTAGACTGGTGCAACCACTGTGGAAATCAGTATGGAGATACCTCAAAGAACTAGGACTGGAAGTCCCATTTGACCCAGCTATTCCCCTGCTGGGTATCTTCCCCAAAGAATTAAATGAATCATACCACAGTGATATATGTGTACTCATGTTCATAGAGGCACAATTTGTAATAGCTAAAACTTGGAAACAGCCGAAATACCCATCAACTGGAGACTGGATAAAGAAAATGTGGGGTCTTTTTTTTTTTTTTTTTTCATAAAATGCAGTACTACTGAGCCATAAAAAATGAGAAATTAGAGACATTTATAGCTAAATGGATGCACATTGAGGAGATATTCTTAAGTGAAATAAATAGGACACACATATAAATACCAAATAGTTTCTCTAGTGTGAGAAACTGAAAGTATAAGTAAGGACTAAAAGGTATAACAGATAATGTGAAATAGGAAGAAAAGGGGCAAAGGGGAAGGGGAAGTGGGAGGGGTAGGGGAAAGGAAAGAAGGGAATGGAATTAATATGACAAAATGAAAAAATGGAAGCAAAGTCTTTGTAAATAGGGAGGGAGGGCAGGGGTTGAAGGGAGGGCAGGGGAAGGGGGAAAATATAAGAACCATCATTCATGTATTTAGTTCCAAAATTCATTACCATCCCAAAAGCAAAACCTCATACCCATAGTCACTAACTTACTGTCTCTGTGAATTTACCTATTGTGGACATTTCATATAACTATTGAAATCATGTAATATGTGACTCCCTGTGACCAACTTCTTTCAATAATATAATACCCTCACGTGTCATCCATGTAGTAGCCTGTGTCAGAACTTCTTCCCTCTTAAGGCTGAGTGGTAGTCCATTGTAGGGATATATGTGTATTTGGTTCATCAGTTGGTGGACTTTTTTAAAAATTAATTTTATTGGTACATTTTAGGTATACAAAATATAAGAACCACTCAGCCTTAAGAGGGAAGAAGTTCTGACACAGGCTACTACATGGATGACACGTGAGGGTATTATATTATTGAAAGAAGTTGGTCACAGGGAGTCACATATTACATGATTTCAATAGTTATATGAAATGTCCACAATAGGTAAATTCACAGAGGCAGTAAGTTAGTGACTATGGGTATGAGGTTTTGCTTTTGGGGTGGTGATGAATTTTGGAACTAAATACATAGAAGTGGTGACTGTGTAACACTGTGGGAGTAATAAAAGCCAGTGAATTGCTCACTTTGAAATGGTTAATTTTATGTTATGAAAATTTTACCTTAATTTAAAAAAAAGCTGGGTGTACTGGTCAGCTGTACTCCTAGCTCCTGGAGGGGGAAGAATGCTGATACAGGAGAAATCTTAAACTCAGGCATTCAAGGCCAACCTCAGCAACAGAGTGAGAACCTGTCTCAGGAATGAAGGAATGAATAAATAAATGCCCACCTGTTTCCCTCTCTTAAACAGGGAACCTGGAACATAATCCAACTATTTCCTGAAAACCAAAAGTATCATTCTAGATGAACAATCAGTACTGCCTGGTGTCCTAACTCTAAGCCACCCACAGGCAATGAGTGGCCACTATACTTTCCGAAATATGTGGTTGGTTTTGGTGGGTTTTCTTTCCATTCTGCCAGGCTGGTGGCTATTCTTTCTTGCCCAGATACCAAGCGAGTCAAAATTCTTTATAAGAGATGTCTCCCATCTAGTCAGCCACTATATCCTGGTGACAAGCCTGTTCTCTGAAGGAGAGGCACAGAGTACCCCAGGATCCTAGGACTAGGGATCAGCCCTTTATGCTACAACCCCAATGATGTTATCACCAGGCCAGCACCTGAGAATAGAAAGCCCCAGGTGCCAGGGGAGGGGAAAGTCATGGTCATGAATCAGTCTGTGCCACACAGAAAGCTCTGCGGCTGGCCAAGCCCCCACCACCACCCAGACAGGCTGGGAAGTGCTATTTGAGAAGGGCTCGATCCTTCAGCTCTCCAGGCAGCCCTAGTCTCTCTGAGGGAGGAGCAAACATTTGTGAAACAGCTTTCTTGGAGGAGATAGGCTGACCCATATAACCTGTCCTCACAGCTCTGCCCACTCAGGCTCTGGGTTACAGCTGGTTGGAGACTGAATCAACAGAAGACCAACTTTGCTGGTGATTTTTGTTTTAAAGATAGGCTGCCTTGTACATGTGTCAACTCCCCACGAGGAATGTGGTAATTATGTACTGCAAACATGTACTAATAAAAAATAAAAATTGAAAAAAGATACAGCATCTTCTTTCACTAGCTGAATGTAGCCCCAATGCCGGCAGACAAGAAAAGCTCCCACTTCCCAACCAGGACCCAGAACACTGTTAAAGGACATTCTTCAGTCTACAAGGACACACCTGGACCCAAAGTTCCCAGACTTTTCAGGAAGGAGAGATAATCTGATGCTCTGAGCCTCAGGCTGGAACTGGCAGGTGCTAGGGTGGGGCAGGTAGAGGCTGGAAGCCCAGGGTAAAAGGCTCTTGGCTGTGCGATGATGATGTAATTACTGTTCCTCTGCACTATCTAAACTTCTGATGACAACAGGTTCTGAAAGATTTTTTGGCATCCCTGTCCATTTGGCTTCAGACCGAAGTACTTATTGAGCACCTTATTCAGCCAAGGTGCACAGGGCCCCTAATACCTGTGAGACACTGTACTGGATGTGCAATGGTTCCACACCTAGCCCCTGCTCTTGAGAGCCAGCAGAATTCCATGAACCACATGACGTGCCTCGAAGCAGCCATGCCAAGGCCACCAAGTGAGGCAGCTAGGACCATATTCTTGAGGAAATGATTACACAGCTAAAATGTAAGGAAGGCATAAAAGAGGCAGCCACAAGTCCCTCCTCTGGAACACAAAGGTGAGCAGGAGGCTGTAGTGAATGGTGAACCCCCTAAAGAGCATGTCCATGAGGCCAGGGGTGTAGCTTAGTGGTACAGTGCTTAACATGTATGAGACCCTGGATTTGATACCCAGTATAGGGGGGAAAAGTGTTATGTCCATGTCGTAATCCCAAATCTGTGAATGGAACCTTATTTGGAAAAAGTCTTTGCAGATGTAATCAAATTAAGGAACTCAAGATGAAATTCCCCCTGGGTTATCCTATTCCTACCACTATGGTGTATTTTCACTCCCACAGAATACTCCCAACACCAAATATATGAAATGTATGGGGTTTTCCTCTATACTAAGCAAATCTTCAACTCTCCAGACACCAAATGGGTACCCTACAATTTAATTCCATTCTGATACTCACTACCTCGAGATAGTGTCAGACCCCACAGGTAAAGGCTCAGTCCTGCAGGACTGCTTGTCCCTCCTTCATTCCAATGTCTGGGCCTCTGACCAATCAGCTATAAAGCTGCATGTGTGCGTGTGTGTGCGTGTGTGTGTGTGTGTGTGACAGACCTCAGGAAAGCCTTTTCCTTACATTTACCAGTTTATTATAAAGAATACAACTCAGGAACAGCCAAATGAGAGATACACAGGGCACACTATTGGGTGTGTGTTTGTGTGTGTGTATCCATGTTTGTGCATGTGGGACCTCTATGTTCCCTGGGTGTACCACACTTGGACCACCTGCATATGTTTACCCGTAAGTTCTCGGAACCTCCTTGTGTATTTTTATGGAGGCTCCATTAGGAAGGCAAGATTAGTTAACCCAAGGGCCACTGGTGATCAGTGCAGTCTCTAGCCCTTCCTTCCCCAGAGGTGGGGGTGAGGTAGGGCTGAAAGTTAAACTCTTTAATCACAAGTTTGGTTCTTCTGGCATCCAGCCCCATCAAGGGGCCCATCAAGACGGGGTCTTTCTTTTTTTTTTGGTACCAGGGATCGAACTTGGGACCTTTCACTTGTGAGGCAGGCAGTGGAACCACTGAGCTAATTCCCCGGCCTCAAATTTTGAGACCAGGTTTTTTTTTGGTTTTTTGTAGGGGCCTATCAAGAGTCATTTCATTAGTGTAACTCCTAGATAGCTGAAAGGGGATTGTTACAAATAACAAAAGGTAGATGCTCCTATCACCCCTGTTACTCTGGAAATTACTAAGGTTTTAGAAGCTCTGCTGTGAACTGGGACAAGACTACATGTGCTTCTCATTATATCACAGTTCTCACACGGATGGACCCTAAATCCAATGACAAGTATTTTTAAAAGAAACACAAGAGGGCTGGGGATTTAGCTCAGTGATTCCACCGCTTGCCCCTCAACCACAAGGACCCGAGTTTGATCCCCGGTACCAAAAAAACCAAAACAAAAACAAAAAACCACAAGAGACAAAGACACAGACACAGAGGAAAAGGCCACATGAAGACAGGAAGAGTAGGACGATATTGCCATGATGCCAAGGAATGTCTGACACCAACAGAGGCTGGAAGAGGCCTCCTTGAATATACAAAAGCACTCTAAATTATAGACATGGCACAACAAAAGGCACAAGGAAATTATGTAAATTTAGGGGAGCTTTGGCCCAAAGGGTGAGAAGTGATGAATCCTCCTTAGCGGCAGATTGGGGGTGGAGGGGATTTAAAATTTTAGTATGAGGAAGCTTGGAAAAACAGCCTATCTCTCTTAAAAAAATAATAATTTTTAAAGATCCATTTTACCCTCCTGATTGCAGTCCCCCAATCCCCTTCAATATGCCCCCCAGTGATCACTTAGTCCCTCCCATCTCTTCAAGGTTCTACCTCCTTCCAACAGCACCAAGCTGAAGACCAAGATCCAAACCATAGCAGCTGGACAGGGGACATATTGGGAATACGAGACAGAAAGAGGTAATTTGGTGGGGAGCCTAGGACTCTAGGCAACCTCAGTACTCGATTTAGGAGGTATCAGGGGCCACAAGGGTCTAAACAAGAGGAGGTTCTGGGGAACTCGGGAGTAAGTGACACTCCGGCAGCATGTCTCAGTATGGCAGCAGAAGTGGAGCCAGGCCCGAAGCTTCTGGGATTGTTGCTCCAGCTGGGCCTGGCTGATGAAATGAAGATTAAAGGGGATGCTGAGTTTCCAGCCTCTGAGGTATAGTCTTGGCAACATGGAATTGACCAGAAGCATCCCTAGAAAGAAGGAAGGAGGTACAGGGCAATAAAGGGGGGCAGTGCCCTCAAGAGAGGATTGGCAGGGGCTGTAGCTCAGGGTTACAGCATGTGCTCAGCATGTGTGAGGCCTGGGTTCAATCCAGGGCAATGTGGTGCACACACAGAGATTAGGGCCATGATCTGGGAGTACGTGGGAAATGTGATCTAAAAATGATCAGATTGGTGGGATTCTAAGTGCTGGCAAAGGTGCTCAGCTAGGATCCAGGCAGTGGTCACTGCCCAGCTGTAGGTCCCGCCTTCCACTACCTTCCCCTCTAAGGAGGAAACAGAAGGGTGAGAGAGAAAGGATAGTGGGAACGAGCAGCTCCCGCATCTGATGGTTATTATGCCAAACCCAGGCCAGGGCCCAGCCATAGGCAAATATTTACTGGGCAAGCTTGGGAGGGCAGGAGGAACTACCTGCTTTCCCTGCTTTTGTCAGGCACTGCTGCCCCCGCAGGAAGGCTGAAGAGGGTTAGGAAAAGGTGCATTGTGAACATGTTCAGAGTAGTTCCACTCCCAAAAGCCAAAGAGTAGAAGCATCCATCAGTGGATAAATGGATAACCAAAATGTCACACACACGTGCAAAAATATATATTATTCAGCTTTTAAAATGGGAATTGTAACACAGGCTACAACGTGGATAAACTTTGAAGACATTATGATAAACGAAATAAGCCAGTCACAAAAAGATAAAGACATCCCTTGGTATCCGAGGGGATCATCTTACAGGACCCCAAGGTTACTAAATTCTGAGGATGCTCAAGTCCTTTATATAAAATGGTGTACTAGTTGAATAACTAATGCATATCCTTTGGTATAATTTTTTTGAGGTACAATGATTGAGTGCATACTCTACCACTGAGCTATACTCTCCAGCATGATTTATCACAATTTAAAAATTACTAATGATCAGCTACGCTTTGGAATTAAAAGATAAAGAAGTATAGTATTATGGGTTGAATTGTGTTCCTTCCAAAGTTCATATGCAGTCCTAACCCCTAGTACTTATTTGAAGATTGGGTTTTTATAAACCAAGTTAAAATGAAGTCATTAAGTTGGGCTCTAACCCAAATTTGCATATATGCTGGTATGAGGAAAAATATCATGTGAACGTGAAGAGAGCTGTCTGTCTACAAGCCAAGGAAGATTCTCCCTCACATTCCTCTGAAGAAACCGATCTGCCAACATTTCAATCCCTAGACACTTAGCCTCCAAAACTATGAGACAGTAAATTCCTATTGTTCAAGCTACAGAGTTTATGGTTCTTTGTTCTACAGTCCTAGCAGACGAATACATGTTGGTACTGTGGAGATGAGACACCAGCACTGGGGAGCTGCTTTCCAGTTATCCACCAGCTCAGAGACACAGGACTCCAGCCAGCTAGCCATGGCCATCCAGGAACGGTCCATGCCAAGTATAAACAACATGCCTTGAGCATGACAGCTAGGTCTCATAGTAAATCTCCTGGGCAAGGAGAACCTCCTGGAGGCTCACAGGGCTTGGTACACCCTGGGCTGGATCTCCAACTTGAGATATCCTGGGGATGAACTAGGATGGGGGCACTAGGCTAGGGGGGTGGTGTTCTATATTCTTCACCAGAATTAGAGGTATACCAGATGTATGCAGATGTCAACAGGCCAAGGAATGAAGAAGGGTTTCCAAGTCTAGGCCCAAATGTGCACACTGACTATGTACATGGCCAGGAACTCTCCCATTCTTGACTTACACAGGTATTTGTTAAAGGAAATATAATTTCCTCTATTCCCAGTTTCCACCAGACAACATTTGGGGCCTTTTCAATCAACCCCCTAAAAAAAGGGGACAACAAACAAACTGGGATTACTGGAGTGATCCCCCCCCACACACCTGGCTTGTTTCATCTCTCAATGTTCCCACCAATGAAATGGGGATAATGACACTCTCCACCCACACAATCTGGGGATAAGAAACAGGTCACCACTCCCCTGCCAGAGGGAGGAAGCATCTAGAAGCAGAAGCATCACTTATCATAATTACTAGAAGCCCTGGATACTCATGTGGTCCACCTTGTGATATATATCACCACTATTTGGCTTCTTTCCAAAAAAAACCCTACATGATCTTCTCTTGCTTGACTTCAGGAATCATGTGGCACTGCTCTTTTGCATGAAATAATTCACTTCAGGAAACATGGCAAGACCCACATGTCAGCAGGGCCCATGGCACCTATATGATTGTTTTCCCATCGCAATAAATAAGGCCAGGTACTTTATAAAGAAAAGGTTTATCTTGCTCACAGTTTTGAAGGCTGAAAGTTTGAAGTGCTCTGGTGAGGCTCACTCTGGTCGCATGACATCTTGGTAAATGGTATCATTGCAGAAGCACAAGAGAGGGGGCCAAGCTTACAATAATTCTTCTCAGGGTCTAACTTAGGGTCCCACAGAACTACCATAATCTCTTCCAGGGGCAGCTCCTCCAGTGACCTAACCAACTCCCACTAGGCCCCACCTCTGAAAGGCCTCACCACTGCTCAATATCACCCACACTAGAGAACCAAACTTCTAACATGAACCTTTGGGGAACATGCTGAAACCACATTAAGCTATAGCAGCACCTGTCAGATCTCGGGCCACCCAGGATCAGAGGATGACCCAGGCACAGAGATCAAGTCTGCTTGGCTTATAAAAAAGGTCATCTGGGGCTACAGTGCTATTTCAACCTCGGTGACCCAGAGCTAGCCCACTACAAAGGCCACTGCCTTTCATTTTTCAGGTTTCAGATGTTTCCAGATTTTTCTCTCACATTGATAATCAGGATGGCTCAACGGTTTCACTTCCCCAAGGTCTTAGATTCTACAGGCCAAAGACTTCTACTTGAGCAAAAGGTCTCTGCCAACAGCTGAGGAACAAGCTTGAACATCAGCCAGCAAGGATCTTTTTGTCCAGATGACAGAAGACTCAGCTCTTGAGCTGAAACTTGAAACTGCCATGTGGGAACTACCACACACTGCGATAATCCCAGTTGTCATCATGGATATGACAACCTGGTTCAGGCCTCACTCATTTCCTGGTCAGTCAGGCCAGTAAACAGAGCCCAGCTCACAGCCTGCTTTCCTCAGGGAGAAGGGATTCACAGGCCTGGGATGTGCAACATAGGCATAGCTGTCTGATGCCCACTCAGGATTCAAACTCAGCCACCTGCTGGTTCAGCCAGGCAAGCATGTCCTGATGATGGTCATTCCAAAATAATCTTGTGGGAAACCTAAGTCCCACAGAGATTCACCTTGAAGAAGGGGAAGCACGGACCATGTCGCTATACTGTGGGAAGCCTTGTGCTGTTAGGTGGGGATACACCAGGAAGAGGCCACTCCATGTGATGTGTGGGGGAGCCAAGGTATTCAGAAAGGCTCTTGGAGGATTCAACACTGGCTCTGTACCTGGTACTCCCCCAAGGTTTGGCTCAATTGGGTCACCCTGCCCAACACTCTTGTCTCCACAGCCATCCTGTGCCAGGGCCTCTGTAAGACTAGTACCTCACAGAAACTTGTTATGGCCGGTGTCTAGATGTCTCCCCAAAACCTCATGCAGTCCTTTTCAGAGGTAGGTGAATCTAGAGCATGTGATGCTGGGGTTAAGGGCGTGTCATTACTAAACCACTACACGAGTGATTGGTTTAGCACCGTCCTAATCCTGGTAGTATGAGTAAGATAAAAGGGGCAGAAAGCTGCTGTTAAATTCTCTTATTGCTTTACTACCTTGAACTGTTGCCCCTCTGCCACCCTGCCTTGGCCAGCCAATGACGGACTGAAACCTCTACGAATTGTAAGCTAAATAAATCTCTTCCCTTCTAACTTTGGGTGTTGAGTATTTTGTCTTAGTAATGAGAGAAAAGTAACTAAGACAAAATTTGGTACCAGAGAAGTGGGGTCATTGCTGTGACTTACCTAGCCATATGGCTCAAGAGTCTTTGGAACTGGCTTGTAAGACGGAGAAGAGTTTGGAAAGGTTTGCAGATGCCAGCTGTAGAAGCAGAGCTGGAACGGCTCAGGCTGTTCTTTATGGGAAGCTCTGGTCAGAGCTCAGAATATCAGAAAGCTAATAAAGACCAGGCTCTGGAGGTTTCTGCTGGGAAGGACTACACAGGCTGTTGGACTCCAACCCATGTGTGTTATGGCTTGGCAGAAAGTTCAGTCTCCATTTTGCTCATGTCCAGAGACTTTGCCTGAGACTGAGATTAAGGGTGGTGGACTAATGAATCTCACAGAAGAAATTTCAAAGCAGGCTAATGTTGAGGCTGTGGCATGGCTGCTGCTGGGGGCTTTTAGCCAGATCTATGTTGAGAATCAAGAGCAAAAAGCCCAGCAGATTGATTGAAAATATTTTCAATTTGGCCAGAAGGGAAGCTCCAGTAAAGCTGTGGACAGCAAAAATAAAGCAGAGGAGATCTTGATGGCTCAGAAGGAACAGAATAGAAAAGATGGCCCAAGGGCATCACAAGCAGCAGAGGACTACACCCTTTGCAGCCTCAAAATTGCAAAAGTGAAAGACTTTGCTTTGAGAAGACAGTCCCTAGGGCACCATGTTCCAGAATGGCAGCAGTCCAGAGAATTTGCTCCTCAGAACTGGACTCAGAGTGCTCAACAATCCAGGCACTTGACCCCTACAGCCAAGAGAGAGGCTACGACTGCTCCAAGACTGGCTACTCTGCCCCAGCTGGCAGCAGACCTTGGTGTCATTCACATGGTGGTGGTTTTAGGTACATGCAGAATGGAAGAGTTATGGGGTCAGGAAGGCTTCCACCCAGATTTCAGAAGAAAGCCTGGGAGGCCAGGCAGTGTGCCCCTGATAGGGCAGTGTGTGAAGCTGTGAGTGTGAAGCCAAAGGTGCAGTGGAGAACCTAGAAGTTTGGAGAGGCCAGGACCATGAAGTGTCTGAGGAAAACTGCAAGGAGAGAGCAGAACCGGCCCAAGGGAGAAGCCACAGGAGCTACAACCACCGGCAGTGCCATGGGGGTGGAGCCACCAAAGCCCTTTGGAGTTTACAACTTGCCACAGATTGCCAGGAATCCTGGAAGTGGAACTGTGGGATTTAATGTTTGCCCTGATGGATTTTGGACTTACCTTGTTCCCATTTCTTTTTATCCTCTGTCCATAACCTTTTGGAATGGTAATGTCTATCTTGTGCCACAGAACTGGAAGTGTTGAACTTTCTTTTCATATGTACGAGGGCTTGCCTTAAATCTCAGAGGAGACTTAGGACTTGAACTTTTCAGCAATGCTAAGACTGTTAGAACTTTGGCAACTTTTAGAGATGGATTAAATGGGTTTTTTGGGATTTTTTTGCATAAAGGGATATGCATGAGTTTTTAGGGGGCCAGGGGTAGAATGTTATAGCTTATTGTCTAGATGTCCCCTCAAAGCCTTATGCAGTCTTTTTCAGAGGTGGGTGAATCTAGAGCATGTGATGCTAGGATTAAGGGGCTGTCATTACTAAACCACTACACTTGAGTGACTGGTTTAGCACCACCCTAATTCCAGTAGTCTGAATAAGTTAAAAGGGGCAGAAAGTTGCTGTTAAATTCTCTTATTGCTTTCCTACCTTCAGGCTGCCATGAACTGTTGCCCCTCTGCCACCCTTCCTTGGAGCCAGTCAATTATGGACTAAAACCTCACCAAACTGTAAGCCAAATAAACCTTTCTCCCTTTAACTTTTGGTGTCGGATATTTTGTCTCAGCAACGAGAGAAAAGTAACCAAGACAGAACTTGAGTTCAGGTTTCCCATACAAGCCAGGAGAAAAGAAGGCTGATTTCTGCTTCTTGTTTACTAGCAAGACCCAGCCACTACATAAGGTCCCCATCCCAGCCTCTGGACCTCCAGAGGGGGCACTGCCAGGCACCTGCAAAAGAGAGCAGTGGAACTATCCAATCCCACACTCACGCCAGTCTAGCATACAACACACATCGAACAGGTAGGTGTTAGTCCCCCTCAGTCCTCAGGAAGGGAACTTAGGCTCATTTATGCCCAGGGTTCTCAGCTCAGCCCACATGGGTCCTCTTCTTTGCATCTTGGGTGTGCGTGTGTGTGTGTGTGTGTGTCTGTGTGCTGCCCTGTTCTTTTTTTGGTACCGGGGATCAAACTGAGGACCTTGCGCTTGTGGGCCAGGCGGCAGAACCACTGAGCTAAATCCCCGGCCCTGCTGCCCTGTTCTTAACTGAATCCTGCTCTGCTTGTGGCTGGAAGGTAGAGACATTCAGAAAGTTAGACTGCTTTATTTAGACAGCTGGACCCAGACTACCAGCTTGCTCCAACCTGTTAAGCCCCTTCTCAAAAGGCCATGAGTCAGCAACAAAGTGACAGTGCAGACAAACATCCTCTGGCTCCTGAAGTTGCTCTGCCACAGCATGCATGCACTGGTGTTGCAGGGTGGAGACAAGGGTGCAGTGGGAGAGGAGAGAGCTATTGAGACGCTCACAGTCACATGGAATGGGACTCACAGAACCTGTCTTAAGAAAGTAGTTCTTCAGGGGAGAGAAAGTACCTGGAGGGAACCTGGGCTGGCTGGTGTGCACCAAGGTGGCATCTGGAGAGCCTCAGAGCTGGGATGACCAGCCAGGGCTCTAGCCACTATCCCTTCAGCCCCAGGGAAGTCAGCTCTCACTGGCAAGGCCACTCAGCTTTGGCAAGAAGGCACTGCAAGGTGTTGCTCGCTATAGACTGAATGTTTGTGTACTTCTAAAATTCTTCTGTTGAAATCTAATCTCTAATACAATGGTATGAGGGTGGAGCCCTCATGACCTAATCACCTCATAAATGGAATTAATGTGCTTTTGAGACCCCAGAGAGCTCCTTCATCCTTCCTACCATGTAAGGCCACAATAATAAGACAGATGTATATGAACGAGGAAAGGGTCCTCCCCAGACAACAAAGCTGCCAGTGCCCTTGACCCCAACTTCCAGCCTTGAGAACTACGAGAAATAATTATTGGTGGTTTAAGTTACCAGTTTAAAGTATTTTTGTTAAAGCAGCTGGAATGGATTAAGATATCCCTTTCTATCTGACAAGCACATCTGGATGGCCTCCGTGGGTCTCTGAAACCTTCCAGTTTTCATGGCTTGCTGCTCCCAGGACTCCTTCCCTGATGACTTAACCCTTCCTCTCCACTTTCAACCAGGGAGACATTTTCCAGGGTTATTCCTCCCACTCAGCTACTAGTCCAGACACTAGCCCCCTAATTTCAGGATAGGCCCAAGTCTGGTCCCTCCTCAGGCCACTGACCCACCCAGGACCTTGGGGGCACTGGAGATCATACCATCCTCCACCTCTTTTATTCACTGCATGGTGAATAAAAGACCTTAATAGATAAATAAACAACCACACACACACACAGAACCACCAGTTCAGCCCAACACTTAGCCCAGGTAGAGGTCAGGGCAACCAAGCTCAGGGCAGCGTGAATCAAAACCATGGGGGTGCTGGAACACACAAGACTAAAAGCAATCTTTACTGGCCCCCTAACTGATAAATAAAATTTCTGTTTGCAGTTTCCAAAGAGTCCAGGTGTGCCCGAGTTTCTGTCAAAATCCAAGCAGAAAGAAAAAGCTCACATATATGGCCACAGCTGACACCCTCTGGAGGACCCAGCCTGGACTGTATCATATCTGCAGGGTGTACAAGTTGAGCTCATTTCTGAGTCACAGAAACTAATAATGATGTTTTGGTCTTTCACCATCAGGAAAGCTTTCTATGCCTGGCAGTCTGTCCACTGACCCATATGTCCTTCACTAAATGGCTCTTTTCCCCAGGTCCCCTGGTGGCATGCCTCCCAAGGCAGGTGAGGTCACTGTGTTCTTCTGAAGACCTAGAGGACACTGAGGGCCAATTGCCCACTACATGAATACACAGAGCCAGGCACTGGGCTGGGGATTTAGCTCAGTGGTTCTGGCGCTTGCCTCACAAGTGCAAGGTTCTGAGTTCAATCCCTGGTACCAAAAAAAAAAAAAAAAAATAGACAGAGCCATGCACTGTACACACCCCATTGGATATGAGCCTTATGTTTCGGGAAAGGGGAGAAATAATATCATAAAAGCAAAAAAAGCAATGATGGTGTCTTTTTTGTTTTCAAACAAGAACAGCCTGTCACCACTAGGAAGAGAAGCAAGGCAGGCTGCTTCTGTCAGGAGAAGGGCCAGTGGGAGCTGGGTGGAGATGCTGCCAGGGCCTAGAGACTACACAGGCTGCTTGGAAAGCTTGTTCCAAGAACTGAGCATCCAAGTGGAAGTGAGAGCCATAGGAACATGGGCCCATGGGAGGCTCTGAAGAGGATGTTCTGCTCAATGAAGGGCTCTGTTTAGAGACATCAAGGGGCCCCAAGAGACAATGGCAGGTACAGAGAAGCCCTGGAGGGGAAATTTCCCACAAGACCCCAATTATACAGAAAGATACTTATTTTTTAACTAAAATATTTTATTAGAAAATTTTCACCTTGTATCTTCCCATATATTTTGAGGGCAGAGATTTTTTCTTTTAAGTGACAAGGTTTTGCTACATTGTTCTGGTTGGCCTCAAATTCCTGATATCAAGTGATTCAGTTCAACCTGCCAAGTAGATGGGACTACTGATATATATTAATGCATTTGGCCCATGGCTTGTCTTTAACTGACACAGGGCACAGTCCCTCAGGCCTGGCGCCACTGTAGATCTTCTGAATGATGCTGCAGATGGCTGTTAAGAGGACTCCCTATATCCATCCAATACAGCCAAATCCGTGACCTCTCTCATCCTGCCATCTTATCTCAGTAATGATGAGGCAGGATGGACCCCCTCCCCCATGCCCATAAAATGAAGATCCAGTTGATTAACTGAGCAGCACACTGAGTTGCTGAGAGGTGCCTGGCACTGGGCATTATCCAGAATGGTGCCCACTCAGGGGTCCTAGGTCCTATCAACCCACCTTGGTCAAGAGCTTAGAAACTAGCATGCCTGTCCATGGTTCAGTACTGGGTCTCAAGGCTTCCAACTGTTGTAGAAGGGAGAAAGTAACATAAAATTAGGGAAGAATGCTGAAGTATGAGTTACTCTTCTGTGAGCAAGTCTCTGGGGCTAGGAGTCTGAAGAGGACAAGGCAGGGCAGGGCCTAAAAGACAAGCAGCCTTCAGACAGTCTGAGGTTGGCCAGGGAGCAGGCAGGTAGGGGAGGGCTAGGGAATAAGGAAAGAGCAAGGGCTAAAAAAGAAAACAGCAAGATCCCCAAAACTCTCTGGGGCCCCTCCACCATATGTACCTATACACAGGAGTCAGATTCATTCCATGGAAGCAGGTGTGAGTGGGAACATAACTTATGGGTCCATGTGCTTCATGAGTCCTGACCAGATGGTACGCAAGTAACCAGAGAAGGATGTACCACACATTCCTTCTGGATTCAAATGCCTGCTCCACAAAAGTTCAGGGAGGGGGACAGGATCAGCCCGCAGGTGACAGGCAGAGCAAAGCCAGCTCAGCCACGACACAAGGTGGCCAAAGCCTGCAGGGCCTCCCAACACCCCAGCTCCATTAAGCACATAATGCTGGTCCACTTTTTAGAAAGATGAAGAGCTGGCTCCTATGTGACAACAGAGAAAGGGAATGGTCTCAAAAACAATATCCTTCCCTTACCATTAGAAAATTAGGGCAGCTTCCATTTCCTGAGGACCTACCCCCATGCCTGTTACTGTTAATCCCAACACAGCCCTTTAAGTTTTCTATGATTACTCCTAACTGACAAAGGGGAAAAAGACACATAAAGTAAGTGTAAGTTGCCGGATGCAAAATACAGCCAATGAATGGAGAGGGTGAGGCCCACACTCCATGGATGGTTTGGATGCCGTGTCCTCCACTCCACCCAAGGCACATTCCCCGCCAAATACCGTGTGTCCAAACTAATTGCATGGACTCAGTGCTCTAGGAAGGACAGCTGGACATGGAGCTTGAGAGCTAGCAAGTGGGAAGACCTGGCATGAAGGACAGACAGGAGGGGAGGCAATTTCTGGGATCCCCTGTCCAGCAATCAGGATGTTTTTCAAGGTCTTGATGCACTGTGGCGTGAAGTTTTTTACCCCTTGGAAATTCAGAAAGGACCTGCAGTTAATGTACATGTAGACAGCTGTGCCTCCCCTGCAAAGACCATTAAGTCAGACAGTGAAAGTCAACAAAAGGGTCCAGAGTAGCCATTGGGTAAATTATGGGACACCAATGAATTAACCAGTGGGAGGCAAAGATAGATGCCTTCTCCTCAAAAATTGAGAGCCGCTCTAGCCAGTCAGTCCGGGATAAGACCAGGAAAAGCCCAGCCAGCACACCTGAATCCATAGTGCAAATCTCAGCTTGGACCAACCTCAGAGGACTTGGGAGGAGCCTCAAAAAAGGTGCTATGAAAGGGCGAGTAGACCAGCAAGGTCACCATCCTGAGAATGCATTCCAAGGAGTACCACCACATAAGAATATAATCATTCTTAAAAGCAAAAGCTCAAGGCTGGGGATGTGGGTCAGTGGTAGAGTACTTGCCTGACATGCATGAAGCCCTGGGTTCTACCTCCAACTTCTAGTCAAAGGGAAAATGGAAAAAGCACATTGTACCCTTTCCCACAAACCACAACTAAGAGTTTGAGATAAAACACATGAAAGAGTCATCACTGAACTTGGAAAGAAGGACAAAAAGAGGACACCTTGGCAGTAACGTCTCTGGTTTTTTGTTTTCTCGAAATTTTGCCTCCTGCATATCTGTAGCTTAGGAACCAAAACAGCCCCAAACAGCCAGGGATTTAACTCAGTGGCGCTATGCCTGCCTGGCAAGCACAAGGTCCTAATTTTGATCCCTGGTACCAAAAAACCCAAAACAAAACAGCCCAAAACTGCCAACAGGTACAGACAGGAAAATGAAAAGAAAACAAACACACAAGAAAGCATGCTCTCTCTAGCCCACGTGGGATCCTCTGGACTGAACTGACTTTGACTTTATGTACCTTGCTCCAGGTGAACACCAGCAAAACATAAGGCATCTGTCCTCCCCCTCCATGGAAGCAGCAGAAACAGCTCCTAGGAGGTGGAGTCCTATGAATTCTTTCAACTCAACACTAGGTGATGACACTAAAGAGGCAATCCTCCTGGTCCCTGTTATCAACATGGTAGCAGTGGACTCTCAAGGTGACAGTGCAGGGAGGAGCATCCTTTTGAATCAGAATACTTAGAATAGGAAACCTCAGGAAGCAGAGTGTGTGGAGAGTTTGTGGAGAGGAGGGAGCCAGAGAAAGGATCCTTTAAATCTATATACAAAGCCCTGAACTCTCCCACATGCAGTACATATGTGAAGTCACGTGGTGATCAGCATAGCACAGGTTTTGGGAATGGAACTACAACAGAGGACACCACTGAAGTTTCAGACTGACCCCTAGATGGTACAGAGCAGGGTGGATGCTGGAACCATAGAGCACAGAAGTGGGCCAATGATGTGTGGTCTGCTTCTAAGTGGGCTGACTGTCTGTTAAATAAATCAATCACCATTCCCAAACACTGAAACAGGATCCAGAGCTTCATAACATAATATTTAAAATTACTTGACAACAAATCAGGCAACTGAAACAACTGTCAAAAGAAAAGGCAATCAACCAGTATCAACACAAAGATGAACCAAATGTTGAGATTTTCACAGAAAGACTTTAAGGGGCTATTATAACCAAGAAGTAAAGGCAAAGACTCTTGACACAATGGAAAGATAGGTGTTCTGAGCAAACAAATAGAATACAAGCTATAAAAAAGAACCAAAGAGAGGCTAGAGTATGGCTCAGTGGTACAGGGCTTGTATAACATAGGCATGGCCCTGAAATCAATTATGCTAGCACTATGGAGATGGGGACAGGACAGGGAAGTGGGAGAAAGGAGAGGGGGAAGGAAGAAGGAAGGAGAGAAAAAGAAAGCAGGAGAGGAAAAAGGAGGGATTAATTTTATTTATTTTTGTTATTACTGGGTTGTTGTTTTGTTTGAGACAGGGTCTTACGTAGTTCAGGCTGGCCTCAAACTCATGGCAATCTTTCTGCCTCAGCCTCCAGAGTACTGGGATTACAGGCATGTGCCATCATACCTGATGAGATTGATTTCAGAGCAGTTCTCTAGAATTCAACAGCAGAACTGTGTTGACAAAGAAGTCAGTGAGCTAAAATATAAACCAAAAGAAATGATCCAATATAAATAATAGAAAAAAACCATGGAGGAGAATGGAATAGAACCTAAAGGATGTATGGGAAAATATCAAAAAGATCTAACTTCATGTCTCAGAAAACCCAGAAAAATAAGAGACTGGAGCAGAAAAAAAAAAAAATTGAAGAAATAATAACTAAATGCTTCCCAAATGTGATGAATAACAAAATTTATAGATCCAAGAGGTGCAATAAACCCCAAAGAAGATAAACAAGAAAACCATGGCCAGACATATCATAATCAAAGTACTGATAACAAAAGATAAAGAAAAAAGTCTTAAAAGTAGCCAAAGAAAACATATTCTATACTAAGAAATAAAGGTTCAAATGACTACATATTTACTACCAAAAACTATGCAGGCCAGAAGACAACGCAACATTTTAAAATACTAAAAGAAATGTCAATTTAGAATGGTATACCAGCAAACATGTCCTTTAGGAATACAGCTAAAATAAAGATAGTCTCTGATGAAGAAAAACTAAGACTTAGCTCTGTAGGAGCCATTTTGAACTTCTGACTTCCAGGACTTTAAAACAGTAAGTTTGCTGGGTGTGGTTTTTGATCTGTGCTTGGGTGGGGTGGGGGTGGAGGGGTGTCTATCCAGGGCATCTAGGCAAGCATTCTATCACTAAGCTGCATCCCCAGCCCTCATTTGTTTTTAGACAGGGTCTCGCTCTGTAGTTCAGGCTGGCCTTGAACTTACTGTATAGCCCAGGCTGGCCTCAAATTCACAGCAATTCTCCTGCCTCTGCCTCCCAAGTGCTGGGATTATAGGTGTGCGCCACCATGCTCAGCACACTGCTGTTTTAAGCCACTAAATTTGTGGCAATTTATTATAACAATAAGAAACTAATACATGACTGTTTCAATAAAAATCAGTAACAGAGTAACAACTAGAAAAATTCCAAATATTTGAAAATGAAACAACTGGATACTACTATTGACCCCTCTTAAGAGACTCATAGGTCAAAGAAGTCTCAAGGAAAATGAGAAAATGATTTGAACTGAATGAAGACAAAAATGCAACATACCAAAATTTCTAGACTGCAGGTCAAGCACTGTTTGGAGTTAAATTTATGGCAGCAAAGGCTTATACTAGAAATAAAAGAGGTCTCAAATCAATAATTTTAAGTTTCCATCTTAAAAAACTAAAAGAGAGAAAATAAAACCCAAAGGGAAAAATAAAGGGGAGAAAACAATAAATTTAAAAACTAAGAAATACATGGCATAAAAATCACTGAAAACAAGCTGATTGTTTAGGACAGGGCAAAACCAATAAAAACTGAGAAATGTCTAGTAAGACTGATGAAGAAAAAGAGAAAGACACATTATAAAAGTCAAGAATAGAAGGGCTGGAAGTGGTGGTTCCAGCCTGTAATTGTGGCTCAGGAGGCTGAGGCAGGATGACTGCAAATTCAAGGCCAGCTTGGGCAGCTTAGTAAGACCCTGTCTCCAAAAAAAGAAAAGAAGAAAAAGAGGAGGAGGATGAAGAGGAGGAGTGGAGGAGGAGGAGGATTAGTTGTTGGGGAGCCAAGTGTGGTGGCTCATACTTATAATCCCAGCCAGGACTCTGGGAAGCTGAGGCAGGAGGAGCACAAGTTCAAGACCCAGCCTGGGTAACTTAGCAAGACCCTCTCTCAAAAAAACAAAAGGAGTGGAGATGTAGCTCCATGTGAGGGCCCTGGGTTTAATCCCAATACCGGAAAAAAGAAAGTGTGGGGGAATCATTACTGATCTGACAGACATTTAAAAAATACTAGGGAAATATTACAAACAACTCTATGCTCGTAAGTTAGACAACACAGAAGAAATCGATCAATTTCTGGAAATTTGTTCTTTACCACCCACCTGACTCCCATACTCCCAATCACACTGGTAGTGATCAAGGCCTGGAGGAAAAGGAGCCTTGGGGGTGATGGGGCTTATGGTGGACTAAGCCAGCCAGAGTCACAGTGCAATAGGCACAAGAACCTCAGAGAGGGCCTAGTCTTCTAGAAAATTTCTTAGATGCCAGAAATGCCCTAGAAACCAAATCCCCAGGAACTCAGGGCTTGGAAGTCCTAAAGGTGCCCAGCACTACTGTGCTCTGGACTAGCAAAGAATTCACTATGGCAAAGAAAAACTGCTGAATCAGAAAGGTTGAAAGGTTGAAAGGTCATCTTTCAGAGGTCACTGAAGCCGGTGGCCTTTTGCCACACAGCTGAAAATAGACTCGAAAATGGTTTTTCCTTTCTGAAGCTCTCCCCAGACAAGAATCACTCACACTCCCCTGACAGCTAATCCCAGTGTTTAACCATGCTTGCAGTCAAGATGTTCTTCCTTATGTCCCCCAGGATGGCTGCAATTCTGGCTAATTTCCCTGTTCTCTGTGCAGAGGGCTGGAAGATTCGTGCGACAGACACACTCCTGGAGCGTCCGCGGGCAATTGGGGATAATGGGGGCTGTTTGGCAGAGCCGTTCTGAGATTGAATACAAAAATAAGGTGCTTAGTGTGGCAACTGGCATAGAGTAGGTGCACAAAGTAGTAGTTATCATTTGCAGGTGGCACTCATCAACCTGCTTCTCAGGGCTATAAAAATCTACCTCCTTAAACACTTTCTGAAAGGCTCTATTTTCTACCCTTTCAATCATTCAGCTTGTTCAGGCAGCTCAGTACCTACATGGTTTCTGGCTCTGAAGTAGCGATTTTTTTTTAAGCTTAAGGAGAGCTCTGTTCATGGCAGCTTGCCAGTTTAAAAGGATCCTGTCCTAAGCTGGGCATGGTGACTCATGCCTGTAATGCCAGCACTCTGGGAGGCTGAGGCAGGAAGATTGAAAGTTTGAGCCCAGGCTGGGCAACTTAGCAAGATCCTACCTATAAATAAAAAATTAAAAAGGGCTAGGGGTGCATCTCAGTGCAGACTATGGGTTCAATCCCCAGTACTGGGGGAAAAACAAAAAACAAAAATCCCTTCTCAGAAGCCAGACTAGCTCCTTATCATTAGAAGCCAATCACCAATGGTAAACAACACTGCTGGCAAATGCTGAACCTTGGTCTTTGAACCAAATCTAACTTCAGTCTCCCCCTACATCCTAACACAGGACCCTAGACTTTTTGGTCCCTTTCAGGTACAGCTGAGGGGACTTGCATCATCCATATGGAACCTAGTTGAAACTAAAACTTTTGGAGGGGAAGAGATTGTCTCCACATATGACTGCTGCTCTGGGATCTTTCCACTTTTGTGTTTTATCCTAAATCAATGTCAGCAAACCTTTTCCTGAGAAGAGCCAGGTGCTAAATATTTTCAGCTTTGCAAGCCATGTCTTACCTGTCTTAGATTCTCAACCTTGCCATTATGGCATGAAAGCAGCCATGCACGATACCTACACCAATCAGTGAGCTATGTTCCAATAAAACTATATCTTGATTCCCCCTTCCATTTAAATATAGAGGAAAACACTGGACCCAAACAAACCTGGACCAAAGACATCATCTGAGCTCAAAGAAGCATGTTTTGGGAAACTCTCTTCCCTTCACCCAGGCATTAACTGCCAATCTAGGAAGCATACTATCCTAACACGATGAAAGAATGTGCTCAGCTCTCTCTTGTTTTTTGGTGCCGAATATCGAACTCGGGTCCTTGTGCTTTCGAGGCAAGCAGCGGAACCACTGAGCTAAATCCCCGGCCCACACAGCTCTCTTGATCTTTAGCATATATACTCAGAGTCAGCCCCACTCACTCTCACTCTCTCTCTCTCTCCCCCAACAAACAGTGATTTGGGGGGATGGGAGAGTAGCCTCAGTGATAAAGTATGTGCTTAGTATGCACAAGGCCCTAGGTGTGATCACCAATACACACACACACACACACACACACACACACACACACACAAACACACACTCTCTCTACTTGGGGGACTTTAGGAAAGATTTTTTTTTTTGGTACTGGGGATTGAACTTGGATCCTTGCGCCTGCGCAGCAGGTGGCTAAACCACTGAGCTAAATCCCGGGCCCTGGAAGGATATTTTTGAGGGAAAACCTCAGTCAGAGCAAAAAGTGTCAGCCAGGACCTTGATTCATACATAGCAGAGATTGCACTGGAAAACAGCACGGGACACTTGAAGGAAATGAATCATTTATGGAGCCCAAGGAGGAATTTGCACCATTTCTCAGGCAGCACCTCACCCCTCCCTGCCTCACCCTAAGGAGGGACCTGGGCTCCTGAAGGTTCCAAGGAAGGGGAACAGGATGTGGGCATGGGGAAAGCGCCAGGCTCCGTAGAGAGTTTGTGTCTGTGTGTGTGTGTATGTTTTTTTTTTTTTTTTTTTGGCACCATGGATTGAACTCAGGACCTCGTGGTTGCCAGGCAGGCACTATGCCACTGAGCTACATCCCCAGCGAGTTTGTTTGTGTTTTCACCTGCCTATTTCCAAAAGGATCTGAGGCAGCCTTAAGAAGTCAAACAGTGTTAAAATAAGATCTTTGGGAAGAAAGCAAAAACAAAAGCCCAAGGCCTATTTCAAGGCCCCACGATGCAATGACTGTGCCAAGTGAATACAAAATTTTGCCCCTAGGGCCCCTGATGGCAACTGCCAATGCAGGATAAACTGGGCGGGGGGCACCACACCACACAGACTTGGAATTCCTTGTAATGGAGTCCTTAGCTCTGTAATGCTATCCCATCACCCTATCTGCAGAAGTGCACTGTAAACAATCCAAGGTGCTGGTAGGATATAAACTAGAAGTAAGAGGTGAGAAACAGCCTTGGGTCATCTTGGCCACCTTTAGATACACAAGTATGTCCCCCAAACTAAAGTCCTAAACAGCTGCCAGTGCAGAGAGGAGAAGGACCTCAGGCCACATTCTCCAAGTTCCCACAAGAGAACCTGGAGGAGGGGCCTTGCAGCCCAGTCTCCTACTGGTGATCTTAGCTTTAGCAGAGCCCACGCCCTCCACGTGCCTGGCCAGCCTGCCTTGGGTGAGGTCTGGGAAGCAGGGCAATGTCAACCTAGCAAGTGAGTCCAGGGAAGAACAGAGAGGAAGTCCCAAAATAATCACAATGAGTGCTACTCTGGGCTCAGATGATGACTTTGGTCCAGGTACCTTAGGGTCCAGTGTTTTCCTCTGTATTTAGGAGTGAAATACATTTTTTTTTTTTTGGTACCGGGGATCGAACTCAGGTCCTTGTGCTTGCGCAGCAGGCGGTGAAACCACTGAGCTAAATCCCCGGCCCTTTCCTCTGTATTTAAATGAAAGAAGGGACCCAAGATACAGTAAAGGCATAACAGATGGGTAAAGTAGATTCAGGTTCTCCTGCCCTAAACACTAAGCTTTTATTTCAATAAATGGAATGATAGGTCTCAAAGGGGAGCTCAGTTCTGCTCCAGCAGGCTTGGCTACCTCCTGCTTGGGTACACTGTATCTACAACAGTCTGGCCTACTGCCCCTAAAGCTATGATTGCCTATAAGGTCTCAGCACCACACCAGGAGGACCTGATATATCAATGAGAACCCTGGGCTCTAGCCCCCAAGAAGCTCTGGGCCTGTCAAAAGCTGCTCAGCTCCAGTTTTGGAGACTCCTCTTTCATATGACAATGCAGGGCCTGGATTTCTGGGCAGCCTGGTAATATCACAACAAGCAGATAGGTTGGGAGTGTGCTCTCCATCTAGCTGTTTTCCCTACCCCTGAGAGTACTTGGGGCCATGTAACCCTCCCAGACCCAAGCTTGAGAAGGAGTGCCCCATGGCACTCTGCCCATTACAGTGCAGCACTCACTTCTCTGACCCCCAATATTGCAGTCTATGAAGAGCTCTATGAATGACAGTCTGAAAAGCCAACCCCAGAGCAGCCCTTTGAGACAGGAGACCTCTGGAGACCAGAGAGGTGGCTCAGATCAGAAGAGACCACTGTATGGTGGCTGCAGCTGATCCCTGGGTCCCACACTTGAGCATGTTTTCCTGTTGTGGAGCCAGTCCCTGTATGTGCTGTTTCAGCACCAGCTTCCTGTAAGCCATGTGGAAAGGAGAGATAAACAGTCTGTGTCCCAGATAAGGGCACTCCTGCTTCTTCCTGTGCAAGGCACAGGGATCCTAGGCACCAGGGCCTCTGCCCATGGGAAAGGAAGAAAGAGGCCGCTGCAGGGGTCAGACAGGGCCTAGGCCAGAGTGTGCTCAAGGACAGGGAAGGAGAAGGTAAGAGTAAGGGGACCAGAGACTCTGGCCATCTCTGTGAGGGGAGAGGAGAGGGGTAAAAACCATGTGCCTGGAAACAAAATCCAAATCTCACCATGCACTGGGCGGTGGAGAGGGAGGGCAACTTCCTCCCACCGGCTGGAGTCAAGGGAGTGGCAGATCTTATCCACCAGGCTCTGCCACCTTCCCCGAGCTGTCCTCCCTGAGTCCTCCAAGAAACATATAGCCCAGGCAGAGGAAAGGGAAGAGGTGGGATCAACTGTACTGCACACAGGGCTTTGCATGTGCTTTCCTTCAATTTTCCCAGAAAACAGTATCCCCACCTAAGAAATGCTAAAATACGTGGGGACAGCCCACAGACCAGCCTCAGAATCCCTGCTTGTCTTCCCTAGTAACACATGCAGGCACATGCACTCACACACAGGTGCACTCACACACATGTACACTCACAGACACGTCTGGGTGCACACCCACGTACACAAATGCTCACACCCACATCCTCACACACACTCCAACTCCCTTGATGGAGCCCTTGCCACCTGCTAGATGATCACCCTTTGCTATCTTCACATTACCATCCCTTGTGCTATGGACCGAATGTCTGTGTGCCCCCACTCCATAAATTCCTATGCTGAAACCTAATCCCCAATGTGACCGTACTAAGAGGTGGGACCAGATGGAGATAATTCTCTTATAAGAGCCCCAAGGGAAGTACTTTGCCCCTCTGCCACACGAGGACAGCAGAAAGGAATCATGTATGAAGCAAAGGGCACGCAGCAGACCTTGAATTTGCTGGTGCCCCTATCTTGGCCTTCCCAGCCTCCAGAACAGTAAGCAATCAATTTCTGTTGTTTACATGTAACCAAGTCTGTGATATTTTCTTATAGCAGCAACAAGAAATTAAGACACCTTGATACTCTATCAGAAGCAGGAGAGATGCCATTCAGAGACCCAGAAAAGAAAGAGGTAGGGACAGAATTCCAACACAGGTACAAGCCTGGTGGTCCTAACAGACAGGACTCTTAATCCCAGTATTACAGGCCCAGTCTGGTTTGGGCCTTTCTGGTCTGTTTGGTGGTCACACACACCAAACCCACTGGTCTTCTGCTGCCCTGCCCATCCCAGGCCATGTCTTTTTTTACATTTTTCTCTTTTTGTAAGTCCTAAGAATTGAACCCAAGACTCTCACACTGAGCTACATCCTCAGCCCCGTTTTTATTTTGAGACACAGTCTTGCTATATTGCCCAGGCTAGACCTAAATTTGCAACATTCCTGCCTCAACTTATCAGAGTTCCAAGATTACAGGAATGTGCCACCACGCTCAACTCCTGGCCATGTATTTTTTTTTTTTTTTTTTTGGTACCGGGGATCGAACTTGGGTCCTTGCGCTTGCGCAGGAGGTGCCAAAACCACTGAGCTAAATCCCCAGCCCTTGGCCATGTCTTTTTATCTTTTGCCCATCACTTAATCCCACCCTCCCTTACTCTATTCCACAAAATCTACACTCTGTGCTCCCTACTCCAGAACAATTTCCCCTGCTCTAAACTTTCACACCACTTAGCACTGGTGCAATTTATCTGCCAACCATATTAAACTTTCCCATCAATATAATGTGAACTACTGCTTTATTTCTCATTTTATTGTTCACGTACTTCTGTTCTGCTTTCCCATTTAGGCTGGAAACATAGGCCTTCCATCACACTCCTTTCTAGGCTTTATGGTATCTATCTGGGGGACCAAATGGGGCAAGGCAAGTCTGTCATCTGCAAACAACGAGTACCTGCTGCACGACCCAGTGTTAAGCACTGGAGATGCAAAGGTGAACAAAGCCCACAGTAACCACAGGTCTGCTCTAGAGGGAGACCAAGAATGGGCAGAAGACTGTCACTTTTCTTTCTTTCTTTCTTTCTTTCTTTTTTTTTTTTTTTGTACCAGGAACTGAACTCTGGACCTTGCGCTTGCAAGGCAGGCAAAGCACCACTGAGCTAAATCCCTGGCCCTGACTGTCACTTTTCATAACAAACATGACCCTGCCTTCCCTAAAAGCAGCTCCACAAAGAAAAGGAGGACAGATGGAAACTCCAGTGACTCCAACCAGGAAAACAAAAATTATTTTTGCTACTAATTGAGGATGTGGCCTGAGAATAAGGAGTTTCTCACTCTGGCGGTGAGACACTCTGAAGGGAAAGGAGGTAAAGGCAAGAGAAGCACTGGAGCACCAGGAAAGGCAGAGAACCTTCTATAACACTAGAATATGGTTGCCTCCACTCTCCAGGGGGAGGAATGTCCTCCATCGTGAGACTCAGAAGCCTGAAGTCTCAACTGGGGTCATGATCAGACTGTTTTCCATTGGTGCCACTACTCTCCAATTTGTTAGGGAGGGAACAAATTATAGATAGGAATTACTTGTACCCTGGTCAATTCTAGTTTGCTGTCACCAACGCCGGAACCCGAAGGTAATTATAAGGTACTGTGAGTCCATTAGGGTACGAAACTCAACCCAAAGAAGCTATTATCTCTGCAGTTCCTATCCTACCATCAATGGGGTGGCTTCTAACAGACTGGATTCAAGATGCCAAGAGGCTGCCATCTGACTCACACAAAGGGTCTGTGAAAAAGTCTAATAAAGAGAAAGGAAATCTAATCCTTTACCCCAAAGGTGCGGAACTATAGAAATAAATAAACCTTCCAAAAAAATCCAGAGCCAATTTCTTCCCTCTGTTGTTCCCACAATTCCAGGGAACTGTGAGGATGGAGGTTACTATCCCCATCTTAAAAATGGAACACCAAAGCCCAGAGGGGACTGTCTTCTCGTCAGTGGTCTCAGATGAAGCATTAAGACATTAGCATCCATTGCTAATGTTCATGACAGACCACAAGCTGGCTGGAAGAACACGAACTTCCCACCAAATGTCTAGGGGGAAGAAGTGGGCTGAGCTTCCAGGTGAGAACTCCTCAGGCAGCCTTAGGCCTTCTACTTCTGGCTTCCCAGCAGACCCAGCTGGAGCACGACTGGGCTCAGGGATCCCCATATATTCAGCACCACATACCTAAGCATAGTCTGGAAGCAAATGCTATGTGAAGGAAAACTGGAACCACTAAGCCAAAATGACCCAGGAAGAGTGGCAGCCAAAGCTGGTAGGTGCGGAGTCCATTTTCCATCACCTGGACCTGGCTTCTCCTACGGATGCCATTTCCCTCTTGTACACATTCCCTACAACGTGACACATGGCTGTTGTTACGGCAAAGACATGGTCCTATGGACCTCAGGTGAAACTCAACATAAGCTTCCTCCTTTGAGAAGCATATATGACAGGGAGGGTGATCTCTCTGGCCTCTATGTAAGAGGTGAAGTACTCCATGTATTTAGGACAGTGACAGAGTACAGCAGGACCCTGAGGGTGTCTGCTGTGTGCCCAGGCAGTCTCAAAGAGCCCGGGCAGAAGAGTCACTCCCCTCTGTCTGGCCACACGAAGATGCTTGTCATCCAAGCAAGAGGCAGAGATAACAGGACAGCTCCATGCTCCAGGAACTATGAGCTTGGAAGAGAGAAGGCAGTCCACATACTGGGCACCAAAAAAAGCCAGATGGAGGGGCAAGAAAGATGGGAGGAGGGAAACAAGTTGCACAAAGGTCTGGGAGAGAAGGACACAGAATGGAACAATAAAGGTACATTAAGAATATGAAAAAAGTAGCACAGAACAGGACACTGGACCCTAGATGAATCTGAGCAGGTGGGGACACGGGTAAAATTCTAGGTAAAGAGGCAGGGTAGGTACAAGAAATACAGGATGGGAGGAATCTCAACACTAGAAGGAGGAGGGAGTTGTTCTGCCACACAGAAGGGTATGAAAGCAAGTGTGGACTGCACAGTCCTGTACACTACCTGCTTGCCTGAGACGTGTAACCTTGAACCCCAGCCCAGGGGCAGAGCAGCGCTTTCTGAGAAGGGAGTGATGATTAGGTCCTGTGAAAATGAATGTGGTGCCTGGCTGACTAGGCCAAAGGCAGAAGGCAAGGGCAGAACAGGTTATGGTCAGGTCATGGTGAGGGGCTCAGACCAGTTAGCCAGATTCAACAGTGGGATGGTTTGGGAGGCAGGGTGGGAAGAGGCTAGATTAGGAGAGGCTTCATGCAAAAAAATCATCTAACCTTAGGGACAGACCTTGAAAATGTCCACTGCCCACTCCAGCATCTTAGTCTAGATGCTCGGCTTGTTGCTGACTCACTGAAATTTTCAGCTTTGAGAAGCACCAGCCATGCTGGAGGACAACCCCGACGAGGGCCATCTGCTGGCTTAAGGGCTTTGCTTCTTCACTTTCTCCCCTCCCATGGATTTTTTTTGGGGGGGGGGGTGCCGGAGATCGAACTCGGGACCTTGTGCTTTCGAGGCAGGCGGCGGAACAACTGAGCTAAATCCCTGGCCTCCATGGATTATTTTTAAAAGATTAGGTTTCCTGTTTTCACTGCCCAGCCAGCCCAGCCCTAGGTCCATCCATCCATCGTCACGGCCATTAGGGCAGCGGCATGGCAGGAACAGGCTGGCACGCTGCAGGTCCTCCCCGCTCCATAATGAGGGATCAGCCACCTCCTCACCCTGCACCAGCTGGCTACTCTCTAAACACCACTTCCTCTCTGACAGGGCTGGGCTGCGACCTCTCCCACAGGCCACGGGCCTCATAATGAAACAAGTAAATAGGCAATTCATCCTAGCTGCTGACAACCTCTCTCCCTCCAAACTGGCTCATTCCAGAGCAGAAAAAAGAACAGCGCATCATGAGTGCTCCCTCCATTTCCCTTCCCTCCCCCAGGAGTGAGATGCAAGCAGGTCAGGCTGCCCTAGGCTGAGGAAGGAAAGGTCTTCACTACAAGGACCATGATCCATTATGCCTGTCCTGGCACTTGTGGCTTGAGTGGTGATCAAAGATCAGCAGACTCTGGCTCATTCTTGGCACAACCACCAGGCTGAGGCTGGTCCCCAGACAAGTTACACGGTCCATAAGTAGTCACTTAGCCCCAGATACATGCCATGCCACTAAGCAGACCAGACCCCGCCTCACCATGAGCCCCAGATCAGGAGGGGCTGAGGTAGTGGTTTTCTTACCCCAGAGTGGCCCACGTGTCCCATGGTGAGGGAGAAGGGGACTTCAACCAATTTTATCTGCCTTACACACTGGAGGACCCCCTCAAATACTGACCAATTAAAAGTTCTACAGCTATCAAAGGAAAAGGGCAAACCCAGTGGATCAGAGAAGGGAACTTAGCTGCTGAGTTTTGGGCACCAGGCACTGTCCTAGGTCACTTTGTAGAATCCCCCCATGTTCCCAGGGGTAGGGCTGGGGTAGAAAATCAGGCTGACGAGCAGCAGGAGGTGGACTGGGACCCAGCTCTGAAGACTCAACCTGCCCAGGAAGCTAGGGCACTGGCAAGACCACTAGGGTCCTGAAAATCTGAGAGTCTAGGATGAAAAGGACAAGGGCAGGAATGTGGAGAAGAGACAAGTTCCCACATGACAGGGGAAGTAATGCTACCATCAGGAGGATGACAGAACAAATGAGGTTTTCCCTGGAGCAAGACCCATGTGTCCAGCTCCTATTCCTTCCCTGCCAAGATCTAACCTTTCTTCACAAGATAAATGCACAGGTCTTCCCCCCAGCAGGACACAGGTATCAAGGCCTCTCCTGTACAAGCAGGCAGTTGTCACTTGAACCCAATGCCCACCACACTGCCTGGGAGCCCCAGCCTCCCAGAATGAATGAGGGACCTTTTTTGCCAGCTCTCACCACCATCCCACATGTAAGCAGACTGCAGTTTCCCAAGTATTTATTAAACTTTTTATGTTAAGCACTTTCAAACTTAGAGAAAACTTTCAAGAATACAAAGAACCACTTGTTGAGAAGAATGGCAATGACCTAAAAAGGATACTAGGGAATAGGCAAATATACTTTGTCCCTCTTCCCCCACATTGCTCTCAAACAAATCAATCAGACAACACTGTCCTTGAACACCAGGTTTCTCAACATGTCTCCTCATCCTACATGAAGTCAGTCAGCTTGCGCTGACTTGGCTTGCTGCCTGCCTTACAGAGGTAAATAACCAATGCCCCACAGCCTAACTCCATTCATGTGGTATCCAGGGCCAAGTGGTATCCTACCTCCACCAAGGGTGGTAAGGTGACAGAGCAACAGTTTGAAGGTGCTCCACAATGCTGGTGACTACATCTGAACACGTTTCTGAGGCTCCTGCCACAGAGGTTCTGTACCAGCCAAAGCCTGAAAACCTGGGACCTACCAGGCACCCCTCCCCCTCACACACAATCATTCTCAAGAAGGAGCCCAATGCATAGCAGGCTGACAGTTCTTATTTTAAAATCTACTACATAAAAATACAATAGCAAAAATCTAAAGAAATCATCCACCACCTCACCTCCCTGACCAATGGTCTACATTCATCTTCCTCCAATTCCTTTCTGTTCTTGTCTCCCAACTTTGCAACTAAACTCCTCCAGTGGAGGAAGAACCAGGCCCCCAGGAATCACACCTGCTTGGCTCCATACCCAATGTCAATGGAATGTTGCTGCTCCTTCCATCAAGAAACAGAGTCTTGATCTCTATCCCCTTGGATCTGGGCTGGACCTGGGACCTGCTATCACCAACAGAATATGGTGGAAGTAACAGTGCACAAATTCCACAGCCCAGAGCTCAAGAGGCCTTGCAGCTCACACATTTACTATTAGAACCCAGGCTTTATGGGAAGCAGCTCAGGTTAACTGCAGAATGATGACCAATCACAAAAAAAGAGATGTCTCACCTTCTATCATCTCTATCAAGGCCACAGCCACATGGGTTAGGCTACCCCAGGCCCCAGCTTCAGCTGACCCCCAAGCTGAATGTAGCCACATGAGTATGCTCAGGTGAAACCCACAAAGGAACCACTCAACAACCCATAAAATCATGAGAGATTAAACCAAGTTGTTTTAAGTCACTAAATGTTGGAAATGTTTTTTTATGCAGCAAGAAACAGCTAATGCAAAGCATAATGCAACTCTGTATCTCATTTTGTTCACTTGGGAACATATTCCATGTTGCTATGTAATTTTCTTCATTACCACTGGTGGTGATGTGCAAGCTCATATAACCTTTTTTTACTGCAGGACATTTAGTTTGATTTCAGTTTTCCACTGTTATGACTACAGTGAGTAGTATTATATAATAGTACCAAAAAGGAAGAGGGAGGGAAAGTCAGATTTCCTTAGGAAAATATACCAGGGTGGGATGACTGGATCTGGAGGTATAAACCTGGTAATGACTCTTGAACAATGTAGACATGGAATTCAAAGAGAAAGCATAAAAAGGATAAAAAGAGAAAGGGGGGAGGAGGGAGAGGTATTAGTGTAAGCTGGGTTTTGTAGAATCACAGGGATGATGTTCTGAAGCCAGGCTGCACATAAAACCCACACTGGTATTGTTGATGCTTATCCAGGCCACTCAGGTCCAGCCAAAAGGGAAAGAACTTGGTGTACCTATCCACACAACACACCCACGGCTTCCTCCTAAGCATTCAAGGGACATAGAAAGTTATGTCTAAGAAGTTCTTCAGACTTTCTGATGAAATTTCAGCCAGATTTCTTCAACATGGTGAAATTAAAGAGAATGTGGTTATTCTAGAAAATGACCCAGGTTTATAGGAACAGTAAAATTCCCAGAATCCTGGTCACCTGATAAATCCTTAACTGGTTCTATATCCCTCCTACATGTGTCCACCACATGTCCATCCCCTTAAGGAAAGCTCCAACCCCTATTACTGAATCTGCTGAGTGGGGTGCAGAACCACAGTCCTACTCCAGGACTAGGGCCCAACACTATATGGTGCTCCATGGAGCACCCTACCCACTTTGTTCCACATCAGAGACAAAGTGTCATAACCAAGCTGGGGCCCTCTCCTATTTCTACTCTGTTGTCACTGCTGACCTGCCCAAAGACAGCTAGCCCCCAAGTTTGTAATTGCTCCCATTAGCAGATGGAACCATAAAGAACTATCTCCCCCATCTCCCCTGAACCTCCTCTGAGGCTTAACACTTGCCAGGAACAGCTGACTCAAGTTCCCCTGGCAGAGAAGGTGGCAAAAAACAGGGATGGGGCTTGCAGCCAGAAACCCTCCTTTCCAAGAACTTCTGCCTTTATTATCAGCGACCTGCTACATTCCACAAAGTTGTGCTCACAGGCAGTTAATGCAAGAGAATGGCAAGCAGGCAGAATGGTGCCTGAGGCACTCACACAAAAGAGACCTGATTTGCAAGGGGCCAGGAGTAAAAGTATGCCCACTCATGTTCACACAGCAGCATTCCTCATGACAGCCAAAAGTGGAGGCAACCCAAGTGTCCATCGACTAGTGAACAGATAAATAAAACATGGTGTATACATACAATGGAGTTTTATTCAGCCTTAAAAAGGAAGGAGATTCTGACACATACCACAACATGGATAAACCTTGAGAACATTACACTAAGTGAAATAAGCTAAAAACAAAAGGTCTTGCTTTTGATTCCACTTATAGAAGATATCCAGAGTAGTCAAATTCACAGAAATGGAAAGTAGACTGATGGTTAACAGGGGCTAGCAAAGGAAGAAATAAGGAGCTGCTTAATAGGGATACATGAGCCTAGAGTTTCAGTACAGAATGATGAAAAATTCCTGGACATGGATGATGGTGATTACACAATGCTATCAATTTACTTCACATCACTGAAATGTACACTTAAAAATGGTTCAAGTGGTAAATTTTATACATTAGTCATCTTTCCCTTGCTGAGACAAACTGCCTGACATAAACAAGGAAGAAGGGTTTATTCTGGCTCACAGTTTTGGAGGTCTCAGTCCACAGTGGCCTGGACATAGCACATAGCACATCAGGAGGGAAGGGCTTGGTGGAGGAAAGCTGTTCACCTCAAGACATCCAGGAAGCATAGAGCAGGGGAAGAGCCCAAGGACCAGGTATAGTACCCAAGGTCAGGCCCCAAACATACCCAGAAGTGTGCTTTACTAATCTTCTAGGCACCTCTCAAGCCAATCAAACTGACATCAAGATTAACTGAGAGAGAGAGAGACTGACTGTGAATAAATACCACATATATACTTTTTCCACAATTTGAAGCCTTGCTTCAATCTAATTCCTTCCCAAAGCAGACCTAGATACACAGTCACAAACACAGGCCCAAAAAGCCATCAAGTCCCCTCCCCTCCTCATACCTCTGCCAAATATAGCTCACTGTTTCTAGGACTGACTCCAGGGCTAGGGATTTAGCTCACTGGTTCTGCCACCTGCCTTGCAAGCACAAGGTCCAGAGTTTGATCCCTGGTACCAAACAAACAAACAAAAACAGTCACTGCAGGACTTCTAGGACTGACTCCATTTCTCTGCTCCAAGAAGGAAGTCAGGTTAGGTTCCCTGCCTGGCCAACTCCACCTAAAAGAAGACACATGGCAACACACAGTACTGATCCCCAGAAACAGCATCACATAAGTACCCCAAGTCACTGTCCCAAGAGAATACACAGAAAATGAGAGAATTGGCCTGACTAAAGAGAGACAGCTAGGAGGAAACATGGGCCTTCCTGGCCACAGAGGCTGAAGGAAAATCCTATGCCACAAACTCTAGGAGCAGTGGCAGCTGTAATGCCGAGCCAGGTGGGGAGGCAAAGCTAGGCCAGGTTTTACCTGTATCTTCTCTTTCATCTGTTTCATGTTCTAACGGGTCATCTAAAATGTCATTTGAGAAGAAGGACTCTATCTCTAAAACAAAACTGCCTGGAAAAAAAAATCACTTCTTGGCAACAGGCACTCCGAAGCGGCCAACATCCTCTCCCACTATCTGTCATAACAGCAGCTATGATAACAACAATAGAATGAGAATAACAAGTGTTATTAAGCGCTTGAGGCGTGCTAGAAGCCTGGCTAAGTGCTTTTTTTGCATGCATCATCTCATTTAATCTTCACGGCATGTCCCTGAGTGGATGACTCCTCAGATTTCTATTTTGCAGATGAAGAAACTGATGTATTTCATCCATTGTCAGACACACATTTTCTGCAAATTTCAATGTAATTTAAAGTGAGGTCTTATATCTCTGCCTCTTACAATGATACAAGTGGAAATGCTGTCTTCCTTCTTAGTGCACATCTGCTAAAGGCATTCCCTGAGAAAATCTTAGAGGGCACAGTGTGCAGGGACCTGGCTCTATGTCCCTCCCAAGTTTAAGCCCCTAGCCTCTGTGCCTAACTATCCCTCAAAAGAGGGACTCTCAATGCCTCTCAAGCCAATTCCAGCCTCCTGTACAGAGCCTCACTCAGGACCCTCAGGGCTCCAAAGCATGAGTCAGTAACACTGCCATCCCACAGCCTGGCCAGCACCCACCCTAGCAGGCCAAGGCCAGGAATTCTCGCCTAGGATGGCCAAGCTGGGCTGTGAGTGTCCAGAGTGCTGCAGCCCTCAGGGGTCAACTGCATCCTCTCCAGGGTGGGTGCCCCAAGACTCAAATGAGCAAAGAGACAGCCAGGTAGATGAGTCCATGGGTCAAGTTAAGCCAAGCAAAGGAGGCTCTTGTGACCCTTTCTCAAGAGTAGCATTGCACAGGAAAGACTAAAAGTTGAGAAAATGCTCACAGGACTGCCAGTCTGTGTCCCTGTAGAGTCAGCATCCTTTCAGCATTTGGTACAAAGCTGGTTATCCCTCACATCTCTAAATCCTCTATGGACAAGACACTGATTTATGACCACATAATTCATACTCTGGACTGGATAATACTCGGAACAGGGCGTGCAGCTTGCAGCTGTCACATCTCTTGGCCAGAGAGCAGGTGCATCCATTTTCCTCTTCAGTGAGGAATCAAGCCAAAGCAGAGTCATAAACACCCTTCCCATCAGGATTAGAATGGGCAGCCTGTGGAGATTATGCATACCGGGGGAGACAGTGGGTAGACACAATCCACAGTAGCAAGTCTACAACATGGCCCTGTTCTAGAAGCCCTGTTTTCCCAAGACAACCACTGAGCCGCTTCTTCGAGAGGCTGGTGGCCTAGACCAACCCCTACAGAGCCCAGCGGGGTTTATTTTTATTTCAGGCCTCCTTAGGCCTGTAGATTTTCTGCATCTACACAGCAACAACTCCATCAAACTTCTACAACCTAGTGAATGTACCCTGTTATGGCTCTGGGGTCATAGGCAATGGGTGTCACACAGACTCCAAATACACTAGCAGTTCCCAGAGGATACTTGTATGCAATATCAAGCCCAAGCACAACCGATAATGAAAGGGGCTAACTGTGGCCACAGCTCATCCTGCAGGGTCCTAGGCAGAACCTAGGCATCTTCCAATCCCTAACACAGCCAATCCTATTATATATACCTCAGACTCCAGATAGCAGATGACTATGACTGTGCCGTGACAGCTCTTTTCCTCCCTCCAGCCCCATTCTAAAGCTAGGCCTCCCAAGCAGCAAAGAAAACAAAAAGGAATTCAGCAACCAGAAGAAGAGAAGCAAATGGGTAAGTTGCATGTCCTTGTCAGAGGTGACATCCCATCCATGTACCATCTCTGGAATTCAAATCCTTGTGGGAAGCTGAGGGTAGAACAGGGAAGATCCTCATTATGGGACAAAGGAGCCTTGCTGACAGGGAAAAGTAAGAGAGAGAGAAAGGTTTTGTTCCCTGGTTTCCTGAGAGGAGCAACCCCAAACTCAAGAGGGAAGGGCCCAGGCTCAAGGAGGATCTGAGGGAAATCTGAGCAAGACTAGCCCTTCAACCTCCAACCCCAAGATAATGACTTCTGTAGGAAATGCTAAGAAAAGGACAGTGTCCACCAAAAGCCACACACCATGGGATGCCATTTGAATGACATATCCAGAAAAGACAAACTTATAGAGTTAGAAAGCAGATTAGTAATTGTCAAGATTAGGAGGAGAAGGGAATTGGGAGAGACTGCTAATGCGTAAAGGGGTTCTCTTGGGGTGTGGTTAAAATGTTCTGGAATCAAAAAATGGTGTGACTGCGTAAGTCTGTGAACACTCTAAAAACCATGGATCAGTACACTTTACATGAGTGAACTACATGGTATGTATGTTTATTTGAGAAAGCCATTAAGATGCAAAAGAAAGGAAAAGGACAGTATTGACCCATCCATAGAATGGAATGCTCCTCATAATAAAAACATAAAATTGGGGCCGGGGATTTAGCTCAGTGGTTTCGCTGCCTGCTGTGCAAGCGCAAGGACCCGAGTTCGATCCCTGGTACAAAAAAAAAAAACCCCCAAAACATAAAATTCCCATAAAAACTTGGATGAATGTCAAGTGCATTATCTAAGTGAAAGAAGTCAGATCCAAAAGGCTGCAGGACTCCATTTATACGATGCTCAGGAAGAGGCAAAACTATAAGGAAAGAAAGCGCATCAGTGGCTGCCATGGGCTGTAAGTGGGACAGATGCCTACAAGGGATACTGGTAATGGAAGTTTCTCGAGTGATAAATTTCTTGTTAATGGACCAGTTGTGTATCTTGATTATGATGGTGCTTACACAACTCTGTCATGCCTCATAAACAGTACACCAAAAGAGTGCCTTTTGCTTGTCTATAAATTATACTTCAATGTGTACATCTACACACACACAACCTCAAATTATACCATAACATCTTTCAAGTTTTAATGTCTTTAAAAAAGAATGGAGGTGTTGGAGATTTAGCTCAGTGGTGCTGCCGCCTAACTTGCAAGCACAAGGTCCTGAGTTTGATCCCTGGTACGAAAAAAAGAATGGATAACTTATTAGATATGCATGCTTTACCCTCAACTTCAAATTTCCTCGTCCTAACATGGGCAGAAAAATCCTATACTAGAATTTCTTGAAAGATGAAAGGGGGTTGGTTAAAAAATAAATAGCTGAAGCTGGGGAGGGGCAAATACATGCAAAAAAAAAAATCCCAGGTTAATAACTGTTGAGGTGATGGGGTGTAACTCAGAAGGACAGCATAAGGCCCTGGATTCAGTCCCTGGCACCAAAATGAAAAACAGATCATTGAATTTGTAGACCCATGATCATAATGGTATTATTCCCAAAGGCAGAGTTAACTCAAGTATCCACTGGCAGATGGATAAACAAAATATAGTATGTAGGGCTGGGGATTTAGCTCAGTGGTTCTGGCACCTGCCTCGAAAGCACAAGGTCCCGAGTTCAATCCCCGGTACCAAAAAAAAAAATGGTATGTAAATATACAATGGAATATTTTCAGCCTTTAAAAGGAAGGAAATTATGAAACATGCTACAACATAGATGAACAACATGAACTTTTAAGGATATTCACACTATGTGAAATAAAGCCAGTTACAAAAATACAAACCGTATGATTCCACTTATATAAGGTTATGAGGTACCTAGTGTCATCAAATTCACAGAGACAAAAAGCAGAACAGTAGTTACCAGGGGCTGAGGGAAGAGAAAATAGGGAATTAGTGTTTAAAAAAAGGTTCTGGAGACAGATAATGGTGATGTTTGTATGACAGGCATGTTCTTAAATGCCAGGAGCTGCACAGAGTTTTATAGCATATACAATGCTTTGACTTGCAATTTTTTGTCTTTACAATGATGTGAAAGTGCACCCTTACAACCATTCTGTTTTTCATTTCAGTACAGTATTAAAGAAATTTCATGAGATATTTAACACTTTGTCATAAAATAAGCTTTGTGCTTTCTGAGCACATTTAAGGTAGGCTAGGCTAGTCTAGGCTATGATGATTGGTAGGTCAGATGTATTAAATGGGCTTTTCAACCTAATGATATTTTCAACTTACCACAGTTTATGGGCCATAACCCTATCATAAGTCAAGGAGCACCTGTACTTAAAAATGGTTAAGATGTAGCCGCGGATTTAGCTCAGTGGTTCCGCCGCCTGCCTCGCAAGCGCAAGGTCCTGAGTTTGATCCCCGGTACAAAAAAAAAAAAATGGTTAAGATGTGGACTAGGGGTGTAGCTTAGTGATGGAGAGTGTGCTTAGCACACATGAGGCTTGAGGTTCACGACCCAGCACCACCCTTCCCCCCAATAAAAAAGGTTAAGATGGAAAATGTTGTTATTCATTTTATCACAATTAAAACAAAAGTAGGAAAACAGGGAGACAGACTGTGAAGAAGAGGATTAGAGGAAGGGGGGAAAGAGGAAGGAAGGGGAGTAAAAATGATTAAGATTCGATATGTACATGTACTGATTACACAAAATGAATCTAATTGTTATACATTGCAAATATATACTAATAAAGAATAAAAATAACCAACCATACAAAACCCCAATGACTCTTAACCACAGTCCACCATGCATGCTCTGGACCTGGCAAGGCAGCAGCAGCGGCAGCATAGCTCTGGCCACAGCTTTCAATCAGCTTCAGTCAGTCTTAGTATTCCACAGACACAGCACAGCTGAGGGAGGGCAAGGAACTCAAGGAGCAATGGATGCTTCTCTCCACATTTCTGGCCAGTAGGTTCCAGCCCAAGATTTTTACAAATGTTAAAAGGGAAACAGCTGGCCCCAGGGGCCTTGCAAGGTACCACCGGAAGCATGAAGTTCTACAAACACTGAAGGTCTGGCGTGTCCATTTTGCACTCAGATATAAACACCATGCTGTCTGAACACTGCTCACCAAAAAGAGATGGGGAGCCAAGGTGTCACAGCAAAGGTGAGGCCTGGGGATGTGGCTTAGTAAAGTGTTTGCCTACCACATATGAAGCCCTGAGTTCAATTCCTAGTACTACAGAAAAAAAAAAAAGAAAAAAAAAACCAAAGGTGAGTATAGGTGGGCACAACTACCTCAGCCAGAGTGGACAGGCAAGGGTCTCTGTCCAGAAAGGACCCATGAACTATGAGTTGTCACAGGCACTGAGCAGGGTCTATATAGCAGGCTGTCATCCCCACATTCACCCTATCATCCATGCAGGAGCCTTCTCCAGCCCACAGGGGACATACCAGGCCACCTGAACTCACTGACATCCAGTCTTGCCCCAACACCATGTTCCAGCCAAGCCAAGCCTCAAAGCCCTGCAGCAGGTCATGCTATTCTACCCTACATTTCTGTCCTTGCTTCTGGTTGGAAGATCTCTCCCCTCCCCTCATTCACAATGCCCTAACATACTCCTTTTTATTTAAATCAATTCAAGACCTAATTCATGGGCCACCCGCCCTGTGATGCCTTCCTTGATCTAACCCAGAATGAGTCCCTTTCTCTGCCTGCTTATTACTGACTTCTATCACAGTATTCATTAATCAGCTGTTACATGACTACAGGTTCCTTGTGGTCAAGGATGAAGCCAGAGCATAAGCATTGTGCTTGGACCCCAGTGGGTGGTAGATAAACTGCAAATGGATGGTTAGATGATAGATGGACAGATGGATAAACGATGGGTGATTGAATGGATGGATGATGAATGGACTGCTGGTGGGACGGATGATGGACAGATGGATGAATGACTGGAGAGATGCTGCATAGATGACTGGAGGGTAATGAATAGATGGCTGGATGGATTAGATGGATGACGGATAAAGAATAGATGAGTGGGACTGGGGATTTAGCTCAGTGGTTTCACCGCCTGCCTCGAAAGCGCAAGGACCTGAGTTCAATCCCTGGTACCAAAAGGAATAGATGAATGGATGGTGAAGGATGATGACTGGATAGATGGTTGAAAAAAATGACAAGCGGATGATAGATGGATAAAGAAGGGAGGAAAAGATGGTTGGACTGGACAGGTTGAGAATAGATAAAATGGCTCACATGCTTTCTTGGGAGCACCTGTTGCTGGGAAACAGGAGCCAGAGCTTATATTCATTTTGGAATTTCTGAATGATTTGAGATTCTAACACCCTGTTCTATGGAGGTTTTTCATAACTGATCAATAAATAGCTATTTTCTTAGCTTTTTACTGTGAATAATTTCAAACCAACAGGAGACTACAAAGCACAATACATGAACACCCTACCCTTGTGCCTCATCATTCAGCCTCAAACATCATTAACTCATGGCCAGCCTTGTTTCAGGAGCTGAATTCTTGGCAATAGGAAGCAGCAGGAAATGCAAAGAATAGGGAGCTAGAAACCAGGCAATCATCTCCCAATCCAACTTTACACCTCCGGCTACTTCCTTGAGGGAAAATTCCTTGTGGAGATAGGAACCTGAACCTACCTGCCTCACAGGTTCCACAAGAGAAGCTTATGCAGGCTCCTGAACATAGATAGGAGACACCCACACATGGCTTTATTGTCTTTTTCATAATCATTAGGAATTAGAAATAGAATCATAGACCAGAGGTCAGAAAACTTGAATCCACATGCCAAATCTAGCCTGTTGCCACCTGTTTTTGTGCCACCTAGGATCGAAGAATGGTTTTTATACTTTGAAATGACAGCATTTTAAATGATTATATATGTACCTACACAGAAGTCTCAATTTTTGTTTTTTAGTCACAAAAAGTAAATTAGTTACTTTACTGGCCCTTTAAGAAAAGGTTAGCCAATGTCAGTACAGCAGATAAAGACTCAAATAACCACTCCTGGTTCAAATTCAGGTTCTGCTTCTTACCCTTGCTAAGCTTTGGCTGTCTGAGAAACAGTTAGTGGGCCATGACCACCTAGCTCCCTGCAGGAGCAAAGCAGAGATCCCAGATGGTGCATAGAATCCTGTGAGAAAGTGCAAAGCCAAAACTAAGAGGAAAGTTCCAGTAAAGGGTGGAGCCCGGAAGACTGCCAGAGAGGGAACCTCTGTGTGTGTGTGTGTGTGTGTGTGTGTGAGTGACAGTCAAAATGCACCTCAAGCAAAGTTCATCAGATGAACATTCTAAAGGAAAACGCACATTTCCACAGAGGCATCCCCATCCCATAGGAGCATAGGCATTCAGCTCTGTCCCCTTCCTGTCCGCATGCCTTCTAGACCAACCAGCCCATCCCAAGGCCTAGTCAGCTTAGGCACAAAAAATTAGCCTCCAACTGGCAGTAGGAACTCAGGAAAGTATAACAGGGATCAAACAGAGCTTCCTCTGCAGGAAGTGAGCCTGGATTCCAATCCCAGGTGCGGCCTGCATAAGATCAGCAGACTGCTGGGGGACAGGTCATCTGTGATGAAGGTAAACAATGACCTCAAAGTACCTAATGTGTGTAGAGATGGGGCAGCCAGGGGCACAAGCCCTGCTCATCTCAGCACTGGCCTCAGCACAAGGATTTCTGATCACGCAGGGCTGCACTGTGGCTGGCAAGACACCAGCTGGCACTACCAGGTCTACCGCTGCCAACCACCTGCCTGGACACCATCACCTCCACCCTGGAAACCGCCCTCCCCACACACATTGACGGCTGGGCCTCCCGCCACCCAGACTCTGCATTTAGGCATGCTGCCCCAGGAGACATCTGTTCCAGCTTTCAGACTGGCCAGTGGGCAGTGATGGAAGACAACAAATCCACCAGCAAAGAAAGGTCTGACTGCCATTAAATTTGCATGCAGAGCCCAATCCACTCCTCAGCCCACCACAAGCTCTCCAGACCCAAGTCACTGGAGAATGCCAGACACCACTAGGGTATGGCAGAAAGACTGGTTCAGGACACTTGCTAGTTAGGGTTTCCAGGTAATTTGCTGGGAACTCAGAGCAACATGATTTAATTTTATCTGGAATCACAAAACTAACCAGAGCTGAAGACACTACTGTTTGGCTTTCTCATTTACAGATGGCCTGGGAGTATAAGTGACTGACCCAGAGTCAACAGTAGTTAATGGCACAGCTAAGAAGGACAACAGTGCAAGAGAAGGAGCAAGAGTGAGACTCAGCTCTACAATCCATGAATGCAGAGAGCTAAAATTGCAGAACTGCTGGCTCTCAGCTGCAGTGAGGACCAAAACAATAGCATGGAACTTCCATCATAGTGTGGGGCAACTAGTATGTGTCAGTAATCTGTCCATTTGTCTCTCTTCCTCCCCAAAGCCCACTGCACAAGCCTGCCCTCCCTCCCGATATGGCCATGTCCTATCTACCCCTCCCCAAGCCAAGATCAACATAGGACAGTTCACATCAGCTCCAAGTCCTCATATGAGGGGGAGTTATTTGTCTTGACCAACCCAACAGCATCCTGCTGCTAAGGTCTGGCTTCTGCCAGCTGTTTGCAGCCATACTCTGCCATATAAGTTTCTCTGCCTTTGCAAAATTCCTTTCCTACCACAGCACCCCGCTCCTTTGGAGGGTCATTTAAAGCCAAGCAAGAAATCTATGAGCCAGAATTAACCAGACAATGCTACCTAACAGAACTAATTCACTGCGAGATGCATAGAAAAAGAGCCAAAATGGTTTTTAGATTCAGTTACAGGCAGCCTAGAGAAGAATTCACTAGCAAGTTTCATGATAAACAAGGGGACAGTTCTTTCCCTAGCAAAGACCACTGAGCTGACAAAGAACTGTCACATAGCTAGTGGCCTCAGGAAGCATCCCAAAGTAGAGAGTGAACCAGTGTGGACCCAGTTCAGGGCATCTTTGGAGCCAGACCAGGATATTTCCAAGGGTCAAGGAAACAGGATGTTACAGTGGGGCCCCAACTATAGCATCTCCACTTTCACCCATCTTAACCTCAGATCTTGCCTCTCTGCTTCTTTGGATGAAAACTCCACATCTTAACTTTGGATTTTTGGAAGGCAGAGCTAGATCTCCTTACCCTATGGAACTCCACTGAGATCCTACAAAAAGGGGGGCGGGGGATTCAATGGTGGGCAGAAGATTAAAATTAAAACCAAAGGCAGTCTGGAACAATATTTCTGGAAGGTAATCTGGTAGCAGATATCAAGGGTCTTAAAACCATCCACACCTCAGGTTCATTAAATCCACTGACAGACCTCTACCCACTCATGGACAAATTCAGATCTGAACAGAGTTCTGGGCATAGTGGTATACAGCTGTAATCCCAGAGGTAAGGCAAGAGGATCACAAGTTCAAGTCCAGTTTGGGCTACATACTGAGGGCTTGCCTCAAAAACAAAAACCAAAGAGAGAAAAGAAAGCCAGATTTATTTCGTTGTTTTGTTTTATGGACAGAGTCTCACTGTATTGCCCAGGATGGTCCTCAACTCCTTTCTTGTGCCTCAGCCTCCAGAGAGGCACATGTCACTGTGGGTAAATTATATACTTTGAATAGGTGAGTTATATGGTTTATGAATTATATCTCAACGAAGTTCTTTATCTAAGAAAGATGTACCAGGCATGGTAGCACACACCGGTAACCCTATCACTTTGGAGGCTAAGACAGGAGAATCACAAGTTCAAGCCCAGCCTGGGCCATTTAGTTAACTCAGCAAGACCCTGCCCCTCTCCCCAAAATGCTGCGGACATAACTCAATGTAAAGGCCCTGGGTTCAATCTCCAATTTAAAAGAAAAGATGTATTCTGAAACATTATAACCAGCTGCACACAGAAACCACGCTAGATGTCCAACAAAATTCATTAAAATTAGATACACTATAACTCTATTACAAAGCAAGTGTGCCTCTTAAAATGCTTATAATATTTAATAACACAAGAAAATAATCATTTTAATTGACAAAGGATGGACATCCAACTGTAAAGCAAATCCTCAGCTCCATAAAATAATTTAAATTCTGATTATATAAATATAGTTGGGGAGAAAAAAATGAGATCTTAAAATTAAGCAAAAACATTGATCCTAAAAGTTTCTAATCACTAATGGCAATCCAGCATTCTAGTTACGACACCAAAGAAACCTACAATTCTTCATGAGAGCCTTTCATGATGCATACTAAACATCTATTGATTCCCAGTGATTGAACTGTGGCTACAGAATAAAACCACTTACAGAACTTTTCAAAAAACCCACATACGGTGGCACATGCCTATAATCCTAGCTACTTGGGAGGCTGAGGCAGGAGGGCTGCAGTTTGAGGTCAGCCTAGCAACATAGCAAGATTCTGTTTCAATAAAAAAAACAAAAAACCCCACACTCACTGCGAGGAGGAAAGCAGACTCCTGGGTATGCCACCCAGGATGAGGGGTAGGCTCCCAGACTAGCAAGATCTGAAAACCTCACCGCTACAACTGCCAGGAACTGAATTCTGTCAACAACCTGAGTGAGCTTAGAAGAGGACACAGAGGGATGGGAATCCAGGCCGGGCCAACACTAACTGCAGCCTTTGGGAGACCATGAGCAGAGAACCAGCTATGGTGCAGAGGGAAACTGTGACGTTAAATACCAAAACAGTGAGTGAGGCACTCGCCTTGACTGTGAAATTTAAAAACAAAACCCTCATGAATCAGACTCTCCAGGAGTGACCATATATGATATGCACGCTTGTGTGTGTGACTTTTTCACTACATGAGCTGCTGACACGGAGATCTACCACCCTTCATCTCTGCCAAGCCAAATACCTACATCTCCCATAACCACCCTATTCTTTGGGCTTTGTGGCACCAAGCATTGGGAGACTATGGCCTCCTAGGGTCTGGACACTTCTGTAAGCACCAAGGAAGTGTGGGGCTCCTAAATACCTGTTATCCTGCTGATCTGCAGGAGGTCTCAATCAAAAAACAAAAACAAAAAACAAACCAAACTTCCAAATGAACCACAGTCCAGCTCACCCTCTAAAAAGTCCCCTTGTAACTTCAAATCATGGTGGTGCATCCCTTTAATTCCAGCAGTTGGGAGGCTGAGGATCGCCATAGAGTTCTAGGCCAGCCCAAGATACGCAGTGAGACAGTCTCTATATGAATAAATATATTAAAATAAAATATTACCCTAGAAATAGAAAAACTAAGGACAGAACACCAGTCCTAAGCCACCTGCTCCAGTCTGTGTACCCAAAGCCCAAGCATGGGGCCAGCGTGGGTGTCTGAGTAGCCACTGTGATGCCTATAGCTCTGAGGAAGTTCCCCAGGGGGAAGCCCTGCTTCAGCCTTTGATGTCCAAGATTGTGCTTAACATTATGCCTGTCATGCCTGGTCTTAAAATTCAGTAAACACAAAGCAACTCCCTAGGAATGAATCCAATGAATTCACAGATTTGAGGGAGTTCAGGGTTCTGGGAGCAGAGGGAAGGAAGCATGCATTTTCCATTTTCCTCAGGTTTATCCCTACATTCATAGGGAGAACTGGGCAGGGCACAATTCTGGTGGCCATCTCCTATTGACTGCATTTCCAACTGCTAACTGTAATAAACCCTACCTATGGAATTAGGGAGCTGGCCTCTTTCTAGCTTCCTAACGACACAGCCACAGCAAATCTTCCAGGAAAAGTCTGCAACTTCCTGAGTAGTCACACACAATCAGGTGTCCTTCCCAGATGGCCTGGGAGCCAAGTCTCAGGCCATTAACCCTTCCAGACTTCCTTGCTAGAGTTTTTGAACCTGAGATTGCAGGCACAGCATCAAATAAGCCACCACAGGACTCAAAGGGCTGGGGAAGCTGGGAGACAATATTAGGATCAAGTCTCCCATGTTTCCTCAGAAAACTCCTTCTGGAGCCTCATACATCCCTTTTTGGGGGCCTTCATACACAGAGAAAAGTCTGCTGCAGTGACTCACACCCTCTGGCCACTGAAGAAATGCCACAGGAGAGGAAACCAAACGTAAGGTTAGTAATCACAGTCTGTTATTTGTTTGGGCCAAATTCTAACCAAATGCTTTGGGGACGAAGGTTCATCAGACTACACAACATGATGCTATTCAATAGGAGATGTCCCATAAGCCCACACAGTGGCTGGTGGTCCTGGGCTCCAGACTCTTACCTCAATCCTTGGTATCCCAAGGCCAGGGTCTATACTTGGCACTCCACCAGTTCAGTCTTTGGCTCTGTGTTCCTCATCATGCACCCTTGGCCTCCAGCCACAGGATCAACTGTCACAGTCAAACTTACAACCCAGCCACCATGACAGGCAGATAGCTGATCTCCCTGGGCTCCACCTTTCTCCTTCTGAACTTACTCTCTATCCTCACTGCCACCTTCATCCCTCTCCCCTCCTAATCATCTTGACCTTCACTCAGCTGGGTCCCAAGGCAACCCATATCAACACTCTCAAGGCAAAACCACACGCATAGGCCGTGGAATGGACCTATGCAAAGCCATACTACCTCTAACTGCTATGCAGTAGTAATCTGGCCGCACCTGTGTAGGGGCTGCTGACCTCCTCCCACATACTTGCACTTGGATTACCCTCCCACTGGGACACTGTGGCCATTAGGATAGTTTCAACTTGACTGGCTTTGAGATCTGCCCCAGGATTGGTACAAAATAGTTCTACGTGTGTCTGGGTAGCTTGTGAAGCCGTGGCCTTGAGGTCTATGTCTGGTCCCTTCCCACTTCTGGTCTAGAGCTGTTCCCCTGCTTTGCTTTCATGCTGCCATGAATTTCAATACCAAGGATTGAAGCAGTTTTGCTCTGCCACGCCTTTCTGCTACAAAGTTTCTGCCTTGGAACCTGTTGACCAGGTACTGAATCTCCTAAAACCATGAGCTAAATTAAGCCTTTCCTCCTTTAAGTTGTGACTGTTGAGTATTGTGTCTCAGCAACCGGAATGCTGAATAATACAATGTCCCATCAGTCACCTCCTTGGCATACAGACAGGTATGTGGCCCAGCCCCATACCCTGCCCCTAGAAGAAGACCCAGAGGTGGACCCTTGGTGAACATTCAGACCCTGATCCTAAACCCCAGACCATACAAATATCCTCTCTTCCCATCTCCAGAATTCTAGACAGCAATCCAAACACAGCCCTCTGGCTTCTTCCCCACCCACTCACAACCTTTTGTACCATGATCTCCTAGAGATCACTTCCCTTTAGTCTTTCTGTAACAAAGTCTTCCATTATCCCTTCCATCGGTTATGGTCCCCAATATGCAAGGTCTCCAGGCCTGCTCCACCTCTTATCTCTCCACAAAACCCTTCCACGATCCCATCCTTCTTCATTCCTGGCCTCACCATCTCCCCCAAAGACTCAGCCTGAGGTGCTCCAGCAAAACCCTTGATATCCCTGGGATCAAACAGTTTCACCTCCTTTCTCTTTTGTCACCTTTCCTCGTGGTTGGTACTTCCTGTCCCCCACCACTTCTCTAGCGTGATTTCTAGCACCACAGGAAAAGAGAAGGGGAGGCTAGAGGAAGACCATGGCCCCGAGAATCCTAGTTAGAAAGGCAGTGCTTGCAACCAGCAGGTTCCTGAAGCACAGGACACTTAGGCACCTTGGAGTCACCAACATGAGGGTTGCAAAACAAGCTCAGCCACCCTGGGCCCCCTGTCCCGATGAGCCCAGCAAACTCTCAGCCATCACTTGGCTTCCAGCAACCCACAGCCCCAGGAACTCCTCCCCAAAGCTAGGGTGAACAGGAAAATCCACCATTCCTACCACAACCTATACTGAGAGCCCTCAGGGGTGAAAGCCCCCAAACAGGGCTGGCCAGGCCTCTCTGGGAGCCAAAAGCAAGGACCTCGAGGGCTCTGCTGCCCACATGGTAGTTAGGGATGCCCCAACTACCAATTCACAAAATCACTCTGTTATGGTTTATATCTAGACACCCTCCCCCACAAAACCTCCTGCACTTAATAAGTGAGGTTTTTGGGAGATGAATGGATCATGGGGATGTTATACTCATTAGTTCGCTCATGAGTTTATAGCTAAATGTGATGCTGGGAGGTGAATCCTAGCTGGAGGTGGGTTTTTGGGGGCATAGCCTTGAAGGGCCTATCTCCCACCCTCTGCCCTTCATCTCTCTCTCTCTCTCTCTCTCTCTCTCTCTCTCTCTCTCTCTCTGCTTCCTGCCTGCCCTGCCATGAGCTATTCTACTCTACCATGCTGCCTTGCGTTGGCGCCAGCCAATTCTGGCTGAAACCTCTACAGACTGTGAGCCAAGATAAACTTTTCTGCCTTTAAATTGTGGGTATCAGGTTATTGTATCTCAGCAATGAGAAAGTAAGAATATTCTCTGGAGCATTATTTGGCCACCAAAAGGAATGACGTTCTGATATATGTTACAATGTGGATGAACCTTGAATATCTAATACTAAGTGAAAGAAGTGAGACACTAAATGCCACATATTATATGATCCCATTCATATGCAATGTCCAGAGACCAAAGGAAGATTAGTGGCTGCCCAGGACTGGGAATATTTAACGTTTTCTTTTGAGGTAATGAAAATGTCCTAAAATTAGACTATGGTGTTGGTTGCATAACTGAGACTATATGAAAATACTGAATTGCACACTTTTTAATTAATAAATTTCTCAGTGTGAACTGAATCTTAATAAAGCTGTTTTTTAAAAAAGACCAGGGCCAGGGACTTAGCTCAGTAGTGGTGCCACCTGCCTCAAGCGCAAGGTCCTAAATTCAATCCCTGGTGCTCAAAAAAAAAAAAAAAAATTAAAACTAAAAATTTTTTTTAAAAGACCACCACTGTGAGAAACAAGAAGGCAACGCGAGTGGGAGAGAAGTCAGGGAGACTGAGTCGGACCTGCCTGCTGCCCATCCTCATCCCAAGTACCAGAAAGGGTGGTACTCACATTGTCTAGGTTTCCAAGCAAGAAGGCTTCTTGGAGGGTGGAGAGGGAAAAAAAAAAAAAGAGAGAGAGAGAGAAGAAGACATAGTCTCCAAATTTACTGAAGGTTCAACCATCCTAGCACTCCAAGAAGGTAGATGGTCAGGCACGGCTTGGGGATAGCAGATAGTAGGGGTCACTAAGGGGCCAGGAGTCAAAAGTCACCATGGCCCTCCTCAGTCACCCTAAATGCTCCCAAGGCTCTATGGTAACATTACACAGCTCCTCCTCGAGTTCTGCAGCTCACCAACTAGGGCAATGGGTGGAACGACCCCATGGGGGTTGCCAGGCTAGCCCTGAACACAATGGGCACCTCAGTACCTCAGGAGCACCTCTGGTTTGCAAAAGCCTTTGTCAATCAGCAGACTGAACCTATATATGCCAAAGATTTAGCAACAACTTTCCTTCTTTCTCTCTGTTGTTTTTTTTTGGATGGGGGTGCTGAGAATTGAACTAGGCCTTGTGCTTCCTAGGCAAGCGCTCTACCACTGAGCTAAATCCCCAACCCTTTGCTGCTTATTACAATGAGAAAGTCTATAGTTTTTATAGTTTCCACTTCCTCTCTTAAAGTCTTTGTCATTAAAAATGAGGGAAAAAAGTTATTTTAAGCCTTCCCTCTATAAACTTGGTGGCAGTGGTCCATGAGAAAAATCAAGATGTCTCTCTTCTTCCAGATCCTAGCTTCCAAGGGCCCCCAAAGTTAGAGCATGTACTCCAAGCACACCACAAAAAGGACCCCATTCTGCCCACCCAAGAGTGTCATAAGGAAGACAGTGGCCACACTTTCTCGGGTGCTCACCCATTTTCACTGTGGGGCCCCAAGTACCTTAGGCTTGTGTCTGAAGCTGAACAGATGATATAGTCTATTTTCCCTCAGGAGCCATAATGCAGAAAACAGATACTGCATTTTGCCTTAGCCCACTCAGGCTACTATAATAAAATGCCACAGAATGGACAACTTACAAACAGTCAAAATTTACTTATCACAGTTCTAGAAGCTGGAAGCCCAAGATTAAGGAACTAGAAGATTCCCTATCTGCTGTGGGACCACTTCCTGGTTCACAGATGGTACGTTCTTAGTGTGTCCTCATATGGCAGAAGGGGGAAGGAGGCTAAGACCTCTTTTATGTAGGCACTAATCCCATTCATGAGGGCTTCACCCTCATGACCTAATTACCTCCACAAGGCCCTGCTTTCCTAATACCATTCATTACCTTGGGGGTTAGGATTCCAATTATGTGAATTTGGGGTGGATATAACTATTCAACTTATTGTGCACTTTTAAAATATAAAAAAAGGCCAGTAGGCCCAAGAAGATGGGGAGAGAACAAAAGGTAACAATAGGGAAGGCCACAGGAAACACCTGTGCCCTGTTAGAACTCATAGTGGGCAAGCACTGGCTGGGCGAAGCAGGTGAAATGGCCTGTCCCTACTGAATTACACATTTCTCCTTAGAAATCCTTGCTTAGTGGCTGTTATGGTGGATATCCCCATCAAAACAAATGTTAAGGCTTAATTCCTCAAAAAGGCAATGTTGTAAAGGGGGACTGAGTGGAAAGTGCCTGGGTCACAGAGGTAAAGCCCTCGTATACAAATATTAATCCCATCTCACAATAGTGAGCTCCCACTCTTTTGGGACTAGATTAATTATCTTATGAGCAAAATAAGGTGAGGTTACCCTTTCTGTTTTGTTTCTTTGGATGTTACCTGCTTGCCCTTCTGCTTTTCTACCATGTGTGGAGTGGCCTGAGGTCCTCACCAGAGGCCAAAGAGCCACAACTGCCCAATCTTGGACTTTTGGCCTTCAGAACAGTGAGCTAAATAAATCTCTTCTCTTTATAAACTTCCCAGTGTCAGGCATTCCGTTAATGCAACTTAAAAATGCACTGAAACAGTCGTGTTCAATCAAGTGACATTAGCTACATGAAGCAGAGACTCCATGAGAAGGCTGACAGAGGCCAAGCGAGAATGAAGAGCCTGCAAAGGGGCACACAGGGCCATGGCTATGGCTCCCTGGTTTTTGTTACATGCAGAAAATTCTCTTCCCATTCTACTGCATACCAGCTACCCCCAGCAGTACTTTAAGAAAGGAGCACGTCAAGCCTTTCAAACGAAGTGACTCTTCAAAAGCTATTCTCTAGCCAACAGCAGTACTTGAGTCAAGGAATCCCAAAAGTTGCTCTGTTCTTGGCTCTGGTTGGCTAGCTTCCACTGTCCATTGGGCTGGTGCAGGGGAATCTCCCATTCTTCTTTCAGTGTCTCACCTGTGTCTTGGCCAGTTAGGAGATGGCTCCTTCCTTGTGTTCCCTGACCACCTCCCTGGGGCCCTAGGCCATGCACCTGGCTCTTTGCACAAATAGCTGCATTCTTTGTATATCTCTGCTCCATCTTTCCCACCAGGCCTTGCTTCTCTGCACCTCCTGGAACCTGCTCACCCTGGACCATGGCCAGCAGCATGGTCAGCATTCACAACCCTTGACTGCTGGATAAGAAAAGCAGATGGACAGGCAGTCCTTCCAAGAGATCTGTCTTTTTTGAGTCCCTCACATGCAACTTGCTGGAGGAGCCTCAGGAAAGTACCCTAGAAGGAGCTATCAAGAATCTCTCTTGGGGAAAAAAAAAAGAATCTCTCTTGGGAGATTTGCAAAATTAATAGAAGGGAAAGGATGTGCCTGGATGGCTGACTCCTTCAAGAGCCTGCCTGAAGGCTAGGACCAGATGATTTCTATCATGGGACTAGGTTTATATGGCTGTCTTCCCACCAGATTGAAAAGGACCTCTGGGGACAGCCTACCTCATGATACTCAGCATCATCAGTGCCTGACACAGTAGGTGCCCAAACTTGTTTGCTAAACAACCAACCAATCAAGGTCCCCCTCCACCTAGGTAGTCACCTTGTGTCTGCTCTCATATGATTAAAATCACTGCTCAGCCCCTCTGCCAATCATTTGACCTTGGGCAGGTTATTCTATGTGTTTGTCTCACTTGTCCTCAGACCCAGTCAGTGGATGGCATACAATTACAATAATAATCTTGCTCCAGTCACTTTATAAGAATGTTTTAAGAGCTTATGAAACAATCTCCATAAAAGTCATATTTACTACCAAGTGGGGTATCTCAGTCTTCTCACTCCCACCACATGAAAGCACATTTAGGAACTTGCCAACTGCTCTTCCCTTGGGCTGATTGTGAATCTGGGTTCACAGTCATTTTGCAAGGTCATGGAAGCAAAACCCAGAGCCTGAGTCAACTAACTAGCAGGCCCCAGTCTGAGGATTACAGATGCTTTCTAAGGAGGGGAGGACTAACCATCAGCAAAGAAAGAAATATAAGCTGGGCTCAGTGGCACATGCCTACAATCCCAGCGACTCAGGAGGCTGAAGCAGAAGGATTCTAAGTCCAAGGCCAACCTAGGAAACTTAGTGAGACCTTGTCTCAGAATAAAAATAAATTTTAGAAAAGGGGTAGGGACGTAGTTCAGTGGTAGAGCAGTAGAGCACCCATGGGTTCAATCCCCAGTACAGAAAGCAAAGGAGAGGAGAGGGGAGGGGAGGGGAGGGGAGAGGAGAGGAGAGGGGAGGGGAGGAGAGAGGAGAGGAGAGAGGATCACCAGCCAGATTAATCTCCAAACCTCACGGGTGCACCTATATCATTCAGCCCTAGAAAATCCACTGCCACTTATTAGATGAAATGAAATAGAGTGTGGCCAGAAGAGAGCAGGGTCTGAGCAAACAGAAGCCTTAGAGATGCAGTCTCATTTTATCTTCAACCCTCAAACACTTACAGTGGTTAAAACACAGACAGACACGAAAGGGCTCAGAAGCATCAAACAACAATCACTGCCACAGGGTCCAGAGTGTGGCACATCCTATCACACAGGACAGTAGGACATGCTCTGCTCCTGTCTTAAGGATCTCATCATCCTAAAGAAAATAGATAAACACAAGATTAACAGGAAATACTGCAAGCATAATAAAGAAAGATGAACAGTTAGGAGAATATCCTGACATTAGAAAGGTTTTTGTTGGTTGATTAAAAAAAAACAAAAACAAGGCCCCTAGAGATAAGCCTTTCCCCAAACCTATGAACAAAGACAAATTTTTTCCCTAAAGACACTGCTAGGCACATAGTAGATGATCAATAACTATGAGTGATTGAATAATGAGAGGTGGCTGCCTTAGTTAAAATAAAAGCAGGCAAAGTACCATGGCAAGTAGGAAAGATATGGATAAAGCTATATTAATAATAATTTAAGAGCTGGAGATATATTGGGCCGGGGATTTAGCTCAGTGGTTTCCCGCCTGCTGCGCAAGCGCAAGGACCTGAGTTCGACCCCCGGTACCAAAAAAAAAAAAAAAGAGCTGGAGATATAGCCCAATGGTAGAGCACTTGCCCAGCATGCATGAGGCCCTGGGTTCAATCCTCAGCACTACAAGAATAGTAGTAATTTTTCAAGTTAAAAAATGAAAGCTAAGAGGACCTTAGCAGTGATATGATCCAAACACTAACTTTTTAGGTGAGATGCGGGGGCCCATGCAGCATTAGCTTGTGGTGTCCTGATGCCTGTTATCACTTCAGCTCCACCATGCTGCCTAACATTAAACAATGCTTTTACTCAATTTTTTCCTCAAAGATGGCTATAGGAGTCCAGCCCAAGTGTGCCCTCTCTCCTTCTCCCCACCCCCCCGTCATGGCAGCCCTTTCCTATACTGCCAAATATAGAATTCATTAAGCACAATGAATTAAACTGTATCCTCCCAAATTTCACATGGCGAAATCCTGAATGCCAGTCCCTCAGACTACGACTGTATTCGGAGACACGGGCTTTTGAGAGGTGATTAAGTGAAAATTGGGGTCACTGGGGTGGGCCCTAATCTAATCTAATGGATGTCCTTTTTTTTTCTTCCACTTATGCTACTGGCAATTGAACCCAGGGCATTTACACTGGGCTACATGCCCAGATTTTTGAGACACGGTCTCACTAAACTGCACAGGCAGGACACGAATTTGTGATCCTCCCGCCTGATTTCCAGAGTGTTGGGATTACACATGTGCACACCACAATTGGCTAGATGTCTTAAGGAACAATTTGGATACACAAGAGATACCAGGAAGGAACACCACGTGAAGAGTCAGTAAGAAGGTAGTACTCATAAGCCAAAGAGAGAGGCCTCAGAGAGAACTAAGTCTGCCAGCACCTTTTTTGAACTTTCAGCCTTCAAAAGTGTGAGAAAATAAACTGTTTTGTCCACTCAGCCAGTGGTAACTATGGGGCAGCCCTGGCAGACTAACACATTAATCCATCTCAAAATTGCAGGCAAGAAAACCAAGGAAATAATCACCATCACCAACAGATGTTTTCCTAAAGAAAAGACACCTGTTATGACCAGGGATGAGGAGTTAGTTAAGTATGACAGCGCTGCCCCAGGGAACTTGAAAATCATACCTGAATGATCGACAGCAAAGGACAATTTTGTAGGATTCCATTTTTTTTGGTACCAGGGATCAAACTCGGGACCTTCCACTTGCAAGGGAGGCACAGGAACCACTGAGCTAAATTCCCGGCCCCTGTAGGATTCCATTTTTACGAGATGCCTAGGATAGGCAAAGTCACAGAGACAAAAAGAATGGTGGCTTCCAGGAAGTGGGTAAAGAAGGAGTAGGGAGTTATTATATAACGAATGAAGTCTTCAGTATGGGAAGATTAAAAAAAAGCTCCAGAGATAGGCCTGGGTATGTAGATTGATGCTAGAGCATGTGTTTAACATGTGGTAGGCCCTGGGTCAATCCCAGAACCAAAACAAAAAAGTTCTAGAGCTAGATGGTGGTGATGGTTCACAACAATGTGATGTACTTAGTACCACTGAACTGCACACTTAAAAATGATTAAAATGGGACTGGAGATATAGCCCAATAGAGTAACTGCCCGGCATGCACACAACCCTGGATTTGATTCCTCAGCCCCACATATACATACACAAGATTAAAATGGTACATTTTGTATTATGTACCCTTTTAAATATATACATATAATTTCAATTAAAATAACTATTTTTTCAAGGAAAAAAAAAAATCCCTCCTTGAAGCCAAACAGTTGTACATCATGCAGGGAAAACTCCAGCGAGCAGTCAGGTATGGTGGTGCATGCCTATAATCACAGTTTATAATCCCAGCACTATGAGTCTGAGATAGAAGGAGGATCCCAAGTTCAAGGACATTCTGGGTAATTTAGGTGGGACCTTGTCTCAAACCCTACCCACACACACACACTCCAGTGAGGCTAGTTTAATGCACCCGCCACCTCCTGAGCCTTGATTCAAAAAGCAGCAATCTGAGACAAAACTCAGACTTATTATTTGATAACCTGACAATGCCTCCAAGATATCCATTTACTTACTGTGAACATGGATCCCTTTCAAACCAGAAGAATGAGCTGTAGCAGGGACCCTGTGCTTCTGGGTCTTCTCTCAAGTGGGCTTGAGCATACTGCTTGCCAGGACTCTGTCCTTGTGGGGGCACCAGTCAAATACATAGGCCCTCCCAGCCACAGAACTCCAGGAAGGAAAGGATGTGGATCCTCAAGCCAGAAGCAATAAGTTAGGCAAGAGGGAGTCAAGGAGCAGGCACATTCCCTAGACACACTCAAATTAACAGCACCCCTAGCTTCTTCTTTAATGGAATGTTCCAGAATGCTTCATTCTGTTCCCAAAACATCAGCTTTCCCAAACAAGAGAACCCTTGTAAAAATTTGATCTAGACTATTTTTATTCTCTTGGATCTATCCACTTGGTCTCTGTTCATCACTGAATACAGAGGTGGCCACAAGAATCTAAAGAGGTGATGCCGGGGCCAATGTGAGGTCTGGGTGATTTTTGATGGCCTCACAATTGCTCACTCAAACTGGCTACCTATCCAGTCAATCACCCAAGTGAAAAACAAAGTAGTAACCATTCTGGCACCACCACGTCCCTGGAATCCAAATGGCAAATAAAGCTGCTCAAAAAAAGGTAAAAACACAGGACAGACAGCAACTCACCTAAGAGGCTACTAGGAAACACAAGATCTAAGAATCAGGCTGTAGCTCAATGAAAGAGCACGTTTAGTATTCGCAAAGCCCTAGGTTAAATTACGCACATGCACACACACACACACACCCACCCACCCCATATATGCAAAAGGGTTGAAGGAGACACAGGGCTAGAGGAATGAATCACAAATTCCTCTTACCTAAAAGAAGGACCTTCTGCCTCCTGAAATGCCTTGCCAAAGTTCACTGAAAAGAGAGATAAAGTACACTGATAGAAGAGGAAGGGGCAGATACAGTCAATAGGATGCTTACTTCCCAGGGACCTGTGAAAAGAAGGGACCTTCCTGTATAAGCCATGTGGAAAGCTCTGACACAGGAGACCTGGAAATGTATCACTTACTTCTGTCTTCAAAAAGCACCCCATGCACAATATGACATGGATGAGCCCTGAGAACATTAATTATATTCAGCGAAATTAGCTAGTTACAAAAAGAAAAAAGTATGATTCCACTGACATGAGGTACTTAGAGCCAACAAATTCATAGAGACAAAAAAGAATAGCAGCTTCCAGGTCCAGGGGCAGGGAACAGAAGTTTAATGAAGATAGAGTTTCAGGTTGGGGAGGATGAAGAAGCTCTTATAGATGGAGGAGATGGTCACACAACAATGTGAATGTGGTCAATACCATAGAACTGAGTGCTTAAAAATGGTTTCAATGAGTTAAGAAGTCTTTTGTGTATTTCACCAAAAAAACTTTAGTTAAAATGGTAGATTTTGTTTTATCATTAAAAACTACACACATGCACAGTCCAATCACAGAGGGTGAGCATGGGTGGCCCTGAGCCTTTTAGATAGTTCTCAGAGAGCTACTGCCCCAACCTTCAGCTACTGAACTCCTAATGAGCCAAGGAAGCCCACTGCCCTCTAAGCACGTTACATGTATACATACTTCTCTCTCTTTAACTTCTAAGCTTCTAAGGACTACATTCTCTCCTCTGTGGCCCATACAGTACCATGGGGAGGGCTTGCACAGGGCAGGACTCATGGCCATCTGTTACCACCTGAGAGGTGGGCCCTAGGTGCATAGAGCTGGAGGGACACTTGGACCAATCCAGTCATGCTTTTCAGGTAGAAGTGTGGGGCAGCAGGAAGACTACAGGGCCACTATGTGCCAGAAGGAATGGGGTTTGCTGGGCATGGTGCCACACACCTGTAATCCAGCACTCAGGAGGCTGAAGCAGGAGGATTGCTGTGAGTTTGAGGCCAGCCTGGGCTACATAGTGAGCCTAAGGCCAGCCTGAACTACCATACTCAGACCCTGCCTCAAAAAAAAAGAAAGAGAGGATCCCAGCTACGCCACTTCCTGGTTGCATCCTTACCTGTAAATGGGCAGCCCCACCACCAGGTAAAGAAAAGAGCTCATGAGGGGCCCTACAAGAAGCACCTGGTAGGGGCTGGGGATTTAGCTCAGTGGTTCCGCCACCTGCCTTGCAAGCGGAAGGACCCAAGTTCGATCCCTGGTACCCCCAAAAAAAAAGAAGCACCTGGCATCATGCTTGGCATAGAACAAAGTATGACGGTTTCAGCTCCTTCCCTTGATCACCAGCAGCCCTCAACTCAGAAATCTGAGTGCACACTCATACAAAGGGATTTTGAAGTTATTAGAGCCAGGCCACCATGTCTGCCACTGCAGAACATCAGGGTAACTTCTGCCCTCTCCCACACTGTAATTTTCCTCATTATTCCTTTCAAGGCCAGCAGGCCCCACAGCCATCTAAAGAACATCAGTAAACAGTCCAGACAGACAGATGGCTGAGCCGGTGCAGGATCCCTCTTTCCCTACCAGCCACACACAGCCACACGTCAGAGGAGACTGCTGGGAACAGAGTGTAAAGGTTTTGGGGACTAAAACAATAAGAATTTTAAAGCCTAGAAGGACCCAAACCCACAGGATACCATGAGAGAACCCTAAGGCAAACTATAGACTGGGGGTGATAATGAGGTAACAATGTAGATTCATGACTGTTACCAATGTGCCCAGATGATGGGGCATATTTATAATGGATGAGGTGGGGGCAGGGAAAACGCGTGTACACATTTGCTGTTAACCTAAAAGTTCTCTAAAAAACTGTCTTAACTAACCAAGCAAGGTAGTACCTGCCTGTAATGCCAACACTCTGGGAGGCTGAGGCAGGAAGATGGCAAGTTTGAGCCTCGCCTGGGCAACAAAGCAACTGGTGAGACCCTGTCTCAAAATAAAAAAAAGAAAAAGGGGCTGAGGATATAGGTCAGTGGAAAGGCCCTGGGTTCAGTTCTCAGCACCAGCCCCATCAAAAAAACAAACAAGCCAGGGATTTAGCTCAGTGGTTTCACCGCCTGCTGCCCAAGCTCAAGGACGGGAGTTCGATCCCTAGTACCAAAAAAACAAAAAACAAAATCAGAAATTGAGAAAAATACTGCAGTCTCTTTAAACGATACTGTTTTAAGGTCCTTTTTTTTTTAGACAGTATCTCGTCTTGCTATGCAGTTCAGGGTGGTCTCAAACTCTCAGTGATCCTCCTGCCTCAATCTTCTGAGTCCTGGGATTACAAGCCTATGCAACCACATCCGGCTGTTTTAAGGTTCTTAAACACTACAAATATCTGAAGGAAAAAATAAAACCTAGTAAGAGAGAATACATAAGACCTTGAAGATATTCAGAGAAGGATCCAAGAAGTTATAAAAATTGTAAAATTAACTTCTCAGCTATTTCTTAGAGCCTATCCCATGCCTCTCCTCCTGGGCCTCACTTCCTTCTAGTTCTTACTTTCACCTCTTCTGACTTGCCTAAAAGCCTGATAATGGTGGGCAACATGGCCAGGTACAATACAAGAGCTACAGGAAAGGCCAGGCTCAACTTTCTGCAAATGCAGAATTCCCTGCTAGCAAGAAAGTACCACTTCAGACTGCAGGTCTTCAGAAAACTACTTATTTTCTTCCTTTATTAGTAATGTACTCCTGTACTAAAGTGCTGAGGACCAGTTCAAGCTGGTTCTCCCAGCCGACAGCTGGCAGGACACAGGCGGGTGCCCAGTAACCACAGGGCAATCCTCCAGACCCCAAAGGCGCTGATGTGCCTGCAAAGCAAGCTTCTGAATACTACAGCTTCTCATCCTGCCACTAAGGAGTCAGGGAATGCAGCTGGGCCAGGCCGCAGGTCCCAGTCACACACCACAGCCAACCCCAGCTGCAAATGGCAAATCAGCAACTGGAAGTACCTAAAACAAACATGACAGAGGGCTGAGCACAAAAAAGCAGCTCCACAGAGCCAAAAATAGCCTCACTTGTTTCAAGAGGATTCTAACAAACCAAGCATAAGCAACTCCATCAGCAGAAAAAGAAAAAATCCATGAAGCAGTAAACCAGATCAGACCAACTGGGACCAGAAATTTAAGAGATTCCCAAGAGCCTCACAGACTCCCACCCCACCCAAGCCCACCAGCCTACCACCCTCCTCTTACCCCAGAACCTGGTTCCAAACACTTCATGGCCTCTAAATACAACCCAAAAGTTATTGTACAGTACAATAGGCTTAATCTTAGGGCTGGGGTCAGACCACAGATTGGGGGCTTAAAATAAGCTCCTGTAGGTACTCATCCTTGGGTAGATCAAGAGACAAGAGCACAATGAAGGATCAGAAAGTGGGATAGGTTAACATGCACAGAGGATCCTGTAGGTAATAATGGGCGACAGCTCCCATCAAAGCCAGGCAGATCAAAACATGTGTGGCTCTGCTTCAGCCCCAGATAAAATCTTCATCTGATTGATTTTCAGGGGCCCACTGAGTCAGAACTAGCTGTCACCTCACTTCCTTCTAATTCCGATCTTCACCTGACTTGCCAACAAGCAAACGTGACACTTCCACGGCCTGGAAGCAGCTAACACATCTTGGGTTCCCCAAACATGTCATACAACCTCTCTAGGAAGAGACGATGCAGTGGAGGGAATGTCCAAAACCCAGACCAGTCTCCACTGAAAGGATCTGATCTAGGTGGCAAAGATGACTCCAGCTTTATACCACCTTCACTTACCATCATAGAGAGATCATAGATCCCTCCTGATACATGTACTCTTACAAGCAGTACAGGGCTGTACAATCAAAGGAACAAGCCACCTGCCATCCATCTTACCAACCCTCCCAACAAAATCCCATTCCAAACACAGAATCTGCACTCAGGAAAAAGGGGTTAGCTCAGGTGCAAGATCAGCCACAAAGGCACTTGAAAAATCATTCAAAGAAGTATCTACCCATTTCTTCCTCAGAAACTTCCTTTGGTATTCTCTAACCCTTAAGAGTTTCCTGCGCAGGTGCAGGTGTACTCACCCAAAGTGGCTTCAGGTACCCACCTGTGTCTCCATGGAAGGTGCTGTCCCCATCACTGGGCCAAATCTGCCCAGTCTTTCGGACACCTACAATGGTAGCCTCAGACACCACGACCTGGCACTGCCGCTGCCGCTTCTGGCACTGCGGGGTTGGGGGACTACTGCTGTCAAAGGACTGCTGGGAGTTCTGTGAGGGTGAGCGGCTCTTGTCCCGGAACATACGGTAGGTGGTGGGGCTTGGGGACACTCGGCTGGACTGTCCAGAAGAGAAGTCTTCCTCGCTGGAAGTGAGGTTCTCATTGGAGCTGCAGTCCGGGGTGTAGCCACCTCCGCTGTCCTCAAAGCTTCGGGGGGAGTAGGACCTGCGGGGCCAAGTGAGACGCTTCTCCTGCTCTGAGGTGCTCTGGCTGCGCAGGAGTGGGCCCTTGCCCTCCCCTTCCACCATCATGCCCCCAACATAGATGCTCTGGTACGGCTGGTACTCCAGAGGCGGCCAAGGGGCCCTGCTGCTACCATTGGCACTGATCAGGTTGTCCTTCAGGAAGCGGGGGTTCAACTCTGCATCCTCGAAGTCACCGTCGATGCCACAGCTGCTCTCCGAGGAGCGCCCACGGTAATGGGGCCTGGACGCATCCCCCTGAGCAGATCCGGCACTTTGCTGGGATTTCTTGCGCTCCATTTGCATGGCCTGGCTGCCCAGGGAACTGATCCGGTCCGACACCTCTTTGTCGTTGACCTTCACCAGGCCGCGCTCGTGGTGAAACTCGACGTTCACATAGAACGGCTTTTCAGGGTCCAGGGCCCCAGGCTGGCCTTGGCCCTTGCGGATCCTCTCGAAGTTGGACCTGAGCGCCGCTACGCTGGTTGGGGGCCCTCGGTCGTCTCGGTCCGTGGGTGCGGCGGCCCCAGGCCTGCGGGCAGTCGCCGGCCTGGCCTTACCTGGGGACCCTTCTCCGTCCGGACGGGCCTCGGGCTCCTCAACCGGCTGTGGATCAGTGCCGTCGGCGGGCGGGGGCGGCGGGCGCGGCGCGGGCGAACGAGGCTCGGCGGCGGCGGCAGCGTCGTCCGGGGGCTGCGCCGCGCGCCGGAAGCCCCAACGCTGCCGGTCGTAGCTCTTCTTCTCCTTGGCTAGCAGCGTCTGCAGGTAGATCATGCGGAAGCGCTCCTGGTTCACCTCCTGCTCCAGGCGCCGAATGGAGGCCTTGCAACGCTCCAGCTCCTGCTCGATGTCACCCACCGAGCGCAGCTCCATGCGCGGTGGCTCTGAGTCCGGGAACTGAGCCTTCCATGCCTCCGCGAAGCCCACAGGGTCCACCATGGCGCGGCCGGTCTCACCTGCGCCGCCGGGCTGCGCGCGGGGCCCGCCTCAGTGGCGGTGCGGCGACCCCGCCAGGCCCGGCCCAGGACGCAGGGCGGCCCCCATAGCCCCGCGCGCGGCGGCGGCGGCGGCGGCGGCGGCGGCTGCGAACAATGCCCGCCCCCTCCCGGGCGGCAGGTGAGGCGGGTGGCTCGGCTACCCCGGGCGGCCAGGGGCAGGGGGCGGGACGCCCGCGTGGGGGCGGGGCCCGCGGAGGGGGCGGGGCCCTCGGGGCGAGGGGCTGCGCACGCCGCTATTGTGTGCGGGGCTCCTTGGCGCGGGGAGCTGCGGGACGGACGCTGCCCTCGGTCGGGCAGCTGCTCGCTATTGGCAGCGGACCGCGCGCTTCTCCCTCTCTTTCCCGCGCTGCCCGAGCGTGGACATCGTCGCTGCCTCCTCCGCGGGCGCCACGCCAGCCCCGGCCCACTCTCGCCGCACTCCCGCCCGGCCCGCACTCGGCGCCGCAGGAAGGGGAGGTCCGGGGGGCGGTGGCCGCGGTTTGGCTGACGGAGCCGGACGCGCCTCTTAAAGGGGCCGCGCCCCAGGAGCCGGGCTGAGGGCATCTTGGGAAGAGGGGCCATAGGCTGGACCCCACCATCACCACCACCACCACCAAGCCGATGTCCTCTCTACTCCATACGCTGGGGGAAACCTAGACCCCGATTGCAGCCAACCTGGCTGTTCCCCTCTTATTTCGTAAAAAGGACAGCTGGTTCACTGGTTCTGAGATACCCTGCCAAAGGAGGTCCTGGGTCAGTTGTGCACACCTGGAACAAGAATAACTGGTTTATTTCCCCACAGCCCTGCCACTCACCTGTATCCAGAGAGGTGCCGAACAGAATTGGTCACCCAGAGAGACACAGGGCTAGGCTCGGTGTCCGATGCCAGTAGCCCGGGTGCCAGTAAGCCTCCAGTGCTGTGAGCCTGGGGTGGGTGATAAAGCAGCAGTTCCCACACGGGACTGCCACGGAGACACCTTCCACAGGATAATAATTGGGAATTTCCTCCCCAGGTCACTCAGCACCACATTTCCTTTGCAGTGTCCTAGGCATCCTGGGCTGTATTGTCTGGCCACCTTGCTTCCCCTGAGCTCAAGAAGTCTTTGATGGTTCTCCAGGGAAGCCCAGAGAGCTGCAACTCAGAGCAGAGCTATTCTCCGTAGGGAATCTGAGGAGTACAAAATGAACACAGCCAAACCAGACTGCTGAGTGAAGGGATAAGAAAACAGAATTTGACAACCAAAGAACTGGACTCGAGTACTGACCATCTCTGAGATGCCTCAGTTTCTTGAACGTTTAAATGAGAACAAGAATATCTGCTTTCAGAAGCTGTTTTTCCTACGTGAATATGAGGGGTTATCATGCCTTGCCCCAAGTTCCAGTACCACTGAAAGTGGATGCCCTGACATTCAGTCTGGAGCAGCCGAACTCAGGGCTAGCACCCAGGCTGGCCTGGTTCCAATTCAGGTCTCCCTCATGCACACTTGTGCTGTGTGACCTTGTCAATTCTTCCCCTATCTAGGCCTCACTTCTGTCCTCATCTGTAAAGTGTTGTGAGCACGACATGGGTGGGTAAAGTGCGTGGATGGTCTAAGCAAAACACATCTGAATGTTTGGCCTGTGGGTTTCCATCTGTGATTGCCTGTTAAGGTTGACGCTGCTGAAGAACCCTTGAAGACCAGCTTGGAGACTCTGTGGCATTTGCACAGCTCACTGCCACCCTCTGCAGGACGCTCTGATCTCCTGCGCTGCATGTTCCCTCTCCCAGCAGACCTCATTTCATAAACTGGCTCAATTTGCAGAGGATGAAACTGCGATGAGGTAACCTGACTTTGGGGCTGGTGGGACAGAGAAGGGCAGGGATTCCAGCAGTGCAATAATGAACAATGTTCTCATCTTAAGCAGCCTCTCCTTTAAAGTGGGTATTATAAATCCTGACCAGGGCTGGGGATGTAACTCAGTGGTAGAGCACTTGCCTACCATGTGTAAAGCCCATGGTTAGTGCTGAAGATCTAACCACACACAAAAAATTAATCCTGGCCATGATCAATATCAGCTGCCCTTTCCAAATGATCTGATCAAGTCACCTAATGAGTGGGCCAGGCAAGATGATAACCCAGGCCTCCTTCCCTAGCTATCAGCAAAAGGAATCCCCCAAGGACAAAGTGCTTTTGTTCCTTTGTTGACTGGGTTCCTTAGTTTTTCATTTGTTTGTTTGTTTGTTTTTAGTATTGGGGATTCAACTCAGGACCTCGAGCTTGCCAGGCAGGTGCTGCACTGCTGGGCTATATCCCTGGCCCCACATCTCTCAGTTTCTAAGAGCTCATCAGGGCTCATATGATCATTAAATGCCTGGGAAAGAAAGGAGTACTTTTGTGGAGGGTGGGTTTCATTTACCAATAAGATGTCCCTTTCTCTGGTTCTCAGGCCCCAGCTCAGCTCCATCTTATTTATTCATTTATTTAGTTTGAGACAGGGTCTCCTTGTGTTGCCCAGGCTGCCTTTGAACGCCTGAAAGGATCCTCCTGCTTCACCTCGTGAATAGCCAAGGCTTTAGCCAGTGCCTGGTTTTTAATATTTTATACACAAGCAAATTCATTTCATAAGCTCTGAGCTGTGTAGTTTGGATTTTCAGGCTCCATTCTCTTGGCATAGTGAATGGTTTATTGGGCACAAGCTACGTATTCAAATAGTGGCTTTTTCCCACTGGTCCTCTTCTGGCCCCAAGGACACTCCATCCATGGGACTTCCCTGAAAGTGCTCCCACCCTGGGCCTCTGGTCTTTTTCTTTTCTTTTCTTTTTCTTTTCTTTCTTTCTTTTTTTTTTTGGTACCAGGGATTGAACTCAGGACCTTGCGCTTGCAAGGCAGGCAGGCGCTAGAACCACTGAGCTAAATCCCTGGCCCACCTCTGGTCTTTTTCTGCAGACCTGCCTAGCTAGCTGACTTGCTTGTTTTCTTTCCTTCCTTGCAGAACTTTTTTATCATCCATCCCTCCTAAGGGGGAGCAAGGAGGGAGGAGATACGCGGGGTCTAGACATACTTAACACCCTGTAACTCTTTATTTGGTATCTGTCCCAAATGGCCTGTGGGGACATTAGCTAGATCTAAACTCTGCAAAGATGCAGTCCATTTGTTTTATTTCTCTGTGTCTCTAAGTGCTCAGCATGAGTATGGTCAGTGGAGAGCACAGCCCAAGGAGAGATGCACATGTGTGTAAATGATAAGCAGCCAGTGTTGGGCCAGAGCAGAGATGTATGTGTCCTCGGGGAATCCAGGAGGAGGCAGAGGTCTGGGGAAGGCTTCCCTGAGCAGGTGACATGTGGGCTGGTGCTATGTGAAAGAAACAGATAGGCAAAGACCAGGAGACTTCATATTGTTGGTGTGTTTGAGGAACAGCCAGGTTAGAATGTGAGGCTGGTGTGGGCTGTAGGAGGTGAGCTCAGAGGTAAGATAAGACAGGGCCTTCCAGCCTGTAAGAAGTTTAGGTTTCACTCTAAATGCAAAAGATTCTTAAAAGATTCTAAGCCTGGACTGTCCGATAGAACTCACAATGGGCATATTCTATAATCTTCATGAACAATTCAGCAACCATTAGCTTTCCCATATGATTACTAATTGTGGCTTTTTCTACTAAAGAATTGAATTTTTAGTTTAACTTTAATGACTTTAGAATGAAATGGTTATAGTGGCTGCCATAGTAGACCACCCTGTATGACTTGCTCAAATCTGTTGGGTGGAGAGTTGGGGAGGTGGGAGGTGGGAGCAGGGTGAGCAGTCCAGGTCTATGGCAATTGGCCAGGTGGGGGATGTTGGTGATCAGGACTGTGGTAACAGTAAGGTGACTAAGAGAGTTAGATTGCAGGACCGTTCTGGAAATAGAGTCATAGGACTTGCAGATGGGAATGAGGGAGGGCCAGCCATGGGGCTAACAATGGAATGCTGTCTGACACGAGCAAGCAGAGCTGCCCATGTGAGGCTTCAGGAGCCCATGGCCCATCCACAGGGAGGAGTCAGGTGGACAGAGGGTGAGTCTGCAGGAACATTCAAGACCACAGGTAGAAATTGGAGTGTAATCAGTGAACAGCTGGTGTTTGTAGCCACAGGGCTGAAGACTCTTCTCCTCGTTGAATGAGGCCCTGGGTTTAATTCTACTGTATGGGATGGAGGGTGCAGAGGAAAAGAAAAGAAATAAACTTTTGTTGTTTATAAGCCAGCCAGGCTATGGTATTTTGTTATAGCAGCCCAAATGGACTAAACAAGACAATATACTTGTTTGAGTCCACTTTTAGTTTTTTTGGGCACGCATATCTAGGAGTGGAATTTCTGGATCCATATGGCAGTTCCATCTCTCACTTTTTGAAGAACTGCACAGGTGAGTTTTTTTTCTAATTCACCCAAAGGTGCCAGGTGAGTGGGCACAGTGAGAATCTCACAGTCTTCAGGATTCCCATGTACCCAGCCTTTGACAGGTGCTCAGCCTGGGGCTTCACAGAGATAAATTCTTTCCATCTTCACAGCCATTATTCCAGTGAGGATCAGGTAAGGAGCTCAGGTAAGGGGGCGATCACCCCATCACACAGCAGTAAATGAGAGCCCTAGTCTGCCTATGTCCCAAATCAGTGTTCTTTTTTTTTTGGTACCAGGGATCAAAGTCGGGTCTTTGTGCTTGCACGGCAGGTGGTGAAACCATTGAGCTAAATCCCCGGCCCCCAAATCAGTGTTCTTGACCAGTGTACTATCAGGCAGATGATCAGATGAGCATTAGGAAGTTGGAAGTCTTTCTGCCCTAAGACCTACTTAAGGGTGACTGAAAAATGCCTTTTCTTTCTCCTTCCCTGTCCTATCTCTAGCCTCATCTCCCTCTGAGCTGGAGGCTAGAGGAAGCATGCTTCAAGCAGATGTGAGCATGTGAACCCCCTCCCAATCCAACGCCTGTCATTTATCATCTGTCATCTGACAGTCCAGGGAGCCAGGGGAAAGATCAGAAAACAGGTCATCCATATAGCTGTTCTCCAGCCCTGCCCACTTGCAATGCACTGGACAATGCCTGGGTAGGGCAACTCCTCCAGGCCTGCTGACCCCTGAACATCTGTAAGACATCCTTGCCAGTGAGAAATGAGCAGTTCTGAATGAGCAGGGCTGTGGGTCCCTCCTCCCAAGCCTGGAGCCTGAGGCTTATAAGCTCCTATTTGTGACTCCACCTACCTTCTGCAGAATCATTTATTGATGAGGCCCCTGCAGCCAATATGATCCCCGTCAAGCTTCCTGAGTGCTATTTCCAGCCTTTGCAGCAAGAGGAGGAGCTGAGACGAGATGCAATGAGCTTGTTTCTAATGGTATAGCCAGTGAGATGATCCAGGCTCCAGCTTCCAGGGGTGAGAGGCCCACAGCACCCTCAGGGAAGGGGTTCCCTCCAAGTGCAGGGGAAGGAGCCTGAGGCCTGCTTTGCCTCTCAGCCCACCCACCATATGTTCTAGAAGACTAGGGGTGAGGAAGCTGAGTGAAAGGCCTGGCCAGGGGCAGAAGCTCTGCACCTGCCTGGGACACAGACTCAGACAGGTGGCTGGTGGCCCTGAATGCTGGGAAGGCATCTGGATGAGGGGGAGGAGGCTGGGAAGGATCTGTGTTGCCTGGAAGGAGGTGGTGTGACAGTCACAGTTCCCATCTGTCCATCAACTTCCCTCAGGGGAAGGCCAGACATATGGAAGGTGATATGGGGAGACCACAGCAGATGGCAGAGGAGCCTGGGAGCTGCCAGAAGGGGGTCCTATCTCAGGGTACTGCTTGAAGCCATGGGCTTCTTGGATGGGGCCCAGGGCCCACCCATACTCACATCTTGGCCAGAAGAGGAGGGACCCCTCTCAGAGTTATGTGTTTCCTCTGAAAGTCTGACCTCCCATGCCCTGGACCTCTGTTACCGCTATGAGCATTGGCCAGAGCTGCCTCCTTATCCCACCTTGCACCTGTGTGGCCCAGAGGTCATGTCCCTCCCTGACCCTCAGCTCACCTGTGAAATGTGGCACCCGCGGTGCAGGCTGTGGGAGGAATAAATGAAAAAATGCAGAGACCACCCTGGGGGGCTCTAAGAAGACACGAATGAGGGAGAATTAGTGAGTGAATGGTGACCATGTGAATTTAACCAATACACCTCTATATTAACTCAATACACTTCTATAATTTAACCAATACACCTCTATAACCTAGATGATTGGTTATCTCAGGTCTCCTGGTAAAGCCACCCTGGGCCTCTCTGTAGAGTGAGGTTCATCTGGGAGCGGATCTCACCCATCCCCCAGGCTAAAGTATGAGCTGGAATGATCCCAGTGGCCTTCCCTTCACTCCAGAGGCCCGAAGCTGAGCTGGGGAGGACAGAGCAGGCAGGCACCCCAGACACAAGACTCAAAGAGGCCGAGAGTGAGGACCCTTCTCTGGTCACTGTAGAGTCTGCAGGGCTGGGGGACAGCCTGACACCAAAGGGAAACAGGGAGCAGGCTGTGATAGGGGAAGGCATCGTTGGCTGGTGGACCCTGAAGACAGCTAGGTGTGGTTGAGCCAGTGCAAGTACATCCTGGTCCATTTTATTTTTATTTTTAAATTTTATTTATTTAGCAGTACTGTACTGAGGCTAGTAATCCCTGTTCTAGTGGCAATCTTGGATGGCCCTGGATGGAAACACCTGATTGGGGCACACATGTAAGGGTCACAGAGTCCCAAGGGTAATGCCACCTAGAGTGTGATCTGAAGCTTAGGTGGGGCAGAGGCAGAGGAGGGACCAAGAATGTGAGAGGTGTCAGACCTATCTTATCTTTTCAGCTCTTGGTTTCTTCATCTGTAAGACAAATAGGTGGATGGACAGATAGGTGATGAGCAAAGGAGCTAAGGGAACCAGGGAAGAGGGAAAAGATGCTTCTGAAGAACTTGGATGTGGTTACTTACTGTACCTTGGTACCAGGGGCTGCTTCGCTTGGACCTTCAGGACAAGACTTACAGGTTCTCTTCCCCAGAAATCTGCTGTGGAATGTTGAGATGCTTGAAGAGAATGTCTTTGTATCAAAGGAAAAGGGTAGGAACTACACTGAAGTGATTCTGAGATGATGCTTGCTGTGTTTTGGGTTTTTTTTCTTCAGTGCTGGGGATCAAACCCAGGGCCTCACATATGCTAGACAAGCATTCTGCCACTGAACTATGCACCCTTATTTGATATAGTTTGAATGCCCCCCTCCAAAACACAATGTTGAAATTTAATCCCCAATGCAAATGTTGGGAAGTGTAGTCTACTAAGAGGTGTTTAGACTTCACAAATACGTTAATGTAATTTATCACAAGACTGGTTTGTTAAAAAGATTGAGTTCAAGTCCCCTCTTGACCTTACTCTGGTGCATCTGCTATGATATGATGTGGCATGAAGGCCCTTGCCAAATGATACCATCTTCTTTGACTTCTCAGCCACCAGAACCATGAGCTAAATAAACTTCTGTTTATAATTTATCTGGTCTGTGGGTCTCAGTTGTAGCAGCACAAATACACCAAGACAACACTGTTAACTGTCTGGGAAACGAGTCCCTTGCTTTTCCCTGATGCACATAGTCTCCCATCCTTCTGGGTCAAATATTGAAATTGAAGATATCATTACTGTCAGACAGGGGCTGCAGGAACTGGCTGGCATACCACAGTGGGGAATATGAGAGTTTAATAAAGTACCATTTACAGAAGTTCAGGTGTACATGAAACACTGGGTGTCCAGCTTAGGAGCTGGTAACAGCAGGACAGCATATTCCCCTCTACCACCACTATCCTGGGGAGTGGGGAAGGGGAGGGAGCCAGGCCATCTTGGCTGGTCATTTCCATTCTGTTTGCACCCGACAAACTTGGTCCTCCCTAATGCACCCCCAGTGTGCTCCCTCCCCCATAGTGGACCAGGCCAGGAGGACCTCCTGTGGGAATCCTGAGTGTACACTATCATTACAAAGATGGCTATTGCAGCACCATCAGTAAAAGCTAACTGCTGAACACAAACTAAGTGACCTGTATATGGGGCCAGTTAGGTGAAATTGTCTACACTAAAGAAAGCTGAGTGGCTGCTGAAGGAATGAGGAGGCTGTGTGCATCTGCAGTAAGGAAGCCCAGGTGGTCCATGGGGAAGGTAGCCTGTTAGGCAGCATGTACAACACAAAGTCACTCTGGGGAAATAAGCTAACAAATGTAGGGCCAGGGATTTAGCTCAGTGGCACTGCACCTGCCTTGCAAGTGCAAGGTCCTGAGTTCAATCCCTGGTACCGAAAAACAAAACAAAACAAATGTGGTTTGCACACAGGTAAACATATCCCAGAAGGAACTGTACCAACTATTGATCACGTTTATGTTTGGCATGTGACCAACCAGAGGTGGTATTTCTAATCTGTATTTTATATACTTTGTACTCTTGTTTTACACTAAGTACACAATTCCTTTAAAAGCAATTTATGTAAAGAAGTGATATATATGAGCTAAAAATACAGCAAAGGAATAATTAACAGAAGAACATGCCGGTGTTCTTGTCTGATACTTGGCAGTTGCTATGATTCAGTGAACATTCATGGTGCACAACTGGTGTGCTAGGCATTAGGAGAGGGTGCTGACTGGCATAGGCTGCCTGAAAAATGCTCACCATCCCTGAGAAACAAGGATGCTGGATGTACCCACCTACCTATGGGAAGAGGGTGGGGATGACAGGGCAGAGACTCATGGCCACAGCAGCAGGGGGCAGCGAATAGCAGTGATGAGGGGTCAGGGAGGACCTCCTGGAGGAGCAACACAAGGGGCAGAAAGGAGGGCAGACCCTCTGGGCAGAGAGCTAGGTAGGGAGGATATCCCTGCCTGCACTGGCTGTGCAGGAGGAATGGTGGAGTCAGGAACATGCTAGACTCTGAAGGGTTTCCAAAGTCCTGCAGAGGTGTGTGGACACCATTACACAAGTCCTAAGAAATATGCAAGCCAGTGGGAGAGAAGACTGGAGAGGCAATAGTACACACTGGCATGGGTCACAGTAGGGCAGTGCCAAGGTAAGGGGGTGTACAATGATTCATCCAAGGGGTGGCCATGCAATCTTCATCTCACAGCATGGCCAGGAAAATTTATCCTCCAGATGGGTCAGAGGCACAAGTGACTGGTTCAGCCCTTCCTTACCCTCCAACCTTGAGCGCAAGGCTATGCGGAGCTCAGAGATGCGAGAGAGGGTCGCCTGGTCAGAAGGGGACCAAGAGAACTTCTTGTCCTTTGCCCTTGGAAGATGCAGGGCTGCCCAGGGAACCTGGAAGTCTGTGGCAGAGGGGAAGTGGACAGGAGGCCTCAAGCTCTGAGGCCCAGAACTGCATGTCCTGTTGATAACAGAAAATTTCCAGGTGGGACAGCAGATGGGCTTTCCCTCACAGGCCAACTTTGACAGGTCCTGGTTGCCTGAAACATTGTGATGAGAAGGATTCTGAAGCCACATCCAGGATTGCTGGGAAACAGTGCCATGGTGAGGGATGTGGGCCACTGCAGAAGTGTCCTGAGGCCTTTCAAAGCCATGGGTGACTGAATGATGAGTGCAGAAGGGACTGGCCTTTCAGATCACTTCGGTGTCCCCACTAGCAGGCTGTATGGATCCCTGAGCAGGCAATGTAAGGTGCATCAGCATCCAGTTATCTTACTGCTAAAGAAAAGTAGCTGAGCCCTGGGTACACAGGCCCTCCAGATCTTGAGGGAGACAGGCTCCATGTTACCCCTCCATAGTCACAGAAGCCTATGCCCATGCATGTACAGGAAGTGGGGGACCTCTGGTGCCAGTCCAGCTAACAGCAGCCTAGGCTAAAAGGCCTCTTGCTTTCCTGGGTCTCGGATGAATTTCCCTCCATTCCTGTAAAGAGAAAAATAAGGTGGCATCAGTTAAGCATCCTGAAGCTGTCACTGGTCAGGGGCCATCCCTATCCTGACAGGCACAGCCCTAAGCTTGAGCTCCCAGGCCTATCATATGATAGGCCTAGATAACCTGGCACAGGATGAGAGACCCAGAGGATATTCTGCATGGTAGAACATTGTGGACAAAAGCCCAGGCTAGCAGAGGCAGAGCCAGGTCTTTCTGTGGAGCCTGGGATGATCAGCCTGGCCCACAAGGCGGCTGTATGGAGGACAGGGAGGGCCAAGGAAGGTGTCTGAGCTGGCAGGTGGAGTCAGGGAGGGTACAGACCTGTACAACCCACAGAAGAGGATCCAAAGAGGGCAACAAGTTAAAGAAATGGCAGGGTCTGGGGTGACAGGAGGATGGAAGATGTGGATTCTGGTCTCCAGTCTTTCCCCAGCCCATGCAGCCATGCCTGTACGCACGGATAAGGTCTCCATCGCCGACCTGGGGCTGGGTGCTGTTCCTCTTCTCCAGGTCCTGCAGTACTGACTGCTCAAACGCCAGGGCAGCAACACGGCTGAAGAATGCCTTCACATTCTCTCCTGGGGACCCACAAGATAGCTGTGACCCCAGCTGCACCTCTAGACACATTTAGGTGCCAGAACCAGGGCAGCCCACCCTCAGGCTGGAGTGTGGCTCCTTCTAGAGCATCTTTGAGAGTAACGCCGACATGTGAGGGTGCAGCCTTACCCACCCACAGGAGCAGTGCAGTGCTGGGGGTAGGACCTTTCAAAGCCTGGCTTCCCACCTGGCCTCAGCCCCATTCCCACTCTGTCTGGCTGCCTTAGCCACTCCCCTCAGACCTCTGAGCCTTTGTTTCTTGGCTACTATGGGCCAGGTGCTGGGACAGGCAGAGCTCAGGACAGACATGTGCCTGCTTTCCTGTAACTTTCTTTGTACACTTGGACCTTATATGGAGTCTGAGCATCTTCCTCCAGCTATCAGGGAGGAGGAGGCCAGGTTCCCACACCCAGCTACATAGGGTGGTCCTACTTGGCCTACACTGAGTTATTAGTGAACTCCCTGTTACTCTGATAAAGGTGGATGGGTCCTCACAGGGCAGAAGGGAGGGAAGGAGCAGCAGAGAGCAGCAGACAGAGGAACTGCCAGGTGTTTGTGGTGGGGGTAGGAGGCACTTCTAACCTCAGCTCTCAGTCCCTAGCCAAATGCCTGCCATGCCTGCTTGCCCTGGGCCAGGGCGCTGGACCTCTGGGACCTACCATGTGCCAGGGACTGCACATTTTTTCATTTATTATTTATTTATTTTACAATTTTTATTAAATTTTAATTATTTGTATTTTAATTTCTATTTTCTTACACATGAAATTGTATTTTTATTACAATAAAAATATTTATTTTTATTAGTACACGTTTACAGTACATAATGATTGCATTCATTGTGGGGAGTTGGTACATGTACATAACACATCTTAAGTGTTCTTTCATTTAATCTCCCGTACAACCTGTGAATACAAATTCTGCTCTTTGCTTTTCTGCACTTTCTACCTTTTCCTCAGTAAATACATACAGCTTTTGTAATATAAAAATATTTTATTAAAAATAAACTGGGTGCAGTGGCACACGCCTGTTAATCCTGGTTACTTGGGAGGCTGAGGCAGGAGAATTGCAAATTCAAGGTCAGTCTGGACAACCCAGCAAGGCTCTGCTTCCAAATCAAATAGGCTGGGGGGAGAGGCAGAGGTAGAGACAGAGATGGATAGATATCACCCTGCTTCCCAGAGGAGAAGACTAAGGCTTGGACCTGCTGGACATCTTGCCTAGGGCTGGCAAGGGCCAGTGGTCAGTGTTCCTCTCATCCATGGGACAGGCTCCCAGTGTCCTAGAGAAGAGGAGACCACTGTAAAACAACAGTGCTGCCAGTCACCAGCACAGCTGAATTGTGAACCAGCACCCAGAAGGAAACACAAGAAGCTCCACAGCACATTGGGCTCCATGCAACAGCCTATGCCCCCCACCTTGGTAAGCCCTTGCCCCAAGACTCACCTGTCTTGGCTGACACCGACCAGTACTCAGCCTGCATCTCATTGGCCAGGTGCACAGCCTCTGCTTCAGCCTGCTCACATGCTGCCCCTGACTGGGAGAAGCAGCCCTTGCTGACCCAGGGCCCAGCCCTCCTACAGGTGGCCCCTAGGGTCGTAGCTGCCTCCTTCTCACTGAGGTACCTCCCGCCGCATTCCCATTTCCCCCCTGGGGCAGGCAAGGTGGTGCCAGTGCAGGGATGCTGCCTGCCTAGGGGTGACATGTCAGTGGTCCACAAGCAAATCTTGAGTGTCAGCAGTCCTGCTCTTAGGAGACAGCACAGGGAACCTGAGTTCCCCTGACTTGCAGCTCCAAGGCCTTCGGTCTTTGAATGCTAAAACCAGGCATGTCAGTGCCACATACTGCTCTTCATACTCGGGCTGCAAGCATGTGCATTTTCCCAAGAGGCGCCCAGGTTTCCAGCCTTGTCCTGCTCACCAGAAGGTCCTTTTTGGTTCCCACGAGGAAGATAAAGCAGGATCCCATCTCATTCTCCCTTAGTGCATCCTCCAGCCACTGCCTGTAATACACAGAGGGGAGACAGCCTGAGGGACATCTGTACCCACCCACCTAGCGGGTGTAAGAAAGCCCAGGGGATGGGTTAGAGGCTCAAGTCCTTCCCAGGGCTGAAAGCACTGAGCTGGGAGGCACAGGGAGCGCCCTGGCCCATACTGGCTAAGTGGGATGCTGGTCCTATGGCCAGAATGGCCTCAGTGGGGTCTGAAAGGGGCTGGGAATACAAAAGCATTGGTCAGATAATGAAGATCCATCCTCATCCTTCAAGCCTTTGGGTGACTCTTGTACTTTATCACCTTGAATGATACTCATGCATCCCTCACAGGGTTTGGAGACAACTGGATGTGAATGCCCCAAAGAAATGTAGGGTGAGGGGGTGAGGGGGCCTTTGGTCCATTAGATTTCTGGCAGGAGCAGGATGGCCTCTTGGAATTGGTCACACTGTTCACATCTCTGCCCAAGACAGCAAGGGCCAAAGTCATGTACCTTCAGACAGGACAGGCTATAAAATTATCAGAGCCCAGGGCAAAGGGAACATCTGGGGTCTTTCAAAAATTAGGAGGACTTCCAAGGTGGTGACATCAGGATATCAAAACAAGCACAGGTCTTCCAGAGCACTATCCTGGTGCAAATGCCCCCTTGAGGCATAAGGAGGCAATGGGACAATAAATAGTTTATGGGCAATTGGTCTTAACACGTGAGCCCAAATTCACCATAAGGGGACCAGCCCAGTGGTCTGGGTCTGCAGAGCTTTTTCAGGCAGCTTCCTGAACCCAGGTGCCCCAAAGGGGTCACAGAGTCAGGGATTACTTACCTGGTATGCTCCAGGGTTTGCACATCAGTGAGGTCAAAGGCTGTGATGATCACTAGACACACAGGGGAAAGCAAACAGCGACATTTGAGGGCAACAGTGTGACAAAGGGGACTTCTCCCTCAGGCAGCTCTCCAGATCTCGAGGAACTTCTGTGTGGTCCCTGGCACTCAACTCTGGACCCCAAAGTTGAAGCTCTGGAGAGGAATCCTCCCACTGCCATCCTCCCATCTGTACCTAGCAGCCCAGACTGAGTAGAGTCTAGGGAGGACAGATGAGGCAAGTGTGGAACATGTATGTGGACTTCCGCATCTGAGATCCTTTGCCACTTTCAGCAAAGGGAGCTTGGGTGAAGGCCTTAACTGCTGAGAGCCTCAGTTTGCCCATCTGTAAAATGATGAGAATGATATGTCTAGCTCTTCAGGTCGCTGTGAAGATAAAGGAAGCTAGGTTTTTTTGTTTGCTTTTTTAAGGGAGCTGTTTTGAAAAGGTTTTGGTCCAATGCCTGACCCAGGGCAGACTCTTAAAATTGATTAATTAACTAATTAATTTTTGAGGTACTGGGGATTGAACCCAGGGCCTTCACACTGAGCTACATCCCCAGTCTGTCTGTCTATCTATCTATGTATCTATGTATCTATGTATCTATCTATTTATTCAGAAACAAGCTCCTCTTGTCACTGGCCCTGCCTTGTAGCCATGGTGTCCAGGCAAAAGGTTTGCTCTCTACTGATGACTGGGGGTGTGAGCAGGCTGAACAGTAGCTTCCTCCACCCTGTGGCTAATGACTGCAGGACAGCCCCGATGCTCTCGGGACAGAGGGGAACAGAGGAAAGGATATGGATGATGGTAGTCTGGCTGCTATTTGTAGAGGTGTGCCAGGCACCTTACAGCTCTCACCCTGGGGAGGCAGAATTTCCGTGGGAAGAGAGAGGCCTGAAGAAGCAAAAGCTGAAGGAGGCCACAGTGGACGTGGCTGAGCTGAAGTTCCAATCCTCAGCTGAGGTACTCATGGTTTATTACCTATTTTTGTTCCTTTCAAATCTGATGAAGCTGCTGTGATTCTTATACCACTACTTAGTAGACATAATTGTGCCTTGAGTCTCGTTTTGGATCCTTTTGATAGTTCTCTCACATCCCACTGAAATCCATTTCTGTCTTCCTCCTGGGAGGCTGGGGTCAGTGTGGTGAGCTTATGCTGCCATCTCTGCTGTGAGCCCTGCCCAGAACCTAGGCTGTACTTGGCCACCCTGGTGGTAGGCACTGAGCCCTGTTGACCCCTACCTGGGACCTGCCAGTCCTGCCAGGGTCCACCTTTCATTCCTCCTTTCTGGCTTAGCTTCTTCCTCCTAAGATAGGACAAGCCACTGCCCATCTCCTCTTGGAATGTGATGCTGTCTTTCTTTCCCAGAATCCCTGGTCAAATACATCCTTCTTCCAGAATCTTTCTAATATGAAAGCTGGGGCTGAGACATACAGCTAGAACCCACCACCACAGGCTCCCTAAAGCCTCCCTAAAGGCTTGTCAAAGCCAGCCAAGGCCCCAGCTTGGAGGCAGCTTTTCCATTCCCAAAGCCTGGATAGGGTGATTTCTCAGTGGTTCTTGGAGGACAGAAAACTGGTGCCTGTGTAGAGGACCTGGGCTTCCTGCTGTTGAGCCCAGTGGGGAGGCTCCTGCTGCACATCCCACTGTCACACAGTTGCTTACCCTGAGCACCCCGGTAATAGGCAGATGCGATACACTTGAACTTCTCCTGACCGGCTGTGTCCCAGCTGAGCCATGAAGAGGAAGAAAGGAAAACAGTGGTGGTAGGTTAAGAATCATAGTATTCTGAGTCAATAGGCTAGTAGACCACGGGAGGGAGACGTGAGGACAGGCACCAGCTGTGCCAGCTGTGTGGGCTTCAGGAAGTGCTTGTATGAGCCAGCTATCCTGCATCCACCTCCTGGTGATCCCTCTGGGGAGCCCCAGGGGGAATTGTCTTCCTGGATTCACAGTGCCTACGGGGTAGGGGGCATGGGAGTTCTACTGCCAGATGAATGGAGTTGTAGCTCAGTCCCTTCTAACTATGACATTAAAAAGGAGCATATGCTCTACAGTGTGGCTTGCTCCCTGTGAATGGTGCTAGGCTCTAGCCTGTGGCTCTACCACTTGGTCATGTATGATTGGGACATTGCTTCCCCTTCTGCACTGTAGCTTCCTGGGTGAAGGGTGGGGATGCCTCACAAGGACATAATTTGTATTCCCTGGGTGACTCTGATTAGTTAGCTCTCAAGCAAACATATCAAGAAGGACTTAGAAGCTGAGCCCTGGCTCCACGGAAAAGAATGCAACAATAGATTAATGCTGTTTGCCACAGTCACAGTATAGAAAATGGGATGGCGCACATGCTGAGATTTATTTGCTCTGGTTTATAACAAGGCAGGTGGTCAATACGTAGTGATGAGCCTTAAATCCTATTCCCAATCCATCCTTAAAGTCAACAGGTCAACTTTCTCAGTAAACTGAACAGGAGACAAACCATGAATATGACATCAATGGTCTGAGATTTTTTTCAAGTCATCTGGCATGATGCAGACTTTTTGGTTATGTCTCTTCACTAATTCACTCATATTTCCTTTCTTCTCAAAAGAATACTCTCGGTGGAGAGCTGGGGATGGGCCTGGAAATGGGGCCAGCTGGGTGGATAGCAATGACTTCAGCGTAAGACATGGAGAAACTGAGGCAGAACAGTGTCCCTGTTTTGTCCTGGTCTCTCTAATCAGACACAGCCTGCAGCCACAGTGAGAGCCCAGCCATTAGCCCCTGCCTAGATGGTTCCACCTGGACCATTCCCTTGACTCTTTTCTTTCTCAGTGTTCCAGATCCCTTAGTCCCATATCTTCGAATTTTCATAGCCTCCTTTGCTCAGGACTGACCCTATACTCACTCTTGGAAAAGATGTGGTATCACCTGGCTCCAGAAGTGCACTGCAGAATCAGCCTAAGCAGAGCATGAACTATTGAAGAATGAATCCAGTGAGGAAGAAAGGAAAGAGAACCAGAAGACAGAAGTGGAAGGAAAGAACAGCAGGGGGAGTGGGAGTTACTTCCCTGCTGAGGGAAATGGTTCGAGGGGGAAGATGAACACATCAGGCCTAAGGAAGGGAGGCGGACAGCACGGTCTCTGCCAAAACCCGCCTCACCCACGCCTAGCACACAGGGACTAATCCAATCGCACTTCACAGCTGGGAACAGAGGCTCAGAGCTAACAACTTGCAAAGTCCACCTGCCTCCTGCAGGATCAAAGGAGGTCCAGGTGGGGAGGCCATCAGGGGTGGGTGGATAGGTTAGGCTGTGAAGACCTTCCCCTGCTCTGTCAGGACCAAGGAGGATCCAGGAAATTTGGGAGCCATGAAGCCTAGTTTCTCACAATCATACCAGGCTCTGCTTGTCTAGACAGGTCCCTGCTGAGCACCATGAGGCAGAGGGGATGAAGGGCTTTTCAGGACCTTTCCCAGGATCTCCAGGAAGCCCACCCTCAAACCATACAGGAATTGGCATCACACAATTGGAACTTACATCTGGAGGCTGTAGGGAATTCCAGCAATCTCAAAGCGCTCGATTTCAAAGTCCACCCCAATAGTGGCCTTATAGTCCCGATCAAAAACATTCTTGCAAAACCTGTGGGAGTTGATATCATCAGAGAGGTGCCATGGAAGGTTTTCTCATGGAAGGTTTGCACCACAGTTAAAGTGGGAAGGGAAATAAAGTCCACTGATAGAGAATTGAGAAGGAAGGATGGTTCACAGAGGGCATGGGTAGACAGGTGTGTTAGTTAGTGGTCTGTCACTGTAACAAACACCAGAGACAACTTATAAAGAGAAAAGCTTTTGTGGGCTCACAGTTTTAGAGATTTCAGTCCATGACTGATTAGCCACATTGCTTTAGGCCCGTGGTGAGGCAGCCCATCACAATGGTGGCATGTAGCTGAATAAAACCTCTCACCTTGTGACCATGAAGCAAAAAGGAGGAAAAGGAAGGGGCCAGAGTCCCACTGTCCCCATTGAGGGCATGCTCCCAATGACCCAAAGACCTCTTACTAGGTCCTACCGCTTAAAGGCTCTACTAGCTCCCAATAGTGCTATGGCTGGGGACCACACCTTTAACACATGCACTTTGGGGGACACCTATCTAAACCATAGCAACAGGGCAGTGACAGCCTGGAAAGCAAACACTGTTAAATTTGCCTCTCCAGGACCCCTCATCGCTGTGAGAATAACTGAGTCTATTCCCAGGGAGGGCAGTGGAGGGGCCAGCCAAGATCCCAGGGGGACAGTGTGATGAGTGCCAGTCTCCTGGAATGCCCTACTGTCTGCCAACCCCATCATCTCCCTGATTTCCTGCCCCAGGCTGAGGCAGTGGCCTAGTTCCCAGCATCCACATGGTTCCCACTATGACAATATTATCTGGGCCTCCCAGGAATAGGTGTGAGCCTGGTGCTGGTGCTGGGAGGTATGGCTGACCCGACTGGTGGAAGGAAGCTAGCAGGGCATACCTGTGGATGAGGCTGGTCTTCCCTACATAGAGATCGCCAACGACAACCACCTTGGAGAGCTTGAGCCTGGAAGAAATATGGCTGTGTTACCCTCAAGCATGGTTTCAAGAGGATTTTTAGCACACACAGGCCTTTCCTTCCCTGAGCTCTCTGTGGTGACCCACCCTTCAATCCTGAATATAAGGCAGACCTTGCTATAGCAGCACAATTCATAACAGCTAAATCTTAGAAGTGGCCTATACGGCCATGAACACGTGAATGAATAAAGAAAATATGGTATTTATATATAATAGGGTACTACTCTGCCATAAAGAAAGATGAACTTGAATTATTTATAGGAAAACAGATATACCTTAAGTCTATAATGTTGAGTGAAATAAATCAGACACACAAGCTTAAATATCACATGCTTTCTCTTACATGAGAAACCCAAAGTAAAAATAAAGAGTAAAATAAAAGGTAGATAATAGGAAGTAGGGAGACAGATCTTCTTCATAGGGGAAGGGAGGAGAGGGATAAGGAATGCAACAAAGGAATTAAGATGTATCAAGGGCCAGGGATTTAGCTCAGTGGTTTCGCTGCCTGCTGCGCAAATGCAAGGACCCGAGTTTGATCCCCGGTACCAAAAAAACAAAAACAACAACAACAAAAAAAGATGTATTATATACATGTATCCACTCCCCACAAGGAATGTAAACATTATGTACTACAAACATGTACTACTACTAAAAAAACAAAAAAAGACCCTACTGAGTCATTCTGTCCCACCTCCTCAGCCTTGAGAAGGCAGAGGGAAAAACCTGCATTTTTTGCTGGTACTTTCTGTCCCTGGGGCCATACATCTGATCTCATTTGGCCAAAGTCACTGTCTTAAGAATTCGAAATCAGCACGAGGAGAGGCAGAGTCATAGACTAAGAAAGCAGAGGCAAGAGCACAGGTGGAGCTGTAGTAACCAGGAGCAGCATGTACAGTAGACACACGCACAAGGGGTAGGCAGGCAGCCTCTGCATCCCTCTCCACACTCCCTGGGGTGTCCACCTACAGGATGTGAGCTTGGCTCCTTGCAAGCAGGCACTTCTTGACCAGGACCCCACTGTCACCTGGCCCTTGGAAGTGTTTCTAAGGATCTGATTAGACAAGAGGTGTGCCATTGTTAGAACACAGGATCTGCATATTGGGTGTGTGGCTTGAACCAAATCAGCTCTGAGGTTCTTGGGCTCCTTGGGGACACTGCTCATGGGGAGAAGTTGCCACCCTTACTCTGTGGATGTGCCTCCTGCACTTTGGAGCCCAGAATTTCTGGGATTGCTGATAACATTTTAAGATTCTGTACAAACTGGAGCATGGTGGCACATGCTTGTAATCCTAACTACTCAGGAGGCTGAGGCAGGAGGATTGCAAGTTCAAGGTCAGGTTGGGTGATTTTTTTTTTTTTTTTTTTTGGTACTGGAGATTGAACTCAGGACCTTGTACTCACCTGGCAGGCACAGCACCACTGAGCTACATCCCAGCCCCAGCTCAAATTTTTTTTTTTTTAAATGACTAGGAATGTAGCTTAGTACTCTCTGGAGTTCAATTCCTAGTACTGGCAGGAAAAAATAATTTCTGCAGCTCATCCCAAAGGACCTCAATGAAGCAACAAACCCAGGCAAATATCTGACAGGCACTTCCTCTGCTTGCAAGTTACGAGCAGACCCCTCTGTATTGCCTGGTGCCCTGGCCTACAGTTTACCTCAACACATGTGAAGATAGTGGCTATGAGTACCCTGCTCCCAGGCTGCCCACGCCTTCTGGAACAGGTTAGCCCTGACTTTATTTCTCAGGTAAAGGAGTAAAGGTACTGCCCGGGTCTTACGGTGGGCACCTAGGTGCCTCAGTTTCCCTACCTCCAGTGCTATTGTAAGAGACAAGGGAGATAATCTATGTGAAGCCCTTGATATGGAATATACTCCCCAGCTGATGCTATTACTCTTATCCCATGAACTGCTTTGGCCATTCTGAGTGGAGCTCTGCCTCCCTTGTGCAGCCTTGGGAAACTCCAAGCTGGGCTCCTGAACAGACTGTGAGCTCTTCAGGATGAAGGACAAAGCAAGCCCTTCTATCTGTTTGTTAAAAGAAAGGACTATTCGATCCCTGGTTTGAAAAAAAAAAAAAAACCACACAAAAGAAAGAAGGATTATTGCAAAATCCCTGTGCCAGTGGTGCCAGGTGCTGCTGAGGCAGGAACAGGACAGACAGCCCTGACCCTGACAAGGAATCCAGACAGCAAAACTGTGATTCTGTGACGTAAGTTTTGGGGCTCAGGAGCACACAGGAAGGGTACTTGCTCATCTCAGGCTAGGGCCAGGGGCAGCATATTTTAGAGAAGGCTTTCAGAGGACCTGATACACCGGGACACTAAGAAGGAACATAAAAAAGATGTTCCAGACAGAGGAAACAGACCTTTCCTGAGACCTCAGGCTGAAGAGTCCCATGTATGACATTCTGAGAAAAGAAGTTCTTTCACATGGCAGAGTGTGTCAAGCAGAGCCAGACAAAACCCCCAGTACTGGGGTGCATCTGCCTAGTCTGTGTGTTTCATTTGTTAATTTTTCATTCATACATTCGTTTGCTTATTCCTTCTGGCCATCTGTCCCCCACATCCCAGGTCCCACAGGCTTACCCAACAGTCCCAGTGTTCCTGCGCTGGTAAGCTGCGCTGACCTGCCCATGGAAGTGCTCCCTGAGCTGCAGACAGGCATCAGGTGTGTACCACTGCAAAGAGACAGACAAATAGACACACAGGCACATCCTCCCACAAAGCTACAGCCCTGTCGCCTAAGCCAGAAACCATGGTGGTGATCTACTTCCCAGTCTTCCCTCCTCTCCTCTCTCCTGAGTCTCCAACTGTCAGCCTCATTAGCTTTGCCTGTTCCCTGTCACACTGGAGACTGCAGAGTAAGTAGTGTGAACTAATTTCAGAGTCAGGGAAATAGGCACACAAAGTAAAGGGAAGGACTTGCCTTGGAAGGCACTATGTGGACTCAGCCTGATCTGACTGAGAATTCCTCAGGTGTGAAGTGGTGTGGCCCTGAGGTGGAGGACGGACTTGGCTAGCAGTGGTCTGTGATCCCTGACGGCTGCAGACAGGAAGGACAGAACCCCACCTTCCGTGAAAACAAGAGGGGATGCCCCAGGCTGCCTCCCTGGAGTAGGCAGCTCTAAAGCCAGACTCAGCCAGGTCAAATCCAGCTCCACAAAGCCCACCTGGGTGACATCAGGCAATCCTCCCTATCTCTTTGAGCCTTACTGTCCTGCTCTATAAATGGAGTCCTTTGTCCATAAAACCTGGACTGTTTTGTGCCAATTGTTCTTCCCTTCCTTTCAGCTCATAAAATACCAGTCTCTACCATGCTTGTTATCACTGTCAAGCTCCACAGGAAAGGCAATGGCTTGAGCTGTGTTGTAATGGAAAATGTGGGGGAATTATTCACAGGTCCAAGGCACTAAGACCTTCCCTGTGAGTGTGTAGAGAAGGAACTTGGCAGGGGAGTCAGATGGAATGGCTGCAGACCCAAAATATCCAGATCCTACAGCTACCTTCTTCCTCCTCACCAGCCTGGACACAAAATCTAAAAGACACAAAAGACCATTTGGTGGACAGGTCTCCCTACGCACCACCCCCAAGACAAATATGGGCATCTACTGACAACAGGGTCTTATGTAACCTTCAGAAATATTTTACACATGTATTAACAACACAGACATTTCTTTTCTTCTCCTTTTTTTTCAGTTCTGAGGATCAAGCCCACACCCTTGTGCACGCTAAGTATGTGCTCTACTACTGAGCTATACCCCCAGCTCATCAACATTTTTATATGCATGAGAGTGTACTACACACACTTGACTACACATATCTCCACTCCTTGCATTTTACCTAACAATTTACTTTGGCCCTCATTGGCACCTGAAGAGGTACCTCATTCTTCCTTATGTCCATGTCAGGAAGTAGCATCACCTCTTCAACTGGCCTCTTCTCTGAGAACACTGACATGTCTGACCTCCGCTTACTAAATGCTGTAATACCTGGCCTTGTGCACATTCTCAATCCATGCCACGGTATCTTCAGAGTAAATTTCTAGCAATGGAATGGCTGCCTCAGGGGGAAAAGCATTTGCAATGTTGGTAAATACACTTCCACGACTGCCCAAGAGAGGTCAATGATTTGCATTCCCAGCTACGTTTAATACTAGATTTTAATAAAGACAGAAGAGAGCTGTGAACTTTTAGCAGAATGGCAATGGAAAAAAGCCCTGGATTTGGGGGTCTAGAAGTTGGAATGCTGTAGGTTTAATTTTTAAATTTTTTTGTGGTGTTTGGGATCAAACCCAGGGCCTGGCACATGCTACACAAGTGCTCTATTACTGAGTTACACCTTTAGCTCCTAGAGTGCTATTTTGATAACAGTAATAATAATGAAAGCAGTAACTATATACAACTTCAAGGGAGCTCCTGTTTCCAATCAGCTAGGCAGACAATGTTAGAGGCAATATCCTCAGGTAATAGTGGCTTTGGACTGAGTAACTCGTCACTGGTCATGAAACTTAATGACAGAGGGCCAAGGATGTAGCTTAGTGGTGTCACACCTGCCTGGCAAGTACAAGGTCCTAAGTTTGATCCTCAGTACCAAAAAAAAAAAAAAAAAAAAAAAAAAAAAAAGAAAAGAAAAGAAAAAAGAAACAATGACAGAATCAAGATTGACATGTAGGACTATCTGGCTTATAACCTCCATACCACACTACTACCTTGTCTCACCACTGGCCTATTTTGGACAAGTCAAGACTGAGTCTTTTAGCTTCTGAAGAAGACAGACTTCCTGATTCAATGGCTTTATTTCTGGGGGTGAGGGTAAGCTAGGAAAGCTGGATATGATCTCAAGATCAGGAGAACAGTACAAATAAAAAGGGGTCATCTAACAACTCTACCTTAGGAAGGGTGTCAATGATGCGGTCTCGGCTCACAGGAGGCCCCAAAGGTGTCAGGGAGGATTTCATTCTTCCAGAGTCCTGTGGACCCAGTGAGGGGAAAGAGAATGTTAAATGCAATTTGTAGGTGTCATTGTTTTGAATTAGCCTACTGCATTAGGTCCCAACAGGCAGATCAAGCCAGATGGAATCACTCAGGCTACGTGTCACATGATCAAACTGGACTCTGAACTGGGCCAGTTTGAGAAAAAAAAAAACAAACCAAGAGGTTCACAGCAATCAATCAAAAGGGACCCAATTTACCTGGGCCAGCATGGTGAAGAAGTATCCTTTGTTTTATTTATTTATTTAGGTACCGGGAATCAAACTCAAGGCCTCCAGCTTGGCCCAAGTCTCCTCTGTTTTAAATCTAAAAAGTAACTTTGAAACAACCAATTTGCTGTTCATTCTGTTTCTGCCTTCCTTAGTCTTTTTCTGTTTATAAAACCAACCTCCTTTGCTCAGCTCATTAGAATACTCAGTATATCTAACAGAATTATGTGTTGCCTGATTCTAGAACCACAAATAAAGCTTTTTGAACGTAATTGCTATTTTAACTTTTGACAAGAATTAGTGGTGCTGGGCCAGGGATTTAGCTCAGTGGTTCCCCCACCTGCCTCACCAGCGCAAGGACCCAAGTTTGATCCCTGGTACCAAAAGAAAAAAAAAAAGAATTAGTGGTGCAAATCTCCAAAGATGCAGCTATAAGTTTCTGCCTAACTTTTCATTAGCTTTAAAATTAGATCTGAAAGCCTCCCTCTTTATCAGGAACATCCAGGAGAGGTCATCTGGAGACAAGAAGGCCATCTCTTTCAATCTGCAGGTGGCATGTGTGTGTGTGTGTGTGTGTGTGTGTGTGTGTGTGTGTGTGTGTGTGTGTGTTGCTCCACCCTTCCTGGGAGTCTGGGACCTGGTTCTCTCCCAAACAAACATCTAAGCAGGAGGGACTCCCTCTCCGAGAGCTTTACTCCCAGGGGTGTGATCTGGCCCCAAACCAGGCTTTGGATCACCATTCAGGTAGTAGAAGTAGAGTCAGAAGAAGTCCCTTACTTCTACTTTCTAGTAAAAGGCGAAAGATTTATACGATCTGAAGAGAAACCAGAGTATGACTCCTCCTTTCTAAAGGATGACGGCTTTGAGTGGCCTGGGGGTTTAGGTTTCAGGCTTTTTCCGTTGTTTTCACCCGGCCTGGCCCTTCAAGGTTATGCAACGTCCCTCCATATTCTTTTCATGCCCGGCTCCCTCTCCCCCTACTATGGCCCGGACCAAGGTCAATTGTTGTCCTCTCCCATCTGACATGACTATCTTCCCGGACCAGCACAAGCCTGACATGGTGGCTGCTCAAGAAATGAGGAAACCGGGGGCTGTAGGCCATATTCAGGTCCTGGGGTTAGTAGCTGGGCGGGGAACAGGGCGCTCTGGAGACCACAACCTCTGGATTGTGTCTGCACAGGGGTGGGCCAAGGGTGGGACAGAGAAGGCGAGTGGACTCACCTACCACGCCTGCAAAGGCTCCGGGCTCCGCGAGGCCTAGTACTGTAGGGCGGCGCGGGATCACCACGGCAACGCGGGCCACGCGGGATCCGCGGGCGTTCGACGAATCCTGGACGCTGGGGGTGGGATGTGGGCGGGACTGACTTTGGAAAGAGATCGGCACAGACGATCACCATAGCAACGAGAGCGTCCCAGGGGTCTGGGCCAGGTCGCGGGAGGAGAGACTTCCGGACGCCGCTGGAGCTCCGGATATCACCATGGCAACAAAGTGTGTTGCTGGCTAGGCGGACAGTGGACGGGACCACTGATCCCAGTGGGTGGAGTTGTGCTCTGGAGCTGGTCTGGATGGGGCTGACCACGGAGTGGTTCGCCAGAGCTGTTCACTCTGGAGATCACCTCGGACTGGAGGAGTGGTGGCAATCATGGGATAAGAACCGTTGCTGTGCTGCAATAAAGCAATACTGTACTGGTATTTGATCAGAGTCAAGCACCCTGCCTTGGCAAGGGATGGACATGCATTGTGTCCACCATTTCCTGACCTCACAGCGTAATTCTAAATCCAATGCTCTCTGAAAACCGTATGCCTGGCTTCTAGAGCTCATGCTGCAGAATTAATTTCCTTGATGAACGGGTGTTAAAATTCGTGCTGACTCTAGTCACAGAACTCCTATTCGTTAGCTTCTTTTTGGAAAATGAGGTGTGTGGGTCTAGACGGTCTCCAAGCCCCTTATTTTCATAACCAGGTTCAGAGAAGTCCAGGGTTCCCAGTTTTGAGAACCAACTTGATTCAGCCCCCCCTTTAAACAAAAACTATGACTCACAATCAAAGGGATTTTCCTAGTGAGTTAGAACTACAATTGAAACTCATATTTCTTGACTCCCAGTTCATTGCTCTTCACAGCAACTTCCTTAAAAAATTAGGATGCTCTGGGTTGGAGAGACTCTTTAGAACTTGATCCTTTGAAGGACAGCAAGAGGGGATTGGATTCTGTACACAGATCTAAGTGTTCTTCAGTTTAAAGCTAAATGTGTTAGAGGTTAATGTTTGATGCCTTTATTAATAAGTTTATTGCTAAGGTCTCAGGCTTAGAGGGTGCTCTAGTGTCTGCATCTCAGTCTACTGACTAGCTATAAAATGACCTATCTACTTCAAGGATTTCTTGTGAGGATCACTTGAGATGGTAAAAGTGCTTTTAGATTGTAAAGTTCTATTCAATTCTATTAACTATTCATTTGTTTTCCACTTACCAAAAGCCTCCTGGTATATACCTGGCGCTGAGAAGGCAAGGAGACAGAATTTACATAGTCTCTACCTTCAGAGAAGTTAGACTCTGCTGGGCTATCAAAAGTAAACAGAGGGCTGAGGTTACGGCTCAGTGGTAGAGTGGTTGGCTAGCATACTCCAGGCCCTGGCTTCAGTACCCAGTACCCAGGGGTAAAAAGTAATTAGAGAGTTGAGGGAAGGATGTGTGCCAATGGGATAATTAAGCTATGAGATCCCTTATTAACTTGGATTTGAGAAGGATGGCTTACAGATAAAGTGTCCACCAAGTTGCTTCCTGGAGAACAAACAGGTCATTAGAGTTACAGACAGCTCTGGCTGCAGGAGAGAGGTGGCCATTTCAGGGATTGAGAGCAAGTCCAGCGTGGCTGGAAGAAGCCATCCCTTACGGACTTGTGTGTAAGCTAGGAGTGTGTGTGTGTGTGTGTGTGTGTGTGTGTGTGTGTGTGTTAGGCAAGGTCTCACCACGGTGCCCAGACAGGGCTGAAGTGACTCTCCTGCTTCAGCCTCCCAAGTAGCTGGGACCACACCAGGCTCCACACCATCCCCACACTCATCCTCAGGGTAGCAGGAGGGACTCAGGCCTGAATCCAGTGGGGAGCCATGGGAATGTTTTAAGCAGGTGCTGGCTGGGTCTGTCTTACTTTTGAGAACAATTACTAACCAAGAGTGTATTGGGTCCACTGCAGGACCTGACTTCTGTCATTACTAGGTGGTCAACTTGAAGAGCAAGAAGCGTGGGCCATTGCTAGGCAGTTCTAGATCAGGTATGTGTGATTTACAGGAAGCGACTGAACCTCTTGAGATTCTTACCCTAAACCACATATGGCTTTACTCTCATGATCAAAGGCATGCAAATGCCCAGTACAGAGAGAGGCGGAAACAAATCACTTCTCTTCTGTACCTTGAACAAAGCTAAGCAGCCTTTGTTCTTCCACAATAACTCTGTAAAATATTATTGTCCCCACTTTGCAACCGGCCTCAGCCCCCCGCTGTTCGCGCCTGCGCGGTGGTTCCCGCGTGTGCAGAGCAGGACGCAGACACTGGGGAGTTGCCTGGCAACCAGGTTGCCAGGAACCACTATCACGCTCTACCAGCTGGCTGGCTCCTGGCTTGGGAGGCAACGGCGTTGAGGCAGGTGAGGTGAAGGCCGCGGGTGAGGGGCTTGGGGACAGTGGTGCTCCCTGACCTATACGGTCTCACAGGGGCCCACGTCCTCATACCCCAAGTCACACATTTTCTTCTGTGGCTGTACTCCCTCCTCACGTGCCTTTCAGAGGACAGAGGGACCCTGTCACTGTGCCTACGGTTCTCTGTGAGGGAAGGCTAGATTAGGAATGGCGGTGTCCTTCCCAGCCCAGCCTTCCTCCTCTCCTTGTTGTCTGGTGGCCCGTTTCAGAATCTGGCTCACTTTTATTGGGGAGATTTCTGCAGGACGGTGTCCTGTTATAAATGCAATAACAATCATCATAATAACCACACCCAATCAATCTATCTGGGGCTCTGGTGAGCCAGGCTCCTGGGTATCAGTTAATATCACTAGACTGGAAGGGTAGGAAGGTGTATTATTATTACCTCCTTTTGCAGCTGCAAAAAGACACAGATGTAGGAAGTAACTTGTTAAGGGCTACCCATGTCCTGGGTCTGCAGCCAGTTCTTAACCTGCCTATAGTTGCTTAACATGTGAATGTGGAATAAAAACAGATCATCCTTTAACCTTAATTCCTTTTTGATGATGTGACCTAAGCATCTGAATATGGGTCCTTAACAGGTGAATGAGCTAGACCTGGATTTGAACAATGACTTCTAGTCTTACCAGTTTGGTGACCTCTAGCAAGCTCCTTGGTCCTAATCTCAGCTTCTTTCCTTGTAAATTATGGATAATACAAGTCCTCTCCTTATAGTGTAGGTGTTTAGTTTAGTTTAGTTTAGTTGGTTCCTAGGATTAAACTCAGGGCCTTCACACTGAGCTATATCCTTAGCTCTTTTTATTTTATTTTTAAATTTTGAGACAGGATATCACTAAGTCACTAAATTGCTCAGGCTGTGCTCAAACTTGCAATCATCCTGCCTTAGCTTCCTAAAGTGTTGAGATTACAGACATGTGCCACCAGGTCTGGCTTGTGGTAGATGAGTTAGGTACTAGCTGTTGCTGGCACGAGATGACCACCAAGTGGAGAGACATTTTGGTGTTTGTTTGTTTGATCTCTTTTGTCTTTTTGGTGCTAGTGACTGAGGCCCACGACTATTCAGTACTAAAGTGGTTTCTTCTGTTATTAAGAACTGTTGCATGGGAGAACTCTGAGGTTTGGAATTTAGGCTGTTACTTAACTTTTGTTGTGACCTTAAACAAATATCTTCATTGTTCTCAGCCTCTGTTCATCTGTAAGATGGGCATAAAAATGCCTGTCCACCTGTTCTCACACTTTTGAGATTCAGATAAAAAGTATCTTATAATAACAACAGCTTTTTGGATTCTTTTAATCAGTGGTCTCTGCAGAACTTCATTTTGAAAGCCCTTTGTAGACGTGGAAAGATGGCTCATGCTCGTATCTCCATGCACCTGCCTCCAAACATCAATCCCACCCAGGCTGACATTGCCTATGGCTGTTGGGCCCTGCCCAATCTGAACAAGGAGCTACAGTCGGAGGACCTGCAGACAAGGCAGAAAGCCCTCATGGCCCTGTGTGACCTCATGCACGACCCTGAGTATGTCTACGAGGCTATCAACATAGGTGAGAGTATCATGGCCCAGGTGACCAGGACTGAGGTCCTGGCATTGATTAGACACTGGGTGGAGTTTCAATAATAAGTGTTGCTATTTATTTGAACCTGACTTTGGGCCAGCAGTACCCTAAATTCAGTGTCTGCCTCATCTTAGTCCTCACAGTGGCCAACTGCAAGGGAGGGAAAATTCACAACCTGCAGATGAGAAAACCAATGTGCACCATGGTGGTACACACTTGTTATCCCACTTACTTGGGAGGCTGAGGGAGGAGGATTGCAAGTTTGAGGCCATCCTGAGCAACTTAGTGAGACCCTGCCTCAAAATAAAAAATATAAAGGGCTGGGGTTATAGCTCAATGATAGATCACCCCTGGGTTCAATCTCCAGTACGGGGGACCTTAAGAGAAGGGATGTGAGCGTAAGGTTGCCTAACTAATAAATCAAACAGGAGTTTTACTTGCTAAATCTGGCATCCCTAGGTGTAGCCCATTCAAGGTCATGTGACTAGAGTAGGACAGGGTTATAATTTGACCACATGTCTCTCTTGGGATCAAAGAAATGTCAAAGAATATTGTCTTATTCCTGTAGCAGACTTCAAGAGAAAGAACTAGTAGAAAGCATTCAAGGTGTATAGTGAGGAGGATTAGATGAGATGATCCTAGGGTGTGAGTCCCTTCAGTACCTCTCAAATGCTGTGTAACTGACATGATTCTCCGACATTCCAAAGCAAGAGAACCCATGGTACTTTCTTGTTGCCCAAAATTGACTCACATATTGACTTCTAGGTTAGTTGATTTCTGGGACTGGCAAATATTCAAAGGTTTTTCTGCCTTGTAGGCTGCCTGGAGAGTCTGACAGCTTTGCTGAAGGATAGTGACAGCCTGGTTCGGATAAAGACCACCGAGGTGCTCCACATCATGGCGACCCATAACGTGGGCAGGTGGGCAGCTGTCTCTGGAAGCCAGTGTCACACTTGGAAGCTATACTCCTTTCCTGCGTGGATGTCCTTAAATGACCTTGAATGCTCTTAAATCTTGTCTGTAGTACTGGTCTTCAGTGGGACTTCTATTTGGTCAGAGCAAGGCTCTCTGCAGGGTGGTTTTGATCGTCTCTGTGGGGGCCTCATAGAACTCTCTGTTGCAGACTAATTTTTATGTAAGCTTCTAGCTCTGGGCTTCCCAGTTTGAAGGTGGAAAAAAGTTCAGATCCTACATCTGCAACAATTTTGCCTTGTCTTAGCCTTTTAAGGGGAGCCAAGTTCCCTGTCTCAGATGCCCACAGGGCCTGTGGCTTTGGCTCCTGTCTCCGTGAAGGTGTTAAAACACCAGCCTCAAAGTACACATCTGGTCTGGTAGCCTCACCTTTTGCTCAGAATGCTGAAGTTCTTTTGCTTTCCTATTAAATATCCCTTTCCTGTGTAAAGCTTTGCATTTTGCCCTTACACTATATTTCACCTAGCATTTTGGTTAGGGGATAGGGATCGGAAGTGCTTTCCCAAACTAGCTGAATGCACTCTTTTGATCTGGGATCACTCATTTCACTTTGTATTAAAAGCAGGACCCCAAATCACACCCTGCAAGCTCTTCCCCCATCTTCTGTATAACAGAGACCCCTTCTGAGTATGCAAGGACAACTTGAAGGGTAAGGTGCCGACTGCCTTCAGGCTCTTTGGGTGTAAACAATAAGCACCCGTTCAGAGAAGCTTCAAATCAAGTCACAGACCCCTGATGCTCCCCAGGCTCTCAGACCCTTGCTATCCTCCTTGGTACCTTATGCAGTCCTGGTCTAATCAGGTGTTATGAATGGGAGTGTGTGAGGGAGTGGACAAGTGGTGGTTGGGAGGCAGGGCCACAGTTGGCACTCTAATTCACAGCCTTTGTATCACGTAGAATGGATCCAAGCTGTGTACAGAGGCATGGAGAGGGCTGTCCTGTTAAGGTTGGGGGGGGTACCCTTTCCTGTTCTTTGACCTGGATGATCCTTTCTCAGTATTGGGGATTGATACAAGGATTGCTCTACCGCTGAGCTATATCCCAGTCCTTTTTATTTTTGTTATTATTATTATTTTTTTTAAGTTTGAGAAAAGATCTCAGAAAAGTATCTAGGCGGGACCCCAACTTGCAGTCCTCCTGCCTCAGCCTCCCTAAGTCCTGAGATTATAGGTGTGTGCCACATTGCCTAGCTTCCTGGCTGAGTCAAGTCTTGGTCCAAGTCTCTCTTTGCCTATCTGAAATGACCTCACAAAGGTGCTTTAAAACCTTGGGGATAGGGGAGCTGAGGCAAGAGGATCATAAGTTTGAACCCAGCCTGGGTGACTTAATGAGATCCCATCTCAAAATAAATCACAAAAAGGACTGAGGATATAGTTTAGTGCCAAGGCCTTGGATTCAAAGCCCCAGTAGTGAAAACAAAACCTTGGGCCAGGGATTTAGCTCAGTGGTGCCACTGCCTGCCTCTCAAGTACAAGGTCCTGAATTTGATCCTAGGTACCAGAAAAAAAAAAAAACCTCAAGGGGGCCAGGTGTGGTGGTACACTCCCGTAGTCCCAGCTACTCAGGAGGCAGAGACAGAAGGTCATTTAGACCCAGAAGTTCAAGACCAGCCTGGGCAACATAACAACATCCTATTTCTTTCTTTCTTTTTTTTCTTAAATTCTTTTATTGGTACATTTTAGGTATACAACACAATTACATTTCTCATTGGGAACTGTACCTTTACATGATGCATCTTGGTTCTTATTTTTTCCCCATTCCTTGCCCTCCCTTCACCCTCTCCACCCTTCCCTATTTACAAAGACTTTATTTCCATTTTTTCCATTTCTCAGCATTTTTCCTTTCCCTTCTTTCCTTTCCCTTGCCCCTCCCACTACCCCTACCCCTTTGGACCTTTTCTTCCTATTTTGCATTATCAATTATTCATTCTAATCATTGGTACATTTTAGGTATACAATATAATGACATTCATCATTGGAAATTTGCACCTTTACATAATCTCTTTTGGTTCTTATTTTTCACTCTTGCCCAGCCCTCCCTTCAACCCCTCCATTCCTCCCTATTTACAAAGATTTTGTTCCTATTTTTCCATTTTCTCATATTAATTCCATTCCCTTCTTTCCTTTCCCCATCCCTCCAACTTCCTTCCCCTTTGCCCCTTTTCTTCCTATTTCACAGTACCTATTATACATATAGTCCTTATTTACACTTTCAGTTTCTCACACCAGAGAAACTATTCGGTATTTACACATGTGTGTCCTATTTATTTCACTTAAGAGTATTGCCTCAATGTGCATCCATTTAGCTATAAATGTCTCTAATTTCTCATTTTGTATGGCTGAGTAGTACTCCATTTTATAAAAAAACCACATTTTCTTTATCCAGTCTCCAGTTGATGGGCATTTGGGCTGTTTCCAAGTTTTAGCTATCACAAACTGTGCTGCTATGAACATGGGTGCACATATATCACTGTGGTATGATTCTTTTAATTCTTTGGGGAAGATCCCCAGCAGTGGAATAGCAGGGTCAAATGGGACTTCCAGTCCTAGTTCTTTGAGGTATCTCCATACTGATTTTCACAGTGGTTGCACCAGTCTACACTCCCTCCAGCAGTGGAGCAGGGTTCCTCTTTCCCCACAGCCCCGCCAGCATTTGTTATTGGTTGATTTCATGATAGCAGCCATTCTTTCTGGTGTGAGGTGGAATCTCAGCATTGTTTTCATTTGCATCTCTAGCATGACCAGTGATGTTGAACATTTTTTCATGTATTTATTTGCTATTTCTACTTCCTTGTCTGAGAAATGTCTGTTCATTTCAGATGCCCATTTTCGGATTAGGTCTTTAAATTTGGGAGATCTGATCTTTTTAAGTTCTTTATAGATTTAAGATAGTAGACCTTTGTCTGAGGAAAAGCAGGTGAAGATTTTTTCCCACATTGTGGGTTGTCTCTTCACACTGCTGGTGGTTTCTCTTGCTGTGCAGAAGCTTTTTAATAAGAAGAGATCCTACTTGTTGATTGTTTGTGCTAGTTCACGGGCAACTGAGGTTTTTGTTCATAAAATCTTTTCCTATACCAATGTCTTCAAGAGTTCTACCTAACTTCTGTTCCAACTGGTTCAGAGTTTCTATTTTAATATTTAGATCTTTAATCCATTTTGATTTTAGTTTAGTGCATGGTGAGAAATACAGGTCTAGTTTTAATCTTTGGCAAGTTGAAACCCAATTTTTCCAGCATCATTTATTAAAGAGGCTATCTTTCCTCCAGTGAGGGTGTTTGGCTCCTTTATCGAAGATGAGATGGCTGAATGTGTCTGGCATTGTTTCTCCATCTTCTAATCTGTTCCACTGGTCCTCAGGTCTGTTTCTTTGCCAGTATCATGCTGTTTTTATCACAGTAGCTTTGTAGTATAGTTGCAGGTTGGGGATTGTGATACCCCCTGCCATGTCTCTGTTACCTAGAATTGTTTTCGCTATTCTGGGTCTCTTCTTATTCCAAATGAATTTTTGGATTGTTTTCTCAAGGTCCATGAAGTATGCTGCTGGGATCTCAATTGGAATTGCATTGAATCTGTATAGCAGTTTTGGAAGTATGGCCATTTTCACTGTATTAATCCTTCCTACCCAAGAGCAGGGGATGTCTATCCATTTTCTGATATCATCTTCAATCTCTCTTTTCAGAGTGCTATAGTTTTCAGAGAAGAGGTCTTTGATTTCTTTTGTTAGGTTGATTCCTAGGTATTTCAGTTTTTTGGATGCTATTGTGAAAGGAATTATTTGCCCTATTTCTCAGTGAGTCTGTCATTCGTGTAGAGGAAAGCTATTGATTTTTGTGTGTTGACCTTGTAACCAGCTACTTGACTGAATTTGGTTATTAAGTGTAGAAGACTTTTGGTGGAGTTCTTGGGGTCTTCTATGTAGAGTATCATGTCATCTGCAAATAATGACAATTTGACTTCTTCATTTCCTATCTTTATTCCTTTTATTTCTTTCTCTTGTCTGATTGCCGTGGCTAATGTTTCCAAAACTATATTGAACAAGCATGGTGATAGTGGGCATCCTTGTCTTGTTCCTGATTTTAGTGTGAAGGATTTCAGTTTTTGACCATTTAGTACGATGTTGGCTGTTGGTTTTTCATAGATGGCTTTTATCAGTTTGAGGTAGAGACCATCTATTCCAATTTTTTGTAGGGTTTTTATCATAAATGCATGTTGGATTTTGTCAAATGCTTTTTCTGTGTCTATGGAGATAATCATATGGTTTTTGTCCTTGGCTCTATTGATATAGTGTATTACATTGACTGATTTGTGTATGTTGAACCATCCCTGCATCCCTGGGATGAATCCCACTTGATCAGGATGTATGATCTTCTTGATGATCTTCTGCATTCTATTTGCCAGTATCTTATTAAGGATTTTTGCATCTATGTTCTTTAGTGGGATTGGCCTATAGTTCTCCTTTTTGGTTGGGTCTTTCTCTGCTTTGGGGATCAAGGTGATGCTTGCTTCCAGGAATGAATTTGGGAGTATTGCTTCCCTTTCAATTTCACTGAAGAGTTTAAATAGTAGTGGCAGTAGTTCCTCTCTAAATGTCTTGTAGAATTCAGCAGTGAAGCCATCAGGGCCTGGGCTTTTCTTAGTTGTTAAGTTTTTAATTACCTTTTCAATTTCATTGGTTGATATTGGGTTGTTTAGAATTTTTAGGTCTTCTTCATTCAACTTTGGTAATTCATATGTATCTAGGAATCTGTCCATTTCTTCTGTGTTGTCCATCTTATTGGCGTATAGGTTCTGGAAGTAGGTATTGATGATCCTCTGGATTTCTGCTGGGTCTGTTGTAATTTCACCCTTTTCATTCCTAATTGCATGGATTTGGGCCTTTTCTTTCCTTTTTCTGATAAGGTTGGCTAAGGGTTTGTCAATTTTGTTGATTCTTTCAAAGAACCAACTCTTGGCTTCATTGATTTTTTTGCATTGTTCTCTTAGTCTCCATTGCATTGATTTCTGCCCTGATCTTTATAATTTCCTCCCTTGTATGAGCTTTGGGTTTGTCCTGCTCTTCTTTTTCTAGAAACTTGAGGTTGAGCATCAGAACAACATCCTATTTCAAGCAAAACAAAACATTTAAAAACAACCAAAAAAACCCAACCTTAGGGCCAGATATGGAGGCAAATAACTATAATCCCAGCGCTGTGAGAGGCTGAGGCAGGACAATTGGAAGTTGGAGCCCAATCTGGGCAACTTAGTGAGACCCTGTCTCAAAATAAAAAATAAAAAGGGGTTGAGGATCTAGCTCAGTGCCAAAGCCCTGAGTTCAATCTCCAATACTGAAAAACAAAAAGCAAAAACAAAAAATTGACACAGGTGTCAATTATCCCTCATTCTTCCTGTTGTTTTTCCCTCTCTCTTCTGGACCTGTTATGGACAGTTAGGTAGGAGACAGGATCGAAGCCCAGGCAATTATAAAGAAGCAAAATGCCTAAGTGGGGGTGACTGTAGATTTGTTCAGCAGCATGAGGAGAGTCTGGGTGGGGGAGTCTTGGCTGTGCCCACATTAGCAAGGCAGGAAGGCAAGATAAAGAATCTGTCCTTGGGCCTGGGGCTTGTTAGAGCCTGGCCCACATGCTTGTTCAGCATTCTTACCCATTCCTCATACCACGGCTGTGAGGCAAGGAGAAGAGGCCAAGAGAGGCACTGCTGTGTGCCCAGGGTCTAGGATTCCACAAGCCAAAATACCAACATGGCCCATTTCTAAACTTCCCCAGAATTAGCAGCAATCTTATAACCAAAGTCAATGGCTTTCAGAGCCTATTGAGCCCTAAGTAACTGCCCTGAACACCTGTGTTGAAACCCTTCTGCCTTCTTCTCACTGCCACACAAACAAAGACTGGCAGGGAGAATGAGGATGGCAGCCCAGGCTTGGCACCTTGGGACCTTGAGGAGTTAGTTAATTCACAAGACATTCGCATGAGAGCGGGAGAGCTTCCTGGGTAGCTGGACCCTCCCATCTGGCTTGTTTTTGGTGAGGTGGCACACTACTCCACAGGCAAACACAATTAGTGCTTTTTATTTCTTTCTTTTTTAAAGCAAAACATTTATTGGTACATTTTAGATATACATAACAATAACATTCATCATGGAGAATTTGTATCTTTACATGAGATATCTTGCTTCTTCTTTTTTCCTATCCCCCCTCCAACCCTTCTTCCCCTCCTTACTTAAAAAAGCTTTGTTTCCATTTTTCCTTCTATTCTCTTTTTTTCTTGTTCCTTCTTTTCTTTCCCCCTCCCCGTCCCTGTTCTCTTTCTCATTCGAACATTTCTTGTTTTCCAATATCTATTATGCATTTTAGTCCTTATTTCCACTCTTGGTTTCTGACAAAGAAACCAAGTGGTATTTAAACATGTGTGTCCGGTTTATTTCACTTAAGTGTATGACTCAAGGTGCATCCACTTAGCTAGAAATGTCTCCAGTGTATCCTTCTTTACGGCAGGGTAGTACTCCATTGTATTAAACAAATCTTTATCCATTTGTTAGTTGATGAGGATTTGGGTTGTTTCCAGGATTTAGCTATTACAAACTGTGTTGCTATAAACATGGGTGTGGTTATATAGCTGTGGTTCGATGCTTTTAATTCTTTTGGGAAAATATCAACAGGGGAATAGCTAGGTCAAATAGAATCTCTAGTTTTAGTTTTTTAAGGAATTTCCACACTGATTTCCACAGTGGTTGCACCAGTCTACACTCCCACCAGCAGTGCAGAAGGGTGAGTCAAGGTCTTGCTCTGGAGTCCAGGTTGGCCTTGAACTCACAGCCATTCTCCTGCCTCAGCCTCCTGAGTAGCTGTGATTATAGGTACACCTCACTACACATACCCCCCTTCCTTTCCTCCCTCTCTCCATCCTTCCCTTACTCCCTCCTGGTACTGGGGATTGAACCCAGGGATTTTGCATTCAGCCGTATTCGTAAGGCATTTTTCAAATTTTTGAGACAGGGTCTTATTAAATCACTAATTTGTCCAGGCTGGGGTCAAACTTATGATCCTTCTGTCTTACCCTCCCAGACTCCCAGAGTGCTGGGACTACAGGTGTGTGCCACCATGCTCAGGTTTTTTTGTTCTTGTTTGTGTTTTTTTATGCTGGGGATTGAACCCAGGGCCTCATGCATGTTAAGCACATGTTTCACTATTGCATTACACAGCACCCCTCCACCTTTTTTTTTTTTTGTTCCAAGAGACAGGGTCTTGCTATGTTGTTCTGGTTGGCCCTAAACTCCTGAGCTCAAGTGATTCTCCAGCCTCAACCTCTTGAGTAACTGGAACTACAGGTGAGCACCAACCATCTTTTAAAGCTTGAGGGACATAGAGTGGGTCACGGGCAGTGACTGAGGAAAACCCAGTGATCAAAGAAGGTCCCTGCAACTTGTGTGTCCCACTGTGATTTTCTCCTTCCAAAACAATTCAAAACATACCATAAAGTTACATCCCAACCAGTGCCACAGTAGCATGATTGGTTGGGCATGTCCTGTGTGCTGGTCACTTACTGGAGGGCTTCACACATGACTTCTCCTTTGTTCCTGACCCCGACCCTAACAGGTATGACCTCCTAATTCCTTTTTCCAGATGCAGTTGGGCCCAGAATTCAGTTGGTTACTTAAAAGAAATGGTTGAAAATCTGAGAATCAAGTAAATTGTATATTTCTTTTAAATAGTTTATTTTAAACCCCAAACACAAATAATAAAGTGTATGCCAATCCCAGCGTGGGAACCAGCCCTTGTCTTGGCTGTGGGTCCACTGGATGGCATATCCTGCCTACTTTTTCTTTTTTAAAGTAAATTACATATCTGTTTTGCAGCTTTGGTTTCTTGAAAGCAGAGCAAGAGCTGAAAGACATTGATGAAGTAATCTGTATGCAAAAAATCTAGAAGCGTTTACAATCATCTTACTTTTTTTTAAGAGACTCACTTTTGAGTCTTTGAAAAGCATCCTTTCTTTTTTATAAGGAAATTAAAAAACTTTTCTCATCTAATTGACTTACCTAATATTTAATTAACTTTTATGTAATTATAACAGCAAGCATAACAGGCACCCATAGGTCTGGAGGCACCAGCTGGCTGCTGGCAAGCTCACAACTCAGCTGGGAGAAGACAGGAGAAACAGGGGCCGGAGGGGCTGGTCTTGCTGGGCTTGTTCCCCTGGAGCCACAGAGAGAGATGGGGAGCTCAGTCCCACAGGTTGGGCAGGGTAGATTATAGGCTTCCACTGCTTTATCCATTCTCATTTTACTGATGGTGGGACTATGGCTCAGGAGAGTGAAAATAAGAATCCGAGGGCATGAATGAATAGCCTGGGTCTGAGTCATGGTTACCAAAGGGCAGAGCTGTGTGATTCTTGTTACCACATAATCCACACTGCTCTGTCCTCATGGCCTACGGGGATCCTGGAACGTGGTGTCTATCTCTAACCCAGGTAGCACAGATTCAGAGACCAGGAGGGGCTGCCAACATACTCCCCCCGCCACCCCGCCCAGTACTGAGGATTGAACCCAGGCCTCATGCATACTAGCAATTGCACAGCTAATGAGTTACATCCTCAGTCCTTTTTATTTTTTATTTTAAATTTTTTTTTCTGGTACCCAAGTTCGAACTTAAAACCTTGCACTTGCAAGTAATCACTGAGCTAAATCCCCAGCCCTCTTATTTTTTATTTTGAGGTTGGGTCTTGCTCAATTGCCCAGGCTCGCTTTGAGTCTGTGATCCTCCTGCTTTAACCCTCCAGGTTGCTGGGAGTAGAGGCAGGTACCACCACACCCAGCTGCTGACCTGCTCTTACTTGATCCTTTCCAGGCATGGTTTTAGTTATGTTTAAATACACCTTCCCTTCCCTAGAACCAGCTTTTTAGAGCACGACATCATCCTTGCCCTGTCCTTTCTGCTGAATGATCCCCACTCAGCCTGCCGGGAGAACCTGCACCGGGTATACAAGCAACTGGCCCAGCTGCCTTCAGGTAGGCTCACATCTCTCCCACGGATCCTGTGGGCCTTCAGGTTGCCCCTGGGCCTCTCCTTCAGGTCATGTACATGCCAGGTTGTAGATCACAGTCCATTGCACAATTTAAAAAAGTTACCTTTTAGTGGGTCATGGTGGTGCACCCCTGTAGTCCTAGCTATGTGGGAGGATGAGGCAGGAAAGTCATTTGAGCCCAGGAATTTGAGACCCACCTGGGCAACATAAGAGATCGTCTCAGCAACAACAGCAGCAATAACTACAAAAGTTACCTTTTTATTAAATTATGCATATTTTAAAAAACATATACAGGGACTGGGAGTGTAGCTGAGTGGTAGAGTATATGCTTAGCATGCACAAGGCCCTGGGTTTATCTCCAGTACCCATCCCCTCACTAAAAAAATCCCCACAAATAAATGACCATTTGATTAAATTGTTCTAAGTGAGCATTCCAGGTAACAACCATGGAGGTCAAGAAATACCCTATTACCAGGACTGGACACTCCCCCCAGGCCTCATATGGAGGTACTACTCCTCACCCTGAGGGAAACTGTACCTTCAATTTGTAAGGCTAGAGCTTAGTTCATGCCTTGTTTTCCTTTTTGAGGTGCTGAGGATGGAACCCAGGACTTCACATATGCTAATCATGCACTCTCCTACTGAGCTATACCCAAGGGCACTTTATATCTTTTAAAACTGTACAGAAATGGAAACGTGTAATCGGTTATATTTTGCTTTTAGCTTCTGTCACTCAACATTTTGTTTCTGAGATTCATGTGTGTTGTGTATTACTGATTATTGCTTATTTGTGCTAGAATTTGGTATTCGCATTATGTGAGTACTGTATACTACAGTTTATCCACTCTGCTGCTGAGAGACATATGAATTGTTTTTTTTATAGCTACCAAGAACACAGCAGCTATAAAAGTAGTTATAAATATTTTTTGACGGACATGTGTACGTTTATTTTGGGGTATACCTAGAATAGAATGGCTGGAATAGTATAAGTTTGTGTTCGGCTTTATACAAGGTACTGCCAAATGATTTTCTAAAAGAGTTGCACCAAATTTCACTTCCAACAGCAGTATATGAGTGTTACAGGTGCTCCACATCCTCACCAAATTTCATCTTTTCTGACCTTTTATTTTAGCTATATCGGTGGGTGTGTAGCGGTACCTCATTTTGTTTCTAATTTGTATTTTCCTGGCGATCAAAAGGGAGGCCCTTTATTGTTTTATATTTTTGAGGTGAGGTCTTGCTATGTTGTCAAGGCTGGCCCAAACTCCTGGGCTCAACTAATCCTGCTGCAGGCTCCTGAGTAACTCGTCCAGCTGGTGAGGCCCTTTAAATGCTCTCTTTTGTGTAGTGCCATGGCAGTTTTTTAAGGAATTAAGAAGGCCTGCCCCAAAGGCCATGCTGCATACATTTTCACTGAAGGCCACCCCACCCTTGACCTGTGGTCCCCTTCAGCTGAAAGCTCCTGCTAATTAAATAGGGAGTCTAAAGTAACAGCTACCTGCCAGCCACAGCTGGAGGGTTGACACTTGTGTCAGGGTGACATCCAACTGGTTGCAGGGCTGCAATGAACATTTTTAAATAAGGTACTCATTTCAAGAGATGGGATAGGCCTCGAAGCAGTACCTTAGGTAAAGATAGACCAATAGGTGTTGTAGCCCTGGGGTCAGATGAACCTGTGTTTCCTCTCCCCTTTCCCTTCTCCTTGTTCCTTGGGTGCCCTGAACAGATTATTTTATGCCTAAAGTGAGGACAAAGTGAAGATGAAGGGAGAAGAGGCTGGCTAAGCATATACAGTAGCTCAGCACCCTGCATGAATGAATAAGTATAAACATTCAAGGGCAGCTGTGAGCACTCCCTGAGTTAAGGCTCAGAGAGAAGTAACTGGGATCAGGCATGAAGAGGCAAGTCCAACAGACCAGATCTCAGGAAGGCCTAGCAGTGCCACCTGGCCCTTGAGGTACATCTTCCTCCAGCTGGGCCCAGCTAGATGCTGAAGACCATGAAAGGCTGGAAAACAGAAGCCCCCAGTGATCTTTTTAAAAGGCTACTGTGTCTCTGGGCCTATCCCAGGCTACCAGATCAATCTCTAGGGGTGGGCAGCTGCACATGTATTTGTAGAGTGCAAGTTGGCCCCTTCCTCACATTGCCAGGAGTTGAGAGCCACTGGGGTATTGTCTGTCTCCATGGAGGCCTGGAACCAGGGCCAAATTAAATGAATGCCCTTTGTTTACCATGCAGGAACCCAAGGTATGAGCCAGGGTTTGGTTCTCTCCTTCTTGGGGTGGGAGCTTCCAGGGGACTTGCTGATCTCACTCAGGGCTTTCACAGTTACTGTGACCTATTAAAACATTCAGAGAAACATACAGATGATAATGACAAACATTAGTACCATCACCCAGCTTTGCACAATCATAACATTCTATTGTATTTCATATTTGCTTGAGAGTTTCGTTTAAAAACATCATAGATACAATCCAAGCATCTCTTCCTACCTAGCATCCTTTTCCTGACCTCCCTTGAGCCACCAATAATTTAGTGACTATATTCCCACTATATTCTGTGCAGTTTTCTGCCATTTGAAGGTGTCATAATGTGTTTCCATGTTGGTTGTTTCCGCTTCTGTGCTGCAGACAGAATGAGCAGGGAGCTTATTTGCTCAGGTGAATTCATCTAGGTCAGTGATGGCAAACCTTTTAGTGCTTTCAATAACAAACAGCAGCTGTGGCACATGTGCCATAGGTTTGCCACCACTGCTCTAGAGCATCAATGTCCAACCTTTTGGCTTGCCTGGGGTTCACTGAATGATGAGGAATTGCCTTGGGCTGCATATAAAACTATATGCAGTTAATGTATATAAGTAATAAAAGTTCCTTTATTATTTATATTTTAATTTTAATTATTTTATGAAATAACAAGCCCAAGTTTAATAATTAAATAGGAAAACTTACATGTCTGCTTAATAACAATAAATGCTTGTCTTCACAGGCACACACATGTGTACGTAGGTTGAAGTACTATTATTAGTAGTCACTGCATTTTACTCACCAAGTCGCACAACTGCATGTAACGATCGATATATGTGGGTTTTGACTATGTGTGGAGGGTATAGGAGGTGGATTAGCCCTATACTGCGGTTCTGTTGTTACTTAAGCAATCAATAAATTGCTCGACCACTGAGCAAATGGGTCATGAAAAATATCACTAAGAAATCACATAATAATGTTAAAAGTTGATGATCTTGTGTGGCTGGATTACTAAGTGACTGTCCAGTGCTGCATGCAACTCGTGGGCTGCCGATTGGACATGCCTGCTCTAGGGCCTCTACTGGGGAGGGTGACCACAGCCCTCAAAAAATACACTCTCACCTTCAGCTTTGCACGATTTTCAATTGCTTCCCAGCCATGCTCCTTTGGTGGGGAAGAGAGCCTGGGGCCTCAACCCTGCCTGCAAACCCAAGGCTATGCTGTGGCATTTCACTGTCATGTATCATTGCTGATCCCTGTGGCTTCTCCCTGTTTATTCGTTGATTCATTGGCCCCATGGTTTTTCACTTGAACAATATACAGTAGTCAGTTTTATCAATCTTTTCCTTTGTGTTTTTTCCCGTGTGTTTGTGTGTGTGTGTGTGCATGCGCTAAGAAAAATTTCTCCTGAGGTCTTGAAGATATTCTGCCATATTTTCTACTGAAGTGAAAGAGTTGATTTTTTTCACATTCAGCTTGTGAAGGTACCTCTAACGGAGTTTTGGTCCAACATTGCCTGGTTTCTGAAAGCTCTGTAGTGATCTGGGTTTTGGTTGACACCCTCCCCATCTCCCTGAGGATGCTTTTATAATCCACAAACACTGGGTACACCATGAGGAGTAGGGACACATGGTACTGACAACCCCAACCAGTGAAAGCCTCACTGCAGGGTTGGGTGCTGAGCCTGGGCCCTTCATCACGGAATTTGCTGGGTGCTATTCCTCATCCTGGGGAGGGATATACAGCAGTGGCTAGGGCTGGGGAGATGGCTGGACAAATGGAGGAAGATAAGGAGGCAGTGTGGTGGGTACCCTGGTCTATCCTGGGTGACTGAGTGCTGTGTCTTCTGGGTTGACCAGTGTGGCCATGCCCCAGTGTTGTGTTTTCTAGGCTTCTGCATGGGGGTCTGGGGAGGGATGGATAGGCTTCTATTTCAGTGGGTTTAGTCTTACCAGTGTGGGACCTCGGGCAGTAGTGTAGGCCTTGAGAGCCTGGATTTCACCACCTGTGTGGTTTAGGGGGGAGTCTGTACACAGGGCTTAGCCAGCTCTCAGCATACAGTGCTGGTCATTATTATGGGTTTCCTATTCTTGGCCACACTGGAAAGCCTTCTTAAAAAAATTAGTATGTTTATAATCCAAAAGAATGATGTTCATTTTGGGGATTTGGTACATGTATATAACATATCTTGATCATTTTGGATCCCTTTCCCCCTCCCTCTCCCACTTCTGCTGAAGCAGCCCTCCTTTTTTTGCTATTATGAATTGTGCTGCTGTAAACATTGGTATGTACGTGTCACTATAGTGTGATGTCTTAAGTTCTTTTTCTGTTTTTTAAATTAAGTTTATTGGCACAATTCAGATATATGTAATGATCACATTCATCATAGGGAATTTGTACCTGTATATGACATATCTGGATTCCTCTTTTGTCCCCCATTCTCCTCTCCAGCCTTCAACCCCTCATCCCCTCCTTATTTACAAAGCTTTGTTTCCATTTTATCCTTCTTTTCTCATTTTTTTCTTTTCCCTTCCTTTCTTTCCTCCTCCCTCACTAGTTCCCCTTTCCTTTTGAAGAGTTTCTTCCTATTTCACATTATCTATTATAGTTTGGTCTTTATAGTTTCAGTTTCTTACACCAGAGAGACAATATGATATTTCCACATGTGTGTGTGTCCAATTTATTTCACTTAAGAATATGGTCTCAAGAGGTGCATCCATTTACCTAGAAATGTCTTGTTTATCCTTCTTTGTGGCTGAGTAGTGCTCTATTGTATAAAAAACCCCACATGTTTTTTATTCATTCATCAGTTGATGGGCATTTGGATTGTTTCCAAGATTTATCTATTACAAACTGTGCTGCTATAAACATGGGTGTACAGGGGCCGGGGATTTAGCTCAGTGGTTCCGCCACCTGCTGCGCAAGCCAAGGACCTGAGGTCGTTCCCTGGTACCAAAAAAAAAAAAAAAGTTTTGGGCAAGGGATTTAGCTCAGCGTTTCCATCACCTGCCTCGCAAGTGCAAGGTCCTGAGTTTGATCCCCTGTGCCCCCGCCCCCCAAAAAGTTAAAAACATGGGTGTACATATATCGCTGTGGTATGAGTCTTTTAATTATTTTGGGAAGATACCCAGAAGGGGAATAGCTGGGTCAAATGGAACCTGTAATCCTAGTTTTTGAGGACTCTCCACAATGATTTCCACAGTGGTTGTACCAGTCTACAACTCCCATCAACAGTGGAGAAGGGTTTCTTTTTCCCACAGCCATGCCAGCATTTGTTGTTGGTTGATTTCTTTTCTTTTCTGTTTTTTTGGTACTGGGGATTGAACTCGGGATCTTGCATTTGCAAGGCAGGCAGTGGCACCACTGAGCTAAATCCCCGGTCCTGTTGTTGGTTAATTTCTTGATAAAAGCCATTCTTTCTGGAATGAAATCTTAGCATTATTTTAATTTGCATCTCTCAAAATGACCAGTGATGTGGAACATTTTTTCATATATTTATTTGCCATTTCTACTTCATCTGAGAAGTGTGTATTCATCTCAGATTCCCATTTTGGGATTGAATCTTTAAATTTGGGGGATCTGAATTTTTTCAGTTCTTTATATGTTCTAGGATATTAGTCCTAAATTTTTTCTCACTCTGTGGATTATCTTTTCACTCTGTTGGTGATTTCTTTTGCTGTGCAAAAGCTTTTTAATAAGGTGAAATCCCAGTTGTTGATTCTTTGTAGTATTTCCCATGTGATCAGGGTTTTGTTCATGAAGTCTTTGCCTACATATCTTCAAGAGTTCTATCTATTCTCTCTTCCAGCAGATTTAGTGTTTCTGTTTTAATATTTAGATCTTTGATCCATTTTGATTTTAGTTTAGTGCATGATGAGAGATGTTTTAGTCTTTGGCATATGGAAAGTCAGTTTTTCCAGCACTATTTATTAAAGAGGCTATCTTTCTTCCAGTGAATGTGTTTGGTTGGCCCCTTTTTCGCAGATAAGGTGGCTGAGCATGTTTGGAGTTGTTTCAACATCTTCTAATCTTTTCCATTGATCCTCAGGTCTGTTCTTTTGACAGTACCATGCTGTTTTTATTACGTAGCACTGTAGTATAATTTTCTAGTCAGGGCTTGTGATGCCATCTGCCTTGCCTTTGTTGCCCAGAATTTTTTTTGAACCAGGGATCGAACTCAGGACCTTGCACTTATGAGGCAGGCACAGTGCCACTGAGCTAAATCCCCAGCCTCTGGAATTGTTTTTGCTATTCTAGGTCTCTTCTGGTTCTAAATGAATTTTAAGAATGTTTTCTCTAGTTTTGTGTGGTATGCTAATGCTATTTTGATTGGGACTGCATTAAATCTGTCTAACAATTCTGGGAATATGGCTATTTTCGCTATGTTGGTTCTTCCTACCCAAGAGCAAGGGATATTGTTCCATTTTCTGATTTCTTCAATCTCCTCTTTCAGAGTACTGTAATATGCAATGTAAAGATCTTTTACTTTCTTTGTTAGATTGATTCCTTAAGTATTTCATTTTTTTGATGCTATTGTGAAAGGTGTTGTTTCCCTAATTTCTCTCTCAGTGAATTTGTTATTCGTGTACAGGAATGGTATTGATTTTTGAGCATTGAATATTACTGAATTTGGTTATTAAATCTAGAAGCCTTTTGGTGGAGTTTTTGAGCACCTACATTTTTAAACCATGGCATTCTTGGCATGCATGGCAGAACATCTGACACGTGACTAGGACACAACATACATTGTTTAGCAGATTTTATGTTATATTTTAAAGGATCATTTGTTGTTTTCTTGCTACAGTTCGCTTACCTGCTTGTTCCTTTACTCAACAAATATGTGTTGGGCCCTCGCTCTGTTCCAGTCGTTGTCCCTCGGTTTCCTCCCCTGTAACATGAGGTTTCTGTGGGAGGTTTCCAACGACTCTGAATCCTTGTGCCCTGTGAAGTCAGACTTGCTGTATGATTTTCCAGAGAAACCAGGAGGGGGCGCTCCAGGACTGAGGACTGTCCTGACAGAACCCTCATTCTTCCTAGGCCAGCTTCTTATGCCCAAGGTGGTGCTGGTAAGGAGAGGAGAAACTAGATAATAGACACAAATGCAATACAGAAGTTGTCAGTCCAGGCTCCTGGTCAACCAGGCCCTGAGTCACCAGCTGGGATTTCTCTTCTGCTTCCACCCACTGTTCTCTCATTCAACCTCTGTTTCTGCAAACCCCATGAAAAAATGGGTCTCATTTTGTGGCCAGGTGTTCTGAGTGAGAGAGCTATGAAGCTGAGATTGAGGATTCTTCTCTGAGCAGATTTTACAGTGCATCTTAACGGCCAGGTTCTCCTCGAAGTGTTTACTACCAGCCCTACAGGTGCTCACTGGGCACAGCTGTGAGTCTGGCCTGCCCTTCCTCCTGTCACAACCACCTAGTTTCAGGCTTTAAGATGCTGGCCCTGCTTTGGCACCAGCGTAGTGGGACCTGCTGTGTTCTGACCTTGTCGTGTATGCAGCTCTGGCTTAGATCAGGCTCTGGGTGTGGAAGTGAGCACCCCTCCTAACCCAGAGGAGAGCACCAGCTGGGGCGGGGGGAGGACTTTACCTGTGGAAACTGGGTCCCTGGCTCCAGTAGTGAGTAGGGCTGGTCTTAGGCGGAGCAGGGTGCAGCTGAGGGAAACATCTGACTGCAGCTCCCTGTTCCCCGTACTAAGGATTGAACTCACACTCTTGAACATACTAGGCAAATGATCCACCACTGAGCTACATCATGAGCCCTTTTTATTTTATTTTGGGACAGGACTGGCCTTGAACTTGTGATCCTCCTGCCTCCACCTCCTAAGTAGCTGGGGTTACAGGCATGTGCCACCACTCCAAGCTTAGATGCAGTTTTAATCTCAGTCATTTTGAGGTACAGGGGACATCCCTGGAATTATATGGTCTTAGCTAGAGACGGATCTAGAGGTGGCTGTGTTCAGAGGGAGCTCAAGCAAGGGAGGTGGGCTGCTCTCCCAGGCAGAGGGGCTGCTGGAGAAGCAAAACAGATTTACTACCCCACTAGCAGTGTGACTCAGCCCCAGGCAGGCAACCCCTGTCCTCCCTGGGTAGCTGTGCCTGATGCCCAGCTACCTGGGAGGTGGCCCAGAGCAGCCCCTGCTCCCCCTGGCTCTGACACCACAGGACAGAGGGAGGTGAAGCTTCTCCTGGAGGGGTAGGGCCTGTCTCCCTGGCCTGCCCTCAGGGTGGGTGCACCAGGGTCCCAGGCACATCCTCAGGCTGATAGTTGGTGGGCAGTTGCCACCATCCCCAGACATAGTGAGGATGATACACATAAACAGGAAGTCTGCTTGCTTGCTTCTTGGCCTGCTGTGTCTGCTCCGCTCCTCCTCCCTGAGCTCTTCCCCCTTCATACACCCCCTCCAGCAGGAGAGAGCCTTTCCTTGTATGGCTATGTTAAACCTGTCCCGTATTCCAGAATCTATCTTCAAGATCTCCATTGGGGCAGGTAGCCTTCATCAGACTTTCCCACAAGGTTTTCATAATACTCTCAAAGCAGTTTGAGACAGCTTGTGACAAATGGAATTAGCATAGTCCTCCCAAGGATTGGTCTGCACTGGTCTGGGACCTGTCTCATTATTGAAGCCCCCTGTCAAGGCTTGTCTCCAGGAGATGATTCCCTCAGCATGCCATCCAGGCTTGGCATGTCCTGTGTCCTCACAGCACAGTCCCTGGCACTTATGCCATGTCAGCTAGATCCACATCCCCATGCCCATTTGTTCTGGACAGTAGGCACTGTCCAGGATCTGGCATGTTTGCCCTGTGGTTCTGGGGAGTGTGGACAGATTGAGCACAATCCCTCCGGTGTTAGCCCCAGCCTGTCACTTGTCACACACCATTTGATAGTGAGATGTTTGTCCCCTCTCAGGATCTCTGCTCCCTCTTCTGTAATGTGGAATCTAGAATCTTGGCTTCCCAGGAGTGCGGTGCACAGTGAGCAGTCACTGTGGGGAGATAGGATTACTGTCACCAGTGTTATTGCCCCACTGTCCCATGTTGGGGACCACAAAGGCTACAGGGGAAGATGGTAATTCCCGATGGGGAGCCACATGGTGGTGTGCCCTGGGAGAGGGGGCTGGGGTTACATGTAGTAGGATTGGCTAGGGACAGTCTCCTGAAGAGGGTAGGTCAGCCTGGTTGACTCCAGCTGCTCCCCTTCAGCCAGTCTGGTCAGCTTCTCAGCAGTTACTTCTGCAGGTTGTGGCACCTATTTCCCCGTGGCCAAGCCTCTCTGGGGATGTTTGCCCTTAGCAGCTCCCCTAAGGAAGATGGGTCCAGCAGTGCCCTGCCCTTGAACTACTCAATGGAGTTTGCCTTTCTCTACCCTGACCTAGAGTGGGTGCTTTGGTCAGTGGAATGTGGGGAGGGAGGGGACTTCGAACAAGGCTGAGGTGGCTTTGTGCTGGATCCTGAGGGAAAGGCACATCATGGACTATGAGGCGGGAAAGGGCATGTAGGGCAGAAAGATCAGTGGGAGCAAACAGGGGCCACAAAGGGAAGAACCAGGGCAGATGCACTGCAATGGACAGAGCCAGGGAGCCCAGCAGGGAGGTCTGGGGTCTGGGTTCCTCTGCAGCTTGTGGGAATCGTGGTAAATTGCACACTGACAGGCGCTGGGGACCAGGAGGAAGCTCTCTTTTCTGGGGAAGTCCTCCTCTGGTCCTTAATACACCTCCAGGAAGGAGGCAGAACCCTTCTATTTTCCCTTTAGCTGTATATTTTTAGGTTAAGGATGCTCAAGGGTGAAATTACTGCTCTTTTTCACAGTTGGCATTGAAAGCGCAAAATGAGTCTCAATTTTAAGTCACATATTATTTCTTTTTAAACAAAAGCCCCGTTAGGTTCTTGCTGTTTAGTGATGTGGGAAGGTGTGAGGAAATCCCCATGTGGATTCCAGTGGGGGTGGGGCAGCCACAGAGCCAGGTCCATGTGTATCTGTACATGCACGCATGCGTGTCTGCTGCCCCATCCTCACAGCTTTGCATGAGGTCCTTCTTTGAGGAAGAGGCTGCAGGTTGCCTCTGTGCTGCTCCCTGTAGACTCCTGCCCCATTGGATGCAGGACAGGGCAGGGTTCAGGGCTCGGGAAAGCATCAGCACTCCTTTGCTCCTCCCAGGGAGCAGATCTCTGTGGCTTTCTGACCTTGGATACATTTTTCTCATTTGTAAAATGGGTCACCACTGGCTACCTGCTGAGGTGGAATGTTTTTAATGAAATAATTTGTAAGAAGCCTGGCTCTGTGTCCCACCTGAAGCAGGCACTTGGTGGACTTACCTTCTTGACATCTCACCAGTGGTTTCCCACCACCCCTAGAGGCCTCTAGTGCTTTGGGGTGGAAGGTGTCCCAGCACTTCCTAGATGACACCACGTTCAGCCACGAGTGAGCCACACACACAGCACACTGGAACAAAGCTTGGCTCCATTCGGGGTATTTTATTTTCTTAAAGTAGACAATCTTTGACTTTCATATGGTCACCAGCTCCTCCTTCCCTCTGTATAGGTCTTCAAGTCCTTGGCTGTGATTCTGCACATTGACCTTGGACTCCTGGGTACCGAACAAGGGTTAGAGAGAAGGAGATTTGGCAAGGGCTCTGGCAGTGCCTCCCATCTCAGCAGCAGGGGTTCATATTTACACACAGCCCTCAGCCAAGGTCCTTTCAAGGACAAGAAGGCCCAGAGTGCAGGGTCCCAGCAGGGCCTCCCTCAGGCCACAACACTGGCTGTGCCTTCACAGGAGTCATAGCAGCTCCCAGCCCATCTCAGGCTTGGGTGTGCAGGGACCTGGGGTGGGGTGGGGGTGGGGGGTGCCATCTCTCACCTCCCCTTCTGTTACTCAGCAAAGCCACAGATAATTTACGCTTTAAATACCAAGACATTTAGCTATTGTTCATTCGCTCCTAGGTGAAGAACCTTCTTTAATACATCACATTTATTTTTCTCAAATAAAAACAAAGCAGAAAACCGCACCAATAACAGGACACTGCAGAGGCTTATGTACAACATGTGTCCTGCGAGGCTGCCGCAGGACTGCCATTTGCCCCAGAATTCTTTGGAGCAGAGGGACAGAATCGTCCAGATAACAACTTTTACACTCAGCAAGCCAGACACGAAAAAGACCACCTGAAAAAAAATAAGTTTTGAAAAATCTGCATTTAAAAAAGAATACTCAACTGCATTTGAAATTTTCTGTATTTTTTTCCTGCGAAACACCACAAGATTTGGCAAAAAAAAAAAAAGATATTAGAGAAGAAAAACAAAGTTTGAATTTATAAAATATCAGGCCAGTAGAAGAAAAGCTGGAAACCCAGCTGGCCTAGTTTGAAATATATCGTGCCACTCATTTTATTGTGATTTTTGCTGCATATTTTGAAGCTGTTTATAAAGAGCTGAGTGGCTAGAGGTCTGGTTAGTGCCGTCACCTGGCTCCTCAGGTCCAGGTCCAGGGCAAACGTGGTACAGTGCGACTGCGTGTAGGGTGCGGCCAGCAGGGAAGGTGCATGGTCCCTGCTCTGGCTCTCACTCCTAGTCAGTGGCAACGCCCCCAGTGCAGAGCTTGGGTGGTAAGTTGGCCTTCCTCCAGGTGACAGGGGCACAGCCGGCCTGACTTGGCCCTAGCCCTGCTGCCTCTCCGCAGCAATCCGTTGTGGACCCCCATGCAGAGTGGAGCCAACTTGGAAGGCAGAGTGAAGAGGCAGGGTGGCCTTGAAGTGAACTTGTGACAGCATTGCCTCCAGTATCAAGAGACCTGGACAATACTTTGGAGGACTTTGCCATCTCCAGATGTGTTTGCGTGCTTGTGTTTGTGTGTGTGTGTGTGTGTCTACCTACCTAGCAATCTATCCATATATATTTATGTTTGCAGAAATGTGGGGCCTAGGAGGTGGAGGCCAAGGGCCGGGGGATACCCTTCAGGTCCCCCATTTTTTGCCCCCAGGTCAGGCCTCTCTAGCACGAGGTGGGGTGTGATACCCCATAGGTTTCGCCACAGGCAAGTGGGCTGGGCCCAACTCCTCAGCAAAGGCCAATGTACTTGAGATTGTTCTGTATAATGACGTCTGTCACTGCATCAAAGACAAACTGGATATTACTGGTGTCGGTGGCGCAGGTGAAGTGGGAGTAAATTTCCTTGGTCTCCTTGTTGCGATTCAGGTCCTCAAACTGCCGCTGGATGTAGACAGCAGCCTCCTCGTATGTGTTCTGGCCCTTGTACTCAGAGAAGCAGACGGTGAGCGGGATGCGCCGGATCTTCTCTGCCAGCAGGTCCTTCTTGTTCAGGAAGAGGATGAGTGAGGTGTTGATGAACCAGTTGTTGTTGCAGATAGAGTCAAAAAGGCGCAGGCTCTCTGCCATTCGACTCTGGATGGAGGGAGGAAAATGCTGGTGTTAGGGCATGCAGCAAGCAGATACCCTAGATATGTAGCCCTGTTCCATTGGCTGGACCCCTTTCTGCTGAGGAATCCTTCCTCTATCAGATCAAGTCTGTCTTTACCTTCTTCCCTTAGAAACAGTTGATATTATCTACGTTACCCTGAACCTGGCACATGCTTGGGAAGGGCTCTCCTGCCCCTTTGGGCCCCTGCTCTGGACACTAGTATCCAGTGACCTCAACATGTAGCTCCAGGATTGTAGCAGTGCCCAGAACAGCCTCCTCCCACTTGTGGACTTCACCCTGAGGATCCCATGACATTTCCAATGCTGGTCGCTAGCCTGCCCTACACCCACACAGGAAAGCTCAAGTCTTCCATGGAGCTGCTGTCAAATCACATCTCCCTCAGCGTTAAGTCTGGGTTTAATGCAGTCCTTTGAAACCTCAATCCTGCCACGTGGTACCTGTGAGGGGGCAGTGTGCACTTCTGTAACCAAAGAATCCAGTTTCTTTAGTTGGGAACGAAACGTCAGCCCTGCAGCAGGCTCCTCTCCCTGTCCTCCCTGACCTCAGGTGCTCACATGCACTGCTGCAGATATCTGGCCCCACTGGGCTGGACTGAGCAAGCAGTCTTGGCACATACAGACAGCAGGAGGATGGCATCCCAGGGGAAAGCAATGACCAAATAAGAGTGTGGTCCCCAGCACCCCACCCATTCTTTACCTCTCCTCTGAGGACCTTCACTGTGTTTGGTAACTCTCAGATTTAAGGTACATGATGCTTTGGTCTGATTCCAAACCCACCATTTCCACATAAAACAATTCTTGCTTCTAAAAGGAATAACTACTGGAACTACTACTTGGAATTGCTGTTGGTTAAAGTTGCCCCTCAAGATAAACTGAACTAGCCAAGTGTCCAGAAGTCTGGGGATAGTCAACATCAGAGGATTAGGATTTAAGGATTTTTCTGACTAGATTATATCACCAATTGTGGTATGACCATGATAACTGTAGCTACTGTTGACAGTGAGGACACAAGGCATCAGTAACACCAATGACATGACCATGGCAACTGCAGCTGGACACAAGGTTCTGCTTTTTCAACCCTTGCAGCTTCCTAATCCCATTTTACAGACGAAGAAACCAAGGCTTGGAAAGGCAGGAAATGTGTTTCACATTCCTTGGCCAGGAGTACTGAGCTTGCTGGTCCTATAGGGTGGATGCAAGGGAGGTTGCCCTAGAGTTGGGGTACCTGGGAAGATGTCACACAGAAACCCTGCTCGCCAGAGCCCCTGTTCTCTAAGGCACAGGATTTGGCAGTGTCTGCTGAGGAGGCAGGTGTTGGGAAGCAAGTGTTATTAGCCTGGGCTTCTGCATCCACCTAAGAGACCTTGTTTTAAAAATCTTATCTGTCTCCTTCTTTACAATGAACTTAGAATAATAGAAACACTGAAAAGTGAGTAGTCTCAGGTGTGGGCAGGGGAAGAATTAATCTTTCTGCAGAAACAAGAGGCAGGACCCCAGCCCCAGCAGTGCCCGGAGATGTCAGTGCCTCCACCGTTGAATCTGGATGGGATGTTCCCACAGGAGAAACTGGTGGTGGTCTAGGAATGTCACATTTTGCTGAGAGAGTAATTAGCTCTAATGGATTCCTGGAAGCCACATTGTAAAGATGACTGTGGGAAGGGAGCTGTCACTTCTCACAGGAATGATGCTGTAATTGAAGCTATGATTCTGACCCCAAATTCTGTATCAGATATGGCCATTAGCACATATTCATCAGTTCATTAAACAGACACTTGCTGAGGATGTCTTGGCCCACAGGCCACTGAAAAGCCCACATCTCTCATGCCAGGTGATAGGGCCCCAGAGTTGGAAGCCCTAGGGCTGCAGAAACAGGCATGGCAGGGATAGCAGGCTGAGTCAAGGAGTGGGCTCTCTCCCAGCCTTTGAGAGGGATGGTCATCAGCAGGGCATGGGCCAGAGTTCAAGGGTGGATGGGCAAGCAGAGTGTGGGGGGGTCAGGACCTGGGTCTGGCACCCTCATTCCTGCTGGGTCACAGCTGGCATAGTTCTTGTACCAGCTCAGCCCAGCAGCTGTTGGACAGGAAGTGAAATATGGTAAAAGGAGGGGCAGGAGGGTCACCTCAACATGCTGCAGCAATGCACAAGTGCTGGTCACCACTCAGGGAGAGCTCCATGCTCTGTAGGGCACGTGTATGGGGGAAGAGCTCAGCTCCCATCCTGATGCCTTCTCAGCCACTCTTCCTGTGCTCTGTGCACTTGAGTCCTGAGGCACCATGAGTCCTTTCTACCCAAGCAGACGGAAATGCTTTTTTGCTGACATCTCTCAAGAGACTTTGGGGATCCTGAACAATTCTAAGCTTCAGTTTGACCCAGAGATCACAGAAACACAGGCATAGAAACTAGAAGGGAGCAGAGAACAGAGGAGGGACAGTCCTTGACTGGATGGTGCTTTGCATGTGTGATCACCAGGTTCTCAACTGCTGTGGCAGCCCTGGTAAGGACACAGAAAGGCATGTTGGGAGCTCAGGACTCTCCCTCATTGCAGGCCCATTCTCATACCCCAGGTTCTCCTTGCTTTGTGGTAGTTTGGGGCTCAGGATCCTGGTTTCTTTTCTATTTCTTGGGACAAACCATGGCGAACCACAATCATCATTTATTGGGCTCTTGGGAGATGACAAGGCCTCCAAGAATATCAACAAACCTGTATTTGTGTAAACATTTGTTCCCCCTCTCCAGTCTTATTTCCTGAGCCCTGCCTGGCAGGAGTCAGAAGAGCCTGTGGCAGGTACCAACCATGAACCTGGCTTGTGGGTTAACAGAGACATGGAGCTTCAGGGTAGGGACAGCCCATGCACTAACCAATTCCATCCGTCCCACAGCCATGCTGCTGGCCGAGTCCTCCCTGCCTACGGCACCATATTGCTGAGAGGTAGATGTGAGTCCTCCCTGTGATCTTTAAATTGGGAATGCTGGTCAAAAGGTCTGGTGTGGTTAGCATGGCACTGGCATGAACCCTTTCAAAATGTCTGAGGAACTAGTGGGGCAAGAGTTGTGTCTCATTCTGATTTGTTCCTGCACCGGAGGTCTTGTCTCTCAAAAGTGGGGAGCAGGTTGAGGGAGGCTGAGGAACCACGGGGAGTCACAGTCAGGGATCTTGCCCTTCTCAAGTTAACAAGAGGATCCTTATCCAGGGAAGAGTCTCATGTTTGATTCCAATAGACCAATAATAGAGGTGGTGGCAGAAGCCCTGTCCTGTGCCTGACCTAGTGTCCTGCCTGCCCCTTATTCCTTTTGGCTTCAGAGCTGGTGTCACAGTGGCACCTGAACTCCCACAGCCTCATGTGCAGACAGGTGGGTGGAATGGCACCCTGATATCTTAAATCACAACCATTGAAGCAGGAACCGTACTATTTTGGGCTGTAACTCTGGAAACTGTGTGAGATGTGCATGAGCCTAAGAATGGCGGGGTGGGGGGGGCATGAAGCACTGGTGTGCCTTGTGTCTGGCCTTTGCCCCTGCAGTACTTCCCACCTTTCATATTTTGCTTACCTGGCAGGGCCTTGCTCAGGGGCCCTTCTTCCCAGAAGCCTCCACCCATCTGCTTACAACACATGTCTGGCTGTGCCCTCCACTGTAAGGCCCCAGCCCCAGTTTGGCTTTCGGGGACTTTCCTGATACCTCCCACCTCCCCCTGGCCTGGGTGCCAGCTGTGGCCCCACATCCTTTTGAGCCCCTCCCTCCCACCTGTTCTCTACTTTGGCTTACTTGGTGTTATGGGTCAGAGTTACTGCTGAGGGGCCTGAAGGTGGCATCACGGGGCTGAGTGCCATCTATATAGCCTGGCTGGGGCCACTGAGTGCCAGGACAAAGCTGGAGGCAACTACTGCATTTGCCCTTGACCTACAGTGATTTCTCCAACCAACTGGAGGCAAACATGTTCTCCTTAGACCCAGAATCAAAGGAACTGGCCCTGTAAGCCATGACCCCACAGCTAGGAGGAAGGCTTCCCATTTCACACAGACCAAGGCCTAGAGTGGGGCCAACTTTCCCCCAAGGGCTCAGAGGAGAACCTTGTTTTCTACCAACCACAGCATTCTCTTCTGGCAAGAAGAAGCCCCCTTCCCTTTACCTCTCCAGTTGCCAATGGAACAGCAGTTGTGGGAGGAAGTGCAGCCACCATTAGTTGCTGCAATGCCAGCTCAGGGTTCTGGTCCCTACTCAGCTCTCTCTGGGGCCTGCTCACCAGCAAGACGGCACCTTTTAAGAGGCTGGGGTTCATCAGCACATTCATTTATATAAATAACAGTGCAGAGATTCCCGTCAGAAGCCTGTGCAATGGTAGGAATCTCACTGCTTGTTTGTGGGAAACCAGTGATTTGTGACAAGGCGTGTCAGCCACCCGGTGGCTGGGTATAATCCCTAGGCTAATGCAGTCATTTCTTGACCATTTGCAAAAAGAAAGCCCTAGCTCAGACAGATCCAAATATATTCAATGCCACTGCACCTATTTTACCCCAGGGTGGCACTCACCTGGGCCTCCACTTCCTCCAAATAGGAGGGGCCCTGATGGCTCATCCCTAAGGGGTTTCCAGCTTGCTGATCTTCAAGTTTGGTGTCTTCATCCTGAACAGAGCTGCCAGGCACTAGCTAGCATCTGTGGGAGCCCAACTAGGACTGGTTCCTGGAGCAAAATTTTGAGGCCAGCTGCCAGGGTGAGGTGAGGAACAGAGGATGCTGTGTGGTTAGTTAGGGGCTAAAGCCTTCCTGTCTCAATCCTCTTAGAGACATGTAGGTGGAGATGTTCCTGGTTATGCGCATGAGTTCCAGGATTCACTCTTAGCACCAGTATGTACTTTGCCTTGGACAAGCCATTTCTTTTCTCTGGGTCTCAGTTTCCTTATCTGTAAGATGCCAAGAGTATTGTGAGGAGGTACAAAGGTGCAAAGTGAAAGGGACTGGAGCTGCTGGGCCATGACCCTGGTTGCCACTACTGCCCAGTGGGTGCTCTTCCCTGCCACACCACTGGCCCTTGCCTTGGTACGAGGACGTCATCTCACCTGCAAGGTCTCATGGGAGAACCATGAATGCGGAGGAGGATGCAGCAGGATGGAGGGGACAGGCCTCGACTCTTCAGTCCAGAGTTCAGCTAATGATATAACACCAATGTGCTGGTCACAGGTCACCCTAGCCTCCTGGGTCTCACAGCACACTGGGTCCTCAGCTTGTGGCTCAGTCTCTTTCACTCCATGTTAGGCCAGTCTCCTTGCAGTAGGTGCCCTTAGTTTGTGGAGCACAGAACAGCCCTAAGCACTGGGCAACCTGTTCATTACCATTGTTCCCCTAATTAATAGGTCAGGCAGCATGCTGGGTCACAGCAGGACTGCCCAGGGAGGCAGAAGGCCAGCTCAGGGCCTCACAGAGCCCGCGCTCTGACCCTCAGTCCAGTGTACCTCTCGGCAGACACTGCAGCACTGTGTACTGGAGCCCTCCTGTGCTGTAGTCTGTGGAGGAGCCCGGAGGGCAGTCTCTTTCCCATTCTTTCCTCACTGGCCACCCAAGTCTTATATATGGTGACTTAGTGGCCATTTAGGACCAGGGTAAGCAGGAGAGCCAGAGGCTGGCTTTGAACCCCTTTGCCTTGCTTCACTTCTAACATTTTCAGGTTTGCCCCATCTCCCTGTAGTCTCCCTGTCTCCTGAGCTCCTAGAAATAAAATCTGGATCCCTACATTGGCCCTTCATGACCCATGTATTTTTTGTCCCCCTGCCCCCATCTCTAAGCTACCCCGTGTCTCAACTTCCCTACACCTCAGCACCTCACATGGGCCAGCTCATCACCCAGAACTCCTGTTTCTCACCCATCACTCTGAGCCAGATGCTGGCCTCTCTCACATCCCTTGCCCATGATGACAGGGTGTTGACCACAACTCGCAAAGGTGTGGCTTTAACTGTGCAAATGCTGCATAAGTGCACAGTGCACGATGTGCACGTGACAGAGACCAGCAGCTACTCTATTCATCTTTTGCTGTGGGACCCTGGGCCCTTCACTCACCACTGCAACTTCAGATCCCCACCTGGCACATGTGTCCAGGTGTGGCTGGCTGGATGCAGGCCCAGGGCCAATTGCACTGCCTCATGTAATCACACAGGGCCCTAGTTTCAGACTGGTGATGATGGCCACTACTTTTCCTCTACCCAAAGGAGTAAATAACTGATATAAAAACCATGAAAATAGGCTGGGAGGGGTGTGCTTCAGTGGTAGAGCACTTGCCTAGCATGTGTGAGGCCCTGGGTTCAAACCTCAGCATCGCCAAAACAGAACCCATAAAATTTTCAAAATGAGCAATCAATTTTATGCTTCAAGTAAACTGAAACTTAGCAAAGTTTTAGTTTCCCTGTAGAACTGAAAAAGATGTAAATAAAAATAGCTGGAAAACCATTCTGAATCCTGAGTGGCAGGTGAGTGTCGGTTGCTCAGGAATGCCCCTGTGCATGGCTCTGTGGCCTATGGGTGCCACTGAGCCCTCCTATCCTAAGTGGTGTTGGTGGAACACTTTCCCTCTAGACCACCCAAGAGCCCCTCCTGGGGAGCTGGCACACTCTAGCTTCCCTTGGTTATAGCACAGGACAAGAACACCTGGCCGAACCAAGGGTCTCAAGCCCCAGACCTCATAAGAGATGGAGACAATGTCCAAGTTTCAGCTCCCTGGTGTCAGCATAAACCCAGGGAACAAGTAATCTGGAAGTCCCAGGCCTGGCAACAGTTCCTGATACCCCTTCATTGTGGAGTCCCCCACAGCCCTCTCCCTGGCACCTCTCTAGGCATGTGCCTTCCATGTGACAACACTATACTCAAGGAGGTGGGATGAGTGGGACCCTGTGTACTTGGCAGGATGAAACAGTGGAGCTGGTATCACAGGTGTTTGAATGAGGAGGTCAAACACTCTGCCTTGAAGCCCCAGGTCTTAGCAATTTGTAGCTTCAGTTTCCTTACCTGTAAAACAACTTGTCTCCCTTACAAGGTAGCTGAGGGCTAATGGGGAGTGGATCCATTAATGCTGACACCCAGGTACAGTGGCTGCTGGAGGCACTGCCACCAACAGTGTAGAGATGGCCGTAACTGAAATAAGTGACCCAATGTTGAGAGCAGCAGGTGATACTTCAGATAAGCTTCTGGGGATGTAGGGGAAGGGAAAGAGGGTGAAGATGAAGAGCTGGCAATGCCCCAGAGGCTCAGGAACACAGTATGAGCATGCTGGGAAGGGGTGGGCCAGGGATATGGTGCTAGAAGAGCTGTGTGGGTAAGCACTGTCCTGGTCTGGACCTCAGTTTCCTTATCTGCAGGACAAGTTCCACCAGGAAGCTCAAGTCAGTCCACTGTAGAGAAACATGGAGTGTTTGTTCACAGAACAGTGAATTCAGCTTTTCATCCTGAAAATGGGGCTGGGCAGGGGACATGAATGAGCTCCATTCACTAGACAGCTGAGTCAGTCTGGGCAACAGAATGCCAGGTTCCATGGGAAGTGCCCTGCTGCAAGGCAGAATTTCATATAGGCCTGTACCTCATGTCGACCGCCTCTGTGCAGTGAGAGATAAGCCTCTGGCCCTTTGTGTGGTGAAAGCCTTGGGGGTACCACAGTGTAGAGCTGCGTGCCCACTGGGCAGGATATGGCTCAAAGGGTGCAGGGGGACTGCTGATGTGATGATCAACACATTCTGGTCAGTAGCGTTCATGTGGCACTGACTGCCCCTCCCCGCTTTCCACTGATGGGTAGAAGCAGGTGAGGCCCAGAGCTTTGGTGGGGAGGAAGAGTCTGCCACTGCACTGGGCCAACCTGAGCCCTGCTGAGGGAATGTCTGGGGCACAGGCATCCTGACTTCTCTAGTGGGTAGAGGGCAAGTGGACCCCACTGTTAGATCTGTGCTCCAAGCTCCTGGCAGATGGCCAGGAGCAGAGCCTGTGACATCCATGCCCCTGGCCCAGACACCATGTTAGCTGTGCCCACAGCTGTGTGAATAATAGTATAAAGACACCAGAAGGAACCACCCCAAGGACAATGTCAGTCACCCAGAAAAAAGCTTAGTCTTCAGGGTGAGAGTGGGGTGTGTTTCTCTTCACCGCAAAGCAGCACAGAAGTATAAGGTGTCTAGGGGTGCTCATATGGCCCTGCTGGCTGGATGCAGGAGGCAGGTAAGTGCTCCTGGCCTTGGTCTCTGTGGGGAAGAGGCCAGGCTGGGCCCAAAATGCAGCAGCCTTGGTGGCTCTCAGCCTTGCATTTTCCTAGCCAGTCAGTTGAGCATCCTCATCAGGAATTCCTGAGTTCATTTTCCTACTGGACTTCAAGCTCATCCCGCAGGAGATGCCAGATCCTGTCCTGCACCTATATTCAGGGCAAAAGATTAGGGGCGAGGGTTCCAGCTTCTTCAAATGGCAGCAGTTAGGAGCCTGGTTATGTTTGGAAGGTGGGACTGGGTAGAATCTGTGGGGAGGAGGAGGCTGGGACCAGCAAGGTTTCAGTTGGGCACAAAGGCAGGTGTTGTTGGGCCACTTAGAAAAGAGTCCACTTAGGACCACAGCACTCAGCTCTCCTTCTAGTGGAGGTATGGTCACAGTGGGGCACCATGGCTCAGTAGCTGTTCACCATGTACTTTCTTGGCCAGGACCGGCCTTGGGACCAGGGTGCTTGACCAAGAGTGACACCCCGTGAGGCCCCATGTGAACCTGGCAGAAGAGATTGCTGCACTTAGAGTGACCCTCTGTGGGCTACATCAGCTCAGAAAGCTGGACATTAGAATTTGCTTTTATGGTATATTTTCTCTTCTTGCTCCTGGGCTCAGCTGGAGCTCTGGAGACCTCAACCAGGCCCCCACTTCCATTTTTCAAGTCCTCTCCATTGTCCACACGTGATGTCTCCACACCTTCACATTCAAGTTCCTGTTTCCACATAGAAGATCCCTGTACTTCAGATTTGGTCCTGTGGACCTTTCTGGGCCTCACCTAGCCACACTATGGTTGCTTGTGTGCCATGCTTATGAGTGCTTCTCACCCACATGTGCGCAGTGCTCCCCCATTCCTCCAGGACAGAGGTGGGGTCTTCTACATCACACTGTTCCACCCCAGCCCCACCAGGGTACTGAGCCAAGTATCCCACTGAATATCCATCTTTCCCTTCCTCTGTCCTAACCACAGACTGGCTGTCTCCAGGTCCATCATATTGCTGGATGTGGGCATTGGGTCACATACCCAATGGAAAAGGTATTTTCAGTAACTGGGCTCCTGGACCTTTCAGAATCTTGGGCTGCCATGGCTGGATGTATTAAAAGATTAGATGGGCTTTTGGCACTGAGCCCAGCACCTGGTATGTTTTGGGGAAGGGTGTCATGGGTATTCAAGAATACCTCTTTTGTTTCTTCCAGACATATACCCTGGGGAAGGTTTGGGACAGTGACAGCTGGGGTAGCAGCAGAGCCCCTTAGAACTCATAAATGCAGCTAGGAGTGCCCTTTCATGGATCTAAAGAGAGAACAAGACCCAAGGGTGTGGGGACAATGCTCTGTACAAATTCCAGGAGGAATGCGTCATTTCCTGGGACCCTTTCGGAGTCCAACTATGCTATGCATGAAGCTAAGGCTGCCAGAGGCAGGGGAGCAGCCTGAGGATGGAAACCTAGGTGCCAGACTCCCAAGTGATTCTCTGGCTTCTCAGGACACTTTCCCAGTGCCATATTGTGACTGGAGTATTGGTCTGGAAATGACAAGCAGTTGGATCTGAGACAGTTCACTGCCACTGGGATCTGCAGGCCAACGAAGTCTAAGGTTAACACCCTCAGGGTTAGATGCAGAGAGGATTCTGTTGAGTACCTGTGTAAACTTCAGGGCCTGGGTGTTCTCCCATGGCCCAGCCAGCTCCAAGGGATCTTGGGGGTACCAGCTGACCTGGGTTTTAGACCTCATCCTACCACCAAACTGCTGTGGTACTTTGGGTGTGTCATATCCTCCTCTAGGTCACATCTCCTGCCTTTGTAAGATATGCTGCGTACCTAAAATGGCTACTTGGGTCTATTGTAGTAGCCTGGTTTGGTGTCCCTGTGAAGCTGGCCCTGGCCTGGGCACGTGACAGGTCACCCATCACTCCTCTGAGATCTTGGCCCCATCATATTCAGGCCTGGCAGTTGGGCCCTGCCCTAAGTTCTTGAAGTTTGTGGAGTCTCCCCTTGCTGCTAGACTAGGCTAAGTCCAATGTACATGCCTCCCTTTCTAGCTCGGGCCTGGAGATTTGTGGCTACAACCCTTGTCTGGTGACCTGGTCTGACTGTTGCAAGTCAACTTCTCTGGCTCTGTCACTAGATGTTGCTTTAGAACCTGTAGGGGAGGCCACTGTCTATCTTCTCTGTCCTTAAGGGGCTTAGGCACATAAGGGTGATGGGAAGAAAGACAGAGGGAAAGCCAGACAAAACCCAATCAGGCAATAGGCCACTTCCCAAAACAGACCCAGCACAGGAGCAGGTAGAGAAGGCATGAGTCATCACCTCTGCTCACAGAGGGGTGACCTGTCAAGTGCCCAGGCCAGGCCCAGCTTCACAGGGACACCAAACTACAATAGACCCAAGTGGCCACCTTACAAGAGCAGCATATCTTACAAAGGCAGGAGCTGTGACCCAGAGGAGGTCGTGACACATCCAAAGTACCACAGCAGTTTGGTGGTAGGATGGGTACTCTGTTCAGGCCTCCCGAGACATCCCAGCTGCTGGCCATTGCCTACTGGAATCCCAATGTTGTCTCCTTAGTGGAAGGGATCCTGGGGGCAGGGCCTGTGTGTTCAGCTCACCCTGTGTCTGGACAGAATCACAGCTAACCCTACACTGGCAAGACAGATATGTCCATGGTCCTGCTGCCCACAGGGTGACTGCGGGTGAGGGGGCTCTGAGCTACCCTGAGTGTGCAGGATGTACTCAGATGCATGGCAGCCCCTCAACTTCTTGCTGGGAGGTGGTAAAAGCAGCTGCCACTGGGCCCAGCTGCCCCTCCCTCTTCTCAGCTTAGCACCCAGGCTGTGCGCAGATGCACTGCTGTTTCCATGACAACTGGAAAGGATGCCTCCACCCTGAGTCTCACACAGCAACACAGACCAAAAGCACTGCTGGTCCTTGAGCTGGAGCAGGTTCCTAGCCCATCTACTCCTCCTCCTCCACTTGGGAGTCATGGGAGAGGGTCTCTGGGAGTTGAGGGGACCTGGCTCCCCCTTGGTCCTTTTAAGGACCTCAGGGCTTGAGGGACAGGGAAGACCAGAAGCCTTTTGGGTGTCCCACTTGAGCACCTGTGGGTGGGGTAGGCCTCCCAGTATGAAGGGAGGGTCCTACAGCATCTTTGTTACTGAATGGAGAGTCCTAGGGCATGTCTCACCCTGGGCACCCTGTGGCTACTTTTGTCTTTGTCTTGGCTTCCTTCATGTGGGGAGTGCCATGATGCCCTCCAGCTCTGTTCATCTTGGCAAAGTGGGTAGAACTGGCTTGCGTCTTACCAGGGAGAGGAAGCCATGATGTGGGTGCTCGCAACACCACCACTTTACAGGTTTAGAAACAAGGCCTCTCCATTTACCTTCTACCTTAGCACCAGGAGAGCCCCAGACAGCCCAAATCACCCTCAGGTTTGGTGCCCCAGGACCTCAGGAATTGGGAGATATCTAGGGGCAAACTGGATGCCTGGGGTCACCTCCAGCTCAATCTAGTGTTCTACTCTTTCTTCTGCCAACCTAAATGCTGTCTTGACAGTCTGGAGAATTGGATTAATGAGGCTAATGACTTTGTGAGGCTGACTGACCTGGAAACTAGGGAGGGTACAGAAAGGATCATGCTAGTGGCTAGCATGAAAGCAATATGAGGCTGCGGGTGGGGAGGAGCTCTCGACTGCCTGTTCACTGGGGTATTCTTCAGGATGGTCACTGCTCCCTACATAGCTGCCCAAGCTGGAGCAGCTCACCTACTATCCAGGCTGTGGTTTGGTGGGTACTCAGGATGCCGAGGCAGAACAGGCATGGCCCTGTCTATGTGGATGGCTTTTCTGGCTCTAACCACCTTAGCTTAGGCTTTCCATTCCCATTCTGCCTCACTACCAGCAATCCCAGCCACTCCATGGCTCCTAGCCACTCCTCCATTCCTTACCTTATTCTTGGGCTTCCTGATTGAGCCACAGGATTAGGGGCTTCCCAAGCAGAGGCATAGTTCAGAGAACTGAATCCCACAGAAGAGGGATGCATGTCCAGCGGTACCTCTGTTCCTAGGTCCCCTTGGGAAGGCCTTTACTTAGCTCAGTGTCTACCCATCTTTGATCTGACCCCTTCTCCCTGGATCACTTTAGTTTTAGGACTCCCTGGATGGCAGATGGGGCACATCCTGGAAGGGCAGCAGCTGGTCTCTTAGCAAAGCAGGGTAGCCCATTCTGAGCCTCCCTCCACCAGCAAGGCTGCCAACATATTCTGTGATCAGGCCCACTGTAGGCTGCCTTGGTTCTCCTTGAACTCCACCTTACCCGAGTCTTGGGTCTTATTAGCTGTGAGACATCAGTTATTTTTGTCAATTGTGAAATGAGTCACAATAGAGACATGGCCAACAGGCAGTAATGAGGAGGCTGGAGCAGGTATCTCCTACCCAGCCACTGGGTGCTCACCAGGCCTCACAAAGACATTGCTCTTCCTAGGAGGATACAGGAGCTCAGGGCTGAGATGAAAGCCCAGCCTCCCCAGGTATCCTGGTGACCTCCAAGTATTTTTTTTCCTCTGGACTCCAAATGGTCACTGCTAGTTCTAAAGCTCCTGCTGCATGTAAAGCACTCTCCTGCCTTGAGGAGAGGAACAAAGAGCATTCCTCACTTCAGGCTAGTTCCACAGAGAAGGGATGCGTGTGCCAGCAGCTGTCCAGCAAAGTGGAGGGAACACAAGTAGTAGCTAGCACCACACATGCTATGTTGTGTAAGCTAGAGGGCAGGTGGCACAGAGGGTGATGTCGGGTTGGGGCCTGGGGATGAGAGAGGCACCCAGGCCAAGTTCAACCCATGAAGTACAGCAAGCAAAAGACCTAGTGTCAGGTGTGAGCTCTGCCTGTGTCTGTTCTGTGATGGCACCTTCATGACACTCAGGGAGTCTGTCTCTGCCACCATGGTCATCTCTTGCCAGGACCCATATTCCTGCATATGCTCTGTGACCACTCCTGTGTGAGGCCTCCAGACAATTGTGTTCCTGACCAAATGATCCCTACATCTCCCTACCTCCTGCCTCAGTCACGTGGCCTCTTTGCCTGGAGGCCTTTGCCATGCTGTCCTTCTGCGTGGAGTGTTCTTTCTCTGGGTTCATGTAGCTGGTCAGCTCATTGATTCCTGCTTCTGAACTCCTTCCTTATCATGAACTCAACCCTTTAATTCACTGAGCTGCTTTCAGCACCACTGGACCCTGTTCCTATTATTGCCAGTCAGCCTGTGAGCGCAGTGGGCATAGGGACTGCTCTCAAGAAAGGGCATGTGGCAGCAAGGGCCAGATGGTGCATGTTTTGGGGTCCAGTAGAGCAGCACACATGTGCATGTATGAGTAGAGGCATGTATGCCCCAACCCACAAGTGGTCTGATCAAGATGTGGGGAGGAACGGGCCCAAAAGCGCCTCCAAAGATGCTTAAGGTGTGGCTGGGCAGGTGACAGGCACCCAAAGGAGGCTCTGCAGGTAGTGGGACTGGGCCTCCCTACTCTGCAGCATGCCTGCTCCTAGCCTGGTCTCCCAGTGACAGGTGGCCTGCACCCTTCTTCACCATAGCTTCATCTTTCAGTGGGTCAATTTGGTAGAACAGGCTGAAAAGGTGTTTGATAACCAGTTATTCTTCTGGCTTTAAAATGATCAGGAACTATCTGATCCTGCATCTTGGGAGGTGAAGCCTTGGATTTTATTTCCGTGGTTTAGCACACTGGGATTCTGTGTACAAAGGGCCCAGAACCCAACTCTGTTGTTGCATTTCCTTCAGTGGGTTTCATGTGCTACTTGCTGGAATACTCTATGGCCCAGGTGCCTAGCTCTTGCTTCCCAAACCCCAGCTGTTACTACCACTTGCAAGCAGATAGGCTGGAATCCACAGAACCCACCTGCGCCAGTGGAGATTAGAGAGCAATACAGAAGGATTAGCAACTTGGTGGCTGCACCTCATAAACTCAGACACTTCCAGGCTTCTGGTGTTCATGGGGGCCCTCATTCTTCCCTCAGGCCACTACTTCCATCCCTCATCTGATGACTCTTACCATCACCTTCTCTTCTCTCAGCCCCTGTCTACCCAGCCAGGGGCTGCTTGGCAGCTGCCCAGACAGGGCAGGAGACCCATCCATTTTACAAGGCACTCAACCCTGTGGGCCTTGGGCAATGATAGATGGGACTTCCGGGGCGGGGGCCAGGTAGTGATGTGTTTTGATCAAGTCCAGAAGTCAGAGCCTCTGCTTACCTGTGCCCCCACCCCCCAACTATGCCCAGTGACAAGTGCAATGCTCATAGTAACAGCACTGGCCAGGCCTGCCACTTCAAACAGCAAGGGCTATTTAAACAAGATAACAGGCTGCTGGAAAAGCTGTAACTCAGGCCATAACAGCCTGGAAAGCCCTTGTGCTGAACCTGCCAGAAACGGAGGAGAGCTGCTTCCTGCCTCATATAGCAGTTCAGCCTCCGGCCATTTTGTTTGCCAGTACCGCACGGAGTGGGGATAGGGTGATCCTAAGTGACAGTAAGGGAGACTGTTTCCTAACCCTGCACAGTCCCTGGGAAGGAAACAGCTGAGGGTCTTTGTAAGAGGTGGTGGTGGGACCTCCAGGTAAGAAGGTCTCTGGCTTTGCCACCTAGGCAATGGATTCTAGGAACCCAGATTTCCCGACTGCACTGTGGAGGGCTACCCCTTACCCAGCCAGGGGCTCAGAGACTGCTTGTAGGGCAATGGCATGCTCATGTCCATGACCCTTCCATTTCCATTTTTTCTGTCATCAACCACCACATATCCCCCCATCTCCACAGCCCCGCACTCATGAACTACCCTAAGTCTCCAGGAGCTGGGTGAGGACTCAAGAGCTGTGCTCCTGGGCCAGCCCAGACCTGGGCATCCAGATGGACAGAGGTGGTCACATGACAACCCTGGGGCCACCACTGGGCCAGGGCTCTACTCACCTTAGACCTTCAGTATGAGCTGGAGATAGTGCTGTACCCAGAGCACTTTCTCATGTCCCAGCAGGGTTTAGGAGTCTGAGTGCAGCCACAAAACACTATGCCATGTTAAGTCTGCATGTAGGTGACAGTGGCTTCTCAGTATAAGCCCAGCACCCTGCACTTCACTCTTTTATTTTTTATTTTTACTGGATCTCAGAATCAGTGACTAGCAGGATTTTAGGGCCTAATGAGACCTTCCTGTTCCAACAGATGTTGGTCAAAGTTGCCAGGGAGGCAGAGCCCCAGGGTAGGTGGTAGTGGTTTAGGAACAGTCCAAGACTCCCAGTACCAAGACAACAAATTCCCACAAAATGCTGGAAGCATTTGCTTGAATGGGCCTGAAGACCCCAAATTCTGCTCCCCCATTTCACACTCAGCAGCCTGCCAGGATTGTGGGATGAAGCTCAGGCTGTGGGTGCTGCTCCAGCTCACAAGTTTGCCCAGCCTGCAGGGAGGAGCTGCCTCTTCTAAAGTCTCAGTCTGTGTTTGCTTTAGTTAAAATGAGAACCGTCTCCTATTTGCTTCTGTGTTAAAAATCTTGCTGGCTTGATCTTAATCCCCCTGCTGTCAGTCACTGACAGGAAATTAACAGACAGCAGGATGCAGGTGCCTTGTAGACTGGAAGCTGTCAACACAGACACAGGCTTGCACAAGGAAACTGCAGTGTGTGAAGTCTCCTATTGCAGATCCAGAGGACCCCTGTGGGCCCACAGCTCACCACCTTGCCTGGCAATGTTTAGCAAGGTGCATGCTCTGCACTCCCAGCTGCTGGGGCTGTGCCCCACTCCACATCTATAGGTGTCAAGGCTTATGAAGGCACCTGCACCAGGCCCTGGTCCATGCCTGTGATGGACATGAGACACTGCGGGTAAGGAGAGATCTCAGTGGGCAACTGGTGCTCATGATCTATAAGATGGATTTCAGCAAGGCTCAAAATTAAAAAAAAAAAAAGTACTTGCGTCATTATTACCCTAACCCAGTGTCTCCATCTGCAGGAGGTGGAAAGCTAGAGCAAGCTCAGGTTCTGTCTGAGATCTAGTTGAAGTGACAGAAATCTCCCCTGGAAAGAATGCATGTGTGTGCTTGTGCAGCCACATGGATCTGGATGTGATTTACTCCTTGGCTCCTAAGCACTGGATCCTGGGAATTGCTCTGGCTCCAGCGCCCATCACTGAGATTAAGGCTGGTGGTTGTATGCTGCTCAGAAAGCAGTGGCCACCAGGTCGAAGACCTCAGCTTCAGCACAGTCCTATCGAGAAACTGCTGCAAGCATATGGCAGGATGAGAGCACTAAGGACAAGGTCTCCTGCCTCTCCTGAGCAGCTGTTCCAGGACAGAAAAGTTACTTCTGCATCTCTAGCTGATGTCCTGGTCATCAGATGTGAAAGAGTAGTTCAGAGGTCATATAGGGCAGCTTGTGCATGATATGGCCACTTCCAAGCCCTTACAACAGTAGGAGCCTTCATGCCTGGGGTGGTCCCTGGCTGAGGACTCCTGGGCTGTTCATGTCCTCCCTGGGTCTCAGTGGGAGAGGTGTCAGGGTCAACTCTAAAGACATTTTGAAATGAAGCCTTCCGGACAGTGATCAAAACATAGACTCAAGGCCATCGTATCTACACTGCGGGTCACCACCTCCTGGAGCACTATAAAGGCAACAGAAATTTAGAAAACAGACAAGAGAGCAGAGCACTCCTTGTGTGGTGTCAATATTGTCATGGACACACGCTAGGCTCACAGGGTTCTTGGCAGCTGATGGCACTCGTCCTAGCCAGCACTTTCTGAGCTCTCTTTGCCCCTTTTCCAGGCAGGTTCCTGAGCTCTCTCTCTTCACTGGGAGGATGCTCTCAACCTTCAGGCATCACAGTTTCCTGGGGAGTGATCCCTAAGAATTCCACACCATGCACCAAGGACAGTGTTGGCACAAGGAGTGGCTGGGGGTAGCCAGGGCCCAGGTAGTCTTGGGGAGGAGCCCTGGCAGGATCTGTACTCTAAAGGGCCCCTGCTATGACTTCTGAGCTGTGGAAGGCAGACAACAGGAGCTGCCTTGACAGCTGTGCCTGTAGACAGTACACTGGGGGAAATGGGGGGTCCAGAGGCCAGGCTGGTCAACAGGCCATGGCCTTAGTCCTGCTGAGTCCAAGCTGAGTTACACAGTTTCCCTTGGCACCCTAGGGGCAGGCTTGTCAGGGAAGATGCTAGAGGACAAAGCCCTGAGAGAAGCATGGGAGTCACAATTAGTCCTCCAGCCTCCATGGACTCTTCACTGCCTAGTAAAGACTTCCTGCCCTCAATAGGCCCCACTACTTCAGCTAAAAGGCTGGGATGTCCTGGGAGGAACTCATCCTGTGCTAGGGCCAATGGTGCCCCAGCTTTTTTGCTCTGAGCCACCCCCGTCCCCACCCCTGCCAGGTCCTGAGCAGACAGGTGAGGTACAAAGGCCAGCCTGCTGGGTATGGATGTCAGAGGACGGTGTCTAAGCCTGGTGCTCTTCTCTGTCACTGTGCCACGCTCAGTCTGGGTGTGTGGGGCCAAGTGTAAGCACAGGTGACAGCAGACAGGCACTGACTCCTTCTATGCTGAGGCTTAAAGTGGGTCATGACCAAAGAAGGGTAGAGGGAAAGGCCCTCCCATTCCAGGCTTTCTGTCCATTTCTTCTACAAGCACCTTTTCTAACCTACGCTGCACACAGTCCCACTTTACAACTGAGGAAGAAAAGGCTAGACAAATTCATCTATGCTGAGGCTCAGCCCGGGCCAGAGGCCACCTGTGACCCTGTGCTGTGGCCTCGTGGCTGCTGTGGCCCCACCCATGGGGAGATGAGGCTCAAAGAGAAGCATATGTGCCTTGATCCCTGAGGTACAGAGTCACAGGTGTAGTGGTCTCCTTCCCACCCAGTAACCACAGATTGCTTTGGTCAGCATTTCCAGCATGCTCTTTCGAATGGGTGTTCTCCCTATGGCTCTTGGAGAATGTTGAGCAGCTCACAAGTTTTCCAGCTCTTAATTGTTTGTTGCTTGAGAGGCCCATGGCCCTGTGGGGAAACGATTTGTCTATGGTCACTTGTGGCTGGGCCGAATTGCCCCAGAGGCTATAAGTGTCCTGGGTCAGGATGCTTTTGAGTTTCTCCTGCGGTCACCACAGTCTAGGAAAACCTGTGTGGGGCTAGAGCCCTAGTCTAGCTTCAGCAGGGAACTGCAGGACATGAGGCCCAGGGCCCTGGGCTGACTGTGGTTTTACTATTAATGAAATGAGAAAGTGCAGGCGCTAAAGAGACATTCACCATAAGGTGCAATGAAGACTGGATTAGGGTAAGTTTCAGCCCAGGCTCCCAACCATCCTGGACTTCTCCCCTGTCCAGGTCAGAGCCACACATAGGAAGGAAGGATGCACCTTGTACTCTACCCCAAACAACACTGAGTGTCCCTCTCAGATGCTCAGGGCTTCTTTCCTGGCTCACTGCTTTTCAAGTCCCTCCAGAAATTAGATGGGAAGAGCCCATGGGCCTGGAGGACCCCAGAGATGGATGATGAGGGCCCTGTACCCTATTGGCATAGAAGGCGGGACCTAAGTGCCTTGTCCTCATCCCCACCCACTCTCCTGTTCAAGGCCAATCAAGGAATTCCCCTGGGTGGCAGATCTCCAACATCTACCCTGGTGATCAGGAGCGCCCCAAGTCAGTGAGGCCTCCAGGTATCCCAGCCTCCACCCTGGAGTCTGTTCCCGGTAAGTGGAAAACATGTTTTTCAGTTCTTGGATTATACCCTTAAAATCCCTTAAAACAATCATAATCTGCATCTTAAAACCCAGAGCTGTTCTGATATGTGCGTAATGAGCAGAGCTAATGTGCTCAGGAAATTAATTATGGCCCAGGCAGACTGAATGGATGAGGAGGGGGAGGCAATTCTACCTGGAAGCTCTTGGCACAAGAGCTTCTTGGAAAGGGACATCTTTATAAGCATCCAGTGCTATCACCTGGTAGGTGAAAAGTACAGACTAGAGAGTGAGTATTCACTGGGTCAGTCCCAGCTCCACAATCACAGTGTGGGCAGTGTCACCCACCCCAGGCAGTGCTAGGGACTGGATATAGTACCGGGACTTTGTCCTGCCTGGTCCTTCCTTGACCCCCCAGTGCAAGATGTCTGGTGCCCCAATTTTCTCTGTAAGGTGCTGTGCACAGTACTATACTCGCCATGGTCCCATCAGTACCCTTGTTCCTGCCCTAACAGGACCCCACAGGCTGGGTTGTATTCTATAAGATCCAGATCAGATCACCTTTGGCCCAATCCACTCAGGCCCTGTTCCCAGTGTGAGCCCTCTTCTGTTCTACAAGCTAGTCTCTGATGCAGAGGTCCTCAGGTCCTCCAAGGGCTGCTCAATGCTGTCCCCAGCTGACCTTAGGAAAGGCAGGACATAATTCTATCTGTCCCTGGATTGTGAGCTTGTCAGGACCAGGGCCTGCATATACAAGGTCTGACTACTTCCTGAATGAATGCCATGGGCTTATTTTCTCTCAGATGAAGAGGGGCCCCCAGTTTGAGTAGATGCCATCATGTTAGCTGATAACAAAGGAGAGGCAGAATTCTGAGGCTACTTCTCTGTGCAGTAATAGTCTCTTAAATCTGGCCAGGGAAAGCAGGAGTGAGGGTCATGAAAAGTGTGGAGCCACCCTGAAAAATTATCACTCTCTAAGGGGATGAATGAGAGCAGATATAACACGTGTGGTGGGTGGGCCAGACTTGGGAATCCCTGAGGAACCACAGAGGAGAGACAGATATTGTCTTGCTCTTCAGAAAAATGCAAATAGTAGATTCAGTGATTCACTCGTAACTGAGCCTAACCCAGGGTTGAAGATGCACTGCCTGTGGCATGCTGGTAAATGTTTAACAACTGGCTTGGAGTCGGGGGAGTGGGACTGATCTGTAGTGTCTGCCAATTTCTGTGGTGTGGTTACTGCCACTTGGATGATTTTATGCTAGCAATATGATGCCAGACTGCTCAGAATCTTCTTAAAGATTGAAAAATTGGCTCTTAAGAGCTGGTGTGAGCCACCTCCAGCCACCCTCCCCCAACGCGCTGGCATGGAGAGACTGCTGACCCCTAATCTGGATCTTGGCGTCCTCCTCTGCAGGAGGCAAGCACTGAGAGAAGGCACTTGCTCTCCCTCCTGGAAGGCTATCAGCACTAGGGCAAGGGGCTGAGCCCAGTCAAGCTACAAGGGGTTCTCTGAGGCCCACTTCCTGTGTTAGTAGGGTCACCAGTCTGAGATCCAAAGATGATCAAGGACATCACTATGAAGACTTTGCCAAGTCATGTGGCAGACTCAGCTTGGTAAAAGATGGAGTGGTGGGGCCTAGTGTCCCAGCTGCTGCCCAGCTGTGTTTAGTGACAGCCTGTGTACGAGGGGTGACACAGCAGGTGACTATCAGGGAAGGAGAGGTGATGCACTGAATAACAGAGCCAGGTTCATACAGATGAGGAGAGGGGGACAGATGAAAAAGCCATATTAGAAACCCAAAGTTGCACCATGCTGGTGCCAGAGGCAGGGAGGCATAGTGAGCAGCAGGTGTCTAAGCCCAGTCCCAGGCTTTATCTCACCAGGAGCCTCCAAGAGCAACGAGCCACTGCACAAAGGGGACTAAGGAACGGCCCTCCCCTTAGAAGCTCCCAGTGTGACAGGGAAGGAGGAATAGAAGCTGCTAGTGAGAGGGCCCTCTGTGGCTATATGTCCCCCTGGGAGCAGAAGGAAAGTTTCTAGCCCAGGGATCTGAAATACCAGTTGGGAAGTACCATGGACCTTGGGCATGTTCCCTTCTCCACACATACCCCTACTTTCTCCATTTCATGAGTTACAGTCAGTACCCCATGGGCAGTGACATGAAGCCCAGGGTCCTGGGTGAGTAGTAGCCACTATTCACTCATCAGGGACACAGACTCAGAGCAGCCCAAGGCCCACTCAGCTGCAAACCAGATGGCTGCAGAGCCAGTTAGGACCAGGATAAAGGCCAGGTAGCATAGCCAGAGACCCTGGGTTGTGGAGCCTGCACTGAGGTGGTGATAGGGGCTGTTCACAAGAGCTGGCAGCACCTCGGGGCCAGGAGTGGTCCAGCTATGCATGGATACCCAGTGAAGAGGATGCTGCCTGGGGAGATGGTAGGGCCAGCTAAGCCCTGCTTCCCTGCTCTGTGCCTGCTGCAGTCAGGCTCTCTGTGGAACCTCTTCAAGTTGTGCCTCTCCTGTCCACTACTTAGAAACACAAACCTGTCAGCCTGGTCCCATCTCTGGCTCTGGGCCAGGAGGTCTCTGCTCTTCTAGGGTCACAATGATTTGTGGATGTCATAAAGTGCACATGGTCTGGGTACATCAAAAGATGAGAAGGAGCTGCTGAGGGACCAAAGCAGGAGAGGAGCGAGCTCCTGGCAGGTTGGCAGTTTACCTCTCTGGCACAATTCTCAGCACTAGACACTATTACTGAAGCTATGCCCTGGATGGGGCAGAGAGCAGTAGGTAAAGTGGGGAAATGCTGCCTCAGAGGACCCTGTTGTCCTGCCATGGAATGGGTGGGGGATGGGGCCAGGGCAGACAGCCACTCAGGTCTCCTGAGACCTACTGGGATATTCTTCATCCTTCCTGAAGCGAGGCTGGCCACACAGTGGCCCTTAGCGTGGAACCCAATCTATACCCCTCAAACCCCCTTGTACTCCGCAGGGGAGCACCTTTCTATTCCACAGGATATGGGGCTGGTAGTTAAGAGGGGACTCTCTGGAATCTCCAGAGGGCAATACTGCCCCCCTGCCTCCCCCAGCCAGAGAGTCAGACTGAGGATATGTGATGTAAACTCAGCCTCATCTGCAAAGCTGGATGTTTAAGATCACTAAGGGATCTTTAAGTCCAAGTCCAAGTCTGTGTATGCTGGGAGAATGGGATTGTCCATGCCTGGCTGTTTCCCATTTGTAATCTCCTTCTTTGGCCAGATGTAACCAGCTCCATTATCAACAGGTGAGAGCCTGTTTTACTACAAACACCTTGCATCTCCCTTAGCACCTCATTGCATGACACAGCTGCTTAAGCACCACTTTTAAAGCACAAAATCAAGATCCCCTTTCAGGCTAAAAGACAAACCACGGTGCTAAGGTGAAGGGTATATACTATTCACAGGGCAGCCTCCGGCCACCCCCTTCTCAATGGCATGTACCCATTAAGGATCAGCACTTGTGGAGTCCTCCCATAGAAGGGCTGAAGCCAGAGCCTTGGGACTCCAGCTTTTTCCAAGCCTGCCCATTGCCTGCCCACTCTACTGCATCAAGGGCCTGCTGTGCAATGGGGCCCACCCACAGTACAGGTTGTGTGCTTGGGCCGCTGACCTGTTCAGGGGTGGGGAGGCAGAGAGCAGGACAAGGGCCACTGACTAGAGCTGGGCAGAAGCCACTTGCCTGGTGTTTGGCTGCTGTAGTGCTTACCACCTACAGAACTTGCCCCCTCAAAGGCAACGTCTCTCTGCCCCACCCGTCCCCTTTCTGACACATGTTGTCCAGCTGTCGCTTGGAAAAATGGCAGCGGGGACACCAGGCCTTCCTGAGTGAACCTTGTTGTGGCCCAGTCCACCTGTGAGGCCCAAGTGGGCACCACCTGTCCCAGATGAAAGCAAAATGGATCTATCCTAGAACCGTGTCTCTTTGCCAGGTGTTCCTGGCATGAGTTTGTAGAAATTAAGTAGTGGATGTACTGGTGTGACTGTCCTCCACACCCCAAGCTCCTTGTGCAAATATTAAAACTTGGCTCATGATCATGCCCAGCCCCTAGCCAAGGCCTTGTGCCTGCACAGCAGGCACACAGCAGGCACACAGCAGGCACACAGCAGGCACACAATGAGCCTGTCACAGGGCTGGGAATGCTGACAGCTCTGCCGGGAAATGGGCAGCAAGCTCCCTGTGGATTTCCACATAAGAATATTTGACACTTTACAACCAAGCCTTTTAATCTGTCCCTTTTGAAAGATACCTCCATTAAGTGTCCAGCAGAGTCCATTAGCTGATCCGCAGGGACAGAAGTTGGGGCCAGGCACCTGCTTCCCTACACTTCCTAGGCCTCCCAGCAAGTGTGTTTCGGGTCCCCTTGATGCCTCTGATAAGGAAATGAAGACATAGTCCCACTGGTCACAGCTGTGCTCATTATTCCACAAGGGCTGAGTGCAGGTATCTCAACTTTGTCCAGTCCTTCTGAGGCCACAAAGCAACCTGTTTCTGTCAACTGATCCTTATGTAAATTCACTAAAGAGGAGGGGCAGAGCTTCTGCCTTGGGTTGAACTAAGTTAGAAGCTCAGGAGGTCCTCACGCCTCTCAGGGGCTGTCCACATGTAGGAGGGGGTGGTCAATTATCCAGTGCCACTCTTGGTGCCCCTGGCTGCCACAGAAATAACAGATCAGTCAGGATGTGCTCAAGAGAAATTCCCATGTGTTGCTGGGCCATGTTTTAGCCTCTGATGCCACCTGGGGGTGTACCAAGCGGGGCACTGGAGGCTCACATGGCTCTGGAATCACCAGTGCCTACCAGGACTGTAAGGGGAACAGGCCGTAGCACCTATCAAATCCACTTTGGGGCAAGAGTAGGAATTGTGGCCAAGGGTGGGCGTGGCTCCGCATATGTGCTTGTTGCCATCGTCCACGGATGCCTTGGAATCCACCTCCCCTTGGCTCCAAGGTGCTGCCCTGCACTTGCTGCAGTCCTCATGCCCAGGAACCCAGAGATGCTGATGCTCTCCTTGGCAACGTGCTGACGCAGAAGCCAGCGGGCGGGCTGGGGGGGGGGGTTGTGGCTCCTTTGCCAGGCATGGGGGCAGGGGGCACTGCCAGCCTCCAACAGAGAGAAGATGAGGGCTTGTAGTTGAGCAGGGAAGAACTCTGGAGAAGCAGTGTCTACAGCCTTGGCACCTGGCCCTGAGGTTCATTTAGCTTTTGCAAAAATTAGTATGGCCTGTTCTTGGCTGATTTGCTTTTGCCAGGGCTGCGAGGACAGTTCAGGGCATTCCAAGAGGAAAGGGCAGGCTTGTCTTAGCCTCTGTGCCAGCACTGGCCTGACTGGAGGGAGAGGCAGGCAGTGCTCACTGCCGGCACCACCCCAGGAGGACTCACGGGTGGGTACTGTCTTTCCTCAGCAGCCTGTTTGTTTTCCATCCTGATATTACTGGTGGAGCATGAAAGGTCAGAACCATTTGGAATCCAGTGAATTTCCAGCCTTACTTAAAATTCTCATCAAGAATTTCCTTTTCTGAATAATCACTTCTTCAGGGCTGCAGAAACTAGGGTGGTTGGGGTGTGCAAGCCCAGGTGCCAGCCCCCACCCTTACCCACCACTTTAGAAAATGCCCTGAAAGCCTTAGAGCCTGGTTCCTCTAGGAGGCAAGTGCAGGCCTTGCAGTGATCCCTATGGGGACAGGGCTGGGAAAAAAATGAGACATGGAAGCCCCACAGGGCCCCACCTAGTCTGTTCTCAGGAGCTTACTCATGTACAAGCAGTGACCCACCCAGTGATGAACATTCAATGGAAGAGTGCAGGTTACTGGGCTGGGGTCAGGGAATGGCCTCTCAAAGCAGCATCACGGGGATGAGTCCTGAAGGACAGAAGGATGGGGGTAGGGAAACAGGAAGGTCATGCGCTTAATGCTGAACAAAGCACTGTTATGAGAGCAAAACAAGCAATTGATGGCCAGAGCAGAGAGGACAGAGAGGCAGCAAAGTAGGTGCCTTGGGCCTGTCTTGGACAATTGTTAGGCTGTCTTCTTGTTGACCAGTTCAGAGAGCAGAGATGATAACTAAAGCCTTCCAAGAAAATCAGAGCCCAGGCTTTCTGCCTTTGGGGCCAGGCACACATTTGGATATTGTCTGAAAAAGATGGATCTAGGAGCCAAGGCTGGCACTGAAGGAACTCACCATGCCTGCCCTAGAGATGACAGATAAGGTATCCCCTGGATCCAGGCCTAAAAGGCTCCTGAGCTATTTCTTGTCAGCTCTGGGGACAGAAGTGGACAGGAGCACAGAGAGCCAACTGCCTGAGCCAGTATAACTGGTAACTGTGGTGTGGCCAGCAGACTTGCCATGACACTGACCCCTGGGCCCAGCCCAGGTACTTCACTTTGTCTCACAGCCTGGTCAACCCAACATTCTCTGCTCTCACTAATACTTCATCAAGGGAGCTTGAGCTCACTCATCTGCTGGGATGTCACCTCTACCCCGAGTCACACAGGTGCTGAAGGGGGGGCGCAGCCACAGGGGTGAGAGGGGCTAGAACCTTGAGGACAACTCATTCACACAGAGACAGCCTGAGAGTAGGGTAAACCACAGCATCTCTGGATTATCAGCCCACCCACTGGAGCCATCATAATACCTGGGCACAGTTCTGGGGAAGAACCCAGATGCATGAAGGGAAGAAGCCGTGCTTCCTGCTTCCATGGCCACCTGATGAAGAGGCCACAGACCCTCTCTCTGCTCAGAGAACATTCAAGCACTCAGCACTGGGGCCATAATCTGGAGCCTTCCATAGACTCTCTTGGGGGCCACAGGGCCAAAGTTAGAAACTTCAGGTGAACTCAAAGGATAAAGCTGCCACACGCTTTAACAAGACTGGATGAAAGAAGGAACTCCATCCTTGCCGGCAACCCACAAGGCCAGTTCTTCAAGGCTGGGCCCTTGTCTAGTGGAGGTTCCATTTCCACAAGATCCTTCCACCAGCATCTTCATCTTCCTCTAAGCTCCAGGGCACACACAGCCCCACTCATAGCTCCTTAGGGGACTTTCTGTTTGTCCCTACTACCCCATCACATCAGATGCTCAGTCTTTCCTCAGTGCTCCTGCCTAGCGTAAATCTTCTGCTGAGCGGGACAGTTTTAGGGTATCCACCACTTGTCTGCCACTCTTAGGTACCCGGGGAGGCTATAGGTGCCTTGTACACCAGGTTTACTACTTGTTTGGGCTAGAACATGCTGCTCCTTGCCAGGGGGCTGCCTCTGCTGCTCCTTTTCCAGCAACTCCCCTCTCAAGCCCTTACCAGCTTAGCACTAGGCCTAGGTCTCTCTTTGGCCAACCCCACCTCACTTCATGCCTCTAGTCCCTCTTCCCCACACAGTGGTTCACAGCCCGAGCCAAAGGCTCCAGTGAATCCTGATGTCTGCCCTAGTTAATCAACTTACTGAGTTGCCACCCTTAGAACCCCAAGGCCAGATCCTGGCACCCTGGGATTATACTTTCTTAACTACACTCTGGATTTTGAGGGTGGCTGATGTTCCTCAGACCTATGCTGTCTAGCACTGGAAGGAGCCTCACAGATTTGCCAAACTGCCAAGTGGACCAACAATACCTGGCCAGGCCTTGTCCTCTCTTGTCCTGTGGCCTTCATAGCCTGAAAGCTTCAGGTAGGGGCATGATCGATTCACTGCACTGAGGTGGGGAAGGCCTGGGAACCCAGGGCCAGTAAGCACCACAAGGGCATTTCCATCTGCAGCTGAGGGGAGAGTGGCTGTACTTGATGGTAAGCTAGGCTGCCTTCTGTGGAGCCCAGGAGTATGGTGTCACTTGGGGATGCCTCAACCGCCTGCCAAAGCACAGCCATCTAGGTCAGAATCAGGCTCCTCAGACAAGGGCAGCCACAAAGAGCTGGTCTTATAGGGGACCCATGAGGACCAACACTCTGGGACTGACGTCCTGGCAGAAGTGACCCTGAGGTCCTACTGCACCCACAACACCAGCCATGTCCCACACTGTGTTTCCTGAGCACAGCACAAGGGGTATCCGAGGCCCCTTCTCACTGGAGCCAACTGTAGGTACGGGGCATGTGCACCAGGCTTGGTCCCAGTTTTCCTGATTGTGACCTCTCCCTGCCCATGCAAGACCACCTGCTTCCCAGGACAGCAGGAATAAGCAGCGGAAACCTAGGCCTCACTCACCGTCTGGTTATCCTCGTAGAGCTTCAAGTCGTAGCCACTAAGCTCCACACAGAAGATGATGGCTGTGACACCCTCGAAGCAGTGGATCCACTTTTTGCGCTCTGACCTCTGCCCACCCACATCCACCATCTTGAAGGTGAGCTCCTTGAAGGTGAACTTATTCTCCACAATACCTGTGGTCATGTCCCGAGAGCGCAAAATATCTTCAACAGTAGGGATGTAGTCAGGTGCTGCGATGCGCTCAAGGTCATTTAAATAATAGGCTGCGTTATCCTCTAGGTGGTACTCACTGGAGCGGCCAAAGCAGGCCTGTGCCCCGGGATCGGCCCACAGCCGCCGCATGACACCCAGTAGCTCGGGTGTGATCTCACCCTTGCTCTCAGCTGGCCCCGTCAACGCAAAGAGCTGCACGGCATCATAAGCACGGTCAGGGTTGTGGAAGTCGATCTTGAGGGCAGCCAGGGCCCGGATGATGCGAGTCAGCGAGTCGATGGCGTTGTAGATGATGAGGGGCTTATACTCCTTGCAGGCCTCCAGGTTGAAGCCGCCACTGTGGATGATCTTCATTTGCTTGACAATGGTGCTCTTGCCTGAGTTGCTGGTGCCCAGCAGGAGCAGCTTGATCTCACGGCGCTGCCGCTGGCTCTCTGAGCGCAGGTGGCGGTCGATTCTCCGGGACCTCCGAGCGGCCTCTTTCTCCTCTGAGCTTTGCCGACATCCCATGGTCCGGCAGCGGCAGGCTCAGATGTAGAGCACAGGTGGGTGCCTCTCCCTCTCACCACTGAGCAGGGATGGCCTCAGTGAAGGATGCTGAAATGTGGGCCGCTGCGCCCAGCAGACAAGAGTCAGCTGTCCTGGGAGCACTTAGTGCTGGCTGTGGGGCAAGGCCATGCCGCCCTGCAGCCCCTGCCCCAGTGCCTCTTCTCTAGCTGGCATGGCGCTTCATGCAGTGGGGCGGTGGCTGCACCTTCCCCTCTAGTGACACTCCACCTCCCTTGTCAGCTGCGTGGCCTGATTTGCCGTAGTCATTCCCTGTCTTCGGTCACGGTGGGAAGCCGTTCGCTTGCGTCTGCCTAGGCTGCTGCCGTCTGGTTGCTGGTTGCTGTGGCGATGCTGCTAAGCACGGCTGGAGGGCCCTGCGCTCCCTGTGGCCCCCCTGCCTCGGGCTCCCAGCCGTGCATCCGGCCCTTCACCTGCCAAACAGAGAAGAGTGTGAGCCGCCTGCTGCTCTGGCCCCACCTCAGAATGGATGGGGAAAGGGAGCAGCTGACTGGGCCTCAGAAAACGCGGGAATAATCCATCAACTCCCTGCTCCTCTGGAGTGCTGGAGAGTTAGTATAGCAAAACAAACAGGCTGGCTGATGCCCACTTACTGCCCTGCTGGCCAGGCAGTTTAGCTGAAGCCAGGTACACAAGACAGCGGGAAGAGAAGTATGCAAGGCCTCCACCTGCCTGCCCTCATGCTAAACTCACATCTGCCAGCCCTCCCTGCCTACTGGATTTGGCTGACCTTACCCTTCCTGAGTCTCCGCATCTGGCTGGGATTTAATTATGTGACCCCACTAGGATGCATCCTGTGCTTTATTCCTTGAGCTTAGCCCCCACACTATTTTATGGTGGGGTCTTGGCTGTGGCCCTGCCTGGAGAGCTCCAGGCCCCCAACCCTAGGCCTGGAATAACTGGGCGCCTCCTAGACTCTTACCACCTCCTGCAGGAGTTAGGTCACCTTTGCTGTCACTGGGCAGAATGTACACCAAGGAGGGAGGCCAGCCTCTGTCTTCCCTTGAAGGCATTCTGTGGGGCATCTAAGTAAGCAGACGGACAGGAACCCAAGCAGGGTGGAAGCCATAGACTGGGGGACACCAAGGAGTGCCTGAGTGGACAGCAGCTTGGGCTGGGTCTTGAGGAATGGGCAGAGGTAGCTGAGGCAAGGGACAGGGGACAGGGGACAGCAAGACGACAGGGCTTGCACAACAGGTGCTATGGTGAAGTTTGTCCAGGAAGGCAGGAGAGACTGGACAACTCCCAAGGGCAATGGGAATCACTGAGTCCAGGCTAGGGCGGACAATACAGAGGCCTCCCCAGACTCAGGCCAAATCTTTCATTGACCCTAACTGGGCCCAGGCAGTAGGATCCAGGCTTCTTTGTGCCACTTGGTAATTGGCAGTGGAAGAGGTACACCCCAAGACAACCCCTAAAACCTGCCAAGCCTCTTCCAGCAGGGAGCATGGGTTTCTGTCTCAAATGAGAACCCAAGACAGTGCCTACCGTAAGTACACCTCTTCCCTTCCCTGGCCTGTCTCTGCCCAGCCAGCCCCCTTCTAACAACCCCTTCCTACCATGGCATCTCTGAGATGGGAAGGCCCAGAAACAGACTCTGGGAGCCAAGGGCTTCTCCCTGTCTCCACTCCTAGGCATGACCAGCACCTGAAATTCAACCTCCCCCAAACCCTCTACTTGCCCTGCTCCAGGACCCTCAGAAAATGGCACACTGTCTCTCCACTTGTCATCCACACCCCACCCCACCATGCCTATACCTCTTAAAGACTTTTCTACCTCTAGTCTCAGCAATCCTGCTCTGAACCAGGCCCTGGGTTGCCAGATATTTCTCCAGCCCAGGTTCTATTCTCTTTTTGGCTGTGGCCTCCCATCCTCTTCTGTTCCCTTTCTCCCTGGAACAAACTCTGATGTTGCCCTACTGCTCTGAGGGTATGAGTCTCATCCTCCACACGGCCCCAGGCTAGGTATCCCCTCACCTCTCTACAGCTGTGTGGCCTTGGGGGTATCACTCTATGCCTGTGAGCTTGTCCCTCACTGGTCATACGTATCTGTGAAGAGTAATACAGCCAGCACAGAGCCTGGTACTCTGTAAATGTCCCCCAGTAGCTGTTACTACCCCACTGTCTCTATCATTGTAAGCATCACCCTCTACCCACTTTTTTGCCTCCTCAGCTGGTCTCATCTCCTATCTTGCCCTCTCCTCATTGCTACCTCTACAGTAACCTTCAGCTAATGTGTGACCTGAATGACCTTGTGGGTTGATGCCATCTCCTCCCTGGACCAAAAGTGCTGGGCAAGTAGGGTTTTGCTGGCCTCACCCCCTACAAACAGAGCAGTTCCCAGTACATGGCTAGCCTTCAGCAGAAACTTTCCCACTTTTCTGCAGTTGTACCCACCAGGCAGCTATGAAGGAGTGTGCCAGCGAACACCCTTGCAGCATCTCTGCTAACAAAGCAGTGATTAAAAGGTCATTTAGCCTGCTCCCAATGAGGCCGAAATTACATCTGAGAATGGAAGCCTTGAGATGTACCATCCTCGAACCCAGCAGATGCCCCAGGAGCACTTACTTAGAGATGATGCATAAGCAATACATGTAGTATGTATGTGAACTTATGTGCACATGTGTGCATATGTTGTGTAAACAAAGGTCCAGGAGCTGCTTCCCAAACAGTAATGAGTTCCGCATTGTGGAATCTCAGGGAAGTGTTTTATTGTTTGCATTTTATCCTCTTATATTTCCTTCAATGAACTTTTGTTAGGAAAAAGCGCTTGTAAATAAATGGCATGGCATCGACAAGGCTCTGTCTCTCATCATGCCTGGGGCTTGCCCCTCTCTGACACAGACTGTTAAGAGGTCAAGGGACCCATCGCTGCTCTTTCATGCCTGCTGATAACCAACAACCCTGCAGGTGGAAAGGTATGTATAACCTTCAGCCTGCTTTGTGGGGTGTCTTTCCAGGGAGCCTTGCCAGCAGCTGCCAGGAGCACCTGGTCTCTCCCTGCCATGCCATTATTTCAGCATGTTTGCTGATACCCTTCCTCCTGAGAGGCCCAGCGTGGGGTGTCCCTTGCCATCACCATTTTTCTTAATTCAGTGTTTTAAAATCTGAAGTAGTCAGGCTTTAAATGAGTAACTCTCCTTTAGCTGGTCAGCATCAAAGGCAGAGATCACCTAGAAAACAGGTTTCTTCCAAATGAACCTCCCAAGTTATTTGCTACCAACTGAAAAGCAGGCTTCCAGCTGCCTTGAGACACTCTACAGAGACCTTATTGTTGGGACATGGTGTATTCCAGGCAAGTGACACAGGAACCCCAGAGGTGCAACTTCTGGATGCTGGGTGGAGCTGACCTCTGCCACTGTGCAGAGCGACACCTGAAAAGACTAAGGTGCTGACCACTTCCTGGCAGTACACAATGGCACCCTACCTCAGCTCCCCACCCAACACCTCTGGCTCCCTTCCCCCCAGCAATGTGGCCTGGGGAGCTCACTAGGTTTGGCACAGGCTGTTCTCTGCAGGACTTGCTCCATCACCTGACTCTCTGCAGGCAGCTCCCGTCTGTGGTGCCTTTTGCCTGGCTTCTGTACCGGAACTCTGCCTGCTCTTCACAGGTCAGCTCACACACAGCACCTCCCCTGCCAGCACGGTGCCCCTTCCGTTCTGCTGACAGCACCTCTTTGCCCCGTGCCCTCCCTTTCTGCAGTCTTTCCTGCTAGAGTAGGATTTCCTTCAAAGCATGGAGACCATGTGGTGTGGGAGAGAAGTAGACCCTTGCTGATCCTGCTCCCTGCTGATGACCAACAACCCTTCAGGGGCTCTGGTTCTATGGACTGGGCAGGTTTATGCTGGTGGCATAAGCCTCTTATAGGGTTCCATAGCCCCTCCAACCCCTAGCTCCCTCTGTTGCCCAAATAGTCTGTCCTGCTCTGCCCTGGCAGCACTCAGCACTACGTCTTAAAGAAAAGTAACTGCACCAACCCAGTCTTTAGCCCCATGTGGCAGAAAGAAAAGCTTCTCTGTCTGAGCACATGTAATTTGTGCTGCAGGAATTAGGTGCTCCACCACCCTAACTCTGAGAGATTGGGCTGCTGGGAATCAGGAGAGCAGGTTGGGGACAGTGGGCTGGCAGATTACGGCCTGAAGTGCTGCTGTATGGAAGCCCCAAGCCAAGGGCTGGGCATGTGGTCTCTGATCAGCTACAGGGCAATGGGAGAATAAAGGGAACAACTGTGGCCCGGAAGCAATTGTGTATAATAGGACCTGAATAGAGTAGTAACCAACAGTCACAATAAGGGTAGGTTCCCTGCTTGAGGCAGCTTCTTCTTTCAGATCACTAGAACCAAATAAGCTGAAGTCCCTACCCAGAATCCTCCCTGCAGCTCTGTGGGGCTTGGCCATATTTGGGGGATGTGAGTGTGGAGCAGTGCAACTGATGGGGGAGGGGACTGTGCATGCATGCAGAAAAGCCTGTAAGCAGAAGCCTGGCTCTGAGGCTTGGCTTCTTCAATTTTACACAAGACTCCTGCCAGTCCTCTCTCTGAGTCTAACCTGGAGCTTTACTGGACATTAAGGGACTCAAGTCCCAGAATAGAATCTGACGAGATTGAGCCCAGAGGCACAGGCTGAGAGTTGGGTGGGCACATTGTTCCCTGGCCCAGAAACTGCTTATGGGGTCACATCATCACCCCCAACCACAGTGCCACCAGGCATAGCTGGAAATAGCAGAGGAATAGACAAGGGAAAGAGCATGGTGGACAGAGGAGGAGCTTGTGCAAAGTCCCTGCCGTGTGTGTGGTTGTGTGTAACAGGGACAGCAGTGATGAACTGTGGTGACTACAGAATTTAAGGGAGGTCAGAATGGCTGGGCACAAAGAGGGGAGAGGTGTACAAGGTGAGAGGAAAAGGCAGGGCAGAAGAGATGCCCAATTGGAGCCTTGGTCTTCATCACAGAGAAGGAAGCTACTGAAGGGTTTCAAGCCACTTGTGCAGATCCATGCCCATGTCTACCTGTGTGTGGACCTGCCTGAATGTGTCTGTGTGCAGCTGCATGTGTATGGCTGCAGGTGTGTGTCTGCCTGCTGTTCCATGTGGTATACTGGGAGCAGAGGTGGCTATGGAGACCAGCTGTGGTGCAGTGGAGGGGTGTGGGGCGAGGGGAAGATGGGTCATAGGCTCTGTAATCTCATATTTACTTACCGAGCTGTGGTTTTGAGCTTGGAACTTGATAGAGGTGGGGCATGGCTCTACTGAATAAGGTAAACAAAGACCTAGTCTCTAAGTCTGTTCAGGTGGTGACAGCAGGAGTCAGACCACAGATGGTACACAGAATGACAGAGGTGCGGAATTTTATGATACACATGGAGCTTCAGAGAAGCTGGGTAATGGGTGGAAAGGGCAGACTGCAAGTCTGCAAAGGTAGGTGGGGCCAGCCTCTCAAAAGGAGACGACTATGAACAGGGGATGAAGCAGGCAGATAAGCAAGCATCCGAGGACAGACTGCTGGTGGAAAGGTGGGGATGTGTCTGGCTAGACTGATGGACAGTAAGAAGAGCCAGTGTTGAGGTCACTTGGTAAGTCACCCAGGGGACAGTCAGAGTTTGGGCAAGGAATGCCATGACCTGCATCCCTCCGGCTGCTGGACTGAGGCCACAGTGGGGGAGACTCTTGCACACTGATGTTGAAGTGAGAGGTGGCAATGTCAGCGAGGGCTGGGGAGGCAGATGCACCAGGTGGCTCCATGAGACACAGGCAGTGCACTGGTCAGTAGCTGTTGATGAGTGGCAGCTGGTGGGGTAGGGAGACATTGAGAGCACCCCTGAGACTGGCCAGCAGGCTAGGATCTCTGGCTGGTTTTGGAGAAAAGATGGTGGGAGGAAGCAGTAGGTGTAGAGGAGGAAGCTGTCATCTGTCCTAGTAGTGTGGGATCCTATTCTTCTATGGCTGGAGCTTGGTACAGATGTGTGAACTGTATCAACTGGTGAGCACCAGCTAGCCCTACCCCCACATCCCCACCCCACAGCAAAGCGTGAGGCACATAAAGCATGATAAATTCACTAGGCCTGAGCCTGCAGCTGCCCTGCCTCCTCCCCAGCAGTCTTGGGAAACTAGCTTGCCTTGGTCTCTGGCTCCTGAACCCAGAAGTTGCCAGGGTGTACTCCCCCAACCCTGAACCCACTCAAGAACCCCTCCGGCGAAAGCCCCTCATTCCCTAAAGTCTCTAGGCCAGACCCTTCAGCACACGTGTGGACTACTCCTTTCAAGACCCTCCCTGCCCGCCCTTGGGCCTTTGACCTTGGTCCCGTCATGCCATGCCCAACCCTCCCCCAGACCTGGCCTTCTCCAGGCTGGTTCTGGAACAGACATCAGGCAGGGACACAGTTGTGGAGAAGTGGTGTTGCCACTTCTGCCTTCCACACCAGCTGCTACTGATGTCCCCTGGCCTTTCACACAGCCTGGAGGCTCAACCCTTACTGGGCACAGAACTCGGGCAACACAACAGCCATGCCCACGGTTGCTGACCAAGACAACCTCATCGTATCTGAAACCTCTTCCCCAAAAGCCTCTTTCCGGGCCTCCCTGAAAGAGCAGTCAGTCAGGTCAGCTCCCCAAGGTGGTAGAAGGCAGCCCAGAGCCAAGGTCACTAAGGTGTCACTGCGCAAGCCAGGCTAAGCCAGGGAATGCTGGAGTGGGAAGACTTATCAGCTTACAGGCCTCCTTGGGGATAAAGAGCCAGACCTTTTACTATCCAGACCCCTGGCTGCCTGCTGCCTTCCTGTCTGGTCTCTTAAGAAAGTACGCACCACCGGAAAGGGTGAACCTGAACAAGGAAAAGGTTCCACACATGCATCCTCCCCCAGGGAGGCAGTTTAGGCTTGCTGAGGAGATGGACAAACACTTGGGACTGTGAACAGATGTAGAAGCAACGGTCTGATCTGACACTCAGGCAGAGGCCACTCAGATAGCCAACCCTGCTAGGGACAGTGGGTAGGATCCCAAGAGGTAGTAGGTTGCCAGGCCATAGGGCTAGCAAAGCAGAGGGAAGGTGTACTCCTGGTAAACCAAGAGGTCCCCAGTTCTCCCCAGACAGCCACACACCCTGAATCCTTGAAAATTCCCACTGTCCTATAACCCCAGCCAAAGCCCCAGCCTGGAGTGGGTTCAGCTTGTATCAGTAGTTCTATGCCTGGGGGTGGGAGCAAAGTCATGGTCCCCATCAACCACCAATGAGCCCTTTCCACCAAATAAGAATTGTCTTGGGACTGCCTGTGTCTACCTGCCCCTAGCCCTGGGCTAGAGCACCCTGTGGAGTAGGAATGCTAAGCCGATCGGATGCTCAGATGCTCAGTGGAGTGAGGCTATGACTCAGCACCACCAATCCCCTGCCTCAGTTTGCTCAGATGCCTTCTGCCCTAGCAACAGCAACCCTTTCACCTGCCAGCTCCACCCTGGCACCCAATGGCCACTCTGTGGTGATCTGGACAGGGTGAGGGAGGTTGGCTTGGTGACTGCTAACTGAATTCATTGGTGTCTGTGACCACAGGCCCTTTTTTATACAAGGATGTCAGGCAGATTGGGGAGGCCCCAGCCCCAGAGCCAGCCCATGTCTCACAACTGGCAGGGATTGGCAGGAGAAATGTATTCGAAGTTTCAGAAACCTATATTCAAGGCACATGGGTGGTTCACACACTGCTGGCTTTAGGCTGCCCGACTCAGTGGTTGGGAGGTGCTTCCTAGGTCTCTCAGGACAGTGTGGTGTGAGCCTACATAACTGAGCTCAAGAGTGGGTCCTCTCCCTCAATCTGGAATTAGCCACACCCAAGTCAGCTCCCATGGTGGCTCTATTTTAGAAACTGAAGGTCCAGAAAAGCCCATGCCTGTGGCTACCACTGATAATCAGTTTCCTTCCCTCATAATAAGGAAACATTTTCCATTGCCTTTTTATGCCTGGTTTATTGGCCCCATGGTCTCTGCTTTCAGCTGACATGGTGCTGCATCTTCCTTTCCTGCCTCAGAATTGCAGCCAGAGCCTAGTCTGGACCCACAAGGTTCTTTACCCTGGACATTCCGTGGTGGTCTCTGAGGACCCAAGTGTCGTTTGTGTTGCCCAGCTCTTCTGCCAGTTCAACTTCCCTTCCCTGTCACCTCAGCCTCTACCCAGGGTGAATGCTAGGGCCCTTTGACTGTGGGTTTTGCCTTTCTAGCCTGATCTTTATGGCAGTCTTGACCCACGAACATCCTTGTAATGGTCTGGTCACAGTCCAGGGTTCTGGCAGACTCTTCATGATGCTGTTTCCACATGTGTTCTTGAACAGGTACAGCTGTGGGCTGGACTCTGGGGAATGTCTGTCCAAAGGAAGCTAGGCATGGTGGGGTTGGGGAGAAAACCCTGGATCCCTGCTGTGGTCCAGCAGTGCTTTCCAGGACTACAGCATGCCCAGGCACCCTGGGTACAGAGGCCTGTGACTGGGTATGCTTGGGGAACAGCTGTACTTCCATCCCCCATCTGTTTGCTCCTGCTGCTAGAGCACCTGCCTGTGCTCATACACGTGTCATCTTATGTATGAACAAGCCTGGGAAGTGGCCACAACTTTACAGATATAGAAACCAAAGTTTAGAGAGAAGAGGCGATTTCCTTAGAGTCACTTAGCTGAGAATCTACAGGGCTTAGCTACCACCCAGCCCTCTGCCACTCCACCCTCCTCCACCCCCACAGCACAGCCTAACCTGGTGTATCTGGGTGTTACCTGCTGTTATTTACTCAGTGCTTTTCTTTAAATGGACTCTTCTTTTTACTTAAATAACTGTTCTTAAAAAAAAAAAAAAAAAGCTTCACATCATGACTTTAAATGGAAAGCCAGAGTCACTCACCGTAGAAATATACAACAGTGTAAAGCAACTGCTTTTGCTGCCAGCCAGGGACTGGTGCCTGAGCAAGGGCCAGGCGAGGCCACTTGCTGTTTCTTAAACAACAGGGATTATCGCCTGCTGGAGGGTGTGAGGGCCATACGGGCACCAAACTGGGATTTTCTCCTTGAAGGAAAAGGATTGCAAGAGAAATTAAAAGGATTATGTCCCTCACGGGAAGGGTTAGCACTGCTCAAAGCTGTGGCCTCAGGCTACCTCAGATGGTCTGGTGGCTGGCCAGCCTCTTGCTCTGAGAAGCTGGGCTCTGTTCCTGCTGCCTCCTATAGGCACAGGTGGGTTGCACAGGAACCATGGGCACAAAGACCCTATGTGCTAGAATGCCCTGGCAATGGGGCTATTCTGCTATGGTGTGAACACTGGACCTCTCGTCCTCAGGCCCAAGCCTACCTGTTGTCTCAGAGAAGTGGGTCATCCCTTCCTTGGCTCAGTTCCACTAGCCTGTTCTGCAGCATGCCCTCAACTGCTTCACCCAATACTCTTAAATAATCTAGCATGTATGCCCAGTCCTAAGGCTCTCCACCCTCAGATCTGTGAGGGCAAAGTGATCAATTAGCCCACCATGACCAATATTGGGCCCTCCCAGAATTGTGCCCCAAAGTATATGGCCCTGTTCAGGGACAAGGACACAGTGAGGCAAGTTTGTGCATCAAGGAGCTCATATTCTGGTTGGGAAGACCATTCCTCATAAAGACCAGTGCTGTGGAGATGAGGACATAGTGAAAGATGCAGAATGGCACCAGTGAGGAACAGCTGAGGACATGAAGGGCCCAGGTAACTGTCAGAGCTGACAGCACAGATGGAGCAGATGGGAGCTCTGTATGATTCCTACGGCTCATGGCAGCCTGGGGGGAAGCCCCTGGAAACCACATCTGTCCCTCTAAGGAGGGGTTTACAAGCCTAACAGCTGCCCCTGAAAACTCAGGGGCTCTGAAGGAAGCCATGTGAAGCAGGTGGCTCATATGGAGGGGCTGAATACCTTTGGACAGAGAACCTAGGATACAACAGGAATCCCCTAGTCTCCTAGAGCAGCAATTTTCCTGGACTGAGAAGAAGCACTTTCATGTTACAGCTTCTCAGTGCTACAGTGTGTGATGCCATTTGGACATACATTGGGAGGGTTGAACATAGAACTACCGTGTGTGCTGGAGAGAGTGAGTCAGGCTGGCACCCGCGTCTATGCTTGTCTGGGATGTGGGGACATGTGTTCCCTGTCTTTCCAGCTCAGATATTTGAAATGACCTCATTGAATGGCTTGGCTGTCTAGCTTCCCACTGGGTCTCAGGGTGAAGGACAGGGCTGCCAGGCTGTGAAGGCCATGTCCCAGCGTGGAGCAGTGCCAGCAAGGAGCAGGTGCTCAGTGAGGGTTGAGGACATAGACACACACACACACACACACACACACACATACACACACACACTCTCACTCACTGGATTTTGGCACCCTCTGGATCTCTTCACTTGCCCAGTGTGACTGTCTTCAGGAAGGGTCTGATGGCTTTAGGCTTTTGATGCAACACATATTTTGGGACTAAAAAGCCACATATTACTATGGAGATAAAACCCCTGCTTGCCTTGACACTAGTGACACTGGACATGAGGCAGGGACAGGCTACCCTCCCCGGAAACTCCCCTCTGCAGAAAGATGGCCTGCACAACCCCACCCCTTCTTCCTATTAACCACACAAGAACCTAGGTTCCCACCTCCCCGGCTGCCCTATCCTACCTGGTGAAAATATTATTCTTTGAAAAGGTGGAAGTGCAGCCTCCTCTCTTAAGGGCCCTGAGTCCGGCGGACTTGCCACTCAGTCCCCTATGACCCTGAACCAAGTGTACTGTGTGGCAGCAGGACTGAACCCCACCCAAGGAAGAAGGCAGGAATGAATGCCCACTGACTGGTCCTTTCCCTCTGAGACTGCAGGCTCCTGCTGAGGTACTCTCTTTGACAGCAATAAGTGTGTTGTTCTTCTGGAGTCCCCACCATGGTTGGCCTGGGATCTTATTCTGCCCTCCCTTCCCTGGCTGCCAGTTCTACTTCCCTCAAAGCAGGTGTTGTGAAAGATTTGCAGAACAGATGGATGGGGAGATGAAACGAACACCAAAAAAAATGTTTGTACAGAGCTCAGAAGCATCTTCAGCACTCCTTTTTGAGAGTGTCACCTAACTTGACCTCTCTCAGGAGCCTGTTGCCAAGGGGTCACACTGAGTCTACACTGAGCCTTATGTCCTGAGATTCTGCTGGCCCTTGGAGCCCTCATGCACCTGGGATGCTGAGACTTGGCTCTGTTGCGATCCAGGGCCCCCTCTATCTGACCTCTCCATACCCCAAACCTCCCCTAGCCCTCTTGCTCCTGCTCTCTACAAATACTTCTCAAATGGGCATCTCACCTGCTGCTCCCAGAGTTGCAGTCCAGTCTCTTAAGGACCCCAACCTTTGCATTTTCCAGTTCCTTTTTCCACGTAGAGCAAGATTCCCCTTCCTGAAGATTCTGCTTGTCTCTCCTCTGCCACCGCCCAGTCCTCCCTGCAGGAGCTTCTTGCCTGCCTTTTCCCATCCCAGCCAGCTCCAGTTCCTGGGGAAACACTATCTTGACCGCTTCACTGAAATGAATGGGAGTCTTGGGGAGCAGGGAGTAGGGAAGTGATGGAGGACAGTGTGGACTCTGCATAGAGCACCCATAGGATGAGGGTTCTCTGGGGAAACCAGTGTTCCATAGTCCTTTGATCCTAAAAAGCTGCCTCCTAGACTCTCCCTCTCCGGAGGTCTGGGGCTGTAAGGGTTCTTTGTCTCCACACTCCTGGGGAAAGGGGCTTTCAAGTCAGCTTGTCCTGGGAGCTCTGCTATGTCACTGAGCAGGCCCTCTCTTAACCCTCAGCTTCCGAGGCCTTGTCTCAACTTACAGACCCTGGTACAACCTTTTCATGTAGACTGATCCCTCTCCAGGCAAACAACAACCTAAAACAAACAAGAAAAGCCAACCTACAGATCCCAACCTCATTACAGATAACGGGCTCATTAATGCCCAAAGGCTGCCATCAAAGTTGGGGTCACTGGCTAGTCTACTGAAGAGTGAGCTATAGCAGGGACTCCTAAGAAATGATATACAACTACTTTAAATATTTTATTTTCACTTAAAACAGATACATGTACATTCACATGTCAAGGTTTGCAGAGAGCCAAGACCTTTCCTGCAACATAGGTTCACATTCTGGAGTAGCCACACTGTCCTTAAACCACAGTTCATCTTGTGCGACATCCAGTTTACTTTCTTCAACACCAGTGAGGTGCAAAGTAACTGGAATCCAAACCCTAGGCTGTTAAGGTCTCTTTGTCCTCAAACATAACTGTCTTGCCCACGCTAAACGGAAGCACAGCTTTCCAAAACATCTACCTTGATTTCCATAGAAGCCCCCTTTATATTCATCTTCCATCAGTTTATGTAATGTTCAATGACATAATTACATAATAAAAACAACTGGGATAAAGAGGTTTGGGACAAAAACAGCTGACACAAAGGGGTGTGAATAGAAGTGCTCGGGGGCCCAAGGGCTGCCCATATCCTGGGTGCTCAGCCTGCTATGGACACAGGCTGGCATGCTTTACAGTGAGAATGGAGAGTACCCATTTACCCTGCAAATGTTGGTGACAAAGGGAAAAGGGTTTCTGCTCACCAAGATTTTTGCAAGCTTGCGAATGACTTGTACTTCATTTATCACAAAAGCCCCCGCAAACGTGAAAAATGATAGCATGTGTATATTCAAGATATTACTGATTTGGGCTTGGGGACATACGAGTTTGTGTGAATTCGTTGTAGTCACTCTACTGTATAGTCACTAGGGCCCAGGCCACTGAATTAGCTTCTCCACGCTGCCCCCATAACCCACCTTATAGGCCTGATCCTCAGAGACTGGCAGTTGGTCTCCCCTTAAAAGCAGCCTCCCCTTTCTTAGCCTCCTCCAGGCTCCCTGCTTTGTTTTCTGATACTGGGGGTTGAACACAGGGCCTCCACACTAAGGTACACTCCTAGACCCCACCCCCTTTTGGAGATAGGTACTTGCTAAATTACCCAGGCTAGGCAGAAACTCCTGTCTCAGCCTCCTAGAAGTCTGGGATTACAGGCATGTACTACCTGACTGCTCCCTGCTTATTTTGAAACCGAAGTACAAGTGGATGGTAGGAAAGACCAGGGTTAGTGGCCCCCCCACCATCCTGTTCTGACACAGAACCCAACACATCTAATGGCTCTGCCCTAGCTAGGCAGGTCATAGCCTATCAGTGTCCCTCTGCTAAAGGAAGGCGACATGGAATGACCAGGGAGGCTGTGCAGTCCTGGCTCTGGATGTTCTCAGCCACATGTTGTTTTCTGGCTCATGGCCACCAACACTGACCAGACGAGAGGTGATAGCATCACCCCAGGAGCTCCGACTCAGTAGGAAATTGGGCCAGATTTTGGGTCAGATCCTTCTCTAGGTGAGGAGCAAATAAATATGTACAAAAATTGGAAAGGATCCACCTACAGAGAGAAAGAGGGAAATGACAACCAAGAGGCAGGGCCTTCAATGAGAGCCAAATCAAAGGGCCTGCTGCCTGGAGAAGCTATGCTCCAGACTCCTGGCTCATGGGTTTCCCTGGGGAAAGTTAACTGTGTTTAATCAGGTCCCTCAGCTGGGTGGTCTCTGAATGGCTACCCCCAGGCTGAACTCTCTCTAGTGAGGACTCACTCTGCCGGCTTATTTCTTATGCCTCCTAATTTCATATCCACATGCTCAGGCCCAGCTCACACAGGCCACCAGGCCAGAAATCAGAGCTGTCAGAGAACTGGATTCCTGCTCATCCCCATCCCTGGTCTGAGGAAGGGCCCAGGAGTGTGGATTTTGTCACTGTGGGTCCTCCACAGGCCAGGGGTACTTCAGGTGACTCAGTAGCTAGCACTAATCCTTCTGGCTATAACAGCCCACCGCCAGAAGTGTCCAAGCCTGCAGCTGCTCCTGATCCCACCCTGATCACGTCCTTGAGGAGCAGAGGCTGAGTAGGGTATTCCTGTGTCCATGACCAGTGTTCTGGAGAACCCACAGGGAATTGAGAGATGCAGGGACAGGGCTGGGGAATGAGCCGGGCACAGTGAGGTTCCAGCTGTGGCAGAGTCTTGGCCTGACCCCATGAGGAACTTAGGAGGGGCAAGGACCTCACAGCTGTCCCATCTTGAGGGGCAGGGGCAGAACGTCCCAAGTATTTCCAGGAAAGGGAGCTCCAAGAACCAGGGCAGATGTCCAGCAAGGGGTGTAGTCATGAACTGCTGGACTGCAGCTGGCAAGAGTGCACCCATAGGAAGAGGTCCTGAGCAACATGCTTGGCACTTTTCCTCTACCCACTTCCTAACAGGATATGGGTTCTCAGGTCAGGGCTGGGCCCAGCTGACCTCAAGAGAGCCCTCAGTTGACTTTCTGACTCTGAACATCACCTGGCCATTGAGTCTGCTCTGCTTAGCTCCTGCTCTGGACTATCGAAGTGAGCTCACTGGTGTCCTTACTGTCCCCAGCTCCCTGTACTGGATGTTCCACCTGCAGCCAGGAAACTCCTCATAAAAACAAGGTGGAGTGCATTTCTCTTGTGCTTGAAGCCTTCTGTTTTTCACCATCTCAGTTCAGATCCAGGATCACAGTTCTTCCAGAGCCCCAGAGCTCTGCAACCAGTCAAGCCTCTCCAACTGCCTTTCCCCACACTCTTTCCTTCCTGACCCCTGCTATATTGGTCCCCTGCTGACCTCCTCACTCACTCTCCAGTACACATAGCTCCTTCTCAACTCAGGGCCTTTGCACTGGCTATTCCTTTTGTCCAGAAAGTTCTCTGTCCACAGCCAAGTGGTTCACTCCACTCCTCATCTAATGGCTGAAATGTCCTCTCCTCAGAAAGCCTCCCTTCCCATTCTATTTACAAGTGAAAACCACCACCCTGATCCAAACACCTACACCACACCAGCAGCATCCACATCATCTTACCCCATGCACTGTCCCTTTCTAACACACTGCTATATAGCTCATAGTGTGGGTGCCATTTCTCCTCACAGCAACAGAAGAGCCATAGGGCAGGGGCTGCTCTTCTGTTTGCTCCCTGACATATCGCACATGCCTACAAGGACCTAGCACCAAGCAAGTGCTGATAAATCAACACAGTCCCTTGTAGTGACTGAATGAGGGATGGGTTGATTCAGTGCAGGGAAGGGACATCTGGGCAATCTTCTGAAAAGGCTCTTGGTGGCTTTCCTTTGGCTAGACACAGTGGACATGGGGCTAGCTGACTCTGATGGTCCCACACTACAGAACTCTCAAACTCAGTGGTCAGGACATTTCCTCATTCTGTAAATTCTTTGGGGCTAGGTTTCTGTTGCTGCCATAGAGAGTGTGCTCCTACACTACACATACACTATGCAGGTCCCTTAGCCTCCTTACAAGCCCTAACTCTTCTGACCCAGCCCTGGCCTCTTCTTGTGCCAGGAACAGGGACATATCCCCCAAACCCTGGCCTGTCCCCAGTTCGGAGGTACAGCCCCTCCATCAGTCCTGTAACACACCCAAAATGTAGGGGGAGCTTAGCCAAGAAATCCCAGGAGCTGGGGCAGGGATGAGGGTGTTGGTGTGGTCAGAGGCTCCCTGGAGAAGGTGGGAGGTAGGTGGGATTTAGAGACTGGATCAGCCCCATCAGTGCTTCTGCTCAACCCAGCCATAGGGCAGGGCATGGATGAGAACGTGCGTGGGTGTGAGAGTGGTGTTATCATAAAGGAAATCGATGCTTGGCACCAGCCCAGTGTTTAAGGGAAATGAATAGATTTTGGCCGAGGACAAAGAGAGTTTGATTAATCAGAAATTGGATAATGGAGGCAACACTCTAATTATTTTTCTTCTCAGCATTTTATCAAGAAATATGTTTGCACAGCATATCAGAGGTAATGGAGTGGGTGAGGGGGGCAACCACACTGGAGGAAAGTTTAGCTTGGGGAATGGCCACTGCACCCACCCCACACTCACTAGCAAGGGATGAATGGCAGGTCAGGCAGCCAGGGTCCTGGTAGCCAGTCCACAGGGTCACAAAACAGTAAAAAGGGTGGGTGGGGCGGGTGTGAGGTTACAAACAGCTAGCGCAGCTAAGGGCAGAGAAGACATACTAGGTAGTGTGGACAAGGGGGAAGAGAGAGGCGGACTCTCATGGGGAGACTGCTGCTTCTCTAGCCCAGCTCCTCCTCTCCACCCAGCTCTGCTCACCAAACCCCAGTACAGGTGGCAGGAGAAGCGAGGACACCAACAATTCAGGTCAAGTTGTCTCTTCCCTAGGATCTGGGACCTGCTGGGGCCAGAACAAGGGCCATAGGTGTCCAGTTTTCTCAGCAGCTTAGAAGGTGTTCTTATCTTCACTCCTGGTGATACCTGGTGGACCACTCCAAGATGAAGGTCAGACAGAAGCATAGGGGCCCCTACAGGACATAGAGCCTACAACTCACACACCTGGGCCCTGCGTCACTCTGCCCCCCCCCCCCCCACGGTGTCCACACTACTGCAAGATCTAGAGTCCCAAACTACACAGTTTAGTGCCCTCCTTCCAAGGTCATCCAGTTCATGCATACAAGCAGGTTTCTCGGGGTTACATGCTGGAACAGAGCTTGGCATGAGATTTATATCCAGAAGTCTCCTGGCCTTGCTATGCAGATGAGTCTCTGCCTCACTCATTTACTTGTTTATTCATTCATTCAGTGTACAGAGAAAGGCTGCCAGGGGCCAGGCAGGGGGCTGGACCTCAAGGCCACTGCAGGGACCAAGGCAACAGCTGAGAGAGGAAGAGACTTTCAATAATCTCTGACCCAAGCTGCTCATGGGACTCCTGGTGCCAGCTGGGGAGATGCTGAAAAGGAAGGCGAGTCCTTACCTCATAGAGGCCAAGGTCTGCGTTTCTAAGGAAGAAAAAATGAGGATGAATTGGAGCTGCTAACCAAGAGGCAGAGCACAATAGTAGGACTGGCTAGTCTCTGGCAAGCATGTCTTCAGCCTGCCTCTCGGACCTGATGCAGACATTGCTATCAACTAGAGGGGACTACTTCTCCTCTAAGCCACAACACAGCCTTTGAATTCTCTTCAGCATAGTGTTCTTTGGGTAGACACCCCAAATTTGGAGTAAGAAATGAAAACTATCTGGATACACCCTGGATTCATCCCAGAGCCTCAAGTTTGAAGGCGAAGAGGGCTGGGGGTATAGCTTAGTGGTAAAGCACTTGCCTATCATGCGTGAGGCCCTGGGTTCAATACTCAGCATTGCTAAATATATTTTAAAAATAAATAAAAATGAGGAAACCGAGGGTTAGGAGTGAGAAAGATTCAACAGGGTCACCTTTATGGGCAAATCCAGGACTTTAACCCAGGCTTCAGGTCCTCCCCTGTATTGAACTGCCCCACTGACCTGAATGACAGGCTACTTCCTAATCCTGGGGCACAGGGGCTATCTGGAAAGGCCACTCAGGTGTCACCATGGTTTTTTTTTTTTTTTTTCCACTTCCATCAGGATCTTGTCTCATTTCTCTTAAAGATAGTTTCCCATAAACATGCCTCTGCATGTGAATCCTCACTGCATCTGACCAAGGCTCCACTGAGGCATGCCACCTTGCTAAAGAGACTGTGTGTCAGCTTGAAGCATCTGATTCAGTGTGAGAAGACCTGCCTCTAGCTTGAGAGTGAACCATAGTTGGGCCTGATGGGGTCCAGCTGGTGCTGTCCACCTGTGGAGTGGTTTGTGTTGGATGGCTTAAAGCACAAAGATACCTCTCAGGAGCACAGGGTTGAGCTGGAGCATGGGTTTCTGATGTAAGAGCATATGCCACCCCTCCATGAGAAAAGGGCTCAATAGGGTGACTTGTGGTACTCACTAATACTCATTACCCCTCCACAGTGACTTCCTGGGTGTCTGCTAGGCAGGATGGCCCAGGGGGCTGGGTTCTCGGAGGTGAACACAGAAAGTCTTTGCCTCAAAGAGCTTTCACTCAAGGCCAGGAGAGAAAAAACAAAGATGATGAATAAATAAAATAGAAAGTTGAACTGTGGCAAGTGCCAAGGGGGAACAAGAGCAGCAGGCAGGGGCACAGGAGCTGTGTGGGTGGGGACACATGCTGTTCTAGAGAGGGCCCACCAGGGCTTGTGTGAGAATCTGGAGACCCTACTTGTGTGTGGCCCTGTCTAAGAACTGAGTGAAAAGGAAGAGCAGCTGTAAAGACCTGCCTTCAACACTAACACATGGAGAGAAACCTAAGCAGCAGGAAAGCAATTTTAGGCAGAAACCAAGAAAGTGCAAAGATGGCCTTTAAAGAGCCCACCCCCATCTTATCCACTGTGGGCCCCTCCTGGCAGTGAGGCCTCAGTCCCCAGCAGTTGTTAGCAAAGATGGGGCCCTGCAGCCCATGTGCTTCAACCCTTATTTTAGAGAAAAGGAAACTGAAGTACAAAGAGCAAACAGCATCAGTTCCAGGGCACATGGCCTCAGGGGCTGAGCCCAGAGCCCAAGCTGCCTCTATCAGGGGTGTTGGAGCAAGAAAGGAAAGGGCTGGATAAAAAAGGCCGAGAGCTTGCTGCAGCCCACTAGTCTGACCAGAGCAGGGGCCAGAGTCTGAGAAATGGCAATAGCCACGTAGCCAGCTCCAGCTCAACAGGTCTAGTCAGGCCTTTTCCATCATCTTTCATGTGACTAAATGAGAGATGGAGCCAAGCTGCACAGGAGGAAGTAGGGCTACCCTCAGCCACTGATAATCCTCAAGCTCTTAGATTTCTTCCCCAGGGCCTGGCAAGTCAGATGTGGTGGCTGTCTGCACCCAATGAGGCACTGGGGAAAGTCAACCCACCTCTCTAGTTCTCAATCTCAAGTGTAAAACTGATGTAAAAACAGGCCCCTTCTCCATAGCCCTGGTTAGTACTTGGGTCCCTGGAAGGCACCTGGCTGGCTGCAAAATCCAGGGCAGATCTTGTGTGTCCTCCTTACAAAAGCCTGTATTGGGTCTCTGGGGGGGAAATGTGCACGTCAGTCTATACTCCTCCACTTCAACAGCTTGAAGGACCTTGGCATCTGTGACTCACAGGGGCAGGCCTCACTGAAGGGGTCAGGGCTCAGATCAGGCCCCATCCAAGAACCTGGTCCTGACAGATTTCCATCTCAGGGGAGGGCTTCTCTATGGTGCAGGGGTCTCCTTCTGAAAGGTTTGGTCTGACCACAGCCCATGAGCACAGGCACAGCTATGAGAGGCCTGACTGAGCCCTCAGGGACAGGGTGTGTTTCTGGTTCCAGGCTGCTCCCAGGAACACCTGGCTTGATACTGTTTGTAAGGCCCCTCCCTGCACTGTGGCTTTTAACAGTCTTGCTTCTTAGCACTTTTTCGATGGATTCTCCAGGGACATCTCTAAAAGAGAGTTATACCTTAATTTAGAAGCAAATAATTCAAAACTCTGTGATGTAGCAAGCTTCTGTGGGAAAGAGACGAACTCAAGGAAGCCATTGTACAAAGGTGCTGGGCATGCCTGCCCAGGGCCTGCTTCTCCCTAGACTTTGAGATGTGTCTCCTGCTACCTACTACCTGAGGGGTTGCTGGCTGTTGGGGGTCCACAAACAGGGAAGAAATGACAACTCACAGCAGGTAATTCTTCAGTTAATGTGTGACTTTGGGTTTCTAAGGCCAGGAGGCCAGAGGTTCACAGGCTGAGTGTGGTTAACCCTAGCAGCCCAGAGGGTCAATGCAGCCCACCTGCCCATTCAGAAAAAGGAGCAAAAGAAGGGAGCAAAGGCAGCAGGCAAGCCATGGGCCCAACCACGACACATTGTCTCTGCCCACCATAGTGGCAGCACTGTCCTAGAAGTCCCCATAAACAGGGCTACTTTTGCTGGGCATCTACTGTGAAGTCAACAGGGCTCTATGCCAAGCTTAATGTTGCTCTGCTGTCACTATCTTGAAATGCTTAATAATTTCTCTCTCCCTCTTTTTTGGTAGCACTGGAGATTGAACTGAGGGCTTTTGTACAGAGCTACATCCCCAGCCCTTTATTTATTTTTTATTTTGAGATAAGAGTCTTGCTAAGGTGCCCAGGCTGGGCTCAAACTTGCAATCCTCCTGCCTCAGCCTCCCAGACTGCTGGGATTACAGGCAGGTACCATCATGCCTAGCTGCTTAATACTGTACTTTCTTAACAGAGGCCCCATAAATTATGCAGCCTGAGCTTCTCAAGTTGTTCAATTCCTAGGAACCCCCTGCCTGCCACAGTGCTTGACACAGGGGTCCTGTGCTCCTGGGACACTGCCTTCTCCGGCCTCCTAGGGGGCCATCACGATAGTGTTTGCCAACTCAGTCTTCAACCTGGCCACTTCAGGTCCCACCACCCTTCATCTGCAAGTGACCTCAGCGAGTCCCAGCTTTCCTCACACCTTGATGCCAAGGACTCCAGGTTGCTACCTCTAGCCTCACTCTCTGCCTGCTGTGAGCACAAACAAGGTTTCAGACCAGATTTCTGATTCCCTGCCCCTCATGAAGGAGTCTTGCCACATTTTCCTCAGCCTGTGTCTGTTCTGTCCCACAAAAGACTCAGATGAAGAATATGCAGCTGTGCTTGTGTTTTCTCCTCCATCAGCAGGCTTAACCTGCTATTCCTGAAAATAAGCCTCCCATCTGACCACCTCTCATCACTGCTAATGTTCCCACCTCATGGGGTCAGCAACTGCCTCACCTGGAATGTTGGTCTTGCCCTCTCATCCCCGCCCCAGCCCAGTCTACTCTCTCACATCAGCAGAAATCCTTTATAAGCCAAAATTAGCTCAAGTTGCCCTTCTGTTCTAAACCTGCCCAGGTTTTCCCACCTCAGTGGGTAGCTTGGAGCCTGCCCCACCTAGCCCCTGCACTGGGCTCAGCCACCTGGTCTTCCAGTAGGGCCTCCAGCTGCATTCACTCAGTGCCTTTGCATTTGCTATCCCTCTGCTGGGTACTTTCCCCTGCTCATCACACAACTTGCCTGTATTTCTCCACAGCACTGCACCAAGTCTCATCCCAGAGAGGGACCCCCTCCCCCTTCTACTTCAGTGTTCTACACAGCACATACTCATCCACCTGTACTCAGTTACTTATGTGTTACTGGCAGCACAGTGCCTGGCATGTGGCAGGTACTGATAAATATTAGCTAGTTGAAGAATGAAGGCACTGTGTATGGGTCTGCTCCTCAGGTTCCATATGGAAGGCTATTATGGTCCAGGATCATCAGACAGTCCCTGTTTGCTCAATCCTGTGAAGCACCTTCCCTGCCAGTGTGGAATCCACCAGGGGCCAAATGTGTGGGAAGGCTGGTATGGGGACAAGGCGGTGCTCTCTTGGCTGTTTACAGACAAGGACAAGAAAGCTGAGGGGAGATGGCTGGACCAAGGGGTGGTGGGACTAGGGTCTGACCCCAGGTCTTCCAAAGCCTATGCTGGAGTTCTTGCCTCATCACTAGGGTGGAGGTGTAGTTAGGGTGCTCCAGGGGCCCTCCTAGTCTGTACAAGCTGTGGTATGATCTCTGCTAGGGGATCCTGCCTGTGGCTGACCTTGGTGTCTGTCCTAATGCCTCTGTCCACTTCCCTTCAAGTACCTTTTGGTCAAGCCCAGGGTTTATAGGACACTGCAGCAGCTAGGTTACCTCAGGTTTCCTTCCTGGGGCCTCAGAAAAGCAGCCGGCTAATCTGTCACTCCATAGCTCCCGTGAGCTAGCCATGGTTGGGGGCAGGGAGCATGTCTTTTCAGTCACACAGTATCTTAGGTTTTCTGAGGCTAGTGTCTGGTAGCACTGGGATGCTTTGTCCTTGCTTCCAGGGCAGGAAGCAGCACACACTTATCCAAATTCACACATCAGACAACTAAGTGGCTAGGATAAGGCCATATTCTAAGTCCAAGGCCAACCTACCCTGGCATTTGGCATTCTTTCTGCAGGAAGGCCCTCCATCCCAAAGGTCCCTAGGCAGGGGTCCTAGGCAACCAAGTTCATCCAATTATGGAGATGTTCCTGGAATCATCCTAGAAGTTCCCAATGGCCAGACCAAAGCCCTTTTCTTCCTGTGAAAAGAAGGTCTGAGAAGCTGGGGACAGGAGGACTCTATTCCCAATGTCCTAATCCCAGGATCTCATGGTAGGCAGGTGGAATGGGCTGGGTGGGAGGTACAGAATGAAGCATCTTCACCCTGATCAGCACTGACCACATACCCCATGAGGGTAGGCAGGTCCTGTTCTCACTGCAGCACCACGGGCCTCAGTCAAGGCTGAGTGTGTGTGTGAGTGTGTGTGTGTGTGTGTGTGTGTGTGTGTGTGTGTGTTTAGGGGGTGGGCATACTACCAAGATGAGTAACAAACAGCTCTTTCAGAGGAAGAGCAAAAACATCCTTAGGAGTGAGGGAGCACATCTAGGGCAGAAGGTGACATCGGCCTTTTGAGGGGGAGGAACTATGTCTTATTCACCTCCTGTCTCAGAAAATCAGCATCTGTTAGAGGAACACACAGGAAGAGTTTTAAACCAAATGCTAGCATCTCATAAACCCTAGACAAGAAGGCTCACTACTTCATCCAAGCATGGCCAACCCCCACACTTCCACTGGCCCCTAGATGGCTACTCCTCTCAAATGTCCACAGCCCAAAGGCACAGAGCCACTAGCTAAACACTCTCCCCAAAGCGGGCACGCTCCATCCTGGCTACGGTGGGTAGGTGGGTTAGTAACCCATGCCCTGGCCCTGCCCAAGGGACAAGGTGACTAGAAGGGTATCCCTAGGCTTCAAGGAGCCCTCTCTGGTCTTCCCCAAGCCCACTGCAGCTCAAGGGATCATGGAATGGCTCCCCTTTTATAGACCAGCAGGCCACTGTCACTACCAAGACAGCTACAGCTAACAAGCCATGGGGTCATTCCAGTGCTTACTCCTTTGTTTCATGAACCTGTCACTTGCCTTTCCCATCACACCTGATTCCTTCCTAAGCATCCTCAGTGCTCCCACCAGGCCCAGCTGTCCAAATGCACCTCTGTGCATCCACCCATTCTCACTCTTCTGCCCATAATAACCCATTCCAACTGTGCCCATGTCCTTCAAGCTGCAGTTCAAATGTCACACTGCCCACAGGCTGGTCTGACTCTAGCTTGTGGCAGCCCTGAGTCCCCTCCCAGGACCCCTGCACCAGCACTGGGGGTTATCTGAGCATGGATGAGTTTCCCCTATGGGGAGGTGAATCAGTCCTGAGAGGGCAGGCCCTGTCCACTTCCACCCTATCCACTCAGCACCAGGCCCTGGGGGAACAAGCACTCAGTAAATATTTGCTTAATTGAATTTGGCCAAGGAGCTTCCTCCAGACAGGGATGAGGGCAGCAGGATTAGATCCCCAAGGCAGGAAAATCACTTGGGCAGAAAGGAGCTGGCAGGGGCTCAGCCACCTCCCTAAGCCAGGCAAACCTCAGCTACCAGGCGGGTCCCTCCATCCTGGGACTTAAGACTCAAAGGAACCCCGGTTTTGCTTAGTACCGCCTTCCCATCCCCTTCTCTCTGTAATAGGAGCCCCATTCTTGGCCTAAGCGGATTTCTGCCATCGTCACCCAGACAGGCACAGCACCGCGCTAAAAAAGCGGAGCTTCCCTAGGATCAACCGCAAGATACCAAGCCCCAGTCCCAAGGCCCTCATACCCCTCCTCCAAACACCCCCACCGCCTTTTAAGGGAAAAAAATATTGAGCCGGGAACACATTACAATCGCAGCAGGTCGATACTCATCTCTTGCTCCACTCGCTGCAAGAGCAATGACCGAAAACTGCGAGGAGTCCGTCCCCGGGCCCAGGCCTTGGGGGCCCTCTCTTCCGTTTCGGCCGAGGCGACACGCCGCCGCTCTTGCCACCCGGGGTTGCCTCCTTCCCGAACCCCCAGAGGGAGACCCCGCCTCAGCGCCGCTCTCACAGGTCGCCCGGCCGGAGCTCTGCACTAGCGGCCAGTCAGGGCAGGGCGCCTGGCAGCCCCGCGCGGCAACCCCCCTGCCCTCTGCCCACAGCCCCCCCCTGCGGGATCCTCAGCCCGGCGTGCCTCTCCCCCGCACCTGCCCTGCCCGTGGCCGCCCCCTGCCCACCTCGCAGCCAACTCTGCCTTCGCTACCCCCCACCCGGGCAGGGCATCCCTGCCGTGTCGCCCCCGGCCTGGACGGATCTCGAGCACAAAGGCCCGGGCGGGGCCCTGGGTGGGGGTGGGGTGGACGCCCCGGCCGCACCCCCGACCCCAGGGTCTCAGTCCCGGGCGCTCCAGCCGAGGGTCCGCTTACTTACCTCGAGAGCACAGTGCATCTGCGGAGCTGCTCCGGGTGGGGCGGGGCGGCGAGCGCGGGGCCGCGGCGCCCTCGTTCCGCACAACGCGGGCGGTGGCGCCCGCGCGGGACGTGACCGGACCGCGGGCGGCGCACACGCTCCGACTGGTCGGCTCCCTCCGCCCGCCCTCCCGAGCCGCCGTCCGCCGCCCGCCCGCGGGTCCGCCCGCCCCACGCCGCGCCGCCGCCGCCGCTGCCGCCGCCGGCAGGGGGCGGAGCCGCGAGCGCAGCACGTTGCCAGGCCAACCGCGGACGGGGTGTGGGGGGGCTGCTGCACGCCCGCCGGGCATCAGGCGCCGGGCGCCTCCCCCGCCACAAGCGCCGGCTCATCGCCTATTGGGTAGGGCTTCTGACGGACGCACCGGAAATCCAATGGGGATAGATAGGGCGGGTCCGAGGCTCGGCGCGCGCCGCAGTTCTGCACACGCTGCCCGCGCCAGCGTCCTGTGCAGCTCGGGACCACCGGCGCTCATCCAGCGAGGCGGCTTCTTGCAGCCACGGCGATAAGCCCTCGCAGCAGCGGTAGCCCCTACCCCTTCACCGCTGTTGGTCCCCGTTCGCCTTCTCCCAACCCGGTTCGAACTCAAGCTTGGTCCCTCAGCTCTGCAACCGTGGTCAACCGACTATCCTGCGTGGGGTTAGTGGCACCTGCTTTCCTGGGTTGTCGCGACGGTCCTCAAGGACGTGCGAAAGGCCTGTGCAAATCTTAAAGATTCACACCGGTGAGGTTTGTGCAGAATGGCAGGTGGCATTATTCATCTCTGCTGCGCTCATTCCTAGCGTGTCTTCAGGATCCTTGGCAATCCTGACCCACAGAAAGGTTGCCTTGAGAGGAAGAAGGGCCTACGAGCTGGCCCCCAGCCCAAAGAAGCAGAAGGAAGCCAGCTAGTGAAGGCCAGCCCCTCACTGGCGTCTTTGGACCCTCAGCAAAATGCACTGAGCATAAGCTGCCAAATATCAGTTTCAAGGGGAGCCCATCTGTGGGCCTCAGGAACAGGAGTACCTCAGTTCAGTGCTTAAAAGACTCAGGCCAGAGCCTCAGGATATGAATGCTGTTGTCTTTTTCATCCTTGTAAACTGAAGCTGTGCATTTTAGAGCATCTCTGGTAAAATGCAGGTGCAGTGCCATCTGACACCTTACTGGTTGCTTTACATCTTTATAGTCAGATTACTTGGATCACCCCATTCGTTGAACAGAAGTATTGGAACTGGCCTTTTGCAGATGTTGATGCGTTTTCACCCCCAGGCCAGATCTGAGGTTGGAAAGCAGTGGCAAATTTTAGGCTCTACCAGTTCGGTACTCTGGCCCCAAGAAATCATCCCGTAACCTCCCTGGAATGCTTTCTCTGCTATGAAATGGAGACTGTTTCACTACATACAGTAGGGTCACAGCCCACTTAGCCCACTTAGCAAGGTGCCGCCTAAACTTTTAGGGACAGGGCAAATACTCATTATGGGCATCACTGAGGCCAACCTAGATGTGGCACACTGTTCTGTGGAGGTAGCCAATGAGGACCAAAGTAATTTGGCCAGAAGCTGCAGGGCTCCTCCATGTTCTTAGCAAATGCCATCCCTTCCACCAGTGGCTTCCCTCACTAAGACTGCCTCCTTCATCCCTGCTTTCTTCCATCTTCATAGTCATGAGCCTATGTCAGTTCAGGTCCCTGCTCCAGAGTGTTATACAGAGGTCAGAGCGGTGGAACTGGGCTGAGCCTCATCTTCCTTATCTGTCTAAAGTTCTGTCTCAGAGGGTAATTTTGAGGGTTAATCTGTATAGGAAATGTACATTAGCTATGGTCAGAGGTTGCCAGAGATAGTTTCTACTGCAGGATTGGGGTTAGCGGACAGCTTCTGCAGGGCAAACCTAGATACGAGAGTAAGATAACACTACAGCATTCCAGCCATAGGGGAATTGGTTAGCCCCTGGAGAGGTCCACTGGGGTTGATTGCTGCCTTGGCCTGGCCCTGGTGATCACCTCAAAGTGAGAGGGATGTCTGACGTGGTGTCAAACTAATGATCATATTCATTCATGAAGCAATATTTTACTGATGGCCTTTTCCATTCAGGGCATAGTTGTAGGCATAGTTTTAGGATTCAAACCCTGACCTTTCCTGTTAGATGCTTGTGGCAGGGACTAAAAGCAGAACAATAATCAGACATTATAGTCATCTGAAGCTGTTGGAGGTGACTCTTTGGGGCTCTGGGGGCATAGGGCAAGGGGAGCATTGAGCACTGGGTCAACTTCCTGAATGAAGAGATGCCTGGGCTGAGGCTACAGCAGGAGAGGAAGTGGCCAGTGATGGGGTTTTGGAGAGACGAGAGATTTAAGGTGAGGATGACACTAGACATGAAGGAGCTGGAGGCCTGGGAAAACCCAGAGAAGACCAGCATGGCTGAGCCAGCAAGGATGCTAAGTACAGTCACATGTGGCTGGTGGTCCTCAGTAAGATTGAGGTTGTTGGCCTAAGAACCACTGGTGAATTGTAACAGTAGCTGTCTAGGTGAGAAGGTGGACAGCAAGTTTTTGTTTCATATTTATTTATAGTAAGGATGGTCCCACAGACCATGTGAGTTGTGCTATGGGGCATAATCAAATAACAAAAACATCAATTGGTCAATCCAGAAAATTTTTTTTTTTAAAGTAGTCAGCCCATGAGGCCTAGTTAAGCTTAGGGCCCTCTGCAGCTGTGGGATTACAGGGACATGGAGTATGTTAGGTGACAATGTTGAAGCAGTTAGCAGGGTGCTCTATGGTGGTCCAGGGGGAGAGAGAAGATGGAAGAAGGTAAAGACAAAGGAGGGAATCTTAGAGAAGCCACTGGTGGAAGGCATGGCATTTGCCAAGAAGATGGAGGAGCAGGTGGAGAGGTGGAAATGAGGCAGTGGATGGTTCTAAAGTTGCCAGAAGAGTGTCCTGAGGGAGAAGAAGCAGTTATCCATGTTCTGTGTTACTGGAAGGCCAAGAGAGCTGAGGACACAGAAACACACCCACAAGCAAACATAGGAACAGGTGGTATCAGTGTGTCTAGAGTCCAGGGCATGGTGCCAGACAAAAATAAAGCTGAATAGGTGGGTCACTGTGAGGTGGACCCAGGTTGCCAGATGAGGATTCATAGTTCCTACTCCACAGCAGGAATAGGTAGATCTGGGACCAGAACCTGGGGGCCACCACTGCATCTTGAGTCCTTATTGGCCAGAAGAACAGAACTGGAGACAACAGCTGGGGACTGGATGACTGAAGCCACCAGGTACCTCCACAACTCAGCAGGGACAGGGTGAGGTGTTGTCAACCTATCCCCCAGGAAAGGACTGAGCCTCAATTACAGGTGGCTCCATATCCAAGGCATCTATTATCTTCAATCCTGGTGGAACTTTCTGACTCAGCCACTAAACCCATCCTGCCCTAAACAGCAGCGAGGCCAGGTTGGAGGTCCTCCCCCAAACATACCTTGGTCCCTCTACCTCTCTGCCCATCTAGACTTTTCTCAACCTCTGTGAGGCCTAGTTTCCATGGACCTGCCTTCCTGCACTTCCAGAGCCCCCAGGACCCTGGAATTCCTCCTCTACACATGTGACAACCTGTTTCATAATGACCTGTCCTCAGCTGCCTCTCCCACTAGTCCTCCTACTTCCCCAGTTTGGGGTGGGGTGTCTCATTCATCTCTGGGCTGTTGACTGCTAAAGGCCTGGCTTGTGTGGGTGTCACCTTGTCCTGACTGGCTCCTCTCTGTACTCTAGCTGTATTGCCCTCCCTGCACTGATTCTCAGGCTGTGGCCCAGCTGGGTGGGGTTCTCTGGTTTGTTTCCTTGGGGTCTGTGTGCCCTACCCCCATTTGAACAAACCATGTGGATCTGGGTTAGTTATAAATAGCCAGGCCCACCACTTTCCTTTTAGCTGAAAAGCAAAGTGAACGAGCAGAAAGGCACACCCGGCATGCGTTTTATTTTTAATCTTCTCCCTCCGTCTCAAAATGAACCCAGGGCCCAGTGATGAGTATTTCTACGAGTAGGAGCCCAAGACAGATGCCTGAGAAACAAAACCCAAGGAACTGATGGCCCTGGGTTTGCCTGCATCTGCTGTGTGACCTTAGGGATTCAAGCTTCCTCTCTGGGCTTGTTTCCTTACCAAGGAAGAGGGGAGCAATGGAGGTGAACCCAGCTAATATTCTGACTTTTCAAACTGCAACTTCCTCTGTCCTTCCTTTCTTCATCCCATGTCCCTCCCAGCTCTGACAGCAGCTCCTGGTAGCTCCAATAGCAGCATGTGTGCCCCTGGAATTTCCTGGGAAGCTTAGATCCAGGTGCAAATAAGGCCATAATCAAGCCTCAGTTAGTTGATTCTCAACTTTCATTAGTATTATACAACAGTCCACCAGGTAGACTCATTTTAGCACTGAGGAAACCAGGATCAGAGAGATTAGGTAATGTGTAATGTGTCCAAGGACACACAGCTGGGAAAGGATACGTTTTAGGAGTCAAACCTAGGCTTCTTTGAAAGTCTGTGGATACTAAATTTTGAAAAGCAAAGTCCAACACACTTGAAGCAATAGGAAACTGTTTTCCCTGTGTCATGAGTGCTCCAAAAAGCAGTGGGGCAGAACTAGCTACTCCGTCCAAACACCGCACTGAAAGCTGGTGGACATAAAGGAACATGGGGAAGGGAAAATGGGAGCTACTGAATACCCTGCCCTGCCTTACTTCCCCTCACCCCAGGCACCTGCCATTTGATGTCCTCAGGGAGTAAGGAAGGAAGGAAGGCTAGGGTGAAGTCTTCAAAGAGGAAATCCCTAGTGTTAATTGGCACTCAGAGACCTTTAGGCTAATTAACCTGTTTATTTATCTCTCTAGAGTAAATTAGAGGATTTAGCTGGGAAGGGTGGGAGAGAGGAGTTGCTGGTGGACACCTCCCTGCGGGCTGTAGATGGTCTCACAGTAGGCAGTGTGGACTGTTGGGGAGCGGAAGGAGGGGACTGGCCGCTGAAGTGACAGGTGGCCTGTGCATCGTGGGGCAGAGCTGCTCTTTGCACCATTCTCATCTCCATGACTCAAGAGGGCTGCTCTGAGATCTTGGGTCCCTGGAGATGCTGCCTGTGCTAAGGTTCTGGGTTCACCCCTAGGAGTCACAGGCAGAAATTCCCCCGAAAGAAGGGGAGGGTGCAAGGTGGGGCTCATGTATGGGGGAGTCTTGTCTCACTGTGCTTCTCCTAGTACCTGTGCCACAGCTACAGCACATGGAACTCTCCTTCTTGTAAGATCCCAGGTCCCTTTAACGCTTGTGGATTCCTTACACCTTTGGTTGGGGACACAGCTCTTTTTGGGATGGAAGACACCATCCTATGTCTTCTACCTCCACCCCCAGTCTCTATCTCTCCCTCCATTTCAAGCTCTTCTCAGGGGCCAGCCAAACCAGCTTTGGGGCTCCAGTGGCTTTGGACGTGTTTTGGGTGGGATGGGGGTCTTGGATGGCTCCTCACCACTCTGGGGCAAGGCAGGGAAGAAGGGAGTTGTCTTAGTGTGCCTGGGCCTATAGGAGTGAGCTCCCAGTCTCTCCTAGGGGTGAGTGCTGTCTCTCAGGCTGCTGTGCACATGTTTATGGCTGATGCTCCTAAAGTACAGCCATCAAAGGCTGGCATGTTTTGTGACCTCTGAGGTCTCACCTCTCAGTTCTACCCCAACTTCTGACATGACTACACCCACAGTCTCCTGATGGCTGCTCAGGCCCCTTGCCAAGTTCTTCTGCCAACCACCACCCCAGCCATGTAGGCCAATCAGCATGGAAGAGGGTGGCTGCTCCTTTCCACCTCCAGTACTATTTCCTGTCCTGCAGGGGCCTGGGGCATCATCAACAGTGGCCTGATCCCTTCGCTGGTGTGGAAGCTGCAGAGAGAGGAGGAGGGCATCCAGGAACTCATCTTGGACACACTAGCCCCCTGCCTGCAGGAAGATGCCACTGAAGCACTGGGCAGCCGTGCTGTGCCCTTCCTCAAGCAGAAGCTCCTTAGCAGCAACAAAAACATCCGCAGCAGGGCTGCTCAGGTGCTCATCGCCATTAGGTGAGGCCCAGTCTATGCTGGACTGAGTGACTGCCCCCTTGGGCTTCTACAAAAGCCCAGATAAGGCAATTGGGCTACTGCTGGCACAGCAGCAGGTCAGTAGTGGGGCTTCACTCAGCCAGGCCTGCCCCAGAGTCCAAAGGCATCTACTCTGGGCTCCCTTCCCCTATCCTCATGTGCCTTTGGGAAGAAGGTGCTGGAACTGAAATGGACCTTCTCTGTAAGAATGACCACTGTCCCATTGGCTTCAGAGCATCCTGTATCCCAGGAAATCCTTCCTCATCTTTCCCCCATCCTGGGCAAAAACCCAACTGACTGGTCACCTCTCTCTGTGAGGAAGGCAAGCAGGAGAATACCAGTGGTAACATTGATAGGCAGTGGTCACTAAGTGCTTATGATGTCCAGGCGTTGTCTGTAAACTGCACACATAGACAACTTTCTGAAGGAGGAGATGTCTCCCTTTACAGGCAAGAAGACTGAGTCACAAAATCTAGTCACTCAAGGTCACATAGGATGTGGTCTAAATCCTGGCTTGGGAACTAAGGAAGCACAAAGTCTCCTGACCCTGGTTCCCTTATCCCCCAAGATGGATGGCTCACCGCCCCCCCCCCCCCCAGCCCCTGCTTTAGCTGTGGCCACATCCTCCTAGTTAGGGCTCCTTTGCCTCTCTAACTCCTGGCTTTTCTTCCATTTGAGGTTCTCCCTAGAGGCCTAGGCTGGTAGTTTTATAAGTGTGGCCTCACTCAGGCCCCTAGGGGACTTCCTGCCGATCATCTGTCAGGTCTTTAGGGCCAGGGAAGACATGTCTCATTTCATTTTGAGTGATGGTTTAGGGAAAGGCTCCATTGTCCCCTGGTCTCACTTTCACTGGCAGCAGGTCACACATACTAGCACTCCTCTGTATCTTGGTGCCTGTTCCAGCCATGGTCAGTCTTGGGCTGCCAAGGATAGTCCCAATATAAATCCTTTCCTTTTGTGTCCCCCTCGGGCAGTCCTGGGCCTTACTTTGTCCTTCCCCCCTCAAGCGGAGGCCCCAATTGTCCTCTTCCTACTTCAGCATCCCTTTGGAGGGCAAGAACCAGGTAAGGCAGTATGATGTCATCCCCATCCTGGTTGATCTTCTGAAAGATGAAGAGCAGGAGGTTCAGGCTAATGCTGCTGGAGCCCTGATGTATGCCACAGTGACCACTGAAGGTAAGCTGGGGGTGGCCACCCCAGGATACCTGAAGCTGGGTGGGTCCGAGCAGGCGGGCAAAGAGCCTCCTAGCATGCCAGCAGTTGTAGTGAGTTTTCCAAAACGTGTCCTTCTGCTCAGGGGCCTAGTATTGCCCCCTCACCCTCAACCCTTCGTGCTCCATCAAAATCTTCTTGGCCTGTCATGGAAGTCCTTTTGAAATTTGGGTCAAAGCTCAGCCCTTTCTCTTCTTCCTGGGCACAGGCTGCCTGTGGCTTCTCACCAGTCATTTGCATTAGAGCCTCTATCACTTCACACTGGGCCTGGAATCCCACCTCTGATCCAGGCCCCCTGTGAGCCATGAAGTGATTCTGGGATTGATTAATTTGTAATCTATGACTCTGTTATCCTCAGGTCTAAGCAAACCCTGCTCTTCACTCTATGTTTCTTGATCATGATTATTTTTCTCAAGTTGGAGAGGGGAAAAATAAGAGTACAGAATTCTCTTTTCTCAGGTCCCCAGCTTAGGACTCCCAGTGAGTCAGGACAGGCTTTCATGTTGTCACCAGTCTTGGGCTGAGGGAATAGACCTTGGCTGGTCTCCACACCTGAATCTCTAGGGTGTATAGTGTGCTTCTTCCAACCCTTAGATCTTCTGAAAACTGTCTGATGTTCCCCAATGGTTTATACTCACCTGCACCGGCCCTGTGGTGTGAACTTCTATTTTGTTCTGTGGAGGACTCTGCATATGATTGCAGACTCTCTGCACCCATATTGATTATGGATTCATAATTAATATGCCACAAAGCCTCTCAATGACAAATTCTCCCAGAAATTCCATACTAGACTAGAATGGTAGAACTTTAGATGGTCAGAGGAGCAGGGGTTGAGGCCTTCTCAGGGTCCACAGCCCACCTTTCCATTGTGTAGTCAGGATGCTGACAGTACTGTGGAGGCAGGGGTGCATTCATCTTGGGGTACCTCTGTGCTCAGGCTTCCTATGGGAACACTTGCAGGGCCAGGGAGCCCATGGGGATTCAGGCAATAGCCAGAGACACAGAGCCCAGAACCAAGGGATGTGAAACCACCTACTCCCCAGCAGGTACTCCAGCCGAGGGTCTCTAAGCCAGCACAGGCCAAGGCCTCAGCTACACAATGGGAACGCAGTGGTAGGAGAGGTAGAATGCAGAGCAACATGGAGAAGTGCAGCATTTGGTGGGGCATATGATGGGGCCAAGCCTCCTCTGGGAAGGATTTGGGGACTGACCCAGAGGATAGGGTAATCAGGAGGCTAGAGTTGAGAGGCCTTCACAGAAAAGGGGAGAGTACACTAACAGCAGTAATTGGTAGTGAAGGGTCAAGGAGAGCATCTCATACACAGTAATGTCTGTTAGTGCACAAGGGCAAGAACCATATGGCTGGGTTTTTGTTGTTGTTTTTTTCTGTGTTGAGGATTGAACCTAAGGCCTCGTATATGCCAGGCAAACACTCTGAGTACAGAGCTAGACCTCTTGCCCCACTGTGTGTGTTTTTGTGCCAGGTGCAGAATAGTTGTTCAAGAAATATTTGCCACATAAACAAATGATTGGCGTTCCATTTTAAAAAGGCCAGCTCATGTTGCTTTGTGAGGACTAATTGCAGGTCAAGAATGAGAGGCATGTAATGAAGCCAGTTAGGGGTCTGGAAGGGCAGGGGATCAGGGGCCAGGCCTAATCCCCAGGCTGGACTCAGCAGAAGAGTACAAGAGAGATGGGGTGAGAGAAGGGTGGGTACTTCCTTTGAGACTACACATGCAGGAAGGGAGCAGGAAGAAGGGCCCTCTCAAAGTAGCTGGTTAAGAAACCTGATGTTGGTGACCTGCAGGGAAATATGCGGCCCTGGATGCAGATGCCATAGACCCTCTCCTGCAGCTGCTGTCTTCACCCTTGACCAGGGTATGCCTGAATGCCACCAAGGCCCTCACCATGCTGGCTGAGGCCCCTGAGGGCCGCAAGCGCCTGCAGCCCCAAGTGCCTGCCTTCCGGATTCTAGAGTCAGATGGCAACCAGACCATACAGCGGGCAGCCTGGATCGCCATCAAAGTGATTGAGTGGAAACCCTGAGACTCTTATCAAGTAAAACCTGATAAGCCACTTCCATACCCGAATAAATAGGCTGAATCTCTTTATCTTGTGTCCCAATGGTATTTTATATTCCTGGAACATGGTCACATCTTTCTTTCCAGTCAAAGGGGAAACTCCATGCCCAGAAGGACAAGGTCCTGGGCAGCACAGACCCCGAGTCCCCTCAGAAGTTGGAGTGCAGGGCTGAGCCCTCCAGGAACAAGAGTTGGGGCAGGGTGATGGTCGGAAGTTGGAAGGAACATAGGTGGACGAGGCATCAGCCAAGCTTGGGATGCTTGAGTCACCAGGCCTGTGGGGTGCAGCTGGGAGTGGCCCTGTGAGCACTCTCACCAATACCCTGGTTCAGCCACTTTTTCTGCCTTTCCACACTGGGGGGCAGGAAGGAAGGTGGAAAGTATGGCCTGATGTGGACTTTCCCTAGGGGAGGGTGAGTCAGTCATAAGAGGACCCTTTAGGACTGAACACTTAGGATGGTAATGATTTCCTCATTAAGATCGTCCCCTCAAACAGCTGCATTCCTCTCCAAACCAGGGAGGTCACTGGAGTATGCCACCCTTGGGCCATCCTAAAGCCTACTGTGCCATCTCCCCTCCCCTTGGGCCTGTCAGCTTCAGGGTAGCCTTCCATGAGCCTGCCTCCCACCCACCTCTACCTGTGATACTACTTCCTTGGGGAGGCATGGGAATGAGGTTGGGAGAGCCCCTTTATCTCCAAGCCAGCCCTGCCTGGTCTAACCAAGTGAGAGTTCCTCTAGTTTTGGGGGAGAAGCAATGGTTCTGACCCCTTCTAGAGGAACAAAGGAGGCAGAGCTCAGCTTCCAGGCTGGGCCCTTTCTTTGGGGGCTGAACTGGAGCCTTTATCTTTACCCAAGGAACTTTTTTTTCTTTTGCCCCCCATTAAGTTTAATGGTACATCTTAGGTATACAATACAGTTACATTCATCATTGGGATCTTGTACCTTTACATGATGTATCTTGGTTCTTATTTTTTCCCCATTCCCTGTCCTTTCTCTCCAAGGAACTTTTGAGGCCCCCTCTTCACTGACCAGGAATTGATACTGGGAAGAGTTCTTAGAATAAATATTATTAGCAAAATCAGAGTCCCAAGTGAGTTTCTTCCTGTAGTCCTTTCAGTGAGCTCCAGGGACCCTCAGGTTTCTCAGAAGAAACACAGAAAAGTTTCTGTCCTTGGAATTAAAGCATTAGCCCAAGTAGGCCCCCTTGGTCTGAAAGGGACTAGGTGCTGGGCCCATGTGGAGTTTACTCCTTCAGGAAAGCAGGTACTCCAGGGGCTCCATGCCTCACATCCCAACCCTGTTTCAAGCCATAGCATGCTGGCTATACTCCTGCCACAGGCTTCAACCAAGGTCAGACATGTCTACCACCAAAACCCTGTGTTCTTGGTCTTGGGTGTGAAACCTTCTTTTGCTACATGACCAGTGGTGCTGATGGTTCTCTCTTTTAGGCCCTCGGTTCTCTCATTTTTCTTTCTCATCTGCCTGGCTGTGGGCCTTGCCTACCACCTTCCTACCTGAGTCACCTTTCTACCTGGGCCTACTCTCTGCTCTTTCCCCCAAATCTGGGACTCTAGTCCCAGTCTCTCTTCTGAGTTCTGGTCCCTTATGTCCAACTGAACATCTACCCTTATAGGTCTCCAGGCAGGAATAACAGTCCTTTACTACCCTGATACCAAAACCAAAGAAATGAAGAAAACTACAGACCAGTTTTCCTTATGACATAAAAACTCAACAAAAGACGAGGAACCCAAATCCAGTATCATACAAAAAGCTTTATATACCAGAACCAACTGGGATTTAAATGTCTGAGGAATATAAGATTGCCTTATATGAAAATTAATGTATATAAATAGAAGAAGGGACAAAAATCAGAACAAGAATTCCACAAAATCCATGGCCCTGCAGCTGGTGGCATTTGATACATCACACCGAAGGAGCATTATCATTGGTATAAGTGTTGGCCTCATATTCTTGGGTGTCCCAGGAGGAAACACGTCATCTCTTTCCTGATGAGGGTCTGGGAAAGGCAACATCCTTGGTGCCCTCCAGACACTCCAGGCTTTAGCTGCTTCAGGCAAAGTAAATGTGGCCAAAGACCACGAGTGCGATCAAGATGGTCGCACTGGCACTGATCAGCCTCCTCCAGCAGGACTTTTCTGACTTATCACCCCTGTCTGTATTTTCTGTCTTCTCCTTGGTTGCCTTCATATTCCTGGATAGGTCTCCTTGAGCCAGGATGTCTGCACTTTCTGATGGGTCACCTTGCTCCATATTTTTCTCCCTTACTTCTATCCTTCTGGATGCCTCTCCAGGGGCCAGGGCCTCAGCAACTTCCAAAGAATCACTATGTTTCCTTTTCTCAGTTGCCTCCATCTCCTCAGTTGTATTTATCTCCTTGGAGACCTTTCCAGAGGCCACCTTGGGGTTCAGCTGTGGCTCCAGGCCAAAAAACAGTTGGAAGGCCTCCCAGAAGTAGCTCTGGGAATCCCGGAACATAGCTAGAACAGAGGGAACAGGCAAAGGTAAGAGGGCATGTAAGCCATGATACAGGAGGGAGGTCCTTGTAGAGACTCACTTCTCAGAATTGAGTTCAGTGTGAAGTCCAACAGACCCACTCATAATACGAAAAAACAGTCTTCAGCCTGGGCATAGAATGCCTACAGCCATATTCAGAGAGATGACTTGAAACAGAGGATAGGATGAAAGACCTGGGATGTGTTGTGGGGGTGGAGTGTGGCTGCAGAGCTCTCAGCTGTGCCCAGATCCCTTTATTGGGCAGCTGAGTGTCAAGGGAGCCCTGCTTCTTCATGTATCTCACATTGCACTGCAATAACATCCTTTCCTGTCTCTGTAGGTCTAGGTCAGTATTGGATGCTCCTCTGAGTGCTCTCCCTCTAAGTACTATTCTTTGGAGGGAGGAGGAAGCCCCAAAAGTCCTGGAAATAGATACTGCTCTCTTTCACCAAGCAGCTGTCCATCTCTGTGCTTGGCCCCATAGGACACTTGGAGGCACTTTCTAGCGTTGTGTGGAGTGGGAGAGGCAGTTTAGGAATTACAGAAAAGCTGACACACATTTTTCTAGGCCAAACTAGTGGAAAAACCTATGTGTGGAGCTTGAGTATTACTCCAGTGTCTGTGCTGCGGAGGCTGGCCTGCCCCCTTGGCGCCTGTGCTGGCTCGGGTCAGCACCACGGTCAGCTCCAGCACACCAGCTTGGGCCCAGCCACTGTCTGGAATGTGACCTCTGAGTCACTCCTGGGAACGGATAGCTCCTGGATGGCAAGATGACCCTGTTTCATTCTGAGTGGACTTCCAGCAGTGTGACTAATGTTTTCTGTCTCATCTAGTTGGACAACCTAAACTCTCCTAAGCTCCTGTCCTTGTAGCTGAGGCTTGGAGGACCCATCAGCCCAAAGGCATAACTGTCACCCAAATCAGCCAGGGCTGTATGATAGGCTGTTGGCTGGCTCAGGGATGAGAGCCCAGACTTTGGAATGAGACTCCCAGTGTTCAAATCCCAGCTCTACCACTGACTGGTTTTCTGTGGGACAGATAGTTACCTGATTGTTAAATGCCTTAGTTTCCCCAGCTCTAAAATGGGGCTAGTAGCTATACCTATCACATGTAATTTTGGCAGCACCTGGCACATTGTGGGCACTCAGGGAGCAAATTTACTTCTCTATAGAAGAGAAAAGCCATCAGAGGGAGACTGGATTCCCGTATCCTCCAGAAGCATAGGGTCTTGTGCCCAGGAGCGGCCATTCACTACCCCACAGAACACAGGGCCCTCCCTAAGCAGATGCCCATCTCCTGCAGGTGTCAGGAAAGACCCCAGGCCCCCTCTGGGTTCTGAACTCCCCTGGCAGGAGTGGAAATGGGAAAACTGTCTTCTCTGCAGCCAGGCCCTTGCGCTTCCTCTCCCTCCCTCCCTCCTCTTCACCACTCTGTGCCCCAGACTCAGGACTAATCTCATTATGTCCTTTATCCCTGATTTTGTCAGGTGCTGCAGGAAGCTCAGGTCATCTCACCTGCTATGGCCTGGAATGCTCCTTTTCTGACCCTATTTGCCGAAATTCTTTCTCTGACACTCGGGAACCCTAGGGCCTCAGCCTGTCCCAGGGACACTCTCTCCTTTTTTACTCGGACTGAAACGTAATTCCCACCCAGATCTGCTTCCAGGGTGCCCTCCTTCCCTGCCCCTGTACTCCCACTGGAGTGGGCCATTTCTTACTCCCTTTCCAAGGAGCCTCTGGTTTTGAATCCCTGCACTGCAATCCACTCCTCTCACTGAGCTACACACCACCAGCTTGTTGTGCTGGAGGCACAACATGGTCTATGTGTGGCTAAAGCCAAGAGGCCAGTTCTTAGGCCGAGTCTTTCTTCATGCATCAGCGTTTGCCTTAATGGATCACCCTGCCCTTTGAAATGCTGCTAGGACACCAACACTTCTGATTTTCTGTTCCCTTACTGGCTCCTCATCACCTAGGTACCCCCCAATTCAAGCCTGATTCTTCTCTTCTCTCTTCCCTCCACCTCCAGTGGCGACTCACCCAGTGCATCTGCTGCCCTCTCCCACATCCCTCCTGGAGCCCAGGCTGCTCACCATGGCCTCACAATTTCAACATGCCCTAACCACTCCCGGGAGGCATCTTAGGGAAAATGGGAGCCTTTGCTTTTGCCTTGAAACATTTCTGAGGGTGAGGATAATGAGGGAGAGGGGTGTAGGGCATCAGCACAGGCCACCAGTCACTCAAGAGCATGCCACACAGGGACAATCCCCAGGGATGGATCTTCCTTCTCACCTGGTGTGGCTGGGAATCTGGGGAGTCTCCTCCATGTTATGCCCCTGTCCAGATCTAACCTCTCCTCTAGGCTCTTTCGTAAGCTCCAGCAAAGCCTGTAGAGCTATGATGGGGGAAGCATAGACAGATTAGGGGCATGTTACCATCGGGCCCAGTTATGTAGCCATATAGTAATGTTAGACCCAGCGAGAAAGAACCAACCAGAGACCGATATTAAATCCACACAGGAGTTTATTACTGGCCGGGACCTGAGCAGAGCATCAAATTTGAGCCCCGACTCGGGGGAGACAAACATGTTTTTTACACCTTTGAGGCCAACAGTTTTTAGGCTCCCCTATGGGATAGAACTAGCAAAGCAAGAGAAAGGTACAGAAGTGGAACATCCTGTTGTTAGAATATTTGTAAAACAATAGTTGATGAATTGTTATTTTTAAAGAGACTTTCTAAGGGGAGGAGGTTTCTAAGCTTCCTCCTTCTGAGTTCATCTAAAGGGAAGGCAGGTGGGTCAAGCAGAAATATGGAGTCTGTCTTGCTAACTAGGGTCCTTCAGTAACATGGCCCACTGCTGGGACCAGGGTCTTGATGGACTGAAAGAGATCTGGTTGCTAGATTAACAAAAGACAGAAGGAAGATAGGATAGGAAATCATAGGAACCGGGACTCTGGGTTTTAGTTCTGGTTCAGGTACCACGTGGTCATGTGATCTTGGTAAGTGTGTCACAACCTGTATGAGTCTCAGTGTAAAGCAAGGGTTTGGAGACAATGAACTCAGGGCTCCTTCCTTTTAGGAAGGCCCAGGAACCTGGTATATACCCATTCCATTCAGTGTGGGAGAAGTTGGCTCATAACTCTGGATCTACTTCTGGCAGTTTGTGTGAGTGTGTGTGTGTGTGTGTGTGTGTGTGTGTGTGTGTCCCTGTCATCTGAATAAGCAGGACATGGGAGACCTGTGCTGTCATTCCAGAAACCCTACTAAAGAGGGACTGTACCTGGCCCTGGAGCCAAGTTCAGTTCCTTAAGTTCAATAGGACATTTGCAGGTGCCAAAGCAGGGACATTCCCTTTTCTTTCTAGTCTCTATTTCTTATTCCTGAAAACATGTGTGAAACCTTGGAAAGCAACCAAACTCAGCCAACTGTTGCCTTTGTGGAGGGAGGGTTAGGGTAGTAAACGCACAACTGAGTGAATATTTTCCACCAAATCCAAGTCTCTCCTGGAATAGATACATCTGATTCTATCACACTATCCTCGGTGCAGGCATAGGTGAAATCTCTGCCCTGCATGCTTTCCTGCTAACACAGCAGGATACTTATGAGCCTTACAGACCGAGTAGCTTTCCCAGCTGCCCAGTTTGAGGCCCAGCCCCACCTGGGAACAGCCCCAGACCAAAATGTTGGGACAATTCTGACTTGGCTTAAGCATTAACTGCTTCCTGATGATGCCATATGTGCACATTTTACCTTCCCAAGAAGACTATCAGCCTCCTGTTGGTGAGGTTGCTGGAAGGGCCTGGGTTCCAGTGCTGTAGGGCATCTGTGGGCTTCTAAACACAGATGAGTTGGGGGGCAGAGTTCCATCCCCTTGGGTGTGGTGAGCAGAGGCACCATGTTTGGCACCAACTTAGCTAGCATGTTGTCACTAATCCCAAATGCTACTTTTTCTCTCAGCTCTGTCCCCTCTGGCCAGCTATTTTGTCTTCTTCAGGGCACTAGTATGCAACTAGGCAGTTTGGAGATACTCCAAACATACTTGGCTGGTGGAGGAGCAGACACAGGTACAAAGTTGAGGTTAAGAGATCAGCAGAAAAAATGCTAACAATCTGAATGATGAATACCCTTAGCAACAGGAAATTCAAGTCAGCCATCTCCAGCAACTCAAGGAGGGGCAGGGACATCTCCTGTGCTGTGTCACTGATGCAAGGAGAATTCGAGGTGGACAGTGAGCATCTTTTATCCCGTTTGTTCTTTTCATCTCCCAACTGGGCTGTGCATGCAAGAGAAGCGTGAGTCAAATGGAAAACAGTGAGCAGAAAGAGTAGTTGAAATGGAACTGAATGATTCTGAGCCTTGCAGTCTTCCAAGTTTACCTTTCCTTATGACTCAACTTTTGATGAAGGAATACTAGCTTTTGTCCAGACTTCAGGCAAAATTATAAGAAAGCCATTAGGTCTTATATACCCGTTCCCTTCTGAGCAACTTCCTAAACTCCAGACCTCATGATTGCTGGATGGATACCCAGGACCCTCTCTCTTATTGTTTTCTGGAGAGGCCAAGTTCCTGGCCTGCCGAGGTGCAAGTAGGTGACATGGTGGAGCCAACGTGAGCTTTACCGCCATATCAGGATCCCAGGCCTGCCACTTACTAGTTTTGTTTTCTTGGACAAATTACTTAACTTTCATGAGCTCAGATGTTTTCATAAATACCTAGAACAAGTGATTGGCACTTCTCTCCTGGGATGTAAGAAATGGTTAGTAAGAAGTCTATGAAGCACCACCTGGCTTCTGTTGTGGGGGAGTCAGCAATCCTGTTCCCTGTCACTTCCTAGGGGCTTCATTCCCTACCAATGGGCAGTAGCTGGGACTGCTCCGATTACACTGATTCATACCGAGGTTAGTGAACTTACTCCTTTCATGGAAAATTTGCATGTTATAAGCAAAATTCTTTTTTTTTTTTTGTTCCAGGGATCGAACTTGGGACCTTGCACTTGTGAGGCAGGTGGCAGAACCACTGAGCTAAATCCCCGGCCCCAGCCAAATTCTTAATCTAAATGAATACCTAATTAGCAGATCACTGAAGAACCTTTAGTAGTTTTTTTTGCACTGCTAGGCTTCAAACCCAAGGCCTCCCATATTCCAGGCAGTGATCTACCACTGAGCTATACCCCCAGTCTCTAGTGTTGGTTTTTTAAGGCAAGGTTCTTTTGTATTACTTGCTTATTTTTGACCCACTCCAGCCCCCAGCCCTCCCATTTCCAAAGAGAATGCAGGAATCCAGCCACTTTTCCTGTATTTGCTGCTCCCTTGACCTTGGGGTTCACCCCAGAGCATGCTAATGGTAGCACTTACATGTCTATCTGGAATTGGGCGTGTGAAGAAGGAGATCCCCAGCATGCTGAGAAGACTGACCAAGAGGAGGAACGTGCTAAAATAGAGGTAGTGTATGCTGCAGATGGGCATAGGGCACTTGCTCTTCTCACAGGTCCTGTGTCCATAGATAACCTCAGGCAGCAGTCGAAAGAAGCCGATCACAATCCCCAAAGTCAGCCCCCAGAAGGCACCCTGCCAAAGAAGGAGCCCAAAAAATCATCTGGGAGGAAGATGGGTAACAACACAAACCAGCTTTATCATCACTTTCCTGACTAGCTGGGTTCTAAAGTTAAACTAGATGTCTTGCAGAAGATAAGGTGAGCAAGCGAGGGCGTACCAGACCCACCAGCACTCTCTCAGGTCAATCAGAGAACTTAAGTAAAATTTCAACAGTTTAGAGAGAAACCATGAATAGTGTCCAGTAAGAGAGCTGGCATCCCCATTTGCTTAAGTGCTGCCTCTCTGGCTGCCACGTCAAAACCCAGGAGCCATCTCTTTCCACCCTGTCCTACCATCTATTCCCCGGGAAGCACTGTTGGCTCTAGCTCCAAAATATATCCAGAATCTAACTCCTTGCCATTATCACTAGGGCTACGACATGAACCCTGCCCCACTGTTCTTTCTCACACAAGTGGGCTCCTCACTTTGTCTTCTGATTGCACGCTGGCCTTACAAGAGTCAGAATAGTCCCTCAAAGCTTACACTAGAAAATGTCATATGCTGCCTAGACTTTCCACTGGCTTCTCAGCAGCTGCCAAGAGAATCAGACCGCAGTGCCACACGACGGTTGACCTCACCTGGCTCTGCTACTTTCCCATTAGTTATTCCATTCCAGCCATCAGAACCCGCTTCCTGTCTTCTTCCCCTTCCTGTTTTGCTCTTGTCTTGGGGCCTTTGCGCTCACCCTTCTCTCTGTGTGTCTCCTGTAGGTTTTAGTATTTCTGGTGTGTTCTTCAGGTTTCAGACCCAAAGTCACTTCCTTAAGAGAGAACTTCTTCCACCACCTTACCTAATGCCCTCATTTGTCTACCCCCAACTCCTAGCCTTCCTTGCCAGCGCCATCATCTTTTAAAATCTGTTAAGCAGCACTTTGCCACTATCTGAAATCATTATTTGCTCACTGGGCATTGTCTGTCTCCTTCAAATAGACTGTCCACAGCATGAAAGTAAAGACTTGGATTTCATTTGGAGGCTGCATCTGCAGCCTGACTCAGGGGTGAATGGATGGGGAGAGAGAGAGGGAGAGAGTGAGAGATAGACTGGAAAAGTGCATTAGGGTTCTGGTGCCTGCCTCCCAAGCACAAGGTCCCAAGTTCGATCCCTGGTACCAAAAACAAAGAAACAAAGAAACAACAACAACAACAACAACACCAACACCAACAGAAGCACATTAGGTTAAAGTGGGAGCATATAATATGTCTGAAACTTAAATTCTGGGTTAGCAAGACAGTCCTGATCAGTTCCCCTCATTTCCCTTTGGTAACACACTCAATCACTCAGACTACCTGCCTCTCTTCTTACTCATGCCCTTCCCAGGAGGGCAAAGAGAAGGAGCTTTAGGGCCCAAAGTGACCCCTTCCCAACATTCTTGCTGATAAAATTGAGTCCTGGTGAGCTGGTTGGAACAGGAAGTACTAGCTGGTGGTCTAGAGGACTGAATACCTGAGACGAGCAATAGAGAAAACATTGGCTAGGTGGAGTAGTAAATAGACATTCCTGGCAAAGTAAACAGTTCATACAAATGAAGGGAGGCCAGAGGACACAGGGGACAGTTCAGTAGTCAGCACTCTATGGAGTTGGTGGGATAGACTCGGGCTGTACCTGGAGTGTAAGGCCCAAGCAGTAGGCAAGGGTCCTCAACTACTGGGCTTAGGAAGTTGTGCAAGGGCCATTTCTTCAGTGCTGGGAAATAAGAAGATTTAAGATGTGACTAAAACATTTGAAAAATCATAAAAGAGATTTAGGCAAACTATACTTTCAAAGTGTTATCGACGAAATGACCAAACCATTAGTGGGGATCTTTATTTGGTCTTAAGTATGGCCCAAAGAAGTGGTTCAAATAATTATGTCTTCAATACACAGAATGTGGAAGAATCCCACTGCTATGTATCCCCCAGTGAGTGTGGGATCTCTGAGGATGACACATTCATGTATGGAGGCAATGGAAGAATATTTTCCTACAGCTAAATATGTGGGAGGGAGAATCATTCACAATTTCTCATCGCCACCTCCCAAGGTTTAAGGTGATCAGGCTTGCATGGCATGGCTGAAAGTGGATTTCATTAAAAAAGGAGGAAAACAAATGAGAGGTCTCCCTTTTCCTCCAAGGACAAAATCTGCCCAGGAAGACATGATATCTCAGAAAGCAAATGATGTCATAGTGTGAACTCTTGAGTACAAGAGAAACCCCTCCAGGACAACTCTTATAAAGTCTCTGCGGTATGAAGGCAACCCCTCACACCTTTCCACACCAGCACCCACCTCCTCACTGACTCTCTTGGAAAACACAGCAAGTATGAAGAGGGCAGTAATGGGTGGCGTCAGGCAACTCCTCACTATCAGCATATATTCAAATAAATTTTCACTGAGACCTGTTTCTATAATAGGGATCCAAACAATGGTGGTAGCAAGTAAGGTTATAATAAAAAACCTGTAAGTTAAACAAAAAAATCAGGGAAAATTTGATGAGCTTTCTCCCTGCCAATAAAATAGCTGAAAACTATACACTTTTATTATACAGAAATAATATCAATCACATACAAACTGTTTTAGAAATCAGAAAAATTAGTTCCTTAATCATTTTATCAGGGCAGAAAACCACCAAACCAAATTATATATAAGACATTAAGAAAATCATAGATCAATAGCCTTCATAAGCATAGATGGAAAAATCCTTGACAAAATATTAGCAAAGCAAACCCAGTGATACATAAAAAATGCAATATGCCCAAACATGGTTTATCTCATGTTTGCAAGGTTGGTTTAACACTCAATAACCAATACTTGTATTTGTTTTTTCCTTTTCTCATATTTATTCCTTTCCCTTCTTTCCTTTCCCCTATCCCTCCCTCTTCCTCTTCCTCTTTGGACCTTTTCTTCCTATTTCACATTATCTATTATCCTTACTTACACTTTTGATACTTATTTTGTTACTTTTGATCCTTATTTACATTTTGATCCTTATTTACACTTTCAGTTTCTCACACCGGAGAAGCTATTCGGTATTCACACATGTGTGTCTTATTTATTTTGCTTAAGAGTATCGCCTCAATGTGGACCCATTTAGCTATAAATGTCTCTAGTTTCTCATTCTTTATGGCTGAGTAGTACTCCATTTTAAACTTAATGAATAAAAACCCCCCAATAATTGTAATTTTCTGTGTTAACAGGATGAAAAAGAAAAAAACTCATACGATAATTTTATTTATTTATTAATTTTTTAATTTGGTACCAGAGATCAAACTCCGGTCCTTGCGCTTGTGCAGCAGGTGGCAAAACCACTGAGCTAAATCCCCGGACCCACATGATAATTTTAATAGCAGCAGACAAGCACTAGACATAATTCAACTAGAAAATTCAACTCTAGAAAATTCAACTCCACTTTTCTGAAGATTTTAACTTAGCCCTTTGGTTTCCCACAATGTACAACAGTGGAATTAAATAGATGTTTCGTGGGGGAAACTTGTGCATGTTTGAGAACCCTCAATTTGACATTTCAATTCCATATGGCTGATGCAAATAGTATGGGTCTTTCTATCTCCTAATAGTGGGCTCTGTCTGGAATTTTAATCTAGCTCTTGTTGCTCCGAAGTGCCCTGGGAACAGAGGGGAATTTCTGCAACATAATAAAGAGCATCTATAAAAATCCTACAGCTAATGTCATACTTCAGGGTGAAAGATTAAACACTTTATCCCTAAGACTGGAAATGATGCAAGGGTCCACTTTCACCACTTCTACTGAATACTGTACTCAGGATTATATACAGAGCAATAAAGTAAGAAAACAAAAATACAAATCAGAAAGAAGCCTATCTTTATTCATGGAGATGTGGTCGTATGCACAGAAAATCTCAAGGAATCTACAAAATGTGTACTAGAAGCAGTTAAGTGAATTTAGAAAGGTTCACAAGATATAAGGTCAATTAGAAATTGTATTTCTTTGTACTAGTAGCAAATAATGGGGAATTGATTTGGAAAACAATTCTGTTAAAAGTAGCATTAAAACCACAAGCTAGTCAGGAATAAGCCTAATGAAAGAAGTGCAAGATCTCCACACAGAAAACTAAAAAGGTGAGAGAAATTAGAGAAGATTGTCATCACATGGTGGCAGGACATGGCAGTCTAATGTTCCTTAGTCCCACTCATGGGGGAAAGAGCCCTTCATACCTAGTGACCTCTTCAAGGCCTGTTTCTTCTTCTTTAGATGAGGTCTCACTGTGTTGTCCAGATTGACCTCAAACATGATTTTCTCATCTCAGCTCCTGATGTTTAGTCCATTTACATTTCATGGAATCACTGATGTATTTGGATATGTGCCATCCTATCACAGTAATTGTTTTCTATTTAAATCACCTGTTTTCTATTCTTTTCATCCCTTTTTAGATTTCTCTTGGGCTGCTCATATATTTTGTTAGTTATTTTCTATTTCCTCCTATTAACTTGTTACTTAAACATTCTTGAACCATTCTCTTATTGGTCAGTTTAGAGATTAAATGCATTTCTAATGTTATACTCTGGGACAAGTTTTACTTTTTTCATATTTCCAATAATTCTAGAATCTTAGAATATTTAAGTTTGATTTAGCTTCCCATTTTCTCTGCTTTTATTGTCATATTTTACTTCTATATGTTATAAATCCACAGACATTTTTTCTCATTAATGTTTTATTTATTTATTTTTTAAAAATTCTTTTATTGGTACATTTTAGGTATACAATATGTTTACATTTATCTTTGGGTGCTTGTACCTGTACATGATGTATCTTGGTTCTTATTTTTTCCCATTACCTGTGTGCCCTTCACCCCTCCACCCTTCCCTATTTACATAGACTTTGTTTCCATTTTTTTTTCTTTTCTCCTAATTTTTCCTTTCCATTCTTTCCTTTCCCCATCTCCTCCCACCACCCCTACCTCTTTGGACCTTTTCCTATTTCAAAGTATCAATTATTAGTTATTAATCCTTTTAATCCTTATTTACACTCTCAGTTTCTCACACTAGAGAAACTATTCACTATTTACACATGTGTGTCTTATTTATTTCACTTAAGAGTATGGCCTCAATATGCATTCTCATTAATGTTTTAAACAGTCAATGTTCATTTATATTTACACATATGTACTCTTTCTGGTGCTCTTTATTCTTCTCTAAAGTTCAATTCTGAAATAAGACCCAAGTGAGATTATATAAAGGTGCAAATTCCCAATGATGAATGTCATTATATTGTATACCTAGAATGTACCAATAAAATTAATTTTAAAAAACTGATAAAGTTCAATTCTGCCTGGGATATTTTTCTTAAGCCTGAAGAACTTCCTTTAGTATTTCTTATAGTGCAAGTCTAATGCAGTACATTCTTCCAACCTTTGTACTTATCTAAAAACATATTTATTTCACCTTCATTTTGGAGAATATTTTTGATGTGTATTGAATTCTAGTATGGTAGCTTTTTCCTCTACCATTTGCAGATATTTTTTTCTGGCTTCCATAGTTTCTGTTGAAGATCAACCAGTCTCTATGTTGCTTCTTTAAAGGTAATATGATTTATTTTCCTTTGGCTGTTTTAAATGCCTTATTACCTTCAGTTTCCAGAAGTTTCACTAAAATATAGTCTAAGTATTGTTTCCTTTGTGTTTGTCCTGCTTTAATTTGTGGGGTTTCTTAAGACTCTAGACAGTTGTCCATCAATTGTGGAAAGATTCTAGTCATTATTTTTTCAAAATTATTTCTATCTAACTTGTTCCCCTCTATCTCTGTGATTTCAGTTACACATATTATTACTCTGATTGTGTTTTATGTGTATCTTACTTGTTTTGTGCATTTCAGTCTGATATTATTCATTAATTTCCAATTCAATACTTATGTCTTCTGCTATATCCAACTCAATGTTAACTCATCCACTGAGGTCTTAATTTCACATTTTTATTTTTCAGTTCTAGAAAGAACATTTTCAATCTTTTTATATAAATTCTAATCCTCAGGTAAAAATTTCAATCTTTTCATCTATTTTATATATCTCCCCCTCTATTTTGCTGCCTATATTAATCATGAATTTTTTTTTTTGGTACCAGGGATCGAACTCAGGTCCTTGTGCTTGCAGGCAGGTGGCGGAACAACTGAGCTAAATTCCTGGCCCCTTAATCATGGATATTTTAAAGTCCTTGTGTGCTAACATCACCTGTGGGTCTAATCTGTCTGTCTATCTATCTATCTATCTATCTATCTATCTATCTGCCATGCTGAAGGAGAATATTCTTACCTTGTTCTTCTCTAACTTCTTCATTAAGTATATATAGGCTTTTTAGCATGATACAGATATGCTTTATCATGTTGAAAAGCACTTTTTTTGCAATATCTTTTCATTACCTGTGAGTAAGTACCTATAATTTTCCTTTTTTGATCTGTGTGAGTTATATTTAATACATTTTCTAATACTGAATGGTCCTATTTTTTGAGAAAAAAGCACAGCTGGTAATGATGTATCACTTTTAATGTATTGTTGGATTTGTGCCTAACATTATATTTCTATTTTTTGTATTGATATTTCAAAGTCAGATTAGCCTTTAGTTTTATTATTTTTCTGTGCTATGTTTGTTATGTTTTGGTATCACTGGCTTGAGCTTCCTAAAAAGAATGTTTTCTTTTTCCCTATATTCTCTAACAACTTAATAAAACAAATCAGTTTCTTAAACTTTCTCAGAAAAAGGCATTTTCAACCATGGAATGGCAGTACAAATATAAAGGCAAACTCAAACACTTGCAGGGATGAGAGAGATAGAATAGATAGCAAACATGCACCTTGAGGTGACATAAAGGGACAGTGGGTTTTCTTTGTTTTGTTTTGGTACCAGGAATTGAATTCAGGACCTTGTGCTTGAGAGGCAGGTGTGGTGCCACTGAGCTAAATTCCCAGCCCAAAGACAGTGTTTTAAACTGAGCAGGGTGGTGCCCACCTGTAATCCCAGCACCTTAGGAGGCTGGGCAGGAGGATTTGTGCCAAAAAAAGCTGGGGGTTGAGGGTGTGTGGTGGGGATGTAGCTCAGGCCAAGTTCCTGGGTTCAATTCCCAGTCCTGAATAAAAGAAAAAAGTGATTCTTTTTTAGCCACAATGTAGGGCCTGTTAAAGATGCGTGGGCTGGATGTGGCTCATGAGTGGCCAGGGTGAAACCTTAGGGAACAAGTCCCTTACAGACAGGGACCTAACAGATGTTGTGTGGCATGACAGTTAATTTCATGGCCCCAGACAGACAAGTCTGAGTTTCCCCCTCTGAGCTACTATTTTTCCATTTGCAAATGAGAATCCGAACCGTAAAACTTACATTTAACAGTTGTCATGAGGACTAAATGAGATGAGATAGTTTATGTAAATTTCCCCAAAAGAACTATTGGGAGGGGTACAATAAACTATGCTCATTTATATCATTGTGATTATTTCTTTCTTTTTTTTTAAACAAGCAGAAACCATTTTCTTTGTGATTATCAAAGCAATACATACATCTTCATTGCAAAATTGCAGCAATAAAAACCCAACTAAGCAAAATCTCTCCAAACCAACAAAACTTCATAAATAAGATGATTCTATATACAGTGTGTCAGCCTCACAAATAACATACTGGGGTGACAGTATTAACTAATTTCACTCACTGACAGTATTAACTAATGCGATTAGAGGAATACTTCACCTTGCTGTTATCATGAGTTCATTTTCAGAGGCCCGAGGCCGCATCCAGGCATAGATATTCATTGTGAACAGGGAACTGACACTGTTGAAAGCAGAAGTCAAGGAGGAAATGATGGTGGCACATACTGTGGACAACATCATGCCCTGTAGGCCTGGAGGAGAAAGAATACTTACTGGATTCCCAGCTCTTTTTTTTTTTTTTTTTTTTGCAGTACTGGGGATCGAACTCAGGGTTGTACTCACCAGGCAGGCACAGCACCACTGAGCTACATCCCCGGCCCTTAAAGTTTTTGAGAATTGATTGACTTTATTACAAGAGACTTTTTTTTTTGGTACCAGGGATCGAACTCAGGACCTTGCACTTGCCAGGCAGGTGCAGCGCCACTGAGCTACATCTCCAGCCCTCTCCCACCTCTTTCATCATGCCAGATGACACAGGCCTCCTAAGGAACTTTTCCAAATCCCAAATTTCCTCCTACAAAACATCCAAATTTTACTTGGAATAGAGTTCCACCTAAGATAGATTATTACATTACATGTTTTCTTGCTTCGTAACAAGACTTAATTGTTTCCTGCTGTGTTTTCATATAATAATAGGAGCTAATATCTCCTGGGTGGTTAGTCTGTACCAGAACATCTCTTCAGACATCAGCCTGTACCATCTTAAGTACAGTCCTGTGAGATGGTTGCCACTGCTTTCCTCTCTTACCTGTGAAGAGTAAGAGCCTCAGAGAAGGTTCAGACCATATGAAAGTGATGTCCTTCCCAGTGCCACAGTGCCCTCATCTGTAGAGTGGGCATATAGTATTTACCACATACAGCTGCTGTTAATATTAAGATACATTTGAGTAGATGAGTTGATACAATGCCCAATACAGAGCAAGAACTCAACAAATGCTAGTTATAAACAATAATCTGGTATTACTACTTGGAAGGCCATGTGGAAGGGATGTTAACTGCTCTGTTAGAAGATATTTTTCCTATGTGTTATTGGGAAAGCCTGAGGGAAGATAACCAGGATCTAAACTGGAAGCCTACTGTGGCGAAATGTCCTTAGTGTGCCAGTAGACAGACATAGACTAGGGTCCTTGGATTTGCCTTCCTTCAACTGTCAACACTTTCTTGCAGCCTTGGTTGTTTGAAGCTGTGGCATTTCTCGAGGCTTAGGTGGGGAGTCCAGACAACTCACTTTCTGAACTGTGGGATGGTTAGTTTTCACTCAATCTGATTCCACCTATAGTGTATTTTGTGGAAATGTCTCAAGTTTTCCAACCTATTGTTCTCCAGAACTAACACAGAATTTTAAAAAAATGTATTCATTTGGCCATTTCAGTGGAATTTGGGGAGAAAGGTGTGATGAATATGTGAATTCATTATCATCTCAAAAGGTCATCTGACTGTTGGATAGTTGCTCATCTCCTTTCCTATGCTTATGCCTATGAAGATGGTGAGCTCTTCAAGTGCAGGACTAGTTTCACTCATCTTTGTGTTTGTTTTCATGGCTTAGAACAATGCCTTACACAGCGTAGACTCCATTTTTTGGATGAATGAGCAAGGGAACCAGCTCATCAGGTGACATAAATAATGCAAACAAAATGTGCAGATTTTGCCTCCAAGAAGATATGCACTACCAGTGTGCAAAGAATAGAGAGGGAGGAGGCCTTGATCCTTTTGTCAGGGCACGCAAAGGTGCCCTTCATGGTGCTAATGTCCCTCCCACCTGGCAACCTGTATTTCCATCCAGAATGACAGGCTAGCTGGTAAGAAAGTCACCTCTAGAAACCTCACTCCTAACTGGCCACTTATAGCCTTAGGGGCTAGGCTCCCATGGGATTCTATGGCTCTCAGCAGCAGGGCCTGTTTCTTACTAGTAGGCAGCAATGATACCACCATCCTCGGATAAGCGACAGGGCTACAACTGCGTTGGGCGCCGCAGTACTTTTCACATTCTGAAGGTACAACACAAGCCACTTGGTCTGCAAAAAGAAGTAACAGTCACATCAACACACTGGCCTTAAAGCTCTTAAATATGAGCCCAGGGTAAGGGAAGCAAATTAGGAATTATATATGCACATGTAAATGTTAAATTCTCAGTCCACCGGTGTCAGCTCCAATTCATGATCCTCACATTCTTGGGAGCTGAGGCTGGAGAAAAGGATTAGGACTCAGGCTCCTGGGAGTCAAATGAATCGTACTCCCCCCAGTTCATCAAGTGACCCAAGGCAAGTCATGGGCCCTCAATAAGCCTTCCAATGATTCTAGCTAGGTGTTAGGAAAACCAGTGGATTATTTGTCACATACTAACATGTGAGCAACCCATAACCTTACTACTTGGACCTGACAGAGTTGTTAATTCAGAGTAAGAAGTTGGGACTGCAGTTCTTAGCAGAGGGACCTATTTCCAACCTTTTAGGGAATTATCAACAAAGTACTGCTTAACAGCTGAAAAGCAAATTGGAGAATGTTGAAACTAGTCTCAGTTAAAACTGGGAATAAATTAGGAAAGAAATGGAGGCATGCCTCAGGAGCAAATCGAAGAAGAGATTAGAATTAGAGATATCTATTGAACATATTTCTTATTACTGAAAAGCATCCTACATTTTATTTCCCTTTGTCAAAAGCATTATAGCAAGAGACTCTCCCAGGAGTCACCTGCTCTGCCCCTGTGGCTGTGCCAATCAGAGCGAAGTGCTTCATTCAATTTAATGAATAAACAGACTCGTTACCCTGAGAGACAGAATAATCTAGTAAGGATGAGCTAGTAAAACTAGCGACTGGAAGTGGGGATGAGGTACAGCCACGGAATTATGATAACTCGTTAGGGAAAACACAAATGCTTTAATAGTATTTAATGTGGGCCTTGCTCTGAATCAGGCTCACTTTAGTGGCTGCATGGCGCTCTCTCCACTGTACTTGGGGCCGTGAGAAACAACGGCAACATCCATTAGATCTTCTCACAGTGCTTGGCACACCGGGTGTGCCTAGTATAATACTAGTGATATGATGGGAGCAACTCAATCTTCCTGCAGACTCTGTCCCAAAGTCTGCAACCCCTGATAGAGAGAAGGAAGCTCTGACACTTGAGAAAAGGCACTGATCTACTCTTTCCTGTCTGAACTTATCACCCTGGTATAGTATTTCTGACTTGCTGTGTATATCAATAGTTTCTGCTAGACTTCTGTTAAGAAGTATTCTGGGGCACCCCAATGACCAGTATACTATAGGAGACCCGAAACCCCAAATACTATTTCTCTGAAAGAGGAGTAGCTAATTGGTGTGAGCTCATTAGAATAAAAAATTTACTTGGGTTAAAAAAAAGAATTTACTTGGGTAAAAGATGCGGCTGATCATTCCTGGCATCACCATGAGGAACATAGGCAACAACTTCAGGTACCCATACAGAAGGAAGCCAGCTTTCATGTGAGATATGTTCTTCCCTGCCAGGCCCCGCTGGACAGAAACCTGCCAAGGAAACACAGGTGAGTGAAGTGAATGGTGACTCTACCAGGGTGCTTGAAGCCTGGTCCACCTCAGCACAGATAGGACAATTGTGACCTGCTAAAGCAGCAGGATGTGCCCTCTAGTGGGTGTTTGCTAAGCTGCTCACTACTTGCCCAAACATCTCTGGGTCTTTCAGGGTCAGGGAGACACATATCACCCATGAACACATTTTGTACAGTACATAGCTGCCAGAGGGGACAGATGGCATTGACTATGGCCTTATTGCTAGAGCTGTGCACCAATTATGGCGATGCTAGGCTTACAAGCTGTCCTCTAGAAAGAAGAATACTCCCTCCTGAAGGCCATAGATTGTTTCTGCCAGAAAGAATAAAGAAACTTTGTGACATCAAAGTACAGATGGGCCCCTGGTAATAAAAGAATGTGGAGGGCAGAGACCAACTTCATTTGTCTATATTAAATAAACTACTATAGCCCTTTAAAATGCAAGCTCTCCCAGGAGATGTTTCAGGACCCATTTCACGGTGCCGGTGCTATTAGAAGCAGTATACTGTCAGGCGGAAGGGAATAGTACAGCAAGCAATTGGAGAAGCACTTAGGAGAAAAAAGTAAAAACATGGTTGAGAGCATCAAAACAATGCACTAAAAATTATGCTCTTAAAGAATGTTCAAATAAAAAATACCCAAAGTGACTGAAAGGCATAGGATATGAACGGTATATACACTGTGCTTTTATGTTTAAAAAAAAGCCAATAGGAATAAACAAATATGCTAATAGTGGTTAACCTTGGGGTAAGAGGATTAGCAGGTAGGATTTTCATTTTTTTCTTTACTTTCCAAGTGCATTCTTTTAATAACAGCAGAAAGCCCAAATGGATCCTGACCCATACAAAGGTATTGATTCTTAGGAAATTTACTGGCCAGCCTGCTGCTGATCTTTTAGTGGAGAGGGGCCTCTCCTGAGTAGATGGTGGGCACATGTTTCTGTTCCTGGCCTTAGCTTAAACCTGAGCATAGAAAAGGTGGTCTCTTATGGAGGGGATAAAGTAGCAGGACTAGGGCAGAAATATGACCTTTACTTTGAGAAAAGTATGATATAAGGACATTAAATTATTCTATGTAGAAAGTCTTAAACACTTTAGCAGATTACAAAGTGGGGGAAGGGAAGGATTATTGTTTACAAGTGGTGGAGGCCAAAATAATTTTTCATCACTTTATTAGCTTTTTTTTGTAATTAAAAATGTTTCTTAGGGCTGGGGATGTAGCTCTTGTCTACAAGTGGAGGAGTCCTTATCTAGCATACTTAAGGGCCTGGGTTTTATCCTCAGCAGTGTTAAAAAAATGTTATGGCTTGGATCCAGATGTTCCTTGAAAACATCATGTGCTTATAGGTGGGGCTTTTCAGAGCTGACTGGATCTAGGGCATGTGATACTGGAATTAAGGGTGTGTAGTACTAAATTAGTCCCCTAGTAGATAATGGGAAGGGCTACCCTGGGTGTGGGTGGCACCATCCAAAAGTCTTGTAGCCTGGATGGGATAAAAGGGAAAAGGAGGCTTACTTTGCTGCTGCTGCAGCTGCTGCTTGCTGCTTGCTGCCCTCTGCCTTCCTGCCTGCCATGCCATGAGCTGTTTCTCCTCTGCGATGCCCCTCTGCCGTACTGCCCTACCTTGGAGCCAATCGACTACAGAATAAAGCCTCTACAAACTGTGGGCTAAAATAAACTTTTCTTCCTTTAACTTGTGAGTGTTGGGTTTTTGTCTCAGTGATGAGAAAAACAACTAAGATAACAAACAATGCCATGCCCCCCCGACAAAATTAAACAAGAAACACATTTTTCTTAAAACATTTCATTTACAAGTTGGAAAGTTACATATTCTACTTCTATGGTTTTTTTTTTTTTGGTACTGGGGATCGAACTCAGGACCTTGCGCTTTTGAGGCACTCGGATAAATCTCTTCTATGCTTTTTAATGATTACTTTTAAAATTTTTAATGTACATACAACTTAAAGTCCAAGGAAAATCAGTAGCCCTTCTCTTATTCTGAACAATTTAAAGTCCATAGACAGATATAACTACATTATGGTCTTATACTTGTTTGGTTTTTACTTCCCATTTTAGTAATTATTGCTTTTACCCAACACTTTAGATTTACTCATATGCCTGTCAATGTCTTTGCTAACTATTCTTTCTTGTTCTTCAGTACCTCCATTTTCCGTCTATACATTCCTCAGTCTTTTGTAAGGAAGATTGTATCTTTATTTTGCTCTCTGTGTAGTGTGTGTGTTTGTGTGTGGTACTGGGGATCCAACCCCGTGGTGCTTTACCACTGAACTACATATCTATCTATCTGTCTATCTATCTATCTATCTATCTATCTCTTTATTGATTGATTGATTGATTTTGAGATAGGATCTTTCTAAGTTTCTCAGGCTGGCATTGAAGTTGTGATCCTCCTGCTGCAGCTTTCTAAGTAGCCAAGATTTCAGGGATGTATTACCATAGCCGGCTTGCCCTTGTTTTCGAATAATACTTTTAGCTGGGCATGTAATTTGGAACCGGCATTTCTCCCCATAGTTTGAAAAAAAATTACTTTTCTACCTTCTGGCTTAAATTATAGCTGCTGAGGTCTGCTGTCAGTATAACTGTCTTCTACTATAAGTAATCTTTTCTTTTAGATGGCTTCTTAAAATCTCTTTGTCTTTGATATCTTGAAAGTATACGTTTGATGTGTGGGTTAGTCATTCTCTCTTTGAATGTTGCTTTTCTCTTTCTTCTGAAAACTCAAATGAGATATATTTTAACCCTGATTTTGTCTTCTATGTTATTTCCTTTTACACTTTGACTTTTTGTACTTTTTGGGCAATTTCCTCAGTTCTCTCAGGTTACAATATTTTTTCTTCAGCTCTGTTTAAGCTGTTATATTAACAGTTACTGAGTTTTACCTTTCAGTAAATTTACTTTTCTTTGTTAGAAGTTAGAATTTTCAAATCTGGCTGACTTTTTTGATAGAATTTTAAAAATGTTTTTTTATTTTCACTTTTATTTCTTCAACTTTAAAAATTTATCCAAAACTTCAATTTTCTAAAATTTGGGAGTACTAATTCTGTGGTTTGGTCATTGTAGTTCAACTCTTTCATGTTTTCTAATTTGGGGTTAGTAGCTCAAACTGATCAGGAATTTGTTTATGAGAATCTTGAAAGACCTTAGTTGAGGGTTGTCATAATTTGTTCCTGTCATATCTTAGTTACTTTTCTCATTGCTGAGACAAAATAGTTAACACTGAGAAGTTAAAGGAGGAAAGGTTTATTTTGACTCATAGTTTGTAGAGATTTCAGTCCATAGTCAGGTGGCTCCAAGGCAAGGTGGTATGTCAGAGGGCTATCACAGAGGAGAAATAGTCCATGGAGTTTCAGGCAGAAGGCAGCAAGCAGTGAGCTGTAGCTTGACCTCCATCTTTCTCTTTCATTCCATTTGCTACCTTTTGGGTGGTACCACCAACATTCAGGGTGGGGCTTCCATTATCCACACCCTTAATCCTAATTTCACACCCTTAGGGGCGGGGAATTTAGCTCAGAGGTGCCTGCCTGCCTTGTGAGCACAAGGTCCTGAGTTTGATCTCTGGTACTGAAAAAAAAATTTAAAAATATATATATCACACCCTTAATCCACATTCACACACCCTAGGGCCAGCCACCTCTAAAAAGCCTCATCCATGAGCACATGAGGCTTTTGGGAGACCTCTAGATACAAGTCATAACATGTTCCTATAACAAAATGGCTTTGATTGAGAAATTTATAAACAATGGAAATTTATTTTTCACAGATTTGAAGGCTAGAAAGTGTAAGATTAAGATGGCAACAGATTCCATGCCTGATAAAGGTTTTGTCTCTGCTTCCAAGATAAAGCCTTGAACACTATCCTTGCATGATTGAAGGGATGGAGCACTAATCCCATTTATGAGAGCAGGACCTTCATTGTCTAATCACCTCTTATAAGCCTCACCTTTTAATAATGTTGTATGGGGATTAAATTTCAATGTGAATTTTGGAGGGAACATAAACATTCAAACTATTGCTGGGGTACATCCTACAGAGAGAATCTGTCACCACAGCTGACTGGTCATAACAAATGTTGGATGAGTTTATGTTCATTTTTCACATGGGATTCGCCACACAGTTTAATTAAACTGTAGAGTAGAATTCTCACTTCCTGTAATTCACCTCCAGGCACTTTTTTTTGCTGTTGTTCTTTCTCTCTGGTGGTAGGCAGATTTTTTCCTAGTGTATCATTTCAATGAGGCTATAGATTTTCAAGACCTTAAGCTCTACACAGAGGATTTATTTTTTGTCACTCATTAACTTAGATCCTTTCTACTGTTTATACCATGCTGCTTAAATCTAAACCTTTAAAAACCAAGCTTGGGCAGGCATGGTGGCACATGCCTATAATCCCAGAATTCTAGGAGGCCGAGGCAGGAGGATCACAGTTTGAGCCCAGCCTGGACAACTTAGTGAGAACTTGTCTCAAAATAAAAAATAAAAAAGGCTAGGAATATAGTCCAGTGTGAAGGCTCTGGGTTCAATCTCCAGTAATGCAAAATAAATGAGAGAGAGAGAGAGAGAGAGACTTTTTATATTTTATCCAGTATCCTAGGAATTTGTATTGGAAGGTAGTTCAGGAAATATAGTTTACCTATTGCCAGAAGCAGAATTTCAGGGGAAACTATTCAAGTTATTATTATAGAGAAGTTGAAAAGAAAAGTATAGAAAGATTAAAAAAATTTCTAAAGTGGCACAATGAAAATACATAGGGATTTGCTCAGTGGCAGAGGGTATGCTTAGCATGGTCCTGGGTTTAATCTCCAGCCAAGAAAACACTGTGCCCAAACAAAACAAAATAAACAAAACCCCCACAATAAATAGATGGGACTGGATACAAACAAAAAATGGATACATTTCAGAGACTAGCCATGTATTGTGTTCTAAATCTCATTTTGATTCTTGTTTTTCTTGGTAGATTTTACAGATCTATCAACATGTTGTATATACATGTAGCCTACTGTTTCTAGCTGCTACACAGCACTGTACAGTATTATCCCTCTCATTTCATTTACAAACTTTACAGCAACACAATAAATATGGTGATGAACATCTCATATATAGTCCTTCATGAACTTGTGTGAAGACATTTTAGGTAGACTCTAGGGGTCATCACTGCTAGGTAACAGAGCACAGTATACTTAATTTTTTTATTTATTGATTGAGACAGGGTCTTGTTATGTAGTTCAGGCTGGCATTGAACTCACTATCTAGCCCAGGCTGTCTTCAAACTCATGGAGATCCTCCTACCTCAAGCTCTCAAGTGCTGTGATTACAAGTGTGTGCCATCACACTTGGCTTAAATTTTATTAAATCCCGGCAGATCACCCTCCAGAACAGACTGAACTAATCTATACGTCCACCAAAAGTATACAAGGGTTTACAGACATCTGTAACCTCCCTAAGACTTGGCATCATGATTCTTTCTAATGTTTGCCAGTCTCATGATTTTAAATTGCACTTCTCTGATAACTCTCTGTTAGAGAGTATGTTTTAGACAGGGAGAAAGTACAAACTGTATTGATCACTTTACATAGAAGGACTTTTTAACAAAGAATATCAAAGACAAAGTTTCCAGATGACAGATTAAAGGAGATTATTATAAATGTTTCTCATGGACAAAAGACTAACAACAAAATCAACAAGAAAAAGGAGCTCTAACAGAAATATGGACAAAAGATAGTGACAGGCAATTTATAGGAAAAAATTTAAATGTAAATGCCAATAAATATGTATCAGAGAGTTATCAGAGAAGTGCAATTTAAATTCACCTGAAGTCTATCTTTATAAGAGTGTTAGTGTGTTAGTCAGCTTTCCATTACTGCAACAAATACCTAAGATAACCAAATTTAAAAAGGAAAGTTTATTTTGGCTCATAGTTTTGGAGGTTTCTGTCTATTGTCAATTGGCCTGTTGGGGCGTCTATGGTGAGGCAGAATACCATGGCAGGAGCATATGGTGGATGAAGCTGCTCACTTCATTGCTGCCAGGAAGCAACAGAAAGAGGAGGAGGGTCAGGGTCCATATATCAAGGGCATGCCCCTCAATGAACTTTCTTCCATTGGGCCTTACCTTCTGTGAGTTCCACTTTATGATAGTATCACAGGCTGAAGATCAATCCTTCAGCACAAGGGCATTCAGGGGACGTTCAAGATCCAAACTATGGCAGCTAGTTAGGGGATGAAGTTTTGTTACTCGAAAAGTAAGCTGATTTTTCTAATCTCATTGAAGAGTTAGTAGCTCCCCTATTGACTTGTGGAGCCTCATAAGTATTTACATTTTTCTTTGTACCTTTTATTTTATTCCATTAGTCTATGTGTCTATTCTTGGTAGTATAAACTATTTTTTAAATATCTTGTAGGACAAGTTTAGCCCTTTTGCTCTTCATTTTCAAACTTGGGTTAGCTATTTGGCATGCTTTTCTTCCACATAATGTTTAAACCCAATTTATGCTGATATAGCACAGAAAAGTACATTAAAAATACACAGTTATGTGGCACATTAGATAGCATACAGTGTAACCATCATCCAAATCAAGAAATGGAACCCTTCATCCTGCCACAGAAATTTCCGTGTAACTTTTTAAAAAATTAAGGTGAAATTCACATAAAATCCAATTAGCCATTTTAAAGTGAAGGATTACATGCATTCACAGTGTTGTACAATCACTACCTTTCTTTAGTTTCAAAACATTTTCATCACCCCAGAAGAATACCCATATCCATTAAGTAATCATTGTCCATTATTCCTCTCTCTTTTCCTGGCAAGCACTAATGTGATTTCTATCTCTATGAATTTGCTTATTTTTGATATTTTATATAAAACGAATCATCGAATAGGTGACCATTGTTTTTGGCTTCTTTCACTTAACATAGCATTTTTTAGATTCATCTAAGTTGCGACATGTAGGAGTACTTCATTCTTTCTTATGGCTGAATAATATTCTAACATATGGATACACATTTGGTTTACCCATTCACTCACTGATGGACATTTGGGTTGTTTCCACCTTTTGTTGCTGTGGATAGTGCTGCTATGCATGCCTGTTTTTTTTTTTTTTTTTTTTGGTACCAGGGATTGAACTCGGGGCCTTGCACTTGTGCAGCGGGTGGAGAAACCACTGAGCTAAATCCCCGGCCCACCTCTTTTAAACTTTAAACTCTTCCCTCACTCTAGCAATGACTGCTTTGGTGACTATTTTATTTCTTCCTTGCTTTTAAAAAGTAATTGTGTCATATATTTTAGTATTGTCCATGTGTTGAATTTTATACAAATGTAATCATGCAGTATATAACCTTTTGTGTCTAGCTTCCTTTATTTAGCATCACACTTTGAAGATTCAACTATGTTGGGTATAGTTGTGCAGTTGGTTCTCTGTCTGCAGATTCTGCTTTGGGGGATTCAACCAACCACTGATAGAAAATATTTGCTGTATCAAACAAATACATATTTTTTCTTGTCATTAACAGTATAACAACAACTTACATTATAATCTTTTGGTTTTATTAACATCTCTACCTTTTTACTTTTGACTTAATTAATCTCTGCCATGGTCTTTATTATTTTATTTCTGTTTGCCTGCAGATTTATCTCTTTCTTTCTCTTTTTTTGTTGGTGGCTATCTACCTAATTTCTGAATCTGAGTGTTTAGCTCATTATGGTTAACCTTTCATGCCTCTTGAAACACTCAGTTAATATGCTGCTTGGAATTTGCTCTAAAAATTGACATGTAGTGTTTACACTAGCATTAAGTTTTAAAGTATAATTTTTGCTTTTGGGTTTTTTTTTTTTTTTTGGTGCAGGCTATTGAACTCAGGACCTTGTGCTTGCAAGGCAGGCGTGGTGCCACTGAGCTAAATCGCCAGCCCTAATGTATAGTTTTTAATGAATGATTTTCTAACTTACAAGCTAGAAACCGCTGAGCTAAATCCCTGGCCAACATCAGTGTCTTTAATAGTGAACATTAAAAGCCACCTAATATTTGTCACTTTGAGAACTGGTTAAATACATTTTAGAACATTACATAGCAGAAACTATACTGCCATTAAAAATGAAAATGTTAAAAAAAAGAAAATGTTGACAATTATATAGTGACAATATATATATAGTGTGTGTTATTATTTAGATCTAAAGTGGGCCCACAAGCCTTATGTGTTTGCAAAATGATTCGATTGTGGGGCACTATAGGTAACTTGCTGTAGACAGCTAGTTAGAAGAGGTGGATCCCAGGGCATCTGGAAGGGTACTATATCACCACGGCATGAGCGGCTTTCCTCTGGCGCCCCTTTTACAATGCCACTTCTGTCTTGGAGTCAGCCAACCATGGACTGCAAAAATGAGCCAAAACAAACCTCTCCTCCATTAAATTGTGGGTGCTAAATATTTTGTCGCAGCAAATGAGAAAAGTGACTAAGACAGTGTGCAACATGTACTTTTTGTAGAGCTGGGACTTGAATCCAGGGTCTTGTGCATGCTAAGTGTGTGTTCTACCATTGAGCTACACCCCTAACCCCTGCAATGTATTTTTGAGTAAAAGGAAACCCATGAGGTAAAAGAGAGCAGTGATAGACTAATTTCATTTATATAAAATATTTGTACATTTCTACTTGTTTATATGTATTGAAAGGTGTCTAGAAGCATGTTCACCAAAATATTGTAGCTACTACTTCTCCTACAACCCCTTCTTATTTTTGTGGTACTGGTATTAGAAACCAGGGCCTTGCAATGATAGGCAAGCACTCTACCACTGAGCTACATCTTAGCTAGTTCCTTTTTATTTTTTTGACTAAATTGCCCATTTTGGCCTTGAACTTGTGATTCTTCTGCCTCATCTCACCCAGCCATACCAGTCACTTCTTGATGGGACCTTGGTGATTTCATCTTTGAACTTTTCTTTATATTGTGACTTTTTAAACAGTAAAGACATGCCATTTTTATTCTAAGGTGGTGGCTATGTTTTATTTTTAACTGAGGTAATGGTCACATAGGTGCTTATGGTATCATTTTTTCTTTAAGATGTACATGTATGATGGTGCACCTGTAATCCTACCTACTTGGGAAGTTGAGGCAGGAGGGCCAGTTTGAGCCCAGCCTGGGTAACTTAGAACCAGTCTCAAAACAAAAAATGAAAAAAGGATGGGCACGTAGTTCAGTGGTATAGCACCTCTGGATTTGATCCTCAGTATAGAAAAAAAACACATCTGTGAGTTAGATAGTATTCTGACATACTTCATGATACAGTAATGGCATTCTAAAATAATGTATCACTGTTATAATCAAAACAAAAAATACATCTATTTTCCACTTTTAAAAAACTCTGCATTTTAGATAATGATGGAAAGACAAAAAAAAATGTAAAGAGTTGACATATTCTAGATGAACCTGTGGGAAAAATCTGCTTTTAAAGATAATTTCTTACAATGTCATTATTTAGCCATAAGTAAAAAGTGGAAAACAGCCCTGACCACAGAGAGCAGACAGGCCATAGCTCTCAGTGGCTGCAGAGACTTTTGCCAATCAGGGAATGTTCCAAAGACCCCATCCCCAAGAACAATCACTGTAGGGACCATATCTTTAATTACCTGATCAGCACACCCATAGAATAAGGAGATAGTAGTGGCACCAAGGATAAGTTTGGGCCAGGCGAAGTCTCCAGAGACGAGATCTCGGAAGATATGGAAAGCATCCTGGCGAGGGATGTAGCACTCTGGCTTGGCAGTCCAGTTTCCTTCACTGGTCTTTCCCGGGATGGTGTAGAAGTAATTACGCTGTAGCTGCTTGTATCCTCCCACTTTTCTAAAGGCTTAAAAAAGCATAATATTTACCATTTCCTTAAAGAGCACAGTAACACATGAGTGAAGAAGAAAGAATGCGAAGTAAGACCCAATGTGATTGGCTGTATTCCAATCTGGCACATGGCTGAGGCTTAGCCAACATTCCCTGTCTCCTGGGCAACAAATGACTTATGAGGAGTGGATCTGACCAAGCTGGGCTATTCAGATTTGCTCTAGTGTTCTTATGCTGATGAAACCAAAGAAGGCTGCTTCTTTCCACTAAGCCCTCCCCTCTCCTCCTCCTCCTCCTCCTTCTTCTTCCTCTCTCTCTCTCCCCCTCTCTCTGTCCCCCCCACCCCCCAACCCCCAGGATTAAACCTAGGGCTTGGTACTGAGCTATATCTCCAGCATTTTGAAATTCTGTTTTTTGGTTTTTTTTGGTACCGGGGATCGAACTCAGGTCCTTGCGCTTGAGAGGCAGGCAGCGGAACCACTGAGCTAAATCCTTGGCCCCAAAATTCTGTTTTTTAGATTTTGAGACAAGGCTTTGCTAAGTTGCCTAGGCTGGACTACAAATTTGGGTTACTCCTACCACCGCCTTCCAGAGTGCTGGGATTATAGGCCTGTGCCACCATGTCCAGCTCCTCTGGTTCTGAGATAACATGGTAGTCTGAAGCTCTTTTGTCTACTTAGTTCAATAAGAATTCTAGATTTAGTCATGCCAGAAGGAAGTATGTTCCTGGAATTTTTTAGCTACAGGAGCCAAAAAAGTACTAATTTGCCTATACCAATTTTGAGCTAAAGTTCTATCACATGGTATGTAAAGAATCTTGACTAAAATGTAGATTAATATTTTTTTTCTGCAATACCAGCAAAGCATTTATAAAACTTCCTAGTTGAAATTTTCTTCAGATACTACGGCAACTCCCAATATCCTAAGAAGTATAAAATCTTAGCATTAAGGAAAAACATCTAAAAAGGTACTAAAACATCTATTTCACAATGTTTTACTTTATTTTGCCATATAATACCATGTTACTTTGAAATATATTCAGTTTTTGAAATGATTTCAGAGTCATTTGGAGTCAAGGCTGGTCAATAAGAGGATACTGAGTGACTATAGAAGTGACTTTTAAAAGGGGAAGCTGAGGCAGGATGATCGCAAGTTTGAGGCAGCCTGGGAAACTTAGTGAGACCTTTTCTTACAGAAATGACTGAGGATGTAGCTCAGTGGTAGAGCACTTGCCTAGCATCATGATTGAAGCTCTGGGTTCAATTCCTACTACTACTACTACTTACTACTACTACTACCATCAAAACAAAACAACAAAAAGAAAGAAAAAAAGGAGGTAAAAGACAAAACTATAAAGGTATTAGAAGATAATGAAATAGCTTTTAAACTTCAGTTACTGAGTAATTCTTTAAAAAGAAATGAAGAGAAACACAAACATTGACAAATTTGGCCTCAAAATTTAAAACCATTGACAAATTAAAAATGTATTAGGCTGAAAAAAGAGAGTTACATAATGTATAAATGATTTCTATACATACAGCAAGGGAAACTACTGAAAAGAGATATGGTATAAAATACAAGCAGGTAATTTATAAAAGAGTAAATATAAATAGCCATGCTCAGCCTCACTATTATCTGAAAAACTTCAGTTTAAAACAAAAATTGACACACATTAAAAGAATATATTACATAAACAAGTGCTGGTTTGAGGCAGGGTTAGGAAACACACATTCTAATACAGTACTGAGAATACAAGTTAATATAGCCATGTTAGAGAGGAATTTTGAGTATCTCTTGTCAGAGCTGAGCTTACTCCAAGAATGAAAGATTAAATTAACATTCAAAACCAAGTCAGTATAGTTCACTGTGTTGATAGTTAAAAAAGAGAAAAGAAAAAATAATACAATCATCTCAGTAGTTGCAGAAAAAACACCTGATACAATTAAAAAACTACTTGTGGTATACAATCCTTGAAACCTAGAAATAGAAAGAAATTTTATTAGTCTGGCAAAGGCTATCTACAAGAAATCAATGGCAAATATTTAATGATGAAATATTCAAAGCTTTCCCTCTAAAGCATACCCTTGAGGATGAAGCAAGGGTACCTGCTGCCTCCACTTTTATTCAACTGTACTAATGGTCCTGGCCAGTGTCACAAGACAAGGCCCCTCACCCCCACCAAGTATAGGGTTTGTAAGGAAAGAAACAATCCCCCACACGATTTCTTGACTTGAGGGCTGGGCACCAGTGCATGTTCACTTTGTGATATTTCATCTAGCATTACACGTTGATTTGTGTATTTTTAGTAAAAAATTATTATATATACAAAACTATAAAGATGTAGTAGATGTCTACTTGTTGACATAGAAATATGGTTATATTATAGTACCAGTGATGGGAAAACAGGCTATAAAACTGTATGTTCAAAAAAAATTTTGTTGACACATAGCAATTTATGGGGTTGAGAGTAATTTGGGGCATCTCTTGTCAAAACGGGGTAACATTGTGACATTTGTATATAATATATAATGATAAGGTCAAGGTAACTATATCACCTCCTACATTGATCATTTCTTTGTGTTTGAAACAGTCAACATCCTTTCTACTAGCTATTTTGATATAGTCAAATTGTGCTAACCATAGTTATCCTACTATGCTATTAGAAGTTATTCCTTGCATCCAACTGCACCTCAGTAAATTTTATTTTTTGATTCTATTAAAATATATCTCATATATAAAAATGTTTGTATACATAGAGAATATCTTTGAAAGGATATTCATAAAATGTATAGCATTGGTTGTCTCTGGGGAGTGGAACTGAGAACTGAGGGTGAAAAGTATTTCACTGTGCATTCTTTTGTGTACTTAAAATTAAGAATAAAAAATGTAATTGTAGAGGTGAAGGGAGGGCAGGGGAATGGGGAAAAAATAAGAACCAAGATACATCATGTAAAGGTATAAGATCCCAATGATGAATGCAACTGTATTGTATACCTAAAATGTACCAATAAACTAAATGGAAAAAAAATGTAATTGTATGTGCATGGATTCCTGCAGTGACCAGACTGAAGAACAACTTTGGATATACAAGGCCTTGTGTATTTTTAAAAGAAAACAATCTTTATTATGTATTTTGTAGTTTCCATTCTTGTCACTGAAATTATTCATTGGTTCTCAATGCATTTAAAAATGATCTAGGCCAGGGATTTAGCTCAGTGATTCTGCCGCCTGCCTTGCAAGTGGAAGGACCTGAGTTCGATCCCCGGTACCAAAAAAAAAAAAAAAAAAAAGAACTAGGACTGGAAATCCTACTTGACCCAGCTAGTCCCCTGCTGGGTATCTTCCCCAAAGAATTAAAAGAATCATACCACAGTGATACATGTGCACCCATGTTCATAGCAGCACAATTTGTAATAGCTAAAGCTTGGGAGCAGCCCAAGTGCCCATCAACTGGGGATGATAAAGAAAATGCGGTTTTTAAAAAGTAAAACGGAGTACTACTCAGCCATAAAAAATGAAAAATTAGAGACATTTATAGCTAAATGGATGCACATTGAGGCAATATTCTTAAGTGAAATAAATAGGACACATATGTGTAAATAGTAAATAGTTTCTCTAGTGTGAGAAACTGAAAGTGTAAATTAGGACTAAAAGGTATAATAGATAATGTGAAATAGGAAGAAAAGGGGCAAAGGGGAAGGGGAAGTGGGAGAGGTAGGGGAAAGGAAAGAAGGGAATGAAATTAATATGAGAAAATGAAAACATGGAAACAAAGTCTTTGTAAATAGGGAGGGATGGAGGGGTTGAAGGGAGGGCAGGGGAATGGGGAAAAAATAAGAACCAAGAGAGATTATGTAAAGGTGCAAATTTCCAATGATGAATGTCATTGTATTACATACCTAAAATGTACCAATAAAATAAAATTAAAAAATAAAAATGATCCAATTCCACAGACAAGGCCTGATCTATTTTTTTGTGTTCTAGCAAAACTTACTGAGTATACTTCACAGAGTACTAATGCTTCCTGGGAGGTAAGATGGAGGACTATGTGATTCTGTTTGATTCTATCTGTTCTCATTCCATGAGGTTCAACAATATACTTTCTGGGAACATAATGCTTCACGTGTACCCACATATTATTTCACTAATTCCTCACCACCTAAACCAAGAGCATTTCTGTCTAGACTAGTCTCTGAACCATGCAGTGATGGTCACACCAACCCCACTAAGCTCACATTCTTGTCTGTGGAAGGAAGTTTTCATTTTAAGGTAAGTTTACTTGCCATTACAGGTACTATAATATGCTAGTTTATATATTAGGCTTTGGTCTTAGAGAGATCCAGCTCTTGCTATGTCTTGCTCTCAGTGTTTCATGAGCAAGACACAATTGAGATTGTTTCCTTGTCCATAAAATGGGGATAACTCACATATTTATGCCTCATGGTAACTGTGGTTAAGTGAGGCAACAGATAAATGTCTACATACCTGATACTTCATATCAGCTATTATTTTCATTCTCATAACTTAATAAGCAACTATCCATTAAGGAAGTTCTTAATGCATCAGGCTGTACTTTGGGTAAGGGATACTTTGTGTGGGATCTGGAAGTTTTGTATCTGGAGGGTGTGATTTATTTATGTGAAATAATCGATGAGTTGGTGAGATATGTATAACAATGTTAAATTGTGTGGTAGTGATTAGAGTCCAGAGAATAAAGATATGTTAGGGAATACTGATAGAATCATACTGTTGGGAGGTGGATATTCCATTGACTTTAACAGATGGATTTAATTGAGTGTGCAAAAAGAGAGGGATTTCCAACTGGAGAAGAACAAGGGCAATGCACAGGCATGAAGATGAGTTTAGTGGACCAGAGCACTGGAGCCTGTCATCTCCACTTTATTCCTTGACATCTTTTTCTCCTGAAGTGAGCAGAGATTTCTTCCCCAACTTTCAGCATGATCTATAACGCTCTACGTTCAAAGAGCTTCTTTTTCCCTATCTGTGAGATGAAGGTGCTGATGGCCCCGGGTGGCTTTGGATTCGAACAGTCCACACTTGGTGACCAATCTTCTTAAGTTTTACTTACCGTAGATCATTAACAAAATGGACCCCACAAGCATAACAATAGCATGTAAAGCCTCAGTATAAATCACAGCTGCCAAACCACCTGAAGAGAAAGAGGAAGAGAAATGAAGGCCGCATCTAACTCTGTTGACAGTAACTTCTGAATCTGTATGCTTTTCTTTTCCCAGACCTCCCCATTCAGATTTTTGAGCCCTTTAAATCAGTAGGTCTTTTAACTGCTTGTACTTGGTTTTGGTATGTCCTATTTTCTCTCTTTAAGAGAGAGCTCTTTATGATCATTTGTGAGATTTTTATCTTGCCCTTCTTTGTCCCAATTTCCCTTTACTTTCTTTTTTTCAGGTGGATGAAAATCTGGGTAGTTTTCCTAAGCCAGAATGTACATCTTTCATCACAGAAGTTCAGTTTGGAAGTAATAGCAGCATCTCTGATTTCTACCTACTAGATAGTACCCTCTGTCCAATTGTGACAACCAAAAATGGCTACAAACATTACCAAATGTCCCCTGGGAAGATAAATCTAATTTCTCTTCCCACATATTGTGAATCATTGATTGAATACATTCTACTCCCCACTCTGATTTTCTCCACTTAGACTCTGGTGAACTGTTACAGACACACATCAGCATCCAAGATTTGCACTGCAGCTGGAAAAAAATTAATGATGACAACTCCCACTCTTAATAACTAGGTAAAGACTGCCTAGGACAGAGCTGCTTACATAAAAGATCCAAAGGCTTGGCCAGTGGCCTAAGGACCATGTCTCCCGTTCTCTTTCTGCACTCCCACTCTGTTACTTGGTGACCTGCAATGTTAGGCCCCACTTTGCACAAATACAATTGTTTCTGACCCTATTAAATCCCTCAGAGAGACTCAATCTGGTTTCTAATGCCTTCATTATTTGCCCTGTGATACAGACAGGGAAAATGCAAAAGCTGGAAACTTCTGCTTCAATGTCTATTAGGACTTCGGTAAGTAGAGAGTGTTTGGATCAGTATAAATTCCTGTATTGCTGAAGCAATCTCACCTGTGATGGTATAAATGCCAGCAATCACCAGCAGTAGCATTGTGACCTGGTAAACATCCATGTCCCAAGCAATTTTCACAAACATGGCACCATAGCAGACTTCTACCTGAAATGAGTATAAGGTCAAAAAGCTGCATCTTCATTTCCAGTAGAATCAAAAATTCTAGGAAAAAGGTGGTGGTGGGGAAGCATAGGAACCATATGCAAGAGGTGGTCTCTGGCTAGCATCCTATCACCTGTGGATGCCAGGTGAGGTCTACCCAAGTCTCATACTCCACAAATTCAGCCGAAGTCAGTCTTTTACGGCTTGAGTTAATCCAACTCACCCAGTTAACACAATTTCGCCTCTTTTACTTTGGACCCTTAGAATGGGGAATGTGTTGTTCTCTCAGGTCTGCCACTGGGAAAAAGCCAAGAGGACAGCTTCTCAGGGATCAGCAATCTTTCTGTCTGTAGGGCCAGGTGGTAAATATTGTGGGCACTGTAGGCCCTTGTCTCTGTTTTTTAACAACCTGTTACAGCTACAAAAAGCATTCTTAGCTCAAGGGTTGTACAAAGCAGATCATTTGCTGGCTTGGCCTGTGGACCAGATTTGCTGACCCCTGGCTTAGTTGACACCAATTCTGAAACATCTTCACATTTAACTGGCTAATCTAGTGCTTTGTTATTCTAGTCTCCAAAGCCAAGGATACAATGGGCAGATTCATCTATTCATTTATTCACCAAATGCTTACTGTGTGCCAACCATGTTGCAGACATTCAGCAGGCTTCAGAACACACAAGGGTTATCAAAACTTAGTCTCTGTCCTTAAGGAGCATATGTTGAGTGAAGGAAAGAGACTACTACATAGGAATATTCCATGTTGTGTAAAAATGCCATTCATTTAGTTATGCATAAAGAAAATCTATTAAGTGCCTTAAGAGTTAAACATGGTCTCAGCACAGGAGGTAATGCAATGGGCAAGTCAGGCCAGGCCTTGGACTCAGGAAGCTTGCAATGAGGCACAGAACAGATAATAACAAAGTACCCAAGGAAATTACTCTCACATGGTGATAAGCATTACAAGAAAAACAGAAATAGAGCCATGACCGACTAGACATATCCTCGGAAGGCTTCTCCAAGGAGATGATAATTCTCCTTAAAGGAATGATGAGGACTCAGCCACATAAAAAACTGGGAGTAGAATATTGCAGAGTGTAGAGCAAATGTCAGGGGCTTGAAGTGGGAATAAACTGGCTGTGTTTTAAAACCACTGGGGCAGGCAATATGAACAAAGGGGAGGAGATAAGGAGAATAGTACAGAGGGGCAGGCTGGGGCTAGCACAGGCCAGCCTTTATGGTCTTATTCAGGAATTAAAGTTTTCTTATAAGGAGGTAGAAACTCTTGAATTTTTTTTCTTTAGCACATTACTTAATGACATGAGATGGGTAATCCCGAAATTATCTGGGTATACCCAGGAGGGAATGATAACCTATGCTTGAGAGATCCGAAAACTGCCTCTGTTTTTTACTTTTTGCAAAGTATTAAACTTTTAATAGTAACATTAAATACTATTAAAGTAACTTACACAACAGAGGTCAACAAGTGATTTACATAGCCCCATAGTAAACTGCTAGGATAATCTAGCACACTCCTGAGTTCTCTCTGTTGGGTTTTGGGTTTTGTTTTTTGTTTTTATTTTTTGAGGGGGTTCTCTTTCTTGGGCCAGCTTTTACGAAACTCACCAAGATCCTGGTGATCACATCAATGAGTATGGACAAAATAGAGGCGAGGAGCTGGATACGGACACTACCAAACCTCTTTCTCAAATATTCTGGCAGCGTCACCACCTGTACAAAGAAGAGAGGTCAGCATAAAATAGAGTGCAGAAAAAGCTGAGCACAGGGATGAGCCCACTCACAAGTGGTGGTTGTCACAGAGATGCTGTTGCTGATTGGAGTGGAGTAGGAATACGAGAGGTAGGGTCACTGCCTCTGGCACCAGTCAAGATGGGAAATATAAGGAAGAAGTAATACTGCTATCTACAAGAAGCTTAGAGTCCAGCCTCCTGTTCAATCTTAGGAATGCAGAAGGAAATCCAGCTAATTGAAGTGACAAATCCTGATGTCAAATGATGACCAATCACGTTTATAGAATAATCATAGAGACAAGGCAGTGCCTTGTATATATTGCAAAAATAGCCAGTGCTCAAGGGACATGGAAACTGACCCTATAGCTCCCCAACCTGTTGATCTGCCAAAACTACCAGTCTAGGTACTGGGGTCTCAGATGATCCTACTGTTTCTCCATCGCCTTGAGCTGTGCACACACCATGAGTCAGGGACTGTGCCATGCTCTCTGCGCTCACTTTGTTCCTCGGTCCTACAAAGTGCCTGGTTCATGGAAGGTGAATCAAACAGTGTTAAACAAATATTGTCACTTCTCCCCTAACTATCCTCTTGTCCACCTACCTGGACATGTCTACTTTTAAGTTTTCATTCAAATTTCACCTGCTTGATGAAGACTTACCTGGGAGTGTGGCAGTGACCATATGTCCTTTTCTAAGCACCTGTAGCTTTAAAAAATTTCATCTTTTATTTGGCTCTCAATCAATCATATCATGCCAAATGTGGCTCACTTTTTCAGTGAGGTTCTAAGCTTCCCAAGCTGCTTTTATATCTATTGTTTGTATGAGTTTGCTAGGGATGCCATAACAAAGTAGGGTGCTTTGGGTGGTTTAAACAACAGACAACTTATTTCCTCATAGTTCTGGAGGCTAGAAGTTCAAGACATCAGCAGTGTTGGCTCCTACTGAGGGTTGTGAGGGATGGATTTGTTTGGGGCCTTGCTCCTGGGCTTGTCAATGAGTGTCTTCTCTGTTTCTTCACTCTGTACTGATCTGTGCCTAAATTTCCTCTTCTTATAAGGTCCTACTGGATTAGAGCCCACTCTAATGACCACATTCTAATGTCATTACTTTTGTAGACTATTTCAAAATAGGATCACATTCTGAGATAATTTTCCTGGGTTTATGGCATCAAAATAGCAAGTGCTATGTTTGGTGGCAATTTAGTCTTTCAAATTTTTAAAGTCCTCTATAAATTAAAAAATTTTTTTAAAGGTTTTGGGCATAATTTACTTAACAGAATTCCTTCATTCTGCAGGTATGGTTTGATGAACTTAGAAGAATGTACACAGTCCACAGTTGTGTAATCACCACCACATTCATGATAGCATTTCCAAGAAAGTTCCCAGAAAGCCCCTCAGGCTTTGCAGTCAAGGCCTTCACGCCACCTCTGATAGAGACAACCAGTGTCAGCTGTCACCAGTGTTAACTTTTCTAGGATTTCAAATGAATGGAACTGTACAAGATGAGTTTTTTTTTTTTATGTTTTACTTCTTTTAGTTGGCATGATGTTGAGATTCATCCATGTGGTTGCACAATTTCTCTTTCATGCTGAGTAGGATGCCATATTATAGGGTGTTTATTCATTCACCTACTGAAAGTTACATGATTTCTAAACCTAAATTGCATGAATAAAATTGCAACAAACCTTTGTGTACAAATCTGTATGTGGGCATATGTTTGTACACAAACAACAGCACCTGTCCATTTCTTCTGTGTTTTCCATCTTATTGGCGTATAGGTTCTTGAAGTAGGTATTGATGATCCTCTGGATTTCTGTTGGGTCTATTTAATTTCACCCTCTTCATTCCTAATTGCATGGATTTGGGTCTTGTCTTTCCTTTCTTTGGATAAGGTTGGCTAAGGGTTTGTCAATTTTGTTAATTCTTTAAAGAACCAACTCTTTGCTTCATTGATTTTTTGTATTGTTCTCTTAGTCTCCATTGCATTGATTTCTGCTCCGATCTTTATAATTTCCTCCCTTCTATGAGCTTTGGCTTTGTCCTTCTCTTCTTTTTCTAGAAGCTTGAGGTTCAGCATCAGGGTGTTTATTTGAGCTTGCTGTTTTCCTAATATGAGTATTCATTGGTATGAATTTTCCTAGTAACACTGCTTTCATTGTGTCCCATAGATTCGGACATGTTGTATTGACATTGTCATTTAATTGTAGAAACTGTCTGATTTCTTCTTTAATTTCCTCTGAGACCCACTAGTTATTCAGAAGTGTGTTGTTCAATTTGTATGTGTTTATGAAATTCTTGTGGTTTCTTTTGCTATTGATCTCCAATTTCATCACACTATGGTCCAATAATATACAGGGGATAACTCTGATTCCTTTGCACTTACTTAAACATGTTCTATGAGCAAGTATGTGGTCTATTTTGGAGAACGACCCATGTGCAGCTGAAAAGAATGTGTACTCTGATTTTGTGGGGTGGAACACTCTGTAAACATCTGTTAAGTTCATTTGTTCAAGAGTTTGATTGAGTTCTAGTATTTCATTGCTTATTTTCTGTCTAGTGGATCTGTCTATTTGTGACAGTGGAGTATTGAGGTCCCCCACTACTATTGTATTAGTGCTTATTTGATTTTTCATGTCTGTTAGTATTTATTTCATATAGTTGGGTGCCCTGGTATTTGATGCATATACATTTATGATTGTCATATTTTCCTCTTGGATTGTGCCCTTTACAAAGATACAATGTCCTTCTTTGTCTCTCTTAATCAATGTTGATTTGAAATCCATTTGATGTGCAAAGAGGATAGCTACTCCTGCTCTTTTTTGGGTTCCTGTCACATGGAGTATTGTTTTCTACTCTTTAACTTTCAGTCTATGTGTTTCTTTTTGAATTAAGTATGTTTCTTGTATGCAGCATATTGTTGGATCTTGCTTCTTGATACATTCTGCCAATCTATTTCTTTTGATTGATGAATTGAGACCATTAACATTGATGATTATAACTGATATGTATTGACTTATGCTTGTCATGACTTTTTTTTTTTTGGTACTGGGGATTGAACTTGGGTTCTTGCACGTGTGCAGCAGGCAGCAAAACCACTGAGCTAAATCCCCGGCCATGACTTTTTCTTATTGTTGGATTCTCCCCCTTTGCATTTAATTTCTTGTCATGCCTGATGGACTCATTCTGTTGGGCTTCCTGGGGTTGTGATCCTCATTGTGTTTTCCTAGGATATTGTTTAAAATTTTTTTTGAGTGCTGGTTTGGTGTTCATGAAGTTCCTCAGGTGCTCTATGTCATGAAAGTATCCTATTTCTCCATCAATTCTGAAAGATAGTTTTGCAGGGTACATCAGTCTGGGTTGGAGGCTGTTTTCCTTTAGGGCTTGAAATACATCACTCCAAGCTCTTCTTGCCTTGAGGGTTTGGGTCAAGAAGTCTGCTGCGATTCTGATGGGCTTCCCTTTGTATGTGATTTGTTTCTTTTTTCTAATGTCTTGTAGAATTTTTTTCTTCTGTTGGGTTACTGGAATCTTAACTATTATATGCCTAGGTGTAGATTTTTTTGATCAAGGCTAGTTGGAGTCCTATATGCCTCACTTATCTGTATGTCAAGTTCTTTTCCCCTGCTTGGGAAGTTTTCTGCCATTACTTCTGTGAAATTTTTTTTATGTTGTTTGCACCCTCTCCTGTTTCTTCATTGACTCTGATCAATCTTATGTTATTCTTCTTTGCATCGTCTAGCAGCTGCTGGATTGGTTTCTTGTGGTCCCTTACTATTTTTAAGAAATTTTTCTTTTTCTGGTCACTAATTGCAATCCTGTTTTCTATATCTGAAATTCTGTCCTCACATTGACTCATTCTTCTGTGTAAATTTTCAATGGAGTTTTTAATCTCCTGGATATCTGTTTGCATCTGTTTTATGGATTATATGTTTCCTATATTGGGATTCCATCATGTTCCTCAGCTCCTCTATTTTTTTAATCTGTGTCTGCTCTAGATTTATTAATCATGTCTTGCACCATGGCCACAATCTCTGTTATTATCTGAGAAATAATTTCTGATTTCATTTTTTCCAGATCCTTTTTCCCTTACCGGTTCAGGGAGTCCAGATGGTTGAGTAGCAGATTGTTCCATCTCATTTACCTTTGGAGTTGCCTTAGGTGATCTGGAAGTTTGGTTTTGAGACTTGTTTTTGTGTCTTCTCATTTCATCAGAGGCAGCCTGCTGAGCCTTTGTTGAGGCAACTTTTTGCTCACCCAGTGGTCTTCAATTCTCAGCAAGCCACTGAGTCACCTTTTCTCTGCTGCTCACCACTGTGCCAATTCCTGGGTTCAGAATGGTGGCCTTCTGGATCCCTGTTCTGCCCTGCTGTCTGGGTGGGGTTCTGCATGGGGCCTATGAACATTTGGGATGGTATCTGGGTGTGCCTCTGGCTGGGGCCTGCCTCCCTAGATAGCTCTTGCCTGGGAGGGTCTTTGGCTGGGGGCTGTGCACGCCAGTTGCTGGTGTCTGAGAGAGCTTCTGGCTGAGGTTTTAGGACTTACCAATGGTAACGGGGTGGGCCTCTGGCAGTTGCTTGTGTGCCTGTGCAGCTCTTTTCCAGGTGGGCCTTTGGCTGGGGGCCTATGGGCCCAAACTGCTGGGGTTGGGGCAAAGCCCTGGCTCTGGATATAAAATTCTTGGTTGACAGTTTTTTTCTCTCTCAGCATTTTGAAATGCTGTCATGCCAATGTTTACTGGTGTCTCTGTGTCTGTCTGTCTTTCTCTCTTTCTCTTTCTCTCTCACTGGGCCTGAAACCTAGTGCCTCAACATACTAAGTACTCTACCACTGAGCTATACTGTAAGGCCATGGCCTCCATTGTTTCTAATAGGAGTCAATGAACAAATGTGCTATTGTCTCTTTGCATGTAATGTGTTTTTTCTTACTGCTTTCAAGATTTTCTCTTTACTTGTACTTTCAGCAGTTTCATTACAATGTACCTAGGTGTGGTTTTTGTTTATTTGGTTTCATGTTTGTTAAGCTTCTTGGATCTGTAAAGAAACATTTTCCACCATCCTAGGGGATTTCTCAGTCATTACTTCTTCAAAAAATGTTTTTCTGGCCAGCCATGATGACACGCACCTGTAATTCTAGTACTCTGTGAGGCAGAGGCAAGAGAATTGCATTTCAGCCTAGCTTGGGCAATTTAGCAGTCTAGTGAGACCCTGCCTCAAAATAAAAAAGTAGAAAAAGGGTTGTGGACATAGCTCAGTGAGAAAGCCTTGGGTTCAATCCCCAGTACTACCAAGAAAGAAAAAAAATCTATCTCCTTCTCTTCTCTTTCTTGGACTCCAATTATATTCATGTTGGACTGTTTGATGTTGTATTTCAAATACCTGGGGTTTTGTTTTCTTTTCTTCAATTTTTTTCTCTGTTCTTTCTCCTGGATAATTCTATCTTAAAATTCCTAATGCACTTTTCTGTCATCCTTAATCTGTTATGGAGCCCCTCTTGTGAATTTTTTATTTTGGTTAGTATGCTTTCCAACTATAGGATTTCTATTTGCTTCTTTCCTGGTTTCAGTTCACCTGTTGAGGGGTCCCACTTGTTCATCCATTACTATCACATTTTCCATTAGTGTTTTGAACATATTTGTAATAGCAACTTTGAAGTCTTTGTCCATTAAATTAATATTTGGGCCTGCTCGGAGTCATTTTCTATTTATTGCTTTTTTCCTCACATAGTATGGGTCACATTTATCTTCATTATTCTTTGTATGTTTAATAATTGTTAGTGGAAAACTGGTTAACATAAAAAATACAATGTAGCACTCTGGAATCTGTTTAGTTTTTCTGGGGATTGCTGGTCTTGTTTTAGTAGGCAATTAACTTTCTTAAACTCAAACTGAAAAATCTTTTGTACTCCTCCTCAATCTGTTCTATGATGTGCAGCAGCTGATGTTTCTGGTTGTTTAAAAAACTTTTTTTTTGCACTAACGGAGGTTGAATTTAGTGCCTTTGGACCTAGCTATATCTACAGCCCTTGTTTAAATTTTGAGATAGGATCTTGCTAAATCACTAAATTGCTTAGGCTGGGCTCAAACTTCCAGTCCTTTTGCCTGAGCTTCCCAAAGTGCTTGGATTGCAGGAATAGAATACACTGCTATGGCCTGTTTTGCTTGTATTTTCCCCCAGAGTTTCTAGTTGCTATTAATTCAGTCTCACACTCTGGAGATTTCCCCTGCATCTGTTTAGTTTGGCAGTCTACCAAGGATTTGAACCAAATTTACATTCAGATTTGGTCATTAGTTTCCTTCTTTTTGGAGCTTCTCACCTCAATTTCCAGGTGCTTTGCCAGACCTCAGTTCTGTCCTCTGATATCTCAAACCAGTGAGACTTCTATCTTCCACTGCCTACACTGTGTGGGTTGCAAAATGAACTCAGTTGAAGGCACAGTAAACTAAAAAATCTTACCAGGTGCAGTTCTATTTTTCCAGGACAAACCTCCTTCTAGTGTTTCCCTTTTTGTCATGTATTTATGTGCACATTAGTGATCAGTCAGGGATTTTGGATTTTTTACAAGTTTAAATCTTTTATATTTCCCATTTAAGTCTTTAATCAATCCAAAATTATTTTGTGTAGAGATACTATATTTTATTATGGTTTGTTTTTAATTTTTATTTTTGTAGTGATGTGAGTCAAATCTAGGGTCTCATGCATGCTAGGTAAGCAAGCACTCTAGCCCATACATTATTTTTTCTTATGCTAATGAGTTGACACTTCATTCTTTCTTTCTTTTTATTTTTATTAGTACATGTTTATAGTACCTAATGATCATATTCCTCATTAGGAGTTGGTACATTTACATAAGACATCTCAGCTTTTTTTTATCCCCTTCCCCGCCCTCTTCCTTCTCTTTATCCCCTTCTTATTTGCAAATTATCTATCTCCCTGCTTCCCATTATTTATCTTTTATTTTGGTCTTGGATTTTATTATACTTTGGATTTTTCATATAAGAGAAACCATGCAAAATTTAAGATTATGTGTCTGATTTGCTTTGCTGAGTGTTGTAGTCTCAAGACACATCTATTTTTCCTACAAATGACTGAAATTTATCCTTCTTTATGGCAGAGTTGTACTCCATTGTGTATAAATACTATATTTTATTTATCCACTCATTTATTGATGGCCACTTCCAAGATTTAGGTATTATGAACTGTGCTTTTATAAACATAGGTATGCATGTATCACAGTAATATGTTTTTAAAACTTATGGGAAGATACCTAGAAAGGGAACAGGTGAGTCAAATGGAATATCTAGTTTGACCTGTTTTGAGGAATCTCCATACTGATCTCAATAGTGGTTGTACTAGTTTACATTCCCATCAACAATGTACAAGGGATCCTTTTTTTCCTATGGTCTCACTCATTTTTGGAAAGAGATGGAATTTCAGTGTTGTTTTAATTAACATGTCTTTTTTTAAATTAACTTTTTTTGGTATATCTTTTTATTGGTACATTTTAGGTGTACAATATAATGACATTCATCATTGGAGATATGCACCTTTATATACTCTCTTGGTTCTTATTTTTTCCCCCTTCCCCTGCCCTCCCTTCAACCCCTCCATAAATTAACCATTTCTTAATGGCCAGAGATATTGGACATTTTTTCCATATATTTATTGGCCATTTGTATTTCTTCTGAGAGGTGTTTATTCATTTCAGTTGTTCATTTTTTTGATTGAGTTCGTCCTTTATTTTGAGTAGCTTAATTTTTTGAGTTCTTTATATATTCTAGATATCAGTCCTCAGTCCAAGATATAGCTGGCACAATTTTTCCCATTCTGTAGTTTGTCTCTTCACTTCATTGGTTTCCTTTGCTGTGCAGAAGCTTTTTAATTTGATAGAATCCCATTTGGTGTTTCTTTTTTTTTCCTTAAATTCTTTTATTGGTACATTTTAGGTATACAATACATTTACATTTATCATTGGGTGCTTGTACCTGTGCACGTTATATTTTGGTTCTTATTGTTTTCCCCATTACCTGTGCATCCTTCACCCTCTGCACCCTTCCCTATTTACATAGACTTAATTTCCTTTTTTTTCTTATAATTTTTCCTTTCCCTTCTTTCCTTTCCCCTTCCCCTCCCACCACCCCTAACCCTTTGAACCTTTTCTTCCTATTTCAAATTATCTATTATTCATTTCAATCCTTATTTATACTTTCAGTTTCTCACACCAGAGAAACTATTCGGCATTTACACATGTGTGTTTGATTTATTTCACTTAAGAGTATGGTCTCAATATGCATCCATTTAGCTATAAATGACTCTAGTTTTTTTGTTCTTTATGGCTGAGTAGTACTCCATTTTATAAAAAAACCACATCTTTATCCAGTTTCCAGTTGATGGGCACTTGGGCTGTTTCTAAGCTTTTGCTACTACAAACTGTGCCGCTATGAACATGGGTGCACATATATCGCTGTGGTATGATTCTTTTAATTCTTTTGGGTAGATACCCAGCAGAGGAATAGCTGGGTCAAGTGGGACCTCTAGTCCTAGTTCTTTGAGGTATCTCCATACTGATTTCCACAGTGGTTGCACCAGTTTGTACTCCCACCAACAATGGAGAAGGGTTCCTTTTTCCCCATACCCTCACCAACATTTGATATTGGTTGATTTCTTGATTGCAGTCATTCTTTCTGGAGTGAGGTGGAATCTCAGTGTTGTTTTCATCTGCATCTTTCAAATGACCAGTGATGTTGAGCATTTTTTCATATATTTATTTGCTGCTTTTACTTCTTTGAGAAATGTCTGTTCATTTCAGATGCCCATTTTTGAATTGGGTCTTTGAATTTGGGGGGGTCTGATTTTTTTCAGTTCTTTATTTATTCTAAATAGTAGTCCTTTGTCTAAGGTACAGCTGCTACAACTTTCTTCCCACATTGTAGGTTATCTCTTAGCTCTGCTGGTGGTTTCTCTTGCAGGGCAGAAGCTTTTTAATAAGATGAGATCCCAGTTGTCGATTCCTTGTGCTAGTTCCTGTGCTACTGAGGTTTTGTTCATAAAGTCTCTTTGGGTTTGTTATGCTCTTCTTTTTCTAGGAGACTGAGGTTCTGCATTAGGATATTTATTTGAGTTCTCTCTATTTTCCTAATATGGGCATTCACTGCTATGAATTTCCCACATAGAACTTCTTTCATTGTGTCCCATAGATTCCTGTATGTTGTACTGGCATTATCATTTACTTGTAGAAACTGTCTAATTTCTTCTTCAATTTCTTCTATGACTCATTGGTTGTTCAGGAAGGTTTTATTCAATTTCCATGTGTTTATGGGGGTTTTGGGGTTTCTTATGTTATTTATCTCCAATTTTATTGCATTATGGGTCTGATAATATACAGGGGGTAACTTCAATTCTTTTACATTTACTTAGACATGTCCTATGAGCTAACATGTGGTCTATTTTGGAGAATGACCCATGTGCAGTTGAAAAGAATGTGTATTCTGATTTTGTGGAGTGGAACACTCTGTAAACATCTATTAAGTCCATTTGTTCCATAGCTTGGTTCAGTTTTAGAATTTTGTTGTTAATTGTTTGTCTAGATGATCTGTCTATTTGTGATAGTGGAGTATTGAGGTCCCCCACTACAACTGTATTAATGCTTATTTGGTTTTTCATGTCCATTAATATTTGTTTTGTACAATTGGGGGCACTCGTATTTGGTGCATATATATTTAGGATTGTTATCTCTTCCTCTTGGATTGTTCCCTTCACAAGGATGTAGTGACCATCTTTGTCTCTCTTAATTAGTTTTGGTTTGAAATCTACTTTGTCTGCAAATAAGATTGCTACCCCTGCTTTTTTCTGGGTTCCTGTCATGTGGAGAACTGTTTTCCATCCTTTTACTTTCAGTCTGTGAATTTCTTTTTGAGTTAGGTGTGTTTCTTGTATACAGCATATTGCTGGATTTTGCTTCTTAATCCATTCTGTCAATTTATTTTTTTTAATTGGTGAATTGAGGCCATTAACATTGATAGTTATAATTGATAGATATTGACTCATCCTTGTCATGATGTTTTATTGTTGTCTCTTTTATTTCTTATTTTTCCCCCCTTTCCCTTTAGTGTCTTACCTTGCCTGGTGGCTTCCCTCTGTTGTGCCTCATGGAGTTGTGAGCTTCATTGTCTTTTTCTAGGATATTTCCTAGAGTTGTTTGGAGTGCTGGTTTGGTGTTCATGAAATTCTCAGGTGTTCTTTGTCATGGAAGTATCTAATTTCCCCATCAATTTTGAAAGACAATTTTGTAGAATACAACAGTCTAGGTTGGAAGTTATTTTCTTTTAGGGCTTGAAATACTTCACTCCAGGCTCTCCTTGATTTGAGGGTTTGTGTTGAGAAGTCTGCTGTGATTCTGATGGGCTTTCCTTTGTAGGTGATTTGTTTCTTTTCTCCAACTGCCTGTAGGATTTTGTTTTTCTCTTGGGTTTCTGGGATCTTGACTATTATATGTCTAGGTGTAGATTTTTTTTTGATCATGGCTAGTTGGAGTTTTATATGCCTCACTTATCTGTATGTCCAATTTTCCACCTCTGTCTGGGAAGTTTTCTACTATTACTTCTGTGAACAGTTTTTTTAATGTCAATTGTACTTTCTCCTGTTTTTTCATGGACTCCTATCAGTCTTATGTTATTCTTCTTTGCATCGTCTAGCAGCTGCTGGATTGATTTTTCATGGCCCCTTACTATTTTTAAGAAATCTCTGTTTTCATGGTCCTTAACTGCAATCCTGTCATCTATATCTGGTATTCTATCTTCAGATTCCCTTAATCTGCTGTGCATGCTTTCAATGGAGTTTTTGGTCTCCTGAATATCTGTTTGAATGTGTTTCATGGATTCTATTTCTTTCTTATGTTGGGTGATCATGGTTTCCATTTCTTTCTTATGCTGGGCATTCATGGCTTCCAGCATATTTCTGAGCTCATCTATTTTTTTTTTTATCTGTTTCTGTTCTAGAGGCTCTAATCATGTCTTTCACTCTGCTCACCAACTCTGTAGTTATCTGGGAGATTATTTCTGCTTTGAATTTTTCTAGACCCTCATTCATCTGTTTTGTTACTTCCTGTGCTATCAGTTCATGGTGTCCAGGTGGTTTATCAGACTTTTCCACCTCGTTTCCCCCAGAATTTGCCTTTTGTGGGGTGGAAGTCTGAGCTTGTGCCTTGTGTAAATGTCTTCTCATTTTTTGTTTTTGGTACTGTCCTTGGTTCAGTTCCTGGGTTGATACTTTGAATTTGCTTATTGTAAGTATCTTTGTTGATGTATTGAGAACCCTTATAGAATGATTGCTTCTCAGAGGTGTCTTCCAGTTATAGCTGGTCTTTAGATTTTGAGTCTCTAATGGCTCTGAGGATATCTCATTTTCATTACACCACAAAGGACAACTGATTAGATCAATCACAACACCTTAACTCAAGTGATACAATCAGCTACACAATAGAATCAAGTACCTCTCAGAAAATGACAATTTGTGGTAGTTATTAATCTATCACCTTTGGCTCTGTGAATTAAATCAAGATTGAGGACCAACCCAACCTACAGTGAATAAACTCTTCAATATAACAACTTTACCCTTTGGGATTGGGAGTTAAAAGGGGCTGGGGAAGGCAGGACAAATGGGAAGAAGGATAGGGGAAGGTTAGCAGTGTGGCCAGGGGACACAGGTGAGAAGGAAAAAGAGAATAATAGGAAAATAAAGAACTCCAAATGAGGACCAAAACAGAGACAAAAAGGGAAGATGAACAATGTGGGAGAGCAAGAGAGTGAGTGTAAGAGAGAGAGAGAAAGGAAAGAGAACAGAAAGAAGAGAAGAAAGAAAAAAGGAGAGAAAAACAAATATTTGAAAAGAGTAGGAAAAAAATTAAAGATAAGAGGAGCAAAAGAAAAGAAAAGAAAAAAACACAAACTAATAATACTAATTTTGGGAATTAAAAAAACAGTGAAGATGTAGGGCCTCTTTCAGGGTATGTCTCTGCTGTCATAATAGACAACGTGGGTAGCAGTGTGCAGATATAAGTCAATGAGTCTCAGCAAGCTAGTCCCAGACCAATGAGATTCAGGCAGATTTCTGGTTACAAGTCCCAAATTGAGCTCCCTGTCCTCCCGTAGGGTTGAACTCTGCAGAGTTGTATTGCAGGTTCCAGCTGCCCTTCCCCTAAAGATAGACCCGGTCCTGATGGGAGGTGAAGATGACTCCAACTTACCCAGTATAGTGGTCTGATGGTCCAGTGTCCTCTGCATCTTTGTAGTGTGGAATCAGGTGGCTGTACAAAGAAGAGCCCAGAGGAGTGTGTGTGTGTGTGTGTGTGTGTGTGTGTGTGTGTCCAGTGGATTGCTGCCTGTCTGCAGCAGGCTGATTCGGCATGTTCCGGGTGACTCGCGACCTCGGTAGGGCATCCGCAGACCTGCCTGTCTGCAGTGAGCTGATTCGGTGTGTTCTGCATGACTCTTGATGTTATTTCTTATGCAATTGTGGTCCTTGTTAGAAAGTCCTTGCCTATGCCTATGTCTTGAAGAGTTTTACCTATTTATCTTCACAGATTAAGTGTTTCTGCTTCAATATTTAGATCTTTGATCTGTTTTGATTTTAGTTTAGTACATAGTGAAAGATATAGGTCTAGATTCAATCTTCTGCATGTGGATATCTAGTTTCCCCAGAATCATATATTAAAGAAGCTCCAGCATATATTTTTTGCCCCTTTGTCAAAGATCAAATAGCTGAATGTGTCTGGGTTTTTTCCCTGCATCCTATATTCTGTTCCACTGATCCAACATGTCTATTTTTGTTCCAGTACCATGCTATTTTATCACAGTAGCTTTGTAATGTAATTTGAAATTCAGAATTGTGATACCTCCTGCTTTGCTCTTGTTGTTCTTCTGGTACCATGTGAATTTTAGCATTGTTTCCTCCAGCTGTGTAAAGAATGCTGTTGGAATTTTGATTGAGATTGCATTAATCTGTATATAAGTTCTGGAAATATGGCTATTTAGACAATATTCATTCTGCCTATCCAGGAACAGGAGATATTTTTCCATTTTCTGATGCCCTCTTTGATTACCTTTTTCAGAGTTTTCATTGTTGTTGTGTTCTGTTTGTGAATATCTTGTTGAGAATCTTTGCATCTATGTTCATTGAAGAGATTGCTCTTTAGTTTCTTTTTTAGTGGAGTCCTTGAGTAGTTTTGGAATCAAGGTAAAGCTATTTTTCCAGGAATGAGTCTGACAGTATTCCTACCCTCTCAGTTTCATCAAAGAGTTTGAGGAATATTGGTGTTAGAGCTTCCCTGAAATTCCTGTAGAAGTCAGTGGTGAATCCATCATGTGGGGCTTTTCTTACTTGGTAAGGTTTTTTGTTTTTGTTTTTTTACTGCTTCAATTTCATTGCCTGATATTGGATTACTTAGGGTTTAAAAAATCTTTTTGGTTTAGTTTTGGTAATAATATGTAACTAGGAATTTATCAAGTTTTTCTGGATTCTCCATTTTATTGGAATATTGGTTTCTAAGTAGTTCCCAATAATCTTCTGCATGTTGGGGGTGTCCATTGTGATTTCACCTTTTTCATTTCTAATGGCATTGATGTGGGTCTTTTGTTTTTGGTATGACTGGATAAGCATTTGCCTATTTTGTTCATTCTATCAAAGAACCAACTCTTTGATTCATGGATTCTTTGGATTTTTTTTTTAGGAGCAAGAAATGGCTTTATTGCTAGCAGCTCAGTAAGCGAATACTGTAAGTTCAAGAGACCTAGAAGTGATTTTGCTTTCATTTTTATACTCTTGTATGTCTACAGGCCTTTTTCTCATTGGAGGGGAAATAGTAGGTGAAGTTACACAAGCAGAACAGTAGTTAAAGGAGCAGGAAAATTTGGTGGCCTCAAGAAGTTCTGGTGGGACTTTCTAAGAGCATTATGCTCTGGTAACATTATATTATAGCTGTGGTCATGGCCACTGAATGCCTTTCCCAACAGAGGGGTGGTTTCTTCTCTCAAAACCACCCCTTACTGGCATGAAATGTTCCACTATTATCACTCATTGATGGATTATCCTTTACAACATCTGTATTTATAGCCCTAGCTTTTCCACGAATTATAGACTCAGATAGGCTATAACCTGCCATCTGCCTTTCATTTATCCACATTAATAATAGCCTTTCTATCTCATCTAACACTGTAGATCATAACTTAATAATTTGAGTAGTACCATTAGCAATACTAGCTTCCTTGTACAAATCTTTTCTCTATAAGACTGTTGAGATGGTGGATTGCAACTTGCTGTATGTATTAGCAAGATTGGTCATATAAACACCACTCTCATAGTTCTTCACAATTTCCTCCTTTTTTATTGTGATTGCTTTCTTTACCTTCCCTCTCCTCCTTAGCTTCTTTTCTAGGTTTTTTGGGGGCATTTTGATAGCAGTAATCATAGCAATTATATGAAGCACCGACTCAAATCATATCCACAAACATGTGCATCTGGGCTCAGACTGATGCTTACCTATGTTTAGGTACACTTTTCTGGGATCATGAGTCTTTGTTTACAACCATAAAAGCAGTTGGCAACTGAGTCTTAACTCAAGACTTTAATCATAAGTTAAAACTAAAAGTCCAGTTGTAACCCAAGTTGTTCATATGTGAGTCCAATCATAACTTGAGGGTCCACTGTATTTAAGACTGAGCCACAGAGCAACTTCAAAATAACTGTATTTCAAGTTTCTAGTGTTGCTTACCCACAGTGACTGAGAAACAGCTATGGGAAACAGTTGAGGAGATGATGCATATTAGACATAGATCCCTTCAGAAATTTAAGCTCGGGCTGGGAAGAATATGGGGACCTTCCCTCAATGGTGAGAATACAGGCCTGGCATGTGTGGCTTTCGCAAATGGCTGGGCCTGAAAGTGCTAGAATTAAGTATAGTGGTCTGCTTAACACTTGCTCTGCTTCCTACATCCAGCAAAGGTCACAGGTCTGATCGCTTTCCCCATCTACCAATGTGAACAAGAATATACCTTGGCTTAGATAGTTGCCACAGCCTGAGGTGAACAGACAGAGAGCCCTCTGAAACAGTATGGTACCTCACAGATTCACAGGCTGTAAAGCTAGACAGAGAAAATTATGACTTGCTGGGTTCCAAAACTGGATTCTGGAAAGAAACCGCTTGTTGAAAAATACAGAAGATTTTTGTTTCTTTCTTTTTCCTCCTTCTTCATTGGTTATTTTTTGGGGGGCAGGGAGGGTGTCTGTTTTTCTTTTAGTTTCTTCTTTTTAAATTCTTATTCTTTCTTTTATTCTCTTTCATTTTCTTCTTTGTTCTTTTGTGTTATGTTTATCTAATTCTATTAATTTACTTTTACTTGTTAATAGTATCCTTTATCTTGTTACTCTCCTCCTTCTTGTCTTCCATTGCCTAATTTTTGAAATTTTATTCTTTCATTCTCCTGTTAGTGAACCTCTATCTTTATTATTACAATAATACATCAGTTCACAAATACTTCTGTTCACAAACAATTCAGTTCTCAAACGAAAGTATTTGACAAAATTTTGCTTCTCTTCACAAACTTCATTATCAGATGACAAACACAACCACAGCTATCTTCCCCACAGAAATACAAATCCAGCCATCTTCTTTAAATTAAGGCCTCATCTAGAATAGAACACATCATCTGGCCTTCCAAGTTGACTATTGTTTTTCTTCATTGTTTAATTACTGAATTCTTTCACAGTCTCTTTCCCTCAAATTCATGTCATTCTTTCTCATTGTAATTACTGTTCTTAGGTCATGGCTCTGTTAGCACATTGCTTTCCTCCAGGCCCTTGTCTGACACTGGGTCTCTTAAGACATAGGACTGTATACTGGTAGTTTATTTGGGCAGTAATCCCAAGAAACATGATGGAGAGCCTTCAGACAAAGGTTTTTAAAATAAAGGTGTAAGAGAAGCATGGACACGCCCCCTGCATTGGGACTGGGGTTCACCTCTGGTTCCACAAACCCAGCCCTACCCAGTGGTGCAGAGGGAAGTCTTCCTGCCCTGGACCCTGGCAGCCAGTGCATGGAGGTGCAGAGTAGGCCCAGCCCGGGGTTCACCCCCCTTGCCGGCACCCCCAGAAGTGCCCCTCTTTGGATTTTTAAAGTCTCAGTTTAATTAATTTTTGCTTTGAACTTATACTTTCATTCCTTTAACTAACTTTGGATTTGGATTGTTCTTGTTTTTCTAGATCCTTAAAGTGCATCATCAGTTTATTTATTTGGGCTCATTCTGTTTTTCTAATGTGAGCATTTACAGGTATCACAGGTAAGACTGTTTTCATTGTGTCCTATAAGTTCTGATATGTTGTACTGGCATAATTATTTGAGTCTAGGAACTCTAATTTCTTCCTTCATTTCCTCTGTGATCAATTGATTATTCAAGGGTACATTGTTTAGTCTCCAGGTGTTTGCATAATTTTTGTGGTTTTTTGGCCATTGATTTCCAGTTTCATTGTACTATGATTTGAAAATATGAATGGGATAATTTTAATTATTTTGTATTTATTCAAGCATGCTTTATGGGCAAGTATGTGATCTATTTTGGAGACAGTTCCATGTGCTGCTAAGAAAAATGTGTATTCTGTTGTTATTGGGTGAAACACTATAAATATCTAGTAAGTCCATTTGTTTGAAAGTTTGGCTCAACACTGATATTTCTTTGTTGATTTATTTTTGTCCAGCTGACTTGTCTATTGTGTTACATGGTATTGAGTTCCCCTCAGTATAATTGTGTTGATGTTTATCTGATCTGTTATAACAAGTAGTGTTTGTTTTATGAAGTTGGGTGTGCTGGTGTTTGGTGTATATAAATATTTATAATTGTTATCTCTTCTTGTTGAATTGCCTTCTTTATCGATATGTATTGACCTTCTTTGCCTTTTCTGACCAATGTTAGCTTGAAGTCCACTTTGTCTGAAGACAGGATAGCTACTCCTGCTTGATTTGGGTTCCCATGGAATGGAATATTGTTTTCCATCCTTTGATTTTTAGTCTGTGAATTTCCTTTTGAATTAAATGTGTTTCTTGTATACAAATATTATTAGGTTTTGGTTTTTGATCCAATCTGCCAATCTGTGTCTTTTGACTGGGGAACTGAGACCATTCACGTTGAGAGTTATTACTGAAATATACTGACTTATACCTGTCATTGGATTATTTTTCTGTTGCTTATTCTTTCTTTCCCCCCTTCTGCTGAACTGCTCACCCTACCTGGTGCATTTATTCCAATAGATGTTTTGGCATTGTTGGCTTCATTTGTCTCTTTCTAGGATATCCTTGAGAACTTTTTGAAGTGCTAGTTTGGTTGTCATGAATTTCTTAAGGTGGTCTTGTCATGGAAAAACCTTATTTCTTCATCAATTTTGAAATAAGTTTTGCAGAATGTTTTGGTCTGGGTTGAAAGTTATTTTCTTTTAGGGACTGAAACCCTTCAATCTAAGCTCTCCTGGCCTTTAAGGTTTGTGTTGAGAAGTCTGCTGAAATTCTAATGGAATTTACTTTATAAGTGATTTATCACTTTTCCCTAACAGCTTTTAAGAATCTGTCCTTTTGTTGTAGTTCCAGAATTTTGACTATGATGTGTTCTCTTCTGATTGTGGCCTCACTTATTTGTATGTTAAAAATTCTTTCCCCATACTGGAAATGTTTTCTGGTATCATTTTTGTGAAGAGGGTTTTTTTTTAAATGACATTTGTGTTGTCTTCTGATTTTTCACTGATTTCAATTAATCTTAGATTAGTCTTCTCTGTGTCAGCTACCAGTTGTTAGATACATTTCTCTCTTTCTCTCTCTCTCCAGGTATCTCTGAGTATATGGTCACTTCCATCCTGTCTTCTAGTTCTGACTCTCTGTTCTTTCATTGGTCACTTCTGTTGCCCATACTTTCAATATAATTTTTTATTTTTTATTTTTTGGTATTGGGGATTGAACTCAGGACCTTGTGGTTGCGAGGCAGGTGGCAGCACCACTGAGCTAAATCCCTGGCCTCAATATAATTTTTTTAATCTCCTAGATTTCTGTTTGGTACTTTTCAAGGACACTAATTCTTTGCTAAACTGGTCATTCATATTTTGTGTCATTTTGCTTAGCTCAGGTAGCTTTTTATTAGTGTCTCTTGTAAGCACTGATCATTTTGTTTATTAAGTCCATTATCTGTTTAGTTATATCATCTTTGAACTTGACAAGCACCTTATTGATCTAGTTTTTTTTGGTCTTCATTTCATATAATTCAGCTGTTTGGCTTTTGATTCCCTCCCCATTGGTTCCCTATGGATCAGCTTTGGGGAAGTTGGGGGTTTTTGCAGGCATTTTGTTGTCTTGTCTTCTCATTTTTTCCCCCTGGTGTTGAGGTTTGCAGGTTGATTGTGCTGAAATACTTTGTTGCTAGTATGGAGATCTTTTCAGTTAGTGTCTGCTTTTCAGTGATGTACTCTAAGCATGGTTAACTATAGGACTTTGCCTCTGTCCCAAGATCAGACTGCCTCTGTCTGGGGAAAGGAGGGTGCAGTGTAATTGGTCCAGCACCCAGTTCTCCAGAAATGAATCACAGTTGTTTTGATGACATGAGGACAAACCAGTTATTGGCATATGCTAAAAACTAATTAATAGCAACTACTGTGGCACCCTGGCAATAGCAACAAAATCAGCAAAAATAATAGAATAAAAGACAAACTGGATATTGATATATACCGGAAAAACCATGAGAGAGATCTGTAATTTCGGACAAAGACCAACAAAGTTGATTTATAGTACATATCTACTAGATGCAACAACTACTCCACCATTAATAATAGAATTCAACAATAAGAGCATAGATATCAAATATAATATAATGTAAATATCTAAATATTAATAAATAATAGTAATAAATATGGAGGGGGTGGGGAAGGGGAAAATGAAATAAATGAAAATTGAAAAATAAAGGGAAGGAAAATGAGAAGGAGGAAAGAGAAGTGAGATAAGGGATCTTATTATGGAGTAAAAGAAATTAGTAGAATTAGATAAAAGTAACAGGAAAGAACATACAAGAAAAAGGAAAAAGGAGAGAGAAAAATAAAGAAAAAAGAAAAAAGGAAGAAGAAGCCCTCTCCCCTCCATGAAGAAAAATAGAAATGAGTCCAAAGAATTCTTCTGTGTTTTTGGATGAGTAGTTTCTTTCCAGGGCCTGCAGTATTCATTCCATCATATATGGGGGAGGTATCATGAATCACTACTAAGACCTAATTTGTTTCCACACTAAGTTGTGTGTGAACGCTGAATCTTTTTGTGCAGGGCACCGGTAGCCAATGGTGTCCACCCTAGGATTGTATTCACTCCAGCTACTCCCAGTTTCCATACCTTTTCAGGTACCCCAAGTGATGGCTTTCCCCATTCATGTGAGTTTGTGAGGTGGACCCCTGCTCCAGAGGCCACTCTGACCTTTCACCTCAAGCTATGGCATCCATTGATGCTCAAGCATATCCTTGATCATGTTGGTATATGGGGGAGCAATCGAACCACTGAACTCTGTGCTGGATGTAGGCAGTGGGGCAGGACATCAAGTTATATACCAGACTTAATGGCAACACTTTCAGATTGAGCCCCCTCTGGAAGCTATTCATGATCAGCCTGGCTTTTCAATTTAGGGGGTGGTACTACTGTGTCCTTCTCAGCCTGAGCTTAAACTTTTCAAGGGGTCTATGTGTAGCCTGCATTCCATCTGTGACTGTCTCTTGTGGCCATCTCTCACCCAGTCGCTGTGGTAGGGTGACCCCTAGAAGCCCTGAAGTGGAGTTGTTCTGTATTTGTTCTGTGGCTTAGTCTTAAGCAGTTAACCTCTTTCCAAACAGCTCCTGATTAAACACTCTCAAATATGATCAGTGTTGTACTGGAGTTCTCCAACTCTAGCTTGCCATGCAGAAGTCAATTTCAGGATAAAACTCCATCCTGTCTTTGCAATTTATAATAATCATGGGCCTTTTGGGGATTTACACTGCTGGCCTGGTTTGCTAGTTTCTCCCTGGAGCTGTTGACTCTCTCTGGACTTAACCTTGTGTTAGTGGAGACAGGTCTCCTTTGTCAGTAGCCAGGTGCAGTTTTTCAGCCTGCTTTGTTCTTTTCTATGCATTATACTCAGTTTCTCCAGCTGGTCTGTAGTTTTTAGTTTTCCTGTCAGCTCTCTCCCAATTCCCAGATATCCATTTCTCTTTTTTTCTTCACCAAGGTTTTTTTTGTTTTTGTTTTTTAATCCAGTTGTCTCAATTCCAGGTTCTGGATAGGCTGTATTTCACTGCTGGTCTTTACTTTATCATTTCAAATCTCCTGACCCTCCTTTCCTCAGTGATTTGCAATGCCATCATTGTTATAAGGCAAGTGTCTATGTATGACTATTTCTGGGCTTTTGCCCTCTTCTACTCATCATCATGTAGGTTATCCAGCTTTTCCACAAATACAAGGGACAAATAAACTTGAAAAGAGGAAAGACTTATTTTGTACCACACTTTCAGAGGTTTCAATCCATGACCAGTTGGCTTCATTACTTTGGGCCTGTGGTAGCACAGTACATTATAGTGGAGCATGTGGTGGAGAAAGCTCATCTCATGGCTGGAAATGAAAGAGGAAGAAGAAACCAAGATCCTAATATTCTTCCTTGAGGACATGCTCCCAGTGACCAGAAGGTTTCTCACTAAGCCTCATCTTTTCTTTTTTTCTTCTATTTTAGTGGTACAAAATTGAACCAAGTTCTTCACATCTTGCTACATCCTCAACTCTTCTACCTTTTTTTTAGGGAGGGGGGGAGTCAGGGTCTCACTATGTAGTTCAGGGTGGCCTTGAACTCACTATGTAGTCTAGGCTGGCCTCAAACTAGTAGCAATCTTCCTGCCTTAGCTTCTCAAGTGCTGGAATTATATGCATGTGCCATCATGCATCCTCTCTCCTTTTTTGAGACAGAGTATCAACAAATCACTAAATTGCCCAGGCTGGGCTTGAATTTTTAATCCTCCTGCCTCAGCCTCCCAGAGGGCTGGGATTATAGACATGTACCACCACAGCTGGTTTAAGCCCTACCTCTTAAATGTTCCCCAAAAGCCCATGTGTGAAGGGCCTGGTCACCAGCCCACAGTGCTATTAGGAGAATAAAAGGGGAGAATTCCTTGGGCAGAATGCCCATTCATGTTTCTTCATTTCCACTGGGAGATAGTGCTATGGGCTGATGACTGAGTCACATAGGCTTCTGGGAATTACTTATCTAAATCATGGCAGTGTTTTTATGCTATGTTAATACTATATTGTATGAATTATTATAGCTTTCTAGTAAGTCTTGATATTAGGTACAGCAAGCCTATCTTTTTGATAGCAGCATTTTTGCTATAAGAATGGCAAAGTGTAGGGTTCTTATAAAGTATAAGAATATTTTAGATATTCTACATATATTTTAGAATCAGTTTGTTTCTTAAAATTGGGGGAGGTTAATTGAGTCTATTTGAGCCTGGCATGGTGGCACATGCCTATAATCTCAGCATTTGGGCAGCTGAGGCAAAAGGATTACTGTGAGTTTGAGACCAACATGGCTACATAGCGAGTTCAAGGCCAGACTGAACTACAGAGTAAGATCTTGTCTCAAAAAATAAAATCAAAAACAAGAAAAAAAAAAAAACAAACCCTTTTTGAGTTTTGTTTGCAATTACAATATTCCATGCATAGTCCTACTAGGGAGAACTAATTTTTAGGATATCAAGGCTTTCAATCATTTACAGTTTTCCCTTCATTTATTTAGGTCTTTTTTTTTTAAAAGAATTTAAAATGTTTTCTATGAAAGCCTTAAGAAGTAAACTCGTGAGTAAGTAGACAGTTATTGGTGTGCTATATACCAGACTCTGTTTATGCCAAGACAGAATAATGTATTATAGGCATTTTAGGAAACTCAGTAAGGAACAAAACAATGAGACGCTTAATTTGTTCTCTAAGGCATTTCTAGTACACATGCAGTATTTGTAAGAAAAAATATTGTCGACAATAGGGTTAATTGATAATTGACACTTACCCCAGCTTTATTGTAAATAGGAACAAATATCCAACCAAGAATAAAGAGCATAAATATAGTCTGAAACCAAAAAGAACAATTAAATCAGGCATCCATCTAGGTCAATCTCTTAAATGAGATGCAAGCTCAGTTACCACCTGTTTTGATAGTAACTACTAGGAACTTTTCCTGGTATTATACAATGTTTTTATTGTATGTTTGCAATACATAGTGATTACATTCAGTTTGGGGGTTTGATACTTATCACATCTTAATCATTTTTTGCTCCCCACCCCACCTTCTTTTCTCTCCTTCCCAGATCCCCTTCTTATTTATACAGAATCTACTTCCTTGATTACTAGAGACTTTTTGAGCACAAATAATTCGACTTTGAGGCACATGATCTTTGCCTTTAAAAGATTCTTAAACTAGGTGCAGTGGTGCATGCCTGTAGTCCCAGCATTGAGGGAGGCTAAGGCAGGAAGAGCTCAAGTTTCAGTACTGCCTGGGTAACTTAATAAGATCCTGTCTCAAATTAAAGGTGTAAAGGCCCGGGGATGTAGCTCAGTGGTACAGCAGCTCTGGGTTCAATCCCTAGTACTTCAAAAAAAATTGGGGGAATTTATTCTTTGTTTACTCTCAGGGAGGAATAAAGGTGGCATATAAATAAATTTAAAAGATAGTTTTAAGAAAGAAAAGAAAAACTTGAAGCCATTCTGGGGAAAGGGAGGTAAACTACATCAAAATTTCATACAATTGAAATTAAGTAACAAACTTGGCTCTGGCTTTCTTTTTTGAGACAGGGCCTTGCTTTGTAGTTTAGGCTGGCCTTGAACTCACTATGTAACCCAGGCTGGCCTCAAACTCATGGTGATTCTCCTGACTCAGCCTTCTAATTGCTAGGATTTTAGGTGTTTGCCACCATACCCAGTGGTTCTGGGTTTCTGTACAAAGCAGGGAGGAGTTGAGTTTGAAGAAAGGAGATATTTGAGGATTCTGAGAGATAAATGGTAGTAAAGAATAGGGTTTCTTATTAGGTTTTTATTATGTAGAATTATTCTTTATTATTTGTAGTCTATAAGAAAAATTATGAGACTCCAAAAGAATAGAGCTTTCTGCTCACACCCCCCCCAATAATTTATATAGAGATAGGTTAATATCCCCAAATTAATACATTCTTTTATAATTTGGGTGAATAAGTTTTATTTCCTGCACAAAAATTTTCCATGAATTAAATAATTCAGTATTTTATACGGTTTATGGTTGAAACTGGTATTCCTGAGAAATTAATTAGGAGACCATAGTAACTAGTTAAATATCTCAAAGGGCTCATTTGAACTAATTCTCAGTATGTACAACAAAAACCAAAACATACAAATATGTGTGTATACGTATCCTTATGTATATATACACATGTATGTATACATACATGTACACGTATATACCTATATCTGTATATGCATAGCCATATTCATAGATACATATTGAAATGTTAATATTGTCTTTTTCCTACCTGGCTAATCTCCTAACAGTTCCTTGTTTACTGTATTCCTAAAGGCTGTAGAATGTAAATCCTCTGTCTTTTCATTTACTAAAAAGAATAAAAAGCACACACCTTTTGAAAAATCAAAGACTTGGGTCTTTTCTCAAGATGTCTTTAATAGTCAAGGTTTAAAGCAAGTTTTATGTTTGTGAATTGTATTTGGACAATGATAAAGATGGAGGGGTTAGTTGCTGCAACTTATTACTTACATTCCATTCGAAGGCCCCAACAGCAATTCCCGAAGATGCTCCTATCCCTGCCAGGCCAATAAAGTGGCTACTGCCAATATTTGCAGCAAAAAGAGAAGCAGCGATCTGAAAATCAAAAGATGTTTATATATCAGAATGCTTAGTCCAATTCCAAAAATTAATTCTTACAAATGTATACTCTCACTGAATTTCACATATTCTCAGAAGGGAATGATTCCCTGGGCAGAATTCCCATTCATATTTCTTCTATGAAGCCCCTAGCCATGAGTTATAAGCCAAGAAAAGAGGAAGAAAATTTAAAAAGTAGAGCAGCCATTCTTAAATTGTTACTCTCCACATGCTCCATTAATGTATTTGGAATTCCCTAATGCAGAAATGTTAGTAGGAGAGAAATTTATTTGAAGTAATTGAAAATGATTAACAATATAGCTGATTATCTATGAGACTGGTTTAAAATGCTAAAATACATGACTATGATGAAGTACAATGTAGCATATAGAAGAAAGAAGGTAGCTCTTATAAGTGATATAAGCTAAATTATATATATAAAATATAATCTCTAAAATTTTATGTGCATATTTTACACTTGTGCACGTACATGTTCATATATGCATGGGAGTGATTCTGGTAGTTTATATAGTAAAATACTTCCGGGGACTGAAATTATGGTTATAGAGATGGAGTGGAGAGAAAATTTTGAGCTCTGTACTTGAACAGTAACATTGTGCACATGCACACATCTATGATTTACAACCAATATGTATTACTTTCAAAACTGAAAAAATCCTAATAGCATTTAAAAGGAACAAAATACTTTGTAAAGCTATAATCACTTTTGAATGGAGTAGAAGTATCCAATCCATTTAAAATGACGATGGAACTATTATGCTGTTGATATAGACACATTTAAAACCAAATTATCAAGAGAGGCTGAAAACAACAGAGCTTTTAGGTAATTGAAAACAAAAACAAAACTGCATTGACAATATTAACTTAAAATAAATTAGCATACAAGACCGAAAACAATCAGAAAGACAAAAAGTTAAAAAAAACCCCTCTAATAGGTAAAATGCACAAATAAAATGTAGTGGACATATACGAAACATCTTGGAAGTGACAAACATGAGGCAAACAAGTCTTGGAAAAGGCATGTATCAAGTACTCAAGTCATGGTAGTTATTTATTTATTTATTTTTTGGTACCAGGGAATCAAACTCAGGACCTTGTGCTTGCGAGGCAGGTGCGGTGCCACTAAGCTACATCCCCAGCTGGCATGGTAGTTATTTTTACTATTAAGAATGTTGGCCACATGCAAGATTACATTCAGTGTAAATTGCCTGATAATTTAGAGCATAAGTAGTGAAATGTCCATACAATATAATACTATGCAACATGTAAATATAAACTATCTGTATCTATGTTTATAGGCCTCAAAATATGTTTTTAGTGCATTAGTAAATGGAAAGGTAATTTATAAAATCATCATTCACTAATTCAGTAACAATTAATGGCCACTGCCAACTATAAGCCAAGTACTGTTCTGGGTGTTAGAAATACATCAGTGAGTAAAACAAACAAAAGTGAAATCCCTACTCTCATGAAGTTAACATTCTTTTGAGATGAAGAGAAACAATAAACACAATAAATAGAGGGATTATTTTATAGTATAATAGTGATAAATACTATAGAGAAAAAGAAAAGTGAAAAAGTGGACAGGAATACTTTGTAATATGGTGGTCAGTGTAGACTGTCCTGAGAAAAAAGCTGAGAAATACCAGAAGAATTGTGGTTGCAAGGTGTGGGAATATCGGGGCAGAGCATACAAACAGAAAGAGCAGCAGCATTGTCTCAGCTGGATATGGTGCTCTACTAGGCAAGGCCCAAGAAGGAAGTACAGTAAGATAATCTGTTGCCTAATGTAAGGATTTTTTTAACTGCCGAGCCTTGATTCTGCATAAGATAGGAACCCCGGACATTCTAAGCAGAGAAATGTTCTCATCCGATTTGAGTTTTGACAGACTCCCGTTAGCTGCTTTGTTGAGACTAGATATAGAGGAGCAAATGTGAAAGGAGGGAGCTCAAAGAAGAGGATAGTATAATTAATCAGTCTAGAGATGATGATAGCATGGAGCTGGAAACAAAGTGGTTGAGAAGTTGTCAGACACCAGATAAACTTTTTAGATTGAATCACAAGATTTCCTGATGGATTGTATATTATATTTGAAAGAAAAAGAAAGGCTTAAGATGACATCAAGTTTTCCAACTCCACCAACTGGAATATTTGAAGTGCTATCAATGAGATAAGGAAGGAGGGAGATTTGCAGAGGAAAATCCAAGGTTCCCTTTGGGGCAAGCTCAGTGTGAAATCCTGGATAGGTCTTTTAAGTGAAGGTGTCACATAGGCAGCTGGAGAACATTAGTCTGGAGTTGAAGGGAGAGAAGTGGACTAGGGATATATAATTAGGATTTGGTAGTGTGTGACTGATATTTAAAACCATGAAACTAGATGAGATTGCCAATTGTACAATTGGAGAGCAGTGGTCAGAAAGTAAGGACTCAGCAGGCCTAAGGGAACCTGGGGCCCTCTTAGCAGGGACCAAGAAGCTGGGGAGACATGGAAGAGGCAGCAAGTGTGTCTGAGCAGGGGCTTATAACACAAAGAAAATGACGGGGGTGGGGCGGGGCGGGATTTAGCTCAGTGGTGCCGCCACCTACCTCGCAAGTGGAAGGTCCCGAGTTCGATCCCTGTTAGCAAAAAAAAAAAAAAAAAAAGAAAAGAAAAGAAAAAAAGAAAATGAAGGGGGATGACAGCCTGGGAGCCAGCTGATCAGATGGGAAAGGACAAAGAACTGATGATTTCAGAGGCCTCTTTAGGCTGGGTAAGATGACTGAGAACAGACCGCAAGAATAGGTGGTGTGAGTGGTTACTGGGGCCCCTGACAGTAGCCACTGGAACTCATTAGCTATTTGCTGATTGAATGAAAAATATAAGAGAAGAGAAAGTGGTAAACTTACCCTTAAATTCCAGTTTTCTTTAATAACACCATAATATATTTTATTCATTAAGCAATAATTCTACTACTGAAAAAATTGACAAATCAAAATACATGCAAACATTGAGAGGTGAAACCATATTAATGTCCTCTGAAAATTGTTATAAGTGTCCTGTCACAGTTATACAAGGAAATATGGGCTGCAGAGTTCTGCTTTCTTGGGTACAGAAAACATCTTTAATGCAGAGTGGTTCAGACCAAATGGGGACTTCACAGACAAGGAGAAGATGGTGTTGCTAGAATCTTTCACCAAAAAATAAACTAAGTAGACGGCCCAGTGCAAATGGTTCTTTGCTGTACCAATCTCTTCCTAAACAGAGTTTATAAAAAAGAAAATTAAAGCATAATTTAGAGTTTAACTGTGATCACAGAAACAAGGCTATTTCTTTTAGGTTGTTTGATCCAACAGAGTTAATGGCTCTGCTTTCCTCTTTTCCTTGTGTCTTAGTCATTTTCCTCATCACAGAGACACAATATCCAACACTCACAAATTAAAGGAGAAGAGGTTTATTTTGTTTCATGGGTACAGTCTATGCTTGGCTGACTCCAAAGCAGAAACAGCATGATGGAGGGGCCAGGTCAGAGAAAAGCTGCTCATGTCATGGTGACCAGAAAGCAGAGAGAGAAGAGAGGAGCAGGGAAGGGAACTATATCCTTCCAAGTCGTAACCCCAGTGACCTGCCTCTAACCTGTCCCACTTCCTAGCAGCAAATCAGCTAAAGTACCCCCATAATACAACCACCTTCCAAACACATGAGGTTGTGGGGCCATTTTAGATCTAAAGCATAGCACCTTGGAGTCTAGGCACTTGCTCCACCTGAAACAAGACTTCCCTCTATGACATATTAACCTGATGTGAAAAACTGAGGCAGGATGTAGCTAAGGAAAAGACTTCAGAAAGAAGGGAAACTAGGGGGTTTAGCTCAGCGGTGCCGCCACCTGCCTCGCAAGCACAAGGTCCCGAGTTTGATCCCCGGTACAAAAAAAAAAAAAAAAAAGGAAGATGAGAAGGCTGACCTGCCTTGAAGCCTGCTTTCTAGGCTGGATCTTAGGCATAAGGTAACCAATGAAACAGCTGGATAGAAAGGGAGGGTCCACCTTGTATGTCGCCTGCTTGCTGTGATTAAATCACTTTCTGAGTTAAACAGGACCAGGACGCCCACATTTAAATACAATGGAAACAGGTAGCCAGGTAATTTAGCTTATACACAATAAGTCCCCCTCCTAGACCCAGTCGTCTTCTGCAACCCTTGGCCAACTCAACCATAATTACCATGTCCTGACTCTGCAGATTTAATCTCCCTGTAGTCTTTGTATGCCACTACATTTCCTCTAAGGGCCTGAGTCAAGCCAGTCATTGGCTGGAGTCACACGATGATAGTCAACTGTGGTGTCAAATAAGAAATGTCAAGTTGATCAGTTTAGCACAGTTCTGAGTGTGTCTGGAATGTGGATTTACTGAAGAGGTGAGACCTACCCTGGGTGGGTAGCACCAACCAATAGGCTTGTATCCTGGATGGAATAAAAAGGGAAAGAAGGAAGTCTTGCTTCTTCTTTGGAGGAGGAGCTCCAGTCTTCACCATTACCTTCAGATGTCAGTCTCCAGGCTTCCAGTGCAGATTTTTAAGACTTCCAACACATGACCCTTCAGCTTCCTGATACAGACTCACATGGGACTCTTTTGACTGGATCCTCTGGCTTTACAGTGTGCTGATGCCCTTTATGCATTATTCCACACTTGACTTCAGGTGGCTATTGTAAGCCTACCTTGTGAATCATTCATATACCATATATAAATATATATGTAGGGCTGGGGATTTAGCTCAGTGGTTCCGCCGCCTGCCTTGTAAGCACAAGATCCCGAGTTTGACCCCCAGTACCAAAAAAAAAAAAAAAGTATATATATATATACACACACACACACACATATGTATATATAATTTGTTCCTCTAGTGAACCCTCACTGATACACATACTTCAGACCAAACCTGCAATCCCACTCCAAACAGTAAGGCTTAAAACCTCAGCACCAAATCTCCTCAGTGCTGTGAGCTCTTCTCACTGGCCTGCTCCCACCCTGTAAAGTATATTTTGTTTTTTCTCTTTCAAATAACTCACTCTTGGGTGTCCTGTTTTGTTTAGGACATTCAAAAACCTGGACAAGACTCTCCAACCTGGTAACAAAACCAAATCCTTTCCATAAGACTGGTTAATATTTGAGGACAGAATAAATGATTAAATAAGAGCCTGATTTTTGCTCAATTCCTAAATGAATCTTAGATTCCTATGTGGGAAATGTATGCATATTTTTTACATAGGAAGTTATAAAGTGGCCCTGGTTCAAGCTTGGCATGAGTCCCCATATCTTCTTGCTCCCTGACGCACCCATCCCAAGATGGAGGGTTGTGGATGGCCAGCTGCCTCCATTGTTTGGGTTTGGCGTCACTCTTCTTGTACAGAATTACTTTGTGTAATCAATAAATTATTCAACAACAACAACAAAAATGTTCCTACTTTAACATCCTGCCTTTCTCTATGGAGCATCATGCTGCTCTGCACCTCCGTGCTTTGGCACATGCTGTTCCCTCTGCCTGGAATGCCCTCACACTTAGCCTACCTGGAAAACAGCTACCGCCAGTCCTGCTCACACATTCCTACCTCTATAAGACCTTTCCTATGGTGCTCTATCCAGTAAATCCAAGTTTACCTATCCTCCATACCTGTCCTGTGCACTTCCTAATAGGCTTCTGGTCCTGCACTCTAATTCTGTACTCTGCAGTTCCATACAGCAGGGCTGTCTACTTTCCTCTATGTCCTGAGGCCTAAAACAATGCCTTGTTGAACAAAAGTACCTAATAAATGGTCAACTAAACAGTCAAATAGAAACATTTAAATAAGAAAATACTCAAGAGTCAAGGGAACCACTAATTGGATTTAGCAACTTCAAATTATTTGGGTACCAGACATTGAAACCAACAAACCAGCTAACACAAGCCTCCTCCACCAGGCGGATTGCCATATGCAAGGCTTACTCACCAGCCACCACGGTAGATTTTGGCCAGCTAGGAAGAAGCCTTTTATTGTTGAACGATCTCTTGATAAAGCCTAAAACAAAACCAAAAACACTCCAAATGGAATACAAGAAACCAAACTGCTCCACAGACACGTGTCTTAAACATTCATTATTGACATTTATTTACCAAATCCTTTCTTCCTTTTTCTCCCCCCCCTTCTCCTTTCCCCTCCCTCCCCCTCCCTCCTCCTCTCCCCTTCCTCGCTTTGTGCTACAGGGGATTGAACCCTCAGTTACATCAGAACTGGCCTGAAGTTCGGGGTGGTTGGAGCCAGGAGGCCTCCCTTCTCTCTCTCCTGGGTCGCCTAGGCGTCGGGTGGCAGAGGCGGCCAAGACCACTAGGCCCCAGCCTCTGCTCGCGACACCTTGCCTGGCACTGCTGCGGCCTCATCTCTTCTTGCAAAGGGGATGACTGCCCCTTCCTGACCAGCCTCGGTGGCGCCCGACACCCGGCCCTGCCAAGGCAGAGGCTGCACGAGTACGAGGGTCTACCTTGGGGCCGCCCCGCTGCCTCCACCGCGAGGTGGCGTCGCCTTGCAATGAGCTCAGCTCAGAGCACTCCAGCCACTCAGGAACTGAGGACCGTTACAGCCTGGCCAATCGAGTCCGGCCAACGCCATAGTGGGGACAGCCTGCCAGACTCAATTTATTCAAAATATTTTCCATATTAATAGTTGAAGCTGCAGATGTGGAACTCCCAAATAGGGAGGGCAGGCTGTTATTAACAGTGTGGTTGGATTACCATCATCATCTTGGTTATCATAACAAGGACTCATTAGGTTCCAGGCAGTGGGTATAGGAGCATTTGATCCACTTGATTATTTGGAGATTAGTAGGCATGTGTATGTGTGTGTGGGTGATGGTCCAGTATCACTGATTCTTGGCCGAGAGGGTAGTGAGTAGCTAAGCAGCGAGTTGAGTGGCACAGCCCTCAGAAGAGGCCAGGATGGAAGGTGGAGACCAGGTACGGGCCGGGAGGGGTCAAACCCACCCCAGGTCCCAGATCCTCCCACCCATACCCTGGGCCATCCATACCCGTAGGCCAATGTACAAGACCAGCACCAGGTACACAGTCAAAATCAGTGCATCTTTCCAGTTGTAAGTACCGAGGCCCATAGCACTCCAGTTCCAGAAGTGATCATGGTTCTCAGGGAGGTCCATGGTGACGTTTCTGGATCAGTTAGGCGGCAATGGCTCCAGCTCTAGTTAGCAGGGCATTCTGGGAAGGGCCGCAGGGCATTCTGGGGAGGACCTCGGGCCAGGCTTTAGGGGACAGTAATTCCAGCTGTGATTTACAGGGCATTCTGGGAAGGTCCAGCAGGCTTAGAGAGAGAACTTACCCAGCCTGGAGTTGGTCTGATATGCCAGAAAATGTTAAGCAGCTTTTGGTAGCTAGGCCAGGCTGGATGCTGGCCCTTGTCAGATACAATCCTGTCATGCTTAGCTAAAGGTTGGTGGTGGGAAGGTGTAGCCTGAGACTGTAGCAAGGTCAGTAAGGGTGTCTTTCAGACTCATACTGGGTGCTGCGGCAGAGGAAACTTTTAACACTGCTCCTGTTTTTATTTACAAATTTGGAATTTTGTTCATAGTGGATTTTTGCATTGATTTTGATTGATGAAAATATTGCACTAGAATATTATCTACCTTGAATACTGATTTTTATTTTTTGCCTCCTTAAATTTTACACCAAGGTAATTGCCTCAACTCATCTTTACCTAAGTCACAGCTATGGTTTGAAGAACTGATCACAGAATATCCTCAGGTCTTTGAAGTTTGTTATTTTACTAGTGATAGTGATATGTGCATTTTTTAATCTGGACCAAACATTATTTTTCTTGGTGCATTTATTAAACTTTCTTTTAATTAGTCTTGGTCAATAATACTGATGAACAATAGTAATGAGATAGAAATGAAAGGAGGGCTGGCCTTTCCCATTTCCCTTTGACAGAATAGGGCAGCCTCCTCCCCTTTGCACCCCTTGGCTGCTCAGGGATCACCTGGGTACTAGTCCCAGGTCTTCCCAGCACCCCTTGGGGTACTTCAAAGATCACACCCCAGGCTGCAATGACTGTACCTAAGACTTGGCTAACAGGAGAGAAGCCCTTCCTTGGCTCCTGCCATCCCAAGTACTGCTGCTTCCTCTCTCAAGGAGCAGCAGAAGGCTGACAGAGCAAAGACTGGGGAGGGACTGGGGCTCATGTTAATATCCCTGAAGTCCCTAAATTCCAATAGTTTGTGATTAATACAGCCAACTTTCCTAAAGGCTTCTCAAAAGCATTACACACTCATTTTCACAGAGGAACCCCCAGCCACTATAGAAGATGCCTGTCTTGGCCTCAGAAGGCTTTTGAAACTCAGACAAATTCCAGATGATTCCTTTGAAAGTTCTCAAGTGGGTCCAGGAAATGTTCAAAACTAGAGATGCAGGCTGATGGTGCTCTATATAAGCAGCACTTCCTAAGGTGTGCTCCTTCTGGAGTCCTAACCCTCCTGTGTTGCAATACAAGTCAAAATAAAGCCCCACTTGCTCTGGTGATACTGTGGCTTGGTTTGGCACATGTGTCTTTGTGAACAAATACTTCCTTCTTTTATTCAAAGGGGACCTAAAATCTGTCAGAATTGGTGTTGAGTAACTGGCCCCCTATGTAAACTAGGGGTATTGCATTCTGTGAAGTAGCTTTGAAATCATGAAATTTCAGTGTCTTTGCCTCTTTTTTCTTGAGAGACATCTTCTGTCTCTCAGTTAAGGACTTGCAGCCTTTCAAAAGGTTCTCCCCTCATGTGCCTATTTGCTAATAGGAATACGATCAGTCTCATAGTTATGCCTTCTGAGGAACTTACCTTCTGGGGGAGTTGAGAGTAATTGTTGTAAGAAGGAATTCCCGTAGGACTTGAAACAAATCAGGAATTGAATCTTGGGCCCTGTTGGTTTGTTGGCTTGAAGGAAATTTTTCTTTGCCTATTGGAAATAGATTTTCTGTTGGACATGGGTCTGAATTCCTCAAATTTCTTTGTGTTTAACTCTTGCAGCTCTGTACTCTGTATTGCTGTAACTGTTGTGTCTGTGCTGATGATTTGCATCTGTAGCTTTTTGGATTATTTCTTGTCTGGGAAAATATTGATACCAAGGTTTATTTGGGGTGCTATTCTTCTGATTCAGTCTGTTAACTGTCTTTCCTAAAGGCATTGAGGGGAAAAACTTTTCTCTTTGGTATTTGATTACTATAATTCTCTTATCACAGACAGTGGCCAAAGACAGGTAGCAAGCTTAGCAAGTCTAGGGTCTTTTTTAATGCTAAATTTTGCAATCCCTCTTTCTGATAAAAGTCCTACCATAATATAGCTATTCCAATGGACTCACTGTTAGGACACCTTTTAGCTAAATGGGGCAAGTTTATGGAAAAATGTTTAAAGAAAGCAAGGTAATTTTCTTTTGTAATATAGTCTGGCTTCAGTATAAATTGTGGGATCAAGAACAATAGTCAGAAATGGGTCTCTGAATTATAACACCATTCTCCAGATATTTTTATTCTAAAAAGGGAGGAAAAGTGGTGAGAAATCCCCTACATAGCTTCCACGAAGCTGTACCAAGACCCTAGATTTGGGAACTCTGGACAGGTTTGTGTGGCTATGGTCTCTAAATCCCCTAAGCACACAGAACCTGACACAGACATCTAAACAGAGCCCTGCTTCCAGTTGGCACCCCACTGGTGGTAATACACACTTCCCCTACAGCACCTGGTGCAGGGCCATTCTGTCTTTTCAGTAATCTGACAGCTCCTCCTCCATTACCTCTTTCTCACCCAAGCCAGAGGCCTCTTTGCCTCTAGCCCTCCGGTAGTCATCTGTTCCACCAATCCTATCTCCAACTGGATTAAGATCTGGAAGCTAACACCCTACCTTACTCAGGAGATTCCGTTCCCATTACAGGAGGTGTCAAGCAGGGATGATGAGATTATTAAAGTACATGTTCCTTTTTCAGTGACAGACATAGCTCAGTGTAAAGAAAGATTTGATAGTTTTTCAGAGAATCCTGATAGATTTAAGGATGAGTTCATTAATCTGAGCCTGTATTTGGGTGGAGTGGGGACCTGCAGTGTTTTCTAGGTTCTTATTGTCCCATTCAATGAATTGGTCAGGACAAGTGGTGGATGTGAAAGGTTACTGTTTATTTTAGGCCAGAAATAAGAAAAAAAAAAAAAAAAAAAAAAGGAAAAGAATCCCAAAAGAAGTGCTCAAGGAGAAAAGGGTGCTTTGAAGGAAAAAGAGACATCCTGCAAGCAGAGTAAACCACTGCAAGAAAAAGAGGGCAGTGTCATGAAGTCAATTATTGCTGTCTTTTTATATCCTGTTTGATAGTTGATCCAGGTGGTCCCACTTTATCACACACTAGAAGATTGGCATCAGATGCTAGGCTTGGCTTAGTCTCACGTCAGAAGATTGATATCAGGTGCCAGGTTCAGCATGTTCTCATGCCAGAAGATTGGTACTGGTGCAGGGCTCGGCTTGATCTCATGTCAGGCTCAGGAGCTGCTGCTTTTCATCTGTGGTTAACAAGTCTTTGCAATTGGCCCCTTGTGCCCAGTTGCTCCAGCCATGTTGCCATGCCCTAATCTTCTACTTCAAGCCTATCTTTTGTCCTTAAATGGAGGGATATGATTGTAGTATTAACTCATTATTGCATTCCTGATGAGAAGTAGCTTATTCTGAAGAAACTGATGGGCTGTGAGCTAATTCCCTGGATCATAGTATCCAGAAACCCAAGGAGGACAAAGTGTACTCTACAGACCCCTGAAATCCTAAAAGCTTTGCTCATAGGTTAGGGGTGGAGCATCTCATAACTTGTATCTCAGAAGGGATGAAGAGATGTCTGGGTAAGCCTGTCTGTCATGACAGGGCCAAAGAGGTAACACAGGAGAGGGAAGAGAATTCTGAAAGAAGAGCCCAAAAAGTGGAGCTAGGAGAGTTATTCGCATGATAATTGAACAACCTCTGAAGGAGAGATCTCCTCCCTAGTACTCTGATCAGGAGAATAGAGAGGCTCAGACTAAGGGTATCTCAAGATCCACTTGGAGTATTCCCATAACTCTGTCTGTCAGGTGTTCTACCATTTTATTCCTAAATGTCATCTTTTGACAAAATGAGAGGTCATCTGTCCTTGCAATCATTATCTGTTATGGGTTGTATCTAGATATTCCTAAAGCCTCATGCACTCATAAGTGGGGCTTTTGGGAGGTGGCTGAATCATGGGTGTGATGCTGGATTAATCTACCAATTGGTTTAGCATAGTTCTGGGTGTGGCTGAATGGATTTTCTGAAGACAGAAGCCCCACCCTGGGAATAGGTGGCACCAGCAAATAGGCTTGTAACCTGGACGGAATATAAAGGGAAAGGGAGGCTAGCTGCTTGCTGCCTCCTGCCTACCCTGCCATGGGCTGTTTCTCCTCTGTCATGCTGCCCTGCCTTGGAGCCAGCTGACTATGGACTGAAACCTTTACAGACTGTTAGCTAAAATAAACTTTTCCTCCTTTAACTTGTAGGTGTTGGGTATTTTGTGCCAGTAATGAGAAATGTAACTATGACACTGACATATTTTTTTCTTAGTGCATGCATGTTAACATTACAGAATGGTGGGGTTTGCTTCGGGAAGTTGGTAAATACATTAATATATCTTGATCATTTCCAATCCCATTAACCTGCTCCCACTGATCCCTTTCCCTCTCTCCAAAAGTCTACCTTCAAGCTTCCTGTCATCTCCTATCTATTTATTTGGTTTCTTATATAAGAGATAACATGTAGTATTTAACATTTTGAGTCTGGTTAATTTCACTTACCATGATAGTTTCTAGTTCCATTCATCTTCCTGGAAATAATAAAATTTCATTTTTCTTTATGGCCAAGTAATATTCCTTTGAGTATATATATACCACATTGTCTTTATCCATTAATCTGTGGGGCATTTAGGCTGTTCTCACAGCTTAGCTGTTGTCAATTGTGCTGCTATAAACATGGATATACATGTATCACTAAAGTATACATTATTTAATTCTTTAGAGAATATACCCAGGAGTGGCATAGATGGATCAAATGGTATTTCTATGTCCAGTTTTTTAAGGAAACTCCATACTGATTTTTTATAGTGGTTGTACTAGTTTACATTCCACCAACAATGTAGGAGGGTTCTTTTTTCTTGCATCCTTGTCAGCATTATTTTGTATTTTTTTTTCTACTTTAGAACATTTTAATTTATTAGTACACGTGTGTAGCACATAATGTTTATATTCCTTGTGGGAAGCTGGTACATGTACATAACACATCTGAATTCCTTTTACCATTCTCTTTCCCTTCCCTCCCACCTCCACCCATCTGTTGATCCCCTTCCTTTTTGGGGGTATATTTGCAGTACATCATGTTTACATTCCTTGTGTGGAGCTGGTAAATACACTTAACACAACCCAATTTCTTTATTTCCATCCCTATCCCTTCCTTTCCTCCATCTGTTGATCCCCTTGCCCTTTGAGAACAATGTATCTTCCTGCTTCCTATTATCTATTATTTTGCTGTTTATTTTTACTCTGGGTTTTTTATAGCTGTTCTGACTGGGGTGAGATAGAACCTGAAAGTACTATTGATTTGCAGCTTTCCGATGCTTATAGATGTTGAACATTTTTTCGTGTAGTTTTTGGGCATTTATATTTCTCAGGAGTGACTATTCAGTTCATTTACCTACTTTTTATTTTTTGTTGTTGTTGGGAGTTATTTTCTTGAGCTCTTTATATATTCTAAATATTATCCTGCTATCAGAAGCATACTAACAAAGATTTCCTCCCATTCAGTGGCTGTGAAGATTTCTTCCCATTTCCCTGGCTGTGAAGACACTTAATGTGATGTAGTCCCATTTGTTGATTATGAATATTATTTCCTGTACTTTTGCCGACCTACTCAGGATGTCTGCCTGGGCATATGGCTTCAAGTGTTTTCTCTATATTGTCTTCCTGCTGTTTCAATGTTTCTGGTTTTATATCTAGGACTTTGATCCATTTTAATTTGATTTTAGTACAGGTTAGAGATAGGGATCTAATTTAAATCTTATCGATGTGGATATCTAGTTTTCCCAGCTCCATTTGTTAAAGAGGTTGTCTTTTTTCCAACATGTTTTTGACTGTTTTGTCAAAGATCAAATGGCTGTAGGTGCATGTGTTTGTTTCTGTGGATTCTATTCTATTCTACTCCGTGTTCTTCCATTGGTATACATTTCTGTTTCTGTGGCAGTACCATGTTGTTTTTGTTACTGCGGCTTCATAGTATAACTTGAAATCTAGTATTCTGATGCCTCCAGCTTTGCTCTTTCTGCTTAGGATTGCTTTGGCTATTCTTGGTCTTTTCTGATTCCATATGAATTTTAGACATTTTTTTTCTAGTTCTTGAAGAATGTTGTTTTTATTTGAATTGCATGGACCACATTCCAAAGCACATGAACATATTTGACCATATTTAACATCACTGTTTCAATGCTAGCTCATTCCAGATATTCAGAGCTGCCTCCAGTAAGATTATTTAGTTAATTCTTCAGTATAACTATGATTTGCTCTACAAACTGAGTTTTAGCATTAGTCAATAAAACTATCAGTGATAGCAGGTAATCCATAAATCTGCTGACAGGTATATCTGTGTTTCCTCTGAGGACATCACTGCAATTATGGAATCTTTAATGGTCACTGACTGGGCCCATGGGTGAGCTATAGTTTTCCAGGGCAGAACTGCTTCTCTGCTGTGGGCACATTCTCCTGAGGGCACAAAGGAACCCAGTCATGTTGATCCATTTCTCTAGGAAGTTTGTGTCAGACAAATCTATGGGTTCTTCTCTACTCACATAGGAACATTCATCTCTTAACAATGGTCTTCTGAAGGCTTCCAGCACCCTGGCTGTCTTCCATTTTGGCCTTTGGATAGTTAAAGATTAGTGTTGTATTGTTCTCATTTTGTGTTCACGCGTCCTAAAGCCTCAATGTTTCCCGTAGTGGGACACTCTCAGCAGTGGCACCATTCTTCTTGAAGTGCTGCTTTTCTTGCTGACATCCCATTGAAGGGTATGGTGACTGACTACTGGGAGGGGAATATATTGTTCAGTAATTGTATTTCTTTTGATATCTGGATCCTGTTATTTATAACTTCGTGATAATGTTTATATCTTCTAGGCAGATCAGTTCCATGTTACGATGATGATCTAAAGTTTCAAACCAGTGCCTCCAGAGAAGTTGGGCCTATATGAATTACTACAGCAGTCAATGAGAGATTTTCAGTTCTCTAGTAGGCAGGGCCAACTGTCCTAGATTACTTGTAAAACAGTCTCAGAATACAGACCTTTGCCTTTTAGCTCCTCTTAAGATTAAAGAGGATAAAATCTCTCAGGGGAGAAATTAGAAAAAAAAAAACAAGGCCCAAGCCTTCCCTTTTTATTTGACAGTCAGAATGGGGCATGATCCAATTGACAGTTTTCATGTTCTTCCCTTTCACCTCCCCAGGGATGGCCTGTGGTGACTAGACCTGGGTTCTTCCCAATACCCCTGGTGTTACTTCATATGTTTCTCTACAGGCTTCCCTGACAGGAGCCAAAGCTTTCATGACAGCCAAGATTACCCACTACCCCACCTTCTTTCCCAGATGCTGCTGCCCCTCTGACAGGGAGGGGCCAGGGAGGGAAGGACCAGAATCCACTGTTGATATCTCCCAAATCCCTAAATTCCAAAAGTTCATAATCAATAGAGTCAGCTTTCTTGAAGACACCTCAAAAGCAACAACCGTCATGATTTTAGTCCCACCATTTTCATGGAGACTCAGGAGTTGTCAGTCAAGCAGTTACTTCTTCTGAAGTTCCACTGAACTATTTCCCTGACAGCTAGGGCTGTCCTGGATGTCCCCAATCACTCCAGGAGATACCTGCCTTGGCTGCAGCAGGCTTGAAACACCAATCCTAGATGACTTGGCCATGTGGCCACTCCTGATGACTCTGTTCTATAACCTCCAGATGGCTCTTCCTTCTTTATCATTACTATCGTTATTTTGAAAGTTCTCAAGAAGGTCTGAGGAATGTACAAAATTGCATTCATGGGCAGCTTAGTGGAGGAGGGTTCCCTCTGGTATACTGACACCCCCTCTTGCCCCATGTTGTAACAGTCCAGATAAGCCTCAGTCAGGTGGGGCTCGACTTGTGATTCTTATTTTGTATAGTGTGAGCAGGGCAGATCTCATTAAAAGAGCCAGTAACATTAGGGACCAGTAGCTCTGAAGAGTTTCCAAAACTGGCAGTGGAAACTAGCAACAACTGACAAAAATCAGTGGAGACTGGAGGCCAGGGTCAGCAGCAACAGGTGGCAGAGACCACAGAGACAAGCAGTGTTGACTGGTGGTGAATGTTGACTGGGATAGAACCCCCAGAGAGGCAGCTCTAGAAAGTTGCCGAAGGGGCTAGAAACTTGGTTGTGGAGGAAGCTAAGAGCTGGTGAGATCTGAAACCCTAAGGGCTGAGAGCTATTGGCACCCTCCACTACTAATGGAGCCGCACTTCTTTGAATTTCCACCTGAGTTGAGCAAAAGAACAATTAGCAGCCTGGTGACAATAGTAACTAACATATAGCTCTTGCTAAGTGCCTTCTATGTACTTTGTATATATTAACCCATTTAATTTTTCACAATAACCAAATAGTCTGAGTCTATGACGAGGGCGGGGAGGCCCATTCTTGTAACCCACTCAAAAATCTATAGTCTCAGTTGACTTGCTGAGCGGAATTCCATGGTCCTAGTTTAGTTTAACGTTGTCCAATAGAAATAATAATGTGAATCACAGATATAATTTTAAGAAAACCAACAGCTATTCTTTAATGGACAAAGGCTTAATATAAATTTTTTTGTTTTTTTGGTCCAGGGGATCGAACTGAGGACCTTGCGCTTGCAAGGCAGGCAGTGGCACCACCGAGCTAAATCCCTGGCCCGGCTTAATATAAATTTTATCCAAGAAGATATGTAGACAGGGATTACAAATGGGCATAAGAAATCCTTGTGAGTACTGTATTAGATATATTCTTTATCTTGATGGTAATGATGGTTTTATAATCTTGACAAAACTTCTGAAGTTAGATACTTTAAACGTGTACTTAACTGTATGTCAATTTTTCCACAGTAAAGCTATTACAAAAAAGTAAAGAGGTGAAATTAATTTAAACAATATATTTTGTTTTACCCAACATAACTAAAATACAAAACTAAAGGAAAAATTGTTGAGAAATATTATATACTGTTTTTCCACACACAGTCTTTGAAATCTGGTGAATATTTTACGTGCACAACACATCTCAATTCTCATAGTAACTTTTCATTAGAAATGCTTGATCTATATTTATTTTTTAAAAATTTACAATTGAAAAGTTAGAGTACATATTAAGTTGTACTAAATATATTTAAAAGTTTTTCAGTACCTGAATTATTCTTTTCTCTCTTTTTTTTTTTCCTCTTTGAGACAGTGTCTTGCTATGTAGTTCAGGCTGGCAGTGAACTCACTAGGTAGCCTGGGCTGGCCTCAAACTCATGGGACTCTTCCTACGTTAGCCTCCTGAGTGCTGAGATTATAGGCGTGCACCGTCACACCCAGCTTCCAGTAGCTGAATTAAATAGTTAAATTCCATTCCATTTTCCTTTGACTCAATGACAAAACCAAAGAGTAACAAAATGGCAGCATTGGCGTAGTGCCAGGGATTTAGGGATTTTTGACTGGATTTAGTGGCAGGGTGGCCTGACTCACTGCACCCACTGCACTCACTGCTCATGACATCTCCGCGAAAGTAAAGCAGCAGTGACTGCACAGAAACAAGTGACTTAGCCTATGTAACTGCTAGGACTCCCTCACAAACTACAGCCTGTCAAAATCAAACCAAACCAAACAAATCCAAACCAGTGAAAAAACTGAGCTGTGCATTAAAGATCAATTCCCTAACAAAGGAAAGTAAGAGGAAATAGGGAAGGGGTGGCAGTCTGAGGAACTGAAGTGGACTCGTTAACAAAAAGATGGGTCTGACTTTTATGGCTTTGTTGAGGTTGGGTTGGGCAGGTAATTTCCCAGGGGATCAGGAGTATAGCATTTTTTTGAGACTTCTTTCTTATTTTTAGAGGATTTCTTTCTATGGTAAGATACGGATTAGCTGTTCTTATCCTAAACTGTCTTTTCACTAAAGGTGGAGCCATCCCCGCAACCACGCTATTATAGCACAGTGGTCCTTGCAATTAAGAGTAGTGAACAAGAGGAGGGTGCATTTCATACATTGTTGAGGGAATATAGGGAAAAACGATGTTTGCACTTTTAGTGTATAGCAGGTCATGGATTGAGCCCTGAGAATGTGCCCTCACCCCCACTGTTTCTTATCCCCACGAGCTTTTCTGTCCTTTCTCATGTTTGACATTCCTCACACCCTCCTCCTCTCTTGGCCCATGGATGAGCCCCTAGGGCCTCCATCCTCCTTTCAGAGGTGTTGGGCCTTGGGCTCAGTTTCCATCTTTGTCTCTCAGAATGGCAAGCAGCAGCAGCTCCAAGGCCATTCATTGTTGGATGGAAATGTCAACTGGTATGGAAGATCAGGTCTGGCTCCTTTGGGAACATTATCCAGTAAAACATCAACAACAGCAAGGAAATAGGTAGTATTGAAGCTAGAATCTCAGAAGGCCTGGCATCAACTGTTGCAGTTTGAGACCAAACTATAAAATTCTTCAAGGTGTGTTTGGTACCCCCTACATAGAGTTCTGTGGTCTGGAAAAAGACTATAATGTGCTAGCCATGGATCTTCTGGGACTCAGCCTTGGAGACCTCTTTAATTCCTGTTCAAGATGGTTAACAATGAAAACTATACTTACATTAGCTGATTACATGATAATTATAATTGCATATGTGCATACAAAGGATTTTATACATAGATACATTAAGCCTGGCAACTTTTATTTTTTTGAGACAGGGTCTCACCGTGTAGTTCAGACCAGCCTTGAACTCGTGGCAATCCTCCTGCCCTGCCTCCCAAGTGCTGAGATGACAGGTGTGTGCCACCATACCTGGCTAGACTGGTAACTTTCTAATGGGCAGTGGCAGCAAGGAGGTGGATCTTTCAGTCACCTCAGCAGCAGTGGCAGTAGAGGTTGCAGTGGTGAAGACTGCCCTCACCTTGGTGTGTGACACCCAGACTGGTGGCAGCAGAGGTGGTGGCAGCCTGTGTATATGTGTCATCTTGCTGCTACGGCAGCCACCATTGCTCCCACTGCTCCCACTGTGCTGTGGCATCACCTAGTGCTGAGCCCAGTTGCCCTACTGCTCCTTCTGGACTGAGGAGTCTTACGGTCTAGAGATGGAACCCCAGCCACCACTGCTGCATGCAGCTTGCCAGACACAATTTATTGAAAATATATTTGATATTATTGATTGAATCTGCAGATGCAGAACTCCAGGGTAGGCAGGGCAGAGTATATTATTAATAGCATTGGTTGTGAGGATTACCATCATCATCATTACGGTTATTGTAACTGCTTAAGTTTTAGGTTCCAGGGAGGGAGTATAGGAGCATTTGACCTATTTGTTTATTTGAGAGTTGTCAGAGCATGTGAGGGGGTAATGATTGAGCATGCCTTCACTGATGGGGAGGGAATGTGCTTACTCTTAGCTGGAAGAGTGGGGGGTAGTCAGATTGGAAGAGGGTGGAGTAGTTTCCTCTGAGAGGCATACATAGGAAGGGGCTAGAATGCAAGGTACGGACCAGGCACTGGTGGGGAGGAGTCAAACCTAGTCCTGGGCCACATGCTGCCCACACCCTGGGCCATACTTGAAGGCCAACAGAACCAACAGGAGGTACACAGTCATCACCAGTGTGCACTGAGCTGTACATACCAATGCCTGTAGTGCTCCAGTTCCAGAAGTGATCATGGTTCTCAAGGAGGTCCACAGTGAGGTTTCTGGGCTGGGTAAGCACCACTAGCAGTTAGCTGGCAAAGGCTCCAGCACTGGTTTCCAGTGCATCCTGGGAAGGGCCAGAAGGTAGCTAAGTGGGTGTTTTCAGCAGCTCCTGTGGCCAGGCTGCAAAGAACTCCTTACCCCGCCTGGGGTTGGTCTGATATGCCAGGAAATGTTAAGCAGCACTTCGTGGCTAGGCTGGGCCCAATGCTGGCCCTTGCCAGTCGCAATCCTGTCAGACTCAGCAGAAGGTTGGCGGAAGGAGGGAATAGTGTGAGACTAGCAGGATCAGTAACAGTGTCTTTCAGACTCATACTGGGTGCTGGGGCAGAGGAAACTGCTAACACTGCTCTTGTCCAACGGCTTCACTCACCTATATCATAGTCACAGTTCTTTTTGGGGAAGAACTGATCAAAGAAGGTCCTCAGTCTTTTGAAGATTGCTTTAACTGGTGATATGTGCATTTTAAATCTAGATGAGGCATTATTTTTCTTTGTGGGTGATTTTGTTGTTGTTGTTAAACCATCTTTTAGTTAATCTTGGTCAGTAATACTGATGAAGAATAAAAATAGCTATCATATAGCTCTTGGTAGGTGCTGATCCCCCTTCTATGCACGGAACATATGAGAACCCATTTACTTCTAACAATCACCAAATAATCCGAGACTGTGACAGGGCTTATTCTTGTATCCTGGTCAGAAATCCATGGTCTAAGTCTCCTGAGCAGAATTCTATAAGCATGGTCAAGAACTCCAGGGAGATTCATGGTTATTTTAATGTAGCACCACTCCCTGAGCCTTGATCCAAAAAACAGCAGCCTCAGCCAGAATTTGGAAGTTTTGTTTAGTGACCTGAGATCCTTCCAAGAAGCCTATTCATTCAGGCTGAATGTGGATTTCTCTCAAACCATAAGGGCCCGCGATTGCCAGGGCCTTAGGCACTGTTGGCCTCTTGCAAGTGGGATCGACCATATTGCTCATCTGGACTCTTTCCTGGTGGGAGCAGTAGTCATATACACAGGCTGTCCCTGCAACAGAACCTGGGACCAATGGGGGAACAAGGATCCTCAAGAGAGAAGTAACAAATTAGGCAAAAGGGAGTCAAGGAGCAGGCACATTCCCTGGACCCATTAAAGTGTGAAATATTCCAGAATGCTTCGTTCTGTTCCCCAAATAGGTCAGCTTTCCCCAGCCAGAGAACCCTAATAAAATTTGATCTAGGTTTTGTTTTCATCCTCATGAATCTGCCCACTAGGCTTCTGTTCATGGAGAGGAAGCTGCACTCAATCCAGAGGTGGTCACAAAGCTCTAAGAGATGATGATGGAGCCAATATGAGGCCTAGGTGGCCTTTGAGTAACCCATGATTAATCACTCAAACTGGCTGCCCATCTAGTCCATTACCCAAGAGGAAAGCAAAGCAGCGATCATTCTTGTACTGACACATCTCTGAAATCTAAAGGGCAAACCAAGCTGCTCAATAAAAAGGGGGTAGGGTATGTGGGAGGGGGAGGGCATCTGGCTGTCGGAGCCACTCCTGGGCTCCTCCACGTGTTGAGGACATGGCAGAGCTGGTGTGCCTGGCTCCCTCACTGAGCCGCTGCCCTATCACCTTCCTTGTACCTTGGGGAAAACTGAGGCCTCGAAGGCGTCAAACCTGGATGTCCCAGTGTCAGCCCACAAAAAGGACAGTGGACCTACTGGTTCAGAGACATCCTGCCATGTGGAGGCCTTGGCCAATTCTGCACATCTGAACAGGAATACTCGGCTTATTTCTCCACAGCCCAGCCACGCACATGTGTCAGGGCTGAGCACTCAAGGGAATGCCCAACTGAACCCAATCCAGAAAGGGCCAGCACAGAACTGGTCACCCGGGTAGCCAGGGCCAGGCTGGGTCTCCAATGCCAGCAAGCCCAGGTGCCAACAGCCCCCAGTGCTGTAGGCCTGAGGTGGGTGATAAAGCAGCGTCTTCCTCAGGGGACTGTAACAGAGACACCTTCCACTGGATGATAAGTAGGAATTGCTCCCCCAGGGCACTCAACATCACATCTCCCTTCCTGTGTATTGCATGTCCTGGGCCTTGTTGTTTGTCCCCTGGCTTTTTCTGAGCTCCTGAGGCTTGGTTAGTTCCCCTGGGCTTAGCTGATGCAAAACTTACCCGATTCGTCTTTCTCTAAAAGGCTCACCAGTCGGCACATTGGCCAGCATGGCTGAGTGTCGGATGGGACAGCTCAGAGCAGGTAGTGCAAGGAAGTCTTTGATGGTTCCCCAGGGAAGTCCAGAGAGTGGTGACACACAGCAGAGCTACTCTCTGTAGGGAGTCTGAGGAGTACAAAATGAAAACACCCAAACCAGCTTCCTGGGTGAGGGGAAAAGAAAACAGGATTTGATAACTAAAGGCCTGGATCTAAGTCCCTCTCTGAGATGTCTCAGTTTTCTCAGCGTTTAAATGAGAATAGGAAGCTGTTGCCCTTACATGGATGTGAGGGTGTCATCATGCCTTCCCCCAAGCTCCAGTAGTACTGAAAGCAGATGCCCTGGCATCTGGTCTGGAGAAACTGAGCCCAGGGATAGCAGCCAGGCTCACCTGGCTCCAATTCAGGTCTCCCCAACCTGGGCTGTGTGACCTTGGCAGCTCCCTTTCCGTCAGGGTCTCACTTTTGTCATCATCTGTAAAATGTTGTGAGCACAGTGTGTAAAGTGCCCAGATGGTCTACACAAAACACGTCTGAATATACGGCCTGTGGGCTTGGGTTTATGATTGCCTGCTAACATTGATGTTGCTGGAGAACCCTTACAGACCTGCTGGGAGGCTCTACGGCCTTTGCATGGCTCACTGCCGCCCTCTGCTGGACTCTCCATGTTCTGCGCTGCTTGTTCCCGTATTCCTAGTGCAGCTCACCTCCTACCAGGCCTCTGTAAACAGCCTGATCTGCGGAGGAGGAAACTTGACTTTGGGGCTGGTGGGACAAAGAGGGTCAGGGATGACAGCAATGCAATAGTAAATAGTGTTCTCATCCTCAATTGCCTCTCCTTTAAGATGGGTGCGATAAATCCTGACCTGGGCTGGGGTGTAACTCTGTTGTAGAGCACTTGCCTAGCATGTGTAAGGCATTTGCTATGCCAAGAGCACTGAGCTTGCAAACCCAAACTACACAGCTTCAGGGTTTCTGAAGCGGCGCTTGGTGATTGGGCCCCTCAGTTTCCAAAGGGAATTGTGGGCTCATCAGGGGCCATTAAATGCCTAAGAGAGAAAGGGATACTTGGTGGGGGGAAGGGGCTCAATTTATCAGCTAGCTGTCCTTTTCTCTGGTTCATAGTTCCAACTCAGCTCTATCTTAAATATTTTTTAAACATTTTTAATTCATTTATTTATCTTGAGATGAGGTCTCCTCATGTTGCCCAGGCTGGCTTCAAACTCCTGGAGTTAAGGAATCTTCCTGCCTCAGCCTTGCAAGTGGATGGAACTTGAGGCACACAGTGGCTGGCTTTAATATTTTACACATGAAAAAACTCACCTCAGAAACTCTGAAGGTGTTTTGTTTGGGTTTGCAGGTTCCTCTCTCTTGGCATAGCAAATGGTTTCGTGGGCACAAAGATACTTCCGGAGAATGGCTTTCTCCCCTGAGAGATAACTCTTTGGCCTCAAGGACACTATCCTTGGGACTTGCCTGAAAGTGCTCCTACCATGAGCTTTTTGTCTTTTTCTATGGTTTTCTTTCTTTTTTTCCTTCCTTTATTTCCTGCAGAGTTTTCCTATCATCCATCCCTTCCTAGGGGGAAGGATGTATGTCACACTCTGTAATTCCCCACTCAGTATCTGTTCCAACTAGATCTAAAATCTGGCAAGACGCAGGCCATTTGTCTTATTCCCCCAAGTCCCCAAGTGCTCAGGAGGTAGCAGGTGCTCACAGTAGTGCTCAGGTGAGGATATGTGTGTGGCCAGTGGAGAGCACAGCCCAGGGAGAGATGCACATGTGTGTGTAAATGATAAGGAGCCAGAGCTGGGCCAGAGGAGAGATGTGAGTGCCCTCAGGGAATCCAGGAGGAGGCAGAGGTCTGGGGAAGGCTTCCCTGAGCAGGCGACATGTGGGCTGGTGCTATGGGGGAAGGAACAGATAGGCAAAGACCAGGAGACTTCATATTGTTGGTGTGTTTGAGGAACAGCCAGGTTAGAATGTGAGGCTCGTGTGGGCAGTAGGAGGTGAGATCAGAGGTGAGACAGGACCTTCCAGCCTGTAAGAAGTTTAGGTTTCACTCTAAATGCAAGTAAAGCTCACTAAAATATTCTAAGCCTGCACTGTCCAAAAGAACTTTCCATCACAATGGGCATGTTCTAGAACCTGCATGAACAATCCAGCAGCCATTAGCTTCCCCTTGAAGTTAATAGAACTGCTGTGGGGAAGAGAGGGAGGTTTTTTTTTTTTGGTATTGGAGTTTGAACCCAGGGCTTTCACACTGAGCTACACCCTCACCCTTTTAAATTTCATTATATACAGGGTTTTTTTTGTTACTAGGGATTGAACTCAGGACCTTGCAGTTGTGAGGCAGGAGTGGTGCCACTGAGCTAAATCCCTGGCCCAAAATTTCATTATATTTTAGTTTGAGACAGGGTCTCACTAAGTCACTGAGTTATGCAGGCTGGGCTCAAACTTTCAACCCTCTTGCCTCAGCCTCCCAGAGTGCTGGGATTACCACCATGTGCTACCGTGTCTGGCCTCAGCTTTCTTTAATTATCATTAGCATGGTATACTTTTTTCTACCATTTTTACTTTTAGTTTATTTGTATCTTTATATTTAAAGTGGGTTTTTTGGTAGCTAGCATGTAGTTGGGTTTTGCTTTACAAAATAATCAGGTAAGTTTTGCTTTTCAATTAGCATATGTAGACTATTACATTCAAAATGAGTATTAATATGATTTGGGTAAATATATGCTCATGCTGTTTATTTTCTTTTTTCCACCATTAAGCTTATTGGTACATTTTAGGTATAAAATACATTTATATACATCATTGGGATCTTGTACCATTACATGAGTATCTTGGTGTGCTGTTTATTTTCTATCTGTACCTTATGTTTGTTTTTCTTCCTTGTTTTGCATTAATTGGTATATGTGGATGATGCTTTCATTTTATCTCCTTTTTTAGCTTACTAGCTATAGTTCTGTTATTTTCAATAGTTGCTTTAGCGTTTATGGTATACAGTTTTACCTTAGTCCAATTTACCTTCAGGTGATGTTTCATTTACATATTAGAAGAACTTTACAATGGCATCATTCCATTTCTCTCCTCCTACCCTTTGTAATACTGTGGTCACACATTGTATTCAACTTTTATTATAATGATTAAATTTTAGTTCAAAAATGTTATTGTTTGTTCTTTAAACAGTTTAATGTCCTTTAAAGAGATTTACATAATAAAGAATAAGCCTTTATATTTACCCACATAGATATCTTCATTATTCCTTTATATGGATCCAGATTTCCATTTGAGTAATTTTCTTCCTGCTTGAATGACTTCCATTGTGATCTTTTGCAGTGAAAGTCTGGTGATGCATTTTTTGGTGTTATTGTAAGCTGAAAAATCTTAGCCTTCTTTTCTGATAGTTTTTCTAGGTAAAGCATTCTGGGATGAATATTTATTTATTTATTTATTTATTTATTTGGTACTGGGGATCAAAATCTGGTCCTTATACTTGTGAGGCAGGCGCTGAAACCACTGAGCTAAATCCCTGGCTGTGGGATGAATCTTTTTTTAAGCCCAATACTTAAAAGATGTTGCTCCATTGTCCAGCTTGCATTGTGTCTATGAGAAATCTGTAGCATCCATCCATACTGTTTGTATGTAGATGACTTTTTCTTCTGGCCATTTTAAAATTTTTTGTCTTCAATTTTATGACATTTTTGATGATTTTTATGACACTTTTGATTTTATGATTTGCCTTCATATAGATTTTTCATGTTTCTGTGAGTATGGTATCTTGAACTTCTTGGACCTGTGGTGTACAGTATTCATTAAATTAAAATTTTCTGCCAGTAATTTCTTCAATTCTTTCTTCATCTCTCCCAGGGACTCCATGTATATGTATATTTTGAATGTATCTCATAGGAATCACTAGTGTTCTATTCATTGATTTTTTTCCCAGTCTTTTAACTGTCTCTTGATTTTGGATATCTTCTAGCATTACCAGACCAAAAATGACCCCACCCAGAGGTGGGGCTTTTGGAAGGCCATTGGGTCAGGGAGGCATTGTACTCACTTCATGGATTAAATGTGCCATTAGAAGGCAGAGTCTGGTTGGAAGAGGCAGGCCAGTAGGGGTGTGACCTGGAAGGGTGTATTTCCCTCCCTGCCTCCTGTCTTCTCTTTCTGCTTCCTGGATGCCATGGCATGAGCAGTTTTCCTCTGACAAACTCTTCCACCGTGCCCTTCCTGCCTTGGAGCCAGTTGACTATGGACTGAAGCCTCTAAATACTGTGAGCCCAAATAAACCTCTCCTCCTTGGAGTTGCATATGTTTTGTATTTGTCCAATCAGAATGGCATTAGAACAACTGCTTCAATGTCCTTGCTATTCATTTTAAAAAATCTATGTCAATTCTGAGTCAGTTTTGATTGGTTGATATTCCCCTTATTATGGATCATATTTTTCCACTTCTTTGCATGCATGGTAATTTGTGTTTAAATGCCAGACAGTGTGAATTTTATTTTGCTGAGGGCAAGGTATTTTTATTTTCCTATAGATTATTCTTGAGTTTTGTTCTGATACATGGTTCATTTATTTGGGAGCAGTTTAATCTATTCCAGGTTGTTAAAATGTTTTTTTTTTTTTACTTGAGATTATGGGGAACCTTAAGACAAGGGTTAATTTTCTCCACTACTCCCTCAAACTCTTCTGAGCACTCTAACCAATGGCCCACGAATTATGAGGTTTTTCATGTTTGATGATGAGATTAGGCATTATTCTCAGCCCTGAATTTTCCTCTAGGGATTGTTCTCTTTAATCTTTTTGGGTGTTTTTTCCTTGGCTTCAGGTAGTTTCTTCACGGGCATATATGATCACTCATCAGAATTCTTGAATCAGATTTGCAGTTTTTTTTTTTTTCTGTTCAGCTCCTCCTGCAGCTGCCTGTGATCCTGAACAGCTTTGTTTCTTCAGCCCAGGGAGGGCACTGGTATCTGCATTCTCCACTCCCTAAGCTCCAGGCTGGAAATGACCCATGCAGTAATCTGGGGCAATTGTAGGGCTCCTCTTCCCCCTACTCCCATGGGCCACTGTCTTTCATTGCCTGATGTTCAATGACTTAAATGACATTTTCATATCTTTTTATTGTGTTTAAAAATTGTTCCAGGCAGAAAAGTTAATCTGGCTAGAAGCTCTATTTGCCTTTTTTAATATTTTGAGATGATGATCCAATTAATTTCAGGTTCACTAGTAGGGCTAGTCTTTGAAGTTAGTGTTTGAGGTTTGTTCTGACTTCAAGAGGGCTCTTCTTAGCTATCCCTTTTCTAGGGTCTTTCTGAAAAAACTAGCTTATATCATTCGTGAAGCAACCAGCCTTCTCTTAATGGCCTTTTGCTACAAGCTCAATTGATTCGTGTGTGCCTTTAGGTTTGAACTTCTTCATATTCTGCTGCAATAGTCAATTTGTTTAGGATGGGCTTTAGAGCTATTTTATCTGTTCTTGTTCTCCTGGAAAAGAATCTCTGAGCTATAATTCTGAGAATGGGGCAGAGACAGTGGCAACTTTTCCAAGTAATATCCCTGCCTTAGGAGATGGATGCTTGTTGGGGTGGGGGGCTCTGATATTCTCTGCTTGCTTTTCATAGCATGAAACCTTTGCTTTATGAGTGTCTTAAGATTCTCAGTATGCTGTACCCAAGGCAGAGTCTGTATCCCACAAATGGGGGCTGAGTGGAAGAAGAAGCCTCAATCTATCATCATAGACACCTAGAATTTGGCCTCTGTAACAGGTAGCTGGGATGAGAAAAAAATGCTGATGGGTTGTTCCTCTTGGGAAGATGCCATAGCCCTTGCTTGGAGCTGTATGGAGAGAGTGCCCTGTACCCACTGGAGTGGAATTTCTGTCACATTGGGCTGCCCAACCGGGGAAGGAGGGAATAGACTGACTGTAGTTGAAATGCCACAGACTCTCCCTATTCCTGCTAAATTTTAGTAAGTTTTCTTGAATATATGTTTATTTATTTGTGGTATGCCCTTAAGACCATTTCTAGATATAAAATGAATGAATGAATAATATTATCTTAAAAATTGACACACACACACACACACACATTATTGTCATGCTGGAAATGGAACTCCTCCTAGTCTTCCCAACAGGTTCTGAAACTTTGGATGTGGCTATCAGGCTGGATGCTTACGTTATCTATCATTGCTGGAAGACCTGAGAACAGAAGCTCCAGAGAGTCAACTCCCCTCTCTTCTTCTTTTAAAATTAAAACAATTTTCAAAGAAAGAAATAAACTAGCCGAGTGTGATATTGCACACCTGTTATCCCAGCACTTGGGAGGCTGAGGCAGGAGGATTGTCACAAGTTTGAGGCCAGCCTGGGCTACACAGTGAGTTCAAGGCTAGCCTCAACAGCATTGCAAGACCCTGTCTCAAAACAAAACAAAACAAAACAATAAAAAAATTAAAACAATTTTGCGATTTTTTTTTTTGCTAGCCATCCTAGCAAAATAGAATTCAACCCTTGTTACCTTGAGTTTTAATTTCCTCAGCTCTTTAGGGGTAACTAGCACTCATAGCCAAGCTGATCCTTAATGCAAACAAATAGTCTGTTTTCTTGTAGGATTGGATTTATTCTTCTCCCTTCATCAGAAGACATGGAGATACAGAAAACAAACTAAGCTATGAGCTCTCTTTCTGTATACACATCCCCTGGTGGTCAATTTTGTGTAGGACACTTTGAGCTTGGATTAAATTTGGTAGCTTCTGGCCCCCTCCGGAGGGGGTTTTGTGGTAGCTTGATGCTGTTTCATTTTTGATTTTTGACCCAATGAGTATGATTGTTCTTTCCAAAGAACCAGACTTGGGAGCTTGTTAGCTAAGGGGTCAGAACAATTACCCTGGAGAGATAACCACAGGCTGCTGCTGGCTGCCATTTCCTGAGTAGTGGCTCAGGTTTGGGCTCCAGGTGAGAGTATTCAAGGTATGTGCTTCCCTCATCTTCAGATTCCTTCAAAGTTACATCATGGTTTTGGATTCATGTATTGATCACAGCAAACGTGGGTGGTAATTATAAAGATGCCTAGGGTATCTTAATATACTTCTCTCCCAGTTTTGCTAAGCAGCAGTGAAAAGATCAAGAAGAGTCTGGTTTTGGTCTCACCGTTTTACAACTAGACCTTTAAAGTTCATAAATCATCCATATCCCTCCTTTTGGGTGTTACTACTAGCTCAGTGTGGGTTTTCTCCATCTAAATGAGGGGTGAGGGATAACCTTAATGATTTGGAGCCAGTTATTCTCACCGGACAATGCCCTTCCAGCACAAGGCGTCCATTGGGGTTGATCCAATTGCAGATGTCTCAGAGGTTTATTGTCCTTCAGCTCAATTAGAAGCTTACAAACTCAGACTCATGAGCTATGTTCTGTGGTCCCTTTAGCTTAACTGGGTGATCAGTCCAAGTATTCTAGTTTTTTTTATCTTACTTGTGAAGGATCATTTAGAAAAAAAATTCAACCTCCTTGGGAATAGTTTGTCCTGAAATGTTGGTTTTTAATTAGTGCAGGCCACATCTCCACTTTCCAGAAGTTTCCCAAATCAAGAGGCCTAAAAAGGTTATGTTTGAAAAATATGACATTAGGTCCCTTGAGCATTAGGATCCTTGTCTATCCTGAGTGAGGCCATCCCTGAAGTCAGAACTTTTCCACTCTAAGATATCTAAAGAGTATAGATGGTTTCCGCTTTTTCCATGAAACTTGGAAATAGGGAATATTGTATTTGAAAATACTGAGAGCTGAGAAAACAACAAAAGTCCAGGAAGATCCCAGCTCTTCTCAGCAAACCTCCAGAAAGCAATTGGCCTGTTTGTCATCCCTGCCTTGGAACCAGCCGACTATGGACTGAAACCTCTACCAACTTGCTGATGAGCAGAGCCACCCCCAGCGCTGAGGAGGAGGCTTCTGGGCCACCATACCACTGCCCCATAGACAAGGAGCAGAGCCACCTCCAGTGCCGAGGAGTAGCCTTCTGGACCACTGTACCCCCCCCCCCCCCAGTGCTGAGGAGGTGAGCCACGTGGGCACCAGCAGCACCCCCCCCTTCAAGTGAGAAGACATGTAAACAAGTCTCAAAACCAGACTTCCAGATCACCTAAAGCAACCCCAAAGGGAAACGAGATGGAACACTCTGATACTCAACCACCTGGACTCCCTGAACTTGCAACTAAAGAGGATCTGGAAAAAATGAAATCAGAAATAATTTCTCAGATAACAGCAGAGATTGTGCCCATAGTGCAAGACATGATTAATAACTCTAGAGAGGACACATAAAAAAAATAGAGGAGCTGAGGAACATGATGGAATCCCAACATAGGAAACAAATGGAATCCATAAAACAGATGCAAACGGATTTCCAGGACATTAAAAACTCCATTGAAAGTTTACACAACAGAATGAACCAATGTGAGGACAGAATTTCAGATATAGAAGATAGGATTGCAATTAGTGACCAGAAGAAGAAAAATTTCTTGAAAAAAGCAAGGGGTCATGAGAAATCAATCCAGCAGCTGCTAGATGATGCAAAGATGAATAACATAAGACTGATTGGAGTCAATGAAGAAACAGGAGAGAGTACAGACAACATAAAAAAAATGTTAACAGAAGTGATGGCAGAAAACTTCCCAAGCAGGGGAAAAGAACTGACATACAGATAAGTGAGGCATATCGGACTCCATCTAGCCTTGATCAAAAAAATCTACACCTAGGCATATAATAGTTAAGCTTCCAGAAACCTAACAGAAGAACAAAATTCTGCAAGCAGTTAGAGAAAAGGAACAAATCACATACAAAGGAAGCCCATCAGAATCACAGCAGACTTCTCAATGAAAATCCTCAAGGCAAGAAGAGCTTGGAGTTAAGTATTTCAAGCCCTAAAGGAAAACAGCCTCCAACCCAGATTGGTTTACCCTGGAAAACTATCTTTCAAAATTGATGGTGAAATAAGATACTTTCATGACATAGAGCACCTTAGGAACTTCATGAATAGCAAACCAGCACTCAAAAAATTTTAAACAATATCCTAGGAAAAGACAATGAGGATCACAATCCCAGGAAGCCCAGCAGAATGAATCCATCAGGCACAACAAGAAATTAAATGCAAAGGGGGAGAATCCAACAAAAAGAAAAAGTCATGACAACGATAATTCAATACATATCAGTTGTAACCATCAATGTTAATGGTCTCAATTCACCAATCAAAAGAAATAGACTGGCAGAATGGGTCAAGAAGCAAGATCTAACAATATGCTGAATACAAGAAACACACTTAATTCAAAAAGAAACTCAGACTGAAAGTTAAAGGGTGGAAAACAATAGTCCATGTGACAGGAACCTGAAAAAAAGCAGGAGTAGCTTTCCTCTTTGCAGATCAAGTGGATTTCAAACCAATACTTATTAAGAGAGGCAAAGAAGGATGCTACATCCTTGTAAAGGGAACAATCCAAGAGGAAGAGATGACAATTATAAATATGTGTGCATCAAACATTAGTGCACCCAACTATATAAAACAAATACTAATGGACATGAAAAATCAAATGAGCACTAATACAATAGTAGTGGGGGACCTCAATACCCCACTGTCACAAATAGATAGATCAACTAGACAAAAAATAAGTAATGAAATACTAGACCTCAAACTCTTGAACAAAAAAACTTAACAGATGTTTACAGGGTCTTCCACCCCACAAAATCAGAATACACATTCTTTTCAGCTGCAAATGGGTTGTTCTCCAAAATAGATCACATCCTCTCTCATAGAACATGATTAAGTGCAAAGGAATTGAAGTTTATCTCCTGTATATTATCAGACCATAGTGCGATGAAATTGGAGATCCATAGCAAAAGAAACTGGAAAAATTTCATAAACACGTGGAAATTGAACAACACACTTCCGAATAACCAATGGGTCACAGAGGAAATTAAAGAAGAAATCAGACAGTTCCTTCAATTAAATGACAATGACAATACAAGATATCAGAATCTATGGGACATAATGAAAGCAGTCTTATGAGAGAAATTCATAGCAGTGAATACTCATATTAGGAAAACAGAACGAGCCCAATTAAACAACCTGATGCTGAACCTCAAGCTTCTAGAAAAAGAAGAGCAGGACCACCCCAAAACTCATACAAGGGAGGAAATTATAAAGATCAGAGGAGAAATCAATGCAATGGAGACTAAGAGAACGATACAAAAAAAATCAATGAAGCCAAGAGTTGGTTCTTAGGGTTAGGGTTTCAACTTGCCAAAGATTAAAGCTAGACCTATATCTCTTGCCATGTACTAAACTAAAATTGAAATGGATTAAAGATCTAAATATTAAAATAGAAACTCTGAACCAGTTGGAATAGAGGTTAGGTAGAACTCTTGAAGACATTGGTGTAGGAAAAGATTTTATGAACAAAACCTCAGTTGCCTGTGAACTAGCACAAACAATCAACAAGGTTGATCTCTTCTTATTAAAAAGCTTCTGCACAGCAAGAGAAACCACCAGCAATGTGAAGAACCAACCTGTGTAATGAAGCATAGACTCTTAATATAACACAGGTTTAATAATACTTAAAAACTAATATCTATCAACATTATATCACATGAAAATCACATTAAGAGAGAGCTATTAAAATTATAATCCTTGTTTTCCTAGCTGGTCATGGGGTTGTAAAATCCTAGCTCTTTGAGGTATCCCCATATTGACTTCCACAGTGGTTGCACCAGTCTGCACTCCCACCAACAATGGAGAAGGGTTCCTTTCTTCCTACAGCCCGGCCAGCATTTGTTATTGGTTGATTTCTTGATAGCAGCCACAGAATGGGTCATCTTATCCACTTGATTGTTAAAGTCCTCTTCTGCTGAGGTCACTTTTTGGTGAGCACTTATATGGGATACAATAGTTTTACCTTCTTTTCCCATATGGAGGGGTCTATCCACATACCTCTTCCCCAAATATCTTTGTCATCGATTTTTCAGTCACGTTCCTTCCAAGTTCCTGACCATCCTGTTCAAGACCACTGGCTACAGCCCCACGAATCAGCATACAGTCTCACATCTGGCCATTTCTCCTTCCAGGCCAAATATACTACCATGTGCACTGCCTGAAGTTCTGCTTACTGTGATGATTTTCCTCACCACTGTCCTTCAGGGACAGGGGTTGTGCCCAGGGATTGTGTTATCAGCAGCAGAAAATGGAGCAAGTTTATTGAATTAGTCCCATGATTGAAAAAGTATAAATGTGTGAAGGACTGCATTAGGGAAAACAAGAGTCAAGGCTTTGCCCTTGGCCCATGTGAAAGAGGGAGACTTGGTAGAGGGTTTACCTTGGTGTCTGGCACATATATTCTGCTTTTGATTGCTTTATATTTATATTCTATGGGGGATGGGGTGTGGTAAGAACTGGGTGGTGACAATGGAAAGACCTAAGCCTGGTAAAGACTTAGGGAAATTGGATGCATACACTGCTGATGCGGTATAAATTAGTGCTGCTGCACTAGAGGGCAGTAAAGCTGAAAATGAGCTTTCTTTTTGATCCAGCAATCTACCTGTGGGTATTATTATTAGAATAGCATTAATTGCTAACTACTACATTATTTGTAGCAGCAAATACCTTTTTTCTGTTCTGGGTCCCACTCAAAACTAGCAGCTTTCGGAGTCACTCTGTAAATGGGCTGGAGTAAAACACCTAAGTGAGGACCCCACCCCAAGGTATTTACCCAAAAGACAACATATTTCTGTACAAAAGTTCATCCACAAATGTCTCTCAGGACACCGTAAGGCATGCAATAAGTGATCAGTAAATACTTTGAAAGAAAGAATGAATGAATGGTTGAGGAGGGGAAAGAAGTTTTTTTGAAAGGAGGCTGGTAATCCAGGCAGCAGCAGTAACACGAGCCAGAATTTGGTCTCCTTGCCAGAAGGCGAAGACAGTTGGAGCTGATCATTTGCAGAGGTGGATGGGTGTGTGGGGTGGGTGGTCAGAGTGGAGCCTGAGTGCTAAGCTGGACCTGGTCAGTCAGGAATGCTGAGGTGTGACTGGGCCATCCAAAACCCAAACTGCTGTATGGGTTCTTCTGATGCGTGTAAAAGAAAGAACAGGAGAAAAACAAGGGAGGCCCATCTTGCAGCGTCCTTCTAGCATCCTCTACTGGGGAAATCTAGCATTGCACCTGCTGCCAAAGGAGAGCGGTTCACCCCAGGTTCCTAGAGCTAGGCAAGGAAGGGAGGGTGGATTTGGAGCTGAGGCTCTAAAATGATAATTGGTTTAGTCCATCTGTTTTTCTACTCAACTTCTATATTTATCCTTCTACACACATTTGCATTTTTAGAAACTAAAAAACAACTCTGTGTTTTCATCTAATAAGGTACAGCTATCTTCTATACAAAGAAATTTTCACCATCTCCCCAAAAGCAGGAGACACAAGATCCCAAGATCCATTGTCTCCACAGCTAACAATATTTATTTCTCCTCGAATTTGGTCATATTTCCACTGCATACTCTTTTAATGTGTAAATAAAATAATAGTGCTAAGAAGAAATGAGAGCATGGTTGGTTAATGAATGCAAACAGGTTCATGTGCATGATAAGCAAAGAAAAATGTGCAAAGATACTACAATCCTCTTGTTTTAATTGGTCATTAATAAGATTGTCAGATAAAATGTAGGACACTTGAGCAATAAATGATTTTTTAAAAATATAAATATGTTCCAAATATTACAGAGAACAAACTTATGTTAAGAGGACTATTTGTTGTCCACCCAGAATTCAAGTTTCATTGGGCATCTGTATTTTTGTTTACAAAATCTGATAATCCTGTGTCTTTAGTTTGATTTCCTCATTAATAACACATTACCACAGACTGGGTAAGTTATAATGAAAAGAGATTTAATTTGGCTCATGGCTCTGGTCCGAGGTCAAGGGGCCACATCAGAGTTCTGAAATGTTGTAGAGCATTACATGGCAAGAGACAGGGAATGTGCCTGTGACCTAGCCAAGCTGGCTACTATGGCAACACAACTTCCAGATAGTGCATTAGTACACCAATCCATTAATCCAGTGATTGGATTACTCCATTTGTGAGGGCAGAGGCCTAATCATCTCTTAAAGGTCTCACCTCTTAATATCTTATAATGGGAATATGATTTCAAATGAGTTTCAGAGGGGAAAAAACCATATCTGTGGTTTCTTGCTTCAGCTATATTTGCCTACTTTCCAGCTAGTACCTTATCTGGTTATAGATCTTTACCTGTTTTTTTTTTTTTTTTTGGGAGAGGGGGATCTAAACCTTCATTCTTGAAGGATCTGGGTATGAAAAGTATTAAGTTGCTTAGTACTCTGGGCTCAGCACAGTGGAACCATTGTTGTGTCCCCTGGTAGAAACATTTTATTCTGGAGAACTAAGATCTCTGACATAGCAGAGCTCAGGGTTTCTGGGACAGAAAGCAAACATTATCTGATTGTATGATTAGATTTCATTGTGAAAGAAGCCATTCCCACTCCTATCCCTTGTTTCTCAGATCCCTGTATTCTGGCTCCTGGTAAGAATGCATGTGGTATTAACCAAGCCTTTTTACTTTTATGTTTTCCCATGCTTTGACATCTGGGCCTTTGCTGACCCTGGAGAGGTTGTCTATAGATAGAAAGCTGCCTACCTTTCATATGCAGCATGAACTATTGATACCCTGTACCCCAAATACTTCCTTCATTAGACTCTCACACTCTGGGGCACTCTACACAGGCCCTGATTGCTCCAGGGCCAGGTACCCTAGTTGTCACTATGCCCCGCAGCCCACTGCAGTTATTCAAACTATTGAATTCCAAACCTTGGGGTTCTTACCCATGATTCTCCCGGTTCTCTGCTTTCTGATTTACCCCATTGCTTCTCTGTGCAGCCTTGTGTGGCATGTTGGTCCTCTTTCCTTGAGATCTATGAATAAAACCAATGTCTTCCTTTATTCCAGTCATTTCTGTGTCTGTCTTTGTTATACCTGATTAAAACAAATCCTGGGCACCCTTAAGACCTGGTGTCATCCAGTGGTCTTTGATTCAAAGCATAAACTGCATCCCATAAGTCAGAACCCATATTGTAGGGTGATATCCCCCAACTTATGCTATAACTGAGTCTTCAGTAAGCACTTCACTTTGTTTTTTGTTTTTTTTTATACCGGAGATCAAACTTGGTTCCTTATGCTTGCTCAGCAGGCAATGAAACCACTGAGCTAAATCCCTGGCCCAAGCACTTCACTTTTAATTAGGCTGGCTGCTTCCGGTTGATGGGTGTGTGGTAAGAGCAGTTAATTCCATGCTACCCTTCTTTTTCAGTGGAATGAGTTCCTTGGTTAGAGACATCACTGTGGGGGATGCCATGATGGTGGCTACAGTGTCTCAAGAATCCTGGGATAAGAGAACTAGTATAGGCTCTGGGAAGGGAAATCCACACCCAGAATTTGTGCCCCTTACATGATAGAAAGACTGTAATGGAATCAACCAGGTGTGATCACCAGGTGGCTGGGTGTTGCCCCTGGGGTACCAGTGCTTTTAGGAGGCTCAGTGCTGATCTCTGCTCTTGGCAAATTAGCCACTTGGCATCACTGATGGCCAGGTCAGCCTTGGTGAGGGAAAGACACTTTTGATGTGCTCATGCGCAGCCTCTGTGAATGCCACTGTGAAAATTCCCAGGGTCCATGAGCCCATTGGGTAAATACTGGGATGTCTGGGGAAGGAGGTTGACTTATATTCAGGGACTGGGTCTTTCTGTCCACCTTATTACTGGGGTATCCTCTGTGGAGAGTGCTGATATGCCATTCAGTGAACATTGACATGAGATACAATGACCTTCTCATGGTCTGTTGTGAGAGGCCCAGTCCTATACCTCTTTTCACACTTCCCTGTCATTCATTTCCAAATACTGATCTGTCTGAGTCCCGGACCATCTAGTCAAAATTCCAGCAACTCCTCACAAGTTACTGTGGATCTGTATTTCTTTCATCTGTCAACACAGACCATTTGAAATACACCTACCAGTCTCCTGCCTCTGGGAAGTGGTACTTCAGTGCAGTCCCTCAGGGTCACCCCTATGTGGGGCTGCAGTGCTGTGGTGGCTCCACGCAGATGCTACTAGCATATGGTGAAGCCAGGGCCAAGTGTTTCCTCCTTCCGTAGCCTGGGCTTACTGTAGAGACTTCTCGTCTGTCCTCACTCAGCACTGGCCACCTCGTGTGTAACTCAGGATGAGCTCATGTGGCCCATTGTGATGTGGCACATCTTGCCTCTAACCATAAAGGCAACCACACTTTGTGTTCACAGCAGGTAGTGTAGGGTGCAGCAGCTGCTCATCTTATCTTTCATAGTCTGCACATATGTGGCCATAGCAGCTGTCCTAGATGGTCATGTGGGTTCCAGTGGTCAATAGAACTCAACCCTGGGCCGGGGTGTAGCTCAGTAGTAGAGTACTTGCCTAATATCCTTGAGGTCTAGGCTTGCTCTCCAGAACTAGGGAATAAAGGGACTCAATTCAATTCTGTGGCTTTATGGTTGGTCCTGAGGTGGGTATCTTGTCTTCTTCCTCAGGCCCTGAAGCTACCCTCCCTTTTCTCTGACCCTTTCCCCTGCATGTGTGGCTCCATCCCCTTGGGCTCAGCCTATGGTGGGTACTGGCCTGGGCTGTCTCTCTGTGACCTGCAGCACACATACCAGGATAGATCAGCTTCCAGTGCTCTGGAGCAGAGGACAGTTGCTATGTCTTATCCAAGAATGGAAGGGGTGACTAGTGCTGAGCCATATCCTGCCCCCAGTAATGTGACAGATAGTTTACCAATATTAGATTTAAAGATTTCATGGCCAAGAAATGTTACCCAAAATGACTTGGAGAAGATAACAAGACTTAATTGACTTGAGTTAATGGACTTATATATAGGACAGAGTGTGTATATTCTCTCCAAGTGGAAAAGGAACATTGACAAAAATTGACTGCTATGGTCAGAATGTTTGTATCCTCCCCAAATTCCTATGTCAAAATGATGTTAGAAAGTAGAGTCCTTGTGAAGTGATTATGTCATGAAAGGGTTTAATGCCCCTTCCATCATGTAAGGACACAGCATGATGGCACCATCTAGGAACAGGAAAATGGGCTCTTGTGAGACGCTAAATCTGCTGGCACCTTGATCTTGTTCTTTACAACCTCAAGACCTGTGAGACATAAACTTTCAGTGGTTTATAAGCTACCAAATCTATGGGATTTTGTTATAACAAACTAAATAGATCAAGACATGGATCATATACTGGGCCATAAAGAAAGCTTAAACAAATTTTAAATGAAAAAAGTCATTTGCTATACATCCCAGGGGCAAAATACTAGAAATCTATAACAAAGATATGACTCAGATACTTGGAAATAAATAAATATGCCCCAAATGATTTATAGATTCTCAAATTGGGAATTAGATGACATTTGGAACTAAAGAATAGTGAAACCGCTATATAAAACCTTGTGGGATACAACTAATGTAATATATATAGGGAAATTCATAGCCCAGAAATTCTATAAAAGATAAATGAGCTAAAAATTAATGAGCTAAGCACATAGTTTAGAAAGTTAGAAGATAACAGCAAAGCAATCTTGAAGAAAATTAGAATGAAGGAGTGAAGAAGAGAAAGATCAAATCTGAAAGAAATAGATGACAAACATCCAGTGAGGATAACACAAGAAAGAACGGAATTAGGAGATGAGTTGATTCCTGATATTACTGAAATTGAAAATGAGTTGGTGAATTTATCAAGAATGAAGAAAAGAAGACATAAATCACTCATATCAGGAATGAAAACAATGTTTTCATTCTTGACATTTTTACAGGTGTGGAATACCTAAAATGGATAATTAGAGTCTATTATAACAGAATTGTGCCAATAATTTGAAATGAAACAAGAAGAGTTTTAGAAAAATCTATATTTGTCTCTATATGTCTATTACTCAGGAAGAAACAGAGGGCTAAGGATGTAGCTCAGTTGTAGAGCTCTTGCCTAGCACACGTGAGGCCCTGGGTTTAATCCCCAACACCACACACACAGGACACATGCACACACACATGCCCATCTAGAAAATCTCAGTTCTTCTGAGGCATGGAATCAGTAGTCAAAAAACTTCCCACAGAAATCTGGGAGCAATGGTACACATGTGTGCCAGGTACTCAGGAGGTGGAGGCAAGAGGACAGCCAGGGAAACACAGGGAGACCCTGTCTGAAAAAACAACAAGCAAAACAAAACTGACTCAGAACTTCATTAGTAAGAAATTCCAGACTTAAACAAACTCTTCCAGTGAACAGAATGATTTTTCTAGAGAATGCCTCACTTTAAGAGGCTAACATGACCTTGCCTGCAAAATGTGACAAGGGGCAGTGAAAGAAAGAAAGAAAGACAGACAGACAGAAAGAAAGACAGACAGACAGACAGACTTCAGTGCCAACTCACTCAGGAATGGAAATGGAAACACCTTAAACAAAATATCAGGACACTGAACTGTGCAGAACATAACACATACTGGACAAATCTGTATATTGCATTTAAGATTGGCTCAACATTAGACAAATCTACATAACTTGCAATATGAAAAGAGAAAAATCATGTAAAAAGATGGAAAAAGCACTCAATAAGACCCAAAGAATGATAAAATCTCTGCTTATCATACGAAAGAGATAAAGGAACTTACTCTAGTGAGAGAATCTTGAAGGGAACCTACATTAAGCATCGTATTTCATAGTGAAATGTTTAGGAAGACCCCTTTGCGACAAGGCCAGTATGTCGTCTTCCCTGCAGGTTTGTAGGGGGCCCTGCCCCCCCCCGCTGGAAATCTTGAGTGCCTTTTACGGACATATCCGGGCCTGCTACAAATCTACCCGGCAACAAGGAAGTAGCCCCAGTACCCTCCTCTTGCTCCTCCCCTCTAGCCCTACGGTATATATGTTGTAACAGCTTCTGCAATAAACGAGACTTGATCAGAAACCTGTCTTGTCTCCATCTCTCGTGTCCCCTGTCCCCTCTCATCCTCGCTCCCCCTCTAGGGTCTCCGTTGACTTACCCGCGGGCCGGGACAAGTGGCGCCCAACGTGGGGCCAGAGAACGGGGGATCCAGTGAAGGACGCTGCTCAGGGGCCCTAAGATTAAGATTGAGGAACAAAGAGCATACTCGACATAGAAGAGGCTTGCGATTGACGTGGACCTGCCGTCTTTTTGCACCTCGGTAAGTTGAGCAGCGATTATGGGACAGGGCATTAGTCAGCACGAACTGTTTGTGCAAGGTCTCAAGAAGACATTACAGGCACGAGGGGTAAAGGTTACAGTCAAACAATTGCTGAAATTTTTTGATTTTATTAAACATCTCTGTCCCTGGTTCCCTGCTGAGGGAACCATTGACGAAGAGAGATGGAAAAAGGTGGGGGAGGCTCTCCAGGATTATTATGCCACTTGCGGACCCGGGAAGGTCCCGATTGCGGCGTTCTCATATTGGAATTTGATTAATGATATTATTTCCCAAAAAGCAAGGGATCCACTGGTAGCTCAGGCTATACAGGTTGGGGAGGTAGCCCTCCGTAGTGGTGAGGAGCTGACACCCGCTGGTGACACTGACGCAGTTCCCCGGGATGCCAATATGGCGCCGGGACCCAGGCCAGTTAAGGCCACGCCTTCCTCGCCAGACGAGGAAGAGGACTTGATGTCCTTTGACAGTGATGATGATCCCGCCCCCGACGGACATAACGTTCCCTCGGACCAATCCCAAACGGCCGCGATCCCTGCCAAGCCCTATAAGGCAAAGCCTTGCCGGACCCCTGCTTCCTCTTCCTCCATCACTGCCTCTAAGGCAACCCCACCCTCGCGGGAGGTTCCGCCCCTATATCCCTCCCTTCAAGCCTATCGCTGCTTGCCTCCGCCACCAGATCCACCCCAAAAGGACTCCGGAACTGACGAGTCTGCGGGGGAAGCATTGCGGGGCGGCTCTGGGTGCCCCCCTCCTTATATCCGTCCAGGCCCCAGCACTCCCGCTTTGGCCTATCCTGTTGTTGATCCCCAAAAGGAACTCCGGGACAAAATAGACTTTCTAAAAGAACAGATAAGGTTAGAAAAGGAACATCAAGAACTTATTACCCAGCTTGAGGGCTTAAGAACAGGCAAGGCTCATGGAAATGTCCCTAGAGAGGACACCCATAAGCCACGACCCCCCATTAGAGGGGCGACCCCCAGGGTGCCGCCCGGGTCAAGGGTACCCCTAGAACTTGAGCCCGTGGAAGCCTTCCCTGTCACTGAGACTGTTGACGCACAGGGTCAGGCATGGAGACACCATGGCGGCTTTGATTTTAAGGTTATTAAAGAGCTTAAAACGGCTGCGGCTCAGTACGGGGCCACTGCACCTTACACCATGGCTATTCTAGAATCGGTGGCAGAAAATTGGCTCACCCCAATTGATTGGCAGACTCTGGCCCGTGCCACCCTTGCAGGAGGTGACTACTTATTATGGAAATCTGAGTATGTTGAGAATTGTCGAGAGACCGCTAGACGCAATGCTCAGGCGGGGAATGGTTGGGTGCTTGACATGCTTCTTGGGGAGGGGGCCTACGCCGCTAACGACCAGCAAATGCAATTTGACGTGGGGTTGTATGCCCAGATTCAGACCGCAGCCACTAGGGCCTGGAGGAAACTCCCTTCCAAAGGAGACGTGAGTGCCTCCCTCACTAATATCCGGCAGGGGCCGGACGAGCCGTTTGCGGACTTTGTCCACCGCCTTCTCACGGCGGCAGGCCGGATTTTTGGGAGCGCGGAGACAGGGACAGATTTTGTTAAACAGCTTGCTTTTGAGAACGCCAATGCCGCCTGTCAGGCCGCTATCCGCCCCTATAAAAAGAAAACTGACCTTTCCGGCTACATTCGCCTTTGTTCTGAGATTGGGGCCGCCTACCAACAGGGCCTTGCCATGGCGGCCGCCATGCAGGGCTTCACAGTCAAACAATTCTTACAACGCCACATCGGCAATAAATGCTTCCGGTGTGGGGCCATCGGCCATTTTGCTAGAGAATGCCCGACCGCTAAAATGCAGGGCCCCGACGCTCCGCCCCCAGGGCCCTGCCCCCGATGCAATCGGGGGAGGCATTGGGCGAGTGAGTGCCGATCCAAGACTGATGCCCAGGGTCGACCCCTCCCCCCTCTCCAGGGTTTGAATTCGGGAAACGGGAAAGGGGGCCAGCCCCGGGCCCCCAATTCCAAACAAATTTACGGGGCGCTCAATTTTGCTCCAATAAACAGCAATCCACTTCGGACCTCGTCAGAGCCACAAAAGGAAGTGCCGGATTGGACCTCAGTGCCACCACCCACACAGTATTAACCCCAGAAATGGGAGTTCAGGCCCTTGCTACGGGAGTCTTTGGACCCTTACCTAAGGAGACCTTTGGCCTCGTAATAGGCCGAAGCAGCAGTACCATGAATGGACTGCTGGTTTACCCAGGAGTGATTGATAGTGACTACTCTGGGGAAATTAAAGTTATGGTTTCTTCCCCCAAAGTTATTAATACCATTCAATCAGACCAAAGGTTTGCCCAATTGTTACTCCTTCCCCTTCTCTCCACCTCTAATAAGGCTCTTAAAAACGCCCGAGGCAGCCAGGGTTTCGGCTCATCTGATGTCTACTGGTCGGAGGTACTTTCAGCACAAAAGCCTCTCATGACCTTGTGGTTAGATGGGAGACAGTTTTCTGGGTTGGTCGACACTGGTGCCGATGTAACTATCATAAAGGGAGAGGATTGGCCTCAGGCGTGGCCATTGAAGGACACCCTCACCCATCTCAAGGGTATAGGGCAGAGTCAAAATCCTAAACAAAGTGCCAAAGATCTGACCTGGAGGGACCAAGATGGTAATCAGGGCACCATTCAACCTTATATCATCTCAGGGCTACCCATTAATTTATGGGGGAGAGACCTATTATCACAAATGGGGATAATTATTTCCAGCCCCAATGAAATTGTCACTATGCAGATGTTTAAAAATGGGTACATTCCAGGAACAGGGCTGGGAAAACACCCTACTAGCCTTACTCACCCCATTGAGCCTGTCCCTCGGCCCCCTCGAGCAGGGTTGGGCCATTTTCCATAGGGGTCGCTGACACTCCTGCGGTCCATGCTGAAAAGATCACCTGGCTCTCGGATGATCCAGTGTGGGTCGATCAGTGGCCCCTCTCCAAGGAGAAGTTGTTAGCAGCTCAACAGCTGGTGCAGGAGCAGCTTCATGCTGGCCATATCATTCCTAGCCACTCCCCTTGGAATACTCCCATTTTTGTCATTAAAAAACGGTCGGGAAAATGGAGGCTCTTGCAAGATCTCAGAGCAGTTAATAAAACTATGGTACTCATGGGAGCTTTACAACCTGGTCTTCCCTCACCGGTAGCCATCCCCCTTGGATATTATAAGGTTATTATTGATTTAAAGGATTGTTTTTTCACCATTCCCTTACATCCTGCAGAACAAAAACGCTTCGCTTTTAGCCTCCCGGCGACCAATTTCTGCGCCCCAATGCAGCGCTTTCAATGGCTAGTGCTACCCCAAGGCATGGCCAATAGTCCCACCCTGTGCCAGTCATTTGTAGCCACAGCACTTCAATCCACCCGAGACAATTGGCCTCAAATGTATATTATCCATTACATGGATGATATTCTCGTGGCGGGACAATTGGGAAGTGAGGTTTTGGCTTGTTATGCTGACCTTCGGCGGGCCCTTGAATCTTGTGGCCTCCAGATTGCCCCTGATAAGGTTCAACTAAAAGACCCTTACAGTTACCTCGGATTTCAGATGAAGGGACGTCATATTTCCTCCCAGAAGCTCACCTTGCGGCTGGACGGTCTTAAAACTCTGAATGACTTCCAAAAACTGCTCGGAGATATTAATTGGCTTATGCCCTATTTAAAGCTCACTAAACATGACCTGAAGCCTCTCTATGATACCCTGCAAGGTGATAGCCACCCCACTTCGCCTCGGGAGCTCACTGCTGAGGGGCGCAAAGCCATTAGCACGGTAGAACAAGCCATTCAAAATCAGACAATTACCTTTGTAGATTATAACTCTCCTTTACAATATATCGTTTGCAGAACCTCTCTCTCCCCCACCGCTGTCTTTTGGCAAACCGCTCCCCTTTTATGGGTTCATCTCCCAGTTTCCCCTAAGCGGGCCTTTTACCCTTATTATGTTGCAGTTGCAGACCTGATTGTTCTAGGTAGAGACCATGGAAAGATGTACTTTGGAAAGGAACCTGATGTCATTATCCAACCCTACCTTAAAGATCAAATCGATTGGCTTATGCAGACTACCGATTCCTGGCCAATTGCTCTCGCTTCTTATTCAGGATTATTGGACAATCACTATCCTCCCAACAAACTCATTGACTTTGCTAACAGACATGACTTCATTTTCCCAAAGGTCACTTCTTGTTCTCCTCTGCCAGAAGCCCTATCCGTTTTTACAGATGGTTCTTCCACTGGGATGGCTGCCTATGTGTGGGACGATAACATTGCCCAGTTCCAAACCGCCCACTCTTCGGCCCAATTAACCGAGCTGCAGGCAGTTATAGCGGTCTTTTCTACATTCCCTGCCCGAGCTTTTAATCTTTTTACTGACAGTGCTTATATTGCTCAATCTGTCCCCTTATTGGAAACATGTGGATTGATCAAACTTGCTTCTCAGACTGGTGGTCTCTTCCTCCAATTACAAGATTTAATCAGAAAGAGATCCGAATCCTTTTTCATTGGACACCTTCGTGCCCACTCTAACTTACCTGGCCCACTCACACAGGGCAACCGCTTAGCAGACCTAGCTACAAGACCTCAAGTTTTGGCCTGTTCAATAAATACTGATGCCCCCATGCCAATTGACCAGGCACAAAAGGCACACCAACTGCATCATCTTAATGCTCACACGCTTCGCCTTATGTATAAGCTTACTAGAGAACAAGCTAGACAAATTGTTAAGGCCTGCCCTACGTGCACTCTACACCTTCCTACACCTCATCTGGGAGTTAATCCTCGTGGCTTGATTCCAAATGCCCTCTGGCAAATGGACATCACGCATTACCCTGAATTTGGAAATCTTAAATATATACATGTCAACATTGATACCTATAGTGGATTCATATTTGCCACCCTGCAGTCCGGGGAAGCTACTAAACATGTCATCGCTCATCTCCTCATTGCCTTCTCAGTACTTGGATGTCCACAACAAATTAAAACAGACAATGGTCCCGGCTATACCAGCTCTGGCTTCTCCAACTTTTGCAAACAATTTGAAATAACACATATAACGGGAATCCCATATAATCCTCAAGGACAAGGCATTATAGAAAGGGCTAATCTCACACTCAAAATTACTTTAGACAAAATAAAAAAGGGGGAATGGTACCCTACCAAGGGGTCTCCTAGAAACCTGATATCACATGCACTATTTATTCTTAACTTCTTAAATTTGGATGCCAAAGGTTCATCTGCAGCCAATCGTTTCTGGCAACCAGAGACGCAACGACAATTTGCCTCGGTGATGTGGAAAGACCCCCTGGACCACTCATGGCACGGGCCCGATCCTGTACTTATCTGGGGCCGAGGATCGGTGTGTATTTACTCCAAGGAAATGAAGTCAGCCAGATGGCTCCCAGAACGCCTAGTAAAACAAGTTGATGGGCGTGCTGATGATGCCGATGACCTGACGTTGTCCAATCCTGATCAGTTAACAATGGCGCCCACAATTTCAATTTAAAATGAGCAAGGATATAATTCAGCTTATCTAGTAATGTTTGGGTGCACCCTGATGTTCTACACCGTCTTACATGTTTGTCTAGTGTTTGTTGTTCGTGGTCATGTAATTGAGCTCAAAATGTTCTTTTCTCTTTAAGGGATATTCACCCATTGTTACATTGATGATGTTATTTTGTTAAAGATATGCTTTTCTCTTGGATCAAGGTATCACTGGAATTTATTAGATTAAAGTGATTTTTAGATGGGAACTCCCTTTGATGAATATAGAAGTGGCCACCCAGAAAATATTGTTCTGGTCTTAATTCCTCAAAGGGACTCCTTAGTGAAATTTATATCATGTGATCTTAGGGAACATCGTCATCACTTAAAGTTTGGACCTCCGGCGCACAATGAAGAGGGAACTCATGAAGGACATCTGGCTGAATGAACGATCCGAAAACAAGAATAGGATGAGCTGGAAATGCCTAGTTCCCCTGATGTTGCTGACCAGGGTATGGGTGGTGTCGCCTTCAGAAGGGTTAGACCACATGAAAAATATATGGATTCAGTTGGCAGGCTCGCTCAACTTGTCTGAGTTTTGTCTAAGTGCTGATGTAAACTTTCATTATATGTTGGGAAGTTGCCTCGTTCCTGTATGTACCCCATTGGAATCATTACGGCCTTATACTCTGTTTAAAGATATCCCAGGAAAAAATCTCACATATGCAGATAGTTACAATTGGGGATCTGCTACTTGTCACAGGCCCAAGAATGCTGTCAAATTATATTCACCTAAGGTAATTATGTCTAATAAGACCGAATGTGCTGTATACAGAAATTGTACAACTAAATGTCTGCAAGTTAAACGTTTGGAAAACATGTCCTGCCGTGTTGAACAAGAAATTATGTATAGTAATTGCCATGTCTCTTTGCCAATGGGTTGGTTTTACACTTGTGAAAGGGAAACTTTTAATTACATTCCGGCCAACTTGAGTGACACTCGTTGTTGCTTGAGTCGGTTGGCTGTGATATTACCAGACAGAACTGATTTGATTGTACCTAATCGAATTAGACGGTGGTCGCCGTATACCGCCCCGGGATGTAATGATGATGTGGGTCTATTGACTGATGCAGAAGTGTTAGTCATGATAGGGTCTTTTGTTGCTCTGCCGTCCATCGGGGTGCACGCGGAAGCGGCAGTACGAAGATTAGCCTGTAAAGTGGTAAAAGGATTGAATGCCACCTCCACCGCCCTGGCGTTGATTAATCAAGAATTACAGGAACAAAGACAAGCTATTTTGGATAATCGAGCAGCAATAGATTATTTGTTGCTTTTTCATCACCAGGGCTGTGAAAAAATAAAAAATATGTGTTGTTTTAATTTGACTGACAATGGAGAAAAAATCGATGATACAATAAAACAATTGAAAGACCTGGCTAATAAGGTGCACAATGAGGATGGCGGAGACCTATTTAAATGGTTGACCTCATGGCTACCCAACCTACAATGGGTAAAACAATTGTTTCTTGCCATTGCAATTGTATGTGTTTGTCTGTTATTGTCATGCTGCTGCATACAATGGATACCAATGCTTATACGTAGAAATCGCTTTGATTTTTAGATAAAAGGTTCAGGCTGATATGATTTAAAAGCCTTGTATTCCCCTTTGTATTTTAACCTATGTTAATCTTAGTAACTAAAATGTCCTCGGATAGTTCTGATTTTGTAAGGTTGTGATTTCCCCTGGAGCTATAGTGGAGACAAAGATGTACGTCAAAATCAGCGGTAAATTACTGTCAGGATGTTGGCTGGACATACGCTACATGGGCCGATTCCATCTCTGCCACGGCGTAAAATTCTCGCCCCACCTGGTGAGCGGGCTGGCAAGCCAATGACGGGCAACTGAGCAAGCGTGCCATGCAATGAGAGAGCCCTCGTGTGCCGCCTAAGACAGGTGCCAGAGCCTTGATTCTCTGGTTAACCAATGACGGGTAAGGTGCACGGTGCAGACACGTATGTTGCTCTGACCCAAGACAGGCTCAGCCCCCGCAGGCTTGATTCTCCTGACGCTTTTCTAAAAAATAATTTTAAAAGGGAGGACCTGTAGGGGGCCCTGCCCCCCCCCGCTGGAAATCTTGAGTGCCTTTTACGGACATATCCGGGCCTGCTACAAATCTACCCGGCAACAAGGAAGTAGCCCCAGTACCCTCCTCTTGCTCCTCCCCTCTAGCCCTACGGTATATATGTTGTAACAGCTTCTGCAATAAACGAGACTTGATCAGAAACCTGTCTTGTCTCCATCTCTCGTGTCCCCTGTCCCCTCTCATCCTCGCTCCCCCTCTAGGGTCTCCGTTGACTTACCCGCGGGCCGGGACACAGGTTCACATTATACTGGATCACTAGCAGGGGGAGTAAGGAGAGGCAAAGAAAGGAAAGGTACAGGAACTGACAAATGGCAACAAGATTGTCATTTTTCTTAGGCATGTGTTTAAGTGTATAGCTACCGCATGTCACAGAATGTGCAGATACCCTTGTAGAATCTATTTAAAAAGAAAATTTACCAGATCTAACTTCGAATACATAAATTTACTATATGCCGACACACATGAATGGAAAATAATTTTTGAGGATACGATGCACATTGCATTAAAAATCAGTTATTCCGAGTTTGATCCCTGGTACCAAAAAAAAAATCAGTTATCTAGGGATTAACCTATAGAAGTGTTTAAGATATTTTTTATTAAGTTTATTGGTACATTTTAGGTATACAACATGATGACATTCATCACTGGGAATTTGTATCTTTACATGATGTATCTTGGTTCTTATTTTTCCCCCTTTCCCCTGACTTCCCTTCAACCCCTCCACCCTTCCCTATTTACAAAGACTTTGTTTCCATTTTCTCATATTTATTCCTTTCCCTTCTTTCCTTTCCCCTACCCCACTTCCCCTTCCTCTTTGGACCTTTCTTCCTATTTTACATTATCTATTATACATTTTTATCCTTATTTAGAAGAGTTTAAGATATTTATGGTCGAATTGTACAATTTTATTGATAATTATTGAAATGCATTCTGGGAAATACAGAAAATATTCATGGATTTAAAGACCAAGGTGGCAAAGAAGTGATGTCCCAAATTGAGAAACAACTGACTCAATGTGCAAAATGCCTGTGCCTTTTTTTTTTTAGAGTAGTAGAAGTCAAGATGCTATTTCTAATGAAGAGATCTCTTAATGGAGGAGAATATTCTTCTTTCTGGTCATATGGGCAGCTTCAAGGTCAGGACAAGGGCGTGAGATTCAGGGCGGAGACCTTGGGAAGGGCGGGGCTCCTTCTGCATTCCAGAGGTCGCAGCTCTGTGTACTCATTTCCCTGGGCCACCGGGTCCTGCTGCACCCTCCTCGGCCGCCAGAGGGCTCTGGGTCCTAGCTGGAGGCTCAGGGAAGGGACTCCAGTCTTAGCAGACCCAAAGGAGTGGGGACAGGAACAGCAGGTGGTGTGTGGCACATAAGGTGGGGTCTTGGGGACCTCAGAGTGACCCCTGAGGGCCAGGCCTCACTTCAGGGCTTGGGTTCACATTAATGCCAGAGGGGCTGTGCCCAGCTGGAGACTGCGACATCCCAGAGTCTCCTGTCTCAAGGCAGGGCATAGAGGTAGGGATGGGAGCTGCAGGTGTGGCTGGGCTGTAAATTAGTTCTGCTGCCTTCAGGAGCCTCACAGCTCATGGTTAACCTGAACACAGGCGGCCGTGTCCAGGTGCTGATCCAGGCTGGGCTGTGCCCCCGGGAGCCTGGTGCATGCATGGGAAGAGGGTGCTTAGGGGCTGACTGTGTGTGAAGCAAGAGGCACCACAGCCCACATGTCCATCCACTGGGTCAGGCCCCCTATTCACACGCTGAGCAATCTAGCTGCCTCTAACTTGGTTGTAGCTCTCAGTCCTAGGAAGGTTAGGAGCATGACATGTCCCATATGATGTCCTTCAGGTACTTCTGACTACTGGAACAAAATACAAAGTGCTCAACATAGTCCGTAAGATCCTAAGGACCTCAGGGCCCCGCCTCCCACCTCTCTTCTCCTTGCTTTTCCTTGGATCCAGCCACCTGGTTCCTTGCAGTTCCTATCATGTGTCAGGTAGATTTCCCAGGGCCTTTGCACTTGCAGTTTCTTTTACCTGGAGCACTTTTCCATAGGCACCTTACATTTCCACCCCAGGGCCTTTGCACTTGCAGTTTCTTCTTCCTGGAGCACTTTTCCATAGACACCTGTGTGGCTGGTTCCTCATTTGTTCATGAGTAGCCCTTCTTGACCATCCAGCTGTGTCAGCAGTTGTCCCCCCACCTGGCCCTTTCCTTTTTATAAAGAACACGTACTGTATTTTAGAGCTCTGTGTGGCATTTGTCTAGGCCTGTGGCACCCACTGGCACTGTGCTCCAGGACTGGTTCCCCGAGGCCACTACAGTGTCCTCATGGCCTAACACAGTACAAGGCGCCCAGCTGATCTGTGGCTGTGTGGAATGAGTGGTGCCCTGTTCTTCTGGGGAAGGAGGGAATAGGCTGGGGCCAGGGAGGGGACATAATGGATCCAATCTGATCCCTTGTGTTCTCCTGTCTTAGTGAGAGCATCTGCTCTAGTTGATAACAGTGTTTCTTACTGCTCTGTGGGGGTGTATCAGTGTTAGTGTCAATGATCTTAGCATCTTTAACTTTCTAAAAAGCCAAGTCCCTTCCCTTTTCTGAACTTAGGCCACCTGATGCAGGGGAGACCACCTGGTACTGGGGCTGTTGGTCTGGAAATTGCCTTCTTTTCTCTCGAGGAGCCATATATCCTGCGTGCAGGGGTAGGCGTACCAGACCTCTGGGTCCCCTGGCCCAACTGCATCCTTGGGCTCTGGAAGGGCCTTGGGACCTGGAATCTAAGCATCCAGGCCAAGTGGGAGGGGGAGAACACTGTCCTGGGAGTGGAGGGGCCCGGGCCCCATCACTTGCCTGTTGTATGACCATGGCCAGTCATATCCCTCCCATGTAGAAGGAGACAATTATCTTCCCAGACTGCTGCATTCTAGGGCTATCTATCCCTCCTGGGGATTATTACTGATATACTGGAGACCTTTCGAGACTACACAACAGCAGCCAGTGGATTGTGCTGAGGGCTCTGGCTTTGCTGTGTGCACCTGTGTGCATGAGTGTGTGAATGCGTGGATGTGTGAGGGGAGCACTTGCACAGGGAGACGTAAGGTATGTTTGCCAGAATGTGGCTGGGCCGCCTGTACATCGTGCTCACTGAGCATAGTCGGGTGAGGCAGTGGCGTCTCTGCTCAGGGGACACCTCTGTGCCACGCATCATGGCTGTATGGCTGGGTCTTGACCAGTCAGCTGTCCTGTTCCAGGACGAGTCCCTGGCAGCCCTTTACTCAGGGTGGAGTTGGGGCATCTGGGGTGTGGGGCCTGGGACTGGGCTGAGCGTGGAGCGTGGGACACTCTGCTTCCTAGGTCTGGAGAGCAGGGTTGGCAGGATGGCTCCTATCACGCGCTGCATGTCACAGTCAACAATCTGAGCCAGGGCAATTAGTGTTGAGTGCACTCCAGAGGGGCCAGCCAGGCAGGGCTGGGCCTTCATGAGGTGGGTAGGGCGTCCAAATCAGAGTGGCTGATGCTGAGTCTAGGGGTGCACAGATCATGGGGCTCGAATCTGGCTGAGAGGATCTCTGTCAGGGTCGGGGGCATGGGACAGCACCATGTGGGGAGAACACTGGACCTTATGACTGGTGGTGGGGCTCCTGGTGTGGCCACTCTGGGCCTCAGTTTCCCCTGTGTAGCTGAGGCTTGGTGCTGCCAGGGAGAGGCATGCAACACTGACCTCTTCCTGAGGTGAGGGTTGGGTCCTGCTGCTTCTGGCCATCTCTGGTGGATGCTCTGGAGAGCTGGGAAGTAGCCCTAGGAGCCTCTCTTTCCCCAGCTTATCGCAGAGCTGGGGTCAAGGTGGGACAGCAGGGCTCTGGGCTCCACTCTACCCACGGCCCCCGGAGCCCTTCTGTAGGACCCAGGGGTCCTCCTGGGCCCTGAGCAGGGGCCAGCATGCTCATCTTTCCAGAAGCTGGTCTGTAACACATTTCCGAAGCCTTAGAAGAGCATGACCTTTGGCCCGTAAGGGGAGGATCACCCTGAGTAAGTCATGGGACCCACACACGGGAATGGAGATGAGGCTGTTGGCTGAGTCCTGCTTGGGACAGAGAACAACTTGAAAAGTCTCGTTGAATGCTGGTTGAGCTACATGTTCCTAAGTGTGATGACAGCCCAGATTTATCCATATCTGTTTGGATGTGTTGTTAAAATGACCCAAGTAAAAATCTCTGCTATTCAGGGACTCCTGAGGTCTTGGGCATGTCCTTGCCTGAGAGGCTAATATTGGGAGGTGAAATTCACATCATATAGAAATCATCATGTAAATATAGTTTATTACAGAGAGTAGATCTTGTCCACTGTCACATAGACATTTCTGCTGCTTCCGTGAAGTGCAAGATTGAGTCTGGAAGAACATACATCACATATAATCAGAGCAGATCACCAGACCATGCTGCAAACTTCTTTATACTTTTTTCTGCTTTATTTTTTTTCTAATTAGGAAAAAATTCAGCTATCTCTGAATAAAGTGAAATGTTGTGTTGCCGAATGACAGGGCCCTGGTGAAGTCCTCACACTGGACCCCAGATAAGTGTCGGTCATGCCCTCCTTCTGGACACAACTGGCACATGTTGGCAGGCAGCAGAGTGGAGAGTTGGCTGGTGGCACCTCCACATAGTGGACTTGTAGTTGGTGATGAAAATGAGCAATCCATCAACATGGATGAATATGCAACACTCAGTGTTGAGAAAGAAGCAAATCATGGAAAATATACCAGCTTAATTTAATTACATTGAAGTTCAGAAGCAGGGAAAGCTGAAAAATGGTCTGTATATATAAAGGCACACAAAGAACAGGTAAAACTGTAAGAATGGGAGCACACGCCCCAGCACTTGGGAAGCTGAGAGGCAGGAGGACTACAATTTTAGGGCCAGCCCAGACTGCATAGACCCTGTCTCAGAAAACAAGACAAAACAAAACAAAACAACAATAGCAAAAGCCCCTAAAAGAGGAAAGTGATGGTTAATTCAGGGGCTCGTGAGGTCTTGGGCCATGTTCTCAGCCTGGGAGGCTAATGGAGGTGACATTCATATAGCATAGAAATCAGCGTTCTAAAGTGTACACTTCAGCAACACAGTATATTCACAATGTCATACAACCTTCACTACTATTGTAATTATTTAAAAAAAATTACAAATGTATTTTATTTATTTATCTCATGGTTGTTACGGTTTGTAACTAAAACAGAAGGCAATACATAAAAATATCAGCAGTGGCTCTTCTGTGTGAATTGTTTTTCTTGTTTATTTTCCTGCACTTTTCACTTTGTTTACAGTAAGAAATTATTTTGAAACTAAAGACCAAGACCAATGAACTGTATTTTAAGAGCAAGTCAACACAAACAAGGTGATTCTGTTATGCTGAGCTGACACCTGTGCCCTCACAGTCTCATCTACATTTTGTTGTTTGCACCTGAGCCTGGAATTTGGGGTCCCTGGCAGTCCCCTAAACCTGTTTACCAGGGTGGCCCTGGAGACAGGAGACAAATCTCTGCTGGGCCTGGTGATTTTTTTCCTGGAATATCTGCTCTGGGTCTGCCGGCTGTCTCCATGTCACATTCATGTTTGATAAACTTAATTTCCTTTCATTTCAGCCCTTTTTTGATATGTTTTTGTTCGTATGAGCTCATGACCTAGAGAACTTCAGGTCCCTGGAGGAAGCGGGTTGAGATATTTTTGCCACTAGTTAGTTACCACCTCCTTCTCTCTTCACTTTAATTTATTATTAAATCCTTTTAATAACAATCATGAGAGACAAGTTTAAAATGAAAGTTGAAATGCTCTCACGAACCAAACAGTGGCCTCTGTGGTCCCCATTACCCTTTGGCAGTGCATGCTGCTTCCAGGTGGCAATAATCCCGTGTCAAGCCTGGCATTCTAAGGCAAGCCCTGATTCTGGATCCAGAGGTCTGTATTTTGCTGTGCCCTGACTCACCAAGTGCCCTGGAGTGGGCTTTGGGCCTCAGCTTCCTAAATGAGGGTCCTGGGTTGGATTCCTATGGTTAACCTTCTTGGGTTATAGCCTCTTTCTGTATAATTCCCTGAGCCTCACCACACAAAGCACATTTATGCAGATGCTTCATTTTTCGAACCCCTGGGTTAGATGTCACTTTACCCCACTCTATGGAGCAGAGGTTGAGCCTCTTCTTTGTGATTCCAGAGGGCAGACCTTGGTTCTGTCATTTCACCTCTGCTAGGGGCTGTGCCAAGTGCTTTCTACAACTACCCTGCTGAAAACTTGCACCACTCTGAGGAGTAGTTACCGTTGTCCCCACCTTTGTGTCACAGTGGAGGATACAGATGGCAATCACCTGCCCAAAGTCACCCACTGGGACAAGTGGTTGAACCCAGGTTTGTCTGGGCTCTAATCTCAGGATTTTATCACAAACTATGAGCCAACCCCGAGGCAGTCAGCCTGATGACCTCCCGGGTCCTTCCAATCCTAAGAACTCACTTGAGAAGCTCTCCAGGGCTTCTACCACATCTTCATGCATCTCATCCTTTCACTGTCCTTCCCAGCAGTTTCCAGGATAGGCAGGCAGATTACAAACATCCTTTTCACCTAGTGTGGGACAAGGCTTAGAAACATTAAGGAAATGCCTCAAGATCACTCTCAAGTTAGTGTCAGAGGCAGGATTAGAAGCCAAAGATTGGGTCAAATCTCTTTACACAGAGCTGCTAAGCACCAAGTTTCTGTGCTTGTCATAATGAAGATTTACCTACCCACCCATTCATTCATCCATTTACCTATCCAATGACTCACCCATCCTTACACCCACCAATCCACCCATTCTTCCATTCACCCATCCACCCATCCATCAATCATTCACCCATCTACACATCCAGCCACCTGCCAACCTCTTCCTCCCTATCTTTCTTCCTCTCCTCTCTCCCTTGAACTGTTTATTAGGATCCTTGAAGTTATAGGCACTGGGTTGGCTTCTGGGGATGAGTGAGAGCACCTGGGGACCTGGAAAGGGACTACACCTCTTGGCAGCAGAACCTTTTCCTTGATCAGTGAGGGCATTGGGAGGGGAAGGCCTGGCAGGAAGTAGGCAGGATGGAGAGGTGGCTGTGGAGTTCCTGACATTTTGGGCTTTAGATCTTAAGACTTAATTTTTAGAAATGGGTTAAAAAGTTGTATTCTTTTTGGGTGGGAGTAGAAAATGAGGAGTGAACAAGAAAGATACTTTTCTCTACATGAGGTTATGCCCTTCAAACAAAGATAGGACTTTATTTTGTCACCTGCCTTGTGCATTGCCCCTGCTATGGACATCTATCCATGGCCCTTCTCCAAGGTCATTTGAGGACATGGACATTACACTAAGTATCATATCCCAATAAAAATGCACCCTCGTCACATGTCCTTATGTGCTAGTCCTGTGACATCTCCATGATGGATTTCCAGGTTGTGGACATGGAAAACAAACTCAGTAGGTCCTGAAAGGCTGGATGGCATCTCCCCGAGGCCCCTGAGAATCACGGAGTCTTGGGAAATGAGGTTGTCTATACTTGCTTGCTCACCCAGTCAGGGCCACCACTGGCTTCTTCTGAGATCCCTTCAAGTCAGGCCTTTCAGGATTCTAGGACCCAAGATGGAGCTTGGGACCTGAGGCTAGGGGGCAGCATCAGGCCCCCCTATGAGGGGGGTTGGGAATCCCGGGCTGTGGTGGGAAGACTCTGTTGCTGCACCTGTGAGCTTCACAAACATCCGGCCATAGACCTGAAATCATCCCTTGCCCCTCCTAGGCCACACCTGGCCCTGTTTGTCACCAACCCCACGCCCTGCTGGCTGTGGGCTTGGTTTCTCTTCCTCTTATTTCTCTGCTTTTGTCACTCTGAGTTCTGGTTTCAGCCAACTCGGGGTTAACTTTAGCCTGGGGATTCCCAGGGGTGGCCAGCTGCAGGCAGGGTCACCAGAGCTGGAGGAAGCACTCACCCCCCAACCCCCACCCCTGCCCTTGGACTGGCCCTCAGCCTACTCCCACCTCAGGCCTCACTTCCCCATCAGGCCCAGGGCCTCCCCAGCCAACCCCATAACCCAGGAACTATATGGTTTCCACAATGGCTGACCCTCTGGGCCCTTCACTCAGCTTCTCCTTAGGCAGATGGGAAGGCTGAGGCCCACAGAGGGGAAGTTACTTGCTCAAGATCTCACAGCACATCAGAGGTCGGCCTGGGCAAGAGCTCAGGAGATGACAGCTATGGCTGGGGGTTAGTGTGAGTCCCCATGGCCCAGGCGCACTGTAGGATAGGTTAATTTCCAAACCTATCCTGTGGGATAGATGTCCTTATTATTCCTTGAATAGAGGAGGAAACAGGGCCGTAGAGGGGAATTGAATGGCATTGTCTGAGGACAAGGGCTGATGAGGGCTGAGCCTGTCTGTGTACTGCAGTCTCCCCTGGGAAGAACCACACTCAGAACTCCCCCAGGGCCTTAGTGAACATCCCTTCTTTTCTTTGGCTGGTCACTGGGTGGAGGGATGGCCATTGGGTCTAGAGCCTTACCTCTGCTCGATGTCCACTCTTGGGGTTTTGTTTTGCATACCTGAAATGGAGCCAGGCTGTGGGATGATGGAGGAGATTCCTCAATGTGAACACATTCAGCAGCTGGCAGAAGGCAGCATTCCATACAGGGGCAGCCCGGTGTGAGCTTGGACAAGTCCCTTCCTCTCCTGGCCTCAGTTTCTCCATTCATCCCATGGGAGGCCCTGGACTGGAAATCAGGACATCAGGGACTTCTGCCTCAGTGTGAGATTAAATGTCTGAGCCTGTTTTCCTATCTGTGGAATGGAATGATGACCCTAGCTGCCGGCCTCACACAATCTGTGAGTACTTAGTCCCACAACTAGTGTCCTTGCGTTTTATAAATGGAACAGGAGCAATAAGGAACAATCAATAGCATTTCAACATAAGACCCAGTTAACAATTGTCTGTTTTTTGTTTTGTTTTTTTCTGTAATGAGGATTGAACCCAAGGCCTTCACACTGAGCTACTTCCCTAGACTTTTTAATTTCGCGACAGTGTCTCAGTAAGTCACTAAGTTGTCCAGGCTGGACTTGGACTTGTGATCCTCCTGCCTGCCTCAGCCTCATAGAGTGCTGGGGTTATACGTGTGTACTACCATGCCCAGCTCCACAGTTGTCTTTTGACAACTAGATCTGGTTAGAGCTAAGGTCTTCAGGGCCTATCTTCCAGCCTTCCCCACTCCGAGCCCTGCCCCTGCCTGTCTGCAGGGTTTGGGGTTCGGGACAGGACACTCTGGCCAATTGGCTTGGTCCAGCTTCTACATTCATGGCCTTGCCTTACTGTGTCCTGGCCCTGGAATGGTCCACTCATCCTCTCTGAGCACGCCTATGCACCCCGTGCCTCCACCCTGGACCTGCTTGCAGAATCTTCTGCTCATTCCCTCTCCCCTACCTGGTGGTTTCAGCCTGTGTCTGATTCTCCTTCCTCTCCAGGGAAGGGTACAGACCTCTTCCCTCCTTGGTCCCTGCTGCAGTGGAGGCTTGGCTTAGAGCAAGTCCCAGCCACATGGCAGAGTTTAAGGACTTTCTGGATGGTGAGCAGGACAGCAGATGAGGAAGATAGGAGCCTGAGGATTTTGAGGTAGAAGAACCAGGATGCTTCAGCAGGGACATCTGTGCATTGATTATGACCTTGGGGAGAGAAGAGGAGCTATATTCACTCCTGTGCCTTTGCTCATGCTGATTCCCTAGGATGCCATGCTTCCCTTTGCCCTTCAGCCCTGGGTGTTCTTGGACCTGATTCCAGGTTGCTGCTGCCACCAGGACACCTTTGTTGGCTCTATTGGACCTTGGTGCATAAGCTCTGTGCTGGCCAAGGTCTACCCTGAGCTGGCTTCACTCCCAGGATCTGACTTGTGCTGAGCATCTGCATGCTCACATTGAGGGAGAAGGGAAGGTATGCCAGTGAACAGCAGTTGATGAGCCAATGACCGCAGCTAGGCCAAGGGTCACACTCTGCCAGGTTCATGGGTGGACATGTCGGGTGAAAGATGGGGGTAGGGGCATCTGTTCCATGCCTGCCCATCTGACACTTCCTAGCTCATGCATCAGCTGACATGTTCTGTGGCTGTGACAGCAGGTGTGCCTGCTGGCTTCTTCCCTGGGTCAGGGGACAGCACCAGAGGATCTATTGACTAGTGTCTCTGGGAATGAGCTGGTGAAGTCTTATCAGTGGAAGGCATTTTCCCTCTGCAGGGGCGAACTGAGGCCCTGTGTCTGGGTACTTGATCTCCTTCTCCACTCCCATCAGTCCCAGAGCCCTGGAATGTCTTGGAACTTTTCCTCTGAGTGGACAGGGTGGGGTGTTCTGGTCACCCACCCAGTTGGGGGCATCATTTCTCATTCGCTCGGTCAGTCCCTCCTACCTCTTACCCTGTCTTTGTACTCAGCATCTATACTCAACATGGGGGAGACTGGGCAGGGAATGGGACACCTCAGATGCCCCTCATTCCTCTGAGAATGAGCAGGTACATTCTAGGTAACACTCTGGCCTTGGCTGAGCCAGTTCAGCTGGCCTGGGATGGGAGGAATGGAGGTCTTCCATAGGCCAGGCCTCCAAAATACCTTAGGGAGGGTTCATGGATGGATGGATGGAGACGGATGGACAGACACAGGTGAGTGACTGTGCAGTCTGAGATCCTGTCCACTAATGAGGGGCTCTGCAAGGCCTCTTGCATAGCAGCTATGGTTCTGGGGTCCCCATTATTACTCTAGTTGTGGGAATCCTAGGGAAGCCATTGTGAGAATCCACAGTTCTCTCCTCTTTCTTGTATTTGGCCCCATGAGCTGAAGAGTATGAGGTCTGGAGGCCCCAGTGCGGTATGACTCAGAGTCCCATATCCAGTCCCATAGCTAAGTTCTCTGAGCTCTGAGTGCTTGGTTTTATCCACAGTTGGCTTTAGCTGTGTGCTCAGGCTTCAGAATCAGTCTTGGGTAGCCCTGTGGAGGGAGTTGGGTATACATGAACAGAAGATTCTAGAATATAGGATGAGATTTCTGACTGTTGATTGACTATAATCTTGAGACCCTGACTAGGCCAGTCCTGGGGACAGTGGGTCAGGTGGCTTGCTGTGGAATATAGGTTTATTGTCCAGCTGGGCTGGCAGAAGTTTCAGGAACAAGAGCCCCCCACTATCTCTACCCTCATCCTGGGAGAGGGAGGCATCTGCTGCCAGGCTGGACCTGTATGGGGTTTCCCAGCTATTTTGGGCTTTACAGATTCTTGGTTTCACCAGGCCAGCTGCACTGGGGTGAGGGTGCCAGGCCTGTAAGGAGCCCAGCTAGGGCTTGGCCTGTGGCTAGTTGGTGCTGAAACAGCCTGATGATAACAGCAGCAACTGTGGAGATAAGCAAACTGCTCATTTTTCATTTGATCATTTCTCCCTTCTCTCTGGAGAGTACAGTTTCATTATTATCAACCCAGCTGCACAGAGGGGAAACCGAGGCTGAGCAGAGTTACCAACTTGAGCTGACAGGGCCTGGCCCTGAGTCAGGGCTCCTTAGACTCTGTTTGCCTCTACCTGTTAGAGGGTCACCACTCATGAGACCTCAGCCTGAGCTCTTTGTCCCCCAGCCCCACTTCATTTCTTCCCAGAACAAATCCTTGTTTTCTATGTCACAGCATTCACTTATCTTAGGTGTATTTCTGTCTCCCCAAACTTGAGTGCTCTGAGCCCAGTTGTATTTGCCTTGTCCCCCACTGTGGCCCTGGCACATAGTATGTGCTCAGAAAAGAACTCTGAGCATGACTTTTCTCTGGTCGGTGTCTACACTGGGACTCATCCATGCTGGACCTTGGTTCACACTAGGACTGAGTTGGAGCCCCTGTCCGGGCAAGGCCCCCTGAGAACAGTCTCACTTGGCAGGCCTGGGCTCTTCTCTTTGGCTCGGGCTCACTCAGCCTTTCTGGATTTACTCCTACTCTCTGAACATGTCAGGAGAGGGTGTGTCTGGGGGTCTTGGGCAGGAGCACCCCGGTGGCCTGCCAATGGCTCCTCTCTTCTCTACTGTCTCCATGGCAAGAAGGCCCTGACATCTCCCCATGCAGGCTGGGTGGTGGGCTGGCAGGGTTGGCCCATCTACAGTGAACATGTGAGGTAGGTCCAGGCTCCACTGCTGGGAAGTAGCTGGCACAGCGGACCCACGGTGTACACTGGCCTGAGAGGAGAAGTAGGGGAGAGCTCTGGGGCTGAGATGGAGTGTTGGCGTGGCTGCAGGAAGAGGCATCACCATAAGGCATAGCCTGCGTGGAAACAGAAGCATGGTGGATGCTCCGGAGGGTGGTCATCCTGACGATTGGCTATTTCGTCCTGTAGTGGATACAGGGACATCTGATGACTCATGTTCAGTGGTGCTGGTCACAAAAGTTACACAGCTCCTCCCTCCTCCAGTCTTGGTTTAGCTAAGATATTATTCCTCATGCCTACAGTTTCTCTGTGATCAGAGCTGCCTAGAGGGCCCATCATTTGCTGATCCCAGCACAGGCTGTGATGTCATTGAGCGGGGAACGTTGTCAGTGTCACTCCCTGTCCTCTCCTGAACCGAGCTTGTGTGAGTTCATTTTCAGGGGTTGTGGGTGAGGCCCATATGAGACTAGAAAGCCCATGGTGATTGCCCAGTTATGCCCCCTTTGTGATGTTTCTAGTAATATTGGACCCACAGAGCACTGTGTCTGGCATAACTGGCCACAGGGCCCAGTGACTGGGTCTTGGGTCCCCTCTCTTCCCATTATAACTCATCAGAAAGAGCATGATTTGGTCATTCAGTAGTGATTCTGAGTTTTTCTGACCAAAATTGATTGTCAGCACTGGGACCTTTTTGACAGTGGAGGGAGTACACTAATAATTATCCCAGGCACAAGCTGGGAATGTCTGGGGAATTCCAGGACACAAGTCATCTCATTTAGAACCTCCATGGACTAGGGTGATTCTGGAGGAGGTTCATAAGGAATTCCCTGGCTGGATAGACTCAGGTTTGTGATCTCAGATGACTAAATAACTTTTCAGGAAAGCAGGACTAAGATTGACCCTGACCTTGAGCCTACCTCATTCTGTTGCATCACTGTGTTTATGCCCCTGTGGCCTGTCTGCAGTTCCTTAAGATGACCACACAGGAAAGTGATGACCCCAAAAGAGTGAGTCTTCATGCAGGGTTCTTACTAGCATTTCCTGGTTCTCTGGGACTTGCCACAATGAAGTGCTTCTAAAAAAGACACAGCCTGTCCAGCCTCTGTCAGTGCTAGTTTGGGAATCCCCGAGTCTCCTATGGAGTAAGTGACTGGGGAGATTTAGAACTGTTCTTCCTGAATGGCCCCTTAGGAGCCACAGGGAGGAGGTCTGATTCAAGGCTGTGACACGTGGTTCCTTCAGGGCCATGGAAACCCTCTCCTGATGTGGGAGATGGATTCAAGGATTCAGACAGCAGTGGGGATGTGACCTAGAGATGTGGTGGGGGACATGGAGCCTGGCCTGGGAACAGGGAACTTGGTTAAATGTTGATGTGTTAGGAAGGAGGGGGTGGAGTTCATCAACATTGTTGTGTCACTAAACCAGTGGGCATTACAAGTGGACAGTGACTACATCATCCATAGTCCTGAAAGGTCTGAATTCTAGTTGGCTGAAAAAGTTGGTTTTGGACCTTGGGGCTGGGAGGTACTGGCTGGGTCCATGAATACCCTGGGTGGAGAAGGGAGGTGCCCCCTACTCTAGCCTAGTTGAGGATACTCTCTTTGTGTCATCTCAGGCCTCACCGTGAGTCTGGACCAGATGGAGCAGTCACTCAGCTCAGCTCAGTAACAGTTCCCAGTCCCTCCATTCTCCTAGAGCCCCAGACAGCTTCCTCCTTCCCCTCCTCCAGGCTTGAGCAGCTACCTTACTGTCCCTTCCCCCAGACCCCAGAGTCCCCTCCCCCTCCCCCTCCCCCACAGTGCCTCCACCCCCCATCCCTGCTATTCTGGTCTGTGGCTTTCAAAGCCGTAGAGGAAGCCACACACCCCTCCCCATCTGACTCAGAGCACCTTGTCTCAGCTCAGGGTCGACGGTGAGCACGCAGACCCAATACTCTTCCTTATACCTTGAGGGAGTTGACCTGCATAGATCTGCCCAGTGTGATGGGGCCGTCACTACCTCAGGCTGACCTGGGCAGGGCAGTCTGTACAGTTACGGGTGGGCTCAGGCCTACCTTTGTCACCCTCGGGCTGCATGGAGCCTAGGTAGTTCCTGTGCATCCCTCATGGTTATTGTCTTTTCTGTGAGATGGCCAATGGCCATCGTAAAGTCACAGGGTCACTGGAGGATCAGTGAGGTGCTGTGATGTCCCAGAGTGGCCCAGGGCTGGCATCTGGGGCATCCTACAAATGTTTCTTCCATTAAATTCCTCCTAAGCACGAGAGGAGATTCTTATGTTGCATTCAGTGCTCCCTGGGCCAGGAGAAGACCTTGAGGACTCAAGGACTAGAGTGGGGACAGTGGTGGCTCCATGCTGGTCTCCCCACCCCAGTTCATGAGCTCTTCCAGAGTAGGTGGCTCTCGCCTCCTTGAACCCAGCCTCTGACCCACAGCTGTGTCCACTAAAGGTTTGTTGAATGAATGAGTGGTCAAGTGAAAGAATGACATGGCCTGCAGAACTGAAGAACTATGGGAAAAAGCCTGGAGTGAGTCACCCCGTAACTCCCAGTCTGATTCTGGTCAGATCACCCCCACCATTGGAGTCTCACTCTTCTCATCTGTGAACTGGGCAAACACCTGCCCTAGTTTGCTCAGTGACTCAGGGGGTCCTCCCACAAATCCCCCTCCTGCCTGCCTCCTATAGCCTCTGAGCCAGTGTAGACTGAGTAACCTAGGTCTCCCTGCCCCGCAGAGCCACAGGGGGTCCATGTGCTCACCAGCTTCTGGCTCTGCACAGGTGTGGTCTTTTCACGAGGGAGAGTGACCTTGGGTTGGCAGTCCTGGGTACCCAATACATGTTGCCCTGAACACCTATAGCACCTGAGCTAGCTTGCCCCCCCTGTCTGGCACTGGAGAAGATGTGGTGACCTCTGATGGGCCTTGGGTCAGGGGACCCAGTTGCCCACTGCCTGTGTGGCTCTGACCAGCTCTGGGACCTTGGTGGGCTGTTGCAGCTCTGAGAACCTCTGCCTCTTTATCCATAAAATGTGGAGGCTATTGACAACCACCTCCGGGGTGGAATGGATGGACATTGGGAACTCGTCTCTCCTTGCATATTTGCCTGTCCTGAGGCATCTATCTGAGCCCCTCCCATCCGGTCCTTCTCTGTTCTCTTCGTGCTGGTTTGTCCTAGGTCAGGTTATCATACAGTGAGTGAATTCCTGCTCACATATCCTAGGGGCACCATCACCGAAGTCCCTGTCTCACCTCCTCACAGAGAACCTTCTAGGGCTGCCTTGATGGAGAGGAGATGTCAATTCCAGAGTCTGGATTCCAGGGAGTCCAAGAAATTAAGGGGTTCAGTTTTTGGAGAATTTTCTGTTCTGAGCCTGGGACTGTGTCAGTTCTTAGTCGTCTCTTTACTACTCGAAGTCATGGTGGGGAATCTCTCTATCCTAAGATATCCTCTGGCCCGGCACAGGTCTGTACCTGTCGCCTGTCTTTTTCAGGAGTCCCTGACAAGGGCATTCTTTTTGGAGTCTCTTTGACCTCCATTGGCAGGATGAGGAGGTGTCAACCTGTGAGTCTTGAGCTCCACCTTGTTCAATGTGTCCTTCCTGTTCTGGGGGAGGGATGGGTTCCAGCAGCTAGGTCCATCTTCTGACAAGATATTCTTTCTCTATCCTTGTCTCCTCCCATTTCTTCTTCCATCTCTCTAGGTCTCCAGTCAAAGGGATCCCATCACAGTGTTAAAAGAAGCCCCATAGCTGGGACCCACAGAGGACAGACCCCAGGAAACCGAGCACTTCCCAGTCTCCTTCCCACTTCCCATGGTCATGAGGGCCCACCTGAGTGCTGTATTACCATGGCTCCAGGGACAAAAGGCTCTGTGGGAGGAAGTAGACATTCATTAATCTATCCAGAGAAGAATGTTATCTGGAGCTAGATGGAGTCACAGTGAAGCCTAATCAGGGAGCAGAAAGGGATCACTGGGATGGTTCCAGGTGCCCGGGAAGAGGGGACAGGCTGGGGGTGGTGGTGGTGGTGGTGGTGAGGGACCAGACAAGGAAGTTGAAGCTTCACGGATTTCCGGACATCCTCAGATTGCAGCCTCAGACAAATGTGAAAGACAGAAAACTCCATGAAAGTTTCACTTCAGGTCCCAAAGAAGAGGAAAAGAGGGTGACTCACCAAGAATGGTCAGCTGGGTGCCTCCACTGAACACGTAATGCAGTGATATAATCTCACAAACAAAACCCCTCTTTCACCTCAGCCCAGCCCCCCTACAGGTCCAGAGTCTAGCCACCCAGTTACCTGGGCAGATCTGGCCAATGGGAGAAGGAGAAGGAGAAGGAGCGGCCCCTACTTATTGGAGCAACATAGTATTGGGGTTCAGGATCCATCCATTTAAGGGGTCTAGGGAAGGGACGGCATTCATCTAGGGAAGGAGAGGCGTGTGTATACCTGACATCTGGTTTCTCTGCTAGTGTCTTGTTCTGGAAGGAGGTGTGTTCCCTGCTCAGCTCATTTGGGGAAATGTGCTGGGGAAGAAGGCAAAGGCTTGTTTATGCCACGGTAATGGTAGAGCTGGTGCTCTGTGTGGAGCTGAGGCCCCTGAGAGGGTTGTGGGTGCCCATCACAAGCTCTAGAGGGAAACACAATGGGATAGTGATTGTAAATGGCATTTTTCCCTTGTGGGTGACTGTGCATGAATTCATATCTGTGTGCACAATTCTCATAGCTCAGGTCTCCCATCCTGAGCTGGCCCCAGGAAAATAGTTACCCATGTCATAAATGTGATACAGAACTCTTAATGAGAGGAGTCAGATACAAGAGAGAAGCAAGGCATAAAGCTCAAATATGATTCTTCCCTAAAACTCTGGAGCCCTCACTGACCACTGTGGACAGTTGGGTATTAGGCATTGTAGGTGAGTAAGTGCTGGGGTGGCTCCTAAGGGGTCATAGAGAGCAGAGATACTCCTGTTTCTCAGGGTTCTTGAATATAGCTGCAGCAGTGAGGGTCGTATATAGGTCCAAGGACACCCAGAAGAGAGTGTGTTGAGAGTGGCAGGGTCCAGGGTTCAGGGTCCTGTCAGTGTTTGACACAGAGATGGCATGTGGGGTCTAGGGCAGTGCCTGTTCCCAGGGAGGCACAGTAGGTGGGCCTAGAAGGAAGAAGGGTAGTCTAGGCTGTGAGGAAAGGGATTTATTGTTGAAGGAAGGAAGACAAAGAAGTTACAGTTTTGGTGAGAGAAATGGTCTTAGTCCTGAGATGGAAGGATATCCTCTGAGAGGGTTTATGTTCATTCTTAAGGCTGAGGGTTCCAGGGTCATCCTAGACATTCCATGGGAGACCATGAGGATACAAAGAAAGATTGACCCTGGGAGGGTGAAAGTGGACAGGTCTACACAAGAGCAGGAAACAAAGTAGAAAGGTGGGTAGGAATGTGCAGGCTGGTTTCCTATCCAGGTCATTTCTTGTTTTGGAATGTTGTGTGGAGTTAGGATGAGAGTGAAAAGGTCCCTTGGGGGGAACATCAGGTGTATTTTCCTGATTGCTTTTTCCCAAAGTCAATGGATTATTTCATTGGTGCAGATGGTCAAATTTAGGATGGAAGGTACATGAATGAAAATGAGCAAAGAGCATGTTTTCTGATTGAAAAGGAGGATATTATATTGAGGACTGTTTTGGGTGTAGGGAAAAGAGCTAGGTGGATAGGGATGGGCAGGGAGATTCCTTTCCAGGGTCTTTAAATTCCTGTACCTGAGTAGGGGTTGTGAGGTTCCTAGGGTCCTAGGAGCACTCTGTAGCAACCTCATTCTTCTCCATGATGCTCTCTTCGTACATGAACCAGCATCTGACTCAGTTTCAAGATCTCCACTGGTCTGGTGTCAGGGTCAGGTAGCTGCTGACCATGTACTTGTTCTGTTTGGAAGGCTGGGTGGTCTCTGTGCCCTGGGTGCTGTCTGCCTTCCAGATTTCCATCATGGTTCCTGGGTATAAATTGTTCACCAGACATACCAGTGTGGTCTTGTTGCTTTGATCTCCTCAGAGGAGGGCAGGAAAAAGGTAACCAATGGGGCAGCCTTAGGCTGACCTGCAGGGTGAGGGATATATAGCACATTAGAGGCCTGGTATCTGTCATTCAGCTCCTGACCTCAGAATTCATGTGATACACAGGCCTAAGGTTCTGGGCAGGGACTTTGTGCTGGGCCCTTGCTAGAGTGATGTTAGATCCTAGGTGGTGGAGGATACTCACTTGATAGGACACCCTCAGTTCCTGACTATAGGGAAAGGGAAGGTTACCAGAGAACCCTGCAGTGGGTCCTGGTCTCCTGTGAGACACTACAACACAAAGCTAATAAGAATAAAGACAGAAACAAGACTTAGAGAGTGAGCTGGGTCTTGGGGTTGATCAGTGCTGCTCTGGGTAGCAAAGACAAAAGCCCCCGAGCATATCCAGTATTTATTGAACACAAGCATGGGAAGGAATATACAGCAGGGTATGATTTGAAGGCATCTTGTGAAATACTGTGGAAAACCTGGCCTGATGGCACCAGACAGGGCTGTAAAGGAGTAAGCACTTATCTTGGTTGGATAGAACAAACCAGTACTGGGACTGGGTGCAATTAGCAAGCAACCGATCGGGTCAGTGAGAATCTGTAATTCAGGGGAAAGGATTTTAATTGGGGTCACACTGACCTCAGTTGCATGTAACACTTCATAGATCAGGGCTTAGGTCTCCACGGCAGCCAGTGGGGGAGAAGCTCTACTCACCCAGTCCACCATCTGACATGCCCATCTGAGTTATGTGGGTTTTGGTCTGACTCCTGATATATAACAATATAGCCAAATTATGGAAAGCAAGAAGCCTGTGCCACTTATAGCCCACTAGTACTGGGCAGGGATGTCTGCTACATCTGACCCTTGGGTTCAGCCTCTGGCACAGGTTCATATGTTCTTGTTACCCAATGTACTCATTCTTCCCCAACATTGCCTGGGATAACCCCTGTGACCTCATATGTCCTCTTTTTGACCATGTCCTCCTGGGTCCTGCCCTCTATATCTTTCATGCAGGTGCCTGTTCTGTTTCCAGGGGTAGGGGGTGTGAGTTTCTTGGCTACGTGCTTTCTTGGTACTATTGAAGCCCTTGTCCCACTTGCCCCACAAAGATCCTCTGTGCAGCTTTGATGGGGTGGGGTTTCAGTCCTTTGGGCTGGTTCCCAGGGAGTGTAGGAGATTAAGGGTTTCCATGGGGCTGGGATTTTTCCTGGGATTTGACTCTTCTAAGGGCTGTCCCTGTTATCTGAAAGATATTTTTTGTTAAATTTTCATTTTTTAGTACATGTTTTTATGACATAATGATCACATTCCTGGTGGGGAGTTGGTACCTGTGCATAACACATCTCAGTTCTTTTTTCATCCCCTTCCCCTCTCTGTCTCCTTCTCATGAGCAAAAGATCCATCTCCTTACTTCCTATAATCTGTCTTTTATTTTGCTCTTTATTTATATTTTGTATTTCTCATGTAAGAGAAATCATGCAATATTTAAGCTTGTGTGGCTGATTTATTTCATGTAGCATAATGGTCTCAGGGTACATTCATTTTCCTACAAATGACTCAAGTTTATCTTTCTTTATGGCACAGTTGTATTCCATTGTGTGGAAAGACCACATTTTCTTATCCATTCATCTGTTGATGGACATACAGGTTGCTTCCAAGATTTAACTATTATAAATTGCATGGCTATAACATGGATATGCATGTATTACTGTAATATGATGCCTTCAACTTTTTTTGGAAAGATACTTAGAAAGGGAACAGATGGGTTGAATAGAATTTCTAGTTTTAGCTTTTTGAGTAATCTCTATGGTGATTTCCATAATGGTGGTACTAGCTTATATCCCCACTAACAATGTAGAAGTTTTCCATTTCACCTGCAGCCTCAACAACATTTGTTATTATTTGAAGTTCTTTGGGGAATCTGTCAGTCCTAGGACCTCTTCCTTCTTAAAGTATCCATCACCAGTTCTTATCAGGACTCCCTCCCAGGGTATATATGGGGGGTCTCTATTCTAGTTCTAGGATGAGGAAATACCCAATTTTGGACCTCTGAATCCTGAGACTCTGTCCAATATGTCTTGCCTGTCCTGGGGTGGGTGGTAGGTCCCAGTAGCTGGATTCACCTTCTCACAGGAAATCCTTCCACCATGCTTGTCCCTTTCCTATTTCTTCCTCCATCTCTCCACATCCCCATTCCCATGACTCTCTTAACTGAGCTGAAGGCAACCTCAAACTAGGAACCTTGAGGACAGTCCCAAGGAGGCTGAGCACTTTCTCAGTGTCCTTAACATATCTCATGACTCTGGCCCCAGCCTGGGGCCTTGTCCCCCTGGACCCTATAGCCCAAGTAAAAGGAGTAGACATTCTGGACATTCTGGAAGAAAATAACTCCTGGAGATCTAGCCTGGGGTCAGAGTGAGGCTCCAGCAGGGAGCAGGAAGGGATTACCAGGATTGTCCTATCCTGACCTGGTATGTACTGGAAAGAGGGGATGGCTGGAGTGGGTAAGGGGCCAGCAAAGTGAGATAAAGATTAAAGATTCCTGGAAAGGTCAGAACTGAGCTCCACAAGGTCATAAAGGAGAGTAAAATCTACCCAAGTATCACTCTGAACCCCAAAGAGAAAAAGGAGGAGACTCACTGTTATGGCTTGTGTCTAGATGTCCCCTCAAAGCCTAAAGCAATCGTAGGTGGGACTTTCTAGAGGTGGCTGGATCTAGAGTGTGTGATGCTGGGATTAAGTGTGTGGTGCCTGGATCAAGGATGTGTGATTATAAATTAGTCCACTGATTGGTTTGGCATAGTTCTGGATAGGATTAAGGGGGTCCCACCCTGGTTATGAGTACTACCTGCCCTAAGGGAGGGAAGCCTGGATAGAATATAAGGGACAGAAAGAGGGCTAGAGTCATTGCTTGCTGCTTGCTATTTTTCTGCCTTGCTGCCTTCTGCCTGGCATGAACTGTTTCTCCTCTGTGATGCCTGTTTGCTGTGGCACCCTGCCTTGGAGCCAGCTAATTATGGACTGAAACCTTTACAAACTGTGAGCCAAATACATCTTTCCCCCTTTAACTTTGGGTGTCATAACTAAGCCACTCACCAAGGACAATCAGGCATCGCATAGTGACACAACCCCAATCACAAACCCCTTTTCATATCACGACCTAGACCCATCTATAGCTGCATTGGAGGCCTGGGATGGTTGAGAGGAGGTTTCCCCTTCTTGGCTTGGAATGTTAGCCCATTGGGATTCTGTGAAATTATGTCCATCCCGAGATACGGATGGTTTAGAGAGGAGATCTGTGTATGGAATCTGTTTTCTCAGCTCTTTGCATTGGTGGGAGGCATGTGGCCTGAGTCAGCTGGTGTTGGGAATATCAGAGAGGAAGGGGACAAGCAAGAAGAAGAGGAGAAGGAGGAGAGATATTTGTTTCCAACACAGAGATGATGGATCTGGGAACTCTGTGTAGCTGGGACTCTTGAGAAGGATCCTTGCTGTCCCTACATCTTGAGCACAGGAGGTGGTTTCAGGGATGAAGGAATGAAAATTGGATGGTGAGTGAGAAGAAATCCACCAGGGACCTGGATTCCATCACAAGGGTCTGAGCTCCAGGGGGTCTGTGTGGATCTAATCTCTTCTGAAGGTACAGTGGATGGTGTCACTATGCCAATTTCCCTTCTGAGCCAGTGGATCAGCCCTTTCCTTGCATGGTGAATGGTGCTAAACCACGGCTGGAATGGCACATTTGAATACCTCAAGGAGTTGGTGGTAGGGATTGCTAGCTGCTGCCATGTGCTCTAAGTATGACAGCCTCAAGTGGTCCATGACCTTCTTCTGGCTTACATATACACCCACTTGCACATGAGTTCCACTGTCTCCTATGTGCACACGTGAAGCAGCCAGCCGGTAGTCATGATTGTCACTAGCAAAGGGTATACCCATAGCCCAATGACTCATGCTGTACCCCAGCCTGGAAGGACAAACAGTGGGATTTAGATTCCTGTCAGTGGGGCTCTGATGGCATCCTTGTCCTGGCATATCACCTGGAGAGCACACATCTGGAGAGCACATACATGGCATCCTATACTCTCCAACAGTGTCCCTTCAACAAGCCCCTCCCTAGTGCTCTGAGTTCTGTCTGATGCTTCCTCAGTGATCTCCTTCCAAAGTCTCCTCCTATCTCCTATGTCACTCTCCACCTGAAAAGGAAACATTCATTCTTCTCCAATGTCATTGTCCTGCTTTGGATACTCACAGCTCAGAATTTTAAGACCCTGGGTGATTTTTGCTCACCCAGGGTCTCCCATGAGGGACTCACTGCAGTCCATGGCAACCATGGCCATCCTGATCCTCACAGAGAGATGACCACTATGACAAGATTATAAGTGGATGAGTACAGGTTTGTGCTTATTCATGGATATGTGTGTACATGCATGCATATGTACATGTGTGTGGATGATGTGTGTGTGTGTGTCTGTGTGTGTGTGTCTGTGTGTGTGTGTGTGTGATAGCTTGAATTCCACATCAAGTTGTTGGGAAGGTAAGACAACTAACTGTTCTCCCAGTAATGCCATAAGGGGGTCCTGTAGGGCTCAGGTCAGCGTCCCCAGGGAGGCAGGAGTAAGACAGGCTTTGAGGGAAGAGAGGGGGTCCTAAGGTGTCAGGACAGGGATTTACAGGTGTGGGAAGTGAGACAAATAAGACATGAGCTGGGGGAAAGTGTCTTAGTCCTGAGACTGAAGGACATCTTGTGAGAGGGGTGTTGCCCAAACTGTAAAAGTCAAGGGTGCCAGGGAAGGGAGCAAAGACATTCACCTGAAGGCTATGAGGATCCAAGGAGAGACAGATACTGGGTGGTCAGAAATGGACTTGTCCACATGAGAGCACGAGGAGGAAGAGAGAGGTGAGGGAATATATGCAGGCTGGGTTTCTGTTGAGGGCTATTCCCTTGTTCTAGAATATTGTGTAGGGTTAGAGTGAGAGTGAAAGTATACCTCAGGGGAACATAAGGAGTCTTTCCCTGATTGCTTTGTCTCAAGTTCAAAGAATTCGATTCATATTTGGGGATAGTCAAATTTAGGATAGTAAAAGTGTAAACAAAAATGAACGAAGATCATGTTCTCTGACTGAAAATAAGGATATTTTATTGAGTAGTCATTGGGGAGAAGGGCTGGGATGGTTGTGGTGGGAGGGCAGATCTCTCTGTAGGGTCCTTCAGCTCCTGTTTTTTGGGGTTGGGTGAGAATCAGGTACTTAGGAACACTTTGCAGGGGCCATGTTCTTCTCCATGGTGCTTTCTTCATGCATAGCCTGGCAGGTATAACTGTCATGAGATTTCCATTGGTCTGGCATCAGGATCAGTTTGCTGCTGGGCATGTACTGGTTGTTGCTTTGTTTGGAAGGCTGGGTGGTCTCTATGCCCTGGGTGATGACATTTGCCTTCCAGATCACCATCATGGCTCCTGGGGGACAAATCTCTCACCAGAAACACCAATGTGGCCTGTTGGCCTGGAGCTCCTCAGGGCATGGTGGGAACAGGTGATTGAGGAGGTGGCCTTGGACTGACCTGCATGGCAGAGCAGTGCAAGTGAGTCAGAGTCCTGGTGTCTCCCTGTGGGGCCCTGACATTAATGTGTGAGAGAGGTTCTCTGGTTCAGGGACTCTGGGTTTGAGTGACCATGATGTAGAGGGTGGATTGGGAATTTCCTTATACGCCTTCCTGTGTTCCTAGGATTTATACAACTGGACACCTGTGCATCACATCTTCTGTGACCTCCTTAGGCCTTGGCCTCCTATACAAGTATCACTCCCACCATCCCGCTCCTGTGTCCTCCTGACAGCTTGTCCTGTCTGAGTCCTGTCTATCTTGGAGCTCTCTGTATGTGTGTGGACTCTTCTCTAGGGAGTTTTAGCTTGATACTTCCTCTCTGGGGAATGTGGTCGCTACCTAAGAAGTCTCTTTTCATCCCAATTTGTCTCCCTTGAAGATTCTTCAGTTGGGGAAGGGGCTTTGCTTATCACAGCATCTGCCTGCATGGTCTGGGCTCTCTTCTTCTCAGAGTCTGGGTAGGGTTCCTGTCTATGGGTCAGACCTGTAGGTTTCATGCATTGGACCTGCTCATCTATAAATTCAGGATTGGTTCTTCTGATAGAGGTATTCTACAGAGGCCCCCGAGTCCACCTCCCCACATCAGGTCCTTCAATCTAGCCATCTCATGTCCAGAGACTTCTCCTTCTTTCTCCTAAGTTTCTTGAGTCCCAGGTGTGCTCCAGGCTCTATCCCTGACATTCCATGAATACTTGGGGATCACTTCCCTTTCCTACCTTATTCCTAGTCCCGAACCCTGAATCCCTTCGTGGAGGGGAGCTGGCTTGAGCCTCTAACCTGTGGTTCCCCTGCTTTAGACTTGATGATTCTGGGTCCTTCTTAATTCAGCAAATTTCACTTCCTCATAGCCGTTAGTTCCTCTTCTTCTTGAGAGAGGACCTCAGTTTATCACTTACAAAGCTTGGCAGATAGAAGTTCAGTGGGGGAGGAAAGAAGAGAGGGACAAATATGCCACCGACAGACAGACATATCCTGTCCAGTCTCCCTTCTCTGGAGTCAGAGGAAAAGGGTTGCTGGTGACCAGCTGGGCTTTGCTGGGGTGTGAACAGAGAGGGAAGAAGTCAGTGCAGCAGGGTCAAGGTGCAGGGAGGAAGCTCCACTCTAGACCAGGCAGGACACAGCAAAAGAATAAAAGGAGCAGAAAATAATCTCAAACCTTGTAGAGAGCATGGAAGGAGAGAGAAGGCGTCATCTAGCGAGGACAGTCAGCTTGGACCTTCTTCTGAGCACAAAACACTGTGGCACAGCGTGTGCAAAAACTCCTCCCTGATGGCTACAACTACAGCTACAGCTATCATGGAGTCAGCCCTTGATGGATCTTGCGTGTTAGGAAGGTGACCTGACTGAAGGTGATCAGTGCATGGGGCTTTTCTTGAAAGGAGCCACTGTTTTGCAAAACAACCTGCACTGAAAGCCACCTGCACTGCTCTTATCCTCTCTATTGAAGAACTACTTTGCAGGAAGAGTGGAAGGAGACAGAAGTGCTCAGTGACAGGTCAGGGAGGCAGGAGGTGCACTGTGACCATTGAAATTCCCAGGGCCAGCAGCTCAGTTCCTGAAGCTCCTGCCTGGCAAGGAACAAGGAGGGTGATCTGGGGACACTTGCAGGTAGCAACTGGCCCACGACATATGCGGAAGGCACAATTTCAAAAGTAATTCCATCTTCCTACATACAAAGGAACAACCACAAAATAACACTGGCTTGCAAACACAATGGCCTCATGATATCTGTGGGCATTTGATAGCAAATGGAAATCTTTTGAAATGAAGGAATTAACGACAATTTCTGTTTAGATCTGATAATGAGTTCTAGGTAGTTTTTAGTTCTTATCTTTCCAGGAGCCTAGTGGAATATTTGCAGATGAAAAGGCTTGATGTCGGGCCGGGGATTTAGCTCAGTGGTTTCGCTGCCTGCCTAGCAAGCTCAAGGACCCAAGTTCGATCCCTGGTACCAAAAAAAAAAAAAAAAAGAAAAAAAAAAGAAAAGGCCTGATGTCTGGAATTTGCTTCAAAATATTGCATTAGAGAGGGGTTACACAAAATCACTCATAAACTTATTATTTTAGGGGCAGGTTGATGGGGACACTGGGCAAAATTCTTCCTCTGTATCCTGATTTTTATCAACATTTGGACAGTGAAAATGGCAACATAAAGAGGAGGTTAATCTTTAGGTAGCAGCTGGGAATTGGTAGGCTTTGGCATTGTACCAAAAAGGGTCACTGAGATAAAGACAAATAAGGATCTTCCACTCGCATCTTGGGTCACAGAATTCTCCTCCATAAAATGGATTCAACATGTTGCTGTGAAATTCAAGTTTCCACATATTCCTTGCAGCTCAGAGGCTAGGATTTCAGTTGGTGTGGCTGGGGTCAAGCTCCAAGGGGCCTCTTTCTTTCTGCTCCGTTACTGAGGGAGCTCCAACCAGTAGTGGCCTGTGCAAGCTGGTGTTGGGAATGTCAGGGGGAGGAAGGCAGGAAGGGATGGGAGGAAGATGAAGATTGGAGGTGAAGGTAGAGGAAGAAAAGAGTCTCCTGTTTCTAATTTCTTCAGAGACATTATGTTAACTGTTTTCTTGCTGCAGCCTCGTGTGTGACTTACCTGGCTGCTGATCATTGTGAGTGAACGAGTAGCGCTTCTGCCTGTTTCACTGTCCAGACATGTGCACGTATCCAAATATCAATCAGTACAGTCACGGAGCCTTGTGAAATCTGTGCTTTGGGGGTTTTGGTCTTTTACTAAGGGGTTTGTTTTCAACTCATTCTGTCTACCCTGGTGCTTATGCAGTGGGGTAATGACCTATTCCCAAGCCAGCAGGTATCTGCTTGGTCTGCTCTTTGTCCTGCAGAGTCTATTTAGGGTCATCTGCATGTAGATCAAATCTGTAGGTCTTATGCACAGAGACCTGCTAATCTATCAACTCAAGGACTCTTGCTTTGAGGATTGTGTGAAGAGAGCCAGTAGCCCACCTCCTACCATGTCTTTTTATGTCCTTTTATCATGCTCCCTTATGTGCAGTTTTTTCTGTCCTTCTCCCTCCTGAGTTAGTTTCTAAATTCCAAGATTGTTTCTAGTTTTGTTCCTGGCAGCTAATGGAGGCATGGGTGTATCTTCTACCACTTACCTTGTTTTTGGTATTGGATCTTTACTGAAATAGTGCAGTGGATTCCACCTGAACTACTGACCTGTGGTTCTTCAGTCATAGATTTGAGAACCATGGATCATCCTGAATTTCGTGATTATCCTGCCTTGTAGTCTTTAGCTACTATTCCCTATGAGATAGAGTCATAGTTTACCCCTTCACAAAATTCATCAGACAGGCAGTACCCAGTGGAAATGGACAGAACAAAGCATGTTTTTGGGACTAACAGGCCAAAGAGAGAAAGATGAGGAGACAAAAAGATAATTGACTCTCCTGCCCAGTCTCTTGCCTGAGTTACAAGGTAAAGGATCATCAGTGACTAGTTGAAGCTTACTGGGTTATTAACGGAGAGAGAAAAGATCAGCGCACTTGGACCAAAGGGACTGGAGAAATCCTGATGCCAAGATGATACAAGGCACACACACAGACACAGACAGTCAGACAGACAGACAGACAGACAGACACACACACACACACACAGCAGACAATTCTCTCAAATCAAGGGAAGAGGAGAGGAAAAGGGGGAGGGAATCATTTTCCTCTTCTGAAAAGAAAACAGTGTGACACAGTTTCCCACAAAACTCCTCCCTGACTTGCCTCTACACCCCACCCCCATCCAGCTGCAGCTGTGCTGAAGGCAGCCCATGAAGGACCTAACTGTAAGATAACCAGTCTATGGTGCCTTTATTTTGGAAGGAGCCACTGTCCTGGGAAAGGTGTGGACTGAAAATTACTCTCTTGCTTTTTATTCTCTCTATGGATGAACCACTTTGCAGGAAGAGAAGAGGCAGATAGAAGCGCTCAGGGTCAGCTCAGGGAGGTTGGGGGCTGCAGGGCCACCATGGTAATTCCAGGACCAGCAGGTCAGCTCCTGCAGTTCCTGCTGGCAAGGAATAAGTAATCAATCTATGGACCCTTGAAGGTAATAGCTGGTGGAGAACACACAGCAAATAGGATTTCAAACCTCATTTCATGTTAGTACAAAGATACAACTGCAAACCATACTGGCCTGCAAGACACTGTATGTAGGCTCATGACATTTGTGGGCATTAGATAACATTTTGGTTATTTTCTGATGTAAAGATATTACCCTTGCTTTCTATATAAGTTTGATAATGATTTATAGGTAATTTTTATTTCTTGTATTTCTGGGACCTTAGTGAAATACATACAGATGAATAGATAAGAGACTGAAATAGGCTTCAAAATTTTTTGTAAGACCAAAGTTACTTTGCTCTGGGTAGTTTAAAATCAAAGTAAATTGATTATTGAGTGGCTGGTTGATGGGGCTATTACTAGTCCTTTGTCCTAATTTTTGTGTTCAGAAGTTATCTGTAGTAAGAGCTTGGAATTACATAAAGTAGGGTTAGTCTCTTGGCAGCAGTTGGAGGTGGGGTGGAATGTAGCAAGACACTCTGCATGGCCATTGTGATTAGAGCAACCACGATCATCCAGTCCCCTTTTGGATCACACATTTCTCCTCCACAAGGTGGACTCACACAGATGCTGTGGTACCTAAATTCCCAAATGATCCTTCTAGCTTAGAGCCTCTGATTTGGTTTGGTGTAGTGTGGGTCAATGGCCAAGGGACTCTTCTGCTCATTATTGAGGAAGTTCCTTGGGATTGCAGGCTCTGTGCCTGGTCTGGGTGGGGCACTAAGGAGCTGTCTTGAAGGCAGCTGACAGGTTAAGGTAGAAACAGTGGTGGCTCCTAGCCTTGAGCATTACATATGAACAAAGTAGGATGGGGTTTCTTTCAGTTCCTGAAAGGTAGACCTGGCCTGGTGTTATGGACAGTAGATGATATCAGTCTTAGGTACATACTGGAGAGTTGCACAAGAAAAAGTGGAGACATGCAAAGGTGGTTATGGCACAGCTAGTTCTTTTCTGAACATCTGGCTTTACTATGTTTTTCATGTCACATTCACTCTGCCTGGACCTTGTGTGATCTGATCCTGACTATAGTCCTGAATTGGAGTTTGTCACAGCTTCCCTGAGGCAAATATTTGGTGCCCATTCTGTGTTTGGCCCTGGGCCATTTCTCATTTTATTCTGTTCTGCTGAGTCTTAGCCCCAACAAGGCTAACCATGACCATGCTTAGCCTTAAGTAAAGAACATAATGTGTTTCTCACCTGACTTTAGTTGTCAAAATGCATCAGTACGGAGATCCCAGCCCCACACTACCCTTACCTCATTCTTATATACCCACTACCTCATGTGCCTCAGAATCACTGCTTCTCTCAGCACAGGTGAGCATTAATCTGAGGAGTATTATAGGGCTCCCTGAGTTGACTGGGTAAGACAACAAGATTCTGCACTCTTGGGCGACATTAGGGGAACTGTTTTCCTGTTGTAGCCCATGTCATTGTCTTACCTAGCCTGCTGAGCATTGTGAATGCCTGATTAATGCTCCTGCCTGTTTCGTCCTCTAAACCTTCCACAATTTCCTAATGTGATCACAGTCTTGCTCCCCCCCACCACATGTGGCAAATACTTTCTCTAGTGGATCTTGTTGTAATGGGGAATTTCCAGCTGTGTTCCTAACAGACCATAACCTTAGCCCCCCCTATTGGCTCCAGCCCATGCTGGATCTCATGGATCCCCTTCATTTCTCTCTGATTTCTATCTTGGCCACATATGTGTTTCCTTTTTTGCTGTTGTTCTCACTTCTTTTAGCCAGGCAAGGTCTTTATCCCAGGAGCTACTCTGCAGGAAGAACTTCCTGCTTGGGATCACAGTCTGCCTGGCGTAGGGAGTTCATGCACATTCCTGGATGGTTGGGAGAATGGGATGTCTGGGAGATGGCAGCTCACAGTGGAACTGCCACTGTCGCAGAGCAGTGACCTCACAGTCTACAAATATGTTTGGACATCAATGGCACATTACAATGCGGGGGAGATAGATGATTAGGTCTCCTTGAAAAGATTCCATTGGGGATGGTATTGAAACCCACTTTTGCCACCTTGCAAACCCAAGAGTTAACGGGTACAGTAGAGAATTGGAGAAATGGGTGACTGCCTGATGAAGTGACCTGTTTGGGATCATGCTCAAAGGCAGCAGCTAGTGGCATCTACTTTATCACTGGGTGTCAGAATTCCTTTTTTCCCCACACTGAGAACCTTGAGATGGTTGAAATTTAAATATAAAAATTGAACAAATGACATGGAGCAATGTTTATGTTTGACAATGAATATCTTATTGAGCATTCATTGAGTTCAGCGAGAAGGGCTGGGTAGTAAGGCAGATTCCTCTCCCAGTTATTGAACTCCTGTTGCTCAAAGTTGGGGAGAGATTTGGGGACCTAAAAACATTCTGCAGGGACATGCCCTACTCCACAGGGTGACATTCATGTGTTATCTGGTAGCTGAATCTGCTGTGAGATGTCCCTTGATCAGCTGTCAAAGTTAGATAGTCGCTGGGCAGGTACTAGTTGTTGCTCTATTTTGAGGGCTGTGTGGTCTGCACACCATAGATGACAGTGGTGCTATCTGCCTTCCAGGTGACTGTCACAGTGTCTGCACAGAAGCTGTTCATCAGACATATCAGGGTGTTTTTGTGAGGCCACATCTTACAGTGGAACTGTTCCTGCCCCTGAGCAATGGCCTTTCAGAATAGAGATGTGACCAATCACCAGTGGGACATTGGAAATGTTGCATGATACATGATTAGGCCTTTGTTGAGGAGATAAGAATCAAGGAGAAGTCTATTCTCAGACACACCAGTGTGGCCTTGTTGGCCTGGAGCTCTTCAGAGGAAGGTGGCAAGAGGGTGACTGAGAGGCCTGCCTTGGGCTGACCTGTGCCGATACAAGAGGGTTGTGAATCAGCAGAGGCAAAGTTAAACGGGGATCCACCTTTTCAGAGGCTCTGTGACTGTTCATGTTGTGAGCATCTTGTCTATCTTGGCACCCTCCTCTGATGTCAGCTTGAGATCCCTAGAGAGCACACAACTGGTCCTTTCTGAAGCCCTTCCCATGTTGCCTCTCTCAGGTGAGCTGGCCCATAATCTTTATTCTGACACCTCTGCAGCCTCAGTTGCCAGGTTGTCACCAGGCCAGGCTGTGATCTGACCTCCCTGGTCTCTGGAGTTTGAGTGTAGAAACTTGCCTTTAGCTCCAGTGGCTTAAACACAGGCCAGGCCTTTACTGCAGTTCATTTTCCCCAGGCCAAGTGCCTCCTTCTATCTGACAGGATGTCTCTCACACTTGTCTAAAAGTCAGATCCTTGGATTTCATACTTTGCACCTGCTCATCTGAGGAATGGGGCAGACAGGGTGCTGGGAGGTGGCATCTCACAGTGGAACTGCCCCTGCCCCTGAGCAATGACCTTCCAGAATGGAAAAGTGACCAGTTCCCAAGGGCACAGTGGAAGTGTTGGATGATTAGGTCTTTTTGAGGAGATAAGAATGAAGGAGTATATGAGACAGGCCTGGGGTGAGTTTGCATGGCAGGTGCCACAGGGGTAGAGTAGAGATTTTGGGAAAAAGGTGTCCACTTGAGCACTTTCTAGGGTGATGCACCGTGGAATGCTCCAAGTGGAACCTGTTAACTGCTGGAGAACACCGAGGAGTTTGAAAATAAAATAATGGAGGAAACAAATGAGGCAAAACAGAATTTCTGATTGACAGGGCCTATTTTATTGAGCATTTTCGGGTTCAGAAGAAAGGCAGGAAAAGGTTGGTGGGGTAGGAAAGGGGACTCTTCCTCAGGGTCCTTCTGCTTCGCCCTCTGAGAAGAAGATGGAGATCATTGTTCTAGGAACACTCTGCAGGGGCCAGACTCTTCTCCACATTGCCAGATTCATGTGTGACGTGGCAGGTGAATGTATTGTGAGATCTCCACTCATCTGGAGTCATGGTCAGGTAGCTGCTGGCCATGTACTTGTTGTTGCTCTGTTTGGAGGGCTGCGTGGTCTGAACTCCCTGGGTGACTGCAGTGCCATCTGCCTTCCAGGCCACCGTCACGTCTTTCGGGTAGAAGTCATTTATCAGACACACCAGTGTGGCCTTGCTGGTCTGGAGCTCCTCAGGAGAAGGTGGGAATAGAGTGACCGAGGGGGCGGCCTTGGGCTGACCTGCAATGTGGACAGGCAGATGAAGTCAGAGTCCTTGTGTCCACCCAGGAATCTCTGATGTCAGGAAGTCTGCATCCATGATGCAGAGGGAGCATTGGGAATTTCCTTCAACCACTCTCCGTGTCCCTAGGGTTCATGGGGCCGGACAACCGTGCCTCACATCTTCTGAGACCTCCCTGGGCCTTGGCCTCCCACACAGGCATCCTAACCTCACCTCCCAGCCCACTGTCCTCTGACATCTTGTCAGTTCTGCGTGTGGTCTCTGCCTGTCTTTCCTCTGAGCTCTCTGTGAGTGCTGTGTGTCCCACTCTGGGGACAGTTCTAACTTTCCACCTCTGCTCTGGCCCGCCTGGGTTCTCATCTAAGAAGTCTGTTTTCCTGGCAGTCTGTCTCCCCTGGAGTCTCTGTAGTGGGGCCAGGGCCTTGCTCATCCCAGCATCTGTCTTTCTGGCAGAGGCTCTCTCCTTCTTAGAGTCTGGCTAGGGTTCCCTGACTGACGTCAGACCTGTGGATTTCATATAGTGCACCTACTCATCTGTAAACGCAGGGTCTGGTTCTTCTGAGAAGTGTCTCACAGAGACCCAGGAGCTCCCTTTCCCAATGTAGGCTTCGTCAGCCCCATCTGGGCTACCTTATGTCCAGAAGTTTCTCCCTTCCTTCTTCTAAGTTTGCCAATTCCCGGTTGGCTCAGAGGTCTGCTCCTGGCTCTCCATAGAGGCTTGGGGATCACTTCCACCTCTCACCTTGTTTCTGATCCTGGACTCTTAGTTGCCAGCAGTGGGTATTAACTTGAGCCTCTAACCTGTGGTTTCATAGCCTCAGTCCTTAGTGCTCTAGGTCTTTCTAAACTCACCAGTTTTCACAACTTCCCTGCCCCTTGTGTCCTGTTTTTGTCACGTGCTAGGCCCTCAGTTTACACCCCCACAAAGCTCATGAGACAGACAGACAGACAGACAAAAGGCAAATGGAGAAGATACAGGTGAAAGTGCATTCCTGTGATACCCACCCACTGAGACAGACAGACAGATACAGACAGACACAGAGACAAACAGACACAGGCAGGCAGATGAGCTGTAGTAGGTCATCCTGTTTGGTCTCTGCCTCTGGGGTCAGAGGTGAGGGAGTGCTGATGACCAGCTAAGGCAAGCATGAAGGTCTGAACAGGAGGAGACGAGCTCAGCACTCACAGCCAACATCCAGGGAGAAAGTTTGACCCTAGGCTGAAACTCAACACAGAAACAGCTCCCCAAAAGGCAGAAAATCATCTCAAATCATGACTAGAAGCAAGAAGGAGGGAGAAGGAGCCACTTACCTAGGACGGTCAGCTTGGTCCCACCACCGAACACCCAACACTGTGATACAGCCTGGTGCAAAAACATCTCCTGGCCGCACCCTCCCCCCAACCCCAGCTGCAGCTGTGCTGGGTGCAGCCCCTCTTGGACCTGTGCGTCCTGCATGACAGTGAGGAAACCTCACTGGAAGATGCCCCAAGTGCATGGTGGCTGTCTTGGCAGGAGCCATTGTCCTGGTCAATGAATGGCCTCCCTGAAAGTCCCCTGTACCCTTTTCATCCTCTCTATGGAAAAGCTACCTTGAAGGAAAAGCAAAAGCAGAGAGAAGCCCTGAGTGGCAGTTCAGTGAGGCTGGAGGCTGTGCAGTGACCCTGGAAGTTCCCGGGACCAGCATCTCAGCTTCTGGAGATCCCACCTGGGAAGCAAGAAAGAAAGTAGTGTGGGTATTGTAGTAGGGGACATCAGGCTGAGAACACGGGCCGCAAATACAGTGGGAGACCGCATTTCATCTTCTCACACAGAAAGAAACATCCACAAAGAAACAACGCTGCACATCCAATTAGATAAAGAAACTCATGACATTCGTGAGGGATTTTCTGAGGCCTGGATTATTTTGCTATTCAGTTATTATTGATAATTTGTCCTTAGTTTGATAATTGTCTTATAGTTATACAATTCAACCTTCCAGGATGGAAGTGCAATATTTAGAGAGAGAGAAAGAAGAGATGTCTGGAATTTCCTGGCAAGTATCAAGCAAAGGAGGAGTCATTGTATTGTGGGTGAATTAAAATCACCCATGAATTCATTATTTTGACAGTGTTGATGGCACCATAGAAGTCATTGTTATTCCCCTGTTTCCTGTGTTGAAAATTCTCCAATATGAAGAATTAATATGAAATACAGAGGGAACGTGTCTTGGGTCAGGACCTGATTTGGGATGGATCTTGGTATTGTCCCCACGGGGGCAGCGGTATGGTCCTGCATGGTGTGAGCTTTCAACCCCTGAAATGGAGTCAGATGGGTGCTATGGGACATTAGAACCCCTCAGGTGCTTCCTGATTCAGACACTGGGGTTTGTGACCTCGAGGCCGTCATGAATTTTGAAGGGGACCCATTTCTCTGCACCAGTGTGACTGAAGAGTTCCCTGTCATTGAGAGTTCTGTCCTTAGCTTGGCCTGGCTGTTCAGCAGCTCCGGGGAGTGCAACTACTGGGTGGCTCATAAGCTGGATGCACAGAGAGTGCAGTCTATGAGCTCTTGTAGCCGAGAAGACTGAGAATTTCTACTGGGGGCTGCACAAGTAGGACTCCAGAGTGAGTGTCTTGACCATAGGTTGCAGGTGCACATGGGGGTGTCTGAGCCACCTGAGGGAGCTGTGGAGAGTGTGTCCTGGTGGGATTGAGGTCTGGAGCTGCAGTTTCCTGAGAGCTAGATCTTTCAGTAGCCCTCTTGCCACCATCACCCTCCCATGATCTATTCTAAACTGGGCCCAAGTGCAGTCCTTGTGTGCATTCCTGAACCTCACCCAGGCTCCCTCAAAAAATCAGTGGATGCCCATTCTGTGCCTAGGTTGGTGTTTTTTCTCATTTATCAGAATTCATCCAAGTCTTCCTTGTCATGCAGACTGATCATCATCTGGCCGTAGCTGTGAATGGAGTCCTACATTATCTCCATCCAGCAGACTGAGTTTTGTGGTCTGGTCCTTAATGGTTGAGATCACAGCCTCATGCTCTTGGCAACCTTGAATCTGACCCTGATCCACACCCATCTGAACACATAGTGATCACCTCTGTGTTTCTCTGCGTCAGCCCACGTTCCACTAAGTCTCTCTGTGAAACGCTGGTCTCTTTATGGAGCTTGCAATCATTGTGAAAGCCTGAGAAATGCACTTGCAGATTCCATTGTCCATGCCTTCCCATGACAAACGATCTCCTGACAAGTTCCTTCAGAGAAAACTAGAAAGATAAGCCTCTGTTTCTGCAGAAACCTTTGCTTTGTTTCAAACATCTTCCTCCCTCCACATTTCTGCCTCTAGCCTGAAACTAGACTCCTGAGACCCCGCTTCATTTCTCTCTACTTCTCTGCTCTGGCCAGCTACCTTCCCTCTTTCTGGTCCCCTTCCCCTTCCCAGACAAGGGCCAGTCTGTAAGGCCAATTTCCCGGGCTGGATCACAGTTCTACCAGCTAAGGGAACCTACCAGAGGAATGGGGCAGACAGGGTGCTGGGAGGTGGTATCTCACAGTGGAACTGCCCCTGCCCCTGAGCAATGACCTTCCAGAATGGAAAAGTGACCAGTTCCCAAGGGCACAGTGGAAGTGTTGGATGATTAGGTCTTTTTGAGGAGATAAGAATGAAGGAGTATATGAGACAGGCCTGGGGTGAGTTTGCATGGCAGGTGCCACAGGGGTAGAGTAGAGATTTTGGGAAAAAGGTGTCCACTTGAGCACTTTCTAGGGTGATGCACCGTGGAATGCTCCAAGTGGAACCTGTTAACTGCTGGAGAACACCGAGGAGTTTGAAAATGAAATAATGGAGGAAACAAATGAGGCAAAACAGAATTTCTGATTGACAGGGCCTATTTTATTGAGCATTTTCGGGTTCAGAAGAAAGGCAGGAAAAGGTTGGTGGGGTAGGAAAGGGGACTCTTCCTCAGGGTCCTTCTGCTTCGCCCTCTGAGAAGAAGATGGAGATCATTGTTCTAGGAACACTCTGCAGGGGCCAGACTCTTCTCCACATTGCCAGATTCATGTGTGACGTGGCAGGTGAATGTATTGTGAGATCTCCACTCATCTGGAGTCATGGTCAGGTAGCTGCTGGCCATGTACTTGTTGTTGCTCTGTTTGGAGGGCTGCGTGGTCTGAACTCCCTGGGTGACTGCAGTGCCATCTGCCTTCCAGGCCACCGTCACGTCTTTCGGGTAGAAGTCATTTATCAGACACACCAGTGTGGCCTTGCTGGTCTGGAGCTCCTCAGGAGAAGGCGGGAATAGAGTGACTGAGGGGGCGGCCTTGGGCTGACCTGTGCAGATAGAAGGGGGGTGTGAGTCAGCAGAGGCGAAGTTGAATGTTTTCCATTCATGTACACAAAGTGTCTGTGCCTGGTTTATTGTCACCATCTTGTTCGTCCTGGCACCCTCCCCTCTTGTCACCTTGAGGTCCCTAAGGAACACACAGCCTTGCACCTTTCCAGAAGTCCTTCCCAAGTGGCTTAGGTGACCTGGACCCCTCCCTCCCTTCTGCAGCTTCAGTTTCCTGATTTTTCACCAGGCCAGGCTGTGATCTGTCCTCCCTGGTCTCTGGAATCTGAGTGTAGATTCCTGTGCTTAACTCCCAAGGCTTCATCCCAGGCCAGGCCTCCACTGCCGTTCATTTTTCCCATGCTCAGTGCCTCCTCTCTGACAGAATTTCTCTAATCAGCCTTGGAGGATGGTCCTGGGGTGTGTAGGGAGGCCCTGAGGCTATTCAGTGCAGGAGAGAATTCTTAGCCCCTTCTATCCTCCAGTGTTTAAGGCTCTGGTCTAGCCCAATCTACTCCCTGACAAGGGATGTGTTCCATGTAGAGAAGCCTGGACTCTTCAGAGACTCGGCCATCTCCTCTGTACTCACTGAGCTGATCACAGGACTATTGCCTAAGCTGTGTTCTTGGGGCTGCTCCTCCAGAGGGTGGTACAGAGCAGCTTTCCATCCATCCCTGTAGCTTCTAAAGAATCTTGATTTTTACCTTGCAGTGAGGTAGTTTTCTGAGACTCCTATCTCACTACCCTATTTCTCATCTCTTGAGCCTAATGTGCCCTTTGAAGAAGGCAGGAGACTGATAATGAGCATGTGAGATTCTGAGCCCCAAGATTAAGGGGCAGGCTCCAGAACCACTGATTCTCTGGCCTAGGGGACCTCTCTTCTTTTGACGACCATCCTGGGCTCTGGGCACCTCACATACTCTAATCTATCTCTTTGTATCCCTGTGTCCTCATTGACAGCAGGGTACTGGAGATCTGCAACCTAGAAAGAGCCAGAGCTCTCTGTCTCCTCTTGAGGTAAACTCCAGCCATGTCCCTGGGCCTCCTGAATGGCTCTCCTAGCTTGATCAAGCATCCAGTTCTCAGTCTAGACCTCAGAGGCTTTAGAGACTGTCTCTAAAGCCACTCAGTGCCCCCTGTCAGACCTGCTCTCTGACCTTAGTTAGGCATCTTTCCTAGAGGAGGGGAAGGAAACCCCATATTTGAACAACTCCCACTCAAAGTCTCAGGACTAGTTCATATCTGACTCCTGGTACTCTTTCTGCTGTTGACCTTAGGATTACCCACCTCCCCCAGTCTCTGGGAGAGTATAGAGGAAAGAGTCCCCAGAGAGAGAAAACAGGCTTTTCTGAGACAGAAGAGGAGTAGGATAGGCTGGGAAAGATCATGAGAACCACTTACCTACGACGGTGAGTTGGGTCCCGCTGCCGAAGACATACCACAGTGACTGAGGCTCAGACTAAAACCCATGGGCAGGCACCTGGGGCCTGCCCCCTGGGGGATAGGCTGGAGTGGGCATCTGTTAGGCGTGACGGTGGGGCTGTGCCCTCAGCAGTGGTTGAGTGGGTAGTCTGTCCCCTAGAGACTTGATTCCTTTTCCAGGCAGGCAATGTCCATTGCCTTGGAGCTGCCCCACTTGTGCCCCTCTTTTATGAGGCTGTTGGTGCTGACAGTAACCCTAAGCATAGTAGGTGCTAAGCAAATTCTTGATGACATATCCGATGGTATGTGGTTTGGCACAGAGTCCTCAGCTGGTTTGGACTTGCTCAATCTCTCTTGGGCTCATTTTAGTGATTTTGAGCCTCTTTCCCACAAGCCCCAGTGGTCCAACTATGCCAACTTCCTAAGGCACTACTACACGGTACTACCTAAGGTACTACTACATGGTACTTTCTAAGGTACTACTACATGGTACTTCCTAAGGTACTACTACATGGTACTTACTAAGGTACTACTACATGGAAACTCCTCCACTTGCATTTCTCTTATGGAGATGTAACTCAGGTCCACCTTATTCACGAAGCCTTCTCTGATCTCTCAGACTACTCTTTCCATTAATTTATCTTTTCATTTATCCATGCATCCATCCACTTGCATAATCATCCATTCATCTACCCATTCATCTAACCATTCATCTGTCTGTTCAATTGTCTCTTTTTCCATTTATCCACCCATTTATCCATCCATCCATCCATCCAACAATGGCTACCAAGATGTTTCTGCAAGAGGCCCCTCTTTCTGGTCATACCCCTCTATTTGGTGGTTGAGGCCACCTACTTGTGTTCCCCCTAGTTTCCCTTTTTTTTGTATTGGGGATCAAACTTGGGTCCTTGGGTTTGCGGAGCAGGTGGCAGAACCACTGAGCTAAATCCCTGGCCCCCTAGTTTCCCTTTTTCCTTTCTGGCAGCCCATGATCATCACTCAAATCTGTTTTCCCTGTACTTTCCCCACTGTCTCTGCATCTGACCCTTAATGTGCACTCCTACATTTATGCAGAGACCCTAGATCCCTATTTACAGTCCTGACCTTTATTCTTATCTTTATATTCACATTTATTTTGCCTTTTGAATCTATCTTTGCTTGAATATCTCACAGGAATCTCAAATTCAACAGACCCAATAAAATTCATTTTCCTACAAACTTGATCAGCCGTATTGTCTTCATTCAACAATATCTCTCTAAGCCAGAGGCCTGGAGTTGTTTCAGAATGCATTACCATCATTGAATTACCCTCTTTATCCTAGACATTCTAACACAACACAACACAATATCAAAATACTCTAAAAGAAGAAGAAAAAACACTCAAGTCTCACTCTAAGGGCTTATGATGGCAGAAATCCTCATGCTTTTCCAAATCTGACTTTACCTCCTAAGGCCATTTAATTATATTAGAAGACTACATATTGCATTGGAGGTAGCATTTTTTTTTAACCTTAGCAGCATGAACATTGGCTATTGTATTAAAAATAGGCACATAGCACTCTTGACATAGAATGTAATACAACTTTATAAATAAAATTTTGTTGATAAAAAATAGCAATATAAATCCAACACTTGTTTCTCAATAAAGCAAACATTCAGCATTTTATTGTTATTAAAGGAAATTTCTTCAACTCATTAAAGAGTATGTTCCAAAATTTACAGCAGCCTTCAAACATAAAAGCAAAATATTGGAGTTAGAAATGAGGCAAGCTTGGTCATGCACACTTTTATTATTCAACATATTCTACAGATCCCAGCCAAGGAAGTGAGATGAAGGGGGAAAAGAGACCTAAGTATTAAGAAAAAAGAGAGAAAATTATTTGTTGCAAAGGATGTGTTAGTTTACTGAAACACAAACAAGTCAAGAGAATAAGCTGAAGAACCTTTAGAACTCACACAAGAATTAAAATTGCTCAATATAAAAGTTAACAGGTTTCTCTGTTATATAAGCAGCAACCATTTAGGATATGAAGTTGGGGGGAAATTTACAACTTCAATAAAGTTATGTTAAAGATACCTTCTAAGTAAAAAATACGAGATGGGCAAGATTTTCATGAATAGAATATAAAACTTCCCTACTAGTAGACATAAAAGTAAATGAATGGAGAGAATGTTGTATTCTTGGATGAAAATGCTGAGTGTTGTAAAGATATGAATTCTTAAATTAATCATATATTCTATGAAATTATAAGCACAATACTAAAAGAATGATTTTTTTCATAATTTGGAAAGTGATTCTAAAGTTTATTAGTAAGAATGATAGAGACTAGGCATGGATATTTTGAAAAATAGTAATAATGATGGGTTCTTTCCCTACCAAATACCAGAAGATGCTGTAAAGCTAAAATAATTAAAATAGGATGGAACAATGCAGGAGCATATCAACAGATCAAGAGAATCACAGAGAGAATGCAATAAATCAGTCATTTAGCAGTTGATGAAAGATGTATTTATATTTAAAATGTGTGTTTGGCTTTCTATGTAGAATATAAACAAGCTTATATTTCTACACATAAAAATAAACTCTAGATAAAGTTAAAAAAAACTCCCACAAAATAAAGCATCAAAACAATGAAAGTGCCAGAGAATAATAGAAAAATGACTTATACAAGTAAAATGGCTTTTTCTTATATATGGTACAAATCACAGAAAACATAAAGAAAACATTAAACCAATATGACACATAAAAAATTACCAGGTGCTTTATGGTGAAATACTTCATAAACAAAAGGCATAACATAGATCAGGGAAAAATATTTGAAAAAAATACACTAAGCAAGGGTTTACTATCTCAAGTAGATAGATTAAGAGTTTCTATAGATATCGAAGAGAAGAGCAACTGAATGGAAAAGCAGGCCATTCAATGACCCATTAATTTACAGGAGGAATAAAATCAGTCAATAAAACATATGAAAGTATAAAAAATTTCATCAATGATCAAATAAATAATAAAACAACACATTCTACTTTTTCTCAACACACAGGCAACATAAAAGAAGATGAAAAACTATCACAGTTTGGGCAAGGATGCAGGAGAAAGGGACTGTCATTCACTATGTAAGTGTAAACTGGAACAGCCTTTGGAGGCGTTATGGGAATTACCTTTAAAATTTGAAAAGTTGTTCTCTGTGATCAGAAAATTCCACTTTTAGGCATCTATCCTGTATGAACACATAAATGCTATCTATCCACACACACACACACACATGCATAAACAGGAATGTCCATTATGGCACTACGTGTATAACTTTTGTGGAAACAGTTTAAATGTCTATTAACAAGGGAATTAATAAAAAAAATTCTGTTTCATCCAAACTTTGCCTATAAAGCCATTTATGAAAGTATGATAGTAGATCCATATAGAATAATATGAAAAATGTCAGTAAGAGGTTGTTTAAAAAGCTTGTTACAGGGTAAAATGCAGAGTATGGCTTGATTTTTGAAAGTAGAATCTCAACACAATTATGTATGTGTGTGTTTTCAGGGACACACAAACAGAAAAAAATCTGGAAATATATAGACCAACATGATAGTGGTCATCTCCAGAGAATAGGTTTTAGGGGAAAGAAGTAGGCGATGTTAAGAGATGTTTATATACTCTGTACGTACTTCTGTGCTTAATATATAAATATATATGTATTCATACATATATTTGCAAAAAACACATATATTTACAAAAAGTATGTTACTCTTGTATTAAAATTACTTTTGAAGAAAAAATTTTTTTCTTGTGAACATTTTAATAAAACCAGAATACTATAAAGTTAAAATTAAAATTAAGTGAAATACCACCAGCAAGAGATATACCACTGAAAATTTTCTATGTTTGAAAAATGCACATAGACCTTATGAAAACCAGTGGAGCATTTTTGATCTTTTAAAAACCTGGATTTTCCCATATTAGAGATGCTTCAGAAAGATTTTTATGAGACTGATGTCTTTATTTTGATGATAATAGTAAGCCTTTATTGAATATTAACTTTATGCCAAATTCTATTTTTCAGAAACAGAATTTTGAAGGTTTGTGTAAGATTCTTTATGATGGATACATTATTCTGCACCTGTCATATCCCCTTTTCTGACTATTCAGGGGTTTCCCATTTTCTCCTCTCCATTAATATTGAGCTCACCACCCTGGTTTGTAAACCTTTGGTTTCACCCCCCATTCCCAGGATAAATCCCTAGAAGTGGAATTATACATTTTAGATAAACACAATTTCTTTTAGGACTTGTTGCCTATTGCTAAAAGGCTGTATACTTAATGTCTAGAGATAGTTCACGAGAATGCCCAGTCCTTCCTGGTCAGTGCTCCTGTATCCTTGCTTTAAATTCACTTGCCAATTGCATAGTAATCTTGGAGCCTAGTCACCATGTGGACCTGCGTGTCCTCCCCATGCAGCCTGTGGTCCTCCCTCACCATCTCCCTGAATGTAGCTGTTGCCTTCTTTCCTTCTCTGTCTTGAATCTGGCTTTATACCAGGCTGAGATCTGGAATCAATTTTTCCAAAACACTGCAATTGCTCCAACACCTCCTTCTGAACTGTAGCTCAAAGGTCAGGAGCACAGACCCTTGAAGTCTCTGTCTCTGCTCAAGGAGCCTCCTGCCACTTTGCTCTCCACGCACTGTTACTCTTGCTGGAGGCCACCATCACCAGCCAAGCTGTGAGAGCAGACTGGGAATCTGCCCACAGAGGGAACATTTTCCCTCCCTGTTTATTGCTTCTAAACAGGTCATGGGCCTGTCCCCACTGCTGGACAGGCCCCTTTGGTTCAGGACTACACTCAGCATGCCCAGGCCTGGCTGCCAGTAAATGTTTATAAACAAGCCAGTGAGTGCACATCCTTGGGGGAGATCAAGTGAGGCACTAGCCTTGACATAGACAACTCAGGAACCGGGACAAGTCATACTTCAATGCAACCTTAAAAAATAAAAGTCAATTCAAACAAAGCCATGATAGACAATACCCACACTTTAAGTCAACATCTCAGGTTCCTCTTCTAGGCCTAATCCTTCCTTCTGATTCCTCTCGCTGCTCTCTTCCTTGCTTGTTCCCCATGATGAGGTCCCTTACCTGTCCCGCAGGCTCTGCAGGCTGTAACAGATACTTCCTGTCTGGGCTCCAGTATTGGGGATTCTGCTCCTTGGTGCTGGAGTGCTGCTTGCAAACCCATGTCCAGGCCCAGCAGCAGGAGGGTCCTGCATTGCCTGGGGCCAGGGCTCAACCCCTGGAGTCTCATGACTCTCTTGGCCTGCCCTGGGCTTCATCTGCTCTCAGCTTCTGGTGCCTCTGGCTGCACCTGCGGTGTAGAATCCCTGCAGGGGTTCTTCTGGTACTCTCACAAGCAGTGGCTGCTCCAGTGCACAGGGGTTCATGTGGCCCTGGCCCTCTCCTCACTCTGGCTGGGTTCTGGTCTCCATTCTCAGGCAGCTCTAGCCCTGGCCAAGGCTACTACCTCTAGTGGTTTCTCCCTGAGATACAGCTGCCAACTGACCTGTTGTGGTTCATATCCAGGGCTCAATTGCTCCTAGGGCAGCCACCTGCCTGGCCCCACCCCTGGGACCCTTTCCCCCCAGTTCCCCAAGGACACTCTGGGTCTAAGGAGTGTTTCTCAGGGGACTGGAGGGGCTGGTGGCCCAGTGGAACAAGAGTCCCCAAGGGCCTGAATTCAGGGGGACAGGGCTAGATGGGGCTTTTCTGATTAGTCTCCCAGGCTGGAGCCCTACACACTGCACTATGGTCAGCTGGGACCAGCCCTACCTTGGCTGAGTTTGTCAGGCTTAGCCAGCTCCCATCTGGCCTACTCTGGAATGAGGCAAGGACCCTGCAAGGAGTGACTGTGTATGTGCCAGGCAAGCAGTAGTGGGAAGATTGTGACTTTGTCTGTTCAGACCTAGGTCACCCGTGGGTCTCAGTTTTCTTCTTTGTAAAATAGGGAGACAGTTCTGCAGCAGGGAGGGTATGAGAATTAATGAGCCCATGAGCTTGCTAAGCTCCTAGCAGGTGTTGAATGAATGCTGGTTCCTTTTTTGTTTTCCTTTTACTTTAGGCTTCAGAGCAACTCTTGGGATGTCCTTGGGGCAAATGTCCTTGTTTTACAGGTGAGACAACTAAGGCCCAGAGAAGACAAATGCACACTCCCCAGTGGTTCTATGGATGCAGAGAGTCCCAGAATCTAGGAGTAAGCCCATTCCCTGCATTTCTATCCCTTTGCCTTGAAGCCACCTTGAAGGCTCATGGCCAGCTCCCAAGTGAGCCAAGGTTTGAGTTCTGTTAGGAGTAGGTGGAGAAGGAGGGCTGGGCATCTCCTTTGGGTTGCGGTCTGTTTTTTGAGGCCCTGGAATATAATACATAATACAATGGCAATGCTAATGCTTTGGCTTTAGCATTGGCTGAATGTTTTACAATCTTTATCCTTGGAGGGCGGGGGGCTAAGATTATTCCTTCTTCCACTTGCAGATAAGGAAAATGATGCACAGGCAGGTTCTCTAGTTTTGTGATGCCATAGGGCCAAGAAGTTCCAGGGCTGGGATTGGCTCTGCATGGCACCAGGGCATAGTTTGTTGATGATGCCTCCATTTTTGTTCCATCCAATGTCCCTGGCAGCCCAGCATAAAAATGTCTAAGATCTTCAGGGTCCCAAAACCTGATATGAAAGGCCCTTCCTTACTCTCCCACTCCTGAGACTGCAATGAGGGTCTGTTCTCTTGCTCTCAGGTTGCTTTTTATGCCACAAAAATCTTTAGAAAATATTAATTTTTAGTTGACACATAATTATATACATATTAATGGGGCAATGTTCTATTTATAATGACCAGAGCAGGGTAACTGGCAAACCTATCACCTCAAACATTTATGAAGATTTTTGTATTGGAAACATTCAAAACTTTGTTCATTGAACTGGGTGTGGTGGGATACAACTGTAGTCCCAGCTACTCTGGAGGCTGAGGCAGGAGGATGGCTTGATCCCAGGAATTCAAGGCCAGCCTAGGCAACATAGCAAGATCTGGACCCTTAGAAAAGAGAAAACCAACCAAGCAACCAAAATACTGTTACCTATTTTGAAATATACAGTGAATTGTCAACCATAGTTATCTTACTGTACCACAAGATCTTTAATGTAAGTTCAGAACTGCACTGCTAAGTCTTTTGATTTTTTGTTGCAGCAGGTCTAAAAAGGTCCTCTCAGGTTTTCCTTTAAGAGTTTCTTGGCCCATGTTTTGAGTCAGATACTCCTGAAATTTCCTGCTAAATTTGGTGGAAATTAGCCCAGCCATTTTCATAGGATGCAGTGATGAACAAATAGCTTTAAACTTTATTTCATTGATACAAATTATGGTTGCCAGGAAAAAATTGTCCGCAGATCTCTAGGTTTTCTGCATGTCTCTTGAGCAAAGGTGCCAACTTCCTTCCCTCTGGGCCCTTTTCAAGGATGTCTGTACAGTGAGCAACTGTGGAAGGTAGAGATGGTATTTCCCTTTAGAGGGCAGGCATGCTTACTGTCCTATATATAAGAGCTGGGTCCCTAAACTCAAGTTGCAGATGTCACCTTGCCCTCTTTTGCATAACCTTATGAGATTGATGCAAAAAAAGCATCAACTCTGGTAACTGCTATTGCTGTGAGCAATAAACAGCTCTTTGTCTCCGAGCCAGAAGGTTTTGTCTTCCACTAGCATTTGAGAAACTGTGGCAAGCTATGTTTTAGCTTGCAAGGAGGCTAAAGTCTCAGACCCTTCACAGTTTGTGATAATGATTATCATGAAAAGGAGGAAGAGAGAGAGATAAGTCAAGGTGGTGACCATGACGTAATAGTTTGAAACACTTCATCAGATCAGCTTTCCAGGATCTCCAGGTGGGATCTTTCTATTCTGAAACATTGTTAGGACAACTTTGGGTGTTGAGAGCTAGATTATACTAATAAATCCCACACATCCCTGGACATGTAGATGATCAAGGCATTGAACAGTAATGGGGTGTGGGCACCCTAAGAACTGTCATGCAGGATTCAGGGGAAGGCCCTGGGAAGCCTTAAATCCAATCTAGCTTCTCCATATTTTGGGTGTGAGGTCCACTCCTATCTCTGACCTTGGGCTTTCCATATCTTGGGGGATATGGGTAGGGCCCAACCTGAGAGTCTAGGCTGCATTTGCTCTCTCCCCAGCACACGTTGTGGTGTTATAGTCCCACTATGCAGGACCCAAAAGCTGTGGTTTCCCCCAGGGACAGCCCCAAGTCTTGGGGAAAAGCAGGGGCTGTCCCTATAGACACAGCATCCCCACCTTCTCTCCCACCCCACCTCCTTCAGCCCCTGCACCTGCCATAGCCTCTGGGCAGACATCTCACCGCAGACCACATCCTCCCAGGGTGGCTGCAGTCGGAAATCCGGGTTGGACTGGCCCCTGGGGATCTTCCAGGGTCTGGGGCTTCCCCAGATGGTGTAGCTCTGGCTCTGGCTGCCCAAGCCCTCCCCTGTTCCTGACTGAGATGTGCTGACGGCTGGATCAACTTCCAGGCAGAGGAGTCTTGGTCCAGCTGACCCCCTGTTCAGTGTCCCTAGAGCCTGGACCTTCTCTCCTTCACCCACAGTACCTAGTGGCAGTGGCCACTATACACTACTTCCTCCCACGCCCAGGTGTCCTCAGCTTACTGCTCCACGCTGTCTCCTAATTTAACCAACAGGCTGATCTTTCCACTAGAGGGAGCCCTGAGGGGGCTGAAGCAGAGGATGATAAAATATTTGGGAACTCAGAATTTGGAGCCAGGGACTGGTTCTTTAGATCCTAAGCCCTAAGTGGTCATGTAGAAACCAAACACCCTGGCTCCTTTCATTCTAAGTAGGCAGTTCCCACCTCAGCTCTCCCTAGAAATGGGGAGAGACTCTTACTCCTTCTGTAGCAGTCACAAACTAGCTGACCTGGCAGAGATATTCTAGCTCCTTCTACTGATGAATTAATAGAGGTACAGAGAGGGTTTCTTGCCTAAGATACACAGCAACTAGACTGTATCCTGGAACTTGACTAGTACTAGCCAGAGAGACCTGGAAGAAACAGCTCTCTTAGGTATGGGTCGAAGCCAGCCTGGAAGTAAAGGGTGGGATTTAGGACAATTTCAGTTCTTTAACCTCAAACTTCCATCCAGCTGCCAGAAACACAGCTCAGGGAGGGAAAGTCCAGTAGGGGGCAGTAAAGACCATAGTGGAAGTCTGAGTCAGACTGTCTAAACTAGAGCTCTTCAGCAGGGGAGGCTGGAGATCAAGGGGTGGACTGCAGAGGTGGGAGAGGAAGGGAGACAGGAGCTGGAGTCTGGTCTACATTGCTGCTGTGTTGGTCAGATTTCTGTCACTACAACAAATACCCAAGATAATCAATTTATATAGAGAAAAATTTTATTTTGGCTCCCACTTTTGGAAGTTTCAGTCCAAGACCAGTTGGCATTGTTGTTTTGGGCCTGTTGTCCGGCAGACCATCATGGTCAGGAGCATGTGGTGGAGCAAAGCTGTTCATTTCATGGCTGGGAAGCAAAAGAAAGAAAGAAGAGGAAGGGGCTGGGGCTCTGCTATCCCTTTCAATGACTTGAAGGCTGCCTGCTAGCTCAGACCTCTTGAATGTTCCATCAGTGCCCAATAAATAGTGCCATGGACTGGGAACCAAGCCTTTAACATACAGGTTTTTGAGGAACAGTCCAGATCCAAGCTATAGTATGCACCAGGACCTAATTCAACCCTGGAAGCATAGTTGGGTCCTGAAAGAGGTGAGTGAAGCAAGTCACATCCTGAAGTTCCTCATAGGCTTTTTTGGACATTATTTTTGGCTTTTATTGGTACATTTTAGGTACACAATATAATGACATACATCATTGGAAATTTGCCCCTTTACATAATCTCTTTTGGTTCTTATTTTTTCCCCTTTCCCATGTCCTCCCTTCAACCCCTCCATGCCTCCGTATTTACAAAGACTTTGTTTCCAGTTTTTCATTTTCTCACATTAATTCCATTCCCTTCTTTCCTTTCCCTACCCCTCCCACTTCCCCTTCCCTTCTGCCCCTTTTCTTCCTATTTCACATTATCTATTATACTTTTTAGTCTTTATTTACACTTTCAGTTTCTCACTCTAGAGAAACTAGTTGGTATTTACACATGTGTGTCCTATTTATTTCACTTAAGAGTATCACCTCAATGTGCATCCATTTAGCAATAAATGTCTCTAATTTCTCATGTTTTATGTCTGAGTAGTACTCCATTTTATAAAAAAAAATTTTTCTTTATCCAGTCTCCATTTGATGGGCATTTGGGCTGTTTCCAAATTTTACCTATTACAAACTGTGCTGCTATGAACATGGGTGCACATATATCACTGTGGCATGATTCTTTTAATTCTTCGGGGAAGATCCCCAGCAGTGGAATAGCGGGGTCAAATGGGACTTCCAGTCCTAGTTCTTTGAGGTATCTCCATACTGATTTCCACAGTGGTTGCACAAGTCTGCACTCCCACCAGAAGTGGAGCAGTGTTCCTCTTTCCCTATAGCCCTGCCAGCATTTGTTATTGGTTGATTTCATGATAGTAGCCATTCTTTCTGGAGTGAGGTGGAATCTCAGCGTTGTTTTCATTTGCATCTCTCCAATGACCAGTGATGTTGAACATTTTTTCATGTATTTATTTGCTATTTCTACTTCTTTGTCTGAGAAATGTCTGTTCATTTCAGATGCCCATTTTTGGATTGGGTCTTTAAATTTGGGAGGTCTGCTTTTTAAAAATTCTTTATAGATTCGAGATAGTAGACCTTTGTCTGAGGAAGAGCAGGTGAAGATTGTTTCCCACATTGTGGTTTCTCTCTTCACACTGCTGGCGGTTTCTCTTGTTGTGCAGAAGCTTTTTAGTAAGAAGAGATCCCAGTTGTTGATTGTTTGTGCTAGTTCATGGGCAACTGAGGTTTTGTTCATAAAATCTTTTCCTACACCAATGTATTCAAGAGTTCTGCCCAACCTCTGTTCCAGCCTGTTCAGCATTTCTGTTTTAATATTTAGATCTTAAATCCATTTCGATTTTAGTTTAGTGCATGGTGAAAGATACAGGTCTAGTTTTAATCTTTGACAAGTTGAAACCCAATTTCTCCAGCACCATTTATTAAAGAGGCTATGTTTGCTCCTCTGAGGGTGTTTGGCTCCTTTGTCAAAGATGAGGTGGCTGAGTGTGTCTGGAGTTGTTTCTGCATCTTCTAATCTGTTCCACTGCTCCTCAGGTCTGTTTCTTTGCCAGTACCATGCTGTTTTTATCACAGTAGCTTTGTAGTATAGTTTCAAGTTGGGGGTTGTAATATCCTTTGGCATGTGTCTGTTACCTAGAATTGCTTTTGCTATTCTGGGTCTCTTCTTGTTCCAAATGAATTTTGGCATTATTTTCTCAAGGTCCATGAAGTATGCTGCTGGGATTTCAGTTGGGATCACATTGAATCTCTATAGCAGTTTTGGAAGTATGGCCATTTTCACTATGGTGATCCTTCCTGCCCAGTAGCAAGGGATGTCTTTCCATTTTCTGATATCATCTTCAATCTCTCTTTTCAGAGTGCTATAGTTTTCAGAGATGAGGTCTTTGATTCCTATTTTTAGGTTAATTCCTAGGTATTTCAGGTTTTTGGATGCTATTGTGAAAGGAATTGTTTGCCCTATTTCTCTCTCAGTGAGTCTTTTGTTCAAGTAGAGGAAAGCTATTGATTTTTGTGTGTTGACCTTGTATCCAGCTACTTTACAGAATTTGGTTATTAAGTCTAGAAGACTTCTGGTGGAGTTCTTGGGGTCTTCTATACAGAGTATCATGTCATCTGCAAATAATGACAATTTGACTTCTTTATTACCTATTTTTATATCTTTTATTTCTTTCTCTTGTCTAATTGCTGTAGCTAATGCTTCCAAAACTATGTTGAACAAGAGTGGTGATAGTGGACATCCTTGTTTTGTTCCTGATATTAGTGTGAAGGATTTCAGTTTTTGACCATTTAGTATGATATCAACTGTTGGTTTTTCATAGATGGCTTTTATCAGATTGAGGTAGAGACCGTCTAATCCAATTTTTTAGGGTTTTTATCATAAATGCATGTTGGATTTTGTCAAATGTTTTTTCTGCCTCTATGGGGATAATCATATGGGTTTTGTCCTTGGCTCTATTGATATAGTGTATTACATTGATTGATTTGAGCATGTTGAAGCAACTCTGCATCCCTGGGATAAATCCCACTTGGTCAGGGTTTATGATCTTCTTGATCTTCTGCATTCTATTTGCAAGTATCTTATTAAGGATTTTTGCATCTATGTTCATTAGTGAGATTGGCCTATAGTTCTCTTTTTCAGTTGGGTCTTTCTCTGCTTTGGGGATCAAGGTGATGGTGATGTTTCCTTCCAGGAATGAATTTGGGAGTATTGCTTCCCTTTCAATTTCCTTGAAGAGTTTAAACAGTAGTGGCAGTAGTTCCTCTCTAAATGTCTTGTAGAATTCAGCAGTGAAGCCATCAGGACCTGGGCTTTTCTTAGTTGGTAAGTTTTTAATTATGTTTTCAATTTCATTAGTTGGTATTGGGTCGTGTAGAATTTTTAGGTCTTCTTCATTCAACTTTGGTAATTCATACGTATCTGGGAATCTGTCCATTTCTTCTGTGTTTTCCATCTTATTGGCGTATAGGTTCTCAAAGTAGGTATTGATGGTCCTCTGGATTTCTGCTGGGTCTGTTGTAATTTCATCCTTTTCATTCCTAATTGCATGGATTTGGGCCTTTTCTTTCCTTATTCTGATAAGTTTGGCTAAGAGTTTGTCCATTTTGTTTATTCTTTCAAAGAACCAACTCTTTGTTTCATTGATTTTTTTTGTACTGTTCTCTTAGTCTCCACTGCATTGATTTCTGTCCTGATCTTTATAATTTCCTTCATTCTATGGGCTTCAGGTTTGTCCTGCTCTTCTTTTTCTAGAAGCTTGAGGTTCAGCATCAGGTTGTGTAATTGGGCTTGCTCTGGTTTCCTAATATGAGTATTCACCACTATCAATTTTCCTCATAAGACTGCTTTCATTGTGTCCCATAGATTTCAATATGTTGTATTGTCATTGTCATTTAGTTGACAGAACTGTCTGATTTCTTCTTTAATTTCCTCTGTGACCCCTTGGTTATTCAGAAGTGTGTTGTTCAATTTCCATGTGTTTATGAAATTTTTGTGGTTTCTTTTGCTATTGCTCTCCAGTTTCATTGCCCTATGGTCTGATAACATACAGGTGATAACTTCAGTTCCTTTGCACTTACCTAAATATGTTCTATGAGCGAGTATGTGGTCTATTTTGGAGAACAACCCATGTGCAGCTGAGAAGAATATGTATTTTGATTTTGTGGGGTGGAACACTCTGTAAACATCTGTTAAGTTCATTTGTTCAAGAGTTTGATTGAGTTTTCTAGTATTTCATTGCTTGTTTTTTGTCTAGTTGATCTATCTATTTGTGACAATGGGGTAATTGAGGTCCCCCACTACTACTGTATTAGTGCTTATATGATTTTTTATGTCCATTAGTATTTGTTTTATATAGTTGGGTGCACTAGTGTTTGGTGCATAGGTATTTATAATTGTCATCTCTTCCTCTTGGATTGTTCCCTCTACAAGGATGTAGTGTCCTTTGTTTCTCTTAATCAGTGTTAGCATGAAATCCACTTGATCTGCAAAGAGGATAGCTACTCCTGGTTTTTTTTGGGTTCCTGTCTCATGGATTATTGTTTTCCACCCTTTAAATTTCAGTCTATGAGTTTCTTTTTGAATTTAGTGTGATTCTTATATGCAGTGTACTGTTGGATCTTGCTTCTTGACCCATTCTGCCAGTCTATTTCTTTTGATTGGTGAGTTGAGACCATTAACATTGATGGCTATAACTGATATGTACTGACTTATTGTTATGACTTTTTCTTTTTTTTGGATTCTCCCCCTTTGCTTTCAATTTCTTGTCGTGCCTGATGGGTTCATTCTGCTGTGCTTCCTGGGATTGTGATCCTTGTTGTCTTTTCCTAGGATTTTGTCTAAAATGTTTTGGAGTGCTAGTTTTGTATTCATGAAGTTTCTAAGGTGCTCTTTGTCATGAAAGTATCTTATTTCTCCATCAATCTTGAAAGATAGTTTTGCAGGGTACATCAATCTGGGTTGGAGGCTGTTTTCCTTTAGGGCTTGCAATATGTCACTCCAAGCTCTTCTTGCATTGAAGGTTCGTGTTGAAAAGTCTGCTGTGATTCTGATGGGCTTTACTTTGTATGCGATTTGTTTCTTTTCTCTCACTGCTTGTAGAACTTTGTTCTTCTGTTGGGTTTCTGGAATCTTAACAATTATATTCCTACGTGTGCATTTTTTTGATCAAGGCTAGTTGGAGTGCTATATGCCTCACTTATCTGCATGTCAAGTTCTTTTCCCCTGCTTGGGAAGTTTTCTGCCATCACTTCTGTGAACAGTTTTTTCATGCCATCTGCACTCTCTCCTCTTTCTTCATTGACTCCAATCAGTCTTATGTTATTCTTCTTTGCATTGTCTAGCAGCTGCTGGATTGATTTCTTATGGTCCCTTACAATTGTAAAGCAATTTTTCTTTTTCTAGTCACTAACTGCAATCTTATCTTCTATATCTGAAATTCTGCCCTAACATTGGCTCATTCTGCTGCATAGAGTTTCAATGGAGTTTTTAATGTCCTGGAAATCTGTTTGCATCTGTTTTATGGATTCCATTTGTTTCCTATGTTGGGATTCCATCATGTTCTTCAGCTCCTCCACTTTTATTCCCATTAAGTTTATTGGTACATTTTCAGTATAAGATACAGTTACATTCATCATTGGGATCTTGTACCTTTACATGAATATCTTGGTTCTTTTTCTTCCCCTTCCCTTGCCCTCCCTGCACCCCCTCCACCCTTCCCTATTTGCAAACACTTTGTTTCCATTTTTTACCTTTTCTCAAATTTTTTCTTTTCCCTTTTTTCCTTTCCCATACCCCTCCCACTTCCCCTGCACCTTTAGACTTTTACTACACAATATCAATTGTACAGTTTTTAAATTATAATATCAAGATCCAGGAGACATTACCACAGATTTTAAAGAATTTAAAAGGATATAGGAAGCATATTTCAAAAATCTGTTTTGAAATAAATTTGACAACTTCTAAGAAGTACCTTGGAAGACAAATTAATGAAACTAACTCTGGAGGAAATATAAAATTTGAATAGCACCTATTAAAGAAAGTATATTCCTAGCTTGAAAACCTACCTATATGACAACAGCAGGCTCATATACATTTTAACTGATAAATTATATCAAACAATTAAAGCAGAAAAAAGAAGGAACACTTCTCCCCTCATTTGAGGAACTCAACATTGTGCTAATCCTAAAACTGGATAAAGATAATAGAAGAAAAAAGTATGAACATAGATAGAAATTTGTTTAACAAAACAAACTATTAGAAGTCAGATCTGCTGGTATGTAGGAAGTGGTTTTGTTATAGGGATGGCAGTGTTGGTTCAGCATTGGAAGATCCATCCCCAAAAGTCATCCTTTTAACAGAGGAAAGGAAAAAGCCATATGATCCTCTCACTAGTTGGAGAAAAAATATTGGACTAAATTCTACAGCTGTTCATGGTAAAAGCTATCAGGAGACTAGAAGTAGAACAGAAACTTCTCAACAGATTAAAGACATATACTCCATAGTTTCAGTGAGAATGTCTTATATGAATGGAGAAGATACAATGCTTTCTCCTTAAGGTGGGGAGCAAGGGCAGATATGCTTACTCTTTATTTGTCCATTAAACTTTGAAACCTAGGCCCAACCAAAACAGTCTGGAAATAAAATGACACAATTAGGATAGGATTGGCAAGGTAGAAGCAAATTCTTTATATGTAGATAAAATGATCATCTACAGAGAAAATACTAAGAAATCTCTAGGAGCCCCTAGAATTTGTATTTGAATTTAGCAGGATTAGAAAAGACAAGGTGTATATAAAAATTCATGTCTGTGTATACTTGCTATAAATGAAGAATTGGATATTGGAATTTAAAAGTTATGTAGGAGTACAAAGGACCTAGAAAAGTTAAAAAAAACAGTGTTGGAAGATGTTTAGTACCTAATTTTAAGACTTCTTCTAAAGCTACAGTAATCAAGGCAGTGTTGGTGTAAGGAAAGACATATAGATCACTGGAATAAAACAGAGAATCTAGAAATAGAACCACACATATATGATCCACTGAGTTTTGAAAGATTATTTAACATTAGCATTTTATAGAATACAAACTCAATTCAAGAGCTGAGGAAGAGACAGTGTTTTCAGCAAACGGCAGTAGAACACCTGGTATCCATATATAAAAAATTAGCCTCAACCCATTATTTCCATACATGAAAATAACTTGAAGGGATCTATGAACCTAAATATGAAAGCCTAAAAGTATAAAACTTTAAGAAGAAATTATAAGGGAAAATGTTTATGAATTCAGGGTTGGCAAGAACTACCTAGTATACAAAAGACATAATGTATAAAAGAAAAAAATTGATAAATGAGATTCCATCAAAATCTAGAACTTTAAATGACATCATTAAAATGAGAAGTAGTCCTTAAACAGGCCATATTTCCAATGCACATAACCTATGACCAGAATATATAAAGAATTCTTAGAGCTCATTAATAGCCCAATTAAAAAGTAGACATAAGAAGTTGATAAATAGCCGGTATAGCACAAGGAAAGGTGTGCAACTCTAGAATCAGAAAAATATCAATGAGTACAATAACAAGATTGAATTATACACTCATTAGGGAGATGAAGTTAAAAGTTTTAAAAGCCTTGTCATGACTTTTTCTTTTGTTGGCTTCTCCCCCTTTGTTTTTAATTTGTCATGCCCAGTGGATTCATTCTGTGGGTTTCCTGGGGTTGTGATCCTCATTGTCTTTTCCTAGGGTATTGTCTAAAATTTTTTGGAGTGCCAGTTTGATATTCATGAAGTTCCTGAGGTGCTCTTTGTCATGAAAGTATCTTATTTCCCCATCAATTTGAAAGATAATTTTGCAGGATACAACAGTCCAAATTGGAAGTTATTTTCTTTTAAGGCTTGAAATACTTCACTCCAGGCTCTCCTTGACTTGAGGTTATTGAGAAATCTGCCGTGATTCTAATGAGCTTTCCTTTGTAGGTGATTTGTTTCTTTTCTCTAACTGCTTGTAGGATTTTGTTCTTCTGTTGGGTTTCTGGGATCTTGACTATTATATGTCTAGATGTAGATTTTTTTTGATCATGGGTTGTTGGAATTCTATATGCTTCACTTATCTGTATGTCCAATTCTCTACCGCTGTCTGGGAAGTTTTCCACTATTACTCCTGTGAACAGTTTTTTTTTTATGTCAATTGTACTTTCTCCGGTTTTTTCGTGGACTCCTATCAGTTTTATGTTATTCTTCTTTGCATCGTCTAGCAGCTGCTGGATTGATGTCTCGTGGTCCCTTACTATTTTTAAAAAATCCTTGTTTTCATGGTCCTTAACCACAATCCTGTCTTCTATATCTGATATTCTGTCTTCAAATTTCCTTAATCCGCTGTGGATACTTTCAGTGGAGTTTTTGATCTCCTGAATATCTGTTTGAATCTGTTTCATGGATTCCATTTCTTTCTTATGTTGGGCAATCATGGTTTCCATTTCTTTCTTATGCTGGGTATTCATGGCTTCCAGCATGTTTCTGAGCTCATCTATTTTTTTTAATCTGTTTCTGTTCTAGAGCCTCTAATCATGTCTTTTATTCTGTTCACCGTCTCTGTAGATGTCTGGGAGATTATTTCTGCTTTGAATTTTTCTAGAGCCTCATTTATCTGTTTTTTTACTTCCTGTGGTATCAGTTCAGGGTGTCCAGGTGGTTGATTATCATACTTTTCCATCTCGTTTCCCCCAGGGTTTACCGTTGGTGGGTTGGAAGTCTGAGTTTGTGCCTTGCTTAAATGTCTTCTCATTTTTGTTTTTTGGTACTGTCCTTGGTTTAACCCCTGGGTTGATACTTAGAAATTGCTTATTGTAAGTATCTTTGTTGCTTGTAACTAGAACCCTTATGGAATGATTGCTTCTCAGAGGTGTCTTCCAGATATAGCTGGTCTTTAAGTTTTGAGTCTCTAATGACTCTGAGGGTATCTCCTTTTACCAGGAAGGACCACTGACTAGATCAATAACAACACCTTAGCCCAAGTGATACAATCAGCAACACCATAGCAACAAGTACAGCTTAGAAAATTACATTTTGTTGTAGTTATTAATCTATCACCTTTAACCATGTAAATTAAATCAAAATCATGATTTTCAAAACCCAACATATGATTATAGTGAATAAACTCCTCAATATAACAACTTTACCCTTCCGGATGGGGAGTTAGAAGGAGTTGGGCAGGGAGGAATAGCTAAGTAGAAGGATAGGGAAAGGTTAGCTATGAGGCTAGAGGACACAGTCGAGAGAAGTAAAAAGAGAATAATAGAAAAATAAAGAAGAAATCCAAATGAGGGCCAGAACAGGAACAAAAAGGGAGATGAACAAAGTGGGATAGCAAGAGAGTGAGTGTAAGAGAGAAAAAGGAAAGAAAAAAAGGAGAGGAAAAACATAAATTTGCAGAGAGTAGGAAAGAAAATTAAAGAGGAGAGGAGGAAAAAAACCCAAACAAACCAATAATACTAATTTTGGAAATAAAAACACAAAAATGAAAATGAAGGGCCTCCTTTAAGGTGTGTCTCTGCTGTCACAGTAGACAATGTGGGTAGCAGTGTGCAGATATAAATCAATGAGTCTCAGCAAGCCAGTCGCAGACCGGTGAGATTCAGGCAGATTTCTGGCTGCAAGTCCCAAGTTGAGCTCCCTGTCCTACAGCAGGGTTGAACTCTGCAAGGTTCTATTGCAGGTTCCAGGTGCCCTTCCCCTGAAGATAGTCCTGGTTCCAATGGGAGGTGATGATCCCTCCAACTTACCCAGTACGGTGGTCTGGTGGTCCAGTGTCCCCTGTGTCTTTGTAGTGTGGAACCAGGTGGCAGTACAGCCAAGAGGCCAGAGGAGCGGGAGGGGGTTCCTGCAGGCATCTGCACTGCTAAGTAGATCGCTGCTGGGGGCATGGGCTGGATGGGGCGGGTTCCCTGTGACCAGGGACCCCTCTGCGGCATCCGGGGATGTGCCTGACTGGCGCAGGCTTGATCAGGCAGTTCCTTTCTTGACAGACCTGCCTTAAACCACTCAAGTGTGTATCCTCCAACCTAAGACCATTCCTTGTCTTCTTCCTGCTGAGTCATAAAGAAGACTCTGTCACAGTGGAATTCTCCTCTCTATGGAAACTTGTGTCATGTGATTAACAAGCTTTTTGTGTTCTTAGGAGCTGCTGGGGTTACACTGGAGGCAACTGAGCCTGGAGAGATCCAGGGAACTTTCCATATCTCTCAGGAATGTGAAGGCAGGGACAAGACTAGAAACTTCCCTTCCCTGAAGCAGGCTCTCTCCTGTCAGTGTGAGCAGATTGGGAGTGGCTATGGGAGCCAGAGTGGTGGCAAGTTTGTGTCTCAGTTCCCTGCGTGTCTGTGTCACTGAGCTTTATCTGTGCTGTTCCACACCTGCAAGCAATAGCTTCATCATTGTCCTGGGTCCCGCTGATGATGGTCATCATGGCTGTATTCCCAGATTTGGAGCCAGAGAATCAGAGATCCTGAGGGCCTGGTGTCATCATAGGAAATGACCAGCAGAGGGGCCTGGCCTGGCTTCCACTGGTACTGTTGTACAGTTTTGCTTCCAATGCCATTTCCCCAACAGGTCATCCTGGCTGTCTGTCCCAGGGTCACCAACACTGAGGATGGCTGCCTCAGCACATATGAGACTACAGAGCCTGCAAGGAGAGAGAAGGAGAGGTGGGACTGGCAATGGAAGACCTTCCAGGCCTTCACCCCTTTGTGGCCTGGAGCACATCTGGGATTCTTGGGGTCCCTTGGGTTCCCCCTCCCTAAATCCCAGCCCCAGTGGCCCATAGCCCTGGCTAGAGGATGGAACATTTGAGTCCAGGAGCAATCCTGCCCTTCTTTCCTGGCATCTGCAGCCCCAAAAGCTCACATAGGCAGGGAGCACAGTGTGGTGGTATCAGCTCAACAGCCTCCATCCTGCAACAAGTTTCCAAGCATCCTGCCCATACAGGCAGGGCAAGGCAGTTCCCAGAGCCCTGGGGTACTGCCTGTGCCATGAGCAAGGAGGCTGAGGTGGAGGGGCACCCAGGTCATGTTGGAGGTGTCCCTGAAGCAGCTTCTTGAGCCCCAGGCAGCACTAGCTTCCTCCCAGCCCTCTTTTATCTCCTTACTGGAGAGAGCTGCCTGTTATGTAAATCAGCTTGAGCTCAGGGCTATTTCTGGGTGAACTTCGTGGTTTCCAGAGCTGGGCTCAGCAGCAGGGACGAAGAGAGGGGAAGGGAGAAGCCTAGCAGACCCAGCCTGATTCCATGAGGTGCTTCCTCACCTGCTGGTCCCAAAGTCTGGGTGATATCCCTACTCCAGGATGCATGTTAGTCTCCCTTCTGGGCTTGCCTGGCCATGCGGAGCTCAGAGGTGAGTTTGACTGCAGTATGTAAACTACTCTACAGGTGACAGTAAGAGACTCAGCCAAGTTTGTGATCTTGCCCCAGATTTCTGCTCTTGGGCTGCACTGCAGGAATAAAATCTTCCCCAGCTAAGTATAAATGAAACATTTAAAGATCCAGTAAGGTGCTATAACTGTCTTTCCTTGGTTTGAGCTCCACATGCACAACATAGGGGGGCTGTGTCTCATATAGCCTGTAGCTCTTGGCAGGTTCTACACTTCATGCTCAAATACAGAGTAAAAGCTGCAGAGCTTCAGCACACGTGGTGGTCTAGGCCCACTGGTGGCAAACCTATGGGATGCTTGTTATTTGTTTTTCTTGTAAGACAAAAAATGTTAATGTATGAGTTGTTTTTTTCTAAACTTAAATCTCAGAATTCAGGTTTAATTTTAGTGCTGGCACTTTGTGATAACTAAGTGGGTTTTGGGTTGGAGTTTGGCACACCATGCCTAAAAGGTTCATCATCACCGGTCTAGAGGAAAATGAAGCACCTGGACCTCTGCCAGAGTAACAGACAAATTGTACAAAGGCCAGATTGGAGAGACACACAGACCAAAGAATATTTACATCAATGTGGAGAAGATACAGTTGAAAAATGCCAGCTTTTTCTCCAGGTCACATGCCAAGGTTCCTAACCCTCTCCTACATGTATAACCACCCTGTAGAGGTGAGATCTGGGGGTTGAAAAGTGACTGACAGAGACCAAGTTTAGTGGGATGGGAATGAATTGGGGAAGGAAGGGGAGAGTGGGTAGGTAGGAAGAATTTCCTTTGCATGTAGCAGACAACAGGGCAAATTGTACGAGGCTGATCTGAGAGATAGACATTAAAGAATTTGTATATAAGTGTCAAGGACAATGCTGTAGAAAAATGACACCTTTCTCCAGGTCTCCGTCATTAACTCACCTGCATGTTAGAATTCCCTCAGGTTAGAAATCCATCTCTTCCCCAGGTGACTCTCTGCTGGCCCCTGGTGGCCACTTCACACTGCTGGAGGCCCCAGGGGTATCGATGACCCAAGTGTAGATTAAGAATTTGCTGCTCAGTTCCATCATTCCTTGATTCCTGGCCTACTGTCCATAAAGTGAGGAATTTCTCTTCCTCTTTTGGCTTCTGCCTGCCTCATGATTAGGCAGGAGGGGCTCTTGTTACATAAGAAAGTAGTCATCTGGAGGAAAGGTCAGGGCTCACCTGAGGTGTCTCTAAACCTTTCTGTAAGGCTATTGGTGTGCATGGGTATGGCCTTGGGGGAGCTTTGTGCTGAGTGACTCGGACTCAGAGGCTGAGTCCCCATGGTGATGAATGCAGGTGATACAAGCGCATGTTGCACAGTGGTAGCTTTTAGTGGTGGCACTAAAGACACACAAAAGAGACCACTCACCACAAATATTTACTCAGATCACTGCAGTCTGAGCCCCATTCCATCCTGTGAATACAGCATGAACTCAGCAGGCTTTCCTCTTGTGGGTGAGGCCATGGCATAGTTTGCAGTCCCAGCAGACTGTCCCAACAGCTTGTACCTGCGCATTTTCTTATCTGTTTATTATAAGCCAGACATGTTTCCCAGGTCCCAGACAGCCAGGACCCAGTGAAAGTCCATGGGTGGAACACTCTTGTCTGCTGCATTTCTTCTAAGGGAACTTTTGCTCTTGAGGAGGAAAGGAACATATTGGTTTTTGTATCATTTTCCATCTTGAATATGATGTCATGTTTGGAACTGCACAGGCATCTTGATGCCTTAAATCAACAAAAAAGAAAGGCTAAGATGATAAAGATGGTGAAACAGATACTGAGGAAGTTCCCATGTCTTGCATGGAATTGTTAAATACAAGAAGGAGTAAAATTATCCTCCCCATCTGTTCATGTCTCTGTTTTTTGTTTTTTTCATGCAAATGTTCTTGGAATAAAAATAAATTCTTAAACCATTAAGAAAATAACAAACATATATGGATCAATTAAGCAAAATAATGTTAGTGAAAGAACCATGAAATGGATAGGGACATGGAGATAATTAGTAGAATGATGAGGCAGAGAGTGACAGGCAAGTCAGGTTATAACCTGAGGCTGGGGCAGCTCACTGCAAAGGTGTCCCTGGAACTATCTTTGCATTGGAGGAGAAAGTTGACATAGCACTTGTGTGGGGAGAGCTAAGTCTGTATGTCCTTAGGGAAGAGGGTGTGTGAGGATGGGAACCTGAACCCCTGGAAATCAGGTTCAAGTCCAAAGTCAGACTTTCTCCTATGTGAAGTATTCTCACGGTAGAAAAGATGTGCAGACAGGGATGGTGAGATTTTCCAGGTAATAAATTGGGTTCTTTGGCAGCCACTGAGCCTGCAGGATGGTGCTGTGGGGCAGGGGCAGATGAGACACAAGTGTGTTCAGCCCAGTCCCATAGCATTTCCTTTTGTTTACCAGGGAGTGAAGACAGGTATGTACCCATACCCACCAGGCAGCTAGAAACTTAAGCTACAGCCAGTGGTCCTGTCTGGCTCTCTAATCTCCTATGGGTGGTCTTTCACTGTTCCCCCAAAAGTGCTAGACCTTCCCTGACCTGGGATGACAGAATTTGGGGAGTACATTTCACAGGGAAGGAAAGGGACTGAGAGGGAGTGATAATCCCAAGGTCACTCAGGGAGAAAGAGATAAGATCAGGACCAGGGAGGTCCTGATCCATAATAATCACCTGCTTTGGGTACACTGGGAAGAGCCTAGGCTGAGCAGGAGAGTCGGAAAATCATTAGCTCAAAATTTGGGTCAGGGAGCAGACAGCTCCTCTCTTTTGGTTTGAACTGGTGTCTGAAGGCGGCGCTGATGCACCTTACCTGGGTTTGATGGGCTCCTGGGAAGAAAGCTGGCTGAGTGTGCCATTTGGTGCTGATCAGAATTCCCAAGGGCAAAATAGTCTAGATTAGAAGCAACTAGAGCAGGGACATCATGAACTTTCTACCCTAGAAAGAAGAATCATTGGATTAGCACTTAGGTCTTATGGATCTGGGCCATAAAGTATTGTCTATTAACAGCTTGTGGTTTATTAGCATGAAATGTAAATTACACACCTAAAGATCTAATTGTAATTGTCAGTTGATTGTTATTTAATTTTCCTGTGTGGAAGATGCAGGAACCAAGCTTTCTAGAGGACCCCCCCCCCCGTCCCGCCCCGCCGCGTTAACCAGTGTCTGTAGGACAGGGATTGAAGACAAGATCTTGAATTAAAAAAATGCCACAAATTCTGTGAGAGAACCATGTTTCTAGTGGATATCTGCACTCTTGTCCTGTAGCTTGAGCTGCAGGAGAGAGCAGCAGAGTAAGTGGAGGCCAAGGACATGGTATTTGCTTAGAGGGCAGGTGAGAGTGAGAGTCAATACTGGGCAAGGAGGTTTCTCTCCCGCACAACCATGTGTCTGGGTCACTGTGAGTCACTGAAAGCTACTCCCGCTGCCACCAGTAGTCAGCCTTGTCTGTGGTCCATGCCCTGTGGATGGCCAGGGTGCTCTTGTTTCCCAAGCTAGAACCAAAATATTGGTTAAGAATCCCTGAAAGCCTGTTGCTGTCATCATAGATGATCAGTACAGGGACCTGGTTTGGCTTCTGTTGGTACCAAGGTATATAGTTGTCACTGGTTTATCTTCAAAGCGTGTGACATGACTATATTGGAGCTACTGATACTATGGATGACTGTGGCAACTTGTAGGAGTCCACAGAGGTTGCAAGGAAAGAAAAAGAGAGGTGGAATTGACAATAAAGGCACATTCCAGGAACTTCCCTCAACTCTAGCCTAGATGAGCTCTAGGAATCCTCTGTCTCTAAAGGGGGTCCTCCCATCAATCTTAGCCTCAATGGCCCATGAGCCTGGCTGGAGGATGGTGCCTCTGAACGCATGAGCAAATCTAACCCTTCTTGCTGGCAGCTGCAGGCTCTTAGGCTCACTCAAGTTAGCCAGTACAGCATAAGGACTTCAGCCCCATAGCTCCAATTCTGTAGCAGGTTTCTGAGCATCCTGCTAAGCTCAGACAAGGCTCTGTTAAGCTCAGAATCAGGGCCAGGCTCATCCCAGAGCACTGGGCTGGGTGAGTAGGTGGGGGTCCTGGGGCAGAACCTTTGCAGTGAGAGAAGAGACCAAGGACTAGAGCATTCAGGCCATGGTGGAGGTGCTCCTGAAGCCCAGGGTGGGCTGGCTTTCTTCTAGGCCTCTTTCCCCCTTGATGGAAAGAGCTGCCCATTATGCAAATCAGCCTGAACTCAGAGCTGCAGCTGGAGGAGTTTTGTGGTTTCCAGAGAAGGCCTCAGTCTTCAGAACACAGAGAGGCGAGGAGCAGCCCTGCAGACCTAGGAGTTCTCCTTCATTCATTGGTCCCATAGTTAAGGCCATTGCTCACAGATGACTATGTCCTCGGAAAGACCTGGAAATCATTCTTTTCAGCAAATGGTTGAAGCCCATGCAGGTGAGAGGACATCCTACATCCCTGAAGGGCTCTGTGGCCCAGTGTAGAGGGCAAGAGGCTCTAACAGAAATGGGCGTTTGATAGTAATAGGAAGGACAACATTCCAAAATGACAGGCTATGTGAATACATGTGGCCATCAGAAGTAGCATGGGTACATTTGTAAAGAACAACGACTGACTGTCCTGATGTCTGACCTGGCTGGGGCAGCGGGGAGGGTTTAGCATCCTTGGATCTAGTGGAGAGGAAGTCAGCATGGATTCTGTTGATTCTTTCATCATAAATATTGAAGGGAGTTTGAAGGTAGCTCTCCCAATACCATCTCAAACAATTACTAGAACCAAGTCAAATTTCTTAATTAGAATCTACGGCAAGAAGACCAATAGAGAATTTTCCCAGAACAATAGAGCAATATAAATATCAAGATCAGTGAATTATGGCTGTTGACTGTGTTTGCAAAAGTTAAACCCACTCCTATAAGTTTGTCAGTGGTGCTTTTCACCTACAAGGACAGAGTGTGGTGTTTGCAACACAGACCATATGTGTAGGAAATACTAAGCCATTACCTAAGTAGACCTTTATACAGAGGACAAATTCTGAGTCTTCCCCTATCTCTACCCTACACAGATTTATAAAATAATTACATCTTAGGGTGGGAATGGCATAGTCTCTTGCCACCTTTAAATATCTAAGGAACTTGTGGTTCAGGTTAATTTTATACCATGTAATTTATGGGTCTGCCCCCATAACATTTGGATGAATCCTGGAAGGGAGAAATAGATCCATAATCCAGACATGAAGTCATCTCATTGGCCACTTCTGTACCAGTGGTGGAATGTTCTACAGCAGAGTAGAATGTCTGCAGGTGCACCATATGCACCACCAACGTGGAAGCTCTTCTCTATTCTTTTCATGGACAGAAACCATGGCTGTGGAACAGATGACAGTGTGCATGTGTATTTTATTCCCCCAGCTTCATTAACTCTCCATGTTATAACATAGACAATGGAGGCTTAGACCATCTGGACAGGTCGACACTCCAGTGTTATACTAGGTCATGGTAATTAGACCAGATGTGCATGAAATGACAAGTGTATTGAAAGGTTTTGGGAGACATATGCATTCCAGAGAGTGGTAAAGATATCCTGAGAAGTTTTATCCCTCTACATTACTGCAAATTTTTATGGTTTACTTGTTTGGAGTTTTCTGAACTATCTCCAGCAAAATAATAAATTATTTCATTTAGTTCCTGCCAAGTTGAAAAACTAAGGCCTATAAGGCCCCTCTGGGTTAAGGAAAAGCGTACTTCAAATCTGGTGATGTTGCTGTAAATCAAATGCTAGGAACAATGAATGTTGACAGTTGGGTTTGGATTCCAGAGTGGGGAGGATCTTTAGCTTGTTACATAGGTGTGCCAGTCATCCTGCTGAGTGAACAATCATCCATTAGACTCTCTGATAATGGAGGAATTGGTGGCGGGAGTGGAAACATTGTATTTATGTCAAGCTCCCATAGGAGAACCCAATATTGACCATGGGGTTTTGGAACAAGTTCATATCATCTGCAGTAGAGAATTCCACACTTTCTTAAAAACAGTTCCTGGTACATTCCCAGTTTCTGATAGATACAAGACGTCATGGGACGTCAAATGACCACACAACCAGAACTGTGAGATCCACCAGTTGCGAGGTCAGACAGGTCCAGGAATGACCATTGTATATTGATGTTGCAGTTTTGGAATGGAAGCTCAGGAACTGGCATGGGAAATATGCTCCTATGTATATTTGGATACAATTCAGGTATCTGTTTTTCTTGCATCTGAACAACTCCCTGGATTTATACCTATGTCATCTGGGTGCAGACAGGTCTTTCTGCACCAGGTGACCTCAAAGCACCAGTCACTTGAGAAGTCTAGTTTAGTACTATTCAATAAAAATATGAGAGCCTCTTGGAAATTCTTTTATTATTTTTTATTGGTACATATTTGCCATACATAATGATCACATTCATCATAGGGAATTTGTACCTGTACATAACATAACTTACTTATTTTTTTCCATTCTCCTTCCACCCTTTAACCCTTGTTCCCATCTCCATTTACGAAAGCTTTATTTCCATTTTTTTACATTCTCTTTTAAAATCCCTTTTCCCTTCCTTCCCCTCCCTCTTTCCCCCTCTCTTGTTCCCCTTCCACATGCTGAAGATTAAACCTAGACCCATATCTTTCACCATGCACTAACCTAAAATTAAAATGGATCAAAGACATAAATAAAGAAACAGAAACAATCTGCCAGAAGATAGAACAGGTAAAACTCTTGAAGACACAGGTATAGGCAAAGACTTTATGAACGAAACCCCAATTGCACAGGAAATATTACAATAAATCAATAAATGGGATCACATTAAATGAAAAAGGTTTTGCACAGCAAAAGTAACCATCAACAGAGTGAAGAGACAACCCATGGAATGAAAAAAATTTTTTGCCAGCTACTCCTCAGACAAAAGACCAATATCTAGAACATATAAAGAACTCAAAAAATTCAGAGCCCTCAAATTTAAAGACCCAAACCAAAAATAGGTATCTGAAATGAATAGGTACTTCTCAAAGAAGTACAAATAAATATATGAAATAAATATATGAATAATAAAATAAATATATGAAAAAAGGTTCAACATCACTGGTCATTTGAGAAATTCAAATTAAAACAACTCTGAGATTCCATCTCCAGAAAGAATGACTATCTCCAAGAAATCAAGCAATAACAAATTCTGGTGAGGCTGTGGGGAAAAAGGAACCCTTGTAGATTGTTGAGACCATCTGAAAGCACAAGTGGCTGGCATTTGGGTCATAGCTCAAGACTTTGATAGTAAATTAAAATTCTGGTCATAACTCAAGTTGTTCGTATATCAGGCTGGTTGTAACTCGAGGGTCCACTGTAATTGTAAATATATGTACACCAGATATTGGCACACCCAATTTCATAAAACAAACTTTATGTGATATAAAAGCACAGACGACACCAATACAATTATAACAAGGGACTTCAATACCCCAGTATCACAAATACATAGGTCGACTAGACAAAAAAATCGACAAAGAAACATCAGAATTGAACTACACTGTAGATCACATGGACTTAATCTATATCTACAATATTTCATTCAACATCAGCAGAATACACTTCCTTTTCATCATGCCATAGAAACTTCTCCAAAATAGATCATATTTTAAGCCATAAAGCAAAACTCAATAAATAATAAAATTTAAATAATCTCATGGATTCCATGTGATCACAATGGAAGGAAACTAGAAAACAACAGCAAAAGAAGCCACAAGGACTACACAAACACACAGAGATTGAATAACACACTCTTTCATGATCAGTGGGTTACTGAAGAAGTCAGGGCAGAAATTTAAAAATTCCTAGAATCAAATGATATTAGAAATGCGAAAAATCAGCATCTGTGGGACACAGTGAAAGCAGTTCTAAGAGTGATCCCAATTGAGCTTGACAAAGCATCAAAACATCCTAGAAAAGAAAGAACAAACCAAACCCCAAACCAGTAGAAGGAAACAAATGATAAAGATTGGAGTAGAAATTAATGAAATTGAAACAAAAAAATTACAAAGGGTCAGCAAATCAAAGAGTTCTTTGAAAAGATAGGATGACTGATAAGCCCTTAGTCAAATTTAACAAGGAGAAGATGCAAATTAATAAAATTAAAAATGAAGAAGACAAAATTACAAGTTACCACTAAAATCTAAAGGATCATCAGAAATTATCTTCAAAATTTATATTCTAACAAATTGGAGAATCTGAAAGAACTGTATAAATTCCTAGACATATATGACCTATGTAAATTGAGTCAAGATAATACAAAAAAGTGAAACAGATCAATAATGAGCAATGAGATTGAAGGAGTAATTAAAACTCTTCCAACTAGGAAAAACTCAGAACCAGATGGATTTAAAGCTGAATTCTGCTAGACCTTTAGAGAAACACCAATGCTCCTCAAACTTTTCCACACAATATAAAGAGAAAGTATCATGTCAAATTCATTCTATGAAAACAGCATTACCCTGATACTGAAACCAGGTAAGTACTCAACAAAAAGGAAAGCTAGAAACCAATATTCTTGATGAACATAGATGCAAAACTCCTTAATAAGATCCTTGCTAACAGAATTCAACATAAATACTAAGAAGATCATACATTGTGACAAAGTTGGTTTTATCCCAGGGATACAAGGATGGCTCAACATACATAAATTAATAAATGAAATACCCCAGATAGGCAGAATCAAAAATAAAAATCACATGATCACCTTAATAGATGCTAAAAAAGCCTGTGTCAATATTTAGGACCACTTCATGACAAAAACCCTTTTGACAATAGATACAGAAGAACCTTACCTCAAAATGAGAAAAGCTGTATATAACAACTCACAGCCAACATCATATTAAGTGGGAAAAACTTAAAGAATTCCCTCTAAAGTCTGGAACAGGGCATGGTGTAGATTCTTACCACTCTTCAATATACTGTAGTACTCAAAACTTTAGCCACCACAATCACATAAGAGAAGAAAGAAAAGGTGTACAAACATGAAAGGAAGAAGTTGAATTATTCCTATTTCCAGGTGATATGATTCTTTACATACGAAACCCAAAGAATTTTCATAAGTATTTTAGGTTAGATGAACAAGTTCAGCAAAGTGTCAGGATATAAAATCAACACACAAAAATCAGTCACTTTCATGTACAGCAATAATAAACCTACTGAAAAAGAAATCAGGAAAAAATTCCACTCACATTAGCTTTGAAAAAATTACCTAGGAATCAATCTAACCAAGGAGTTGAAAGAACTCTATAATGAAAATTGCAGAACCCCCCAAAATGGAAGAGGTCCTTAGAAAATGGAAAGACATCCCTTGTTCTTGGATTGGCAGAATTGATACTGTAAAACGGCCATACTACCAAAAGCAATCTATAGAGTCAATTCAACAACTACTAAAATACCATCAATACGTTCATAGAAGTAGAAAAAACAATCCTGAACTTGACAGCAACATGGGAATAGAAATATCCACTTCATGTGGCAGGCTCTGTCCTGTTAATATATCCAGGGCAGACAAAAGTCATGGGGCCAGATTGGTGGCAGGTTTTTATCTCACTTCCTCATCCTCCTGTGTCACTGTGAGCTTTATCACTGTTGTCCCACACCTGACAGTAATAGTCAGCCTGGTCTTCAAACTGAGCCTTGCTGATGGTCAGGGTGGCTGTGTTCCCTTTGTTGGAGCCTAAGAATCGGTCAGGGATCCCTGAGGGCTTGCTATCATCATAATAGATGATCATCACAGGGGCCTGGCCTGGCTTCAGCTGGTACCAGTTCACAGTATAGCTTCTTATGCTGTATCCCTGACAAGTGATCCTGGCTGTCTTTCCCCATGTCACTGACAGTGATGATGGCTGAGTTAGCTTGTAGGAGGCCATGGATCCTGAAAAGAGAGAAAAGGAGATATGAGTGTGAAGATGCAGCCCTCTTATTGTACAATACCACCCCAGTTTTCTGAATGAGCTGTGAGGATTCTGTGGGTCCACAGGGCAACCCCTGGTATCAGCCTGGCTCCATTGGCCCATCAGCCTGGCTGGAGGATGAAGCCTTTGAACACAGGGCCAAACCCACCCCTCTCTCCTGGAAGCCGAAGCCCTTGAGACTCACACAAACCAATGAGGACAGTGTGAAGATCTCAGACTCACAACCCTCATTGTGCAGCAGGTTCCTGAGCATTCTGCCCACCCAGGAAGGATCATGCTGAGTTAAGTCAGGGCAAAACTGGTTCTAGGTCCTGGGTTGAGAGGATGGGTGGAGGCCTTGAGGCAGCACCTGTGCAGTGAGTGAGGAGGCTCAGGACCAGAAGAGTCCACATCATGGTAGAGGCTCCCTCAGTACTGCTTCCTGAGATCCAGACTGGGCTGGCGTCCTTCCAGTTCTCTCTTATCCCCTTGCTGAAGAGAGCTGCCCATTATGCAAATTATCTCGAGCCCAGGGCAGGTGCCGGAGGAGCTCTGTGGTGAACAGAGCAGGGCTCAGCTCCAAGGGACAAAAAGGGGAAGGCCCGCCTTGCAGCCTCAGCCTGAGCCCACAGGAAGCCCCCTCAGGTGCTAGTCCACAGAGCTCATGATTGAGTCTGCTTTGTTCAGAGACCCAAGTCCCAGTCTGTCATCTCTGTCCCTGCCTGCTGGTTGCCAGGAAATCATCACTGTGTCTCAGGAATCTTCCTGGACCACAGGCCCTTCTTCCTTTTTACTCCATCCCAGGAGGGTAGCTCTGTTCGGGATTCCAAGGGTTTCTTGTCCATGGATATTGTGGCAGATTCCACACGTTAAGTATAATAGATCTACTTTCAGCTGTGACAGGGAATTTCAGGCACCAATGAGAGCAACTTTCCAGACCTCACACTAAAAGTGACCAGAGGTGGCTTGGGCAGATTTCCTCAGTGGCAGAGCCAGAATAAAATTCCTATATTGGAGAGTGCACATGGAGTGTTTTAATAGCCATCGAGCGCTATATGTTTCTACCCTTCATTGTGAGTTCCTAGAGTTGGTCATAGATGATGTGCCTCAGTCTTCCCAGTGTTTATTAGGGCATGGGACAGTTCAGGTGCTGTAAGAAATGTTGGCTCCTTAAGAGAATGAGAGCTGGCTACAAGCTCCACAATCTCTCGAGTGAACACTATTATAATATAGTTTTCTTCATTGCAGTGAGGAGTGTATCAAATACACAAGATCTGAGGTGAAGAAAAGGCTAATGAAGAAAGTGTTGTGCCTCCCACTGCACAGTCAGGAAAGTAGTGTTGGGGAGCCACTCTAGGAGAGAGATGAGCAGAGACCAGGTGCAAGGGACAGTAGAGGAGCTTCCATGAGAAGCAGCTGTGTCTGGCAGACTAGGGGCTGTCAGAGCAAAGAGGAAGGAGACAGGACATAGGTGGCCACAGCGTAGGACCATTTTTGTAAACAGTGACAGAGTTTTAGCAGAAATGGAGGGGGCTGTTGGGAATGAAATACTGGATCTGTATCAGAGAAATCCAAGATCTCGATTGAGAGGCATACGATGAAAGAATTTGTACATCAGTGTCAAAAGTGATGTTGTAGTAAAATGACACCCTTTTCTTCAGGTCTCAGGTTCTGGTCACGAACCTTCCCTGCATGTTAGAGTCCCCCCGATCCCCAAGTCCACCACACCCCCAGGTGACTTTAGCCAGTGACTCTCTGCAGCTCCCTGGTTGCTCTTCCACACTGGCTGCTGGAGGCTTAGGGGTATCCCTGGTCCAGTACAGATCCAGAACCCATATGTCCATCAACAGATGAACAAATAAGGAAAATGTAACATATCTCAGTTAAAAAAGAAGGACAGATTTGAGTCATTTACAGGAAAATGGATGCACCTTGAGACCACAATGCTAAGTGAAATAAATCAGACATAGAAAGTTAAATATTGCATTGTTTTTCTTATATAAGAAACCCAAAATATAAATAATTTAAAGAGCAAAATAAAAAAGGCAATTACTGGAAACAGGGAAAGACCTTGTGGAGATGGGAAGGGTATCTAGGGATGGAGGGAGAGGGGAGGAAAGAGGAAACAAATAATTAAGGTGTAATATCTATATATACTAATTCCCTAAGATGAATGCAATTATTATGTATAACAAAGATACACAGTACCAATAAAAACCCCCTGCTGCTCTGGTCTGTAGTTCTCTGATGGGACTGCTGGCCCAGGGGAGGAATTCATCTTCTGTGTGTGGCCTTGACCGCCTCATGACCAGGCAGGAGGGGCTCAGACTATGTTTTCTGTAGTCTGTCACTTTTTTTAGGGGGGTACCAGGGATCGAACTCAGGTCCTTGAGCTTGTGAGGCAGGTGGCGGAACCACTGAGCTAAATCCCCGGCGGAGCTCAGATTATGTAGGAAAATATAGACAAGTCAACTTGTGTAAGGGGCAGCACCATCCAGTCATTCCTACACCTTTCTCAGGAGTGTAGAATGGTCATGATGGTAAGTGGCACTGGGAGTGGCACCGGGAGATACTGGTGTCAGGTGCAGAGTAAACATGGGTTGATGGTGGCCACTGCAACAAATACAAATAAGATAGCAGCACAATTTGTGATAGCTAAAACTTGGAAGCAGCCAAATTGCCCATCAACTGGAGACTGGATAAAGAAAATGTGGTTTCTGACTTGAGGACCAGTGGAACAGATTAGAAGATGCAGAAACAACACCAGACACACTCAGCCATCTCATCTGCGATAAAGGAGCCAAACACCCTCACTGGAGGAAAGATAGCCTCTTTAATAAATGGTGCTGGAAAAATTGGGCTTCAACTTGCCAAAGATTAAAACTAGACCTGTATCTCTCACCATGCACTAAACTAAAATCAAAACAGATTAAAGATCTAAATATTAAAATAGAAACTCTGAACCAGTTGGAACAGAGGTTAGGTAGAATCCTTGAAGACATCAGTGTAGGAAAAGATTTTATGAACAAAACCTCAGTTGCCCATGAACTAGAACAAACAATCAACAAGTGGGATCTCTTCTTATTAAAAGGCTTCTGCACAGCAAGAGAAACCACCAGCAGTGTGAAGAGACAACCCACAATGTGGGAAAAAATCTTCACCTGCTCTTCCTCAGACAAAGGTCTACTATCTCGAATCTATAAAGAACCTCAAAAGATCAGACCTCCCAAATTTAAAGACCCAATCCAAAAATGGGCATCTGAAATGAACAGACATTTCTCAGACAAAGAAGTAGAAACAGCAAATAAATACATGAAAAAATGTTCAACATCACTGGTCATTCGAGAGATGCAAATGAAAACAATGCTGAGATTTCACCTCACTCCAGAAAGAATGGCTGCTATCATGAAATCAACCAATAACAAATGCTGGCGGGGCTGTGGGGAAAGAGGAACCCTGCTCCACTGCTGGTGGGAGTGTAGACTGGTGCAAGCACTGTGGACATCAGTATGGAGATACCTCAAAGAACTAGGACTGGAAGTCCCATTTGACCCCGCTATTCCACTGCTGGGGATCTTCCCCAAAGAATTAAAAGAATGATACCACAGTGATATATGTGCCCCCATGTTCATAGCAGCACAGTTTGTAATAGGTAAAACTTGGAAACAGCCCAAATGCCCATCAACTGGAGACTGGATAAAGAAAATGTGGATTTTTAATAAAATGGAGTACTACTCAGCCATAAAAAATGAGAATTTAGAGACATTTATAGCTAAGTGGATGCACATTGAGGCAATACTCTTAAGTGAAATAAATAGGACACGCATGAATAAAACTGAATAGTTTCTCTGGTGTGAGAAACTGAAAGTGTAAATAAGGACTAAATGTATAACAGGTAATGTGAAATAGGAAGTAAAGGGGCAAAGGGGAAGGAAGTGAGAGAGCTAGGGGAAAGGATAGAAGGGAATGGGATTAATATGAGAAAATAAAAAAATAGGAACAAAATCTTTGTAAATAGGGAGGAATGGAGGGGTTGAAGGGAGGGCTTGGCAAGGGTGAAAAATAAGAACCAAGAGAGACTATGTAAAGGTGCAAATTTCCAATGATGAATGTCATTATATTGTATACCTAAAATGTACCAATGATTAGAATGAATAATCGATAATGTAAAATAGGAAGAAAAGGTCCAGAGGGGTAGGGGTAGTGTTGAGGGGCAGGGGAAAGGAAAGAAGGGAAAGGAAAAATGATGAGAAATGGAAAAAATGGAAATAAAGTCTTTGTAAATAGGGAAGGGTGGAGGGGGTGAAGGGAGGGCTAGGAATGGGGAGAAAATAAGAACCAAGATGCATTATGTAAAGGTACAATTCCCAATGAGAAATGTAATTGTGTTGTATACCTACAATGTACCAATAAAAGAATTTAATAAAGGGCAAAAAAACCAAAAGAAGTTATGGATTTCCCATAAAAATAGTCCTTCTGCCTTAATGTTCCATTAGCTGGATAAGAAAGTGGTAGCTATAATAACCCAAGGATGATATTCAGTGCGTTTGAAAGCAGAGAATGATATTCTTTCTTCTGTCTTTCCATCTTCATGAGATGGATCTCAGTGCTGATAACAAGCAGGAAGGGAACTAGAGACAATTTCCTTTCTCCTTATAAAATCACCCTCTGTTGTTTCAACCTTACATAAGTGTCCTTAAAGTCAATTTCTAAAACTTAGCCAAGGTGCCATGAAGGGAAGTGCAGACTATGATGCAATTTTATTCCTGGAAAATATTCTCTTTGAGAGTGATAAAGGAGGGTCATAGATGGCCGTGGCCATCACAGGTGAGACTGCGTACGTGTGTTGTGCATCACTGTGTCAGATGAGACTACTACATTTGCTTCTCACTGGACAAGGTGAGACCTGTCCCATTCATATTTGTGAGAAGCTCTTTCCTCCCTATCCTGGCTGTCCACAGGGACAGAACATTCTTTCTCCTGGAAATCCATAGCTCCAGGCACATGTGGATTTTCTTTTCTGTGTTTCCCTATCCCCATGAGGTACCAGCACTAATACTAGTAGGAGTGGAGCTAGAAGAACTTTTTCTGTCTTCTTTTTATTTTTTTAATTTTTATTTAAAAAAATTCTTTTATTGGTACATTTTAGGTATACAATACGTTTACATTTATCATTGGGTGCTTGTACCTGTACTTGATGTATCTTAGTTCTTATTTTTTTTCCCCATTACCTGTGCACCCTTCACCCCCTCCACCCTTCCTTATTTACACAGATTTCGTTTCCATTTTTTTTCTCTTCTCATAATTTTTCCTTTCCCCTTTTCCCTTTCCCCTTCCCTTCCAACCACCTGTACACCTTGGGACCTTTTCCTATATCAAATTTTCAATTATTCATTTTAATCATTTTAGTCCTTATTTACAGTTTCAGTTTCTCACACTAGAGAAACTATTCGTTATTTACACATGTGTGTCCTATTTATTTCACTTAAGAGCATGACCTCCATATGCACCCATTAAGCTATAAATGTCTCTAGTTTCTCATTCTTTATGGCTGATTAGTAGATTAGATTCCATTTTATAGAAAAACCACATCTTCTTTATCCAGTTTTCAGTTGATGGGCATTTGGGCTGTTTCCAAGCTTTAGCTATTACAAATTGTGCTGCTATGGACATGGGTGCGCATATATCACTGTCGTATGATTCTTTTAATTCTTTAGGGAAGATACCCAGCAGGGGAATAGCTTGGTCAAATGGGACCTCTAGCCCTAGTTCTTTGAGGTATCTCCATACTGATTTCCACAGTGGTTGCACCAGTCTGCACTCCCACCAGCAAAGGAGAAGGGTTCCTTTCTCTCCACACCCCCACCAGCATTTGTTATTGGTTGATTTCTTTATAGCAGCTATTCCTTCTGGCGTGAGGTGGAATCTCAATGATGTTTTCATCTGCATCTCTTGAATGACCAGTGATGTTGAACATTTTTTTCATATATTTATTTGCTGCTTTTACTTCTTTGTCTGAGAAATGTCTGTTCATTTCATATGCCCATTTTTGAATAGGTTCTTTGATTTTGGGGGGGTCTGATTTTTTTCAGTTCTTTATATATTCTAGATAGTAGTCCTTTGTCTGAGATACAGCTGCTAAAACTTTTTTCCCACATTTTAGGTTGTCTGTTAGCTCTGTTGGTGGTTCCTTTTGCAGTACAGAAGCTTTTTAATAAGATGAGATCCCAGTTGTTAATTCTTTGTGCTAGTTCCCATGCTACTGAAGTTTTGTTCATAAAGTCTTTTCCTATGCCAATGTCTTCAGGAGTTCTACATAACTTATCTTCCAGCAAGTTTAGTGTTTCTGTCTTAACATTTAGATCTTTAATCCATTTTGATCTTAGTTTAGTGCATGGTGATAGCTACGGGTCTAGTTTTAATTTTTGGCAGTTTTAAATCCAGTTTTTCCAACACCATTTATTAAATAGGCTCTCTTTCCTACAATGAGGGTGGTTGGCTTCATTGTCAAAGATGAGGTGGCTGAGTATGTCTGGATTGTTTCTGCATATTCTAATCTATTTCACTGATTCTTGGGTTTGTTTCTTTGCCAGTACCGTGCTGTTTTTTTTTTTTTTTTTTTTTTTATCACAGTAGCTTTGTAGTATAGTTTCAAATTGGGGATTGTGATACCCCCAGCCAAGTCTCTGTTGCCTAGAATTGCTGTTGCTATTCTAGGTCTCTTCTGGTCTAGGTTCCAAATGAATTTTTGGATTGTTTTCTCTAGTTCTGTGAAGTATTTTGTTGGAATTTCAATCAGCATTGCATTAAATCTATATAGTAGTTTTGGAAGTATGGCCATTTTCAATATATTGGTTCTTCCTACCCAGGAGCAAGGGATGTCTTTCCATTTTCTCATATCCTCCCTGATCTCCTTTTTCAGTGTGCAGTAGCTTTCAGTATAGAAGTCTTCTTCTTCCTTTGTTAGGTTGATTCCTAGATATTTCATTTTTTGGGATGTTATTTTAAAAGGAATTGTTTCCCAAATTTCTCTCTCAAAGAGTCTGCTATTTGTGTATAAGAAAGCTATGGTTTTTTGAGTGTTGACCTTATATCCATCTACTCTACTGAATCTGTCAATTAGGTCTAGAAGACTTTTGACTGAGTTTTGTGGGTCTTCTATGTAAAGTATCATATCATCAGCAAATAATAACAATTTAACTTCTTTCTTTCCTATCTTTATTCTTTGGATTTCTTTCTCTTTTCTAATTGCTGTAGCTATTGTTTCCAGAACAATATTGAACAGGATTGGTGACAGTGGGCATCCTTGTCTTGTTCCTGATTTTAGCGTGAAAGTTTTCAGTTTTTGACCATTTAGTATGATGTTGGCTGTTGGTTTTTCATAAATAGCCTTAACCAGGTTGAGATAAAGAGCTTCTATTCCAATTTTCTATAGTGTTTTTATCATGATTGGCTGTTGGATTTTGTCGAATGTCTTTTCTGCATCTGTTGAGATAATCATGGTTTTTGTCCTTGACTCTGTTAATATAGTGTATTACATTTATTGATTTTTGAATGTTGAACAATCCTTGCATCCCTGGGATAAATCTGACTTGGTCAGAGTGTATCATCTTCTTGATCACCTTCTGTATTATGTTTGCCAGTATCTTTTTGAGGATTTTTGCATCTATGTTCATTAGAGAGATTGGCCTGTAGTTCTCTTTTTGGGTTGGGTCTTTTCCTGGTTTTGGAATCAAAGAAACACTTGCTTCTAGGAATGAATTTGGGAGCCTTGCTTCTCTTTCAATTTCCTTGATGAGTTTAAAGAGTAATGGTGATAGTTCTTCTCTAAATGTCTTGTAGAATTCAGCAGTGAAGCCATCAGGACCTGGGCTTTTCTTTGTTGGTAAAGTTTTTATTACATTTTCAATTTCACTCATTGTTATTGGGGTGTTTAGAATTTCTATATCTTCTTCATTTAACTTTGGCAATTCATATGTATCTAGGAATCTGTCCATTTCTTCTGTGTTTTCCATTTTATTAGAGTACAGGTTCTCAAAGTAGGTATTGATGATCCTCTGGATTTCTGCTGGGTCTGTTGTGACTTCACCTTTTTCATTCTTAATTGCATAGATTTGAGCCTTTTCTTTCCTTTTTTTGATAAGTTTGGCTAAAGGTTTATTGATTTTATTTATTCTTTGAAAAACCAACTCTTTGATTAATTAATTTTTTTATCGTTCTCTTAGTCTCCATTGCATTGATTTCTGCTCTGATCCTTATAATTTCCCTTTTTGTAAGAGCTTTGTGTTTGTTGTGCTCTTCTTTTTCTAGGAGGTTGAAGTTCTGCGTTAGGTTATTTAACTGAGTTCTCTCTGTTTCATGGGCATTCACTGCTATGAATTTCCCTCATAGAACTGCTTTCATTGTGCCCATAGATTTCTGTATGTTGTACTGGCATTATCATTTACTTGTAGAAACTGTCTAATTTCTTCTTTAGTTTTCTCTGTGACCCATTGGTTGTTCAGGAGGGTGTTATTCAATTTCCATGTGTTTGTGGGGGTATTGTGGTTTCTTATGTTATTCATCTTCAATTTTATTGCGTTATGGTCTGATAATATACAGAGGGTAACTTCAATTCTTTTACATTTACTTAGACATGTCCTATGAGGTAGCATGTGGCCTATTTTGGAGAATGACCCATGTGCAGCCGAAAAGAATGTGTATTCTGATTTTGTGGGGTGGAACACTCTGTAACCATCTATTAAGTCCATTTGTTCAGTAGTTTGATTCAGTTCTAGAATTTCATTGTTAATTTTTTGTCTAGATGATCTGTCTATTTGTGATAGTGGGGTATTGAGATCCCCCACTACAATTGTATTAGTGCTTGTTTGGTTTTTCATGTCCATTAATATTTGTTTTATATCGTTTGGGACATTCATATTTGGTGCATATATATTTAGGATTTTCATCTCTTCCTCTTGGATTGTTCCCTTCACAAGGATGTAGTGACCATCTTTGTCTCTCTTAATTAGTTTTGGTTTGAAATCTGCTTTGTCTGCAAATAAGATTGCTACCCCTGCTTTTTTTTGGTTCCTGTCAGGTGGAGAACTGTTTTCCATTCTTTTACTTTCAGTCTATGAATTTCTTTTTGAGTTAGGTGTGTTTCTTGTATACAGCATATTGTTGGATTTTGCTTCTTAATCCATTATGCCAGTCTGTTTCTTTTGATTGGTGAATTGATACCATTAACATTGATAGTTATAATTGATAGATATTGACTCATCCTTCTCATGGTATTTTACTGTTATTGGCTCTTTTATTTCTTGTTTTTTCCCCCTTTCCCTTTAGTGTCTTACCTTGCTGGTGGCTTCCCTCTGTTGAGCCTCATGGAGTTGTGACCTTCATCAGCCTTTTCTAGGATATTGCTTAGAATTGTTTGGAGTGCTGGTTTGGTGTTCATGAAATTCTCAGGTGTTCTTTGTCATGGAAGTATCTAATTTCCCCATCAATTTTGAAAGATAATTTTGCAGGATACAACAGTCTAGGTTGGAAGTTATTTTCTTTTAGGACTTGAAATCCTTCACTCCAGGCTCTCCTTGATTTGAGGGTTTGTGTTGAGAAGCCTGCCATGATTCTAATGGGCTTTCCTTTTGTGTCTTTTCTCTAACTATCTGTAGGATTTTGTTCTTCTGTTGGGTTTCTGGGATCTTGACTATTACATGTCTAGGTGTGGATTTTTTTTGATCATGGCTAGTTGGAGTTCTATATGCCTCACTTATCTGTGTGTCCAATTCTCCACCTCTGTCTGGGAAGTTTTCTACTATTACTTCTGTGAACAGTTTTTTTATGTCAATTGTACTTCTCCTGTTTTTTCGTGGACTCCTATCAGTCTTATGTTGTTCTTCTTTGCATCATCTAGCAGCTGCTGGATTGATTTCTCATAGTCCCTTACTATTTTTAAGAAATCTCTGTTTTCATGGTCCTTCACTGCAATCCTGTCTTCTATATCTGATATTCTAAGATAGTCACTTTCTAATGCAAATCTCCTGGGGATGATTTCCATGAGCCTGAAACTCCATGAGTTTGTCTTTATTGTAGCCCAAGCAGCAGGGACACAAATCAACAAGATTACCTTTTGAGAATTGCAAAAGTTTATTTCCATAAAATTGCCTTTATCACAAATTTAAAATCTGGAGGAGCTCTCCCCCCAAAGACTTCATAAATATGGTTGGAACACCAAGTTTTCATTTTAAAAGGTCATACTGAAAGTGCTCAGAGATGATCCCCCTAGACATTTGTCCAACATCTGAGGGACAGTGAAAACTTCAAGCAGCCAGGGTTGCTAAGACCACTTCATGGCCCCAGGGTTAGAGTTTAAATCCATCCACATAATAAGAAGTAGTAAAATTTCTATGGCCCAGCAAGGGACAACTGCCCCATGACAACGCAGCTAGAAGTCTTCCTGGCTATTCCATTTCACCTGACAGCAACAACATCTGTCCTGCTCCCTCTTGTTTAATGCTAGGATCTTTGTTTCTTACTATAAAGCTCATTGGCACCCTTCCTGGAATGAAGCATGCTACGGGGAGGTAGACCAGAGGAAAATATAAATACCCGGAATTATATATGATGGCAGTTTCAATAAAAATACCTGATTGTTGTTCATAGATCCTAATGCCACATGAAGTTAGAGGATACATGAAGTCAAAGAACTCAGGCAGCATGATGGAGACTGGGCAGCCATCTCCCAGAGTAAGCTCGTGTGGCTGGATTTGCAGGTCATCCACCAGAGGCCATCGATCCAGTCTAACCATGAGCCACATTGGGGTACAGCTGGCTGACAAGTTGGCATGAACATGCTTCAACTGGAAAAGCATGAAGAGCCCTCCTAGCATACCTAAGACCTTCATCATTGCTTCAGACCTCAGCCCAAGGGATGACAGGAAGCAGGAACAACAAGATTCCCTTTTGCATCATGGTTTTCCCAAAGATTTTATTTGATCACCCCCATCTGTTGCATCTGCTCTGTGATGGTTGAAGCACAGATTGGTGGCAGGAGTTGGCTCATCTAACCATCTACAGTAGGATCACCCTCTCCATCCAGGGAGGAGCTGAGCATGAGAAGTAGCAGCAAGAAAAAAGCATGCATAATGAGGAGTTATCCTTTCATTTGCCTCTAAATTCAGGAATCTTGTCAGTTGAAATCCAGGGGTTGAGAAATGAATTCACTGGTTCATATGATGGTAAATATTTGCTAAGGAGGAGATCCTTACTCGGTTCTTACTTTCACAGTGCCCAGCACACACAGGTTGCTGGAAAATGCTCCAGCAGTATCTCACTCATCTAACCCAGGTGAACAAGTTCCTCTGCTAAGTTCCTTGCTGTTCCTGTGTAGCTTCATATCATGTTCCCTTTGTCTAGATTATTGCTCTGTTCATTAAAACACTGCCTGTGGGTAAGATTAGCCATCTTGTAGGTTACCCAGCCCTCTTCTCATTGAATCTCTCAGAGTCTGAGTACACATTTCCATGAGAAAAGCCATGTACTGAGGGAAAGTCTGATTTTCCTCCTTTAGAGAAAGTGGAACTTCTTGTGGAGCCAGTGAATAATGAGGCATAGGCTTCTGCCCAGGTCTTCCAGGGAGAATGTTCCAGAGGAAAAGAAATAGTTTAATATAGCTGGGATGTTTAACTGTACTAGTTGGGGCAGGTCTTTGCAGCAGAACAGTGTCACCATCACTTAAAGCACTTGTATGTACGAGAGCACGATATTGTTGGAATTCTGTGACTCTTCAATCTGCAATGAAAAGAAAATGTTTGCCAGACTCTTCTATGAAACCTTCTCCCCACATGTGCTGTATACTCAATGTGTGACTCTTCACATGTTGGATAATGTGGACATTTTTGTTTCCATCCTGCTCCTTGTCCAGGCTCCCTTTCTACTCATGGTGACCTCACCAGGTTCTCACCTACCCTGTGATTCTTCCTGCTGTGGGAAAAGTTTTGCTATTACTTAACTCATGTCTGTTGCACTTCCCTCAAGGTCACTTTCTAAATGTAACCATTCCTTTATGTTTTGAGCCATTTAAAATAATCACAACCTTTACTTGTCAAAGGCTATAACTGGTACTTAAGGATCATTATATTTGGGCAGAAACTGTGAGTGTGGCTCAGTGAGAGAGCACTTGCCTAGCACATGTGAGGCCCTGTGTTTGATCCCTAACACACACACACACACACACACACACACACATATGCACACACACACACGGGGAGTGGTCCTATGACAACATCAGTCTCTTCAGTTTCTAGACCTGAGAGAATTCTCTAACCCCCAAACACTGAAAAATGAAGACAACTCAAAGGAAGATTTCTGTAGTGACAATTGTACACTTTGGGATTAGCCACCATGGCTGCTGCCTGGATTTGTAGATAAAGTTTAATGGAAACCACCTATGCCTTTTCATTTAACTTCTGTCGATGGCTGCATTCATACCACAGCAGTAGAAGGGAGGAGTTGTAACTGACACTATATGGCTTGCAGCACTAAAACATTCATTATGTGACTGTTGTACATGTGATAAATTCTGAGTCCCCCTGCTCCACCACATCCATCATGGTAAATAATATTCATAGTTCATCCTGAAGTGGGGAATACAATAGACTGATGTCACCATTAAAGACCTGAAGCGCTTGTGGGCTGTGGCTAGCTTCTGTATGCTCTTATTGATTGACCTGGCTTTACCACAGTTGAATTGATCCTAGAAGGTGAAAGCAGATTTCAAGAGATCCAGTCATGTTGGAATAACATTTTCAATGTCTGCACCAAATTTAGAATCTTTCAGGTGCATGGTATGTTTCATTGATATGGAAATTGAATTGTTTTCTATTCCTCTCAGAGAACAGGATCACAAACTGCACATTCACATGGAATGAACAACTGTGTGCATCCACAATTTATTCCTTCAGCTTTATTAACTCTCTTTTCCTTCTTTTCCTTGTCATAACATAATCTCCATAGACTTGGGACTTGGGCCAACTGTCTACCTAGTAAAATAAAATCCCAGGGTGTTACCAGGCCATGGTGATTGGATCATACAATTCTTCTTTTTTTGAAATGGCAGGTATATGGGAAGATTTTGTGAGACATCTGGACTCTGGCAGTAGTAATAGACCATGAGAAGATTCATCCCTTCATCTTAGCAGAAATTATTAGGGTCTAATTTTTTTCAACATTCTGAGCCATCTTCCGTGAACTAAAGAATGGATTATTATACCTTACTTTTCCCATCGTGAATCAGCAGGAAGCCCTTATGGTTAAGCTTGTTTCTGGAAGCAGCATATGTGCACTTGGGAATGTTGCCCAACACAAGTGTCAGGAGTGAGGAAAGGTTTGGTGTTGAGTCCTAGAGCAGAAAGTTTGAGCAGAAGGTACAACACAGGTGTGTGATGATATTGTGTGTTCCCAAGGAGCCAGTAGATTCTATCATGGTACAGAAAGGTATGATAGGTCAGAACTCTGTGCTCATCTCAAGCCCCCAAAGAGAATTCCAGTGTGTAATGAGGCCATATCATTTTCAATGAAAAGTACCTTTTGAAAAGGTTTGTTTCTGTCCTTGCTCACACTTCAGAGCCATGTTTGCTCTTCTTTTTCATGATCCTGTTTTCTGATCCACAGCCAGCACATCGCATCTTACAGACATCATGCTACTAGGGTCAGACTCCACCATCTTCTTTCAAGGGTGATTTCTCAGGGACAAATGGTCTGAGCATGGGTCCTTTACCTGCCACAGTGTGTATTGATGGGAAGGGATGAGACTGTGTCTCATGCACGGACTTGGCTTTTTGGAGACATTTTCCATCCTAGGAACTTGGAAACTAGACTCTACAAGGCCCTGGATTAAAGTGACAGGTTTTGGATTTATTTTTTTTTTCTCTTTTAAATTCTTTTATTGGTACATTTTAGGTATACAGTACATTTACAATTCTCATTGGGACCTTGTACCTTTACATAATGCATCTTGGTTCTTATTTTTTTCCCATTCCTAGTCCTCCCTTCACCCCCTCCATCCTTCCCTATTTACAAAGACTTTTTTCCATTTTTCCATTTCTCATCGTTTTTCCTTTCCTTTCCCCTGCCCCTCCCACTTCTCCTACCCCTTTGGACCTTTTCTTCCTGTTTCGCATTATCAATTATTTATTCTAATCATTGGTACATTTTAGGTGTACAGTATAATGCCATTCATCATTGGAAATTTACACCTTCACATAATTTCTCTTGGATCTTATTTTTCACCCTTTCCTTGCCCTCCGTTCCACCCCTCCTTCCCTCCCTATTTACAAAGACTCTGATTCCATTTTTCCTTTTTCTCATAATAATTTCATTCCCTTCTTTCCTTTCCCTTACCTCTCCCACTTCCCCTTCCCCTTTGCCCCTTTTCTTCCTATTTCACATTATCTATTATACCTTTTAGTCCTTATTTACACTTTCAGTTTCTCACACCAGAGAAACTATTCGGTATTTACACGTGTCCTGTTTATTTCACTTAAGAGTATCGCCTCAATGTGCATCCATTAGCTATCAATGTCTCTAATTTCTCATTTTTTATGGCTGAGTAGTACTCCACTTTGTATAAAAAAACACATTTTCTTTATCCAGTCTCCAGTTGATGGGCATTTGGGCTCTTTCCAAGTTTTAGCTATCACAAACTGTGCTGCTATGAACATGGGTGCACATATATCACTGTGGTATGATTCTTTTAATTTTTTGGGGAAGATCCCCAGCAGTGGAATAGTGGGGTCAAATGGGACTTCCAGTCCTAGTTCTTTGAGGTATCTCCATACTGATGTCCACAGTGCTTGCACCAGTCTACACTCCCACCAGCAGTGGAGCAGAGTTCCTCTTTCCCCACAGCCCCACCAGCATTTGTTATTGGTTGATTTCTTGATAGCAGCCATTCTTTCTCGAGTGAGTTGGAATCTCAGCGTTGTTTTCATTTGCATCCCTTGAATGACCAGTGATGTTGAACATTTCTTCATATGTTTATTTGCTATTCCTACTTCTTTGTGTGAGAAATGTCTGTTCATTTCCAATGCCCATTTTTGGATTGGGTCTTTAAATTTGGGAGGTCTGATCTTTTAAAATTCTTTATAGATTCCAGATAGTAGACCTTTGTCTGAGGAAAAGCAGGTGAAGATTTTTTCCCACATTGTGTGTTGTCTTTTCACACTGCTGGTGGTTTCTCTTGCTGTGCAGGAGCTTTTTAATAAAAAGAGATCCCACTTGTTGATTGTGCTAGTTCATGGGCAACTGAGGTTTTGTTCATAAAATCTTTTCCTACACTAATGTCTTCAAGAGTTCGACCTAACCTCTGTTTCAGCCAGTTCACCATTTCTATTTTTGTATTTAGAGCTTTAATCCATTTCACTTTTAGTTTAGTGCATGGCAAGAGTTATAGGTCTAGTTTTAGTCTTTGACAAGTTGAAACCCAATTTGTCCAGCACCATTTATTAAAGAAGCTATCTTTTCTCCAGTGAGGGTGTTTGGCTCCTGTATTGAAGATGAGATGGCTGAGTGTGTCTGGAGTTGTTTCTGCATCTTCTAATCTGTTCCACGGGTCCCCAGGTCTGCTTCTTTGCCAGTACCATGCTGTTTTTATCACAGCAGCTTTGTAGTATAGTTTCAAGTTGGGGATTGTGATACCCCCTGCCATGTCTCTGTTACCTAGAATTGCTTTTGCTATTCTGGGTCTCTTTTTGTTCCAAATGAATTTTTGGATTGTTTTCTCAAGGTCCTTGAAGTATGCTGCTGGGATCTCAATTGGAATTGCATTGAATCTATATAGCAGTTTTGGAAGTATGGCCATTTTCTCTATGTTGATCCTTTCTACCCAGGATCAGGGAATATCTGTCCATTTTCTGATATTGTCTTCAATCTCTCTTTTCAGAGTGCCATAGTTTTCAGAGAAGAGGTCTTTGATTTCTTTTGTTAGGTTGATTCCTAGGTATTTCAGTTCTTTGGATGCTATTTTGAAAGGAATTATTTGCTCTATTTCTCTCTCAGTGAGTCTGTTGTTCCTGTAGAGGAAAGCTATTGATTTTTCTGTGTTGACCTTATATCTAGCTGCTTTACTGAATTTGGTTATTAAGTCTAGAAGACTTTTGGTGGAGTTATTGGGATCTTCTATATAGAGTATCATGTTATCTGCAAATAATGACTATTGGACTTCTTCATTTCCTATCTTTATTCCTTTTATTTCTTTCTATTGTCTAATTGGCATGTCTAATGTTTCCAAAACTATATTGAACAAGAGTGGTGATAGTGGACATCGTTGTCTTGTTCCTGATTTTAGTGTGAAGGATTTCAGTTTTTGACCATTTAGTATGATGTTGGCTGTTGGTTTTTCATAGATGGCTTCTATGAGTTTGAGGTAGAGACCATCTATTCCAATTTTTTAGGGGTTTTATCATAAATGCATGTTGGTTTTAGTCAAATGCTTTTTCTGCCTCTATGGAGATAATCATATGGTTTTTGTCCTTGGCTCTATTGATATAGGGTATTACATTGATTCATTTGCATATGTTGAATCATCCCTGCATCCCTGGGATGAATCCCACTTGATCAGGGTGTTTGATCTTCTTGAAGATCTTCTGCATTCTATTTGCCAGTATCTTATTGAAAATATTTGCATCTATGTTCATTAGTGAGATTAGCCTATAGTTCTCTTTTTCAGTTGGGTCTTTCTCTGCTTTGGGGATCAATGTGATACCTGCTTCCAGAAATGAATTTGGGAGTATTGCCTGCCTTTCAATTTCATTGAAGAGTTTAAACAGTAGTGGCAGTAGTTCCTCTCTAAATGTCTTGTAGAATTCAGTAGTGAAGCCATCAGGACCTGGGCTTTTCTCAGTTGGTAAGTTTTTCATTATGTTTTCAATTTCATTGGTTGATATTGGGTCATGTAGAATTTTTAGGTCTTTGTTCATTCAACTTTGGTAATTCATATGTATCTAGGAATCTGTCCATTTCTTCTGTGTTGTCCATCTTATTGGCGTATAGGTTCTGGAAGTAGGTATTGATGATCCTTTGGATTTTTGCTGGGTCTGTTGTAATTTCATTCTTTTCATTCCTAATTGCATGGATTTGGGCCTTTTCTTTCCTTTTTCTGATAAGGCTGGTATGGGTTTGTCAATTTTGTTGATTCTTTTAAAGAATCAACTCTTGGCTTCAGTGATTTTTTTTTTTTGTATCATTCTCTTAGTCTCCATTGCATTGATTTCTCCTCTGATCTGTATAATTTCCTCCCTTGTATAAGCTTTGGGTTTGTCTTGCTCTTCTTTTTCTAGAAGCTTGAGGTTCAGCATCAGGTTGTTTAATTGAGCTTGCTCTGTTTTCATAATATGTGCATTCACTGCTATGAATTTCTCTCTTCAGACTGCTTTCATTGTGTCCCATAGATTCTGATTTGTTGTATTGTCATTATTATTTAATTGAAGGAACTGTCTGATTTCTTCTTTAATTTCCTCTGTGACCCATTGTTTATTCAGAAGTGTGTTGTTGAATTACCTTGTGTTTATGAAATTTTTGCAGTTTCTTATGCTATGGATCTCCAATTTCATTGCACTATGGTCTGATAATATACAGGGAATAACTTCAAATGCTTTGCATTTACTTAAACATGTTCTAAGTGCGAGTATGTGGTCTCTTTTGGAGAACAACCTGTGTGCAGCTGGAAAGAATGTGCATTCTGATTTTGTGGGGTGGAACACTCTGTAAACATCTGTTAAGTTCCTTTGTTCAAGAGTTTGATTGAGTTCTAGTACTTCATTACTTATTTTTTGTCTAGTTGATCTGTCTATTTGTGATAGTGAGGTATTGATGTCCCCCATTACAATAGTATTTGTGCATATAGGACTTTTCATGTCCGTTAGTATTTGTTTTATATAGTTGTGCACACTAGTGTTTGGTGTGTAGATATTTATGGTTGTTATCTCTTCCTGTTGCATTGTTCCTTTCAAAAGGATGTAGTTTCCTTCTTTGTCTCTCTTAATCAGTGTTGGTTTGAAATCTACTTGATCTGCAAAGAGGATAGCTACTCCTGCTTTTTTTTGGGTTTCTGTTGCATGGAGTATTGTTTTCCAGCCTTTAACTTTCAGTCTATGAGTTTCTTTTTGAATTAAGTGTGTTTCTTGTATGCAGCATATTGTTGGATCTTGCTTCTTGACCTATTCTTCCAGTCTATTTCTTTTTATTGGTGCATTGAGACCATTAACATTGATGTTTATAACTGATACATATTGAGTTATCATTGTCATGCCTTTTTTTTTGTTCTATTCTCCCTCTTTACATTTAATTTCTTGTTGTGCCCAATCAGTTTATTCTGCTGTGCTTCCTGGGGTTGTGATCCTCATTGTCTGCTCCTAGGATATTGTCAAAAATTTTTTGGAGTGCTGGTTTGGTATTCACGAAGTTCCTAAGGTGCTCTTTGTCATGAAATTATCTTATTTCTCCATCAATTTTGAAAGATAGTTTTGCAGAGTACATCAGTATGGGTTGGAGGCTGTTTTCCTTTAGGGTTTGGAATAGGTCACTCCAAGCTCTTCTTGCCTTGAGGGTTTGCATTGAGAAGTCTGCTGTGATTCTGATGGGCTTTCCTTTGTATGTGATTTGTTTCTTTTCTCTAACTGCTTGTAGAACTTTGTTCTTTTGTTGAGTTTCTGGAATCTTAACAATTATATGCCTATGTGTAGATTTTTTTTGATCAAGGCTATTTGGAGTCCTATGTGCCTTGCTTATCTGTATGTCAAGCTCTTTTCCCCTGCTTGGGAAGTTTTCTGCCATCACTTCTGTGAACAGTTTGTTTATATAGTCTGCACTCTCTCCTGTTTATTTGTTGACTCCAATCAGTCTTATGTTTTTCTTTGCATCATCTAGCAGCTGCTGGATTGATTTCTTGTGTCCCCTTACCATTTTGAAGCAATTTTTCTTTTCCTGGTCACTAATTGCCATCTTAACTTCTACATCTGCAATTGTCTCCTCACATTGGCTCATTCTGTTTTGTAGACTTTCAATGAAGTTTTTGATCTCCTGGAAATCTATTTGCATCTGTTTTATGGATTCTATTTGTTTCCTACGTTGGAATGCATCATGTTCCTCATCTCCTCTCTAGATTTATTAATCACATCTTTCGCTATGAGCACAATCTCTGCTGTTATCTGAGAAATAATTTCTGATTGCAGTTTTTCCAGATCCTCTTTTATTGTCACTTCAGGGAGTCCAGGTGGTTGAGTATCAGAGCGATCCATCTCATTTCCCTTTGGGGTTGCTGTAAGTGATCTGGAAGTTTGGTTTCAAGAGTTGTTTATGTGTCTTCTCATTTTGACGGGGGTGGGAGGAAGGGTTGCTATTGGCATCTGTGCGGCTCACCTCCTCTGGACTGGGAGCTGCGGGAACGGTGGCCTGGAAGCCCCTTCCTCTGGGCTGGGACAGGTGGAACGGCAGCCCAGAAGCCCCTATCTCTGGGCTGGGAGAGGTGGAATGGCCCTTTATATATTTTAGATAGTAGTCTCCTGTCTGAGGAATAGCTGGCAATTTTTTTCCCCATTCTGTTGGTTGTCTCTCTACTCTGTTATTTTCTTTGGTATGAAGATTTTTAATTTGATGTGACCCTTTTTGCTGATTCTTTGTAATATTTCTTGTGTAGTCAGGGTTTTGTTCATAATGTCTTTGCCTACACCTATGTCTTCAAGAGTTTTACCTATTCTATCTTCCAGCAGATTTAATGTTTCTGTTTTAATACTTAGATCATTGATCCATTTCAATTTTAGGTTTGTGCACGGTGAGAGATACGGGTCTAGGCTCAATTTTTTGCATGACACATAGTCATTTCTGTTCCACGAGGCATGAGACCTGTGAGACTGGCCCTGCTGACCCAGCACTTCTCTGCCTTGCACTTAGAGAAGTTTGTGTCTGTTTCCCTCTTGAAACTTCACACACACCTTCTTTAACAGCTATTGCCATCCTCCAGAGAGTTTTGTTAATGCTGAGGATGGAAGGAATAGAGTCATTATTTTTCCCAGGATTCTCATGCCAGTAATATGACAGCATAAATAGTAACTAAGTCCCTCTTTGTTTTAGAACATTCCTGAAAATCTACTGTCTAGGTAAACAGTTGGGTCCTCTGACACAAAATTCTCACCTAGCTAAAGTAGTGGCTCATCAAATAAGTTTCCTAGTTAAAACCCCAAGCAAGACCTCTGGCCTGCTGTGTGCACCACCCCCGCCCCTTTGTCACAAATGTTCTCCAATTCCAATCAGTTCCTTTCTTGACAGACAGCCTTAAACCACTCAAGTGCAATCCTTCAACCCTAGAACCATCACAGATATTTCTGCTGCCACACCTAAGACCCTGTCACAGTAAAATTCTCCTTAATACGGGGACTTAGTGTTATAAGATTAACTGGCTCTTTGTGGTTTTAGCAGCTACCAGTTCTAGTCAGTAAATATGTGCTTCTGAGGTTACAGTGAAGGCAGGTGAGCTTGAAGAGGTTCAGGAGCGTTCTCCCATCTCTCAGGGATGTGACAGTGGTGGTGGAACTAGAAACCTCTCTTCCATGTGATAGGTTTTCTTTTGTAGCTGTGACCAGGGTAGAGAGGGATTGTGGAAGCCAGGTCGGTGGTGGGTTTGTGCCTCACTTCCCCATGTGTCTGTGTCACTGTGAGCATTGCTACCATCCCACACCTGACAGTAATAGTCAGCCTCGTCCTCAGCCTGGGCGCCAGTGATGGTCAGTGTGGCCGTGTTGCCTGAGTTGGCACCAGAGAATCGGTCAGGAATCCCAGAGGGCTGGGTGTCATCATCATAGATGACCAGCATGGGGGCCTGAGGTGGCCTCTGTTGGTACCATTGTACAAGTTTGTTTCCAATGCTGTTTCCCTCGCAGGTCATCCTGGCTGTCTGTCCCAGAGTCGCTGACACAGAGGATGGCTGTGTCAGCACATAGGAAGCCGCAGAGCCTGCAGGGAGAGAGAAATGAGAGATGGGGCTGAGGATGATGAAAGATCCTTCCAGGACCTTGGTCCTCCCTGGCCTGGAGGAGCTCTGGGATTCTATGGGCCAACAAGATTCCCTTACATCAATCTCAGTGCCAGTGGCCCATGAGCCTCAGGAAAAGAGGGAGACTTTAAACCCAAGAGCAAACCTGCCCTTTCTTCTGGCAGCTGCAGCCCTTCAGGCTCACACAAACCAGTGAGCACAGTGTGGGCCTCTCAGCCTGAGAGGCCCCCTCCTGTGTCAGGTTCCTGAGCATCATGGGCAGGGCCCTCCTGAGCTCAGAGTTAAAGCCAGGCTGGTTCCAGAGCCCAGGACTATGCAAGTGGTTGGGAGCTCTGGGGCAGCACCTGTGCAGTAAGCAAGGAAGCTGAAGAGGAGGGAGATCTGGGCCATGATGGAGGGCATCCAGGCTGATGCTGTCCTTGCTGAGGCCCAGGCTCCTCTGGCTTCCTCCCAGGCTTTTCTTATACCCTTGCTGAAGAGCTTGTTATGCAAATCAGCTGGAGCTCAGGGCAGCTGATGGGGGAGCTTTGTGGTATCCAGAGCAGGACTAAGCTCCAGGAACACAGAGAAGGGAGGGCAGCAGCCTTGAGGAACCAGCCTCAGTCCATGGGGTGCTCCTTCAACTGCTGGTCCTATAGTTTGGGTGACAGCTCCACTCCAGACTGTGTCTGGTCTCATTACTGGGCTGATCTGGCCAGGGGGAGCCCAGAGATGATGAGTCTGTCTATGTTATCTGAATCTACTCTACAGATGACAATAAGAGACTTAGCCAAGTGTGGGATCCTGTCTCAGATCTCAGCCCTCTGCTTCATGGTAAGAATAAAATTTCTCCCTGGTTAGGTGTACATGAAAGTCTTAGGGATCCAGTGAGTTGCTGTAACTGTCTGTCCTTTGTGTGAGTTCTCATAAAGACTGTAGGTGCCGTGCCCCATATATCTTGCTGCTCTGGGCAGGCTCTGTACTTTGTGCTCAGTATTGTGTGACAGCTGCAGAACTTGAGCACACATGGTAGTCTAAGGGGAAATGATGAACTTGGACCTCTGTCAGAGTAACAAATTCTACAAAGGCTGGATTGGAGAGCCACACAAGGCAAAGAATGTTTACACCAATGTGGATGACAATGCTGTTGAAAAACTTGAGCTCAGCTTCTCCCGAAGGTCTCAGTTCCAGGTCACCAACCTTCCTACTTGTAAAATCACCCATCCCGGAGGTGCAGTCTAGAGAACAGAATTTAGCTGATGAGAATGAGCTGAGATAGGAAGAAGGTAGTGGTGAGCAGGTGTATGAGACAGATAAGCACATTGCACCAGAGGCTGATCTGAGAGACATGAAGAGATTGAAGAATTTGCACATGTGTCAAGGATAGCATTGTAGAAAAATGACACCCTTTTCTCCAGATCTCAAGGCAAGGTCACTAACCCTTCAGTTTAGAATTTCTCTGAAGCCCAGGCCCATCCCATTCCCAAGCAGCTTTACCTATGACTCTCTGTTGCCTCCTGGTGGCCACTGCAAACTGGTTGCTGGAGGCCCGGAGTGTCTGTGGTCCAGGTGTAGTTTAAGAACCTGCTGCTCAGATATAGAATTTCTTAATTCTTAGCCTGCTTTCCCCAGAGTGAGGTGTTCCTCTTCTCTCTGTGTCCCCTACCTGTCTTGAGACCAGGCAGGAGGGGCTAAGATTACTCAGAAAAGTATGGACACACCTATCTGGAGGAGGAGAGGTCAGGGCCCACCTGAGACATGTCTGTACCTTTCTCTAGTGTGGAGGGTGGTCTTGGAAGACATCCCAGGGCTTTGTCCTGTGTGACACAGGACTCGGGGACTGGTTATCCCTTGCTCAGGGACTGACATGGGACTCCAGGACTGGTGCCAAATGCAGATAAAAGTGCATGTGTGGGAGGTTTGGGGCTATGGCACCAAAGACACAGAAAGGTGAGACCATCGACCACCCATATTTACTCAGATCATGCTGGTCTGCTCCACATTCCTTCCTGGAAACTGAGCATGACCAAGACACAGCCCCAGCTCTCAAGTTTTCATCTTGTGGGTAGGGCCATGGCTTAGACACAGTTTGCAGTCTCAGCAGACTATCTCAACAGCTTGTACCTGCGGACTGTTATCTCCATTTGTTATAAGCCAGATACTTTTCCCAGGTCCCAGGCAACCAGGACATTAGTGCCGGTCCATGGATGGAACACTCCTACTTGTTTTCTTCTCAGGGAACTTATGCTCTTGGAGAGGAAAGGAACACACTAATTTTTGTAACAGTTTTTCTGTTGAATATGATGTTGAGATGGTTGGAACTACGTATGCATCCTGTTGTCTTAAGTCAACAAGAAAGCAAGGCTAAGATGGTAAGGATGGTGAAAGAGAAACTGAGAAGGTCCCAGGTCTCATAGGGAATTGGTGAATACAGAAAACTACAACCATCATCCTTCAGACTTGATTTTGGAGGAGAAAAATTATCCTCCATCTGCTCATGTCTGTGTTTTTTCATGCAATGTTCTTTAATGAAAAAATTCCTGAACCATTAAGGAAATAGTGAACACAGATGAGTCAATTAACTAAAATAGTGGATCATGTGGTGAACAGGGACCACTAGTAGAGTGCAGAATGATGGGACAGAGTGTGGCAGGCAGGGTGGGTTACAACCTGAGGCTGGAGCATCTCCTTGCAGAGGTGTCTCTGGGCTGCCATCAGGATGGGAGGAGAAAGAAGTCACAGTACTTGTTTGGCGAGAGCTGATTTGGTGCCTTGGGGGAAGAGTCTGGGTGTGTGGCAGTGGGAACCTGTGAGGACCAGCTTCAGGCCCAAGGTCATATTTTCTTCTAAGTAAAGGATTCCAGGGCAGGAAAAATGTATAGTCAGGAGTGCAGATGGGGAGTTTCTAGGAACAGTGGTACCTTGGTTCACGAACTTAATTCTTTCTATGATTCTGGTTGAAAACTGAATTGGTTAAGAACTGAATCAAATCCAATGGTTAGGTTCAACATTTACCTTATGGAAAAATTTGATTCAATTCTCATCCAGTTCAGTTTGTGACCAGAATCATGGAAAGAATTAAGTTGTTGAACCGAGGTGCCACTGTAATAAACTGGATTCTTTGGCAGCTGCTTAGCAGGTCTAGGAGTCTCCAGGATGGTACTGCTGGGCAAAGACAGGTAAGACACAGGTGGGTTCAGAGCAGACCCCTTCCTTCCTTTGTTACATGGGGCTGAATATACTCAGGGCATTGTTACTAATCCCTACCTTCTACCCTGTACCCACCATGCAGCAGTGTGAAGACTTAGGCTGTGACCTGTGCCTCCTGTCCTGAGCCAGCAGTCTAGTGTTTCCTGTGGGTGACCCATCACTGTTTTCCCAAAAGCTCCACAGATTCCCTGACCTGGGAGCACAGAATGTAGGAAGTGCAATTCATAGGTAAGGGACAAGGCTGAAAGAGGAAATGACAGTTCTAAGGTCACTTTGATAAGAGCATACTATACAATAAATTGCCTTGCCTGCATGTTTTTTTCCCCACAGAATGTTTTGTTCGAGAAATGTAGTTTTTTGTGCTGCTGGGCAGCACTCCTGCCCAATGTATCAAAATGTTTTGTGACTGTTTGAACTGTGTGACATTTCAGGAATGTTCTGTTAAGCTCCGCCCTTCTCAGAATGTTCTGTTATGCTCCACCCCCTTTTAAGAATGTTCTGTTAAGCTCTTCCTCCTTGTGGGAATGTTCTGTAACTCCACCTTTCTGCTTCAGTGAGCATGCTCACCTACCCTGTAGATTGCTATATAAGGAGGCTCTCATTTCTGGTAGAGTGCTCAGTCTTTGAGTATGAACTCCTCTGAGCCCACTGGCATGATAAAGATTTTTCTCCACCTCTTCTAGTGACCGTTGGATTCTTGAGTCTTCAAATTGTAACACTGTAACACTTGGCTGTGCCTCCAGCTGTAGCACTTGGCTATAGCACTGAGGTGTTCTGCTTTGCCACAACAACTTAGCACAGAAGACAGAACAGGATCAAGGAAGTCCCAGACCTATAGTAATGACTTCTGTGAGTGTTCTGGGACCAGCCCGGCCTGGAGGAGCTGTGGAGAAAATCCTCAGGCTAAATATTTCCATCCTTGATGCAGACAGGTCCTCTCTCTGGTCTTTCAGCTGCTTGCCCAGGGTGTGGAGGTGGCTGCTCCTTTTGTTGGGTGGACAGCTTTCTGGAGGAAAGCTACTTCCCACACACTTTGGGCCTGATCAGAATTACCAAGGATGAAATCATCCAGGTTAGAAGCAACAGGAGCAGTCATTTCGTGAACATTCACCTTACAAGAAATCTTGAATTATCACTTAGGCCTTATGGGTCCAGTGCATAAAGTATCATCTCTTGACAGCTGATAGTCTATTATGCAATGTAAATTGTACAGATATAATTATAACTGTCTTTGTGGAGCCAGCTCCTGCATATTTACAGCCAGCACTGGTCCTTCCCCCACCACAATGAGAGTAACTCCATAGTCTGTGGGAGCTCAGGATATTCGTAACTAAGGCTCAGCAGTGCTCTTACATCACAATCATCACCATTTCTATTACTAGCATTATTACTGCAGCACACACCTCATAGCTCACAGTTGAGGATTTCAGCACTATCTGCCCTTTTGTTAAAACCTGGCATTGCCTGCTTACCTAGACCTGGGGTGCCTATTTCTACTATAGAGAAAACACACTCCTTGATGAGCCCCTTGCCTTGGATTACTGCAGAGAAAGGACAAGAGATTTCAGGCCTGGAAACCCTCTGTGAGGCCCCACTGAATCTGTCTTCAGTTAGTAAGTCCCCTCTCTGGGTTTGTGTCATTTAGTTTTGAAAAATCAACTTCTTATGGTTAGTATGGCTGCCCCCACCTCAGAGCAGGTAGACTGAAGCCCAGAGACTCTGATGCTGCTAGCAGAGACCAGTGCTACCAAGTCTGGGCTTTGATCCAGGTGTCCTGAATTCAGGTCCTGGGCTCTGTGGGGCAGATGTGACTTAGGTGGGAAGGGGAAGTGTGAGTGTCAGACAGGGCAGCAAGGTTTGTGTCCCAAGGAGTTCACTGCCATCTCCCATCATGGCCTGGCTGTCACCAAGAGCCAGTGTTCAGGTTGTGGTGGTTGCAGGGCTGTGGTCAGGCTAGAGGTGGAGATCCTGTGGGGAGTAGGGAGGCTGCTGTGCTGTGTAGGGCTGCCATAAGGAGAAGTGTGTTTCTTTCCTCTGAGGGTATGCAGTGACTATTATTGTTGCTAAGGACTGAGCCCACCTATGTCAGCTTCACCACTGGACCCAGGGTCTTTGTGCCCAGGAGAATGAGGGTAAAAACAGTAACTAAGGTCACTCTTTGCTTCAGGACTTTACTAAAAACCTATCGTCCATGTAAGCATCTGACTGAGTACACTGTTTTCACTTGGGCACAGTGTGCCATTGTCAAATACATGTTTACCAGTGAAAACTAATTTCCAGACCTTCCCACTGTGTCCTCTAACTATATCTCTAATGCTATGGAGGTAACCAAATTTTAGCAACTTCTATCCTTAAACAACCTGCCTTATCTCATGAAAATGCAGACTCTAAATCTTATTAATAACTTCCATTGACGTCCCTTTCCCGAGACACTGAGGTGATGCTATGTGAGGGCTATTCTCCCATAGTGCTAGCAGACAAGGCCTGGAGTGACAGAATTTCTGTGGTTTTAGAGAAGCTGGCAAGCGAAATTATTCAACATGTCTTACTCATTGTTACAATGGATCAGCTGGGCCTGGAGAGGTTCAGGAACTTGACCCCATCTATCAGGAATGTAAGGATGGGGGAAGACTACAAAATTCCACTCCATGTGGAGAATTCTCTCTTGTCAGTGTAACCAAGGGAGAAAGGAATGATGGGAAACAGGTCAGTTTTTGTCTTACTTCCCCATCTGCCTATGTCACTGTGAGCTTCATTAGTGCTGTCCCACACCTGACAGTAATAGGCAGCCTCATCCTCAGCCTGGACCCTACTGATGATCAGAGTGTTGTTGTCCCTAATTTGGAGCCAGAGAATCAATCAGGGATCCCTGAGGCCCGGACAGAATCCAAATAGATGATCAGCTCAGGGGCTTGGCCTGGCTCCTGCTGGTACCAGTTCACACTGTACCTTTGTACATCATCTCCCTGACAAGTGATGCTGGCTGTCTGTCCCAGGGTCTCTGACGGTGATGAAGGCTGAGTCAGTTTTGAGGAGGCCACAATACCTACAAAGAGAGAAAAGCAGAGTTGGGGTTGAAGATGAGGGCTCCTCCCCATGAGACTGCTCCTCACCTGTCCTGGTTAACCTTCAGGGATTGTGTAGGCCCACAAGACAGCCTCTGGGATGACCCCAGTCCATGGCCCTGGTTTGAGGATGGAGCATTTGAACACATTAGCTAAGCTGCCTTTCTCTCCTGGCAGCTGCACCCCTCCCAGGCTCACAAAAGCCAGTGAGCACAGTGTGTGGACCTTTGCCCTACAGCCCCCAAGTTGCAGCAGGTTCCAGAACACCTGGGCCATACAGATAGGGCCCAAGTGAGCCGAGTCAAGAACAGGCTGGTCCCAGATCCCTGAGCTGGGCAGGGTGGAGGGACCCTGGAGCAACACCTGTGCAGTGAACAAGGAGACCAAGGAAGAAGAGAGTCCAGGCCATGGTGGAGGTGGCCTGATGCTACTTCCTGAGGCACAGCCTGGATTGGCTTCCTCTCAGGCCTCTCTTACCCCCTGGCTGGAGAGAGCTGCCCATTATGCAAATAAGTCTTTGCCCAGGGCAGGTGCTGGAGGGGCTTTGTGGTGTACAGAACAGGGCTCGGGACAAAATGGGGAAGGGCAGCCTTGCAGCCTCAGTCTCAGCCCACAGGAGGTGCCTTCAGCTATTAGTCCCATAGTTTGGACTGACATTTTTATTCCAGACTGTGTCCTAACATCATTCCTGGGCTGGGCTGGCCATACAGAGCTCACAACTGAGTTTGTCTACTTTTTTCAGAGAACCCAAATCCTGACCAGATTGTCTTCCCTGTCTTTGTCTGATGGCTGCCAGAGAATCTCCACTGTATCTCAGGAATTTATTTCTGGGACCACAGGCCCTTCCTCCCTTCTATTCCGTCCCAGGAGGGTCATGGGTAATTTTGGTCCAGGACTCCAGATTTTATGGCAGAATGCAAATGTCAAGTATAGACCTAGCTCCAGCCGTGATAGGGACCTTCTAGCCACCAATGAATGACCCTCCAGCCACCACTCTGCATGTGACTGTAGGTGCTTTAGACAGGGGCAGGCTCCTAAGATCACAGTGCTCCTCACTCCTAGAGCCAGAAATAAAAATCTTACATTGTCAAGTGGATGTAGAATGTTTTAATAGCCATCCAGTGCTATAAGTTTCTGCCCTTGGCTATGGGCTCCTGAAGCAGGTCATAGGAGATGTGCCTCAGTCTCCCCAGTGAGCAATGAGGGCTGGGTACAGTTCAGGGGCTCAAATAATGTTGACTGCAGAGGAGAAGACAGCTGGCTGCAAGCAACAACAATGTCTCAAGTGAATACTATAATGAAGTTGTCTTCATTACTGGGGAAAGCATATCAAGTATTCAAGCTCCATGCCTATAATCCCAGCACTCTGGGAGGCTGAGGTAAAGGAGATTGCAAATTCAAGTCCAGCCTGAGCAAGTTAGCAACTTAGTGAGACCAGAGCTGGGCAGCTACCCCAGGGGCTAGACAGGCAGAGAACAGGTACAGGGGACAATGGAGGAGGTTCTTCCATGGGAAGCATCTGTCTGGCAGGTCAAGGGATATCAGAGCAAAGAAGAAGGAGTTGAGACATGTCTTGCCACAGGGAAGGACAGTATTTGTGAACAGTGACAGCATTTTAATAGAAATGAAGCAAGCTGTTGGGAATGAACTACCTGGACCTGTGTCAGAGAAATATGCACCAATTTCCAAGAGCTAGATTGAGAGACAGGACAGAAAAATCTGTACATCAGATCAAGGGCAATGTGGTAAAATAACACTTTTTGCTCTAGGTCCCAGGTCATGATCACTAATCCTCCTTACAGGTTAGAATCCTCATGATGCCTAAGTTCCCCAGAAACCCAGATGGCTTTGGCAGGTGACACTCTACTGCCCTTTGATGGTCACACCACACTGGCTGCTGGAGGCTCAGGGAAATCCCTGGTCCAAGTATAGATTCAGAATGTGCTGAGATCTGTGATTCTCTGGTCCATGTCCTACTGGCTTCAGGGGAAGAATTTCTCATCTTTATGCTGTCCTGACTTCATCATGACTAGGCAGGAGCTACTAACATGTAGGAAAAATGGCAAGCCCACTTGTGGAAGGAGCAGCACCATTCAGTCATCTTGCACCTGGCTTCTGGGTGTTGAATGGTATCATGATGGTGGTAACTGGGAGTCAAACTGGGGGACACTGGACCTGCATTTACTGGTACCAGCTTTAGATGCACAGTAAATGTCTGTTTGGTGGTGGCCACTGCACAAAACACATATGAGAGAGCATTCATCTAAGAAATATTCATTCAGACACACTTTGGCTTGACCCCTAATCCACCCTGGGAATCCGGTATGAATTGACACTGTCCCTTCTCAAAAAAATCTTCTGTCCTGTGGATGAGGCATCGTATGTGGCATGTTGGTTTTCAGATCCAAAGGGCAGTCCCCACCAACTTCCACCTGTGCATCATCCCCCATGATTATTCTCTCAGCCAGGATTGATTATGTGGCCTGGCACTGCTCCCTGGCATATAAATTAGCTGACTGGAATTCTTCTGGGGGAACTTTTGCTCTCAGGAAGGAAGGAAGCAGATAAGATTTGTTCTGGTTCTTTTCTCTTGATATGTGTGTCATAACTGGAGCTGTGGTTTTAACTCCACACAAATGAAAGCAAATTCAAAATCTTCAGGACTGAACTACATCACTGACTCTTTTCAGCTTGAAGATCCCAAATTATGAGACTCTTAAGCCTTCATAAGTGGGAAATCTAAAAACATGTTATATACTACTGATTTCTATTTTTCTGGAAAATCCTAATACAATCATTTCTATGTGTATAGCACAATGGCACTAAGTTCTTACAATATGTTGTGCAAGTATACCATCTACTTTCAGAGCTTTTTCATCACCCTAAACTGAAAATCTGTCCATTATACAGCAATGGGGACTTTGGAATTTGAAATAGCAGGAAGGCACTATGACCAGGGAAAGTTCCCAGGAAGGAAACAAAATGGTGCCAGTTTTTCCTTCACAGTTTCTGTAAAATGTAAGAACAAGGGGCCTTAGGGCCACTAGAGGCCAGTTCACTAATCCTGACCAGGCCTCCCTCCAGCAGTCATTAGGATGTGTCACTTCCTAATGTCACTTCTCATGCAAGAAACTAGAGAAGGCACAGCCCCAGGATCATTACATCTAAGAGAGACAAAGAGGCATGATTTGATAGGATCTGCCTTCTGAAACAGCTCTCTGCTCTCCTACTGGACTACAGATGATATCTGGGGTCATGGATGTATAGTTGGTAATGACTTTGGCATATACTAGTGAGGTTTTGCATAAATCTATGGAATAAGATAATAAAGCAACACATGCCCTATAAAATTCTTACAAATGAATTGTTCTTATAGTCATGACAAGTTTCATTTTTTTTGCATCTGGAAACCACTGAAGGAAGAGGCCAAAGGCAGGTCCCTGCAAGGTGACAGGTCTTAAGAGACAGGGTCAGCAGTCTATGAATCCTGTCTGTATTTTTTATAGATAGTTTCACTGGATGACCCAATGCCCATTCATTTTCCAACTGTCCTGCCTGCTTTAGCACTCCAGCTGTGGAGCTGAGTAGACAGAACAGAGACCCTGTGGCCCCGTAGCCTATAGGCTTTGCCACTGTGTCCTTTACAAAGGTAGACAACTGCTGGTGTAAGGAGCGGATTCTTCATTCTTTGCCCAAAGGCACTAACAAGGATGAATGCAAGGAGAATAGTGGAAGGGGAAAGATGACACACATCAAAGCCTGTTGGCCTCAGTGAGATGATCCTTGTATTAATCCTTGAATTGAGGCAGGAGGCTAGGGTGTGGCTAAAGCTGGATGGGAAAGTAAGCATGACCTATGAATTACAAGATCCCAGGAAACATGCGCAGAACAGTTCTCAAGCCCTGCAAGTGGACTTCTTGTGAGAACTGGAGCAGGTTTTCTATATGATGACCTAGACCTGAAACCAGCATGGGAAACTTAAAAAAAGGACAGTACCATTGTATTCCTGCTATGGTGTCTCTTTAACAGTAGCCCAGCCTTGTAGAGTGTAGTTATTTTTTTACTACATTTATTTGGCCCAAATTCACTCTGCAGAGCCTCTTTTTTCTTTAATAAATGTGAACTTTATTACCATTTGTGCTTGTTTTGACCAATCCCTTGCTCAGGACAGAAAGAACCTAGAAACCACCTCTAAAAGGAGACTCCAGCACCCCAAAGCCAGTAAAAGATTCACAGCCTCTCATGTCCTCATTGTTAAATGGGGGTACAGAGGTAAGACAATAAGTGCAGTCCTTATCTAGGCTCAACACAAGTTGGGGTCCACTGGGTTTACATCCTTGCTTGGTTGTCATTTTGTTCATCTATCATTGTGTCATTGAAATGGATCATCTGCTTTATTAGAAAACTCCCACTTTACTTTTTTTTTTCCCTCGGGGCCATCCTGAGGAATGTTATATGGGAAAGAACATGATAATTTTGGAGGCTTCACCCATCCAAGACAGTCAATAAAAACTATATTGTACTTTGCCAGGTAGGACAGTGTAAATTAGTACCACTGTGAAGTTCTGGACGGGCCATGAGTTGTGGTTTAGTTTTATTGCCATGGAATTCATACTTTTGAGTCTAACAAAAGTAAATGGATCCAGGAAGGTAGAAATGGATTCTACTGAGATTCAGATATGTAGTGGTTGTAAATGCAATCTCTGCCAGTTGTGGGATCTTACTGGAGAAAGTTAAGAAGGGCCCAGGACCCTGATGTGTGGAAATATATCCTTTACTAATCCTATAAAAAATAAGAAAAATGAGAGAAGCTCAGCTGGTCCCAGCACCCAGAAGGAAGCTCCCTGCCTCCATCCCAGGCTCCTAGGGCAGAGAAGGTCAGCTGGTCCCAGCACCTGGAAGGAAGCTCCCGTCTCCATCCCAGGCTCCTAAAGCAGAGAAGCTGAGCCGGTCCCAGAACCTGGAAGGAACCTCCCCCACTGACATCCCAAGCTCCTAGGGCAGAGAAGATGAGCCTCGTGGAAGCCAGAAACACCCCCTCCTGTGGAAATGAGAAGACATGTAAACAAGTCTCAAAAACAGACTTCTGGATCACCTACAGCAACCCCAAAGGGAAACAAGATAGAACACTCTGATACTCAACCACCTGGACTCTCTGAACTGGCAACAAAAGAGGATCTGAAATGAAATGAAATGATGAAATGAAATCAGAAATAGTTACTCAGATAACAGCAAAGATTTTGCTCATGGTGCAAGACATGACTAATAAATCTAGAGAGGACACAGATAAAAAAATAGAGGATCTGAGGAACATGATGGAATCCCAACATAGGAAACAAATGGAATCCATACAACAGATACAAACAGATTTCCAAGGGATTAAAAACTCCAGAGAAAGTCTGCGCAGCAGAATGAACCAATGTGAGGATAGAATTTCAGATATAGAAGATAAGATGCAATTAGTTAGGAGGAAAAGAAAAATTGCTTTAAAATTGTAAGGGAACATGAGAAATCAATCCAGCAGCTGCTAGATGATGCAAAGAAGAATAACATAAGACTGATTGGAGTCAATGAAGAAAGAGGAGAGAATGCAGATAACATAAAAAACTGTTCACAGAAGTGATGGCAGAAAACTTCCCAAGGAGGGGAAAAGAACTTGACATACAGATAAATGAGGCATATAGGACTCCAGCTAGCCTTAATAAAAAAAAAATCTACACATAGGCATATAATAGTTAGGATTCCAGAAATCCGACAGAAGAACAAAATTCTACAAGCAATGAGAGAAAAGAAACAAATCACATACAAAGGAAAGCCCATCAGAATCACAGCAGACTTCTCAATGCAAACCCCAAGGCAAGAAGAGCTTGGAGTGATGTATTTCAAGCCCTAAAGGAAAACAGCCTCCAACTCAGATTGATGTAAACTATTGACTGCAAAACTATCTTTCAAAATTGATGGAGAAATAAGATACTTTCATCATAAAGAGCACCTCAGGAACTTCATGAATACCAAACCGGCACTCTAAAAAATTTTAGACAACACCCTAGGAAAAGACAATGAGGATCACAACCCCAGGAAACCCAGAAGAATGCATCCATTGGGTGTGACAAATTAAACGCAAAGGGGGAGAATCCAACAAAAAGAAAAAGTCATGATAAGGCTTTTAAAACTTTTAACTTCATCTCCCTAATGAGTGTATAATTCAATCTTGTTATTGTATTGATTAGTATTTTTCTGATTCTAGAGTTGCACACATTTCCTTGTGCTATACTGGCTATTTATCATCTTCTTAGGTCTACATTTTAATTGGGTTGTCTATTAATGAGCTCTAAGAATTCTTTATATATTCTGGTCATAGGTTATATGTATTGTAAATATGGTCTGTTTAAGGACTACTTTTCATTTTAATGATGTCATTTAAAGTTTTAAATTTTGATTCATTTATCAATTTTTTTCTTTTATACATCATGTTTTTTGTGTCCTAGGTAGTTCTTGCCTACCCTGAATTCATAAATATTTTCCCTTATAATTTCTTCTTAAAGTTTTATACTTTTAGGCTTTCTTATTTAGGTTCATAGATCCCTTCAAGTTATTTTCATGTATGGAAAAAATGGTTGAGGTTAATTTTTTATATACGGATACCAGGTGTTCTAGTGCCATTTGCTGAAAACACTATCTCTTCCTCGGCTCTTGAATTTAGTTTATATTCTATAAAATGCTAATGTTAAATAATCTTTCAAAACTCAGTGGACCATATATGTGTGGTTCTATTTCTAGATTCTCTGTTTCATTCCAATGATCTATATGTCTTTCCTTACACCAACACTGCCTTGATTACTGTAACTTTAGAGGAAGTCTTAAAATTAGGTACTAAACGTCTTCCAACACTGTTTTGTTTTTTTTTTAAAAACTGTTCTAGGTCCTTTGTACTCCTACATAACTTTTAAATTTCAATATCCAATTCTTCATTTATAGAAAGTATACACAGACCTGAATTTTTATATATACCTTGTGTTTTTTAATCCTGCTAAATTCAAATATAAGTTCTAGGGGCTCCTAGAGATTTCTTAGTATTTTCACTGTAGATGATCATTTCATCTACATAGAAAGATTTTGCTTCTGCAGTGCCAATCCTATCCTAGTTGTATCATTTTATTGCCAGACTATTTTGGTGGGGACTAGGTTTCAAAGTTTAATGGACAGATAAAGAGTAAGCATATCTGCCCTTGTTCCCACTTTAAGGAGAAAGCATTGTATCTTCTCCATTTATATAAGGCATTCTCGCTGGAAGTATGGAGTACATGTCTTTAATCTGTTGAGAAGTTTCTGTTCTACTTCTAGTCTCCTGATAGCTTTTACTACAAACAGTTGTAGAATTTAGTCCAATACTTTTTCTCCAACTAGTGAGAGGATCATATGGCTTTTTCCTTTCCTCTGTTAAAAGGATGACTTTTGGGGGTGGATCTTCCAATGCTGAACCAACACTGCCATCCCTATAACAAAACCACTTTCTACATCCTGCCAGATCTGACTTCCAATAGTTTGTTTTGTTAAACAAATTTCTATCTATGTTCATACTTTTTTCTTCTATTATCTTTATCCAGTTTTAGGATTAGCACAATGTTGAGTTCCTAAAATGAGGGGAGAAGTGTTCCTTCTTTTTTCTGCTTTGTTTGATATAATATATCAGTTAAAATGTATATGAGCCTGCTATTGTCATATAGGTAGGTTTTCAAGTTAGGAATATACTTTTTTTAATAGGTGCTATTCAAATTTTATATTTCCTCCAGAGTTAGTTTCATTAATTTGTCTTCCAAGGTACTTCTTAGAAGTTGTCAAATTTATTTCAAAAAAGATTTTTGTAATATGCTTTCTATATCCTTTTAAATTCTGTAAAATCTGTGGTAATGTCTCCTAGATCTTAATATTGTAATTTAAAAAATGTGTAACTGATATTGTGTAACAGGAAGAAAAGGTCTAAAAGAGCAGGGGAATTGGGAGGGGTGGGGAAGGGAAAAAAGGGAAAGGGAAAAATATGAGAAGAGGAAAAAAAGGGAAACAAGGTCTTTGCAAATAGGGAAGGGTGGAGGGGCTGAAGGGAGGGCAAGGGAAGGGGAAAAAAATAAGAACCAAGATACTCATGTAATGGTACAAGATCCCAATGATGAATGTAACTGTATTTTATACCAAAAATGTGCCAATAAACTTAATGGGGAAAATAATAAGAAAAATACCTGGGCATGGTGGTGCACACCTGTAATTCCAATACTCGGGAGGTTGAGACAGGAGGATTGCCATGAGTTCAAGGCCAGCTTGGGGTACATAGAGAGTTCAAGGCCAGTCTGAACTGCATAGCAAGACCCTGTCTCAAAGAATTTTAAAAAGAGGAAAAATATGGTGTAAATCCATCTGAAATAAATGTATGTCCACTCTGTAGAAGTCTCTTTCCAGTCACAGTGATCAGGGCAGGAAGGATGGAGGGACATATGAACTGGTGGTGATAGGTTGTAGGTGTATTTGTGGTGGGGGGTGATTGGTTTGGGTCTTGCTTCACCTATGTCACTATGAGTCTTGTTACTGGTATAAGCCTATACATGACAATAGCAGTTACCGACTGTCATAGGCTGCACTGTATTTTCCAGAATCGATCAACTTTATATTTGTTTGGAGGGGTGAAAAGAATGATTTTGTTGGTAGAAGATGCAGAGGGTAGAAGTCAAAGGAATTCCATCTGCAACTCACACCCCTAGGTAGTATCTGTCGCATCACAGTGTAGACATTAGACAACTACTCCTCTTGTCCCTGGATTCACCTCCTGGATAGATCTGACCCTCCCACTGTCTCATAACCCAGAGTACCCAGGATGTCAGGCTGTTTTCATTTTATAAAAATGCCAGAAAAAATTGGAACTAAATGTGAAACTTGAATGCTTACACTGGAAATTTAGAGGAAAAGTCAGTGGTTTATAGGTATAGGTGGATTCTAAGGTCTCTGATGTCCCTTCTCAGGGACAGGTGGTCTTCACTGATTGGGTTTCCTGGACATGGACCCCGTGATGAAGAACTGATGCATAGGCTGTTTGAAAGGAGCACAGTGAGCCCCATGAGGTGGCAGTCGAAGATTCAGCATCTCTACAGGGTACTCTTTAGCTGGAGGCTTTTCAGGGCATCCTAAATTAAGGTAAGGCCTTGAGTTTATGGTCTCACACAGTCAAAGAATTGAACCTCTCTGAGAAGGGACATAATCCTGGGTAGGTTGCTTACTGAACAAAAGCAGTTTCCAATGAGGGTACCACCAAGGATCTGCCAGAACTCTGGGCTTCAGTGGATGGGTTGGTCCAGAAGAAGGGTCTAGGTGGACCCATTACACTGATTGTTCTGTTAAAGATATGAGGCTGCCACAGGAGCCAAGGGCTTCAGGAGCTGAGATGAGTTTAGCAATTCTAGGGACTAATACACAGAGACCCAGGCACTACTATATGCAAATGCATGAACAATGATGATGAATACACGTCTTCATCTATTTGTTTTTCCATTTAGATCTTCCTTCTCTCCTCACTCCCTGCTTTAGAAGACACCACAGTCAGCTCTCTTGAGATTTGTGTGAGCTGGGAGTGTTACTCTCTTACGTTTGTCTCTAGTCCTTTTGGAGCTGGAGGACGAGTATAACAGATGGGTAAGGGGTTTGTGTCTCACTTTCCTATCTGTCAATATCACTGTGCCATCAGTAGCATTCTGTCTACTGACTGGTAGTAATAGCCTTGTCCTCAGCCTGGTTTCTACTGATAATCAGAGTGACAGTTGTCCCTGAGCTGGAGCCAGAAACATTTCTCAGAGATCTCTGAGGATCACATGGTATCATCATAGATGATCTTTTTCATTACTAATTACATTTATGTGAGTTTTTTCTCTCCTCCTTTTGGTAAATTTGGCTAAGGGTTTGTCTATTTTGTTTATTATTTCAAAGAACCAGCTCTTTGATTAATTGACTCTTTGAAGTCAATTATCAAGTATTGATAATTATAAAGTATTTTTAGTCTCAATTTCCTTAATTTCCATTCTGATCTTTATGATTTCTCTCCTTAAACTAGGTTTGGACTGTTCTTGATTTTTTAGTATCCTGAGGTGCATCATTAAGTTATTTATTTGAGCTCACTCTGTTTTTGTAATGTGAGCATTGACAGCAATGAACTGGCCTTTTAGGGTGGTGTTCATTTTGTCCCACAGGGTTTTGTATGTTGTGGTCGCATTATCATTAGAGTCTAGGACTGGTTTCATTTCTTTCTAGGTTTTTTTTTTGTGTGTGTGTCCCAGTGGGTATTCATGAATGTGTATTTAATATCCAGATGCTTGTAAAGATTTTGTAGTTTTTTTGTGATTGTTTTCTAGTTTCTTGTACTATGAGCTAATCATATGCATGCAATATTTTAATTATTTTGCACTTACCTAAGCATGCTTTATGGGTTAGCATGTGGTCTATTTTGGAGAAAGTTCTATGTACTACTGAAAAGAATATGTACTTTGTTGTAGTGAGGTAGAACACTCTGTAGATATATATTAAATCTATTTCTTCTAAGGTGTGGCTCATCCCTGATGTTTATTTTTTGTTTAGTTCACCTGCATATTTGTGAAGGTAGGGTATTGAAGTCAACCACTATGATTTTGTGTTGGTGTATACTTGATCTTTTATATCAAATAATGTTTGTTTTTTGAAGATAGATGCACTATTTGATAAATATATTTTAAAAGTTGTTATCTGTTCCCATTAAATTGTTCCTTTTATTAATATATAGTGACCATCTTTGCTGCTTCTGATCAGTTTTAGCTTAAAGTTTACTTTTGATAAAATTACTTCTTCTGTTTGTGTTGGGGTCCAGTTACATGGAATGTTGTTTTCCTTCTGGTGGTTTTTAGACTATGAATTTCTTTTCATGTTAAATGAATCTCTCAATCGTGACAGATTGTTGGGTTTTGATCCAGTCTGCCAATCTGTGCCTTAATTTGGGTGTCATGGCATTTATATTGAGGGTTGTTATGGAGACACATTGATTTATTCCTGTCATTGCATTCTTTTCTTGTTAACTCATTTATTTTTCCCTTTTTGCTTAACAGTTCATCTTATTGATGTACACATTTCATGTGACTTCATTGTCTTTGTCTAGAATATTATTGAGTATTTTATAGAGTACTGGTTTGGTATTGAAAAATCTCTTAAGGTGTTCTTTGTCATGGAAAAACCTTATTTCCCCATCAATTCTGAAGGAGAATTTTGAAGGTTATAATAGTCTGGATTTCAAGGGTTTTGTTGTTGTTTTGCTCAAAATACTTCATGCTCTCTTGGACTTTAAAGTTTATGTCGGCAAGTTTGCTATAATACTAATGAGTTTACCTTTAGAAGTGAATTTTTTTGCTTTTCTATGATTATTTTTGCTTTTAAGATTCTGTGTTTTTGTTGGAGATGTGCAATTTTGTGCAATGTGTCATGGGGTGCTTCTTTTTTATCATTTGTCACTCTATAAGCCTGGCTTACCTGCATAATAAATTCTTTCCTCATACTTGGAAAGTTTTCTGCAGACAGATTCTTTAGTCCATGTGTTCTGTGTTCTAGTTTCTCTCTAACTCTAATTAGCCTTAGTTTAGTCTTTTTAGCTTCATTTATTAGCTGATGGATGAATTTTTCTTGAGGCTTCTTTGAGTAAATAAACACATACTATGATATTTTGTCCTCAATTTCCAGAAAAATATCTTCACATTGGTTATCTCTGCTCTTTATGAATTCTATAGAATTCTTTATCTTTGGGGTGTCAGTTTAACACTTTTTCACAGAGTCTATATCTTTTACAAATTTTTCATTCATGTTTTGATCCATTTTTGTTAGTTCTTCCATATTTTGTTTCTCTCATGACCACACTGATCATTTTGTATGATAGCTCCACTACCTTTTGGGTTCTGTTATCTTTTAACTCAATGAGCTTCTTTACTTCCTCTTTAATCATTTCATATAGTTTTGTCCATAACTTAATAATGCATCTCAAGGTTCTAGAAATACAAGAATAATCCAAACCCAATACACTGGAAAAAAGATATCCTTTTTAAAACAAAAAGTGCTGGGAAAACTGGTTATCCATATGCAGAGAAATGAATCTCAATTATATTTCTCATTCTATACTAAAGTCAAATCAAAATAGGTCAAAGATCTATATAGAAAAAGATACAATACATTTTCTGGAAGAAAATTTAAATTTTTCTGGAAGAAAAATTGTTAAAACTCTTGAAGACATAGGCAAGGACTTCCTGAATAGAATCCCGGTTGTACAAGAAATAATATTGAGTCAACAAATGGGATTATATCAAGTTAAAAACCTTCTCGTAGGGCCAGTAATCATTAATCTTGCAAAGAACTTGCTCAAATGGGAAGGGGCACAAGGGAGGGAGGAGGGGGTAAGAAAAAAAGGGGAAAGAGATTTAACAGAGAGAGAATGGAAGGGAAAATGGAAGCAGAGCTTTTGTAAATGGGGAGGAAAAGAAGAGGTGAGGGGAATAGAAAAAAAGAATTAAGAAATATTATGTACTGGTATAAATTCTTCATAATGAATGTTATCATCATGTATGGTAAACATATACTAACAAAACAACAACAACAACAGCAAAATCTCTTCTGGACAGCAAAAGAAACAACAAAACAGAGTGAAGGAACAATGCACAGAACGGAAAAAAATTTGCTAGCTACTCCTCAGACGAAGGGCTAGTATCTAGAATATAAATAACTAAAAATCTTTAGACCCCACCAAAGAAAAAGACCCATTCAAAATGGGCAATTAAAATGAATAGATACTTCTTAGGAGTGTACAAATAGCCAATAAATACATAAGAAATTTTCAACCTTTCTGACCATTAGAGAAATGCCAATTAACAATGAGACTTCATCTCACTCTTGTAAGCATGACCACTACCAAAGACTCAAAGAACAACAAATGCTGTTGAGCTTTTAGGGGGAAAGGAATACTTCTGCATTGTTGGTGGGAATGTAAACTGGTACAAACATTTTGAAAATCAGTATGGAGAATTCCTCAAAAGACTAAACATAGAAATTCCATTGGACTCAGCTATATCTCTCCTGAGTACAAATCTTCCTGAAAGAGCTAAAGTCATCACACTACAGAAATTCATGCTACCCATGTTTACAGCCACACAGGTTACAATAGCTAAATCTTGGAAATGACCTATATGCTCACCAAAAGGTGAATGAATAAAGAAAATGTGCCATATATACATAACGGAGTACTATTCAGCCATAAAGAAGGATGAATTTGAGTCATTTGTAGGAAAATGGATGCACCAAGACCATAATGCTAAGTGAAATAGGTCAGACACAGAAGGTTAAATATTTCATGGTTTCTGTAGTATGAAAGACCAAAATATAAATAAAAAGGAAAAAAAAGCCATGTTAAGAAACTCAGATGTAGACTCTATAGAAATGGGAAGGAGAGGAGGAGCCTTCTGGGCAGCCATAATACTGCTCCCAGGGCCAAGAAGCAGAGCTTCCCCCAGCTCTGAGGAGATGAGCTGGGCAGGCGCCAGCAGCACACACCTCTACCCCCTCCCATTGAAATGAGAAGACACATAAAAAAATCTCAAAACCAGACTTCCATATTACCTACAGCAACCCCAAAGGGAAACGAGATGGAACAATCTGATACTCAACCACCTGGATTCCCTGAACTGGCAACAAAAAAGAATCTGGAAAAAATGAAATCAGAAATAATTTCTCAGATAACAGCACAGATTGTATCCATAGGGCAAAACATGATTAATAAATCTAGAGAGGACACAGATTAAAAAACACACAGGAGCTAAGGAATATGATGGAATCTCAACATAGGAAACAAATGGAATCCACAAAACAGATGCAAACAGATTTCCAAGAGATTAAAAACTCCACCAAAAGTTTATGCAGCAGAATGAGCCAATGTGAAGATAGAATTTCAGATATAGAAGATAAGATTGCAATTAGTAACCAGGAAAAGAAAAATTTCTTTAAAATACTAAGGGACCACAATAAATCAATCCAGCAGCTGCTAGACAATGCAAAGAAGAATAGCATAAGACTGATCAGAGTCAGTGAAGAAACAGGAGGGAGTACAAACAACAACAACAAAAAATTCACAGAAGTAATGGCAGAAAACTTCCCAAGCAGGGGAAAAGAACTTGACATACAGATAAGTGAGGCATATAGGACTCCAAATAGCCTTGATGAAAAAAAATTTACACATAAGGCATATAATTGTTAAGATTCCAGAAACCCAACAGAAGGATAAAGTTCTACAAGCAGTGAGAGAAAAGAAAAAAATCACATACAAAGGAAAGCCCAACAGAATCACAGCAGACTTCTCAACACAAACCCTCAAGGCAAGAAGAGCTTGGAGTGATGTATTTCATGCTCTACAGGAAAACAGCGTCTAACCCAGATTGATGTATCCTGCAAAATTATCTTTCAAAATTGATGGATAAATAAGATTCTTTCATGACAAAGAGCACCTCAGGAACTTCATGAATACCAAACCAGCACTCCAAAAATTTTAAACAATATCCTAGGAAAAGAAAGTAAGGACCAAAACCTCAGGAAGCCCAGCAGAATTAATCCATGGGGCATGACAATAAATTAAACACAATGGGGGAGAATCCAACAAAAAGAAAAGGTCATGACAATGATAAGTCAATACATATCAGTTATAACCATCAATGTTAATGGTCTCAATTCACCAATCAAAAGAAATAGACTGGCAGACTGGGTCAAGAAGCAAGACCCAACAATATGCTGCATACAAGAAACACACTTAATTAAAAAATAAACTCATAGACTGAAAGGTAAAGGGTGGGAAACAATACTCCAAGACTCAGGAACCTGAAAAAAATACAGCAGTGGCTATCCTCTTTGTAGATCAAGTGGATTTCAAACCAACACTGATTAAGAGAGACAAAGAAGGACACTACATCCTTTTAAAGGGAACAGTCCAAGGGGAAGAGATGACAATCATAAATATATATGCACCAAACACTAGTGCACTCAACTATATAAAGCAAATATTAAGGGGCATGAAAAATCAAATAAGCACTAATATAATAGTAGTAGGGGACCTCAATACCCCACTGTCACAAATAGATAGATCAGCTACACAAAAAATAAGCAACAAAACACTAGAACTCAAACTCTTGACCAAATGAACTTAACAGATTTTTACAGAGTGTTCCACCCTACAAAATCAGAATACATATTCTTTTCAGCTGCACACAGGTGGTTCTCCAAAATAGACCACATAATCGCTCATAGAACATATTTAAGTAAGTGCAAATGAATTGCAGTTATCCCCTGTATATTATCAGACCATAGTGTGATGAAACTGGAAGTCAAGAGCAAAAGAAACTGCAAGAATTTCACAAACACATGGCAATTGAACAACACATTGCTGAATAACCAATGGGTCACAGAGGAAATTAAAGAAGAAATCAAATAGTTCCTACAATTAAATGACAATGACAATACAACATATTGGAATCTATGGGACACAATGAAAGCAGTCTTATGAGGGAAGTTTACAGCAGTGAATACTCATATTAGGAAAACAGAGTGAGCCCAATTAAACAATCTGATGCTGAACCTCAAGCTTCTAGAATAAGAACAGCAAGACAAACCCAAATCTCATACAAAGGAGGAAACTATAAAGATCACAGCAGAAATCAATGCAATGGAGACTAAGAGAATGATACAAAAAAATCAATGAAACAGAGAATTGGTTCTTCAAAAGAATAAACACAATTCACAAACCCTGTAGCCAACTTTATCAGAAAAAGGAAAGAAAAGGCCCAAATCCATGCAATTAGGAATGAAAAGGATGAAATTACAGTGGACCAAGCAGAAATCCAGAGGATCATCAATACCTACTTCGAGAACCTATACGCCAATAAAATGGAAAATATAGAAGAAATGGACAGATTCCTAGATATGTATGAATTACCAAAGTTGAACGAAGACCTAAAAATTCTAAACAATTCAATACCAATCAAATGAAATTGAGAGCATAATTAAAAACTTACCAACTTAGAAAATCCTGGGTCCTGTTGGGTTCACTGCTGAATTCTACAAGACATTTAGAGAGGAACTACTGCCACTACTGTTTAAACTCTTCAGTGAAAAATTTGAAAGAGAAACAATACTTCCAAATTCATTCCTGGAAGCAAGCATTACCTTGATCACCAAAGCAGAGAAAGACCCAACAGAAACAGAGAATTATAGGTGAATCTCACTAATGAACATGCAAAAATCCTTAATAAGATACTGGCAAATAGAATGCAGAAGATCATCAAAAAGACCATACACTCTGACCAAGTGGGATTCATCCCAGGGATGCAGGGATGGTTCAACATATGCAAATCAATCAATGTAATACACTATATCAATAGAGCCAAGGACAAAAATCATATGATCAACTCAATAGTTGCAGAAAAAACATTAGATAACTCCAACATGCATTTATGATAAAAACCCTACAAAAAATTGGAATAGATGGTCTCTACCTCAACCAGATAAAAGCCATCTATGAAAAACCAACAGCCAATATCATACTAAAAGATCAAAAACTGAAATCCTTCACACTAATATCAGGAACAAGACAAGGATGTCCACTATCACCACTCCTGTTCAATATAGTTTTGGAAACATTAGCCACAGCAATTAGAGAAGAGAAAGAAATAAAAGAAATAAAGATAGGAAATGAAGAAGTCAAATTGTCATTATTTGCAGATGACAAGATAGTCTATATAGAAGACCCCAAGAACTCCACGAGAAGTCTTCTAGACATACTAAACAGCAATCAACCTAACAAAAGAAATCAAAGACATCTACTCTGAAAACTATAGCACTCTGAAAAGAGAGAGTGAAGATGATATCAGAAAATGGAAAGACATCCCTTGCTCCTGGGTAGGAAGAATCAACTTAGTGAAAATGGCCATACTTCCAAAACTGCTATAGAGATTCAATACAAATGTACATGATGTGACAAGTATACTGAAATGTTTGGTGGAACACATGCATTGCAGATGGTATAAAAGAAAACATCAATGTTTGATTTCTCCCTCACAGTCCAAATTTTTTGAATTTAGTTGTTTGGAGATTTCTGAGCCAAATTCCACAAAATAATAGACAAATTATTTTCTATTATGCTCTTCACCAAGAAAAAGCAAGCCCTGAGCCTATAGGCCAGTCTAGTTTTAGGACATGGTATATTTCAAATTTAGGGATGTTGTTTGAAACATTAGGAACAATGAAAGTTGTAAAATGGGTGTGACTGCCAGAGCAGGAAGGCTCTGCAGCGTGTCACACAGGCATACCAGTTATTCTGCTGTGTGGACAGGCATCTCATTTATTCTGATGTATAGACTCTAATAGATTCTGTAAGGATAGAGGATTTAGTGATGGTATAAAAGAACCTCAACTTTAGGGCAAGGCCCCCATAAGAAAATCCCAGTGTTGACCATTGGCTTTTGGAACAAGTTTGTTATGTGCAGTACAGAATTATGCAGCTTTTGAAAAATAGTTCCTAGTTTAGTCTTAGGTGCTGGTAGTTACAGGATAACATGGGAAATCATGTAAGCATGTTGATGGAAATCACAGTTTCACCAGTCATAAGGTCAGGCAGTCTCATCCGTGACTATTGTATGGTGGATGTTGTGCTTCTACAATGGAGCAGGACTAAGGCTCAGTAACCCCACTTATCTATCTCTTCTGCACAGCTCCCTCCCTGGGTTCACAATGTGTTCCATGAGTGGAGACAGGACTACTTGCACCAGGTGACTCTAAAGCACCTCTCACTTATAAGGGCCTGTCTAGCACTGTGCAATAACAATGTGCATGTCTCAAATGTGTTCTAATGTCTAATTTCCATATTAAAAACATAAGAAGCATGTGTAATTATTTTAATAATGCATTGCATCTAACCCAATACAAGAAACTGTATTCTCTCCACCCAGCATTGATGAAAACATACCTATGAAATACTTGACACCATTTTCTTATACTGTCTTTGAAACATATCTATTATAAATGTACATCACATGTAATTTGAACACTAAAGATTTTCAGAAATAATTGATTTGATTTATTTCATTACAAGTACAGTTGATAGGGTAGATATACATACCTAACTTGTCCAAAGTATTCTTAAAATTTTCTAATCACTGAACAGTTTATGAAAGTATAATTCTTTTAATATTTGCGAATCATGTTTTCTATGAGTGATTTGAGTTTGAAAGAGAAGAATATTAGTTTCACAACTACTACGTTTGCCCAAGTATCTTACAAAACTCCATAATTGAAGTAATATACCTTTGTAACTTTTCTAAATACAAAAATCATGTATTTTTGGTGGAAGAATCAAAGTCATTTTTAACCGCTCAAAGTTAAATATCAGATTTTAATGAAATATTACTTACATTTATGTTATTAGAAATATAATCCTGATTTTAGATGATCATTATTGTCATTTCTTTTTCACTGTGGAGAATTTTTTGATCAAATTCTCTGCGTATTTACAGAGGTTATGAAAATATTTGTGTCTTTAAAGAGTGACCTCAGAAGAAAGGATTATAATGATCAGGTGGATGGTATCTAATTCTGTATATTTCAGACAGTGTCTTCTTGAAGCCCCAGGAGTCACTTCCCAATGGGCTCAGAAATGAAATATCCATAGTTTCAAGGATGGAGATTATTTATGGGACAATCAACATGAATTTCCACTCACTAAGGTGAGTTGGCTATAGCTTGTGCCCGATGGGCCAAGAGCAGAGCTCAATTCTGAGTACCCAGTACAATGCTCTTCATTGTGGGAAGCATCCAGGTACCTGGTGGTATGTGATGATATTAGACCCTCTTCATCAGGACAGTGTAGCTCCTTTTTTAAAACTTAAGCAGATATTCATTCTAGATATGATTTCCTTTCCTTGTCTGCAATGCTTACATCCAAGCTATTACACATGAATTAAAAGAATGCAGCAAGCACTATCATAATATTCCACGTGGGGATTCTGAACAAAGAACTCATTCCATGTCCAATAAAGGGTAGCGATGAAGCCATGTTCCTTCCATTCTTTGATTTGTCCATTGTTCCCTGAATCCTGAAGCCCAAGCAGGATAGAAAGATGGAATGGCCTTTTTGAATGTAGTGATTAAACTTGCTGGGTGGCTACACTTTACAGTGATATCCATCACTGTTGATTGTGATACTAAATATTCTCTGAGTCAGTGTGTCATACATGGTGCTGCTTTTCTCAAGGTGAGTGTCATGGGTCTAGGATTTAAGATATGGAAGTGGGAGTGGCTCCACTCTCCATTATCCCTAGTGATGCACTAGCACAATGGTTGCTTCCCCTCTGAGACTTTAGGACATTCTGGTCTAGTAGAGAGGTCTCAGTTCCAAAAGGACAATGCTTCCTTTGGACATGTTGAACTTGGGCTTAACAATGTCCATGTCCCCTTTGTGTCCCTGTGAGAGGAAATCATCAGGTAGAATAAGAAATAATGAGTGGTGGTTGATTTTGACTCTCTAGGGGGAATGGTGTTGATACATTAGAACAACTGAGGTGAGGAGGAGTATATAGGAAATGCAAGGTATTTTTACTCTCCCCCACCCCAGCCTGTGATTAAAGTGAGGAAACCAACACAATCCAATTCAGCAGGATTGTTAATGGGCCACTCTCTGCTGGAATGAAGTTTTAAATCAATCCACCTGAAATGACTACTGATGGGATCAACACTAGGAAAAATATTTGCTGATGGCAAAGAGAATATGGAGTACTGAAAAAAGAAGCATGTATGACACAGAAATGAAATTTTTATGGCTAAAAACTATGCTTTTAAACTATTTTTATGGCTAAAAACTATGCTTTGTTTAGATATGAGTATCATTGAAGTTGTACAAATCCCATATTTTGGTTTTGTTCAACTGTCTGATCACAGTGTCATCTAAGATATGATGTGAAGAGCATTTATACAGCAGGACTTAAGTTTTGGGCTACCAAGAAGGGGAAAATGAACATACTGGAAAATTAAAATATCTTTTATGTGCTGGTGGAGATACTGTTGGCATGTTCTTCACATTTTTGGCATAATTTAATCATTTTAGGTTGGCACAGTTGTCATTATTGCATAGGAACGAATCTGCTGTCTTTCCCTATGGACATGATGCAAAAGGTCTACCTGTCCCTGGATTCTCCTCCGGGATGGATCTATTTCTCCAACTCTCTTTTATAACCCAGTGTACCTAGTATGTCAGTCTCTGATTTTATTTCATGGAAATGCAAGGGAAAGTCAGATCTAGCTGTTGGATTTAGATATTTATGGTGGGAATTCAGGGGAGAAACCAGTGTTTTTGGGTATCAAGTGGCCTCAAATTTCCTGATGTTCATGTTGGGACAGCTCATCTTTGTTTGGGTATTCTCTGAACAAACCATGAGATTGACAATTGATGAGTAGGCTATCCTGAAAGAACTGGGCAGAAAGACATAATGACTCTTATGACATAGCAATCGAGGACTCAAGATTTGTACAGGGAACTCTAAAACTGGAGGTCCTTTATGATATCCTAAATTGGGGTGGGGTCTTGTATCCATGGCCACAGACGCTCATTAAAGAGAAGTGTTCTGAAAAGGGACATGACACTTAGGGAGACAGTGGTCAGTACCAACAGCACTTTACAGTGAGGGCCCTTCTGGGATGTGACAGAGGTGTGTGAGTTGTTCACTGTTGATGAAGGGATCCGGGTAGATCTCAGAAAATCTACTGCACTGCTTTGTTCTGTTCAGGATCCCATGCAGTTATGGGATTTGTGGCTTTAGGATCTGAGATAAATTGAGCACTTCTATGAAGTATCTAGAATATTTGGGTAATGCAGTGGCTCAGTCACTATGATACAGAAATCCAGCAGTTATAGTGGTGGATAGACTTCTCCATCTACTTATCCTTCTTCAGAGCCCTCCAAGTATGGTCTAACCATGCAGAGCCATGGTTAGTGGCTAGCTAACCTGGAGAGCTTGGAAGAAAGGGCAGCCTGGATTTCTCATATCTGGACGAGCTGTACCAGACTTGCTCATGGCTTTGTCTCCAGTCTTCCTGGGATCGAGGAAGAGTGTTAACACAGCCAGTGAAGAGTATGTGTCTCACTTCCCTATTTGTCTGTGTCACTGTGCTATGTTTATCATCACTGTCTGCTGAGAAGCAGTAATAATCAGCTTCATCCTCGGGCTGGGCCCCACTGATGGTCAGTGTGGCTGTTGTCCCTGAGCTGGAGCCAGAAAATCTCTCAGGGATCCCTGAGGGCCGCTTGCTGTCTTCATATATTATTTGCACAGGAGTCTGGCCTGGATTTTGCCGGAACCAATATGCATATTTTTGTGGCAGTGCAGATCCAGAGCAGGTGATTGTGGCTGTCTGTCCCAGGGCCACTGACACTGAGGTTGGCTGTGTCAGTACATAGGAGGCCATGGAACCTGAAAGAGAGAAGAGAGGGGGACTGTGAGGAGGCTCATCCAAAGACTATGCCTGGGCTGAGCTCAGAGTTTGGGGCAGGTCCAGCCCAGGGTCCTGTGGCGGTAGAATTAAGGGACCAGGACTGGGCGGGTCACCTGTGTACAGAGAAAAGAGGAGGAGCAGGAGAGGAGTCCAGGCCATGATGGAGAAATTCCGGAGCTCTGTGTCCTGAGATGCACACCCAGCTGGGCTGTCCCAGGCCTTTCTTATTGCCCTGAAGATCTTTGGGGCCAGTGAGTGTTTAGTGCTTATGCAAATTTACTCCTCCCCTGGGACTGTTCTTTGAGGGCTCCCAGGGTATATTCTTCTCAGATGTGGGGTCAGAGCAACAGACTGAAGAGTGAGAGGTGGAGCCTCAATTTCCTCCAGCTACTTCTTTGGGAAGAAAAAGTCTTTTTCTTTTTGGGGAGAAAAAGAGTCTCCAAGGTCCCTACTCACAGTTATTTGCCGGGGATTGACCCCAGGGCCACTGTCTCAACCCTCCTGGGCTGTGGTGTGTGTTGGATGAAGCTCAGTAGGGCTGTTACCTTCCAGAAGCCTGGCCATGGGTTGAGCTAAGTCCTTCTGAGAGGTGGATCATGACACCTGTCTCAGCTGAAGGTGGAGTATAGGCACCTTTCCTTCCTCTTGTTTTCATCTCTGATCCCCTGGAGGCACTTTTTGTCTCATCCTTGTCATTTTATTGGAAATTGTCCCTGTGCCATTACAGTTTTTTAAAAAAATCATTTCATATATGACATTTGTGCTTGGTAACTGATGGTATATTTCTGTAATTCCAGCACTCTAGGAGGGTGAGACAGGAGGTCTGTCAGTTTGAGCCCAGGCTTTGGAATTTAGGGAGACTCTACCTCAAAACAAAAACAGAATAAAAACATGCTTTTATAGTTCCATCAAAAATTTCAAAACAGAATTTTTCAAATTTATACTCTCTCATTTAAGAGGATGTGTTTGTTTCCCTTTACGACATCCTCCTCCCCAAAGGAGACAAACAGTGGGATTGGTGTGGTGATTAAGCTTAATTGTGTTAACTCTTTTGGAATAGGACCCACGTAGAGAATTTGAAAACACACTTCTGGGAATAACAAGGTGGGTCTAGGAGGTATGACCTGGGGTGCTATATGTGGTTTGTGGCCTCTACCTCTGTAGCACTGCTCTTGTGCTTTGCTTCTGGGCCAGCATGAGCCAAGCAGCTTTGCCTTGTCACCCTCTACTCCCATGATTTTATATAAATAAAGAGCAAAATAAAAGATTGGTAATAGGAAATAAAGAGATGATCTTGTGCAAAAGGGAAATGGACCCAGATACAGGGAAGGGGGAGAGGGAGAAGAGGGCAAGAAGATAAAATAGACTTAAGGTGTATTATGTACCATTTCCCCACTGGAGCGTGAACAGTATGTACTGCAAATGTGTACTAATAAGAAAATTGAAAAGAACTTAAAATAGAAATAGAGAGATGATTGATGACACCTGACTCAACCGCAATTAGATTATAGATCCCATCTTCTTCCTCCTAGTTCAGCAGCACTTTTATGTCATTGTTAACATTTCTTCTAGTGTTGTTTTTCCTTGCTTGTTGCAATATTTACTAACCATATCACAAGTTATATCTTGATAATTTTATCAACTATCTCCTTTTCTCGATTCATTGCCTTTTCTAGTCACACTTACATATCTTAGTTGATGTCCCCCATTACACAATACAGTACCAATTGGAAAGTCAATTCTTCATTTTTTGTCTAATCAATGTTTTATGTAATCATGAAAAAAGTGCCAAAAACCAGATCTGGTGGAGAATTCACCTTTAGGCCCCATGGCATCTGTGGAGGTCCTCAGGGTCATGGTCTGTTCATAGGACTGAAGTCCAGATGATGGGTGATCATGGGCTCCTCCAGCTATGAATGTCCTACCACTGAACCAAGACAATGCCATGGTCAGGGCAGTGACTCAAGACAGGTAATAGACCATATAACTCTGTGGATTCTTCTCCAGGAGGCTGTAGATGCTCCATCCAGGATGAAACCCTGAATACTCCCTCCCCAACCAGAGACTGAGCTAAGCACAGGAATTGTACCCTGAGGGCAGATCTGCCTGTAGGTGGAGGCAGAGGCTGGGAAGAGTGGGCAGGTGTCCCTGGAGTAGGGCCAACCCTGGGACCATCACAGGACAGTGAGAGACAATCCCTTGAGAGTGGGCAGGAAGCCCAGGCAGCCATTGTGGCTGAGAACACAGGCCCTGGGAGCCACATCCTCTCACACAGAACTTCCTCCTATAGCACCTGGACCTTGGGCTGGTCCCTCCAGGGAATTTCAGTCTGGCAGGAGCTTCCTAGGCTGATGACTGGGACTAGGCTACTCTGGTGCCTTCCCAGATGAGAACCCCACTCTCCCTGGGCTCCCACTAGTGTCCCACTGTGACTGTGTGATTCTGTCTCTCAGAATGTGGTCACTGCAGCCCAGGGCATAGGACATAGGTCATGTCTCGTGTTTGAGTCCAACGATTGACCCTGTTAAGTCCTTTATCAACCTCTATTCAGTCCCTCACCTCTCTCCTGACTTTAGCTCTGCTGCTGCCTGCTGGTAGAGGAGTCTTAGAGCAGGAGCTTTCCTCTAGGTCACCTCCAAACCCTCACCTAAGAGGAGGTGGACAGGGAAGTAAGATTCATCCTCCCTGAGCTGCACCCTCCCTTCCCTTCCCTGTGTAGGACAGGGAGGTGCCATCTTGGTGTGGAGTGAGTCAGGGAAGGTGCAGTTCCTGTATAGATGGCCCTTGTTTTTACTAGAAAAAATTGCACACTCTACAGGCCCCCTTTTTTGTTGTTTTAGTGAAAACATAACAACAGTTCAGAGAAACCTGATGACAGTTTGTATCAGGGTTCACTAGAGGAATAAATAAAATATATAATATAATATAAATGTATATGTTCTATATAAGGATTTGCGAGGTAGGCTTTCAATGGTCACCTGCTGAGTTAGGTGTGAAAGAGTGCAGCAGGGCAGTCAGTGCTGGAGAGCTGGAGGATCCAGTTGAAGCTCTGAGGTCTGGAGCTCACTGCAGAGTCCAGTGTGGTCATTAATGCACATGATAAATTTTAGGTTTCCCCATGTACATCCCACCCATGGCAATGAATAATTTTCATAGTTCATCCTGAGGTGAGGCAAATGGCATAGTAGGGCTCATGGGTTGTGGCTGGATTCTATATACATTTAATTGACAGGGCTGACCCTACAAAGTTTAAATGGATCCTGGAAGGTGGAATAGATTTCAACAGATTCTGTTCAGTTGGAGTTCTATTTTCAATATCTGTACCAGACATGGAATCTTCTAAAGCAGAATAGCTTTTTTGCAGGTATATGGTGTGCACCATTGATTTGGAAACTGAGTTCTCTATTTCTCTCAGGGTAGGAAACTGTGAGCATTTATGTTGAATTGTCAACAGTGTACATCTACACTTTCCCTTTCCCTTCTGTGATATAACATAGAACACTGGGGCTTGTACCACTGGATACTCACGGAGACTTTCAGGGCTCTCCCATGTCATGATAAATGGATCATACAGTTACTGTTTACTTGAAGTGACAAGTATATAGGAACACTCAGCTAAACATATAAAATCAGGTAAGGAAAAAATAAGCCAAAATAAGATTCATTCTTCCATATTAGGAGAAATGATTAGAATCTGGTTGTTTGTTGCAATCTAGACAATCTGCCACACAATGCACACTTATTATCCTACACTTCCACACTCCTCAACAACAAGAACAGGGACACTTGATGGTCAACTTGGGTTCTGAAAGTTGCTGTAGCTCCAAGCCAACTGTCACGAGGGAGGAAAGGTTGTGCAGTGTTGAGTCCTTGATCAGGGAGGCTGTGCAGCAGGTCCAGCAAAGGTGTCAGTGATGCTGCCTTGTGGGCTATAGGATCTGAAGACTCTTTCATAATATAAAAAGGTGGGAGAGAGGCAGAAACTAGTGTTCATGTCCATCCCACACAGTCTTGATCTGTAGGATTTGTAAGAGGGCTAAGTTACTTTTAATGAAATGAAATGCCTTATAAAAAACCATTTGTGTCATTGCTCACAGGTGGAAGACATATGCACATGTCTTAGTTACACACACAGTAAGATGATTTGTTTTCTGACACACAGAATTGGTCTGGACAGATCAGCACATTATAGCCCGTAGAAACAGGGTACATGAGGCTTATAGTCCTTTGTCCTTTTTCAAGGGCTAATTCCCAGAGACATAGGTGGCATAATGAGTTTTTCTCCTGCATATGCTGTTTTGAAAGAGAGGGAAGCATGTCAGGTGTCTCATGCAGAAACCAGGTTCTCTGGAGGTATTTTCTACTCCAGAAACTGTGAACTAGTTTCAGCATGGCCATGGATTAAAGTAAACAGATTTTGATTTAAAGTGTAATTCATTCTGTGAAAGAATCACATTTCAAATGGGCTTCTACTCTTTTCCTCTGTAGCTTGGGCTGCAAGAGAAACAGTCTCAGGAAGTGGAGAACAAGGTCATGGTTATGGCTCAGAGGCAAACAATGACACCCAAGCCTGGTGAGGTTTGTGTCTCATGTTGCCATCTCTCTGCATCACTGTGAGTCACTGATAGGTGCTACCACTGCCATCATATGTAGCACACTAATAGCCTCATCCCCAGCTTCTACTCCTGTGATGGTCAAGGTGGCCTTATTCTCTGAGTTGGAACCATAAAATCGATCAGGAATCCCTGAGGGCCGGTTGCTATCCCAGTAGATGACCAGCACAGGAACCTGGTCTGGCTTCTGCTGATACCAATGTGTATATTTATTCCCCACTTCATCTCCAGAGCATGCATTCCTGGCTGTCTGTCTTGGAGTCACTGATACTGAAGGTGGCTGAGTGAGGATGTAAGAGGCCACAGAGTCTGCAAAAAAAAAAAAAAAAAAAAAAAAGAAAGGAAAAGTTAGTCTCTGAAAGATCCTTCCAGGACATCCATTTCTGCCAGGTCTGGCACTTTAGGAGCCTCCTCCCATCAATGTCAATCAGTGGTCTTTGAGATTTCTGGAGAATAGAGGCTTTGAGAAATGGTCAACCTGCTGCTGTTTCCTGACAATTGTAACCTCTGTTCTAAGATTCACAGAAGCCAGTGAGCACATTGTAAAGATTTTAGACCTACAGTTCCTCTACCTGAAATAGATTCCTGAGAATTCTTTCCACACAGGCAGGGAACTCATAGGCTCTGAGTGAGGGCCAGGCTGTTTCCAGAACACTGGGCTTGGTGCGTGGGTTTGGTCCTGAGGAAGTACCTATGCAGTGAGCTAGAAGCCAGAGGAAGAGGGGGGCCCAGGCCATGGTGAAGCTGTCTGTGATGCTGCTTCCTTGACTCCAGGCTGGGCTAGAGTCTTCCTACAACTCTCTTACCCCTTGCTGCAGAAAGCTGCCCATTATACAAATCAGCCCAAGCTGAGTTTTGCTGCTTGAGGAGCTTTGTGGTATCCAGAGCAGAGCTCAGCCTCAGAGACACTGGGTGTGGTGGGTGTGGGGCTGCAGGGCCCCAGGCTGGGTGATGCTCTTCATTTGTTGGTCCCATAGCCAAGGAGACATCTCCAGTTGAGACTACCCTCATAGATGACTCTGCTCTCAGGAGGGTCTGGAAGTCGTTTTGCTCAGCAAGTGATTGAAACACATGTAGGTAAGGAAACCCCTATGTCCCCGAGTGGCTCTGTGACTTGGTACAGATGGCAAAGGCTCTTATAGAAGTGGGATCTTGATAGTAATAGTGAGCAGTAGTCTGAAATAACAGACCATATGAATATAGAATAACCATCAAAATCAGAGTGGGTGTATTTCTAAAGAAAAATTCCAAGTGACTCTCCTGAGGTCTTACCTACAGATAGCAGTGGGGATGGCTTGCCATCCATGGATCTAATGGATGAGCAGACAACATAGGTCCTGTAGAGTCTAAACCTCAGAAATAATGAGAGAAGTTTCAGGACAGCTGGCCCAATAGCAATGTTAACTCCTATTTCCTTACTTGAACCAATTTTCTTCTCTAGAGAAAACTATGGCTGCTGCATGGGTTTGTAAACTTTTACTGGTCAAAGTCACTTAAAGCCCAGTCCTTTAAGTTTGTCAATGGTGCTTTTCCACTGCCAGGGCAGAGTGGAATGTTTGCAACACCACTCATATTGCTGAGAAACTCTAATCCATTTCCTACCTGTACCTTTATGCAGATGATAAATTTGGAGTCTTCCCCCATTTCTTCCCTATACACAATAGTAAATAATAAATGCTACACCATGAGATGGGGAATGGCATATATAATGCCACCTTTAGAGACCTAAGGTACTTGTTGTTGAAGTTGGTTTCTATATCCATTGAATTTATTATTTTGCTCCCATAACTGTTGGATGGATTGTGAAAGACAGAAGTATACTTGTATAGATCTGGAGGGGAATTAATGTCATTGGAAATTTCTACTTCTGCTGTAGAATGTGCTAGTGCAGAACAATATAACTGCAGGAATACTGAAAGAATCTCTGAGGCAGAATCCGAGTTCTTCTCTATTCCTCTCAGAAGGCAGGGTCAGAAGCAGTGTGAACTTATGCAGAATGTGCAACAGTGAACAAGATATTTTACTCTCTCGGCTACATGAACTTAACCTTCCATGTCATGTATATTGTATGAGTTCTTAGATTATCTGCAACTATGGGGGTACTTCCTAGGGCTTTCCTTCATCAGGGTGATTGGATCAGATGTGCATGAAGTGGCAAGCGAATTGAAGGGCTGAGGGGGACAAATGTGTTTCAGATCAGAGAAGGAATCATAAGAAGATTCGTTCTTCTGCATTACCTACTCTTTTCAGGCTTTAGTTTTTGGAGCATTCTTTGCCATCTTCTACAAGATAATACATCCTTTTATCTTACAGTTTCAATGAAGAAAGTAGTTCAAAGCCTGTGGGTTATTGTAGTTTCATGAAATAGCATATTGAAATTTGGGAATTGTTTCCCATTTAAATATGGGAAAAAGTGACCAATGGTTTTAGATCCCATACCAGGAAGGATGTGCAGCATGTTGCAAGGTGGTTCCTGTAGTTCCTCCTCTGTCCATATTTGTATCCAGTACAAGGTGTAGGTGAAGTGATAATGGAAACAGGAATATTTTATTTAGGTCAAACCCTCCCTAGAGAACCTGAATGTAGACCATGGAATTTTGAAACAAGTCCATGCCATCTGCAGTATTAAATTTCACACTTTTGAGAAACAGGTCTTGGTGCAGCCCTAAGTCCTGGTTGATACAAGATAATATGGGACATCCAGTGACTATGAAGCCAGGATTGTGAGATTCCCTCAGTCAAGATGTCATGCCAGAGCAACTCATGGAGTCAAGAATGGGCTTCTTGTTTTCAATTGTGGGCTTTGGTAGTTTTTTTAATGATGAAATAACTAACATTTACTGAGTGCTTACTACATACAGACACTGTGTTAAACATTTCCACATAGGATATCCATTCTATTCATTTCTCTCAACAATCATGTGAAACTACTAATATTATCCCTTTTTACAGATGAAGATATTGTGTATTAATAAAAATAATTCGTCCATCCAAGGCTATCTCAGAAATAACAGACCAGGTAATCAAATTCAAGTTTGTCTGAAGCCCTTCAGTATTTTACTTTTCTTTTAGTCCTAATATCTGATGGCCCAAAAGACTGAGTTAAGAGTTATTATCTCCACTTAAGTTAAATTTCTAGTTAACCAATGCCATCTGCTAGCGGTAGTCATCTATTTGTATTTGTGAGTAGATTCTCCTTAATTGGATTATTAGTTCTTTGCAAATGGCAGAACTAAACACAGCCATGCCTTGGAGACAGAATGGGTAAAATTCTAGACCACTATAATAAAGCAAGTACCACAGTAAAATGAGTCACACAGTTTTGTTGGTTTTCCAGTGCATCTAAAAGCTATATTCACAATGTGCTGTGTGGTTTATTAAGTATGCAATAACACTATGTCTAAAATGTGTATACATACACTAAAATACTTTATTGCAAAAAATACTAACAATCATATGAGCCTTCATCACATTGTAATCTTTTCGCAGGTGGATGGTCCTGCCTTGCTGTAGATGGATGGCTGCTGTCTAATCATGGTGGTAGTTGTTGAAGGTTGGGGCAGGTGTGGAAATTTCTTTAGAGAACAATGGAAGTTGTCTCATCTATTGACTTTTTGCTTCATAAAAGAGTTCTCTGTAGCATGCAGTCCTGATTGATAGCACTTTACCCACAGTAGACTAGCTTTCAAACTTGAGTCAATAGGTTTTGTCTCAAGAAACTATTTTCTTTGTTCATTCATAAAAAGAAACTCCTCATCTGTTAAATTGTTATCATGAGGTTGCAGAAATTCAGTCAATCTTCAGGCTCTTCTGCTAATTCTAGCTCACTTGCTACTTCTGCTACTTCGACTGTAACTACACATCTACAATTACTTTCTCCACTGAAGACTTGAACTCCTCAAAGTCTTTCATGAGGGTTGGAACTGGCTTCTTCCAAACTCCTGTTAATGTTGACATTGTGACCTCCTTCCATGGATCACAAATATTCTTAATGGCTTCAGAAACAGTGGATCCTCTCCCCAAAATTTCTAATTTACTTTGCCCAAATGCATCAGAAGAATTACTATCTCTGGCAGCCACAGCCTTACAAAATGTATTTCTTAAATAATAAGACTGGAGAGCCAGTCCCAGTACCCAGAAGGAAGTGCTCCCACTGCCATCCCATGCTCCAAGGGCAGAGAAGGTTTGCTGTGAGGGCACCAGAAGCATCCCCCTCCCCGTGGAAATGAGAAGACATGGAAACAAGCCTCAAAAACAGACTTCCAGATCACCTACAGCAACATCAAAGGGAAACGAGATGGAACAATCTGATACTCAACCACCTGGACTCTCTGAACTGGCAACAATAGAGGATCTGGGAAAAATGAAATCAGAAATATTTTCTCAGATAACAGCAAAGATTGTGCTCATGGTGCAAGACATGATTAATAAATCTAGAGAGGACACAGATAAAAAATAAAAGATCTGAGGAACATGATGGGATCCCAACATAGGAAACAAATGGAATCCATAAAACAGATGCAAACAGATTTCCAAGAGATTAAAAACTCCATCGAAAGTCTGTGCAGCAGAATGAACCAATGTGAGGATAGAATTTCACATACAGAAGAAAAGATTGCAATTAGTGAGGAGGAAAAGAAAAATTGCTTTAAAATTGTAAGGGAGCACAAGAAATCAATCCAGCAGCTGCTAGACGAGGCAAAGAAGAATAACATAAGACTGATTGGAGTCAATGAAGAAAGAGGAGAGAGTGCAGACGACATAAAATAACTGTTCACAAAAGTGATGGCAGAAAACTTCCCAAGGAGGAGAAAAGAACTTGACATACAGATAAGTGAGGCATATAGGACTCCAGCTAGCCTTGATCAAAAAAAAAATCTACACATAGGCATATAATAGTTAGGATTCCAGAAATCCAACAGAAGAACAAAATTCTACAAGCAGTTAGAGAAAAGAAACAAATCACATACAAAGGAAAGCCCATCAGAATCACAGCAGACTTCTCAATGCAAACCCTCAAGGCAAGAAGAGCTTGGAGTGAAGTATTTCAAGCCCTAAAGGAAAACAGCCTCCAACCCAGATTGATGTACCCTGCAAAACTATCTTTCAGAACTGATGGAGAAATAAGATACTTTCATGATGAAGAGCACCTCATGAACTTCATGAATACCAAACTGGCACTCCAAAAAATTTTAGACAATACCCTAGGGAGAGACAATGAGGATCACAACCCCAGGAAACCCAGAAGAATGAATCCATTGGGCGTGACAAATTAAATGCAAAGGGGGAGAATCCAACAAAAAGAAAATGTCATGACAAGGCTTTTAAAACTTTTAACTTCATCTCCCTAATGAGTGTATAATTCAGTCTTGTTATTGTACTCATTAGTATTTTTCTGATTCTAGAGTTGCACACCTTTCCTTGTGCTGTACTGGCTATTTATCATCTTCTTTTGTCTACTTTTTAATTGGGTTGTCTATTAATGAACTGTAAGAGTTCTTTATATATTCTGGTCATAGGTTATGTGCATTGTAAATATGGTCTGTTTAAGGACTGCTTTTCATTTTAATGATGTCATTTAAAGTTTTAAATTTTGATGGAATCTCATTTATCAATTTTTTTCTTTTATACATCATGTCTTTTGTATCCTAGGTAGTTCTTGCCAACCCTGAATTCATAAACATTTTCCCTTATAATTTCTTCTTAAAGTTTTATACTTTTAGGCTTTCTTATTTAGGTTCATATAGTCCTTCAAGTTATTTTCATGTATGCAACTAAAGGATCGAGGTTAATTTTTTATATATGGATACCAGGTGTTCTAGTGCCGTTTGCTAAAAACACTGTCTCTTCCTTGGCTCTTGAATTGAGTTTATATTCTATAAAATGCTAATGTTAAATAATCTTTCAAAACTCAGTGGACCATATATGTGTGGTTCTATTTCTAGATTCTCTGTTTTATTCCAATGATCTATATGTCTTTCCTTACACCAACACTGCCTTGATTACTGTAACTTTAGAAGAAGTCTTAAAATTAGGTACTAAATGTCTTCCAACACTGTTTTTTTTTTAAAAAAAAAAACTGTTCTAGGTCCTTTGTACTCCTACATAACTTTTAAATTTCAACATCCAATTCTTCATTTATAGCGAGTATACACAGACCTGAATTTATATATATATACTTTGTGTTTTCTAATCCTGCTAAATCCAAATACAAGTTCTAGGGGCTCCTAGAGATTTCTTAGTATTTTCTCTGTAGATGATCATTTCATCTACATAAAAAGAATTTGCTTCTACCTTGCCAATCCTATCCTAATTGTGTCATTTTATTGCCAGACTATTTTGGTGGGGCCTATGTTTCAAAGCGTAATGAACAGATAAAGAGTAAGCATATCTGCCTTGTTCCCCACCTTAAGGAGAAAGCATTGCATCTTCTCCATTCATATACAGTGTTCTCACTGGAAGTATGGAGTACATGTCTTTAATCTGTTGAGAAGTTTCTGTTCTACTTCTAGTCTCCTGATAGCTTTTACCATGAACAGCTGTAGAATTTAGTCCAATACTTTTTCTCCAACTAGTGAGAGGATCATATGGCTTTTTCCTTTCCTCTGTTAAAAGGATGACTTTTGGGGATGGATCTTCCAATGCTGAACCAACACTGCCATCCCTATAACAAAACCACTTTCTACATCCTGCCAGATCTGACTAGTTTGTTTTGTTAAACAAATTTCTATCTATGTTCATACTTTTTTCTTCTATTATCTTTATCCAGTTTTAGGATTAGCACAATGTTGAGTTCCTAAAATGAGGGGAGAAGTGTTCCTTTTTTTCTGCTTTAATTGTTTGACATAATTTAAGAGTTAAAATGTATATGAGCCTGCTGTTGTCATATAGGTAGGTTTTCAAGCTAGGAATATACTTTCTTTAATAGGTGCTATTCAAATTTTATATTTCCCTCAGAGTTAATTTCATTAATTTGTCTTCCAAGGTACTTCTTAGAAGTTGTCAAATTTATTTCAAAACAGATTTTTGAAATATGCTTTCTATATCCTTTTAAATTCTGTAAAATCTGTGGTAATGTCTCCTAGATCTTGATATTGTAATTTAAAAAATGTATAATTGATACTGTGTAATAGGAAGAAAAGGTCTAAAGGTGCAGGGGAAGTGGGAGAGGTAGGGGAAAGGAAAAAAGGGAAAAGAAAAAATATGAGAAAAGGAAAAAAATGGAAACAAAGTGTTTGCAAATAGGGAAGGGTGGAGGGGGTGAAGGGAGGGCAAGGGAAGAGAAAAAAAAGAACCAAGAGACTCATGTAATGGTACAAGATCCCAATGATGAATGTAATTGTATTTTATACTGAAAATGTACCAATAAACGTAATTGTTCCTTGATCCACAGGCTACAGAGGGGATATTGTGTGAGCAGGCATGAACACAGCATGACTGTCATTGTGTGTCTCTGTGAGAACTCTCAGGTAATCAGGCACATTATCTGTGAGTTGTACTATTTTAAACAAGCATCGGTCTCAACATGGGGCTTAAGATGTAAGCCACACGGTAAGCAGATGTGTTCTCTTCCAAACTTAGCTCCATTTATACAGCACAAGCAGAATAGATTTAACATAATTCTTAAGGGCCCTAGGATTTTCAGAATGGTAAATGAATATTGGCTTTACTTTAAGGTCCCCAGCTCCATTAGCCCCTAACAAGAGAACCAGGCACTGACTTCTCCTCCCTAGCTATGAAAGTTCTAGACAGAATCTTCTTCAAGGCTGTTACGTTTGCACTGAAAATCTGTTGCTGAGCATGGCCATCTTCATTATTTACTCTAGACAGAGCTTCTGGATAACTTGCTGCAGTTTCTTCATCGATCCTTGCTGCTTCATCTGACCTTTCATGCTACAGAGATGTCATTTTTACTTCAACCTGAGGGATTGACCTCTGCTATGTTCAAACTTCTCTGAAGCTTCCTCACCTCTCTCAGTCTTTGCAGAATTGTGGCTCTGGAAGAGGCTTTGGCTTAAGGAAATGTTGTGGCTGGTTTGCTCTTCATTCAGACCACTAGGTCTTTCTCCTTATCAGTAGTAAATCTGTTTTTCTTTTTTATCATTCATGTGTTCTCTGGAGTAGCACTTTTAATTTATTTTAAGAACTTTTCCTTGCAGTTGTAAGTTGGCTACTTGGCATAAGAGATCTAGATTTCAGGTTGTTTGGGGTTTTGCCTTGCCTTCTTCATTAAGATTGATTATTGCTAGCTTTTGATTTAAAGTGAGAGATGCATGACCCTTCCTTCACTTGAACACTTAGAGCCATTGTAGGGTTTTTACTTGGCCTACTTTCCATATTGTTGTGTCTCGGGAAATGCAGAGCCCTGTGCTCCGATCAGGAGCTGCCAGTGGCTGGAGGGTGCCATGGAAAGGACTCAGACTCAACAGACGGGCTGTGCACCTGGAAAGTTACTCGAGGTCTGCCGAGGTTTGTGGGCTGGGAGATTGGGGTCTGCCTAGCTTTTTAGTGACTACTTCCATGGGGTAAGTTGTACTTTCTAAAATTGATGGCATTTGCATTTTTGGTTAGAGGAGTGAAAATAATGTGTTTTTTAAAGAAGATGTCAAAGGTAGAAGTGAGTAAGATTTCATTCAGTGAATGATACCCATAGTTGTGTATCTATAGATGCACTGTATAGACATAAACAAACTGTTACAATTGTCCCTGGATTTACCTCTAGGATGGATCTGATTCTTTGATACTCTCATAACCCAGAGTATCTCCTATCTCAGGCTCTGTGTTCATTTTATAAAGATGCAGGGGAAAATTTGGACTAGATGAGGCATTTGGAGATTTACATTGGGAATTGAGGAAAGAAGCTAGTGCTTTCTGGGGGTAGAGTGGGCTCCAGTCCCCAATGTTGGGAACAGCTGGCTTTGTTCTTTGTGTCTCCTGAACTCAGATCTGGAGATGGAGAACCTGAAAGCAATGAGAGAGGCAGCACTAGGCATGAGATGGGATCACTACAGGGTGTTCTTGAGCTGGAACTGAGGACTTTTGGGCCATCTTAAATTGATAGGACTGTGCATTCAGGGTCTGGGGCAGTTATTAAATGGAGTCTTTCTGAGAAGGAACATGATCCTGGCAGATAATGTTTTCTGTAACAAAAAGCACTTTCCATTGAGTGCACTACTGTAAGCTGCCAGAGCTCCTAGCTTGAGTGGGGGAAGTCATCTGAGTCAGCTCATATGGGACCACAGAGCCCCTGAGAGAGGAGAGGACAAGGATCCTGAGTATTACTGACCATTCCCACCGTTCCACCCCCAACCACTCAGGCTGTGCGTGTGCTGATCTTAGGGTTTCGGCAGACTCAGCTCAGGATCCTCTGGGGGCTGAATGTAAGGACAGGGTCTGGGCAGCTTATTTGTGTACAGCCCGAGGCAGAGAAGCAACACAGAGGTGCAGACTATGGTAGAGAAGGTCCCAGAGCCCTCAGCAGAGCCCACAGGTCTCAGGTCATTTGGGGCAGTGAGTATTTGGATACTATGAAAATATACTTTTCCCTTTGGGTTCTTTATTGAGGATTAGTAGAGAACATTTTACTAGCTTTAAAATGAGGAGATTGAGGGGGAGGGGACAGGCCCCATTTTCCTGTAATCACTTCTCTCATTATAAAAATCATCTGGCCTCTAGGACTGCCCAAAGCAGTCACCTTTCAGAGACTGACCCCATAACTATTTCCCAAAGCTTATGGATGGCAAAATGTCCTAATTACAACTCATCAAGGCCACTGATGATCCAGATGTCTGGCCTTGGGCTGGGCTGGGCTCTGCTGAGAGATCATCTATGACACCTGACTCAGTAGAAGGTAGGACATCAAAGCCTCAGGTTCTTCCTCCTCTTACTGAGTTTCCCTGGTACATCTTTGTCATACCATGTTCATTTCATAAGAATGTGGAATGGGGTCATGATATTTTTCATTGATTCATTTCATCTATGACATCTGCTTGTTAAACCACCATTTGCTTCTGTGGATTCATCATACTTTGTAGTCTTATTTTACATGTGGTGTTTGTTTCCCTCATTGACATTTCCTTTCCTACAATGGACTAGCAACTGACAATGAAAATTCGATCTCTCTCTCCCTCTCCCTCTCCCTGTCCATCGGTATCTTATGTAATCTTGTTAAAGTGTCAGAAAGAACTGACTGAGAAACCCACTACAGACTGTGTGGTCTCCGTGAATACCACATCCTCAGGATCATGTTTGCATAAGCCTGAAGGATTCGGGATCCTGTCATTGAACCCAGGACAGTGCCAGGGTCAGAGCTGTGACCTGACTTAGGCAAGAGTCCAGGTCACTCAGCAGAGTCTCCTCCAGGAGGCTGTGGATGTTATATGCAGGGATGAGCTCCTGAGTGCCACTCCCCTACCCAAGACTGCCCCTGAGCACAGGGCCTGAAGCCTGAATGCAGATCTGCCTGGAGGTAGGAGGAGAGGCCACGGATCTCTGGAGTAGTTATGGCAGAATATTCAGCAGTGGGACCACTGCAGGACAGTGAGAGTCAATACCCTAAGAGTGGGTAGGAAGATCAGGTGGCTGACATGGGCAAAGGTGATAGTTTCTAAAATTCCATTCTGTCACACTGTGCTAACTCTTAGAGCACCTGGACTGTACAGTGGTCTCCCCAGTGAATTGCATCCTGGTGGATGCCACCCAGGTAGACACCTGGGACCTGGCCTCTGTAGAACATTTCTCAGCTAAGAGTCATACTGTTCTGGGGTTCTGGCCGTGTGGGATAACTTTGTGAGTCTGACTCTCAGTGTGAGGTCACTACAACTTGAGTGCATTGGATGGGTTTTCCTGACCTCCAACCCGAGACCTCGCTTTTGAGCACTGTTGACCCTGGCAGCTGGCTTCCTTCTTGAGCATAGTCTGGGTAGCCCCAGCCTTAAATTAGGTCAACATACATCACATAACAGGTCATCTTTTTCCCTCCATGACCTCTGAGCAGAACACCTATATGATATGTTGTGAAATGTTTTTCTTCTACATCTTTGTTCTCATGTCTCTGTGTTACAAAGAAATAACTGCAGAAGTCTCAGCTTGCTACTGTTTCCCTGAGGCTCTCTTTTGCCCAAGAAGCATCCCCTCTGTGTCCTCTCAGTGACTGAACTAAGCTTCATCTCCAAGTAACCTTTTATTCTCTAAGCAGCCATGATGGCATACTGTTTAAGGCAGATGCATTTTAAAAGGAAGTATTCTGACTGCACTGAGGTGTAACCTGCAGAAAGTAATGGGAAGATTCAGCATACCTGGATCTAGTAGATGGGAAACTAGCAGAGAGTTGATTGAGTGCAAAGTCAGTAATGAGGGAGGGTGACAGGTAGCTACCTCAGGAACAATCTCAAACCTAACTTTTAGACCTTACCCAATTTTATCCCCTATAATTCACTACAAAGTATGTTCCCAGAACAACAAGGCAATGTAAAAAGATCAGTAAGCTAGGGTTGTTGTTGTGTGTGTATATCAACTTAAAGAGAACACAATCATGGCTACAGCTTTAAACTTGTGAATTGTGCTGCAAAGGAGAATGAAGTCTTTCCAAAATCCTGTATGCCTGGGAAACTAAACCATTTTCACCCTGGGCCTTTATGCAGATGATAAATTCTGAGTTTCTTCTATCTCTACCCCATCAGAATGGCAAATAACATATTTCATGTCTTGGAGTAAAGAATGACAAGCCAGTGCCACCTTTAAAGACCTGAAAGATGTATAGTTGAGGTTGGATTTTTATATCCCGTTAATATTCATCTGTTTGCTCTTAATAACATTGGAAGGGGTCTTGAAAGGTAGAAGTAGGTTTCTATATATCCAGACAGGAAGTTATCTAGTTGGCTGTTTTGCACAGGCTGTATCATCTGGTAGAGCAAAATAACATGTCTATAGGTGCATGGTACACAGCCTCGATGCAGAAGCTGAGGTATTTTTCTATTCCCCTGAGAGATCAGTATATTCATCTGAGAGAGTAGTAATGGCATCACTCCCTCATTCACTGTACCCTATCATTTTTACCAAGATGCAAGGAGCCACACTGCTATAACTGTGAAAGGTCCAGTTCCACTGCTCCCTGAAGAAGAAAAGAAAAGACATAATGATGGGAGAAAGAATCAATTATATTATCAACATGCCAGCAAGCTTGAAGAAGAGGCTCCTGCCCTGAAAAAGTCATCTTGCTTACGGGGTGCAAGCACAAGGCTTGTACAGGGATTTTTGGGGGAGGCATGACAGGTCAGCCCCAGGGTAGTTACCAATTTCAGGTGGACTATGTTGTGATGAACAGGCTGTTGTTATCTGTAGGTTACAAGATATTTTAGCTTCTATAAGTCTAAAGAAAACTTACTTATTAAAACTCATGAAAGCTTATTACACATGTATTTTTCCACCAAACAACAAATAATTCAGTTAATCATTAGGAAAAAAGAGGTATTTTCCTTTTGAAAATGGGAAGACAGCATGGAACAGAAAACAGTGTATATATATATATATATATATATATATATATATACATATATACATGGCATGGACAACAACACACATGTATGGTATAATCCCCTCTGATGCCTTAACCCTCCCTCTGTCACACCATAGTCTATGAGGTTATTGGACCTTATGAAAACCCAGTGCAACTTTCCAGAGCTCTACCTTGCCATCACATTGTATCAGGTACGCATTAAATGGGAAGCATATTGAAAGCTTTGGGGAGACTCCATATTAGCTCAAATTTTAGGGCTTAGTTGTTTTGAGCTTTCTTAGACTTCTTCAATAAAAGTAATGAACACATTGTTTGCATCTTATACTTTACATAAAGAAGAATCTCAGAAGCTATAAGCTATTCTGGTTTCTGAAAACAGTATATTTCAAATTTGGTGTTGTTGCTACCATTCAAATACTAGGAGCAATAAAATTTTCCCAGTACATGTGGATTCCAGAGCAGAGAGTTTCTGTAGCATGTCATAACTTTTACCAGACACTCTGCTGTGTGGACAATGTTATCCAGCAGACTGTGAGATTACAAGGGAATTAGTGATGGGAACAGAAACGTTAGGTCAAGGCCACATAAGAGAATCCCAGCATTGACCACATGGATTTGGAACAAGCTCTTGTCCTCTGCAGTAGAGAGTATATGCCTTTTGAAAAACAGCATTCATTGCCTTCCTAAGTCCTGTTAGGTACAGGGGACATTAAGTGACTAGGCATGCAGAACTGTGAGATCCATGAGCCTCGGGTTCAAGGAAGCCCAGCAGTGATCATTGTATAGCATGCATGGTGCTTCTAGGATGAAGCAGGAGCAGGTCTGAGGCTCAGTGGCCTTTGTGGGCAGACGGTCCACACCCCACATCTCCATCTCACCTGCATCTGCGTCTTTTCGGTTTGCACTTGTGTCCTGTGATTGGAGATGGGGGCATTCTGGAGAAAGTGCCTCTAAAACATCTGTCATCTGAGTGGGCCAGTCCTTCCCTGTCTAAAAAAATGTAATGAGAGCTGCCAAGCAGGGTGGTACACGCCTGTCATTCCAGCACTTGGGAGGTTGAGGCAAGGGGCTCACTGCAAGTACAAGGGCAGCCTGGACTACGTAGTGAATTCATCCTGCCTGGATGAGTTAGTGAAACCCTATTTCATAGCAAAACAAAACAAAACCAAACCAAACCCCAAACACAATGAAACCTTACATACATTTTAATGTTTAGTAACTACATTAAAAATAAAAAGACACAGGCATCAGTGTTTTAATAATGTATGTGACATAAACCTATATCAAAAGTAGTATCATTTCCACAACAATTGATGAAAACTTATTTATGATAGAACTTACACCTCTCCTCATTCTATATCTTTGAGATATAATATGTAGAATACATTTACAGCACATCTGAATTTGGACACTAAAGTTTTTTCAAAAATATCTGTCCTTCTGACAGTTGCTATCTAGTTATTTTCATTCCAACATGTAGAGAAGCGAGTGAATACAAGCTGCTTATGCTCAGCCTCTCTTTTACCTTTTTAACTGTGGTTACAATGAATTGTGTTTCAAAATATATTTCTAATGGACTAAACACAGCTGTAGCACTGAAACTTAGATTTAAACGCACAATTTGAATCATTTGTTTTTGCCACAGGAGACAGCACTCTCTAGAGCCTTGAGGAGAGACCAATGTCCTGGCTGCAAGAGCTCAATGAGAGGCCATGGGATGTTGGATAAAAACAGGACTCTGGGCCCAGAAGACTTCAGTTCTGCTGCTGGAGGCCACTTTGTAGCTCTGTCCTCAGGCACATTCCTCCCTTTCTCCATGCCTCAGCTTCCCCGCCTGTGATAAGAATGACACTGGCATCTGAGTAAAGTTATGATGAAATTATTTATTACATGGGAAGTGCTGGATGGAGATTAGTATGTATGAAATACATGAATGTTTTCTCCTCTTCTAATTTCTGTTCTTCTTCTTGGTACAACAGACCAAAGTCATGGGAGATAGATAAAAGGGAAAGTTAAGGAGGCATAGCAAATATTGGAGTTTGGGACATTTAACATTGGCAAAACATCCTATGAGATGTTTTTGTAAGTTCAAGCCAGCATACATACAAGTGCACCAAGGCTATGTGTATGTATGTATGTGTGTGTATATATATATATATATACACACACACAAATGTATGCACACACACATACATGCACACATGGGCACACAGGTGCAGGGATGACTTTGTTCTGTGTATAGATCAATGGAAGTACATTCCTCCTGGCCTGCTGTCCTGCCTAGTAGGCCTGTCTTTGCCATTGTTGTCAGAGACCTCCCCAGGATGTGTCCCAATAGAAATATAGCCAGCTACATTGTCTTATATACACACTTTTTTTAGTTTTTATGTTTTTATTAGTATGTGTTTACAGATTATAATGACTACATTCCTTGTGGGGAGTTGGTACATATACATAATACACATTTTCATCCCCCTCCTCTCCCCTACTTCCCCAGAACAGATAAACAAAATATGGTATTTACTCACAATGGGGGCCAGGGGTGGCAGCGCACACCTGTAATCCCAGCACTTAGGCGGCAGAGGCAGGTGGATTGCCATGAGTTCAAGGACAATCTGAACTACATAGTGAGACCCTGTCGCAAAACAAAGAAATAAAATTTACAAACAATGGAATACTAATCTGCCATAAAGAAGGACACATTTGAGCCACTTATAGAAAAATGGATATATCTTGAGACCATAATGTCAGGGAAACAAATCAGACACACAAATTTAAACATCACATGGTTTTTGTTATATGAGAAACTCAAAATATAAATAAAGAACAAAATAAAAGCTAGATAATAGAAAATAAGATAATTTCCCACACTCTCATGAATTTGATGAGTTTCCCATTTGCCTCAGTAGAGTTCATGCTGCTTGGGACATCTTGGCTCTGGGAGAGGGAGGAGGTACTTATCTCTGCAGGAGGTGAAATCATGATCAGCATAATCAGTTTGTGTCCTCTGACCTGTTTACTTCAGCTAGGAGTGAACAATCACCACCTAATAGGAGCCCAGGCATCATAACCATTGGACAGATGTCTTCCTCTGACTTTCCTTCTCTCATTCTCCTACTTACTCTCTGGCTCAGAAAACACCCTGACAACCTGGTCCTCACAGCCCTAAATCTACTCCGAACTTTCCTTTTGCAGGGCTGTCTGGAGGGCTGGGAGGAAAGGGCAGCCTGGAGAATCACAGATCTGGATGAGCATGGCCAGATCTGCTTATGGCCTTGTCTCCAGTCTTCCTGGGGATGAAGGAGGAGTTTGACACATAGGGAAGAGGTTTGTGTCTCACATTCCCACCTGTCCTTGTCACTGTGAACTCTACCAGTGTGTTTCACCTTTGACAGAGTCAGCCTCATCCCAAGCCTGGGCCCTGCTATGGTCAGAGTGGCCATATCCCTTGAGCTGGAGGTAGAGAATAGGTCAGAGGTTCCTGAGGCCTGAGTATCATCAGCTCAGCTGACTAGCAGAGGGGCCTGGCCTGACTTCTGCTGGTACCACTGAATATACCTCTCTGAGGGATTTTCTCCAGAGCAGGTGACTGTGGCCATCTGACCTGGGGCCACTGTCACTGAAGGAGGTTGTATAAGTACACAGGAGGCCATAGACCCTATAGGAGAGTGAAGGAGAGGGGTTCTGAGGAAGAAGGACCCATTCCCAGGGGCTCAACTCAGGATTTAGGCCAGGGCCAGCTCAGTGTGCTGTGGGAGTTGAGCCAGAGAGCAGAGCCTGACTAGGTCACCTGTGTGCAGAGTGAGAGGAAGGAGGAGAAGAGTACAGACCATGGTGGAGGTACCCCAGAATTAGTCTCCTGCTACTCACACCAGAGCTGGGCCCATCCGATCCTCTTTGAGTCCCTCTCAGGTCCCTTGGGACAGTGGGTGAGTAGTGTTTATGCCAATTTAACCCATACTTGGGGTCTCACATTGAGGGTTATTGAGAACATTTCCCCCTACTGTGTGGGATTAGAACAGGAGAATGAAGAGGCAGAGGTGGAGCCTGAACTTCTGCAGCTGCTTCTCTTTTCAGAAAATCATCCTTAGACTCTAAGGCCCCTGATCAAGTTACCTTCCCGGTACTGACACCATGACCACTATCTCATGCCTCCACGACTGTGATGTCTCCTGACCAAAGATTAGTAGGGCTGTGGGCCTTCCACGAGCCTGATCATAGGCTGTGCTGGGTCCTGCTAAGAGACAAATGATGACACCTGATCAGCAGAGGATGGATCATTGACTCCTCACCTTCCTCTTCCTGTTCCTGTCTGGTTTGCATAGCTGCATTTTTGTACCAACATTGTCACTTACTCAGAATTCTGTCTGTGTCATTAGGAATTTTGTGAAATCACTTAATATATGACATTTAGTTTGGTAACCTACCAGTATCTAATGTGAAATCATCACAATTTCTAGTCTCATTTCACATATGGTGTTTTCTCCGTTCAGTCATATCTCCTACTAGAGTAGGCTAGAATTGTCATCAGAAGTTCTTTTCTTTTAAAAATTTACCTCATTGTTTTATGTATTTGAAAAAAGTGTACTGAACAGACTGCTTATGAAATGTCGTGCCGTGCCCAGAGTATGTGGTATCTGTGAAGGTCCTCATGGTCATGGTTGCACAGGGCTGAGCTCCAGAGATTGGGCAGTCAAGGGTTCAACTAATGTTCAGGGTGCTGTCCCTAAATCAAGGAAAGGCAAGGATCAGAGCAGTAGCCTGAGGAAGGTGAGAGTCCCTGTGTTTCTGCACAGTCTCCTCAAGGATGGTGCTCTGTCCAAGGATGAAACTCTGAGAGACCCCTCCTCCACCTGAAACTGCACCTGATCTCAGGAGCTGCAGCCTGAGGGGAGATCTGGCTAACAGTAGAGGAGAGCCCAGGGAAGAGTGGACTGTGAATCTGGAAGAGCCCAAGATGGAGGTGTCTGTAGCACACATCTCTGCCCAGTAGTAGCAGACTCTGGTTAGTGGAAATCCAATCTGAGTACCCTTTGATTTCTCCAAGCAAGACAAGCAGTGCCTTCCTCCTTTACATCCTTGCCTGCATATCAGCTATCCCTGCCTGCATATCAGATGATATCTTGCTTGCATATCAGCCATTGCCAGATGTTTTCAGCCAGATGCTTCCAAAAACTTCACAATATGCCACTTGATGTCTTCAAAGCATACTTTTCTTATCTTCCCACACTTGCAGTCAATAAAATGCTGGGCATCCTTTGTGCCCTTTGTCTTTACTGCCGGAGCAGTACACATCAGCCCAAAACCTGATCATACACCCTGACCAAGTTAGATTTATCCCAGGGATGCAAGGATGGTTCAACATTCATAAATCAATAAATGTAATGCGCTATATTAAAAGAGTCAAGGACAAAAACCATATGATCATCTCAATAGATGCAGAAAAAGCATTTGACAAAATCCAACACCCATTCATGAGAAAAACGCTCCAGAAAATTGGAATAGAAGGTCTTTATCTCAACATGATTAAGGCTATGAAAAAGCAACAGCCAACATCATACTAAATGGACAAAAACTGAAAACTTTCACGCTAAAATCAGGAACAAGACAAGGATGCTCACTGTCACCACTCCTGTTCAATATAGTTCTGGAAACAGCCACAGCAATTAGAAAAGAGAAAGAAATAAAAGGAATAAAGACAGGAAACGAAGAAGTTAAACTGTCATTATTTGCTGATGGTATGATACTTTACACAGAAGATGCAAAAAACTCTGCCAAAAGACTTCTAGACTTAATTGACAGATTCAATAGAATATCTGGATATAAGGTCAGCACTCACAAAACAATAGCCTTCTTATACACAAACAATAGACTCACTGAGAGAGAAATTAGGGAAATAATTCTTCTTACAATAGTATCCAAAAAAATGAAATATCTAGGAATCAACCTAACAAAGGAAGCAAAAGACCTGTATACTGAAAACTACAGGACCCTGAAAAAGGAGATTGAGGAGGATATAAGAAAATGGAAAGACATCCTTTGTTCCTGGGTAGGAAGAATCAATATAGTGAAAATGGTCATACTTCCAAAACTACTATGTAGATTTGATGCAATGCCAATTGAAATTCCAACAATATACTTCAAGAACTAGAGAAAACAATCCAAAAATTCATTTGGAACCAGAAGAGTCCTAGAATAGCAAAAGCAATTCTGGGCAACAGAGACATGGCTGGGGGTATCACAATACCCAACTTGAAGCTATACTACAAAGCTACTGTGATAAAAAAAAAAAAAAAACAACCAGCATGGTACTGGCAAAGAAACAAACCTGAGGATCAGTGGAATAGATTAGAAGATGCAGAAACAACTTCAGACATACTCAGCCACCTCATCTTTGACAAAGGATCCAACCACCCTCATTGGAGGAAAAATAGCCTATTTAATAAATGGTGTTGGAAAAACTGGATTTAAACATGTCAGAGATTAAAACTAGACCCATATTTTTCACCATGCACTAAACTAAGATCGAAGTGGATTAAAGATCTAAATATTAAGACAGAAACACTAAACTTGCTGGAAGATAAATTAGGTAGAACTTGAAGATATTTGCATAGGAAAAGACTTTATGAACAAACCTTCAGTAGCACGGGAACTAGCAGAAAGAATCAACAACTGGGATTTCATCTTATTAAATAGCTTCTGCATTGCAAGAGAAACCACCAACAGAGCTAACAGACAACCTACTATGTGGGAAAAAATTTTTAGCAGCTGTAACTCAGACAAAGGGCTACTATCTAGAATATATAAAGAATTGAAAAAAATCAGACCCCCCAAATTCAAAGACCCAATTCAAAAATGGGCATCTGAAATGAACAGACATTTCTCAGACAAAGAAGTAAAAGCACCAAATAAACATATGAAAAAATGTTCAACATCACTGGTCATTCAAGAGATGCAGATGAAAACAACACTGAGATTCCACCTCACCCCAGAAAGAGTGGCTGCTAACAAGAAATCAACCAATAACAAATGCTGGCGGGGGTGTGGAGAGAAAGGAACCCTTCTCCATTGTTGGTGGGAGTGCAGAGTGGTGCAACCACTATGGAAATCAGTGTGGAGATACCTCAAAGAACTAGGACTAGAGGTCCCATTTGACCCAGATGTTCCCCTGCTGGGTATTTACCCAAAAGAATTAAAAGACTCATACCACAGAGATATATGTGTACCCATGTTTATTGCAGCACAGTTTGTAATAGCTAAAGCTTGGAAGCAGCCCAAGTGCCCATCAACTGGAAACTGGATAAAGAAGATGTGGTGTTTTTTTATAAAATGGAGTATTACTCAGCCATAAAGAATGAGAAACTAGAGTCATTTATAGCTGAATGGATGCATATTGAGGCCATACTCTTAAGTGAAATAAATACGACACAAATGTGTAAATACCAAATAGTTTCTCTATCGTGATAAACTAAGAGTGTAAATAAGGATTAAAAGGATTAATAACTAATAATTGACACTTTGAAATAGGAAACGTTCCAAAGATGTAGGGGTGGTGGGAGGAGATGGGGAAAGGAAAGAATGGAAAGGAAAAATTATGAGAAAAAAATGGAAATGAAGTATGTAAATAGGGAAGGGTGGAGGGGTGAAGGGTAGACAGGTAATGGGGAAAAAAGGAGAGCCAAGATACATCACGCACAGGTACAAGCACCCAATGATAAATGTAAACATATTGTATAACGAAAATGTACCAATAAAAGAATTTAAGCAAAAAAAAATTTCATTTTGCACATTCATAGTAAACTTCTGATGAGTAGTGAGGAGGAACCAGCCAATCCTAACTGGGTAACAAAGGACCTTTAGCATGTAGGAGATTTGGGCAGATGGAGTCAAATGTGGCAGGAGGAGGCATCCAAGATGACCTCAGAGTTTCTTATCTGAGGCTGGCATGGAACTGGGGCCTCTTAAGAATTCCTATGGGGCTGCTTCTGGGGCAAGTGAGTGGGTTTGTGGGGAACTCAGGCCAATCCCCTGGCACCTACTTTGCTGTGGAGGAGTCTGACTTCTAAGCGGGTGTTTACTATCATGCCCCCATGGCTCCGCTGCAGCTGGGTAGGGATAGAAGCTTCTGGCCATGACCATAGGCCTGACTTCCTCTTCAGGACTTGGAATGGAGTAGGGAAAAGGGCCTGGGTATGCAGAAGGAAGCCTTGGGGCATTGGCAGGCTGAGTGGACATCACAGAGGTAAGGAGGCAGTTAGTGTGATGGGAGAGAAGCGGCCTTGCAGATGGATGGAGGAGCCCAGGGAGGCTGCTGGAACAGAGAGAAGACCAGGCCTCCCTCTCTGCTGAGCTTGGCCCAACCCAGGATGACTCAGACTTGGGGGGCAATTTTCCCCATCTGTACCTCACCTAAGCAATCATTTCAGGCCACTCTCACATGGAAATGTGTATACCAGGGGAGCTGGGACTTTTATGACTGAGCTGACCAAGGGCCTCTCAGACACAGTGGAGACCTGTGTGTGTTTCCCTCTGGAAATGTCACACACACCTCTTTTTCTTGTGGTCACTCTCATCCTGCAGTGAGTTATTTTTGTGCTAAGGACTGAATCCATTTGTCACCTTCAGTATTAGATCAAGAACACTCATGCCCTGGAGGATGAGGCTATAAACAGGAATAAGTCACTTTTTTGCTTCCAAGCTTTTATGAAAAGTAACCTGCCCCCCATGTGTCAGGAATCTGAGTGCAGGGGTTGGATGGACTAGGAACTGTCTCCCTATGTGGCAGCCCCTGTCTCTATGGCCAGGGTAGGGAGGAGCCATGGGAGTAATGCTGGTGGCTGGTTTGTGTCTCACTTCCCCATGTGGCTGTGTCACTGTGAGCATTGCTACTATCCCACACCTGACAGTAATAGTCAGCCTCGTCCTCAGCGTGGGCGCCAGTGATGGTCAGGGTGGCGGTGTTGCCCGAGTTGGCACCAGAGAATCGGTCAGGAATCCCAGAGGGCAGTTGCTTATCATTATATATGACCAGCATGGGGGCCTGAGGTGGCCTCTGTTGGTACCAGTGTACATTTTTGCTTCCAATGCTGTCTCCCTCACAGGTCAATCTGACTGTCTGTCCCAGAGGCACTGACACAGAGGATGGCTGGGTCAGCACATAGGAGGCCACAGAGCCTGCAAGGAGAGAGAAGCAGATGTGGGACTAACGATGAGAGATCCTTCCCTCAGACACTTACCCCTGGCATAGCCAGGATGAGCCCTGGGCTGGGTGGGCGTATGAGGGTCCTGGGGTCGCACCTGTGCAGTGAGCAAGGAGTCCAATGAAAAGCGTGGTCCAGGCCATGGTAACGGTGCCCCACGTGTTCCTTCCTGAGGCCAAGGCTGTGTTAGCTTCCTCCCAGGCCTCTCTTATCCCCTTGCTGGAGAGAGCTGCCCACTATGTAAATCAGCCCAGCTCAGGGCTGCTGCTGGAGGAGATTTCTGGTGTGCAGAGCAGGGCTCAGTCTGAAGTACACAGAAAGAGTAGGGGTGACCCTGCAGACCCACCCTCAGCCTAGGGGATTCTCCTTCACCTCTTAGTGCATAGGAAGACCCAAGGCCTCCACACTATACTGGGTCCTGGCATTGCTGCACAGGCTTCTGTCCATTCAGAGATGAGAAATGGAGTTGATGTTTCCCCAGCTGCCTGAAGTCCTGCCTGTGTGTGGTCCTGCTCCTGTCTAGCAGGTGGACGGGAAGACACACAGCCGACTCTGACCAAGCCCAGGACTTTTCCTGTGTTTAATCCTTGCTCAGAAGCAGGTGCTTCTGGTTCAAGCCAGGAGGGGTATCCTGTCCATTAACGCTTTCCAGCAGAGTCCAGGTATTAGGTGAATCCCAGCTCCACTTTAGATGTTCAATCATTGAGCTCAATGCAGAGAGTCTCCTGAACACAACTTATGGATGACAGCATGAAAATTCGAATGGGACAAGGTGTTGTCTAGATCACACAGCTTCCTAGTGGAGAGACAGCAAAAGTCCTAAGCTGAGGTAGGTGTTGGGATGCCTGCCTATAATCCCAGCATCCTCAGAGGCTGAGCCAAGAGTACCACAAGTTCAAGCCCAGCCCGGGAAATGTTTCAACTTAGAGGGATCCTGTCTCAAAATCAAAAAGAACTGGAGAAATATTTCATTGTGAAGCTTGTGGATTCAATTCACAGTACTGAAAAAAATTTCCTAAATTGCTAAGAAGTGCTATAAGTTAGTGCATTTGGTTGTGAGCCTTTGGGGTAGATCATAAGTGCTGTGTCTCAGTATACCCAGTATGCACAGAAACCCAGGCTCAGGGCAAGTGCTGATAGAAGTGTTTGTAAAGAAAGTCCCAGAGGGGTATAAACTCCAGGAATCTTTCTTACAAGTGTTTATTATAATTAAACTGTATTCAGTTTGCCTGAGAAATTATATCAAGTAATAAAAGCCTTAATTAAGGCAGAATAAGGTTAGTGAGCAAGTATTTTGTGCCTCATACTGAGAAGTCAGAGGAGAAAATTTGGCAGCTGCTCCCAGGAGAGAAACAGGCATAGAGCAGGTAGAAGTTATGCTGAGGGAGCTTTCAGACAGAGATGTGGTGTGGCTTTGCCAAGGGACTCTCTGCTGCCGCTTGGTGGCCACTGCACACAGGCTGCTGGAGGCTCAGGGGCTTCCTTGATCCAGATGTAGATTCAGAAGCTGCTGATCATGTCAGTGACTCCCTGATCTATTGCCTTCTGGCCCCAGAAATTTCTCTTCTCTGTGTGGCCCCTGCATCCTTCCAGATCAGGCCCAAGGGGCTCAGATTATGGTAAACACTTGAAGACCTTAATTTAGAGGAGGAGGGGTCAGGGCCCACTTGCTGCATCTGTGCATGTAATTCTGGGACTGTGGGTGGTCAGGAGTGGTACTATTGCTTTGCACTGGCAGACCCAGGATTTAGGGGCTGTGCAAATACTGGGGATCATGCAGGTGGTTGGTGGTGGCTACTGTACCAAAGACAAAGACAGTAGAACATCTATTCCACATACTGATGCAGATCTACTATTGTCTGACCAAAATTCTACCCTTTGAATTCAGCATGACCAGGACACAACCTCTGTTCTCAAGTTTCCCATCCTACAGGAAGAGCTGTGCAGTACTCACACTGAGTTTATGGATCAACTGCTGATCTCCAACATCTTCTACTTGTGGATGATGCCCTGTAGTTTCTGAAATCTAGACCCATTGCCAAAGTTTCTCCCACTAAGATTGACCATGTGACCTAGTGCTGGGCAGGTGGATATAGTAGTCTTTTGACTGGGGTTCTTCTTGGGGAAATGTTGCTCTTATGAAGCAAGGAAGGAGAGTAGATTTGTTTGTAACAGTTTTGTTTTGTTTTTAGGATTTTGCATCTTTCATTGGCCATTTATAAATATGAAATCTACATTCAGCAATAAAAACTACCATATTCTGATCATGGCATTAAAAAAGTTGGGAAAAGGCCCCTAATTCCTCTTACATTTATTTCTTGGTTCAATCTCAGAACTTTCAGCTGCTCTCATGTGGCGATTTTGTCTTCGGTTTGTATCTATATCTTGAAGATCATTTTTGTTGATGCTTCCCAGGATTCTTCTTCTTCCAGAAGATCTCTTATGATGTCTGAACTGGAACCATTGCAGGAATCTGATTCTGATGAGAAAAGAGTCACTTCTTGAATATCAGTACAACTAGAAGAATCATCTACTCTCTTGGCCTTGAAAGGAGAGTAGATTTGTGTACCACTTTTCTTCTTGAATATGGGTGTGGTAGCTGAAACTGAAGCAGCCATCTTGAAGTCTTTAGACAATGCAAGTGAAATGAAAGCAACAAAAGTTGGCATTTTTGATGAAGAGTGGCTTTCCACAAAATAAGAGCCATATATTTCCAGCTGTATCATTTGTTAAGAGAAAAATAGGCTATTGCTTCTTTTTGTCTCTAGTGACTACATCTGTTTTTGCAGTGCAAAAGCATTGCTGACTGATTAGTGAGATAAGAGATAAAATACATCAGTTAATGGGAAATCATAGGGAAGAACCTCACCACTCCAGTTCATAGGCAGATAATTAGTGGAAAGGTCAGAGAGTGACCGTTCGTGGTTCTGTCATCAGAAGTCGAGGCCCTACCTGACATGGTGCCTCTGAAGGTGCCATGGGGATGGAAGGAAGACATGGCAGGAGTGTGTGGAGGGAGCTACACGTACTTCTCCTGAGAAGACCATGTAGTGTGGGGTTGTGAAAAGACAGTGGGCCTTTCCATTTGGTCTGAAGCTGAATGGGGTCCTGGATGCAAACTACTTTAATCCAGACAGCAGAAATTTTTTTCAAGTGGTAATCAGGGGCAGGAATGATGTGAAGTCTGGGAAATTTCCAGGCAATCCAGGTGATCTGCGAGCAGCTTAGCAAATACACTGTGTGGTGGCTTCTAGGATGCTATGGCTGAGCAAGGTCAGGTACGAGAGAGCTGAGTTCAGCCCTGCTACTAGGCCCTGTTCTAAGATACCTGCGGTGAAGACACTGAGAGAGTGATTACTGTTCCCTTCCCTCTACCTGGCACCCACCATGCAGCCAGGCAGGCTCTTGTGCTTCTGCCTGAGACTCTAGTCCTAGACACCCTGTCTAGAATTCCACATGTGTGGCAAATCTTGCTGTCAGGATGTCCCAAGTGTTGCCCAAATTTGCGGCACCCAAGGACTTGTAACGGGTCCTTGACCAAAACGAAAGGGACTGAGCAGGTGACTCATGTTTTCAAAGCCCCAAGGAGAGGCAGAAAGGACAGGACTCGGAAGATTCGAACTGAAATAGTTACACTGACCAGGTAAGGAAACTCACTTGGCATCGGGGAGTGGATTTGGGAAAACCCTCAGGCAAAATTTTCTGGGCCTGAATGGAGACAGCTGCTGCCTGTCATTTCTTCCTGATGCTTGTGGAGGTGCTGCTGTTCTCCAATCTTGGGTGGCCAGACCTCTGTGAGGGTGCCCAGCTCTATATCCTTTTGGCTGCTCAGAATTGCCGAGTTGAAATAGTACAGATTGTAATCAACTTGAGTGGTCTTTTCATGATCGTTTAACCTGAACCAGCTTTAAACTTGTGAATTGTGCTGCAAAGGAGAATGAAGTCTTTCCAAAATCCTGTATGGTTGGGAAACTAAACCATTTTCACCCTGGACCTTTATGCAGATGATAAATTCTGAGTCTCTTCTATCTCTGGGGCGTTCTCAATCAAGTGCCTCTAAAACATCTTTCATCTAAGTGGTCCAGTCCAGCCCTGTCCAAAAAAAATGTAATGAGAGCTGCTGGGCATGGTGGTACATGCCTGAAATTCCAGCTATCTGCCTGTCATTCCAGCACTTGGGAGGTTGAGGCAAGGGGCTCACTGCGAGTGCAAGGCCAGCCTGGACTACGTAGTGAATTCAAAGCCTGCCTGGATGACTTAGGGAAACCCTGTTAAAAAACAAAACAAAAGAAAACCACAAACAGAATGAAAACCTTACATACATTTTAATGTTTAATAACTACATTAAAAATAAAAGACACAGACATCAGTGTTTTAATAATATATGTGCCATAAACCTATATCAAAAGTAGTATCATTTCCACAAGAATTGACAAAAACTTATTTATGATAGAACATACATCCTCTCCTCATTCTATATCTTTGAGATGTAATAAATATGTAGAATACAATTACAGCACATCTGGATTTTGACACTAAAGTTTTTTCAAAAATATCTGTCCTTCTGACAATTGCTGTCTAGTTGTTTGCATTCCAACTTGTAGAGAAGCGGGTGAATACAAGCTGCTTCTGCTCAGCCTCTTTTTTACCTTTTGAACTGTGGTTACAAAGATTTGTGTGTTTCAAAATATATTCCCCATAGAGTAAACACAGCGGTAGCACTGAAACTTAGATTTAAACGCACAATTTGAATCATTTGTTTTTGCCACAGGAGACAGCACTCTCTAGAGCCTTGAGGAGAGACCAATGTCCTGGCTGCAAGAGCTCAATGAGAGGCCATGGGATGTTGGATAAAAACAGGACTCTGGGCCCAGAAGACTTCAGTTCTGCTGCTGGAGGCCACTTTGTAGCTCTGTCCTCAGGCACATTCCTCCCTTTCTCCATGCCTCAGCTTCCCCGCCTGTGATAAGAATGACACTGGGATCTGAGCAAAATTGTCATTAAATTATTTATTACATGGGAAGTGCTGGATGGAGCTTAATAAGTATGAAACACATGAATGTTTTCTCCTCTTCTAATTTCTGTTCTTCTTCTTGTTACAACAGACCAAAGTCACGAGAGATAGATAAAAGGGAAAGTTAAGGAGGCATAGCAAATATTGGAGTTTGGGATATTTAACGTTGGCAAACATCCTATGAGATGTTTTTGTAAGTTCAAGCCAGCATACATACAAGTGCACCAAGGCTATGTATATATATACACACACACATATGCATACATGTACACACATGCACATGCATGGGCACACAGGTGCCGTGATGACTTTGTTCTGTGTATAGATCAATGGAGAGACATTCGTCTGGGCCTGCTGTTCTGCCTAGTAGGCCTGTCATTACCCTTGCCCTCTGAGATCTCACCAGGATGTGTCCCAGTAGAACTGTAGTCAGCCACATTGTCTTTTATGCACTCTTCTTTTTAGTTTATATTAGCACATATTTATAGTATATGATGATTACATTCCTTGTGGGGAGTTGGTACATATACATAACATATTTTCATCCCCTTCCCCTCCCCTACTTCTCCAAAACAGATAAACAAAATGTGATATTTACTCACAATGGGGGCCAGGTGTGGTGGCAGACACCTGTATTCCCAGCACTCGGGAGGCTGAGGCGGTGGATTGCCATCAGTTCAAGGCCAATCTGAACTACATACTGAAACCCTATCTCAAAAGAAAGAGAGCTGGTCCCAGCACCCGGAAGGAAGCTCCCTGCTTCCATCCCAGGCTCCTAGGACAGAGAAGCTCAGCTGGTCCCAGACCGCAGAAGGAAGCTCCCCGCCTCCATCCCAGGTTCCTAGGACAGAGAAGCTCAGCTGGTCCCAGACCCCAGAAGGAAGCTCTCCGTCTCCATCCCAGGCTCTTAGGGCAGAGAAGCTCAACCAGTCCCAGCACCCAGAAGGAAGCTCCACTGCTGCCATCCCAGGTTTCTAGGGCAGAGAATGTGAGCCGGTCCCAGCACCCGGAAGGAAGCTCCCCCACTGCCATCCCAGGTTCCTAGAGCAGAGAAGGTGAGCTGGTCCCAGAGCCCAGAAGGAAAGTGCCCCACTGACATCCCAAGCTCCTAGGGCAGAGAAGCTCAGCCAGTCCCAGCACCCAGAAGGAAGCTCCACTGCTGCCATCCCAGGTTCCTAGGGCAGAGATTGTGAACCGGTCCCAGCACCTGGAAGGAAGCTCCCTCACTACCATCCCAGGCTCCTAGGGCAGAGAAGGTGAGCTGGTCCCAGAACCCAGAAGGAAGCTCCCCCACCGCCATCCCAGGCTCCTAGGGCAGAGAAGGTGAGCTGGTCCCAGAACCCAGAAGGAAACTCCCCCACTGCCATCCCAAGCTCCTAGGGCAGAGAAGGTGAGCGGCATGGGTGCCAGAAGCACCCCCCCCCTACTGTGGAAATGAGAAAACACATAAACAAGCTGCAAAAACAGAGTTCCAGATCACCTACTGCAACCTCAAAGGGAAACGAGATGGAACAATCTGGTACTCAACCACCTGGACTCTCTGAACTGGCAACAAAAGAGCACCACCTCGGTTGAGCTCATGGTCAGGGACAGAATAGTGTTCTGTGAGAGGTGAACCTGTGGGGAGTGTGTGGGAAGAACACCTATGCTGATTGTGAGGAACGGAAGAGGAGAGAGGTTCAGGCCATGGTGGAGATGCCCCAGAGCTTTGCCTCCTGTACCCACAGCTGGGCAGGGCTCCCTGTCCTCTGTCATCACCCCAGGAAGGGCTAGACTCTAGGGTTAGTGGTCTATACTAAGTCACTGCAGCTCTAGATGACTCCAGAGGAGCCCAGTCTAGAGGGCAAGAGGGAGGACATGGGCATCACTTAGGTCTCTTTCACAACACCAATGCTCTGCTCAGGTAGAGCAAGAGGCCTCCATCCTTGTCCTGCAGCTTCATGGCTTGTGGTTAAGGAGTTAATGTCTGAAGCTCAGTTTCTGGGAGATGCTGAGGTCCAATTAGCCTGTAGGCCCACACTGACACTGCAGAGAACCTGACTTAATTGCTGCTGTAACAATTAGTGGGATGATCCACATTTCACATGAAGAACAATGAGCAGATTCAGCACAAATATCAGGTTTTTCCTCTTTACTGCCTCCATTTTAAATTGGTCAGTCAATTCTTGTGAAACTTAGAGGCTTTAACTTGTGTGCAATAAAAAATGGATAAAACTAATCTATCAAAGTTCAAATCAGTATGTGTTTCAATTTTCATTTTGCACATTCATAGTAAACTTCTGATGAGTGATGAGGAGGAACCAGCCAATCCTAACTGGGTAACAAAGGATCATTAGCATGTGGAACATTTGGGCAGATGGAGTCAAATGTGGCAGGAGGAGGCATCCAAGATGACCTCAGAGTTTCTTATCTGAGGCTGGCATGGAACTGGGGCCTCTTAAGAATTCCTATGGGGCTGCTTCTGGGGCAAGTGAGTGGGTTTGTGGGGAACTCAGGCCAATCCCCTGGCACCTACTTTGCTGTGGAGGAGTCTGACTTCTAAGCGGGTGTTTACTATCATGCCCCCATGGCTCCGCTGCAGCTGGGTAGGGATAGAAGCTTCTGGCCATGACCATAGGCCTGACTTCCTCTTCAGGACTTGGAATGGAGTAGGGAAAAGGGCCTGGGTATGCAGAAGGAAGCCTTGGGGCATTGGCAGGCTGAGTGGACATCACAGAGGTAAGGAGGCAGTTAGTGTGATGGGAGAGAAGCGGCCTTGCAGATGGATGGAGGAGCCCAGGGAGGCTGCTGGAACAGAGAGAAGACCAGGCCTCACTCTCTGCTGAGCTTGGCCCAACCCAGGATGACTCAGACTTGGGGGGCAATTTTCCCCATCTGTACCTCACCTAAGCAATCATTTCAGGCCACTCTCACATGGAAATGTGTATACCAGGGGAGCTGGGACTTTTATGACTGAGCTGACCAAGGGCCTCTCAGACACAGTGGAGACCTGTGTGTGTTTCCCTCTGGAAATGTCACACACACCTCTTTTTCTTGTGGTCACTCTCATCCTGCAGTGAGTTATTTTTGTGCTGAGGACTGAATCCATTTGTCACCTTCAGTATTAGATCAAGAACACTCATGCCCTGGAGGATGAGGCTATAAACAGGAATAAGTTACTTTTTTGCTTCCAAGCTTTTATGAAAAGTAACCTGCCCCCCATGTGTCAGGAATCTGAGTGCAGGGGTTGGATGGACTAGGAACTGTCTCCCTATGTGGCAGCCCCTGTCTCTGTGGCCAGGGTAGGGAGGAGCCATGGGAGTAATGCTGGTGGCTGGTTTGTGTCTCACTTCCCCATGTGGCTGTGTCACTGTGAGCACCGCTGCTACTATCCCACACCTGACAGTAATAGTCAGCCTCGTCCTCAGCGTGGGCGCCAGTGATGGTCAGCGTGGCCGTGTTGCCCGAGTTGGCACCAGAGAATCGGTCAGGAATCCCAGAGGGCAGTTGCTTATCATTATACATGACCAGCATGGGGGCCTGAGGTGGCCTCTGTTGGTACCAGTGTACATTTTTGCTTCCAATGCTGTCTCCCTCACAGGTCAATCTGACTGTCTGTCCCAGAGGCACTGACACAGAGGATGGCTGGGTCAGCACATAGGAGGCCACAGAGCCTGCAAGGAGAGAGAAGCAGATGTGGGACTAACGATGAGAGATCCTTCCCTCAGACACTTACCCCTGGCATAGCCAGGATGAGCCCTGGGCTGGGTGGGCGTATGAGGGTCCTGGGGTCGCACCTGTGCAGTGAGCAAGGAGTCCAATGAAAAGCGTGGTCCAGGCCATGGTAACGGTGCCCCGCGTGTTCCTTCCTGAGACCAAGGCTGTGTTAGCTTCCTCCCAGGCCTCTCTTATCCCCTTGCTGGAGAGAGCTGCCCACTATGTAAATCAGCCCAGCTCAGGGCTGCTGCTGGAGGAGATTTCTGGTGTGCAGAGCAGGGCTCAGTCTGAAGTACACAGAAAGAGTAGGGGTGACCCTGCAGACCCACCCTCAGCCTAGGGGATTCTCCTTCACCTCTTAGTGCATAGGAAGACCCAAGGCCTCCACACTATACTGGGTCCTGGCATTGCTGCACAGGCTTCTGTCCATTCAGAGATGAGAAATGGAGTTGATGTTTCCCCAGCTGCCTGAAGTCCTGCCTGTGTGTGGTCCTGCTCCTGTCTAGCAGGTGGACGGGAAGACACACAGCCGACTCTGACCAAGCCCAGGACTTTTCCTGTGTTTAATCCTTGCTCAGAAGCAGGTGCTTCTGGTTCAAGCCAGGAGGGGTATCCTGTCCATTAACGCTTTCCAGCAGAGTCCAGGTATTAGGTGAATCCCAGCTCCACTTTAGATGTTCAATCATTGAGCTCAATGCAGAGAGTCTCCTGAACACAACTTATGGATGACAGCATGAAAATTCGAATGGGACAAGGTGTTGTCTAGATCACACAGCTTCCTAGTGGAGAGACAGCAAAAGTCCTAAGCTGAGGCAGGTGTTGGGATGCCTGCCTATAATCCCAGCATCCTCAGAGGCTGAGCCAAGAGTACCACAAGTTCAAGCCCAGCCCAGGAAATGTTTCAACTTAGAGGGATCCTGTCTCAAAATCAAAAAGAACTGGAGAAATATTTCATTGTGAAGCTTGTGGATTCAATTCACAGTACTGAAAAAAATTTCCTAAATTGCTAAGAAGTGCTATAAGTTAGTGCATTTGGTTGTGAGCCTTTGGGGTAGATCATAAGTGCTGTGTCTCAGTATACCCAGTATGCACAGAAACCCAGGCTCAGGGCAAGTGCTGATAGAAGTGTTTGTAAAGAAAGTCCCAGAGGGGTATAAACTCCAGGAATCTTTCTTACAAGTGTTTATTATAATTAAACTGTATTCAGTTTGCCTGAGAAATTATATCAAGTAATAAAAGCCTTAATTAAGGCAGAATAAGGTTAGTGAGCAAGTATTTTGTGCCTCATACTGAGAAGTCAGAGGAGAAAATCTGGCAGCTGCTCCCAGGAGAGAAACAGGCATAGAGCAGGTAGAAGCTATGCTGAGGGAGCTTTCAGACAGAGATGTGGTGTGGCTTTGCCAAGGGACTCTCTGCTGCCTCCTGGTGGCCACTGCACACAGGCTGCTGGAGGCTCAGGGGCTTCCTTGATCCAGATGTAGATTCAGAAGCTGCTGATCATGTCAGTGACTCCCTGATCTACTGCCTTCGGGCTCCAGAAATTTCTCTTCTCTGTGTGACCCCTGCATCCTTCCAGATCAGGCCCAAGAGGCTCAGATTACCATGAAAACTTGGACACCTTAATTTAGAGGAGGGGGTGGTGGTCAGGGCCCACTTGGCACATCTGTGCAAGTAATTCTGGGACTGTGGGTGGTGAGGCATGGTACTATTGCTTCACACGGGCAGACCCAGGACTCAGAGGCTGTGCAAATACTCAGGGATTGTGCATGTGGTTGGTGGTGGCTAGTGTACTAAAGACAGAGACAGCAGAACATGTATTCCAGATACTCATGCAGATCTATTATTGTCTGACCAAAATTCTACAATGGGAATTCAGCCTGACCCCCCATACACAGCCTCTGTTCTTGAGTTTCCCATCCTTCCAGAGGAGTCGTGCAGTAGTCACACTGAGTTTATAGATCAACTGCTGATCTCCACCATCTTCTACTTGTGGATGATGCCCTGCAGTTTCTGAAATCTAGACCCATTGCCAAGGTTTCTCCTACTGAGATTGACCATGTGGGCTAGTGCTGGTCAGATGGATATAATAGTGTTTTGGCTGGGGTTCTTCTTGGGGAAATGTTGCTCTTATGAAGCAAGGAAGGAGAGTAGATTTGTGTACCACTTTTCTTCTTGAATATGGGTGTGGTAGCTGAAACTGAAGCAGCCATCTTGAAGTCTTTAGACAATGCAAGTGAAATGAAAGCAACAAAAGTTGGCATTTTTGATGAAGAGTGGCTTTCCACAAAATAAGAGCCATATATTTCCAGCTATATCATTTGTAAGAGAAAAATAGGCTATTGCTTGTTTTTGCTTCTAGTGGCTACAAACGTTTTTGCAGTGCAAAAGCATTTCTGACTGATTAGTGAGATAAGAGATAAAATACATCAGTTAATGGGAAATCATAGGGAAGAACCTCACCACTCCAGTTCATAGGCAGATAATTAGTGGAAAGGTCAGAGAGTGACCGTTCGTGGTTCTGTCATCAGAAGTCGAGGCCCTACCTGACATGGTGCCTCTGAAGGTGCCATGGGGATGGAAGGAAGACATGGCAGGAGTGTGTGGAGGGAGCTACACGTACTTCTCCTGAGAAGACCGTGTAGTGTGGGGTTGTGAAAAGACAGTGGGCCTTTCCATTTGGTCTGAAGCTGAATGGGGTCCTGGATGCAAACTACTTTAATCCAGACAGCAGAAATTTTTTTCAAGTGGTAATCAGGGGCAGGAATGATGTGAAGTCTGGGAAATTTCCAGGCAATCCAGGTGATCTGCGAGCAGCTTAGCAAATACACTGTGTGGTGGCTTCTAGGATGCTATGGCTGAGCAAGGTCAGGTACGAGAGAGCTGAGTTCAGCCCTGCTACTAGGCCCTGTTCTAAGATACCTGCGGTGAAGACACTGAGAGAGTGATTACTGTTCCCTTCCCTCTACCTGGCACCCACCATGCAGCCAGACAGGCTCTTGTGCTTCTGCCTGAGACTCTAGTCCTAGACACCCTGTCTAGAATTCCACATGTGTGGCAAATCTTGCTGTCAGGATGTCCCAAGTGTTGCCCAAATTTGCGGCACCCAAGGACTTGTAACGGGTCCTTGACCAAAACGAAAGGGACTGAGCAGGTGACTCATGTTTTCAAGGCCCCAAGGAGAGGCAGAAAGGACAGGACTCGGAAGATTCGAACTGAAATAGTTACACTGACCAGGTAAGGAAACTCACTTGGCATCGGGAGTGGATTTGGGAAAACCCTCAGGCAAATTTTCTGGGCCTGAATGGAGACAGCTGCTGCCTGTCATTTCTTCCTGGTGCTTGTGGAGGTGCTCCTGTTCTCCAACCTTGGGTGGCTCAGACCTCTGTGAGGGTGCCCAGCTCTATATCCTTTTGGCTGCTCAGAATTGCCGAGTTGAAATAGTACAGATTGTAATCAACTTGAGTGGTCTTTTCATGATCTTTGATCATGCAAGTTACCCTAAGTTGCTGTTTACAAGTTAGGAATTTCCCCATAAAAATAATCTATGTAGCTGGGTGTGGGGGCACATGCCTGGAATCCTAGCATTCCAGAGACTGAGGCAGGAGGATCACCCTGAGTTTGAAGCCAGTCTGGGCTACATAGTGATTTCAAAGCCAGCCTGAACTACCTGGTGAGATCCAATCTCAACAAAAAGAAAAACAAAATCAAAAGTCTATGTGTTTTAGTGTTCCCTTAGCTGGATAAGTAAGATATGGAAATAATAGTCTGAGCGTGTTTTCCATGGTTTTGTGAGCAGATTTCACTCTTGTGTCTCTCATCCTCATGGCCAGGGCTAATACAGGGAGGAAATTTCCTTGTCTCCTGTTAAATAAAGTCACCCCCTTAAGGTTAGACCTTACCTAAGTGTCTCAAAATAAATCTCTAAAACCATCAGGCCCAGCAAGGCGAAGGAAAGTGTAGGATATGATACAGTCTTGGGGAAGTCTTGGGAGGTTTCTGTCTTTTTCCTGCAGAGTGACAAGCCAAGGTTCCCACGTAGCCACAGCCATCACAGGTGAGTCCGCCCAGGTGTGTTAGTCAGTCTGGGTCAGCACTGAGATGAGCACTCTTCCTTCCCCCTGAATGAGGTACAGTATGTCCTGCTCACGTGGGCGGGCAACCCTCCTCCTTTCTGGCTCTCTATGGGGACAAGATGCTTCTTCCCCAAGATTCAGACATGACCTGGCTCCTGGAACAGAAGGATATCTCACCTTAGGGTACTGTTACCCTTGCCTCACAAGTCCTGCCACTTCTCTGGATGCCTAGGTGTCAAAGAGCAAAAGATCAGAGACCAGGCCCCCACCTGTCCCAGGTATTTCTGAGAGGGCAAGAACAGCCTGTTACTTTCCTATACAGATATTCTGGGAGGGCTTCACTTCACGAGCATGAGACTCACTGAGTTGATACTCACTGAATCCTTCCCTAAGTAACCTGGAAAACTATCGGGATCCCCTTTTGTATCATCTGGTTTCCAAGGATTTCATTTGCTTTTTTCTTTCCCTTGCCTGTTGGTATATCTGTTTGAGGATGGTTGAGGCAGGGTTCATGGAAGCGGTCGGGAGCTATCTGACCATTTATAGCTGGCTCAACCACTCTATCCAGAGAGATGCCGAGAAGCCAAAGTATTAGCAAGAAAGCTCCCACTTAACTCCAAGAATCTTGTCACTTGGCTATCACAGTCCCTTGAAATCCAGGGATTTTGAGAGATGAGCTCACTGCTTGCTGTGATAGGAAAGACCTGCTAAGTAGGAGGCCCCGGCACCATCCTCACTGTCCCTGTCCCAACACACACAGGTTGTGTGTTTCCTGGAAAATGCTCCAGTGTTTGCCTGTCCATCTCCTCAAGCCAGTTGAATTCATTTCCCCTGCTAAGCCTCTGGCTTGTTAAACTGGAGACTTATATGCCCCTCGTCCAGGTCTCTGCCCTGTTCATTAAATCTTGTCCTGGGAAACTGTGTGTAAGGTTAGCCTTCCTGTCGGTTCCCCAGACCTCTTCTCAGAGCATCTCTCAGAGTTTGGACACAGACCTCTGTGAGAAATCCGTATGTTGTGATGAAGTCTCATTTTCTTTTCTTACAGGAAATTGAACTTCTTGTGGAGCCAATGATTGTCAGGACACTAGCTCTCAAGATTTGAAGCTGGTTCATCCTGGCATTGTGTACTGGAGGAACACAAAGATTTCAGCACAACTAGGATCTCTAATTATCCTGGTTGACTAGGCAGCAGAAAAATAAAATGTCCTTTAAAATATCTACATGTGTCATAGCATCATCTTGGCAAAATTCTTTCCAGATTTTCATCTCTGTAGAGAAGCATTTGTTTGCCAAGTTTCTTCCATGAAACCTTCTCCTACATGAGCTGTGTCCCTGGTGTGCTCATCATATGGTGAAGCATGTAGACCTCATCATTTGCATCCTCCTCCTCATCCAGCCACACTTCCCTCTCCAGAGCAGCACTGCTAAGTTCTCACTGACCCTGTGATTCTCCCTGTTCAGGGTTAAACCTTTGCCACTAATAAAGTCACTCCTGCTCTTCTTGCCTTGATGTCACTTTAGAAATGTAATCATTTATCTTTTGTTTTAAGACTCCAAAATCATTTAAAATGATTGTTCTCTTTACTGGTCAAATGGTTGTGATTGGCATTTAAGAATATTTGTATTTGTGATGTGTCCCTGGCTGCATTTGTAAGATGGCATCCACTCCTGATCTCCAGTGGATAAGACAGTAGGGAGCTCCCAGCTGGAACACAACCCTATGATTGGCCAATGTCTCTGGATCCTGGAATTGTCCGTGTCTGTCCATGTACCAGAGCCGAGTATAGATTGAGAGGACTGCAGTTCTTCATCACAGGGTTGTGCACGTCCAGATCTCCCCTGTGCCACCTTCTCACTTCTCTTCTTCAGAAATCACCTACTAGGACTTTGGACATGATTGTAGAGCTGAAGTGAATGAAATGTAAAGTAACCATGCATAATAAATAAGTAAGGGAGAGAAGAGAGAAAGCAAGAATTTTCACAATCCTATTTACTTTTTTTGGTACTGAGAATTGAACTCAGGACTTTGCACTTGTGAGGCAGGGGCGGTGCTACTGAGCTAAATCCCCAGCCCATTCCTGTTCACTTTTAACACACATAATCTATGTCTATAAGGTGTACACTGATGAAATGGGATAGTAGTGAACAGATGATATTCAGGGCATGAAAATTCTGTCTTTATGGTTACAAGTTTCTTCAACTTCCCATTTGTCCAGTAGAACTTATCCACTTGTGTTAGTTCATGGACAGCACTGTTATCAGCTACCACCTAGTCCTTGTGAAATTCAGTGCCTGTAAGAGAAGATGATTTTTGAGAAGATGATTGTCCAGATGGTGACCAGAAATCAAAAATAGACTCAGCGAATGATTCTGATCCTATTATATTTGACGAACATCACCCTGTGATGCAGAATGAACCTGGCCCTCCTAGGTAAAATAAACTCAGCCCTTCTGCACATAGTGAACACAGGCCAATTGTATCGCAAACAGCTCCAAGCAGGACCTGGGCTAGGCACTGAGGGTTTCCTTGGTGAGCTCCACATAAAGCAGTCTAGATCCCCATAGGAAAAACCAACCTCCATACAACTTGACTCAAACTCAATCAGATCAGACTGAAATGTTGCCAGTGATGAAGACAGTGGGAGAAAAAGAAGCCGGGAGAAAGTCCACAGTAAGGATCTAAAATGGTGTCAGTATTTTCTCTGTAGTTTTGGTGAATATCAGGATGGATTGTGCTATGGCTTGAATGTTTCTGTCCCATCCAAATTGTGCTGAAACATAATCCTCAATGCAACAGTACTAAGAGGTTGAACTTTGAAGACATGATTAGGCCATGAGAACTACCCACTTTATAAAGAGACTAAATGTCTAATAAAAGGGCCAGACAATACTGGATTTACTGTTTGTCCTTCGACTTCTTTTTCTATATAGCATGAAAAACGAAGGACCTCATCTGATCCCGAAATGGCAAGAACCTTGATTTTGAACTTTACAGCCTCCAGAACTGTTGGAAATGAAATTATGTTTTTCTCAATTACCCAGCTGAAGGTATTTTGTCATAGTAGCAAGAGTGGACTAGGACAACCACAGCAGAGTCAGTAACATTAAAGGGTTTCTTGGTCAAGCTGACTCTTGAGCAGGCCCTAAAGGACTGAGATAGTTTTGTGGCCACATTGGAGGTGAGGTGGAATTCAGCAGCATCCTGTACAGGATAAACAAGTTCAGAGTGGTTGACTTGGAGTCCGACCTTCATAGAGAGGAAGGTGCCTAGAACGAGATATCATATGCATCCAGTACATGGGCAGCCAAGCGGATCTATCCTCCATCTAAGCATGAATAAGTCATCAAGAATGGCTGAGGGCAGGGCTGGGGATATAGCTCAGTGGTTCCACTGCCTGCTTCATAAACGCAAGGTCTGGAGTTCAATCCCTGGAACCAAAAAACAAAACAAAAAAAATGGCTGAGGGCAGTGACACAATTACAACACTTATCACTTCTTGAATTTTCTAACCTGAGAGAATTTTCCAGAACCAATTCCATCAAAACGAGAACTCAAAGGTTCCTGAAAAAACAATACAATTCAGGATCAGCCACTATCGTGATTGACTTTAGTTCTAGATGAATTTTTTTTGGTACATAGCACATTCATTCACTTACATTTTGTCAATGGCAGAATGGAGGAGTTTCAATTGACACTAAATGGCTTGGAACACTAAACTACATCTTATGTAGTTATTAATGCATAAGAAATTCTGGGACCTCCCCATTTACACTCCATCCACTGTGGTAAATAATATTCACAGCTCAGTCTACATTGGGAAATGACATAAATTAGTTCCACAAATAAAGACCTTCAGGGCTCGTGGACTATGGCTGGGTTCCACGTACATTTGACTGATTGGCGTTCCTCTACTAAGTTTAAATAGATCTTGGAAAGTGGATGTAGATTTCAACAGATATAGTCAGGTTGGAGTCCTCTTTTTAATGTCTGCACCAGATGAGAAATTTTCTAGAGCAGAATAATCGCACCACTGATTTGGAAGCTGAATTCTTCTCTATTCCCCTCAGACAGCAGGATCAGAAACATTATGCATTCATGTTTAATGGGCAGCATTCAACACTTTTTCCTGTCCCTTTCCTGTCATGGCATAGTCCATGTGGGCTTGGACCACTGGATATCCAGCAAGACATCCAGGGATCTAAGAAGTCATGGTAACCAGATCGTACACTTAGTATTTATTTGAAGTGACCGATATATAGGACAATTTGGTTAAATATATGCAATGAAAACTAAGCAATAAAAACATTCATCTCTCCATAATAGCAGATATGATCAGGGTCTAGTTGTTTTCAGGATTCTAGCTGACCTGGATCCAGCTGACTTTGGGCTGAAACCCTTGGCAACTATATGCCAAACAAGCCTCCCTTCCTTTAAGTTGCAGGAGTCGAGCGTTTTGTCCCAGCGACTGGAGGTAGATAATATGTACTACTTCCAGACCAGGTTGATAACAGGCATCTCAGTGGCACTTTTATTGGAGGATCTAAGTCTCAGGAGACCAAAGTACTTATAGGCACACAAAACTACAATAATTATAGGACTCCAGATCTTCTTTAAGTAAATATGAGAATATAGAGTATAGTTCAAAATGATCTCAGAGTATCTCATCTGAGGACAGGGTGGTAATGGGCCTTCTTGGAAGGTAGCGATGTGCTGCCTTGAGGGGACTCAGAAAAGTGCCCTGACTTCTCCCTAGCTGTGGAGGAGGAAGGCCACGTCAGGAGGGGTTTGCTGTGCTGCCCCATGGCTGTCCTGCAGTTGGTGGGTATGCAAGTTTCTGGCTGCTTCTGCCTTGCCTGGCACGATGCAGTGGTAGAGGCCAGTGTGTGCCAAAGTAAAGCTTCACCTCACTGGGCAGAAGGGGGGAAACCATGGAGGTGAGAATGCAGGAAAGGATATGGAGAGGAAAAGCGGGTCCAGCAGAAGGAGGGAGAAACTGAGCAGGGTGGGCCATAATTGCTTCCATGCTGTACCTCAGTTAACCCTAGTCATTGACTTGGGGAGTCCTGTGAGCCTTGTCTGGGTCCTACCCCAGCAGCACCTTAGGGACCCTCACATGGCCATTTCTATCCAAGGGAAGATGATCTGTGTAGGAGTGGTTCAGTTGACCTACTACATCTCTGCCCTTCATGAGGAGATGCGGTGACTGTTTCCTCCTGGAAATGTCACATGCTCCTCTTTCTATCATGGTCACTGTCGTCCTGTGGTGAATGCTGTTGGTGAGCCACCTGCATCAGCCCCACTTTGTACATAAGAGACTTGTGCCCAGAAAGATAGGTGTGAACCCTAAGTCAATTTCTCTTCAGTACTTTTCTGAAAATCTTATATTAGGGGAAGCTGCTTCCTCCACATTCTTACCTTGGAGGGCCTGAAAATTAAAAAATGTTTCAAACCTGAAACACTTTGATAATATGGCTCTCTTTTTCCCTCAACACTACAGTATTATGTCACTGACTTGGCCCAAAACTAGGCAGTTCTTTCCTGAAAGACTGCAGTGAAATATTCAAATGAGATCCTCAACATTTCAACCATTCCCTGACAGCCTTGTTCTGACAAGTAAGGTGTTCCAGAAAAACTCTTCTTAACAATCATAGACACAGTGATGCTGGTGTATCAGGCATTCTGTCATCTTATGGGCTGGCAGTTCGTCAGTGAAAATTCTCTGCTTAGGTTATAATCAGATCAGCTGCACCTGGAGAGTTCTATGAATCAGGTATATATCTCTCAGGGATGTAAGGGAAGGGAGAAGACTAGAAACTTGCACTCCCTGTGACAGGCTGACTCCTGTCATTGTGAAGATGGCAGGGAGGGGCCATGGAGCCAGGCTGGTGGCAGGTTTTTGTTTCCCTTTCCCCCCTGTCTGTGTCACTGTGAGCTAGCTCACTACTGTCATAACTTTGACAGTAATAGTCAGCTTCGTCCCCAGCTTGGGCCCCACTGATGGACAGGGTGGCTGTGTTTCCTGAGCTGGAGCCAGAGAATCTGTCAGGGATCCCTGAGGGACGTTTACTATCCTCATAGATGACCAGTTTTGGGGCCTGTCCTGTCTTCAGCTGATACCAGTGAGCATACACTTCAGAGAGTTTATCTCCAGAGCAGGTGAGTAGGGCTGTCTGACCTGGGGTCACTGACACTGAGGGCGGCTGTGTCAGGATGGAGGAGGCCATGGAACCTGCAAGAGAGGAGGGGAGGAAGACATGAGGATGAATCACCTATTCCCAGAGGCCCTCACAGAGGTTTTACCTGGGCCCAGCTCAGGGTTTGGGGCAGAATCCAATCATTGTCATGTGGGTACTTCAGTTAGGCACAGAGATGGGTAGGTCACCTGTGCAGAGAAGGAGGAGAGCGAGCAGGTGATGGGTCCAGTTCATGTTGGTGACGTCCCAGAGCTCTGCCTGCTGAGATGCACAGCACAGCTGGGTTCTCCCAGGCCCCTCTTATTAGTCTGAAATCGTTGGGGCAGAGAGTGTTTGATAATTATGCAAATTTACTCCTCCCTTGAGGCTCAAGATGGAGGGCAAGTGGGGAACATGCTTACCACCTGTTAGGCCTGTGTGGGGAGGGAGGGAGGAGCAAGGGCTGGACTGTCATTTCCTCCGGCTTCTTCTCCTGGTAGAAAACCTGCTTTGGTTCCCAAGTCCCTGATCAGAATCATATTTTGTGGACTGACCATGGGATCACTGTCCCAATCCAGATCAGGACTGTAGTGTGTCCAGGGCCCAGCTTAGTACAGCTATTCTTCTAGGAGTCTGGCCATGACTGAACTGAGTCCTGCTGAGAGACCATTGCTGACATTTGACTCAGCAGTAGGTGGGTCATAGATGCCTCGCCTTCTTGCTTTTTCTCCTCCCTGGGTCCTCTGGTGCACTTTTGTGCCATTCTTGTCATTTCATTACAAGTTAGTTGTGTGTCATTAGGATTTTAGTTAAATCATTTCATATATGCTATTTGATCTGGTAAACCACAACCAGATTTTATGACTTCATAGCAACTTCTAGAATTATTTCACAAGTGATAATTTCTCCCCTTAGTGATATCCTTCTTCACACAATACAGTAGCCACAGGCTTTGGGAACTTAGTCCTTTCTGTCTTTATTTTTTGCATCACTGTTTTATATAATGTTGTTAAAAGTGACAGAAACCAGACCTTCCCTAGAAATATACTTCCATCTCCATGACCTCTGTGAAAGTCTTGGGTCACAGTCTTTGCAAAGATCTGGGCTCTACAGACTGGGTGTCAGATCCTCCACCTGTGAGGGTCCTGTCACTGAAACAAGGACAGTTCAGTGGGCAGACTTGTGACCTAAGGGAGATGAGTCTCCATGTCACTCTTCAGAATGTCTTCCAGCAGAGACTGCACCTGAACACAGGATCTGCTGCCTGAGGGCAGATCTGTGGGGACTCTGGAGAAGATACCAGGAGAAGGTGGGCCTGAGTCCAGCAGAGACAAGCCCTGGTTCGACTGCTAAACATTGAGGGATGGTGCCCATGAGGAGACTAGTAGCCCTAAGCAGCCATCCTGAGTTAAAGACACAGGTCCTTAGAGGTTTGACTTTTCTCACTAAGCTCCTTCTTAGAGAATTTGGACTTCAGGGTGGTCTCTCTACTGATTGTCACCTTTGCATGAGCTGGTGAAGATGACACTGGGAACATGGCTGTTCTACTGCTTTTCTCCAGAAGAAGTCCTCACTTACCATCCCATTCTCAGTCTTGAGGATATGCATGAGTCTGACCCTGAGAAGGCCATCACTGTAATTCAAAGGACTTTCCTGACTTCTTGTTGAGGACTTTCCTTTGGAGACCTGTTAGCCCCCAGGGCTGGCTTGCTGTTTGGGCTCCCCTCTTTTTGGGCTCCCAGGCCTCCCTTCTGGCTGCAACTCTGCTGCTCCCTGCTGGTGAAGGAGCCTCAAAATAAAAGCCTCCCTCCATCCAGGTGACTGCAAACATGCCATTACCAGAAAAGGGGTTGATTGAGTGTCCAGTCTCAATCTGTGGAAGAAGCTCTCACCATATCCTCCCCCTTGAAGCATAGAAAAGTACCATTGTGGTGTTCGTGGTGTGGAGAAAGTGCAGTTCTTGTAACTGAGTCACAGAATAAAATGTCTGCTATTGACTCTCTGTTTTCATCAAAGAATAGAGACGGCAGACAAATCCTTAGCTATTCTGCAAAATGTCCAGAGACTCCTCTGTGACAGCTTTCAGGGATGTTTACTTTTGTGCATATGAGTAGGAATTAATACTGATCCTAATCCCTCCCCTGTAATAGCATCTGCAGTGTCATAGGACCATTGGACATTTCTGGCAACCCATGTCAGCTGTGTGTCTACATCATTATCCATGTCATTACCATCACAAACATCCTCATCTTCATCATCATCTTCATCATAAATCATGATTATTATCTTTATTCATCACAAACATTGTTGAGCCTCCTGTATCAGCCTAGTGTGTACTTCTATTGAAACTAAGAATCTCACAACACACTCTTTGTTTAGCCCTCCTAGAGGTCTCAGAGGAAGGACAGTACTCCAAGGACTGTACCAGTCATTGAGACTCAGGTTGAGTCTCTCTTTAATTAATAGGACTCACTTTGTCCTTTGTATCAATATTCTGGATTTTTCTTTTCACTAAAGATCAGTGTAAGCCTTCCAATTTCACAGAAGTTTAAGTGAGGTTCTCAGTTTTCTTGGAGAACAGACAACATTGATGTCATGTAAGGAGTTAACTTAGTCATCCAGAATTCAACTCCCTGGCTCTTTGGTCTAGAACATGAACACAGTGGAGTAGGAATCTGAGGCTGAGCTGCAGAGCATGTCCTGTGTTCCTTTGGCCCACAGGTGTCCTCATAATGGCCTGGTTATCAGCAGGAGCCCAACTCTTTTAGCAGGTGGTGGTGCCCATAGGGATCACACCCAGGTTAGAGCTAGAGAACCTGTAGGGAGTTGGGCGACTGTTGTGCTGTGCAGGGCTGGCCTAGCTCCTGCTGCTTCTTTCTGTGTTGTTGCCCGATTTCTTCTCTTACGGTTTGGATCCGGGCTTTCCTCCCAAAGCCTTATGTTTGGAAGATGCTTAGCTCATGGAAACACTGCTCATCAGTGGATTCATTCATGAGTTCAGAGGCTGGATGTGGTGTAGGGAGGTGGGGCCTGATTGGAGGAGAGTCACTGTTAGTGTGACCTGGAGGAGTCATTTTTGTTTCCAGCTTCTCCCTTCTCTCTCTGCCTCTTGGCTTCCATTGGGTGAGCAGTTTTCTTTTTATCAACCCTCTCTGTCATGCAGTTTTGCCTTAGAATCAGCTGACTTTTGACTGAACCCCCTGGAAACTGTGGGCCAAATAAACCTCTTCTCTTGTCAGATGTTTTGTTCCAGTGAAGTGAAAGTAGATAATCTATCCTGCCTCCTGACCCGGTGGGTGACAGGTGTCTCAGCCAATTTAATGGGATAATCTGATCCTTTGGAGTCCCCAGTTCTTTTAGGTATAGAAGAATGAGCTCATTTTCTTGAGTCCCACTCTTCTTAGCATTCCTTGGGTTGGTTTTAGGGTAAGGGACAGCTCAAGGTCCTACTGGGGTTGTGGCTGAAGTTATGGCCTGGACAGGTTACTTATGTGGACCATGAGTGAGGCAGCAGAGAGATCCTTCCCATGATGGTTATGTCCCAGACCTCTGTCTTCTTACCACACAATTTAGCAAGCAGCTTGTCCTCTGTTATCCTCCCAGGAAGGATGAGGCTCTGGGTTAGTGAGCTACAATGAAATCTGTGCTGCTGTATATGGTTCCAGAAGATTCAAGACTAGAGGGACAAGGAAGGAGAGGTGGTGCTCTTAGGCCCCATTTCTGGTACCATTGCTTCCTCTCAGAAGCAGGGAGAGGCCTCTTCCTGTGACACCGCAGGTTATGAAATGATCCCTGGGGCCCATTTCCTGGGGGAGCTGATATCCAAATGTGACTCTAGCTCCTCCCTGACTCTCCAGAGGGCAAGACCTTCCAAGATGTGGCAATAACATGGAGACATTTTCATGAGTGAGAGTGGGCAAAGAAACACAGATTTCAGGTTCTTCACTTTAATTTCTATCTCCATTGTAAATAGTGAGTCAGTTCTTCTGAATATAAATAACTGTACAAGCACTGGATTAAAATAATCATTAATATCCATGAATGAAGAAATGAATGGATAAATTAATGAAAGAATCTCTTCTCATTAAAATTGGCCTCTATGTTTCTCGGAACTACAACCAAATATTAAAATGATTAATGAAGTAGGATCTAGAGTCTGAAACCAATTGGGTAACAAAGCACCCCCAGCCGTGTAGAAGGTATGAGTTGGGTGGTCCTGGGGCCTCCTAGGAGGTACTAATGAGTTGCTTCTGAGGAATATAAATGGGAATCTCAGGGACTCAGGGGACTCAGGGCCCTGACATCTACCTGGCAGTGGAGTAGGATGACCATCTGGGGGTATTTGATGTAGTGCCCTTACGACTGTCCTGCATTGAGTGGAGCTGGAAATGCCCAGGTGAGTATAAATGTTTGGGCCTAAGATATCCCCAGAAGTGTCATGTGTTCAGAGGTGGGACTTTTGGAAGGTGATTGGATCATGGGTGTGCTATACTCATCAGTGGATTAATCCATCAATACGTTTATATGTAAATGTGCTATTAGGAGTTGGGGCGTGGTTGGTAGAGGTGTGCCACTGGAGAATACCTTCAGAGGCTAAATCTCCCTCTATCTCCTTCCTTCTCTCTGTGCTTCCTGGCTGCCATGAGGTGAGAGCTTTCCTCCATTGCACCCTTCTACTATGCCACGTACACCTTGGAGCAATAAACATGGACTGAATCCCCTGAAACATGAGCCTCGTTAAACCTCTCCTCCTTTAATTTGTGGGTATTGGGTATTGTGTCCCAGTGACAGGAAAGTGACTAATACAAGATGCCTCTGGGCCTGGTCTCCTCTGCTTTGCCTGGTGTGATGGAGATGGAGGGCCTGAGGGTACATAGGGGAAACTTTGGTTCAATATGCAGAAGGAGGGGAGACCATGGAGGTGAGGACACAAGGAAAGAGATGGGGACAAACGGAGAGTCCTGCAGAAAGAGGGAGTAACCTGGGAATGATGCTGGGAGGAACTGAGTAGGGAGGGCAGGTTTCTATGCCTACTGTACCGCAGCCAACCCTGGCAATTGTGGACTTAGGGACTCTTGTTACCTCCATCTGGACCCCATCCCAGTAGCACCTTGGGGGCCCTCACATGATCATTTCTATCTCAGAAAGGATGATCCCTGCAGGATTAGGTGGGCTCCCAGCACCTCTCACCCTTGCATGTGGAGTCCTATGTGTCTGTTTCCTTCTGGGAATGTCACATGTTCCTCCCTCTCCCATGGTGTTCCTCCTCCTCCTCTTCCTCCTCCTCCTCTTCTTCCTCCTCTTCTTTTTCTTCTCCCTCTCCTTCTTCTTCTTCTTCTGCCTCTTTTCCTCTCTTCCTTCTTCCAGTGTCTTTGTTAAATTATTTTCCCTGTTTCATTGTATTATTTCTTTGAATTTTCTTGAAATTGATTGAGCTTCCTTAAAACAGCAACTTCAAATCCTTTGTCAGGCACTTCATGATTTTCCATCTCTTTACAGTCACTGATGCCTTATTTTGTCTTATCACTTTTTTTTTGGTACCAGGAATCGAACTCAGGACTTTGTGCTTGCCAGGCAGGAGTTGGAACCACTGAGCTAAATCCCCAGCCCTGACATTATATTTTTATTCTAACTTATTATGTTTCTCTCATTATTTTTAATCCTGTGATTAAGGATATATATATCACAATATTATAACACAAGAATAAGAAAATTTACCTTGAAGAAAATAGGAAAATCTGGAAGCAGGAACTTATTCAAGTTTTCACTTTCTGGTTTTGCCTGGGAATGTCTTTCAATGTTAGCCTATCCAGAGATTCAGGTAGGTTTTCTGTTGTGGTCTCTAAGCCTATGTCTCTGCTATGCTATGCTTAGAGATGGCTAAACCTGGGCCACTACACCTGGCCAAGCACTGGAATGTTAACCTAGGGCAGCTGGGACTGGTTCAGCACCAGGCTGAAATGCTGTGGCCATCTAGACTGGCACAGTACCAGGGCACACTTCAACCCAAGGGTTGGAAGGCCTTTCAGTCTCTGAGTTATTTGAAGTGCAATGGCACTATGCTGCAGTTGGCTGGCTGTGATGCAGGCTAGAATCTGAGAAAATCTCACAGTGGCTATGGGTTCCCATCTGGTGGCAGAGTGGTTCTAGAGGCTCCATCTGCAGGTATCTACTTAAGAGTCAGGACCAAGTGAGCAGTTCTGACTGGTACTGGGTTGTACTGTGGCAGACCTAGTTGGAATCCAAAGCCAAGTCCTATACTTATTTCCTTTCTCTGCTCCAGATGGACAGTATTTCACATTGAATCCTGCTACCTGAGTTTGGGGAGGGGTGTTGCCAATAGCGTAACATTTTTTCCAGTCCTCTTCAATTCTTTATTATTCCTGCACTACTATACTGTGGTAATATTTTGTAATCTCTTTTTCTAAACTCTTGTGAAGGCATTTTAATGTAAAATATTTTTTATGTGTGGATAGTTATTAAAATTAATGTTTCTGTGAGGACGTGATCATTGTATAGCCCTTTGTGACCATATTGCTTTGGCCCCGAAAACCAGTGTTTTAGTGTTTTGATCAACAATCTAAAAACATGCCTGAGAATGTTCAGTTCTCCAGATTGAGTTCAAACCAGAGGTCACGGCAGATCTCTACAAGTCTCTCCTGCTCCTTCTCCCCCTCCCCCTCCCCCTCCTCCTCCTCTTCTTCTTCTTCTCCTTCTCCATCTCCATCTCCGTCTTCTTGCTCCTCCTCCTCTTCCTCCTGCTCTTCCTCCTCCTCCTCCTCCTCCTCCTCCTCCTCCTCCTCCTCTTCTTCTTCTTCTTCTTCTTCTTCTTCTTCTTCTTCTTCTTCTTCTTCTTCTTCTTCTTCTTCTTCTTTTTCTTCTCCTCTCTTCTTCCTTCTTCTTCTCCTTCTCCTTCTCCATCTCCACCTTCCTCTTCCTCTTCTCCTTCTCCTTCACTATTCCAGTATTCTCTGGAACTTTTCAAGGCTAATAGCCCTCAGTGTTACCAGTTTATTTTTAGTGCAACCCACACAGCCCACTCTACACAAGGTAAGAATCACAAGTATGCAATAGGACACTCCTGTGATGTTTTTACTGGATCCAGTGCTGCAACACCTAAAATGTACTGGAATGAGCACTCTGAGACTGACTGATATGAGGAGTATAAGGGAGCACTGTATATTTAGAGGATGAGTGGGCTGCAGATGCAGTTTCCTGGGTTTTGTGGACCTATTGGGGCTATCAGAGTAATGAGGGAGAATGGTTACCTGGAGGTAGGCAGAGGCGTCTGGGATAGGTCCCTTCTTCAAGGTTGCTGTGGCCAAGTCAAATATCTCCAAGAGTGGCTATGGAGCATTAGGACAGCTTCAGCTGTCATGGTGACAGCTCCACTAAACTTCAGGAGAAATGGCTGCTTGGTTGACAACTCCCATGTTTCCATGAAAATGTTGGGGCTGAATTCTCAATTGTTGCTGTTTTGGAGGAGCCTCCTGGTGGGGCAGCAATGTTGGTCATGGCTTAGTGGGATTGGAATTTTGGAGATAGCAGCTATGGGCCTAGCTACTTCCCTACCTCTGACCTCTCAGGTCTTCCCTGCTCCTCAGGGAGGTAGCAGCAGCACTGGAGCTGCAAGAAGCATAGAAAAGGTGTGGCAAGATGTCCCTCAGCTGCAGTACCTGTTAGGGTTGCAAGAGTGAGCTAGGCCTAGAAGGCAGCTGCCTGGAGAAGTAAAGACATAGCAAGAAGAACCTGGACATAGTCACTTTAGCAAGCCTTGGTGGCAGCAAGAGGAGAAGCAGACTGCCTTCAGTGAGACCATGTTCCCTCTCTGGCTGTCACAGGGACAGAGGAAGGGCCAATTTTGTTTTTCTATCTCAAATCCACCCTTGCTTTCAACTCAGATGGCCCCCGAGGATTGGGAGGAAATGGCAGCAGAGGGTCTCAGATCTGGGTGAGCTGGGAGTGACCTACTCATGACTTTAGCTCCAGTACTCCTTGCAGTAGTGAAAGAGTATGACATACACAGGGAAGAGGTTTTTGCCTCAGTTTCCCATCTGTGTCATTGGGAGATGATAGCTACTGCTTTCCCATGAATGACAGTAATAGCCTCATCTTCAATTTGGGCCTCAGTAATGGTCAGGGTGGCCCCTGACCTTGAGCCAAAGAATCTGCTAGGGATTCCTGAGGGGCAGTAGCTATTTCCATAGATGACTGCCATAGGGGGCTGGCACCTGGTGCTAGTTTGCATAAGAGCTTCTTAAGTTACCTGCTTGGCAGGTGATCCTGATGGTCTGTCCCCCAGGCAGCTGTATCAGCTCAGAGGAGGATAGGGAGCTTGCAAGAGAGGACAGAAGAGGTGAATCTGACCATGTGGTTCTTATTTTCAGAGCATCCCATGCCCTGCAGCATGCTGTGTGCTTAGCTGAAGGTCAGGACCAGGCTGATCCCTGGTTCTATGGGGGCTGAGCCCTGGTGGCAGCACCTGTGCAGAATGTGAAGAGAGGAAGTAGGAAAAGTGTCCAAGCATTGGTGTAGATGTCTGAGCTCTGCCTATTTAGAACACTTTCATCCTCTTTTATCATAGAAATGGAGGGTCTTCATGCAAAGCTACTTCTTCCTTTTTATGGCTTTGTTAGTGGATTTCTGCTGAGAAGAGAGCGATTGAGTTTAAAGGAAGATGTAAAACTGTTCACTGTCCTTAAGGTCTAACCCTATGTTTCTTAGATCTCTGGTGTTGAGTGAAAGATGCACTCCACTGGTTCTAATACACGAGTGTATCCTGTGGTCAGTGTTCTGTGCTCTGCAGTCTATGGCCTGTAGTGATCAGAAAATTTACATGTGTGGGACTAGATAGCTATTGAAACAGAAGCTTGCAGGCACAGTGGTTATGTTGCAGTAAAGGGGGCAGAATTCCACCATTAGACAGAGTGAAAATGATCATGGAGAACTGATGGAATTCTTTTATTGTATTATAAAGCAAAGGAAAAAAATTCTTCAAGATCTAGGGCTTGGCAAGGATTTTCTTTTTACTAGGACAGGATACATAAAGAAAGACCGATCAGCTTAACCTCATCAAAATGAAACTTCTTTTCTGCAAAAGACCCTGTTAATGAGATGAAAAGCCAAGGAATAGATTGGGGGAAATTTTTGCAAACCACATGTTGAAAAGACAGCAGTGTACAGAGTAGAGAATAAACTCTCAGAACTGAGCAGTAAACACAAAACAAAACAAATACAGCCCAACTACAGAAAGGGGAAAAAATAAGAATAAACATTTGAGTTGGGAATTTAGCTCAGTGGTTCTGCCGCCTGCCTCGCAAGTGCAAGATCCCAAGTTCAATCCCTGGTACCAAAAGGAAAAAAAAAAAAGGGAAGTGGCAGCACTGAGACCACCAGAAGGGATGAGGAGCCTCAGAATCAAGATATTTGTTGTGAGGAAATATCAGGCATGCCACGACTCCCAGCACAGAGGAGGCCTCCAGGTCAGTGTGCCACAGCTCCCAGCCCAGAGGAGTCTTCCAGGTCAGCACGCCATGGCTCCCAGCCTAGAGGACACTTCCAGGTCAGCGCACCAAGGCTCCCAGGCAGGAGGAGGCTTCCACGGAGGTGTGCCACGGCTCCGAGCATAGAGGAGGATTCTGGGTAGGTGTGTCACAGATCCCAGCACAGATGAGACTTCCAGGCCAGTGTGCCACGGCTCCTAGCCCAGATGAGACTTCCAGGTCAGCATGCCATGGCTCCCAGCACAGAGGAGGTGAGCCATGTGGGCGCAAGGAACACCCCCCCCAACCACAGGTCAAAATGAGAAGACAGGTAAACAAGCCTCAGATCCAGACTTCCAGATCACCTACAGCAACCACAAAGGGAAAGGAGAAGGAAAACTCTGATACTCAACAACCTGGACTACCTGAACTAGCAATGAAAGAGGATCTGGAAAAAATGAAATCAGAAATAATTTCTCACATAGTGCAAGACATGATTAATAAATCTAGAGAGGATACAGATAAAAAATAGAGGAGCTGAAGAACATGATGGAGTACCAACATAGGAAACAAATTGAAACCGTAAAACAGATGCAAACATATTTCCAAGAGATTAAAAACTCCATTGAAAGTCTATGCATCAGAATGAGCCAATATGAAGACAGAATTTCAGATATAGAAGATAAGATTTCAATTAGTGACCAGGAAAAAAAAAATCTTTAAAATTTTAAAGGACCATGAGAAATCAACCCAGCAGTTGCTTGATGATCCAAAGAAGAATAACATATGACTGATTGGAGTCAATGAAGAAACAGAAGGGTGTGCAGACAACATAAAAAAATATTCACAGAAATAATGGCAGAAAACTTCCCAAGCAGGGAAAAGAGTTTGACATACAGATAAGGAAGGCATATAGAAGTCCAACTAGCTTTGATCAAAAAAAATCTACACATAGGCGTATAATTGTTAAGATTCCAGAAACCCAACAGAAGAACAAAATTCTACAAGAAGTTAAAGAAAAAAGCAAATCACATACAAAGGAAAGTCCATCAGAATTAGAGCAGACTTCTCAATGCAAACCCTCAAGGCTAGAAGAGCTTGGAGTGATGTGTTTCAAGTCCTAAAGGAAAACAACCTCCAACCCAGATTGTTGTACCCTGCAAAACTATCTTTCAAAATTGATGGCAAAATAAGATACTTTCATGACAAAGAGCACCTTAGGAACTTCATGAATACCAAACCAGCACTCCAAAAAATTTTAGACAATATCTTAAGAAAAGACAATGAGGATCACAACCCCAGGAAGCCCACCAGAATGAATCCATTGGGCATGACAAGAAATTAAAAGCAAAGGGGGAGGATCAAACAAAAAGAAAAAGTCATGACAATGAGGACTCAACATGTATCAGTTATAACCATCAATATTAATGGTCTCAACTCACCAATCAAAAGAAATAGACTAGCAGAATGGGTAAAGAAGCAAGATCCAACAATATGCTGCATACAAGAAACACACTTAATTCAAAAGAAAACTCATAGACTGAAAGTTAAAGGGTAGAAAACAATACTCCATACGATGGGAACTCCCCAAAAAGCAGGAGTAGCTATCCTCTTTGCAGATCAAGTGGATTTCAAACCCACACCATTTAAGAGAGACAAAGAAGGACACTATATCCTTGTAAAGGGAACAATCCAAGAAGAAGAGATGACAATCATAAACATACATGCACCAAACACTAGTGCACCCAACTATATAAAACAAATATTGATGGACATGAAAAAACCATATAAGCACTAATACAATAGTAGTGGGGGACCTCAATACCCCATTGTCACAAATAGATAGATCAACTAGACAAAAAAAAATAAATGAAATACTAGAACTCAATCAAACTCTTGAACAAATGAACTTAACAGATGTTTACAGGGTGTTTCACACCACAAAATCAGAATACACATTCTTTTCAACTGCACATGAGTCATTCTCCAAAATAGACCACATACTCCATCATAAAACATATTTAGGTAAGTGCAAAGGAATTGAAGTTATGCACTGTATATTATAAGATCATAGAGCAATGAAATTGGAGATCATCAGCAAAAGAAACTGCAAAAACTTCATAAACACATAAAAATTGAAGAACACACTTCTGAATAACCAGTGGGTCACAGAGGAAATTAAAGAAGAAATTAGACAGTTCCTTCAAATAAATGACAATGATAATAGAACATATCAGAATCTAAGGAACACAATGAAAGCAGTCTTATGAGGGAAATTCATAGCAGTGAATACTCATATTAGGAAAACAGAGTGAGCCCAATTAAACAACCTGATGCTGAAGCTCAAGTTTCTAGAAAGAGAAGAGCAGGACAAGTCCAAAGCTCATACAAGGGGGGAAGTTATAAAGATCATGGCAGAAATCAATGCAATGGAGACTGAGAGAATGAAACAAAAAATCAATGAAGCCAAGAGTTGGTTCTTTGAAAAAATAAAAAAAGTTGACAAACCCTTAGTCAATCTTATCAGAAAAAGGAAAGAAAAGGCCCAAATCCATGCAATTAGGAATGAAAAGGGTGAAATTACAAGAGACCCAGCAGAAATCCAGAAGATCATCAATACTTACTTCCAGAACCTATACTCCAATAAGATGGAAAACACAGAAGAAATGGACAGATTTCTAGACACATATGAATTACCAAAGTTGAATGAAGAAGACCTAAAAATTCTACACAACCCAATATCAATTAATGAAATTGAAAATGGAATTAAAAACTTACCAACCAAGAAAAGCTCGGGTCCTGATGCTTCATCACTGAATTGAATTACTGCCACTACTGTTTAAACTCTTCAATGAAATTGAAAGGGAAGCAATACTTCCAAAATTATTCCTGGAAGCAAACATCACCTTGATCCCCAAAGCAGAGAAAGACCCAAGCGAAAAAGAGAATGATAGACCAATCTCACTATTGAACATAGATGCAAAAATCCTTAATAAGATAATGGCAAACAGAATGCAGAAGATCATCAGGAAGATCATACACCCTGACCAAGTGGGATTCATCCCAGGGATGCAGAGATGTTTCAACATACACAAATCAATCAATATAATACACTATATACCAGGGATAAAAACCATATGATCATCTCAATAAATGCAGAAAAAGCATTTGACAAAATCCAACATGAATTTATGGTAAAAACCCTACAAAAATCGGAATAGATGGTCTGTACCTCAATCTGATAAAAGCCATCTATGAAAAACCAACAGCCAATATCATACTCAATGGTCAAAAACTGAAATCCTTCACACTAAAATCACGAATGAGACAAGGGTGTCCACTGTCAACACTCCTGTTCAATGTAGTTTTGGAAACATTAGCCATAGAAACTAGACAAGAGGAAGAAATAAAAGGAATAAAGATAGGAAATGAAGAAGTCAAATTGTTGTTATTTGCAGATGACATGGTACTCTACATAGAAGACCCCAAGAACTCCAGCAAAAGTCTTCTAGACTTAATAACCAAATTCAATAAAGTAGCCGGATACAAGGTCAACACAAAAAAATCAATAGCTTTCCTCTACACGAACAACAGACTCACTGAGAGAAATAGGGCAAACAATTCCTTTCACAATAGCATCCAAAAAACTGAAATACCTAGGAATCAACCTAGTGAAAGAAATCAAAGACCTCTTCTCTGAAAATTATAGCACTTTAAAAAAGATATTGAAGGGGATATCAGAAAATGGAAAGACATCACTTGCTTCTGGCTAGGAAGGATCAACATAGAGAAAATGACTATACTTCCAAAACTGCTATATAGATTCAATGTAATCACATTTGAAATCCCAGCAGCATACTTCATAGGCATTGAGAAAACAATCCAAAAATTCATTTGGAACAAGAAGAGACCCAGAATAGCAAAAGCAACTCTAGGTAACAGATACATGGCAGGGGGTACTACAACCCTCAACTTGAAACTATACTACAAAGCTACTGTGATAAAAACAGCATGATACTGGCAAAGAAACAGACCTGAAGACCAGTGGATCAAATTAGAAGATGCAGAAACAACTCCAGACACACTCAGCCACCTCATCTTTGACAAAGGAGCCAAACACCCTCGCTGGTGGAAAGATAGTCCTTTTAATAAATGGTGCTAGAGAAATTGGGATTCAACTTGTCAAAGATTAAAGCTAGACCTATATCTCTCACCATGCACTAAACTAAAATTGAAGTGAATTAAAGATCTAAATATAAAAACAGAAACGCTGAACTGGCTGGAACAGAGGTTAGGTAGAACTCTTGAAGACACTGGGGTAGGAAAAGACTTTATGAACAAAACCTCTGGTACCTGTGAACTATCACAAAAAATCAACAAGTGAGATCTCTTTTTGCTAAAAACTTCTGCACAACAAGAGAAACCACCAGCAGTGTGAAGAGACAACCCACAATGTGGGAGAAAATTTTCACCAGTGGTCCCTCAGACAAAGGTCTATTATCTCGAATCTATAAAGAACTTTAAAAAATCAGACCTCTCAAATTTAAAGACCCAATCCAAAAATGGGCATCTGAAATGAACAGACATTTCTCACACAAAGTACACATGGCAAATAAACATATGAAAAAATGTTCAACATCACTGATCATTCGAGAGATGCAAATGAAAACAACACTGAGATTCCACCTCACTCCAGAAAGAATGGCTGCTATCATGAAATCAACCAACAACAAATGCTGGCGGGCTGCAGGGAAGGAGGAACCCTGGTCCACTGCTGGTGGGAGTGTAGACTGGTGCAAGCACTGTGGAAATCAGTATGGAGATACCTCAAAGAACTAGGACTGAAAGTCCCATTTGACCCCGCTGTTGGGTATCCTCCCCAGAGAATTAAAAGAATCATACCACAGCAGTATATGTGCACCCATGTTCACAGCAGCACGGTTTGTAATAGCTAAAACTTGGAAACAGCCCAATTACCCATCAACTGGAGACTGGAGAAAGAAAATGTGTTTTTTTTAGTGAAATGGAGTACCACTCAGCCATCAAAAATGAGAAATTAGAGACATTTATAGCTAAATAGATGCACATTGAGGCAATACTCTTAAGTAAAATAAACAGAACATACATGTGTAAGTACCGAATAGTTTCTTTAGTGTGAGAAACTGAAAATGTAAATAAGGACTAAAAGGTATAATAGATAATGTGAAATAGGAAGAAAAGGGGCAAAATGGAGGGGGACTTAAGAGGGGTAGGAGAAAGGAAAGAAGGGAATGGAATTAATATGAGAAAATGAAAAAATGGAAACAAAGTCTTTGTAAATAGGGAGGGATAGAGGGGTTGAAGGGAAGGCAGCGGAAGGGGGATAAAAGTAAGAACCAAGAGAGGTTATGTAAAGGTGTGTATCTCCAATGATGAATGTCATTATATTGTACACCTAAAGTGTACCAATAAAAGGATATACAAAAAAATAATAACAATAATAATTTTATGCTGGTGGGAAAGCAGTGTGTTTCTCTAGAAATCCTATTTCAAATTCTTAATTTCGATTTTTTTTCCCAAGGCTAGTAGTATGTGGTTTGAAACACTCTTCTGATGCTGATGAGTTGCAGCAAACTATAGCATCACTCTGTCAGTGTCACAATCACAAAGAGGACACAACCTGTATTCCACCATATTTGGTGCTGCTGAGGTGTGATACTGAGTAGGTTAGGTGTATGAAATGAATGCACTTTTGACTCGTGATATTTTCAATTTTTGATGGATTTATCAGGATGTAACTATATTTTAAGTCAAGGATCATCTCTGTATGTACTTAGTTTTTTAAATATAAATGAGACTTCTCCTAGTAATTAGGTTGTCATATCACAGCGATCATATACATTAAGAATAAAGAATACCTGAGGAATGGGATTAAATATCCAACAAATATATCTTCCATTATGGAAAAAAGCAACCATTTACCTAAGAGCCCATCCTCTCCAGCTGGACTACTTCCAGGACAGGAATCGACTGAATGAAGAGTCCTGGAGGGGACAGAGGTTTTGTGTATAACATAGAGAGATTCCACTCACATTCTCACATGGTCAGTTTCCTATGTATGGGGTACAAAGAGAGAGACTGATCCAAAAAGCCCCAGTGTTACATTCTCTTTGAAACTTTATGCAAACTTGAGTGGCTCTTCCTTCAGCAAAACTAAGCAGAAAAATAATCTATCTAGGGATACCGATACTGAGGGGTACTCAGGGCCATGATAGACATGAATAGAATAAGATGTCATTAATGGAAAACTGATGGAAGACTGGGCAGCACAATTGTGGGAGATGGAAATGTTTACAGTAAGGATTTTTGTGGAACTGAAGAAACTGCACCTCCAGGTATGGACTTGACCCTCTGGTCCTGCCAATGAAGAATTGGAGACACTCACACCAGCTGAGCCCAAAACTCTCAGACCAAAGATGCTTTCATACACCAACAAAACAAAGCAAAGAGTGTATTTTCACTGTGGAGGAGGAGAGGAGCTCAGAGAAAACTGAAATTCTGGTCTATGTGGCATGGGCTTCCTCTCCAAGAGTCTAAAGAAACATCTTCAGGACACGGGAGAAGGAAATTATGAGCTCAGTGCAGGTTTTGCTCTCATTTCTCTATGAACTTGGGCCACTGTGCAAAGTGTATCAAAACTAAGTGAAGAGCAGTAATAATCAGACTCATCTTCAGGCTGGAGTCCAGATATACTCAGAGAGGCTGTGTTGCCAGACTTGGAGCCAGAGAAGCGATCAGAGATCCCTGAGGCTCTATTGTTGACATCATAAATCAGAAGTTTGGGGGATGTTCCTTCCAGGTGCTGGTACCAGGAGACTGCATCATACCTTCCAATGTCATTGCTGGTACCATCACAAGAGATGGTGACCTTCTCTCCAAGAGAACCAGAGGCTGAGGGAGGCTGAGTCAGAGCAGACTGCGCCCAGGTCCCTGGAAAGAGAGAAGCTCAAATTGGTAAGTCAGTTCTGTGCCCACTTGACTCGTGAGGAAAAGAAATGACCTTAGGCCACATGTCCTGTGGTCCTTTCTAGAAGGCCTCACCTGTGCCCCCAATGAGGACCATGAGCAGGAGCAGAGCCCAGGTCATGTTGTGCTGCCCCAAGGGTGCTGCCTCCTGACACTGCAGCACTGCGTCTGCAGAGGTCCCCAGACCGCTTATCCTTCTGCTGCCTCAAAAGAGGGAGGAGCCTCTATGCAAATGTGCTTCCTGCACCCACCTCTTCTCAATCTAGTCTGGCCTGCCCTGACCTCTGTATAGTTCTTTATCCCTGGACAGAAGGACCTAGCTTAGAGGAAAAACCTTTTAGTCGGGGCACCATGAGTCCATGACAGTGCCCGGCAAATGAAGACAGCCTTTGTGTCTGTACCTTTATTAGTGGATTCTGAGCTGTTCCTAGCTGAGTTGTCTGAGGACTTCCTTTGCCTGCCACATGGAATGAGGGTGAGGACATAGTCTCTGCGTGTCTGAGAGACACAAAATCACTCTTCTTTCAAAAGGATGAAATACAGAGAGGCATTGATCATTCTTCCCAGCCCCTAGGTTTCCCCTCACACTGAGTGTGTCCTCATTCAGCACCTGTTCTCTCTTTCCACTGGTCTGAGACGAGACCCAGAGTGTAGCAAGCACTTGGGGTACATTTTTCAGGATTCTATAAATGCAAACTAAGTGGGTTATGAGAGATCTGAGACACACACCTTCTATGTCTCCTCTAAGGGGGCACTGGTCAAGGACTTGCTCAGTGAACAGCCAGGATGAGTGTGTATATCTGAGCAGGGGTAGGTATTCTTGAGAATTTCATCATAGAGAGCTCCCTGTTGGGAAACTTCTAGCTATCCAGATGATTTTTGCAAGAAGAAAACCACTGATCTTCTTATCTGCCTTGTCCTCTGTTCTTGTTGTGTTAGGTCCCCCAACTTATGTGACAGAAATAATCATTATGTTTTAAAATTGTTCTATGGGCCGGGAATTTAGCTCAGTGGCACCACACCTGCCTCGCAAGTGCAAGTTCCTGAGTTCAATCCCCAGTACCAAAAAAATAAAATAATATAAAATAAAATAAAATAAAATAAAATAGTTCCACACATATGTGTCCTCAAAATTAGATTGAAACAGAACTAAGAACTACAAGTGAGGCTAATGTGAAGGCAAAAGAGATATTTGCACAAAATATAGTGAATAATTAATAAAATCTAAGCAAAGTAATTAAACGTATGTGATGACCAATTCCAATATACTCCTCAAAAACAATGAAAGTGGATGTTTCCTTGAAGAAACACAATTATTTTTCAAACAAGTAAAATACACAGAAAACTGCTATGGAATATGTGCATTATCTAACTCAGAAATCCTAGAGCTGTGTGAATGGGAAAAGTCCTAAGGTGTTGAGACTTTTATTACATTGAACAGTGAAACAATGGCCTAAATTTTCAGAACAGCACCTGAAAACGTTTCAAATAACTTCTACAAAAAGCGCACTTTCTCTTTGTTTTCCTTTAAACACACACACACACACACACACACAGAGTTTAATTACTTTAGCAAATTCAGGTGGTTATTTCTCAAGCTTGACTCTCCACATAAAAAACATAAAGGATTATGGTAGATGAGAATGTTATACTGGAGAGATCATGTTCACTCAACATTTACCTCCTGGTTTCCTATTTATAGATGCCAGTTACAAAAATAATAACCTCCTGAAGGGAAAATGTTGGTAGCACCTTCAAATGCAAAAACATGGAGTAGGCACTGGGAGGTACCTGCCCTTGTGCAGCAAACCAATTATCCATAAGTAATTCCTCATCCTCTAACAGTCAGGTGGCAAGTATAAGAACAGTTGCCGAGAATGAAAACCAGAACAGAGGCCTCTTTGTTTCCTGCTGCTTGTCTGTACACTGACACAGCTCATGGGCAGGCCAGCCTGTGACCAGCCTGTGGCTCAGCGCACGATTCTATGCCTCTGACAGTCAAGGCCCCTTCACTCTGGTGCTGGAAACCACTTGCTTAGACGGTGAACCCGTGTGACTGTTCAGCCTAGATATTTACAGTGGGAGGATGCTGACTGTCATTTCTGATAGAATGGAGAAAATCAGAACAATTTTCACAAAAATAAGAAGACATTTGAAGGAAAAAAAACTTCTAGTAATGTAACCAGCTATTCTGATTTGCCTTAGAAAGAGAGTATTGGTGGATTTGACAATTTCAGTGATAAAATTGGAAATATACTAGAAAATGTGGGAGAGTTAATTGCTGCCTCAGGTCTTCTGGGGCCTAACCTTATCTGTTCAAGGGCTTCGTGTGTGTGTGTGTGTGTGTGTGTGTGTGTTAAGGATTAATTGTAACTGAGATTCCAACTATTAATGGGATTTGATCATTACTTCAGGGTGATTCCTTATGAAAAGAGAAACAAAAACCTCACCAAATGTTCATCTTTTATAGAAAAAAATAATTTTTGATAGATACTATTCCAAATATCTTAATGCAAAGACAGGCCCTTTGAAGGATTGGTTTGGGGACAGGGGTACAGGGATCCAAGCAGGAGGCGATTTTGACCTAGCACACAAGCTCAAATACAATTCTGCACAGGGAAGAGTCAGTGCATATGAGCAAATAAAACTACGATTAGGAGAAGAAGTATAGCTGAAGGATTAAACAGTGGCAGGTTTATTCTGAGTCAGAACAGTCTGAGATGGTGACAGTCCCCAGGCCATCAGGCCAGACCAGAAACATCCCTAACTGTGCTATTGTGGGAATTCCTGGGTGAGCAAACCATGGATCTTCCTCTCTTATGTGGGACAAAGGTGAGCACCAGGCCCCAGTATTTCTGGGAGAGATCTAATTTGTCTTTCCTCCAAGGTGTAAAGGCAGAATATGGGATATCTCATTGGTGCATCAGACCGTTTAAGTATTTTCATGAGGAACAGGTCCTCAGTCACACATTCATCCCCTATCACCTACCATCCCCTAAGCACTGGTTTAAGGACAGGCTCTGGAACTAAGGCTGAGACCACTTGTTGGCCTTTATAGAAAAATATTTATTTCTGCGTATTTGATTTGGTTCCTGTCTCCTTGTTTTTTTTAAAGATGTTCAAGGGAAAGCAGCTCCTAGAATTTCAGACTGGCCAGGCTAAACCATCAACTGCAATCTCAGTCTATCACTCTCTGCCCCTTGGTGGCCTCAGGGTGGTGGATGTTAACCAGGGAAAACTGAGTCACAGTTGGAAACTTCCGCTCTACTCCTTTCCCTCCTTACTCTTCCCTTCCCAGTAAAACACCAGGTCCTCTGGTCCTTTCTAATTTCCTCCACGCATGGAGAGTTGTTCTAAGTACTAACAGAAATTAACGTGTATGAGCTGCTTCTGTTTGCTAACTCTTCAGTAAAAGTTTTGTTAAAGAACAAGAGCACTATGACTCCCAACCCAAGAAAATGAAATCAGTATATTGAAAGGACATTAGCACTGTTATGTTCATTGCAGCATTATACCCAATAAAGAAGGTATAGAACAAACCTAAATGTTCATCAATGGATGAATGAAAAAATATTGTATATAAACACAAAGAAATAATATTCAGACTCAAGACAAAATGATGAACACTTACCTTTCATACAATCTCGGTGAATCTAGAGAATATTATACTATGTGAAATAAGTCAGGCACGCAAATACAAATACCACGTGATCTCAATTGTACATGGGATCCAAAGAAGTTGATTTTTAAAAATTAAAGATTAGAAAAGAGGTTAGAAGAGGTTAAAGAGTACAGGAGGCAAGGGAGCATGGGCACAGTTTAAACACAGAAAGCTATAGTTAGATAGGAAAATAAATTCTGATGTGCTATTTCACAGTAGCAAGACTATAACAAAAGTGTTTGGTATATTTCAAATAGGTATGACAGGATCTGCATATTTCACAGGGATAAGTAACAAGTATTTGAGGTATCAGATATGCTAATTACCTAATGTAATAGTTGTCCCATGTGTAAATGGTTCCCCAAATCCAAGTTCTCATTGATTTCTGGCAGCCCCACATGGAAGACCTGAAGCACTAGGTAGGGAAAGTGAATGGGAGCTGAACATCCCTGCTATGCTCTTCTCCCCTCCTCCCTCCTTTCCCCTCAGCTCAAGACAGATTACCTGATCCCTTCTAATCCCCTTCAGGATCCTGTCCCTTTGTCCTCTGGCTTCTACTGGTTAGGATCTAATAGCCCACACTGGCTCCCATCTCTCTCACTCAATGAAGATTTAAAAAAAAACAGAATGTTCCTCGTGAGCCTTGAAATATAAGTCATATAAAGGAAGGTTAGAAAGAGAGGCACATGGAATTATCACTGATCCAGTGAGATTTCTCTTTGTACTTTTTTCTCTTCTGGCTTGGAGTTTAGGTAGCCCTGAGAGTGAACATGAGAAGGAACAACTCTTATTCAGTGTTACATCATAGACAGGTGACTCCTCCTACTCAGAATAAGTTGGCAAAAACATATTTTACTTTCCTTTTGTTTTCTTGTGCTGTCCATTCAAAAATGTTCCTGCCTCCAGGACATTATCTTGAAATGACAGCATCAGTGGGGAGGTTGGAAGGAACTAATCTTTTAATTGTAGACATATGTTCCCAAGAGGAGAGCATGAACTCCCATGGCTTTGTTGCTCTGTCTTCCTCGTAGTTACCTTGAACATATGCATAGGAAGAAAAGGAGCACAACAGAACAAGGTCCAGTTCTTTGGAGTAGAGAAAGCAAGAAGAGAACACCAGGAACCTGGAAGAACCAGAGAAATTGTGGAGAGGGATTAGATTGGGAACGCAACCTTCCTCCCTGAATACTTACACACTTACGAATTCACCTCTGAACTTCACACACATGGTTCTGATGCTGAAGAAGACAGGAAACCTGAAAACACAATTAAGGAACAGAACAAAACCTAGTTTCCATGTGGTGCCCATGAAAGACAAATACAAATAGTATTGCAAAGGATTTTTAGAGTGAACTGACCTAAAAGTCAGCATTCACTCACAGAAGGTAAGAACATGTGTCCTAAACTCAACTAGGCAGCTTTTGTGCTGAGATAGATGGGTTGTGAAGAAGATGTGCAGTTGTACAAAATAATACTTTAAACATGCAGAAAGGAATCCACATATTTCAACATATCAAAGATCCAGAAAATCTTGACTGCCATGTGAAAGATATGTCATGACACAGGTATTGGATTTCTCTGACAAAGGCTTCAAAACTCTATTATAAAAATCATCCCCCAAGTAAGAGAAAACCATGTTGAAGTTAATAGAAAGGTAGAAAAATACAGAAAGGCAATTCTGGTGTAAGAGACAACTGAAGTGGCCAGTTGAACAGGTGCAGAGAGGATGCGGCTTCTTCAGGCTGGGCTGTGGAGGTAGCTGTGTAAGTTGAAGGAGATTAGCTGAGGAATCTGTGGCTTTGGCAAAATTTAAATGATAGCAGGTCCATATACTGATGCCCAGTTCCAGTTCATTGGCATCAAAAAATATTTCAACTCTTAACTGTCACGGATACAATGAATGGTGTACTGACCACATGTGGAGGCATTTCTTTGATAATCCTGTATTTCAGATTAAGGTTTAAAATAATTGCAGCTGGGAAAACAACATAAAGGTGTTGGGGATCAAAGCCAGGGTGTTGTGTGTGCTGGGATTTTCCACTGCCTGGCTTGATCTTTTCAGTTCCCAGGAGTGGAAAAGCTAATGTACAACTCATCATGTAATACTCAATTTGTACAACAAATGATGAACCTAAACAAGAGAGAGAGTGAGAGAGAGACAGAGAGAGAGAGAGAGAGACAGACAGACAGACAGACAGACAGACGGAGAGAAATGAATCCAGGCCTCATAGCATATGCCTATAATCCCAGCATTCAGGAGGCTGAGGCAGGAGATATACCATGAGTTCAAGGCCAAGCTGGGCTATATAGTGATTATAAGGCCAGCCTGAAGTATATAGCAAGACCCTGTTAAAAAGCCAAGATACACACACACACACACACACACACACACACACACACACACACACACACACAGAGAGAGGAATGTAGGTGGAAACTATCCAATTATCCCAGGAGGTAGGAATGGAAGATTAGACACTCTAAATGAGTAAATGACCCTTAATGTCTAACAATAGAAACTAATTGAGGTAAGACACACAGGGGTAAAGACAAATAAGAAAAAAAGAACCTTGCCAAAAAATGGAGGAAAAATTGGCAGTAGGCTGCAGGATCATCATATGACCTATTATATAGGTAATGAGTTTCCTCAAATGAGAAGAATAATAGGCAGAAGTAACAGCTAAATTTGTGAAATAACAGTTATATTTGCTTAAATATAGCTCAATCCACAGATCCAAGAAGTTGAAAAGTCAGCATGGGAACGTGGAGGAAGCCACACACTGTCTATAAAATGTAACATCCTTCCTTTGATGAAAACTCTGGAGAGTCCTGTCATGCTTCAGTGATTACTTGATAGTAAACACTCAGCCATAGAAATTTGTTACCTTCAGAACTTTCACAAAGTTTTCTTTCCTCTTTTACTTTGCATACTCTTCACAGTACAAACTGCAGTCTCAAAACACCTTCTTGTAACGGAGAGGATAGAATGGACCTCTAAACTTTGATCTGCTTCTCCAAACTTCCTCAGGGTGCCTCCCTAAGTTGCCATCTCCTCCTCTTCTCCCACCAGATGAATGGACAGAAAGACAGCGGAACCTTCTGAAAGGAATGTGTAGATACTGACCCCAAGACAGAGTCTGGATTCTTTCCACAAGGAAGGGAAAAGGGCAAGAATTGTTGTGGGGGGAGCACAAGCCTGGAAATTTCCTAGTCTATTGTCTCATTTCAATTTTCCTCTTCTCCTTTCTTACTATGAAAAGCTTTTCAACACCTCAGCACAGATGGAGATTTGAAGCACGAAGGGAGAACTCTCTCCTTTGGAGCCAGCTTTGAATGATGCTTTCTTCCTTTCTAACAAATGATTGACTCTGTATTTCTGGGGAGTGGTGAGTGGTGTGAACTGAGCAAGTGGTAACATTCTGAATCTTCCAGTGTAGATGCTGGATTCTGTTCATGGCCTCAGAGATGAGTTATTCCTTCATGACCTACAATACTTCGGTACACATGCTTCTGAGAGTATTTATTTATCTTCTAGACTAAACAGATGTGAGGACTTAACTATGTTTGCTCCTTCCTGAAGCTCTACAAAAAGTCTTTGAAGACTATCAACAAACAGCTATGCCAGGAACACAAGAATGGAGAGCTATATAGTTTTGGATCTGGAAATTAGATTGAATGGTGTTAATACTCACAAGATAGCCAAACCCGTTGTGCAGTGAGAACCATCCTGAGATGCCTGTACAATTTCTCAGTGGCTATGGTTAGGGGGTAAGGGACATGAGGCAATAGGAATCATATCAGTGAGTGGAACTGGCAGGGAAGCAGGTCTCCAACCTCTCACTATCCATGGCTCTGCCTCACATCCCCTCCTAGCCTGTGTTTATTCTCTGTAGAAGGTAAAATATCGATGTCTGGAAGGGGAACCTGGCTGAGCTGGTGCTGTGTGACACTATAGTAATTGTCCTCATTCAATCCTTTCCATCTGAAGAAGGTCACTAGCCAGAGTGCTGGCACTGTGAACACCTTGCGATCCTGAGATAAGCCCAAATTCTTGTCTGTATTTTCCTGTTTGTGCTATTCTCATATACATCATGAGCAGATTTTCCTGCTTTTGTTTTGTTCCAAAAGATCCACAATCCAAAATAATCATCTATTTCTTGCCCTCAAGGGAATGATTCTCAGACCTACTGATGCAGATTTTTCTAAACTAAAGGGTGCACAACATAGGATACCTGGTCTCTAGGCAATTTTTTTACTAGATGTGAATTCCATAGCACACAACTCAGCAGGTGAAGATAATGAACTAAGAAATAGTTTTGTCTTTCCCATGCCATCACTTTTGGTTGAGAAGATACAAAAGCAGATGGATGTATCTGTGATTTTTTACTACTTGTGACATTGTAACTATTTTTTCACAAAATCCTTATTAAGTAGGATGCATTAGTCAATAACAAATTTTCAAAATTGAAGTCCAATATATCTGAATTATTTTCCTTCCTTTAACTACAAAAAGCAGAGACTCTGAATAAAAGTACAGGTAATTTATATGAGAATAAGATAAGGCAAGAATAAAGTGAGAGAAGTGCCCTGTATTGGTGCTGGTAGGAAAGAGTCTCTCGGAATCTACGAAAAGAGAAAATGAAGAGAACACAGAGAGAGACCTAATGCTATAGCACTGGTGTCACTGATGCAGCTGAGGTGCAGACCTGGACACCCCGTTCCTTACACCTTCAGTAGGCTGAGGCAGGAGGTAGAAAAGAAAGAACAATTCATCTGAGGGTAGAATTCTTGGGAGGCTCCCAGAATGAGGCAAGAATGTAGCCTTGGCTGTCTGCTAAGGAATTCTCCAGAGGGAACTGGAACTGCCCTGAGAGCTGGGACCTCAGTGGCACTGAAGAGTCAAACATGGACAGGCACTTTGAAATATGAAAACTTCACACATTTCCAATTGTCTCAATCAAAAGTAATCTTTTTCTCACATTGTTCAGAAACATGAATACATATAACTTAATTTCTTGAGAAAGCACAGGAGAGATTGTTTGGGCATTTGCAGTTTCCACATATGCATGACCCAAAGTCCAGCTGCAGCACCAGGAATGTTGTATCTCAGGGATCATGTAGGACATCCAGTCTTTTAAATTTCACTGAAAATCCTGCCTAGGATTTTGACATCTTGTAAGGGCATACTCCCAGCTGTTCAAAAAATTCCTCCAGGTATATGCAAATACACACACACACACACACACACACACACACACACAATCCCTCCACCTCCTATTACATTATGGCCCTTACTTAATGCTGATTGAAAGATTTATTTCAATTTTATGCGGTGGGAAAGCAGTGTGCGTCACTAGAGATCCTATTTCAAGTTCTCAAATGTGATTTTCTTCCAAGGCAAGCAATATGTGGTTTGGAAGATTCTTGTCATGCAGATGAATTGCAGTGAAATGCAGCTTCCAGGCCATCAGTCCCACAATCACAAAGAGGACACAAACTATGGTCCACAGTATCTGGTGCTGCTAAGCTGTAATGTTCAGTAGGTTAGGTGTATGAAATGCACTTTTGCCTCATGGTATTTTCAATCTGTGATGGCCTTGTCAGGATGTAACCCCGTTGTAAGCCTAGGATCATTTATATATGTAATTACATTTTTTATAAATGAGATTGCCCCTAGTATTTAGGTTGTCATGTCATGGCAATCATATACATTCAAAATAAAGAATCCTCGAAGAATAATATTAAACATCCACCAAATATCTCTTCCTCTATGGCAAAAAGAAACCCTTTAGCTAAGATTCCATGCTCTCCACCTGTACTACTTCCAAGACAGGAGTCCATTGAACTCAGGGTAAGTGAGAGGACAGGAGGTTTTGTGTATAACACAGAGATTCGACTCACATTCTCACATGGTCAGTTCCTATTCATGGGGTAAAAAGAAATGAGAGACAGTGATCCAAAACCACCTCTGTCACATTCCCTTTGAGACATCATGCAAACTCTGAGTGGCTCCTCCTTCAACAAAAGCCAAGCAAAAAAACAATCTATCTAGGTATACTGAGGGGTACTCAGGTCTTTGGTAGATGTGAATAGAATAATATTCATTAATGGAAAACTAAAAGAAGGCTAGATAGCACAGTTATGGAGATGGAAATGTTTACAGTGAGGATTTTTGTGCAACTGAAGAAACTGGACCTCAAGGTATGGACTTGACTTTCTGGTCCTGCCAGTGAAGAGTTGGAGACATGCACACAATCTGAGCCCACAAAACTCAAAACAGAGGATGCTTTCATACTTCCAAGACATAAACCAGAAAGTGTATTTTCTTTATTACTTTGCTGGAAGAACAGAAGAGCCAGAGGAAACTGAAATTCTGGTCTACATAGCATGAGCGCCCTCTGTACATGGCTGAGGAAAAATCTTCAGAGCATGGAGGAACTTAGGAGCTCAGTGCAAGTTTTGGTCTCACTTCCCCATGAACTCGGGCCACTGTGCAAAGTGCTAGAAGTTGTATATGAAGAGCAGTAATAATCAGCCTCATCCTCAGCCTGGAGTCTATCAATGCTCAGGGAGGCTGTGTTGCCAGACTTGGAGCCAGAGAAGCGATCAGGGATCCCCGAAGGACGATTACTGACACCATATATCAGAAGTTTGGGGGATGTTCCTTGCAGCTGCTGGTACCAGGAGACATCACTGTAGCTCCCAATATCACTGCTGGTTCCAGTACAGGAGATGGTGACCTTCCCTCCAAGAGACCCAGAGGCTGTGGGAGGCTGAGTCAGAGCAGATTGGGCCCAGCACCCTAAAGGAGGGAAAAATATTCTCTGGTGAGTCAGTGCTGAGTCCAGTTCAGATTGTGGAGAAGGAACAATCTCACACCACCTGCCCCAGTGGTTCTTTCCCTGGAAGCCTCACCTGTGTCCTGAGTGAGAATGGTGAGGAGAAGCAGAGCCCCCCAGGCCATGGTGGAGATGCTCCAAGAGTCCTATCTTCTGACACCTCAGCACTGGGCCTGGTTCTCCAAGACCTCTTTTATCTCTGCTTCTGCCTCAGAGGAAGGAGGAGCTTCCATGCAAATCTGCTTCCTGCCTGTCATTCTAGTCTGACCTGCCCTGGACTCTAGTCACTCTGCATCCCTGGACAGCAGGACTTAGCTGGCAGAAAGTCCTTTCTTGCTTGCTTTGCTTTTTTTTCTTTTTTTGTTTTTTATTTTTTTAAACAGGACTTGGTAATATGTTCCAGGCTGGTCTTGAACTATGTAGCCCAGGTTGGCCTTGAACTACCTCATGGCAATCCTCCTGCCTCAGCCTCCAGAGTGTTGGGGCTCCAGGTGTGTGCAACCATGCCTGGATCAAAATTCTATGACCTGTATTTTCTAAGTCATGGTACAATCATTCCATGACAGTGTCCATAAATGGAGCCAGCATTGTTGCCTGTACCCTTCCTATCATGGGATTTTCAGTCAATTACTCCTGACCAAGGAATCTGAGGGCTTCCTTTGGCTATAAGTGTGTGATGTGATTACAAACAGTATGTAAAAGGCTGAGAGATACTCAGTTACTCCTCTCTAGAGACCAAAGGCAGAAAAAGGATTCTTATTCCTCTTCAGGCTTTTCTGTTTTCCCTCAGAATGGATCCTCGTTTCATATTCTCACCTGTATCTCTGCGTTCCTCTGATGCTAGGGCTTGAGTACAGGCCCTGGGGTTCACTGATTTTTCCATGTATATCTATACTAATGGACTCCATGAATTTGAGACATACATTCTATTTGCTTCCCTTTATAGGAGCCCAAGAGAAAACAGCTCTTTACATATAGGACAATGTGAGCAATAGCAATGGCCTTCCCCAAATCCAGGCCCTTGTTGCCCTCTGGTGGCCTCACTTGGAGGATCCCCAGGCGCAGAAAGGACAGCTGTGTAGGAGCTGGACTTTCCTGCTTTCCTCCTCTCCTCCCTTCTTTTTCCTCAGCTCAGGAAGACTCTCTGATTCCTTCTATCCTGATGTCCTCCACCACCCTATCTAGACTGGCTTCATCCAACATGGAATGTGTCTCCTGTCTCAACAAGTACAGACCCCACCCACCCACCCACCCTCCCCCTATGCTTGTCTTAGAATGGCTGTTACAGGATGAGTGCTTCTGAGGAAGCTGTAGGCTAAATAAAGGCTGAGAAAATTGAAGGCATGAAGTAAAACCAATTCCAGCAGGAAGGCTGAATGAGAATAGTGATGTTAAGTAAAGATAGATTCACTCTCATGCTGAAAAAACTAATGCTGAAAAAAGTAATACTGCATGAGGAAGAGAGAAATTTGTAGGTCTCAGGGAGACCTAAAAGAATGCAAGAGTTGAATTCTACTGTTGGGGAATGTGGGACAAGGACCTGGGGTCAGGAGGACCAGGCCTAAGGACCAGCACCAAGGGCTTCTCATGGTGCTGAGTGTGTCTGCCTGTCAAGAAGGACTCAGGCTTCTTCTCATCTTGCTTCTTTGTGTACTCAGAAAAACTGTGCCTTTAGAGGCAAACTTTCTTTCATTCACAATGAGGGACTTGATGAATGTGCTTTTCAAGAAGAAATGGTTTTCAGATATAAACTCTTTGGGCAGCCTGGCAACTGAAAGAATACAAGGAGAAATGTCTGCTCAGGAAATGGGCTAGAAGGTTTAGAGTGTGAATGTTATGAGGAACTATTCTAGTGACCCAGTTTATTTCATGTGGGACATTTCTAAAAAGCACAAGAGAGGTCACGCCTTGGCCAAGGGCAGGACAAGCTACATGGCAGCCAATGAAATTGGAGGAATTGGAACAGGTGGTTGGCAAAAAATGAGTCATTAATTCATGACTGTGGGTTGTCTTTTAAGTATGTTAGGTGTTACATTATTTTGATTCATTAAACTAATCTATAATCTGTGTCTATAATCTGACAGAAAACCAGCAGGCTGAGTGTATGCACCTAGGTTAGAGGTCAGTGGCCTGTATCCTTGTCACTTGGGATCACTGCAGTGAGTTTCCCTGGGTACTTTCCAGATATCCATGTGCTTTGTGCAAGAAGCCAAGCTCTGCTCTTCATGAGGAGCTGCCCTGACCTCTTTTGCATGTTCTGTTAATATCAAAAGCAGACTTAGGGCCTCCATCACATACTGCAGAAGTCAGTATTTTCATTTAAAACTGATCTATCAGCAGAGCATGGTGATGCATGCCTGTAATCCCAGCACTCTAGAGGCTGAGACAAGAGGATGACAAATGCAAGTCCAATCTGTGCAACTTAGTGAGGCCCTGTGTGAAAATGAAAAACAAAATGGCCAGGGATGTTGCTCAGTGCAAAGGCCCTGGATTCAGCACCCACTATCACCAAAACAAACAAATAAATACATTTATAATAGCAATAATGGTAATAATAAAATGCTTCTGGGCCTTGTGGGCAGGGCAGCCATTTTGGGAAGAGCTTTGTTATGGTTGTGGGCTAGTCACCTCTACCAGGCAGAGAAGCTGGGAATGTGTCCCCAGATGCCCCATCTCTCCCTTGATTGTAGCCCTGCCACTGCCTGATTGGTAGATTCGTGTGGCCTTTTTAATAATTGAATAATGATGAAAATGGATCCAAAATATTAAGTTCCTTCTCCACCAAAGCAGTAGAAGATTCTTCACCTCGCCTTCCAGTGGCTCAATTCAGTTTTTGGAAAGGAGCAGAACAAGTGAAATACTGAAAACCGAAGTGAAGAAAACTCCATTTTGGAACTGTCTTTCTCTTTGACTACCCCTCACTTCCTACTACTTTCTACTTGTTTTAATTTTGCTACATTTATAAATAGTGAAGACCAAAGAAATAGAACATATGTTTAAGAGCTGTATACCAAGAAATTTGCCTTGAAAGTTGCTATTCTATAGAGGGAAAAGTTTATCAAGTTCTTGTCTGATCCTTTTTTTAAAGCAAGATTTCTTAGGTCCTTAGATTTTGAAGGTTAAGGCAATTACATACATGCATCTGCAGACTATTTTTAGCAGTTGTTTAAAAATAATGAGATTTGTGTTTTGAGGGCTTTGTCATGTGACAGGTTTACCACTGAGGTTGACTGCTCCAAAGATTATTGATTGTGTTTTAATATTATATTTTTGATCTGTCACTGTGATGACATTACTTACCTACACGTCAAGCTCCCTGTCTAACTATGACCTATTTATGAACAGTGTTTGTCCTCACCAGGCAAATGTCTATGTGTTACCTATTTAAGCAACTTTGTAGTGCTGTTACTCAAGGAAGTTGAACAAGGTGAACATAGGCATAGCTTTTTCCCCTTACCCCTCTTTTCAAATGTAACAAATACTTCTTATGTTCCCCCTCCCCCTTCCCCTCCCCTTCCCCTTTTTGGAAACGTGCCTGGAACTAGAGAGTTGAGGATGAGCAATTGAAGGGACTAAGAAAGTGAGGCACAAGGAGCCGGCCTTCTCTGTGCTTCATCGCAAGGTGTGCTGCTGGCCAGGCTACCTACAATCCTTTTTCTTTTCTTTTCAGTACCAGAGATCGAACTCGGGTCCTTGTGCTTGCAAAGCAGACAAGCTGGCACGGAACTAAATCCCAGGCCCCTATGCTCCCTTTCAACAAGAAAATCTCTTGGGAGATCCACCTGGTATCCTCAAGGAGTCGGAAAACAGGACCAGAGAGGTTACACTGTGATCCTGGCCATAAGGTTGGATGCCTCACCTTGCTGAAAAGAGACACTGGACCTTAATGGGAGAGCATGACTTTGTTCTTGCTTGGCTAAATTTCTCAACACCACAGCCAGCTAAGTCACCTACAACCACTTTTGAAAAATAGAGACCACCTACCCCGAGGAGAAGGTATATTTGGAGTAAGCCAATGTTGACACAATTCCTCTGATGGATGTTTTGACAATGGACCTTTATGAACTACAGGAGATGCCTGGCATCAACCCTCCCTGTTTCACTATGATTCGGTGCAGTCTGGTGTCTCTAAGGTAACACATGTGGGAATCACAGGGAATTTATCTGGTCGGCACAGCTCTTCTCAGGGTCAGGAGGGCATGAGCCAGCATAGCAGACACAGTGTAGGGAAGCATCAACACTGGAATGGCAGCTTCCACTCCCAGAAAGGCAATGCCTTTCAGGAAAGCCATCTACAGATTTAGGGAAGAAAAAAAAGAAGACAAGGTAGAAAATTTGCAGTTTGAAGAGGAGGCCTTTCCTTCTTTGAATCCAGAAGCTGGCAAACACAATCAGCCATGAAGACCTTTTGGGACCACTTCTGGAGTGTGGGAAAACCCACCTAGTGCCAACAACCTTCCAAGATGCTAGTAATCAAAGAAGTTTCCAAAGAACAACCTGCTGCTGCCTCCTGCGCTGCATTCACCTCACCAGGATCTCACCATGCAAATGGAAATAAATCTTCAACCATGTTTCCAAGTGTTTATAAGAACCTGGTTCCTAAGCCTGCACCACCTCCTTCCAAGCCCAATGCAGGGAAAGCTAACAGAATGGAACACAAATCAGGATCCCTTTCCTCTAGCCAGGAGTCTGCTTGTACCAATCCAATCTCTGTTACCAAACCAGTGATACTGGCTGGTGGTGTCGTTCTAAGCTCTCCCAAGAGAGTCCCTCCAGCACTACCCCTCCAGTGGAGATCAGCTCCTCTCTTCTCACCAAGTTGACCCGCCGAACCACCGCAGGAAGAGTGAGTTCCTGAAGACTCTGGAGGATGACGGGAATGAAGACTTCTCAGAGAACAGAGACTGTGACAAGCTGGAGGATTTGGAGGACCACAGCACACCCGAACCAAAGGAAAGTGGGGAGGAGGCTGTCTTCAGAATGGTCTCTCCCTCTCCCCATTGTGGAAGAAGGGGAGGTCCTCTCACATTCTCTGGAAGCAGAGCACGGGTTATTGAAAGCAATGCGAAGGCAGGAATACCCTGAAAATGATGAGAACTGCCCTCCACTCACAGAGGATGAGCTCGAGGAGCTCCATGTGAAGGCAGAGGAGCTGGGAGACACGGCTTTGGAAAGTGGCTTCAGGTAGAGCTGCAGTGTGAGCCTCTTCTCCCCATGGAGAAGCACTTGTAAAGCAGAGTTTCAGGATTCAGACACCGCAAACAAGTCACAGGGAGACATCAGATGACGATGCCTGGAAGTAGGCACAGAAATGTTTGCACTTCATCTAAACCTAGTAAATTCAGCTTGTACATTTCAGGAATATATAAAAGAAATTGTTGTTTTCCTTTTCCTTTTCTTATGTTGAATACTTCATGCACAAGGGAAATAATCATATCCCAGAGAGAGAGCAGTTGGCTTGTTGAGCTTTTGTTGTTGCTCATTCCTGTTACCTGCTTAATAGACATGTTTGTGTGGTGGGAAAGATTTTTAAAATACATATACAGAATGTACGGGGCAATGCACAGGTGGGATCTGGCAGTGGAGAGATGGAGAGGAGCGGATGCTGGCCTGCAGCAGCAGCTTCTACTACCAGCCCTTGGGGCACTCACCTGGGTGCTCAAGCAATCATTGTCAATGACAAAGTTACTATTGAAGTTATAATTGCATTAAATTAATGCTAATAATTTGGATATTCTATTTTATTTTTGGCTGCTCTAGTAACTCAGCCCTTAACCAAACATCTGTTTTTTTTTGTTTTTGTGTTCCTTCTTGGGGTAAAGCTCTAAAATATTTGGATATAGGAAATGTGTTATTCTTGCAGCCTTGATATTCAGGGTGGATCGTAAAATATAAATTTTTGTGAAATTTCAAAGATTAAAATTACTTTGATAACATTATTTACAGATTTAAAAAGATGTGGTCATCACAAGTCTGTTGAGGGGAAAAAACTACTGCATAAAATATCTAACTTGGAAAAAATATTTTGCATCATTAAAAAAATAGTAATAATAAAATAATAATAATTAACCTAGCTACCTGTGTACTCACAATATGAAATGAAGAGTAAGTAATAAGATATACAAATGCTACCAATGAAGAGGAGACAAAAAAAGAGTCATACTGAATAGTTTCTCTGGTGTGAGAAACTGAAAGTATAAATAAGAATCTTAATGTGTAATAGATAATTTGAAACAGGAAGAAAAGGTCCAAAGGGGAAAGAGAAGAGGGAGGTTTAGGGAAAAGGAAAGAAGGGAAAGGAATGAATATGAGAAAATGAAAAAATGGAAACAAAGTTTTTGTAAATAGGGAGGGGTGGAGGGGTTGAAGGGGAGGGCAGGGGAATGGGGAAAAAAATAGGAACCAAGATATATCATGTAAAGGTACAAACTCCCAATGATGAATGTAAACATATTGCATACCTCAAATGTACCAATAAATTAATGAATAAAAAAGTCCCACAAAATATAATTAACAACCAGTAAAAGCAAAGCAAATAAATTAAAAATATGGACACCAATTCCCACATGATTATCAGGCAAAATCAAAGCCAATGTTTCCTTGTGCAAACACAGTCTTTTTAACAATAGCAAGAGGGGCTCCAGTGGGTGGAAGTGTAAGGACTGCCCTGCAACTTCAGGGGCCCCTCTGGCTCACCTGGGCTGGTCTCTGTCTGCACTGCAGCCTGAAGAAAGAGGAAGAGGAGTCTGAAATGGTGCAAAGTGAAAGCAAGTTTATTTGTAGAAGAAAGTGGTACAGCGCCACCCCAGGGAGGAGTCTGGGAGCCAGGAGGCTGCTGGTGTTTGTCTTGATGTTCCAGGGCTGCTGCTTCAGGCTTGAGCCAAAGTGAGCAGCAGGAGAATTGCCATACAGCCTCCTTCTGCGAGTGGGACAGGAAAGGGCCGCTGGGGTCCAGTGGGCAGGTGGGGCTCCCGGAGCTCTCAGGGCAGCCTTGGACAACACAGCAGGAGGGCAGCTTTGCCTACTGCCTTGGGTGGGGCCGGGTCGCTCTCACCCCAAATTCATTTTTTTTTTTTGTATATCCTTTTATTGGTACATTTTAGGCGTACAATATAATGACATTCATCTTTGGAGATAGGCACCTTTACATACTCTCTTGGTTCTTATTTTTTTCCCCCTTCCCCTGCCCTCCCTTCAACCCCTCCATCCCTCTCTAATTACAAAGACTTTGTTTCCATGTTTTCATTTTTTCATATTAATTCCATTCTCTTCTTTCCTTTGCCCTACCCTTCCCACTTCCCCTTCCCCTTTGCCCCTTTTCTTCCTATTTCACATTATCTGTTATACCTTTTAGTCCTTATTTACACTTTCAGTTTCTCACACTAGAGAAACTATTCGGTATTTATACATGTGTGTCCGGTTTATTTCACTTAAGAGTATCAGCTCAATGTGCATCCATTTAGCAATAAATGTCTCTAATTTCTCATTTTCGATGGCTGAGTAGTACTCCATTTATTACAAAACCACATTTTCTTGATCCAGTCTCCAGTTGATGGGCATTTGGGCTGCTCCCAAGTTTTAGCTATTACAAACTGTGCTGCTATGAACATGGGTGCACATATATCACTGTGGCATCATTCTTTTAATTCTTTGGGGAAGATCCCCAGCAGGGGAATAGCTGGGTCAAATGGGACTTCCAGTCCTAGTTCTTTGAGCTATCTCCATACTGATTTCCACAGTGGTTGTACCATTCTACACTCCCACCAGCAGTGGAGCAGGGTTCCTCTTTCCCCACAGCCCTGCCAGCATTTGTTATTGGTTGATTTCATGATAGCAGCCGTTCTTTCTGGAGTGAGGTGGAATCTCAGCATTGTTTTCATTTGCATCTCTCGAATGACCAGTGATGTTGAACATTTTTTCATATGTTTATTTGCCATGTGTACTTCTTTGTGTGAGAAATGTCTGTTCATTTCAGATGCCCATTTTTGAATTGGGTCTTTAAATTTGGGAGGTCTAATTTTTTTATGTTCTTTATAGATTCGAGATAGTAGACCAGCTCCCAGAATGAGAAGTGGTAATGCCATGGGAGACTACAGTGCCCTAGCAGGAGAAAGCCCTGCTTCCCCCCTGGATACATGGCGTTACCCTTTCTGATAATTAAGAGACAAAGATTTCAAAAGAAAGAGGAGAAGAAGATGAAGGGAAAGATGAGGGGAATGGGAAGGAGAGGGAAGAAAAGAAAAAAATTCTCATCTCTCTCCTATTACATTCACTTTTTTATCCTGACAGTAACAGAATTTAGAAGCTACATAGTCCAGGCAAAATTGTTTTGGTTGCTCAACCGTGAATGTCACATAAAGAATGAGTTCCCTATTTTTAGTATACTGTGGGTTTGAGGTTCCTGTTTTCTGAACATACAGAAATATATGTGTATATAAATATGAATGTACGGAAATTAAATAAAACCCATATTGACAGTTAAATGATTGTGTCAACTTGAATAAGAAATGTCTGAGGAAATTGAATTGGCATAGTTTTGGCTGTTGCTGAAGGGATTTCCTGAAGATAGAAGTCCCTCCCTCCTTGGCTGAGGTTTGTTTGTTTGGAGGAGCTGGAGTCTTACCTTGGATTTGGGTTTCCTGGCTTCCAGCACAGACCCTTCAGCCTCCTGATGTGGACGCCCACAGGACACTGCACTGAGCTCCAGGCCCTCACTGGACCCTTCCCATCTCCAGCACACAGACAGCCCTTTTGCATATCTTGCATTAAATCTGTTTCTCTAGGAAGCACAAACTGATACACTGTATGAGGTCTGATTTCTATTATGCTAGCTGTTAAAGGGGAAAAGTGGATCAACAAAAGATTGCTGGAGCATTTCGCCCACGTAACTCTCATTGAATTGTAGCACTTTTCTCCAAAACACTGAGAAAATTATTTTGTTTTTATTAGTCTATTTGCTCTTTTTGAGGTTTAGATGAAATGCAAGTCTTAGAGAATTTTGTAGAATATGGTTGAGAGTTTTTAAGACTTAAGCCAGGCAGTTGTGTATTTTATATGGACTTTGACATGTTATGTCTCGTAAATTTCATAATGTAGTCTAGTCCTATTTCACAGGTGACAGAGGGGACAAGGCAACACAACCCCAGAAGAAACACCAACTCAGGTCTTTATGCCAAACTATTTTGTTCTGAAGAAGAGCTACCTGAGAAACCATATTCCATGTACACCGTGAGCCTCATACTTTGTTTCCTTGAGAATTTTTGAAGAAGATTGTTTGAAAACTTCTGTGAAATGAGTTTTGGAAGTTTTTCCTTAAGGGTAGACATTGATGAGTAATTTATGAAATGAGAGTTTACTGGAAAGAACAACTTTTTTCAGATCATAAAAAATGACAACAGCAGGTAGACAAACTTTTGAACCTGCAAGAGGTGCAAGAAGAAAAGGAGAAGGTGAGTTGACACAACTCTCAAAGCCTTATTCAAGGAGCAACCTCCCTTCTCATACAAAGCTAAAACATGGACAAAGTACTCAGGATGGTCCTGAAGAGGCTTGTAGTCACAACTTTAGGAGAGAATTGGAAGACAGAGAGAGCAGCTGCAAGAGAAAAAATAGGGATCGTCCAACAAGAGAACACACAACTCCTCTTCAGTATCAAAGAAGCCTCAGTTAGACCAGAGTCCTACTGCCAGCCTTGATGCAGATGATCCTCTAACAGATGAGGAAATGAAGATTTTGAAGAGAGTGATGAAGATGATACTACAGCTCTTCTTTGCAGAAGTCGGTCAGTCCAACAACATAAAGAGGACACAACCTGGACAGTATCTGGTAATGCCAAGCTGTGATGTTGTGTAGGTTAGGTGCATGAAATGCACTTTTGACTCATGATATTTTCAGTGTATTGTATGATGGGTTTGTCAGGATGTAACCCCATTGTAAATGAAGGATCATTTATGTATGTAATTAGATTTATTATAAATAAGATTCCCCCTAGTAATTAGGCTGTCATGGCATGGCAATCATATGCATTCAAAATAAAAAATCCCCAAGGAATGGGATTAAACATCCACCAATTATCTCTTCCCCTATGGAAAAAAGGAACCATTTAGATAAGAGCCCATACTCTCCAGCTGGACTATTTCCAGGACAAGAGTCCACTGAACTCAGGGTTGGGGAGAGGACAGGAGATTTTGTGTATAACACAGATATTCCACTCACATTCTCACATGGTCAGATTCCTATACATGGGGTACAAAGAAAACAAGAGACAGTGATCCAAAACCACCTCGGTCACATTCCCTTTGAAACTTCATGAAAAATCTGATTGGCTCCTCCTTCAACAAACGCCTAGCAGAAAAATAATCTACCTAAGGATCCTGCAAGATGTTCAAGGCCATGTTAGATGTGAATAGAATGAGATATCATTAATGGAAGAGCAAATGAAGACTGGATAGAGCAGTCACAGAAATGGAAATGTTTACAGTGAGGATATTTGTCGAACTGAAGAAACTGCACCTACAGGTATGGACTTGAACCTCCTCTTGCCCCAGTGAAGAATGAGAGACATTCACAACAGCTGAGGCCACAAAACTCAAACCAGAGGCTGCTTTCATACCTCCAAGACATAAACCAGAGAATGTATTTTCTTTATTCCTTCACTGTGGCAGAGGAGAAGAACTCAAAGAAACCGAATTCTGGTCTACGTAGCATGAGCGCCCTCTGTACAGGGCTGAGGAAACATCTTCAGAGCATGGAGGAACTTAGAAGCTCAGTGCAGGTTTTGATCTCACTTCTCCATGAACTTGAGTCACTGTGCTTAGTGCCACCACTCCTATATGAACAGCAGTAATAATCAGCCTCGTCCTCAGCCTGGAGTCTAGCGATGCTCAGGGATGCCGTGTTGCCAGACTTGGAGCCAGAGAAGCGATCAGGGATCCCTGAAGGCCGACTGCTGACATCATATATCAGAAGTTTGGGGGATGTTCCTTGCAGCTGCTGGTACCAGGAGACATCACTGTAGCTCCCAATATCACTGCTGGTTCCAATACAGGAGATGGTGACCGCCTCTCCAAGAGACCCAGAGGCTGTGGGAGGCTGAGTCAGAGCAGACTGGGCCCAGGTCCCTGAAAAGAGAGAAACTCAATTTGCTAAGTCAGATCTGTGCCCAGTTGACTCCTGAGGAAAAGAAATGATCTCAGGCCCCATGTCCTATGGTCCCTTTCCATATGTCCTCACCTGTGCCCTCAGTGAGGAACATAAGCAGGAGCAGAGCCCAGGTCATGTTGTGCTGCCCCAAGGGTGCTGCCTCCTGACACTGCAGCACTGGGTCTGCAGAGATCCCCAGACCTCTTATCCTTCTGCTGCCTCAAAAGAGGGAGGAGTTTATGCAAATATGTTTCCTGCACCCACCTCTTCTCAATCTAGTCTGGCCTGCCCTGACCTCTGCATAGTTCTGTATCCCTGGGCAGCAGGCCCAGCCTGGATGAAATTTCCTTGTCACATAATTTTTACTCAGTGCATAATGAGTCCATGACAGCACCCAGCAAATGAAGACAACCTTTGTGCCTGTACCTTTATTAGTGTATTCTCAGTTGTCCTTAGCTAAATTGTCTGAGGACGTCCTTTGCCTACCACATGGAATGAGAGTGAGGACATAGTCTCTGAGTGGCTGAGAGACACAAAATCACTCTTCTTTCAAAAGGATGAAATGCAGAGAAGTGTTGCGCATTCTTCCCTAGCCCCTTAGGTTTCCCCTCACACTGAGTTCATCCTCATTCAGCACCTGTTCTCTCTTTCCACTGGTCTGAGACTGGAGCCAGAGTATAGCACTGTGGGTACATTGTTCAGGATCCTAGAAATGCACTCACTTGGGCTTGACAGATCTGAGACACACACCATGTAAGTACTCTCTTAGGGATACAGGTTAAAGTCATTCTCAGAAAACAGCCAAGCTCAGTGTGTATACATGGAGAGAGCCAGGGATTCTTGGGAATCTCATCATTGAGAACTGCCCCCTGGGAACACTGTAGATATCCAGGCAATTTTTGCAAGAAGAAAAATGTTTGCCTTTATAAATAGATGCGTTGTCCTCTGTTCTTGTTGTTTTAGGGCCCCCAACTTATGTAATTGAAATAATCATTCAGTTTAAAAATTGTTCTACACATGTGTGTCCTCAAAATTAGATTGAAAAGAAATAAAAACCACGAGTGATGCTGATGTGAAGGCAAAAGTGTCATTTGCGCAAAATATAACTAATAACGGGTAAAACCAGAGCAAATTAATTTAAAATATGTGATGACCAATTCCAACACCCTCCTCAAACACAATTAAAGTAGATGTTTCCTTGAACAAACACAGTTATTTTTCAAACAAATAAAATACATAGAAAACTGCTATGTGCTATGTGAATATGTGCAGTGTCTAACTCAGATATCCTAGAGTTGTGTGAATGGGAATTGTCCTTAGGTGTTGAGACTCTTATTACACTAAGAGTAAAACAACGGCTGATATTTTCAGAATAGCATCAAAAAACATTTCAAATAAGCTCTATAAAAAGTGAACTTCCTTTTTCTTTTCCTTTACACACACACACGCACACACACACACACATACAGAGTTTAATTATTTTAGAAAATGAAGGTGGCTATTCTTCAAGCTTGACTCTCTGCATAAACAACATAAAGGATTATGGTAGATGAGAATACTCAAGAATACTGGAGGGATTATGTTCGTTCTACATTTACCTCCTCGTTTCTGATTTATAGCTGCCAGTTACAAAAAAAAATCTCCTAAGGGGAAAATGTTGGCATCACCTTGAAATGCAAAAACATGCAGTAGGCGCTGGGAGGTACCTGCCCTTGTGCAGCAAACCAGATTTTCCATAGGGAATCCCGGTCGTGCTCTAACAGTCAGGCAGCAGGTATAAGAGCAGATGCCAAGAATGAAAACCTGAAAAGAGACCTCTCTGCACCATGCTGCTTGTCTGTACACTGACACAGCTCATGGGCAGGCCAGCCACTGACCAGCCTGTGGCTCAGCACATGATTCTATGCCTCTGACAGTCAAGGCCCCTTCGCTCTGGTGCTGGCAACCAGGTACTCATGGGATCACCATGTGTCATTATCCAGCCTAGACATTAAGAGCAGTACAATATTGACTGATTTTTGTGGTAAAATGGAGAAAATCAGAACAATTTTTACAAAAGTGATTGAATAAGATTTGAAATTAAATTGACTTTAATGTGTGACTAGCTGGCCTTGGAATGAGGTTGCTGCTGAATTTGACAATGTCACTACTGAAACTGGGAAAATACAAGCAAACTTGAAAGAGTTAATCACTGCCTCAAATCTTCTGGGGCCTAAGCTCAGCTGTTCAAGGACGTCCTGTGTGAATGTGTGCTACAGTGATTGTAACTGGAATCTCAACTATTGAGTTTAATCATCATTTAAATGAGATACACTGGTGACTCCTGATGAAAAGACAAATAAAAACACACCAATTATGCTTTAATGGAACGAGGAAATAATTTTGCAAAGATACCATTTCAACTGTCTTTATGGGAAGATACATCCTATGAAGGATTGGCTCTGGGACAGGAGTACAGGGATCCAAGCAGGAGGGGATTCTGACCTAGCACACAAGCTCAAACACAATTCTGCACAGGGAAGAGTCAGTGCAAATGGGGAAATAAAACTCAGGTTACTAAAAGAAGTATAGCTGAAGGATTAAACAGTGGCACGGACATTCTGGGTCAGGATGTTCTGAGACAGTAACAGCACACAGGCCATCAGGCCAGCCCAGAAACATTCCTAACTGCCTTTGTGGGAATTCCTGGCTGAGCAAACCATAGTTTCTCCTCTCTTATGTGGGACAGAGGCAAACACCAGGCCCCAGTATTTCTGGGAGAGATCTAATCTGTCTTTCCTCCAATGTGCAAAGGCACAGTTGTGAATCTCTCATTCCCTCGTCAAACCATGTAAGGAACAGGTCCTTAGGCACACATTCATGACCTACCACCTACCATCCCCTAAGCACTGGTTTAAGGATGAGTTCTGGAACTGAGGCTGAGACCACTTGTTGGCCTTTATAGAAAAATATTTATTGCTGTACATTTGATTTTGGTCTTGTCTCCTTGTATCTTTGAAGATGTTCAAGGGAAAGCAGCTCCTAGAATTTCAGACTGGCCAGGCTAAACCACAGCAGCTGCCCTCTCAGTCTATTGCTTGCTGCCCCCTGGTGAACTCAGGGTTGTGCATGTTAAATAGGGAAAATTGAGTCACAGTTGGAAAGTGGCATTTGGATAAACAGTTGCTTATCAACAGAGTCAGCTTATCAACTTCCTGCATCAGCAAGGCAGTGGCAACAACCACTTCAAAGCATGGAGGCCACATCAAGGCCACAAAGTCTCTGTGTTTTGACAAATACACCACTGGGCAATGCCAGGATCCTACAACTTGTGCCAGGACTCCTATGGCAATTTCCTTTGGTTTGTATACATACAGGAAGAGAGGCTTGATTATGTCTGGCAGCCCCAGGGCTGGAGATTGGGTTAAGGTTCTTTGATTTGTTTAAATGTCCTCTCTTGTTCAGCTTCCCAGAGGAGGCCTCCTTTTCTCCCTCTTTGGTAGTTTTATGCAAGGGCTTAGCACTGAGTGAGAATTTAGGGATCTTAAAAAGGCAGGAATCTGCTGGCCCCAGGAACTCTCTTATCAGGCATCTGGTAGTCTGGTTTGGGAGGCCACAGACATCTTTTCATTCAGTGCCCAGTTGACATTTCCCTACAATTACTATAAAACCCAGCTATCTGACCTTTCGTTGAGCTCAGCTGACCTTGGACTCACACCCTTTACTCCACTCATTTACACACAATTATATACTTTTCTCGCACCCTCTGGACTCACACTTTATTTTGTTCATTCACACGGATACACATATCCTATCTCATGTTTTTTAGCCTGGGTGTAGGTTTTGCCTAACTCCCCCAGAGTCTGGCTACTAAGTACACCTGGGTACAAGTTCATCTGACTCTCCCTGAGTCTGACTACTTGCCACACCTCCTTTGCAAGTCACTCTGCTTGTGGGCCTATGCTATGAGTTATTAGACAGCAATTCCCATGGCAGGCCAACCCCACTTTCCACCTGGGCTTATCAGTTTTGTCCTACTCTCCCTGAGTCAGAGTATTTGGTACACCCAAGGAGATGATTAGTGTCCCTTTCTATCCTCATGTAACAGGTATCCCCTGGGCCTCATTACCTTACCACCATCCTGTTGTTCCAGAATCATTCTGAGTTCCATTGCATTGGCAGGGGGCTTTCAGGAATGTGAAGGCTGATTCACCCTCTGAACTGTAGTCTCACCTGGTGGCACCAGATATCTCAGGATTTCCACAGTTTAGGGCCCTCTCAGGACTGCAGGCAAAGGAGACAGCACCTCTTACATCTCCATTCCCTTCAGGGCCACAAGAAATGTGTCAATATTCCAAAGGAAAAGGGAGATCTAATAGGAATCAGGAGGATTTATTTGAGGTGTATATACAAGCTCAGTGGACACTCTGTAAAAAATGGCTGAGCACTGGACTAAGACAAGTTCCAGTTTTTATAGATTTTTGTCAAAGAGAGTAGTTCTTTTTTCTATGTTTGTTTGTTTGCTTTTGTTTTTGGAGGAAAGGTTTCCCTTTGTAGTTCAGGCTGGCCCTGAATTCACTATGTAGCCCAGGCAGGCCTTGAACTCCTGGTAATCCTCCTGCCTCAGCCTCCTGAGTGCAGGGAATACAGATTGCACCACCATGCTCACCTTAGTTTTTGTAATGATGTAGCTATGAGTGCACTGGAACAGAACAAGAGCAGACAGTTTTATAGCTGTGTGTTGAAAGAAAACAGTGTCTTATCAATCATATGAGAACACGGTGTCATGAACTTTATTTACAGGACATAGTTATTAATTTTCTTTGTTCCACAACAAGGAATAAGAGCTACAGGAGAGAGAGGTGCCAAGAGTGGAGGGAAGTGACCATTGCTGGGAAGGACTTATTTTTCTTTAAGTCCTGTTTCAATGTTATACTACTATTTTGGAGGGTTAGTTTTAAAAACCATAGTAAAAACAAGAAGAAGAAATGTACAAACTCAAAAGGCATAAAAGGGTTTACACTGAAATCTGACCTTCTTTCTTTTCCTCTCCCACACCAGACCAAGGTCTGCTTCTGAAGTAACAACTGTTAAATCTCTGCATGTTTTTCTAGATTTTCTAATTGAGTGATCCTGTAGCACTGACATGGTGACAGTTTTCTAAGGGCTTTGTCTATATTTACTCTTTTGGTTTCTATATCCTGTGTTCACTTAACAAGCAGTAAGAATGCTCTGCTAGTTACTTCCACAGAAAAATTCTACAATATCGCCTCTGACCGGTTTTACATAGACATAGCCAGAACTCTGGGCATTATTCAGAGTCTTCAATCACACAGGCTCCTACACACTGCTGGTGTGAACCAGTTGCTAAGAGGTCCAGCCTTGGTTCTGTTCCAGCATAGATAACTAAGGAGAGAAGCTGGAGACAATTTACTTGGAAGGAAAGAGGTAATGAGGAAGAGATCTGGGACTGGGGAATTAATCAGAACATGATGAAAAAACCTGAGCACTCAGGAAAAGTATTCTTCCCCATTAATTTGTCCACAAATTAGGCTGGTACTGAGACCCAGAACATTAGGTGCTAACACTGGGAAATTGTGGCAAACAAAGGAGAGTTGGTCATCTGGGAAATAATGCTGGGTTCAGTGGGGTGTTGAAAGAATTCTTGAACAGAAATACGTACATATTAACTTTGTCAATCGTTACCTCTGAGGTTTCACCTGGAAATTGGGGTGCCTTATGACTGAAAACCAGATAATTTGGGGAACCCATGTCCAAGAAGGCATACAGACACCAGATATCCCTTCTTTCTACAACAGTCAATCTTCGGACTAGCCCATGCTAAGGAAAAGATAGTATACCTGCAGGGGGGCACTTTGAAGTCAAAGGTTCAAAGATCTGATGGAAGGGTCTGATGAAGTACAGGGTCTGAGCACAAATATTCCTCAGTTCATGATCCTTAGATATGAAGATGAACGTTGGGGCTCTCCAAGAAATATAGGATTCTCACGTTTGTCTTCATCCCCTCTGCAGTGCCCATTGATTATTTTCTCTGTTGTGATATTTTACCAATAGCCATGCCAATGAACAACCCAGAAAGGAGGGTGACTTAATCATGGAGGACTCAGAATCCAAGAAGAAAATATGACATCTGCAGAACCAAACACAGGATATGATCAGTGTGTGTGTGGTGGAGTCAGCGAGAGTGAGGATTTCCCTTAGACCTAGTGCAACAGTGCTGCTCTTTTAGCTATAAACCTGCTGTTGAAGACTGGATGATTGTACAGCACCTGAAGTCAAACATACAATGAAAGAGCAACATTTTGAAGAGCCAATAAAGGAGAAATGGTGTTTTCCTTTAGAAATCATTCTAAGAGGGAGTGGACATGAGAGGGAAGTGCATTTCATGTTGATGTGGAGTGAGCCCCTCTGCACTGGGCTGAGGCTCCATCTTTAGAGCAAGAGGGATCCAGTGAGGTCAGGGCAGCTTTTGGTCTCACTTCTTCATGAACTTGGACACTGTGCTAAGTGTTGCTGCCTGCAATGAGCAATAGTAGATCTGAATTACTTATGTATTTATGAGTTCACCTCTGAACTTCACACACATGGTTCTGATACTGAAGAAGATAGAAAAACTGAAAACATAGTTAAGGAACAGATTAAAACCCAGTTTCCAGGTTGTGGTTGTGCCTACAAAAGACAAATAGAAGTAGTATTGCAGAGGTCATATAGATTGAACTGACATAAAAATCATCATTCACTCATGGAGGGGTACAGTCTGTATCCTAAACTCAACTGAGCAGATGGTCTGCTAAGACAGAAACATCTAGATATAATGTAAACAAGATGTGGGGTTGTACAAAATAATACTTTATACATCCAGGATAGAATCCATATATTTTGACAAAGAAAAGATACAGAAAATCTTATCTGTCAAGCAAAAGATATATCATGACAGAGGTATTGGATATCTCTCACAAGGGCTTCAAGATAGTTAGTAAAAAAATCACCCCAAAAGTAAGAGTAAACTGTATTGAAGTGAATGGAAAGTTAGAAAAATATAGGGAGGAAATTGAGGTGTAAAAGGGAACTGAAGAGACTTCCAGAAGATGGCGGAGTGGTAAGCAGCAGAGAAAGAGCCTCTTCAAAATTTGGTGTCCTGACACTGGTGTATAATGGGGGAGGAGGACAAGAATGAGGGGAGTGACTCTCTGGGACCCAGGAAGGATCTGAGGTGAGAACTGAAGTCCATAGGCAGAGCGAAGAGAGAAGCTTTAAAGAAGAGGAGGGAAGTAGCAAGCAGTGCTCTCTCCCAGAGCCCAGACTCTTGGCAAAGGAATGGTGGGTTGAACCTACAGAGGCACAGTGACTACTGGCAACCCCAGAGGCCTCCAGGGTGAAACACACCAGTGGAATGAAGCAGTGGATGCACAGGATGGTAGCGGCTGGCAAGTTACTGGGTTCAAACCTCACCCAGGTGAGGGTTATTGGCCAGTAGCCATCTTGAAGAGGAGTTAAGAACAGCTCAGAACAGCTGTGGGAGAAGCCCATCTAGTGCCTCCCTGTATCTCAGTGTGGGTGCTGAGTTCAAGTCAGCAGGAGGCCAGGGACCGGAGTTCACGCTATCAGGAGATACATAGAGTGTTGTAGGTTCAAGGAATCCGGTTCCAGCCTCATAGCCAAAAAACAGCCTGAACTGCAAAACGACTAAAGGGGCAGGCTTCCTGGGCTTATCAACTAGCCCACCATGAAACAGCGACCGTCTTGCTGGGATTAATCAGTTTGGCTGTGGACTGTTTGCTCTCATTGCCTACCACTGACAGCCAAGACATTTGAATTGGACTTTTTTTCTTTGCCTTTTTTTCTCTCTGTCTTTTTCTGATTTTCTTTTTTTTTTTCATTCTTCCTGGTTCTTGTTTTCTCTTGATTGTTTGAACACTGCTTCTAGGTGTTTTTTTTTCCTGTAATTTTCTTGTTTTTATATTTCCCTTTTCTCTCTCCCACTTCTCCTCTTCACCAGTTTGCTAAAGTTTGTCCTCTAGCCTTGCTCCTGATCTCTTCCTCTTCTTCTATTTCTGTTCCCTGCCCCTAACATCTTTTAAATCTTCCCCCTAAGAGTAAAATCACGATATTAAGAGCTTATTTATTACCTACACTTTTTAGATTAATTCTAGATTTTGTTATATAATTGCTAATCAAGTTCATACAGATAAAAGTAGCAAATTAATAGTTACCAGACTTGGTCATTTTCTAGGCTGTATTTGATGGTATTGTTGTTGTTGATTGTACTACTTTAACCAAGGTGACATAATTGTGCTAATCAGTTGTTCGTACTGGGATACCAAGACTGAGATTGCCTAAGGGTTTAAAAAAATCCTATACGCCAGTGCCAAAGAACTGGCAACTGGGCCCATTAGGCAGAAACTCATCCCCAGTAAATTGAAGAGGTAGGATCAATCCTGCAACAGACTCAAAACCCAAAAGCCAGCTACACCTAGAAAACACTTTAGAGAAGTAGTCATTTTGTATGGCAATAACACTAAATACTGGGAACAAGGCTACTTGCCATAAGCAATGTACAAACATCAACTGAGGAATCAAACTTAACAAAAAAATAGAAGATGAGAAGACACTTAAGATGCTACTCCCCCAAACTTTCAGCTCACCAAGGCAAACCCAAGGGCAATGAGATGAAACAATCTGGAAGCCACCCACCTGGACTCTCTCAAGTGGTAACAGCAGAAGTAAAAAAGCAGATGTATGAGGCTCTAGAAAAATATCAAATCAGAAATAATTTCTCAGATAACTACAGAGATGGCGACTAGAATGAAAGACAAGCTAAATAACTCGAGTAGATAAAGACAAAAAAAGTAATAGAGGAGCTCAGGAACATGGTGAAAACCATGAATGTCCAGCATAGGAAAGAAATGGAAACCACGAACACCCAGCATATGAGAGAAATTGAATGCATCAAACATATTCAAACAGATATCCAGGAGATGAAAAACTCCAATGAATGTATACACAGCAGAATGAGACAATGTGAGGACAGAATATCAGATATAGAAGACAGGACTGTGGTTACTGATCATGAAAAGAGAGATTTCCTAAAAATAGCAAGGGACCATGAGAAATCAATCCAGCAGCTGCTAGACGATGCAAAAAGAATAACATAAGGCTGTTTGGAGTCAATAAAAAAGCAGGAAATAGCACAAACAACATAAAAAACTGTTCACAGAAGCAATGGCAGAAAATTTCTCAAACAGGGAAAAAGAATTTGACATACAGATAATTGAGGCATATAGGAATCCAACTAGCCATGACCAAAAAAAAAGTCTACACCTAGGCATATGATAGTCAAGATTCCAGAAACCCAAGAGAAGAACAAATCCTACAAGCAGTTAGAGAAAAGAAACAAATCACCTATGAAGGAAAGCCCATCAGAATCACAGCAAACTTCTCAACACAAACTCTCAAATCAAGGAGAGCTTGGAGTGAAGTATTTCAAGGCCTGAAGGAAAACAACCTCCAACCCAGATTGATGTAGCCTGCAAAACTATCTTTCAAAATTGATCAAGAACTAACACACCTCCATGACAAAGAACATCTGAAGAAACTCATGACCTCCAAACCAGCACTTCAAAGTGTTCTGAATGAAATTCTAGAAAGAGACAAGAATTACAACTTCATGAAAACAAATAAACAAAGAATCCAACAGGCAAGGCAAGAAATTAACACAAAAGGAAAGAAGGAAGCACACAATAGGCAAATAACATGTCAGAGATGAGACGATGTTAATGGTCTCAATTCACCAACCAAAAGAAACAGACTGATTAAGAGAGAGAAAGAAACAGACTGGCAGAATGTATTAAGAAGCAAGATACATCAATATGCTGCATACAAGAGACATTTAATTCAAAAATGAATTCATAGACTGAAAGTCAAGGGATGGAAACGAATATTCCATGAAATGGGAACCCAGAAAAAAGCCAAGACTGATTAAGAGAGACAAAGAAGGTTGGTACATCCTCATAAAGGAAACTATCCAAGAGGAAAAGATAACAATCATAAATATAGGTGCACCAAAAAGCAGTACACACAATTATGTAAAACAAATACTAACAGACATCCAAAATCATGTAAGGACTAATACAGTTGTAATGGAAGACCTCAATATCCCACTGTCAAAAATAGATCAACTAGGGAAAAAAATCAACAATTAAATATTAGAATTGAACCAAACTTATGAACAAATGGACTTAGTAGATGTCTACAAAGTGTTCCATCCTACAACATCAGAAGTCACATTCTCTTCAGCTGGACATGGGGCATTCTTCAAAATAGACCACATATTAGCTCATAGAACATGCTGAAGTAAATGCAAAGAAATTGAAATGATCCCAAGCATATTATCAGACTATAGTGCGATGAAATTTGAAAGCAATGGCAAAAGAAACCACAAAAACTTCATAAACACATGGAAATTAACAACCTCCTGAACAAAAAATGGGTCACAAAAAAGAGAATTATATGCCAATGTCATTAATGAGCATAAATGTAAAAATCCTCAATAAGATACTACTGGCAAACAGAATGCAGCAAAGGTTATCACCCTGACCACCTTGGATGCATCCCAGGGATGCAGGGATGGTTCAACATATGCAAATCAATAAATGTTATACACTATATTAACAGAGCCAAGGACAAAAACCATATGATCCTCTCAGCAGACGCAAAAAAAAAAAAAAAAGCATTAGAAAAGGTCCAACAGCCATTCATGATGAAAACCCCACCAAAAATTGGTATAGAAGGTCTTTATCTTAATCTGATAAAAACCATCTATGATAAACCAACAGACAACCTAATACTAAATGGACAAAACTAAAAGCTTTGATGCTATAATCAGAAAGAAGACAAGGATGTCCACTGTCACCACTGTTGTTCAATATCGTCAGGAATCACTAGCCAGAGCAATTAGAGAAGAGAAAGAAATAAAAGGAATAAGAATGAGGAAGGAAGAAGTTATATTGTCATTATGTGCAGATGACATGATACTCTACATAGAAGACCCAAAAAATTCCACCAAAAGACTTATACATTTGATAACCAAATTCAATGGCATAGCTGGATACAAAGTCAACACTCGAAAATCAATAGCTTTCCTATACACTAATAACAAACTCACTAGGAGAAATAGGAGAGAAACAACCCCTTTCACAATAGCATCACAAAAACTGAAATACCTAGGAATCAATCTATTGAAGGAATGAAAAGACATCTACATTGAAAATGACAATATGCTAGAAAAGGAAATCAAAGAAGGTATCAGAAAATGAAAAGATATCCCTTGTTCTTGGATAGGAAGTGCCAATGTAGTGAAAATGGCCATACTTCCAAAATTGATATACAGGTTTAATGCAATCCCAATCAAAATTCCAACAGTATACCTCACAGACTTAGAGAAAATAACCCAAAATTCATTTAGAACCAGAAGAGATCTAGAATACCAAAGGCAATTCTGAATAACAAAGGCAAGGCAGAAGGTATCACAATCCTGGAGTTTAAATTCTACTACAAAGCTATTCTGATAAAAACAGCATGGAACTGGAAGAGAAAAGACCTGAGGATCAGGGGAACATACTAGAAGATGCAGAAACAACTCCAGACATACTCAGCCACCTAATCTTTGACAATGGAGCCAAACACCTTCACTGGAAGAAAGATAGCCTCTTTAATAAATGGTACTGGAAAAACTGGATTTCCACATACCAAAAATTAAAACTAGACCCATATCTTTCAACATGCACTATCCTAAAATTGAAATGGATCAAAGATCTAAATATTGAAGTGGATACACTAAACCTGCTGAAAGAAAGAATAGATAGAAGGCTTGAAGACATAGGAGTACACAAATACTTCACAAAAAAAGCCAGACTGCTGGCAAAGTACTACAAAGTATCAACAACTGGGACCTCATCTTACTAAAAAGCTATTGGACAGCAAGAGAAATCACCAACAGAGTGAAGAGACAACCCACAGCATGGGAAAAATTGTGACCAGTTAGTCATCAGATAAAGGACTACTATCTAAATTATATAAAGAAATAAATAATCAGTCCCCCCAATTTACAGGCCCAATGCAAAAATTGGCATCTGAAATGAAAAGACACTTCTCAGATAAAGGAATAGAAACAGCAAATAAATATATGAAAAATGTTCCACATCACTGTTCATTCATGAAATGCAAATTAAAACAACACTGACATTCCATCTCACTGTAGAAAGAATGGCTGCTATGAAGAAATCAACCAAATATAAATGCTGTTTGGGATATGGGGGAAAAGGAACCCTTCTCTACTGAGGTGGGAGTGTTGACTTCTACAAGCACTGTGGAAATCAGTGTGGAGCTTTCTGCATAAAAATAAAACCGCAGGTTCCTTTTGACCCAGCTATTCCCATCTTGGTATCTTCCCAAAAGAATTAAAAGCATCACAGCACAGTGATATATGCACACCCATGTTTATAGTGGCACAGTTTCTAATAACTAAATCTTTCAAAGAGCCCAAATGCCCATCAACTGATAAATGGATAAGGGAGATGTGTTTTTATATACAATGGAGTACTACTCAGCCATAAAGAAGGATCAGTTTCAGATATTTATAGTGAAATGGATGCACCTTGAAACCATACACTTAAGTGAAATAAATTGAACACATATATTTAAATACCACATTGTTTCTCTGGTGTGAGAAACTGGAAGTGGAAATAAGGAGTAAAATTGATAACAGATACTGTGAAATGGGAAGAAAATGTTCAACTGAGAAGGGGAACATGAGAGGAGGGTGGGGCAAAGGAAGGAAGGGACAGGAAAAAAGTGAAAATTGAAAAAAATTGAAAAAAAGCTTTTGTACATAGGGTGAGGAGGGGGAAATGGGATAAAATAAAATAAAAATTTTTAAAGAGAGAACTGGCCAGGGATGTAGCTTAGTGATGTTGCCTCCTGTCTCAGAAGCGCAAGGTCCTTAGTTCAATCCCCGGTACCAAAAAAAAAAAAAAAAGAAATATTTAGGGGCTGGGGATTTAGCTCAGTGGTTCCACCACCTGCCTTCCAAGCTCAAGGACCTGAGTTTGATCCCTGGTTCCAAGAAAAAAATGTTTTTTTTTTAAAAGGAGAGAACTGAAGTGCCCAGTTAAATAGGTGCAGAGGAGGCAGCTTCTTCTTCTCAGGCCATGGAGGTAGGTGTGTAAGTTGAAGGAGGTCAGTTGTGGAATTTTTGGCTCTGCAAAGATTAAAATCATGGCAGGTTCAGAAACTGATGCCCAGTTCCAGTTCATTGGCATCAACATTATTTCAACACTTACACTGTCATGGGTAGAATGAATTGTATACTGGCCATATATGGAGGCATTGCTCTGATGATCTTGTATTTCAAGATAAGGTCTAAAAAAATTCCAACTGACAAAGCAACATAAAGGTGTTGGGAATCAATCCCAGAGCCTTGTGCATGCTAGGATTTGATACTGTGTGATTCATCTGTTAAGTTCCTATGGGTGGAGGAGCTCGTGACAACTCATCATATAATACTCAATATGTAAACTCAATTATGAACCTGAAAAAAAAAAAGAAATGAAGCCAAATATGGTACCACAAACCTATAATCCCAGCACTCAGGAGGCTGAGGCAGGACGATTTCCATGTGTTCAAGGCCACTTGGGCATATCTTAGGAGGTAGGATTTGAAAATTAGACATTATAACTGAGTGACTGACCCTCAATGTCTAGCCATAGAAAATGATCAAGGTAACACACAGTGGAAGAAAGGCAAGAAAAAAAACCAGTCTTCCTGAAAGAGAGGAAAAATTAGCCCAAAACTGTGGGATTCTCATACGGATTATATAAGTAATGCATTTGCTCACAGGAGAATACACATAAGCAAAAATAATAGATAAATTTGTGGTTGCTTAAATATAGCTAAATTCACAGATCCAAGAAGGTGAGAGGTCAGCATGGAAACATGGAGTAAACTACACATTGGCTCACTAAATGTAACATCCTTGCTTTGATTAAAAAAACTTTCCAGAGTTCTATCATGATTCAGTAAGTATTTGACAGTAAACTGTCAACTATAGAAATTTGTTCCCACCCCAGTGCCAAGAGGTAGGGCCAACCCCAGAGCCAAGGAGGAGCCTTCCAGGCCACCTGACCACTGCCCCCCACCCAGTGCTGAGGAGATAAGCCTCGAAGGCACCAGCAGCGCACACCTACCCCCTTAAAATGACAAGATGTATAAACAAGTCACAAAACCAGACTTCCCCATCACCTAAAGCAACTCCAAAATGAAACAAGATGGAACAATCTGTTACTCAACCACCTGGACTCCCTGAACTGGCAACAAAAGATGATCTGGAAAAAGTGAAATCAGAAATAATTTCTCACATAACAGCCGAGATTATGCCCATGGTACAAGATATGATTAATAAATCTAGAGAGGGCACAGATAAAAATAGAGGAGCTTGGGTGGGGATTTAGCTCAGTGGTTCTGCTGCCTGCCTCACGAGCAGAAGGACCAGAGTTCGATCCCCAGTACCAAAAAAAAAAAAAAAAAAAAATAGAAGAGTTGAGGAACATGATGGAATCCAAACATAGGAAACAAATGGAATCCATAAAACAGATGCAAACAGATTTCCAAAATCTCCATTGAAAGTTTACACAGCAGAATGAGCCAAGGAGAGGACAGAATTTCAGATATAGAAGACAAGATTGCAATTAGTGATCAGGAAAAGAAGAATTTCATTAAAATAGTAATGGACAATGAGAAATCAACCCAGCAGCTGTTAGACGATGAAAAGAAGAATAACACAAAACTGATCAGAGTCAACAAAGAAACAGGAGACAGTGCAGGTGACATAAAAAACTGTTCACTGAAGTGAAGGCAGAAAACTTCACGAGGAGGGGAAAAGAAATTGACATACAGATAAGTGAGTCATGTAGGACCCCAACTAGCCTTGACAAAAAAAAAAAATCTACACATAGGCATATAATACTTAGGATTCCAGAAACCCAACAGAAGAAAAATTTCTACAAGCAGTTAGAAAAAAGAAACAAATCACATGCAAAAGAAAGCCCATCAGAATCACAGCAGGCTTCTTAACTCAAACCCTCGAGGCAAGAAGAGCTTGGAGTGATGTACTTCAAGCCCTAATGGAAAACGACCCCCAACCCAGATTGATGTACCCTGCAAAACTCTCTTGCCGAATGGATGGAGAAAAAAGATACTTTCATGACAAAGAGGACCTTAGGAACTTCATGATTACCAAACAAGCACTCCAAAAATTTTTAGACAATATGCAAGGAAAAGACAACAAGGATCACAACCACAGAAAGTTCAGCACAATGAATCCATTGGGCCCAATAAGAAATTAAATGCAAAGGGGGGGAATCCAACAAAAAGAAAAAGTCATGACAATGAGAAGTCAATACGTATCAGTTATAACCATCAATGTTAATGGTCTCAATTCGCCAATCAAAAGAAATAGAGTGGCATAATGGGTCAAGAAGTGAGACTCAACAATATTCTGCATACAAAAAACACACTGAATTCAACAAGAAACTCATAGACTGAAAGTTAAAAGGTCGAAAACAATACTCCATGTGACAGGAACCCAGAAAAAAGCAGGAGTAGCTATCCTCTTTGCAGAACAAATGGATTTCAAAGCAACATGGATTAAGGGAGACAAAGAAGGATACTAATCCTTGTAAAGGGAACACTCCAAGAGAAAGTGTGACAAACATAAATATATATGCACCAACCACTAGTGCACCCAACTATATAAAACAAATACTATTGGACATGAAAAACCAAATAATCACTAATATAATAGTAGTGGGGGACATCAATACCCCACTGTCACAAATAGATCAACTAGATAAAAATAAGCAACAAAATATTAGAACTCAATCAAACCCTTGAACAAATGAATTTAACAGATGTTTACAGAGAGTTCCACCCCACAAAATAAGAATGCACATTCTTTTTAGCTCTGTATGGGTCATTCTCCAAAATAGACCACATACTTGTTCATAGAACATGTTTAAGTAAGTGCAAAGAATTGAAGTTATCCCATGTATATTATCAGACCATAGTGGAATGAAATTGGAGATCAATAACAAAAAACACCACACGAATTTCATACACACTTGGAAACTAAACAACACACTTCTGAATAACCAGTGGGTCACAGAGGAAATTAAAGAAGAAATCAGACAGTTCCTACAATTAAATGACAATGACAATACAACATATCGGAATCTATAGGACACAATGAAAGCAGCCTTATGAGGGAAATTCATAGCAGTGAATACTCATATTAGGAAAACAGAGTGAGCTCAATTAAGCAACCTGACACTGAGCTTCATCTCAGCCTTCTAGAAAAGGAAGAGCAGGACAAACCCGAAGCTCATACAGGGGAGGAAATTATAAACATCAGAGCAGAAATCAATGCAATGGAGACTAAGAGAATGATACAAAAAAATCAATGAAGACAAGAGTTGGTTCTTTGAAACAATAAACAAAATTGACAAACCCTTAGCCAACCTTATCAGAAAAAAGAAAGAAAAGACCCAAATCCATGCAGTTAGGAATGAAAAGGATGAAATTTTAATGGAAATGGACCCATCAGAAATCCAGAGAATCATCAATACCTACTTCGAGAATCTATACGCAAGTAAGATGGGAAACACAGAAGAAATGGACATATCACTAGATACCTATGAATTACGAAAGTTGAATGAAGAAGACCTAAAAATTCTAAACAACCCAATATCAATAAAATGGGAAACATAATTAAAAACTTACCAACTAAGAAAAGCCTGGGTCCTGATTGCTTCACTGCTGAATTCTACAAGACATTTAGAGAGGAACTACTGCCACTACTGTTTAAATTCTCAATGAAATCGAAAGGAAAGCAATACTCCTGAATTTATTCCTTGAAGCAAACATCATCTTCATCCCCAAAGCAGACAAAGACCCAACTGATAAAGAGAACTATAGGCTAATCTCACTAAGGAACATAGATGCAAAAATCCTTACTAAGATACTGGCAAATAGAATGCAGAAGATCATCAAGAAGATCATACACCCTGACCAAGTGGGATTCATCCCAGAGATGCAGGGATGGTTCAACATATGCAAATCAATCAATGTAATACACTTTATCAATAGAGCCAAGGACAAAAACCATATGATCATCTCAATAAATGCAGAAAAAGCACTTCACAAAATCCAACATGCATTTATAACAAAAACCCTACAAAAAATGGGAATAGACAGTCTCTACCTCAATCAGATAAAAGTTATCTATGAAAAATCCACAACCAATATCATACTAAATGGTCAAAAACTGAAATCCTTCACATTAAAACCAGGAACAAGACAAGGATGTCCACTATCACCACTCCTGTTCAATACAGTTTTGGAAACATTAGCCACAACAATTAGACAAGAGAAAGAAATAAAAGGAATAAACATAGAAAATGAAGAAGTCAAATTGTCATTATTTGCAGATGACATAATACTCTATTTAGAAGACTTCAAGAACTCCACCAAAAGTCTCATAGACTTAATAACCAAGTTCAGTAAAGTAGCTTGATACAAGGTCAACACACAAAAATCAACAGCTTTCCTCTACATGAACAACAGACTCATTGAAAGAGAAATAGGGTAAAAAATTCCTCTCACAATAGCATCCAAAAAACTGAAATGCCTAGGAGTCAATCTAACAAAAGAAATCAAAGGCCCCTTCTCTGAAAACTGTAGCACTCTGAAAAGAGAGATTGAAGATGATATCAGAAAATGGAAAGGCATCCATTGCTCCTGGGTAGGAAAAACAACATAGTGAAAATGGCCATACTTCCTAAACTGCTATATAGATTCAATGCAATCCCAATTGAAATTCCAGCAGCATACTTCACAGACCTTGAGAAAAACATCCAAAAGTTCATTTGGAACAAGGAGAGATCTAGAATATCAAAACAATTCTAGACAACAGAAACATGGCAGGGGTTATCAAAATCCCCATCTTGAAACTATACTACAAAGTTACTGTGATAAAAAGAGCATGGCACTGGCAAAGAAACAGACCTGAGGACCAGTGGAACAGATTAGAAGATGCAGAAACAACTCGCGACACACTCAGCCACCGTCATCTTCGACAAAGGAGCCAAACACCCTCACTGGAGGAAAGATAGCCTCTTTAATAAATAGTGCTGGAAAAATTGGGTTTCAACTTGCCAAAGACTAAAACTAGACTTGTATCTCTCGCTAAACTAAACTAAACATGCACTAAACTAAAATCGAAATGGATTAAAGATCTAAATACTGAAACAGAAACTCTGAACTGGGTGGAAGAGAGTTTAGGAAGAACTCTTGAAGACATTGGTGTAGGAAAAGATTTTATGAACAAAACCTCAGTTGCCCACAAACTAGCACAAACAATCCACAAGCAGGATCTCTTCTTATTAAAAAGCTTCTGCACAGTAAGACAAACCACCAATAGTGTAAAGTGACAAACCACAATGTGGGAAAAAATTTTCACCTGCTGTTCCTCAGACAAAGGTCTACTATCTAGAATCTATTAAAAAAACTGAAAAAAATCAGACCTCCCAAATTTAAAGACCCAATCCAAAAACAGGCATCTGAAATGAACAGATATTTCTCACACAAAGAAGTAGGAATAGCAAATAAACATATGAAAAAATGTTCAACATCACTGGTCATTCGAGAGATGCAAATGAAAAAAACACTGAGTTTCCACCTCACCCTAGAAAGAATGGCTGCTAACATGAAATCAACCAATAACAAATGCTGACAGGGCTGTGGGGAAAGAGGAACCGTACTCCACTGCTGGTGGGAGTGTAGACTGGTGCAACCACTGTGGAAATCAGTATGGAGAAATCTCAAAGAACTAGGACTGGAAGTCCCATTTGACCCAGTATTCTCCTGCTGGGTACCTTCCCCAAAGTATTAAAAGAATCATAACAGTGATATATATGTGTACCCCTGTTCATAGCAGCACAATGTAATAGCTAAAATTTGGAAACAGCCCAATTGCCCATCAGCTGGAGACTGGATAAAGAAAATGTGGATTTTTATTAAATGGAGTGCTACTCAGCCCTAAAAATTGAGAAATTAGAGACATTTATAGCTAAATGGATGCCCATTGAGGCGATACTCTTAAGTTAAATAAACAGGACACACATGTGTAAATACCGAATAGTTTCTCTAGTGTGAGAAACCAAAAGTGTAAATAAGGACTAAAAGGTATATTAGATAATGTGAAATAGGAAGAAAAGGGCCAAAGCAGAAGGGGAAGTGGGAGGGTAGGGGAAAGGAAATAAGGAAGTGGAATTAATATGAGAAAATTAAAAAATGGAAACAAAGTCTTTGTAAATAGGGAGGAATGGAGGGGTTCACGGGAGGAGGAAATGAGGAAAAAAATGAGAACCAAGAGAGATTATGTAAAGGTGCAAATTTCCAATGATGAATGTCATATTTTATACCTAAAATGTACCAATAAAATTAATTTTTAAAAAAGAAAAATATTTTTATTGGGCAAAAAAAATAAAACACAATATCTAGGGATACAAAAAAATAACCCAGAAATTTCTTCCCTGGAGTTTCGGTCACAAAATTTTCTTTCCTCTCTCACTTTGTGCACTGTTCACAGTACAAACTCCAGTCACAAGACACGTTCCTGTAATTGAGAGGATAAAATGGATCTTTACAAATTGAGCTGCTTCTCCAAACTTCCTCAGGCCGACTCCCTAAGTTGCCATCCCCACCTCTTCTCCCTTGAGATGAATGGACAGAAAACTAGTGGATCCATCTGAAAGGAATATGTAAATGCTGGCCCAGGGTCAGAGTCTGCTTTTGGGAAGAAGCCAAGAATTGGGCAGGGGGCAAACCTGGAAATATTCCTAACCTATTGTCTCATTGTATTTTTCCTCCCCTCCTTTCTTACTATTAGAATCTTTTGCACACCTAAGCCAGAAGGTGATTTGAACCAGTAAGACAGCCTTCTATCTCCTTTGGAGCCAGCTTTGAATAATACCTTTTTCCTTCCTCATGAATGTCATCTCTGTATTCTAGGGGAGTGGTGAGTGGTGGGAACCTGAGCAACTGGTAACGTTCTGAATCTTCCACTGTGGGTGCTGGATTCTGTTCATGGCCCCACAGATGAGTCTTTTCTTCATGACCTACAAGACTTCGGTAAAGATGCACCTGGGAGTATCCATTTATCTTGCAGACTGAGCACTTACTTATGTGATTTCCTTCCTCAAGCATTACTAAAACTGTCTGAAAATTATCAACAAACAAGTCTGTCAGGAACGGAAGAATGGAGAGTAAACCGATTTGGACCTGGAAATCAGATTGACTAGTGTTAATGGACCTGAGAAAGCCAAACCCCATTATGCAGTGAGAAACATCCTGAGATTCCTGTACAATTTCTCATGGCTATGTGTAAGGGGTAAGGGGCATGGGGCAATAGGAATTAGAAAAGTGAGTGGAACTGGCAGAGAAGCAGGTCTCCAACCTCTCACCATCCATGGCTCAATCTACCAACCCCTCCTTGCCCTCATTTATTCCCTGCAGAAGGTAAAATATCGATGTCTGCGAGTCCATGCAGAGATGGTGCTGTGCAACATTAATGATTGTCCCTCATTCAGTCCTTTCCCTTTGAAGAAGTTAACTTGTCAAAGTGCTGGCACTGTGAACATCTTGTGATCTTAGAAAGGCCCAGATTCTTGTCTGTATTTTCCTGTTTGTGCTATTCTCATATCCATCATGAACAGATTTCCCTGCTTTTGTATTGTACCCACGGCTCCACATCCAAAATAATCATTTATCTTCTTGCCCTGAAAGGAATTATTCTCAGACCTTCCGTTGGAGATTTACATGAACTACAGGGCACACAACAAGGGAAACTTGGTCCCTTGGCAAAATTTCTGCTGGATATGAATTCCCTGGCACAAATCTCAGGAGGGACAGATAAGGAACTAAGAAATATTCTCGTCTTTCCCCATAACATCTGTTTTGGAAGAACATACAAGAATACATGGATATTTTTGCCATTTTTTACTAGTCATGACATTGTAGCTACTTTTTTTTTACAAAATCCTTATTAAGTATAATATGTTGCTCAATAATAAATTCTAAAAATTGAAGCACAATGTATCTGGATTATTTTCCTTTCTTTAACTACAAAAAAAAAGGACTGATTAAAAGTACAGATAATTTCCATTTGAATAAACTAAAGGAAGAATAAAGTGAGAGAAGTGCCCTGTATTGGTGTTGGTAGGAGTAGAGTCACTCAGAATCTACAAAAAGAGCAAATGAAGAGAGCAGAGAGAGACCTAGTGCCATGGCATTGGCATCGCTGATGCAGTTGAGATGGAAACCTGGACCTCCATTCCTTGCACCTTCATGAGGTCCAGGCAGGAGGTAGAGAAGAAAGAAAAGATTCCCTGAATGTAGAATTCTTGAGAGGCTCCCAGAATGAGGCAAGAATGTAGCCTTGGCTGTCTGTGAAGGAATTCCCCAGAGGGAACTGGAACTGCCCTGAGTGCTGAGTCCTCAGTGGCATTGAAGAGTCAAACATGGACAGGCAATTTGATATATGAAAACTTCAAATGGTCTTAATCAAAAATAACCATTTTCTCATATTCTTCAAAAGTATGAATATGTATAGTTTAATTATTTGGAAGGCACAGAAGAGGTCGTTTATGCATACACATGACACAAAGTTCAACTGCACCTCCAGAATGTCATATTTCAGTGATCAAGGATAATTTCAGGTCATGAAAATTTCTCTCCTGATCTGAGAAATTGTGACGTCTTGCAAGTGCTGATTTTACCCCATGTCTTCTGGGGTTTACTCCCAGCTTCTCAAAGAATTCCTCCAGATATATGCAAGCACGCGCACACACACACACACACACACACACACACACACACACACACAGCCTTACTCTAAATCCCTCCACCTCCCATGACAATATGACCCCCAATTTAATCTTGATTCAATCAAAGATTTTTTTTTTAATTTTATGCTGGCAGGACAACAGTCTGCTTCACTAAAAATCCTACTTCAAATTCTCAATTTTGATTTTCTTCCAAGGCAAGCAATATATATATGGTTTGAAAACCATTCGTGATGATGAGTTGCGGCAAACTGCAGCTTCCAATCCATCAGTCCTACAATCACAAAGGGGACACAACCTGTATTCCACAGTATCTGGCACTCCTGAGCTGTGATATTCAGTAGGGTAGGTGTATGAAATGCACTTTTGACTCATGATATTTTCAATTTACGTTGGATTTATCAGAATGTAATCCCACTGTAAGTCAAGGACTATATATATATATTTAGTTTTTTATTATACATGGGATTCCTCTTAGTAATTAGGTTGTCATGTCATGGCAATCACACACATTAAGAATTAAGAATTGGGCCTGGGATTTAGCTCAGTGGCATTGCACCTGCCTCATTAGCGCAAGGTTCCGAGTTTGATCCCTGGTACCCCCCAAAAAAAGAAAAGAAAGAGAAAACAATAAAGAATCCGAGAGGAATGGGATTAAATATCCAACAAATATCTTTTCTTTAAGGAAAAAAGGAACCATTTAGATAATAGCCCATACTCTCTAGCTGGACTACTTCCAGGACAGGAGTCTGTTGACCTCAGGGTTGGAAAGAGGACAGGAGGTTTTGTGCATCACAACAGATTCCACTCACATTCTCACATGGTCAGTTTCCTATATATGGGGTAAAAAGAAATGAGAGACAGTGATCCAAAACCACCTCTGTCACATTCCCTTTGAGACATCATGCAAACTCTGAGTGGCTCCTTCAACAAAAGCCAAGCAGAAAAATAATCTACCTACAGATACTAAGGGATACACAGGGCCTTGGTACACATGAAGAGAATGATATCATTAATGGAAAAGGAAATGAAGAATGGGCAGCACAGTCCTGGGAAGTGGAAATGTTTGCAGTGTGGATATTCATGGAATTGAAGAAACTGCACCAGCACATATGGAATTGACACTCCAGTCCTGCCAATGAAGAGTCAGAGACATTCACAACAGCTGAGGCCACAAAACTCAAACTAGAGGATGCTTTTATACCTCCAAGACATAAACCAGAGAGCATATTTTCATTATTTTTTCATTATGTTCAATATGAGGAGCTTAGAGGAAACTGAAATTCTGGTCTATGTGTCATGAGCGCCCTCTGTAGAGGGCAGAGGAAACATCTTCAGAACATGGAGGATCTTAGGAGCTCAGTGCAGGTTTTGGTTTCACTTCCCCATGAACTTGGGCCACTGTGCAGAGTGCTACCAGATCTATATGCAGAGCAGTAATAATCAGCCTCATCCTCAGCTTGGAGTCCAGAGATGCTCAGAGAGGCCGTGTTGCCAGACTTGGAGCCGGAGAAGCGATAGGGATCCCTGAAGGCCGACTGTTAACATAATGTATCAGAAGTTTGGGGGATGTTCCTTGCAGCTGCTGGTACCAGGAGACATCACTGTAGCTCCCAATATCACTGCTGGTTCCAATACAGGAGATGGTGACCTCCTCTCCAAGAGACCCAGAGGCTGAGGGAGGCTGAGTCAGAGCAGACTGGGCCCAGGTCCCTGAAAAGAGAGAAACTCAATTTGCTAAGTCAGTTCTGTGCCCAGTTGACCCTGAAGGAAAGAAATGACCTCAGGCCACATGGCCCACTGGTCCCTTCGGAGAAGGCTTCACCTGTGCCCTGAATGAGGATCATGAGCAGGAGTGGAGCCCAGGTCATGTTGTGCTGCCCTAAGGGTGCTGCCTCCTGACACCACAGCACTGGGTCTGCAGAGGTCCCCACACCTCTTATCCTTCTGCTGCCTCAAAAGAGGAAGGAGCCTCTATGCAAATGTGCTTCCTACACCCACTTCTTCTCATTCTGTTCTGACCAGCCCTGACCTCTATATACTTCTGTACACCTGGGCAGCAGGACCCAGCTTGGATGAAAACTCCTTGTCATGTGTATTTCAGTCAGGGCATGAGTCCATGACAATGCCCAGGAAATGAAGACAGCCTTTGTGTTTGATTAGGAGATTCTCAGTTTTTCCTAGCTAAGAAATCTGAGGACTTTAATTGCCTGTCCTGTGAATGAAGGTGCAGATAGTCTCTGCATGACTGAGAGACACAATCACTCTGTTTTCAAAAGGATGAAATGCAGAGAAGTGTTGCGCATTCTTCCCTAGCCCCTTAGGTTTCCCCTCACACTGAGTTCATCCTCATTCAGCACCTGTTCTCTCTTTCCAATGGTCTGAGACTGGAGCCAGAGTGTAGCACTGTGGGTACATTGTTCAGGATCCTAGAAATGCACTCACTGGGGCCTGACAGATCTGAGACACACATCATCTATGTCTGCTCTGAGGGACACAGGTTAAGGACTTGCTCAGAAAACAGCCAAGCTCCATATATATAACTGGAGAGAGCCAGGGATTCTTGGGAAGCTCATCACCGAGAACTGCCCCCTGGGAATGTTTTTTTGTTTTGTTTTAAAGAGTGAATGTTTTATTCTTTAGTGTTTAATAGAACACATAACAAGTCACATAATCAATGATTCATTACTTCACACACACACAGGAAAACAGTATCAAGTATTTTTGTTATACAACTGGTTGTGAACAGGGAAAACAAAAATGTCTAGACCATTTAGATAACTGAAGGAATTCTCAAAATTCAGGCATCTCTGAAAAGACTTAATCAGTGTCTTTTTTTAAAAAGACAGGGATTTTTTTTTTCCTTTCTTGGCTTTCAGTTAGAAAAGTCAGATTCTCTTATATTTTCCTCTCCCCTTTTGAAAAAATGGCTCAATGATATGTATCATTTAACATGTGACATTTTGAACGAGTTCAGAATCCCAGAGAAATATGTGGGAATCTTATGCCATTTAGCAAATGAGTTTTTCAGATGCCTGGAAAAATTTAAACATTTTCAAATGTTGTTTATAAATTAATTACATTTTCAAAATTCACATCCACGAAGAATGTTTTATCCTTTTGTCATTAAAAGGTTACTAATGCTGCTTGAGTGGTCATAGTGAATTTTCATTTGTATTCAATAGTATTAGAAATTTCACCTGCCTATAAATTGACAAAGACAGTTGTATAATCATTTACATTAAAATTAATGTCCACATACCTCAAAACACATTTAGAATTTCAAAACTAGTTTGGAAGAAAATCACAAAATGCAGAAGTAATAAGAATTCTTGGTCAACAAGTTCATCTTCTTTCCACAAAAGATTATACTCTAGTAGAGAAATTTTGATTGAATTTCTTCCATCTAAATCCTCAAGTATTAGCAGAGAATCTAAATCCTGAAGTATTAATATTTTTAGATTCTTACTGTCCCAAATTCTGACAAAGAAAAGTTAACTTCAACATAACTTGTTTCTGGTTATAAGAAAACCTATTTCAGGCACAAAAGATAACTGGTAATAAGAAGACTATATTTTATTCATTTCTCAAGAAACAGACTTGCATCATCTAAAAAGATTAATTCATGTTTTATATGATTTATAGGAAAGAAAAATGGGAAATTGAAAACAAAGGATCAACACTGATAGGCTTACAATAAAAAATTCTGTTTACTATTTTTAAAACAAGTCAATTGTGTATAGTATTTTTAGACTATAAATAGAAGTCTTAAGGAATTCAACCCCTCCAATCAGTATTTTTCTAAATGTCTGCATTAAAATTACTATTTTTCATGTAGGAGTACAAAATTATGTTAATATTAGATTGGAGTTTACCATAATTTGAACAGTAAAAAAATTGTCAAAGCTTCACCTTACATGGCTTTAATGTAGTAGTAACAGTCCATGGAAAATTCCAATAAAAATTAGAATATGTTATGAGCACTGGCATTTGTCCTTTTGATCTGAACACTTTATGCATTTCCTCAGAGAAGCAACAGGATATATATTTTTTCCTCATAATTGTTTGAAAGAGAAGTTTGTCAGTAGTATAAATTATCACTTTGCTATCAATCCAAGATCCAAATAAGAAGCACAAGAATAAAAACAGTGTTAAAGGTCCGGGGATTTAGCTCAGTGGTTCCACTGCCTGCCCCAAAAGCACAAGGTCCCGAGTTCAATCCCTGGTACCAAAAAAAAGAAAAAAAAAACAGTGTTAAATATGGAAAAAAATTAAGTTTCATACCATCAAGGACATTTTCTACAGCATAGTATTTGAAAAATTAGAATATGGTTCATAGTCTACATATATTAAAAGCAATGTGTCAAATACTTGGTTCAAAAACATAAAACATGGTACCTGTTTTTTTAGCCATCACTGTCAATTCCTTTTAAATGTCATTCAGTTACATTTATGCACATCAAACAGTAATTAGAGCAACATAGGTGAACGCTTGCCTCTCTGAGTCAGAACTGCAGTCATAATTACCTGAACAGTTTACAACATTCTCCCCTGGGAACATTTCAGGTGTTCAGTGATTTCTTCAAGGAGAAAACCACTGGTCTTCATAAGTAGCTGCCTTGTCCTCTGTTCTTCTTCCTTTAGGGTCTCCAACTTATGTGACAGAAATGATAATTCTGTTTTAAAATTGTTCAACACTTGTGTGTCCTCAAAATTAGATTGAAACAGAAGTAAAATCCACAAGTGATGCCGATGTGAAGATAAAAGTGTCCTTTGAACAAAATATAAATAATAATGGATAAAACCACACCAAATTAATTAAAAATATGTGATGACAAATACCAACAGCCTCCTCAAACACAATTAAAGTGGTTGTTTCCCTGAACAAATGAAATTATTTTTCAAACAAATAAAATACATAGAAAACTGCTATGGAATATGTGCAGCATCTAACTCAGATATCCTAGAGCTTCCTGAATGGGAAAAGTCCTAAGGTGTTGAGACTCTTATTACATTGAACAGTGAAAAAAGGCTATTTTCAGAGTTGCACCCAAAAGCATTTCAAATAACCTCTACAAAAAGTGAACTTTCTTTCTGTTTTCCTTTACACACACACACACACACACACACATACACACACAGTGTAATTATTTTAGCAAATGCAAGTGGCTATTCTTCATGCTTGACTCTCCACATAAAAAACATGTAAAGGATCATGGTAGATCAGAATGGCATACTGGAGGGATCATATTCACTCTAAATTTACCTCCTGGTTTCCTATTTATAGATGCCAGTTACAAAAATAATAATCTACTGAAGGGAAAATGTTGGCACCACCTTGAAAAGCAAAAACATGAAATAGGCACTGGGAAGTACCTGCCCTTATGCAGCAAACCAGTTTATCCATAAGGAATACCAGTTGTGTTCTAGCAGTCAAGCAGCAAATATAAGAACAGATGCCAAGAATGAAAACCAGAACAGAGGCCTCTATGCACCATGCTGCTTGTCTGGAAACTGACATACCTCATAGGCAGGCCAGCCTCTGAACAGCCTGTGGCTCAGAGTATAATTCTATGTCTCCAATAGCCAAGGCCCCTTCACTCTGGTCCTGGAAATCAGATAACTAGGGCACCAACATGTGATGCTGTCCAGCCTAGATATTGACAGCAGGAGGATGCTGACTGTCATTTCTGATAGAATGGAGAAAATAAGAATAATTTTGAGAAAAATAATTGAATAGGAGAACATTAAAGAAAAAAAAAGTAATGTGACCAGCTATTCTGCTTTGCCTGGGAAAGAGTATATTGCTGGAGTTGTCAATTTCAATACTAAAATAGAGAAAGACTAGCTAACTTGGCAGAGTTAATCACTGCCTCAGGTCTTCTGGGGCCTAACCTCATCTATTCATTTGTGTGTGTGTGTGTGTGTGTGTGTGTGTGTGTGTGTGCATGTGTGTGTGGTAATGATTAATTTTAACTAGGATTCTAACTTTTGACTGGATTTGATCATAACTGCATGGGTGTATCCTGATGAAAAGATTAATAAAACCCAGCAAATATGCTTCTTTCATGGAACAAAGAACTAATTATTCAAAGATACCATTCCAAATATCTTCATGGGAAGGCAGTTCCTTAGAACTATCTGGGAACAGGGGTACAGGGAGCCAACCAGGAGGTGATTCTTGTCTAGCACACAAGCTCAAATACAATTCTCCACAGCTCAGTCAGTGAATATGGGGGAATAAAACTACAATTACTAGGAGAAGTATAGCAGAAGGATTAAACAGTGGCAGGCACACTGTGAGTCAGGACAGTCTGAAACTGTGACGTGCTGGGGCCATCAGGCCAGCACAGAAACATTCCTAACTTGGTTATTGTGGGAATTCCAGGTTGAGAAAATCATGGCTCCTCCTCTCCTATGTGGAACAAAGGTGAGCAGCAGGCCCCATTATTTCTGGGACAGATCTAATCTGTCTTTCTTCTGGGGTACCAAGGCAGAGTTGGGGATCTCTCATTGGCGCATCAGACCATCAGACCTGTTCCTTTTCTTGAGGAACAGGTCCTCAGTCACACATTCATCCCCTACCACCTACATCCCCTAAGCACTGCTTTAAGGATGGACTCTGGAACTGAGGCTGAGACCACTTGTTGGCCTTTACAGAAAAATATTTATTTCTGCATGTTTGATTTGGTTCCTATCTTCTTGTATCTTTGAAGATGTTCAAGGCAAAGCAGCTCCTAGAATTTCAGACAGACCAGGCACCAACTGCCCTCACACTCTGTCCCTTGCTGCTCCCTGGTTGCCTCAGGATGGTGGATGTTAAATAGGGAAAACTGACTAACAGTTGAAAATTTCTGCTCTGCTCCTTTCCCTCCTTAGTCTTCCCTTCCCAGGAAAGCAACAGGTCCTCTGCTCCTTTCTAATTTCCTCCATGCATGGAGAGTAGTTCTAAGTACCAACAGAAATTAATGTGTGTGAGCTGCTCCTATTTGCTAACTATTCAGTAAAATTTGATTAAGGAAAAAAAGCACTATGACCCCCCCACACACAAGGAAATGAAATCAGTGTATTGAAAGGACATTAGCACTGTTATGTTCATTGCAGCATTATACCCAATAGATAAGTTATAGAATGAACCTAAATGCTCATCAGTGGATGAATGAATAAAGAAAATATCGTATAGATACACAAAGCAATAATATTCAGACTCAAGACACAATGCACACTCTTATCTTTCATACAATCTGGATGAACCTAGAGAATATTATGCTATGCAAAATAAGTCAGGCACTCAAAGGCAAATACTGAATGATCTCAATTATACACGGGATCTAAAGAAGTTAATTTTTTAAAATTAGAGATTTGAAAAATGGTCAGAAAAGGTTATGAAGTGTAGGAGTTAAGGGAGCATGGACAAAGTTTCAACACAGGTTGAAAGCTATAGTTAGATAGGAAAATGAATTCTGGTGTGCTATTAATCAGTAGGAAGACTATAGTTAACAAAAGTGTTCTGTCTAGTTCAAATAGCTAGAAGAGAGGATCTGCGTATTTCACACAGAGAAGCGATAAGTATTTGAGGTGTCAGATATACTAATTACTTGATATAATAGTTGTCCCATGTGTAAATGTATTGAAAGATTACATTATGCCACATAGATTTGTGCAGATGCCATCTGTTAGTATTCTCAAGGGAACAATCACAAGATCTTTCCTCAGAGCTTCAAGGCTAGGAGGCAAAGTGGTCACCAGCCCCCTTTCACACAAATTCATTAGCGCCTAGAGATATGGGTTTTGCATTGAAAGGTAAGTGCAGGAAGGCTTAGGTATAGAAGCCAGGTATCCTGAGGTAGAAATGAGGTAAACCAGATGCTGATAGAGCCAGACGTAGGCCAAGATTATGCTTTATTATTCCTTTACCTTTGCATGTTTCCCTGTTTGTGCTCACTTGTAAATAAACTTATGGTGTGTAAGGTGTGAATAGAACCTGTGTTTACCTGACTCTGGGCCCAGGCCACAAGGAAAGAGGTCCAGTATCATGCATTTCTGCAGAGTACAGAATGTCCCTGATTTACAGTGGTTCCACTTTACAATTTTTGAATTTACAGTGTTGAGGTAACTTTAAGCACAATAGCCCACAAGTTACATGAGGTTTTGAACACTTCAGTATAAAATAAGTTTTGTGTCCATTGTTTCCTTCTCTTCTCAAAGTTTTCTCTTTCCTTTCCTCTAACCCCCTCTTTACTTCCCCTTCCCCTTTGGATTCTTTCCCCTATTTCACATGGATACAGGGGTGGAAGGGGGCGAAAGAGAATGGGGATAAAACAAGAACCAAGATATGAGATGCACGAAAGATGCCAAATCAGCCCACTGCAGACAGGCAGGCACCTGGTTCCACACTACAAAGATGCAGAAGACACCAGACCACCAGACCAAGGTACTGAGTCCCACTGTTCCTGGCCCAGAGGCAGGGGCTTCTGAGCTGCCGTCCCATTGCTCCTGGTCCAGAGGAAGGGGCTTCCCGGATACCATCATTCCCGCTGCTCCCAGCCCAGAGGAAAGGGCTTTTGGGCCACCTTCTGTCCCTCTGCTCCTGGCCCAGAGGAAGGGGCTTCTGGGCCACCATCCCTCCCACCACTCCTGGCCTAGAGGGAGGGGCTTCTGAGCCACCATCCCTCTGCTCCTGGTCCAGAGGAAGGGGCTTCCCGGGAACCATCCCCGCTGCTCCCAGCCCACAGGAAAGGGCTTTTGGGTCACCATCCCTACCGCTGCTCCTGGCCCCTGTCCCACCTCACGCAGCTCAGAGGCGGTAAGCTGTGCAGGTGCTAACAGCCCCCTGCCCCAGGCAAAATGAGAAAACATGTAAATAAGTCTCAAAACCAGACTTCCAGATCACCTACAGCAACCCCAAACGGAAATGAGATGGAACACTCTGATACTCAACCACCTGGACCCACTGAACTGGCAACAATAGGGGATCTGGAAAAAATGAAATCAGAAATCATTTCTCAGATAACAGGACAAATTGTGCTCCTGGTGCAAGACATGTTTAATAAATCTAGAGAGAAGCTGAGGAACATGATGGAATCCCAACATAAGAAACAAATGGAATCCATAAAACAGATGCAAATAGATTTCCAGGACATGAAAAACTCCATTGAAAGTCTACACAGCAGAATGAGCCAATGTGAGGACAGAATTTCAGATATAGAAGATAAAATTGCAATTAGTGACCAGGAAAAGAAAAATTGCTCCAAAATGATAAGGGAACATGAGAAATCAATCCAGCAGCTGCTAGATGATGCAAAGAAGAATAACATAAGACTGATTGGGCTCAATGAAGAAACAGGAGAGAGTACAGATGACATAAAAAATCTCTTCACAGAAATAATGGCAGAAAACTTCCCAAGCAGGGGAAAAGAGCTTGACATACAGATAAGTGAGGCATATAGGACTCCAAATAGCCTTGATCAAAAAAAATCTACACATAGGCATATAATTGTTAAGATTCTAGAAACACAACAGAAGAACAAAGTTCTCCAAGCAGTCAGAGAAAAGAAACAAATCACATAGAAAGGAAAGCCCATCAGAATCACAGCAGACTTCTCAACACAAACCATCAAGGCAAGAAGAGCTTGGAGTGACATATTCCAAGCCCTAAAAGAAAACAGTCTCCAACCCAGATTGATGTACCCTGCAAAACTATCTTTCAAAATTTATGGAGAAATAAGATACTTTCATGACAAAGAGCACCTTAGGAACTTTGTGAATACCAAACCAGCACTCCAAAGAATTTTACACAATATCCTAGGAACAGACATTGAGGATCACAACCCCAGGAAGCAAAGCAGAATGAACCCATCTGGCATGACAGGAAATTAAATGTAAAGGGGGAGAACCCAACAAAAAGAAAAAGTCATGGCAATGTTAAGTCAATATGTTTCAGTTGTAACCATCAACGTTAATGGTCTCAATTCACCAATCAAAAGAAATAGACTGGAAGAATGGGTCAAGAGGCAAAATCTAACAATATGCTGTGTACAAGAAGCACACTTAATTCAAAAGGAAACTCATAGACTGAAAGTTAAAGGGTGGAAAACAATACTCCATGAGATGGGAACCCCCCAAAAAGCAGGAGTAGCTATCCTCTTTGCAGATCAATTGATTTCAAACCAACAATGATTAAGAGAGATGGAGAAGGACACTACATCCTTCTAAAGGGAAGAATCCAAGAGGAAGAGATGACAATCATAAATATCTATGCACCAAACACTAGTGTGCCCAACTATATAAAACAAATACTAACAGACATGAAAAGTCATATATGCACTAATACAATTGTAGTGGGGGACCTCAACACCCCACTGTCACATATAGATAGATCAACCAGACTAAAAATAAGTAATTAAATACTAGAACTCAATTGAACTCTTGAACAAATGAGCTTAACAGATGTTTACAGAGTCTTCCACCCCACAAAATCAGAATACACATACTTCTCAGCTGCACATGGGTCATTCTCCAAAATAGACCACATACTCACACATAGAACACGTTTAAGTAAGTGCAAAGGAATTGAAGTTATCCCCTGTATATTATCAGACCATAGTGTGATGAAATTGGAGATCCATAGCAAAAGAAACTCAAAAACTTTCATTAACACGTGGAAATTGAACAACACACTTCTGAATAACCAATGGGTCACAGAGGAAATGAAAGAAGAAATCAGATATTTCCTTCAATTAAATGACAATGACAATACAACATATCGGAATCTATGGGAAACAATGAAAGCAGTCTTATGAGGGAAATTCATAGCGCTAAATATGCGTATTAGGAAAACAGAATGAGCCCAATTAAACAACCTGATGCTGAACCTCAAGCTTCTAGAAAAAGAAGAGCAGGACAACCCCAAAGCTCATACAAGGGAGGAAATTAGAAAGATCAGAGGAGAAATCAATGCAATGGAGACTAAGAGAATGATACAAAATATCAATGAAGCCAAGAGCTGGTTCTTCGAAAGAATCAACAAAATTGACAAACCCTTAGCCAACCTTGTCAGAAAAAGGAAAGAAAAGGCCCAAATCCATGCAATTAGGAATGAAAAGGGTGAAATGACAACAGACCCAGCAGAAATCCAGAGGATCATCAATACCTACTTCCAGAACTTATATGCCAATAAGATGGAAAACACAGAAGAAATGGACAGATTCCTAGATACATATGAATTACCAAAGTTGAATGAAGAAGACCTAAAAATTCTGAACAACCCAATATCAACCAATGAAATTGAAAATGTAATTAAAAAATTATCAACTGAGAAAAGCCCAGGCCCTGATGGCTTCACTGCTGAATTCTACAAGACATTTAGAGAGGAACTGCGGTCACTACAGTTTAAACTCTTCAATGAAATTGAAAGGGAAGCAATACTCCCAAATTCATTCCTGGAAGCAAGCATCACCTTGATCCCCAAAGCAGAGAAAGACCCAACTGAAAAAGAGAACTATAGGCCAATCTCACTAATGAACATAGATGCAAAATTCCTTAATAAGATACTGGCAAACAGAATGCAGAAGATCATCAAGCAGATCATACACCCTTATCAAGTGGAATTCATCCTAGGGATGCAGGGATGGTTCAATATACACAAATCAATCAATGTAATACACTATATCAATAGAGCCAAGGACAAAAACCATATGATTATCTCCATAGACCCAGAAAAAGCGTTTGACAAAATCCAACATGCATTTATGATAAAAACCCTACAAAAAATTGGAATAGATGGTCTCTACCTCAAACTGATAAAAGCCATCTATGAAAAACTAACAGCCAATATCATACTAAATGGTCAAAAACTGAAATCCTTCACACTAAAATCAGGAACAAGACAACGATGTCCGCTATCACCACTCTTGTTCAATATAGTTCTCGAAACATGAGCCATGGCAATTAGACAAGAGAAAGAAATAAAAGGAATAAAGATAGGTAATGAAGAAGTCAAATTGTCATTATTTGCAGATGACATGGTACTCTATATAGAAGACCCCAAGAACTCCACCAAAAGTCTTCTAGACTTAATAATCAAATCCAGTCAAGTAGCTGGTTACAAGGTCAACACACAAAAACCATTAGCTTTCCTCTACACAAATGAAAGACTCACTGAGAGAGAAATAGGGCAAATAATTCCTTTCACAATAGTATCCACAAAACTGAAATACCTAGGAATCAACCTAACAAAAGAAATCAAAGACCTCTTCTCTGAAAACTATGGGACTCTGAAAAGAGAGATTGAAGATGATATCAGAAAATGGACAGACATCCCCTGCTCCTGGGTACAAAGGATTAATATAGTGAAAATGGCCATACTTCCAAAACTGCTATATAGATTTAATGCAATTCCAATTGAGATCCCAACAGCATACTTCATAGACCTCGAGAAAACAATCCAAAAATTCATTTGGAACAAGAAGAGACCCAGAATAGCAAAAGCAATTCTAGGTAACAGAGACATGGCAGGGGGTATCACAATTCCCAATGTGCAACTCTATGACAAAGGTACTGTGATAAAAACAGCATGGTACTGGCAAAGACACAGACCTGAGGACCAGTGGAACAGATTAGAAGATGCAGAAACAATGCCAGACACACTCAGCCATCTCATCTTCGACAAAGGTGCCAAACACCCTCACTGGAGGAAAGATAGCCTCTTTAATAAATGGTGCTGGAAAAATTGGGCTTCAACTTGCCAAAGATTAAAACTAGACCTGTATCTCTCACCATGCACTAAACTAAAATCAAAATGGATTAAAGATCTAAATATTAAAATAGAAACTCTGAACCAGTTGAAACAGAGGTTAGGTAGAACCCTTGAAGACATTGGTGTAGAAAAGGATTTTATGAACAAAACCTCAGTTGCCCGTGAACTAGTAAGAACAATCAACAAATATGATATCTTCTTATTAAAAGTCTTCTGCACAGCAAGAGAAACCACCAGCAATGTGAAGAGACAACCCACAATGTGGGAAAAAATCTTCACCTGCTGTTCCTCTGACAAAGGTCTATTATCTTGAATCTATAAAGAACTTAAAAAGATCAGACCTCCCAAATTTAAAGACCCAATCCAAAAATGGGCATCGGAAATGAACAGACATTTCTCAGACAAAGAAGCAGAAATAGCAAATAAATACAGGAAAAAATGTTTAACATCACTGGTCATTCGAGAGATGCAAATGAAAACAATGCTGAGATTCCACTTCACTCCAGAAAGAATGGCTGCTATCATGAAATCAACCAATAACAAATGTTGATGGTTCTGTGGGGAAAGAGGAACCCTGCTGCACTGCTGGTCGGAGTGTAGACTGGTGCAAGCACTGTGGAAATCAGTATGCAGATACCTCAAAGAACTAGGACTGGAAGTCCCATTTGACCCTGCCATTCCACTGCTGGAGATCTTACCCAAAGAATTAAAAGAATCATACCACAGTGATATATGTGCACCCATGTTCATAGCAGTGCAGTTTGTAATAGCTAAAACTTGGGAATAGCCCAATTGCCCATCAACTGGAGACTGGATAAAGAAAATGTGGGTTTTTTAATAAAATGGAGTACTACTCAGCCATACAAAATGAGAAATAGAGACATTTATAGCTAAGTGATGCACATTGAGGCAATACTCTTAAATGAAATAAATAGGACACACATGTGTAAATACCGAATAGTTTCTCTGGTGTGAGAAACTGAAAGTGTAAATAAGGACTAAATGTATAATAGGTAATGTGAAATAGGAAGAAAAGGGGCAAAGGGGAAGGAAGTGGGAGGGCTAGGGAAAGGATAGAAGGGAATGGGATTAATATGGGAAAATGGAAAACTAGGAACAAAATCTTTGTAAATAGGGGGGACTGGAGGGGTTGAAGGGAGGGCTGGGCAAGGGTGAAAAATAAGAACCAAGAGAGACTATGTAAAGGTGCAAATTTCCAATGATGAATGTCATTATATTGTATACCTAAAATGTACCAATGATTAGAAGGAATAATCGATAATATAAAATAGGAAGAAAAGGTCCAAAGGGGTAGGGGCAGTGGGGGGGGGGGGAAGGGGAAAAGAAAGAAGGGAAAGGAAAAATGCTGAGAAATGGAAAAAGTGGAAATAAAGTCTTTGTAAATAGGGAAGGGTGGAGGGTGTGAAGGGAGGGCTAGGAATGGGGGAAAAAAAACCAAGATGCATTATGTAAAGGTACAATTCCCAATGAGAAATGTAATTGTGTTGTATACCTACAATGTACCAATAAAAGAATTTAATACAAAAAAAAAAAAGAACCAAGATATGTCACGTACAGGTACAAATTCTCAAGGATGAAGGTGATAATAATATATGCCTAAAATGTACCAATAAAATTAATGAAAAAATTAAATTTGTGTTAGAGAAGCCTGCCCAGTGGTATGTTGAGGAAAGTATTCTGAGGACTTTTTAAATAGGGTAGGGTAAATTATGATGTTCAATAGTGAATTTCCCACTTAGAATTTTTAATTAGTGGTAGATTTAAAAGACAGTCACCCTAGCATCCCTTTAGAAACACCTGTAGTTTGAGAGTGGCATATGTGTCTGGCTGTTTTAAGCATGTTTAAAATTTCTTTGATATTTTCCCCACTGAAAGGTGGAGTCCATCTCTGGCTCCTGGTTAATTAGAGAGGACAATATTGCTCACTTGTCACAGACAGATGCTGAAGAAGTCATGCCGTGTAACTCAAAATTATGGGTGTAAAGGCTGTGGGACTCTGCCTGGCATCACCTGGGTCATGTACCTGTGGAGGCCTCAGCACCAGGTGAGCACCCGGCAAGTCCCCAGTGCCCAGCTGCCAGGAGGACCAGACAACATGTGGGGTCCTTACTGGGTCCCCCATACAGCTCATCATCCACCGCAGACCTGGTAGCAAAACTGCCTCCATATGATTCCAACACCTCAATGTTAATCAGCCGAGCAGTGAGTCCTCAAGTCTCCACAGTCCCCCGTCGTCACCGAGCAGAAAGAACCATTTTCACTCTGCCTGACTGGAATCCCTCTCGCTGTCAACCATGACCAAAATAGCATGGACATGTTATACTACTATTTTGGAGGATTATTTTTAAAAAGCCATAGTGAAAACAAGAAGAAGACCATGTAGAAAACTGAAAAGGCATAAAAGAGTTCACTTTGAAATCTGGCTTTCTTTCTTTCTTTTCCCAGACAAGACCAATGTTTAACTCTGAAGTAACAATGGTTAAATCTCTGCATGTTCGAGTGAAGCTCAGCTAGTCCCAGCACCCAGAAGGAAGCTCCCTGCCTCCATCCCAGGCTCCTAGGAGAGTGAAGCTCAGCCAGTCCCACCACCCGGAAGGAAGCTCCCTGCCTCCATCCCAGGCTCCTAGGGCAGTGAAGCTCAGTCAGGCCCAGTACCTGGAAGGAAGCTCCCCTCCTGCCATCCCAAGCTGCTAGGGCACAGAAGGTGAGCCGCGTGGGTGCCAGAAACATCCCCCCCCCCCGTGGAAATGAGAAGACACATAAACAAGCCTCAAAAACAGACTTCCAGATCACCTACAGCAACCCCAAAGGGAAACGAGATGGAACAATCTGATACTCAACCACCTGGACTCTGAACGGGCAACAAAAGAGGATCTGGGAAAAATGAAATCAGAAATAATTACTCAGATAACAGCAAAGATTTTGCTCATGGTGCAAGACATGATTAATAAATCTAGAGAGGACACAGATAAGAACATAGAGGATCTGAGGAACATGATGGAATCCCAATATAGAAAACAAATGGGATCCATAAAACAGATACAAACAGATTTCCAACAGATTAAAAACTCCATGGAAAGTCTGTGCAGCAGAATGAACCAATGTGAGGATAGAATTTCACATATAGATGATAAGATTGCAATTAGTGAGGAGGAAAAGAAAAATTGCTTCAAAATTATAAGGGAACATGAGAAATCAATCCAGCAGCTGCTAGATGATGTAAAGAAGAATAACATGAGACTGATTGGAGTCAATGAAGAAAGAGGAGAGAGTGCAGATGACATAAAAAAAAGCTATTCACAGAAGTGATGGCAGAAAACTTCTCAAGGAGGGGATAAGAACTTGACATACAGATAAATGAGGCATATAGGACTCCAGCTAACCTTAATAAAAAAAAATCGACACATAGGCATATAATAGTTAGGATTCCAGAAATCCAGCAGAATAATAAAATTCTACAAGCAGTGAGAGAAAAGAAACAAATCACATACAAAGGAAAGCCCATCAGAATCACAGCAGACTTCTCAATGTAAACCCTCAAGGCAAGAAGAGCTTGGAGTGATGTATTTCAAGCCCTAAAGGAAAATAGCCTGCAGCCCAGATTGATGTACCGTGCAAAACTATCTTTCAAAATTGATGGAGAAATAAGATGCTTGCATGATAAACAGCACCTCAGGAACTTCATGAATACCAAACTGGCACTCCAAAATATTTAGACAATACCCTAGGAAAAGACAATGAGGATCACAACCCCAGGAAACCCAGTCGAATGAATCCATTGGGTATGACAAATTAAACGCAAAGGGGGAGAATCCAACAAAAAGAAAAAGTCATGATAAGGCTTTTAAAACTTTTGACTTCATCTCCCTAATGAGTGTATAATTCAATCTTATTATCGTACTGATTAGTATTTTTCTGATTCTAGAATTGCACACCATTCCTTGTGCTATACTGGCTATTTATCATCTTCTTATGTCTACATTTTAATTAGGTTGTCTATTAATGAGCTCTAAGAATTCTTTATATATTCTGCTCATAGGTTATATGTATTGTAAATATGGTCTGTTTAAGGACTACTTTTCACTTTCTTAACAATGTCATTTAAAGTTCTAAATTTTGATGGAATCTCATCAATTTTTTTTCTTTTATACATCATGGTTTTGTATCCTTGGTAGTTCTTCCCTACCCTGAATTCATAAATATTTTCCCTTATAATTTCTTCTTAAAGTTTTATACTTTTAGGCTTTCTTATTTAGGTTCATAGATCCCTTCATGTTATTTTCATGTATGGAAAAAAAGGGTTGAGGTTAATTTTTTATATACGGATACCAGGTGTTCTAGTGCCATTTGCTGAAGACACTATCTCTTCCTTGGCTCTTGAATCGAGTTTATATTCTATTAAATGCTAATATTAAATAATCTGTCAAAACTCAGTGGACCATATATGTGTGGTTCTATTTCTAGATTCTCTGTTTTATTCCAGTGATCTATATGTCTTTCCTTACACCAACACTGCCTTGATGACTGTAGCTTTAGAAGAAGTCTTAAAATTGGGGGCTAAACGTCTTCCAACACTGTTTTTGTTTTTGTTTTTGGCTTTTCTGGGTCCTTTGTACTCCTACATAACTTTTAAATTTCAATATCCAGTTCTTCATTTATAGCAAGTATACACAGGCCTGAATTTTTATATATACCTTGTGTTTTCTAATCTTGCTAAATTCAAGTACAAGTTCTAAGGGGCTCCTAGAGAGTTCTTAGTATTTTTGCTGTAGATGATCATTTCATCTACATATAAAGAGTTTGCTTCTGCCATGCCAATCCTATCCTAGTTGTGTCATTTTAGTGCCAGACTATTTTGGTTGGGCCTAGGTTTCAAAGTTTAATGGACAGATAAAGAGTAAGCATATCTGCCCTTGTTCTCCACCTTAAGGAGAAAGCATTGTATCTTCTCCATTTATATAAGGCGTTCTCACTGGAAGTATGGAGTACGTCTTTGATCTGTTGAGAAGGTCCTGTTCTACTTGTAGTCTCCTGATAGCTTTTACCATGAACAGCTGAAGAATTTAGTCCATTACTTTTTCTGCCCCTACTGACAGGATCATATGGCTTTCTCCTTTCCTCTGTTAAAATGATGACTTTTGGGGGTGGATCTTCCAATGCTGAACCAACACTGCCATCCGTATAACAAAACCACTTTCTACATACTGCCATATCTGACTTCTAAGAGTTTGTTTTGTTAAACAAATTTCTATCTTTGTTCATACTTTTTTCTTCTATTATCTTTATCCAGTTTTAGGATTAGCACAATGTTGAGTTCCTCAAATGAGGGGAGAAGTGTTCCTTCTTTTTTCTGCTTTAATTGTTTGATATAATTTATCAGTTAAAATGTTTATGAGCCTGCTGTTGTCATATAGGTAGGTTTTCAAGCTAGGAATATACTTTCTTTAATAGGTGCTATTCAAATTTTATATTTCCTCCAGAGTTAGTTTCATTAATTTGTCTTCTAAGTTACCTCTTAGAAGTTGTCAAATTTATTTCAAAAAAGATTTTTGTAATATGCTTTCTATATCCTTTTAAATTCTTTAAAATCTGTGGTAATATCTCCTAAATCTTAATATTGTAATTAAAAAAATGTATAACTGATATTGTGTAACAGGAAGAAAGGGTCTAAAAGAGCAGGGGAATTGGGAGGGGTAGGGGAAGGAAAAAAAGGGAAAGGAAAAAATATGAGAAGAGGGAAAAAAGGGAAACAAGGTCTTTGCAAATAGGGAAGGGTGGGCAAGAAAAGGGGAAAAAAATAAGAACCAAGAGACTCATGTAATGGTACAAGATCCCAATGATGAATGTAACTGTATTGTATACCTAAAATGTACCAATAAACTTAATGGGGGAAAAAAATCTTTGCGTGTTCTTCCAGATTTTCTAATTTAGTGATCCTATAGCACTGACACTGTGACAGTTTTCTAAGAGCTTTGAATATATTTACTCATTTGTTCTCCATTTCCCGTGGACACTCAACAAGCACCAAGAACGTTCTCTATTCCTTCCAACTGTCCTGTGCAAATCAGAATCTGAACCCATGTCCTCACTGCCTTTCAAATGCTCCTCCCCAACTTGATGGTTACTTTTTTTTGTTTGGTTGTTGAGGTATTTGGGGTTGAACCCAGGGCATCTTCACTAAGCCCAAAAGCCCATTACATTTTTATTTTAAGACAGTGTCTTGCTAATTCACTAAGTTGTCCAGGTTGTGTTCCACCTTACAGTCTTCTTGCCTCAGCCTTCCAGACTGGTGGGACTTGTGGCATGGGTCACCAACCCCTGCACATTGTCTCAAAATATGCCCTAGTTCTTTTTAATTTGCTCATATTAGCATTCAGAGATGTGACTCTATTTTTTAGTTTCTCTCTCATGCTGTCTCTCTCTCCCTCTGTGTCTCTCTCTCTCCCTCTCTCTTTCTCTCAGTCTCCCTCTCCCTCACTCTCTCTCTCTCCCTTTCTCTCCCATTTGCCAGCACTCTTCTGATCTCTCTCTGTACAAACTCATGCAGGCACAGATATATAAGAGACACATGACACACATGCACACACATACTTTATAATGCTCCTTATTTTAAAACCAGTTAATACATTCTCGTGAGGAATTTTTGGTCCCCCTGTTTTAGAGGAGAGACATTAGAATGTGCATTAGTGACTCCTGCCCTGCCCTTATCCCCTCTGTAGATATTGACTAAAGCACCCCATTGATGTTACCACAGTCAGGGATCACATCTCATCTCACATGCCAGAGAGGACACCACCAAAGCACCTTCTCCACCTTCTGCTCATTATTGCCACAAGTACAAATGCTAGGAGAAAGTACAGTGTCTGACCAGCTTTACGTAGACACAGCCAGAACTCAGGGCATTATTCTGAGTCTCCAATCCCACAGGCTCCTATCCTCTGCTGCTGTGAATTAGTTGCTGAGGGCTCCAGGCTTTGTTCTGTTCCAGCATAGATAACTAAGGAGTGAAGCTGCAGACTGTCTGCTGTGAAGGAAAGACGGAATGAGAAAGAGAGCTAGGGTGGGGGATTAAACAGTACATGATGACAAAGCCTGAGCTCTCAGGTAAAGTATTCTTCCATAACGACTTTTCCAGAAATGAGGTTGGGGCCAGGGCACAGAACATTAGGAAACCCTGGGAAACATTAGCCAACACTGCAAAATTCTGGGAAGTGGGAGAGTTGATCATCTAGGAAATGATGATGGGTTAAGGGGCATGTTGAAAGAATTTTTAGGCAGATATTCATGTACATATGAACATTGTCAATCATTGTGAATGAGATTTCAGCTGGAAATTTGGTGTTTTATGACATAAAACCAGATATTTGGAGAACTCTCTCCTTTGGAGCCAGCTTTGAATGATGCTTTCTTCCTTTCTAACAAATAATTGACTCTGTATTCTTGGAGAGTGGTGAGTGGTGTGAACTGAGCAAGTGGTAACATTCTGAATCTTCCAGTGTAGATGCTGTATTCTGTTCATGGCCTCAGAGATGAATTATTCCTTCATGACCTACAATACTTCGGTACACATGCTCCTGAGAGTATTTATCTTCTAGACTAAACAGATGTGAGGACTTAACTATGTTTGCTCCTTCTGGAAGCTCTAAAAAAACTCTTTGAAGATGTCTCCCACTGCTCCCAGCCCAGAGGAAAGGGCTTTGGGGCTGCTATCCATCCTGCCTCTTCCAGCCCAGAGAAAGGGGCTTCTGGGACACCATCCACCCCACCACTCCTGGGGCAGAGGAAGGGGCTTCTGGGCCACCGTGCATCCCAATGCTCCCAGGCCAGAGTTAGGGGCTTCTGAGCTGCTGTCAAACTGTTCCTGGTCCAGAGGAAGGGGCTGTCCAGCGACCAACCCTCCTGCTGCTCCCGGCCCAGAGGAAGGGGCTTTTGGGCCACCATCCCTACCCCAACTCCTAGCCCCTGGCCCACCTCTCCCAGCTCAGAGGAGGTGAGCCGCGGGGGTGCCAACAGCACCCCCTACCCCACCCCCAGTCGAAATGAGAAAACATGTAAATAAGTCTCAAAACCAGACTTCCAGATCACCTACAGCAACCCCAAACGGAAATGAGATGGAACACTCTGATACTCAACCACTTGGACCCACTGAACTGGCAACAATAGGGGATCTGGAAAAAATGAAATCAGAAATCATTTCTCAGATAACAGGACAAATTGCGCTCCTGGTGCAAGACATGTTTAATAAATCTAGAGAGAAGCTGAGGAACATGATGGAATCCCAACATAAGAAACAAATGGAATCCATAAAACAGATGCAAATAGATTTCCAGAACATGAGAAACTCCATTGAAAGTCTACACAGCAGAATGAGCCAATATGAGGACAGAATTTCAGATATACAAGATAAGATTGCAATTAGTGACCAGGAAAAGAAAAATTGCTCCAAAATTATAAGGGAACATGAGAAATCAATCCAGCAGCTGCTAGATGATGCAAAGAAGAATAACATGAAACTGATTGGGCTCAATGAAGAAACAGGAGAGAGTGCAGATGACATAAAAAAATCTCTTCACAGAAATAATGGCAGAAAACTTCCCAAGCAGGGGAAAAGAGCTTGACATACAGATAAGTGAGGCATATAGGACTCCAAATAGCCTTGATCAAAAAAAATCTACACATAGGCATATAATTGTTAAGATTCTAGAAACACAACAGAAGAACAAAGTTCTCCAAGCAGTCAGAGAAAAGAAACAAATCACATAGAAAGGAAAGCCCATCAGAATCACAGCAGACTTCTCAACACAAACCATCAAGGCAAGAAGAGCTTGGAGTGACATATTCCAAGCCCTAAAAGAAAACAGTCTCCAACCCAGATTGATGTACCCTGCAAAACTATCTTTCAAAATTTATGGAGAAATAAGATACTTTCATGACAAAGAGCACCTTAGGAACTTTGTGAATACCAAACCAGCACTCCAAAGAATTTTACACAATATCCTAGGAACAGACATTGAGGATCACAACCCCAGGAAGCAAAGCAGAATGAACCCATCTGGCATGACAGGAAATTAAATGTAAAGGGGGAAAACCCAACAAAAAGAAAAAGTCATGGCAACGACAAGTTAATACATTTCAGTTATAACCATCAACGTTAATGGTCTCAATCCACCAATCAAAAGAAATGGACTGGCAGAATAGATCAAGAAGCAAAACCCAACAATATGCTGCATACAAGAAATACACTTAATTCAAAATGAAACTCATAGACTGAAAGTTAAAGGGTGGAAAACAATACCTCATGTGACGGGAACCTGAAAAAAAGCAGGAGTAGCTATCCTCTTAGCAGATCAAGTAGATTTCAAACCAACACTGATGCAGAGAGTTGAAGAAGGACACTAGACCCTTGTAAAGGGAAGAATCCAAGAGGAAGAGATGACAATCATAAATATCTATGCACCAAACACTAGTGCACCTAACTATATAAAACAAATACTAATGGACATGAAAAGCCATATATGCACTAATACAATTGTAGTGGGGGACCTCAACACCCCACTGTCACAAATAGATAGATCAACTAGACAAAAAATAAGTAATGAAATACTAGAACTCAATCGAACTCTTGAACAAATGAACTTAACAGATGTTTACAGAGTCTTCCACCCCACAAAATCAGAATACACATACTTCTCAGCTGCACATGGGTTATTCTCCAAAATAGACCACATACTTACACATAGAACATGTTTAAGTAAGTGCAAAGGAATTGAAGTTACCCCCTGTATATTATCAGACCATAGTGTGATGAAATTGGAGATCCATAGTGAAAGAAACTCAAAAAATTTCATAAACACATGGAAATTGAACAACACACTTCTGAATAACCAATGGGTCACAGAGGAAATTAAAGAAGAAATCAGACAGTTCCTTCAATTAAATGACAATGACAATACAACATATCGGAATCTATGGGAAACAATGAAAGCAGTGTGAAGAGGGAAATTCATAGCAGTGAATGTGCATATTAGGAAAACAGAATGAGCCCCATTAAACAACCTGATGCTGAACCTCAAGCTTCTAGAAAAAGAAGAGCAGGACAACCCCAAAGCTCATACACGGGAGGATATTATAAAGATCAGAGGAGAAATCAATGCAATGGAGATGAAGAGAACAATACAAAAAAATCAATGAAGCCAAGAGTTGGTTCTTCAAAAGAATCAACAAACTTGACAAACCCTTTGCCAACCTTGTCAGAAAAAGGAAAGAAAAGGCCCAAATCCAGACACATATGGTTTACCAAAGTTGAATGAAGAAGACCTAAAAATTCTAAACAACCCAATATCAATCTATGAAATTGAAAACATAATTAAAAACTTAACAACTAAGAAAAGGCCAGGGCCCTGATGGTTTCACTGCTGAATTCTACAAGACATTTAGAAAGGAACTACTACCACTACTGTTTAAACTCTTCAATGAAATTAAAGGGAAGCAATACTCCCAAATTCATTCCTGGAAGCAAGCATCACCTTGATTCCCAAAGCAGAGAAAGACCCAACCGAAAAGGAGAACTATAGGCCAATTTCATTAATGAACATACATGCAAAAATCCTTAATAAGATACTGACAAACAGAATGCAGAAGATCATCAAGGAGGTCATACATCCTGATCAAGTGGGATTCACCCCAGGGATGCAGGGATGGTTCAACATATGCAAATCAATCAATGTAATACACTATATCAATAGAGCCAAGGACAAAAAACATATGATTATCTCTATAGATGCAGAAAAAGCATTTGACAAAATCCAACATGCATTTATAACAAAAACCCTACAAAAAATTGGAATAGATGGTCTCTACCTCAAACTGATAGAAGCCATCTATGAAAAACCAACAGTCAATATCACACTAAATGGTCAAAAACTGAAATCCTTCACACTAAAATCAGGAACAAGGCAAGGATGCCCACTATCACCACTCTTGTTCAATATAGTTCTGGAAACATTAGCTACAGCAATTAGACAAGAGAAAGAAATAAAAGGAATAAAGATAGGTAATGAAGAAGTCAAATTGTCATTATTTGCAGATGACATGGTACTCTATATAGAAGACCCCAAGAATTCCACCAAAAGTCTTCTAGACTTAATAACCAAATTCAGTCAAGAAGCTGGTTACAAGGTCAACACACAAAAATCAATAACTTTCCTCTACACGAATGACAGATTCACTGGGAGAGAAATTAGGGCAAACAATTCCTTTCACAATAGCATCCAAAAAACTGAAATATCTAGGAATCAACCTAACAAAAGAAATCAAAGACCTCTTCTCTGAAAACTATGGCACTCTGAAAAGAGAGATTGAAGATGATATCAGAAAATGGACAGACATCCCCTGCTCCTGGGTACGAAGGATTAATATAGTGAAAATGGCCATACTTCCAAAACTGCTATATAGATTTCATGCAATTCCAATTGAGATCCCAGCAGCATACTTCATGGACCTTGAGAAAACAATCCAAAAATTCATTTGGAACAAGAAGAGACCCAGAATAGCAAAAGCAATTCTAGGTAACAGAGACATGGCAAGGAGTATCACAATCCCCAACATGCAACTCTACTACAAAGCTACTGTGATAAAAACAGCATGGTACTGGCAAAGAAACAGACCTGAGGGCCAGTGGAACAGATTAGAAGATGCAGAAGCAACTCCCGACACACTCAGCCATCGCATCTTTGATAAAGGAACCAAACACCCTCACTGGAGGAAAGATAGCCTCTTTAATAAATGGTGCTGGAAAAAGTGGGCTTCAACTTGCCAGAGATTAAAACTAGACCTATATCTCTCACCATGCACTGAACTAAAATCAAAATGGATTAAAGATCTAAATATTAAAATAGAAACTCTGAACCAGTTGGAACAGAGGTTAGGTAGAACTCTTGAAGACATGGGTGTAGGAAAAGATTTTATGAACAAAACCTCAGTTGCCTGTGAACTAGCACAAACAATCAACAAGTGGGATCTCTTCTTATTTAAAAGCTTCTGCACAGCAAGAGAAACCACCAGCAGTGTGAAGAGACAACCCACAATGTGGGAAAAAATCTTCACCTGCTTTTCCTCAGACAAAGGTCTACTATCTGGAATCTATAAAGAACTTAAAAAGATCAGACCTCCCAAATTTAAAGACCCAATCCAAAAATGGGCATTGGAAATGAACAGACATTTCTCACACAAAGAAGTAGGAATAGCAAATAAACATATGAAGAAATGTTCAACATCACTGGTCATTCAAGGGATGCAAATGAAAACAACGCTGAGATTCCAACTCACTCGAGAAAGAATGGCTGCTATCAAGAAATCAACCAATAACAAATGCTAGTGGGGCTGTGGGGAAGGAGGAACCCTGCTCCACTGCTGGTGGGAGTGTAGACTGGTGCAAGCACTGTGGAAATCAGTATGGAGATACCTCAAAGAACTAGGACTGGAAGACCCATTTGACCCTGCTATTCCACTGCTGGAGATCTTCCCCAAAGAATTAAAAGAATCATGCCACAGTGATATATGTGCACCCATCTTCATAGCAGCACAGTTTGTGATAGTTTAAACTTGGACAGAGCCCAAATGCCCATCAACTGGAGACTGGATAAAGAAATTGTGGTTTTTTAAATAAAATGCAGTACTACTCAGCCATAAAAAAATGAGAAATTAGAGACATTTATAGCTAAGAGGATGCACATTGAGGTGATACTCTTGAGTGAAATAAATAGGACACACATGTATAAATACCAAATAGCTTCTCTGGTGTGAGAAACTGAAAGTGTAAATAAGGACTAAAATGTACAATAGGTAATGTGAAATAGGAAGCAAAGGGGCACAGGGGAAGGAAGTTGGAGGGGTACGGGAAAGGATAGAAGGGAATGAAATTAATATGAGAAAATGGAAAAATAGGAACAAAATCTTTGTAAATAGGGAGGACTGGAGGGGTTGAAGGGAGGGCTGGGCAAGGGTAAAAAATAAGAACCAAGAGAGACTATGTAAAGGTGCAAATTTCCAATGATGAATGTCATTATATTGTATACCTAAAATGTACCAATGATTAGAATGAATAATTGATAATGCAAAATAGGAAGAAAATGTCCAAAGGGGTAGGGGTAGTGGGAGGGGCAGGGGCAAGGAAAGAAGGAAAAGGAAAAATGATGAGAAATGGAAAAAATGGAAATAAAGCCTTTGTAAATAGGGAAGGGTGGAGGGGGTGGAGGGAGGGCTAGGAATGGGGAAAAAATAAGAACCAAGATGCATTACATAAAGATACAATTCTCAATGATGAATGTAATTGTGTTGTATATCTAAAATGTACCAATAAAAGAATTTAACAACAACAACAAAAAAAACCTCTTTGAAGACTATCAACTAACCGCTATGCCAGGAACACAAGAATGGAGAGCTGCATAGCTTTGGATCTGGAAATTAGATTAAATGATGTTAATAGACACGAGACAGACAAACCCCACTGTGCAGTGAGAACCATCCTGAGATGCCTGTACAATTTCTCAGTGGCTGTGGTTAGGGGGTAAGGGACGTGAGGCAATAGGAATCATATCAGTGAGTGGAACTGGCAGGGAAGCAGGTCTCCAACCTCTCACTATCCATGGCTCTGCCTAACATCCCCTCCTAGCCTGTGTTTATTCTCTGTAGAAGGTAAAATATCGATGTCTGGAAGGGGAACCAGGCTGAACTGGTACTGTGTGACACTATAGTAATTGTCCTCATTCAATCCTTTCCATCTGAAAAAGGTCACTAGCCAGAGTGCTGGCACTGTGAACACCTTGTGATCCTGAGATAAGCCCAAATTCTTGTCTGTATTTTCCTGTTTGTGCTATTCTCATATACATCATGAACTGATTTTCCAGCTTTTGCTTTGTGCCCAAGGCTCCACCATCCAAAATAATCATCTATTTTTGCCCTCAAGGGAATGATTCACAGACCTACTAATGCAGATTTTGCTAAACTGAAGGGTGCACAACATAGGATACCTGATCTCTAGGCAATTTTTCACTAGATGTGAATTCCATAGCACACAACTCAGCAGGTGAAGATAACAAACTAAGAAATAGTTTTGTCTTTCCCATGCCATCACTTTTGGTTGAGAAGATACAAAAGCAGATGGATGTATCTGTGATTTTTTTTTTCTACTTGTGACAGTGTAACTATTTTTTCACAAAATCCTTATTAAGTAGGATGCATTAGTCAATAACAAATTTTCAAAATTGAAGTCCAATATATCTGAGTTATTTTCCTTCCTTTAACTACAAAAAGCAGAGACTCTGAATAAAAGTACAGGTAATTTATATGAGAATAAGATAAGGCAAGAATAAAGTGAGAGAAGTGCCCTGTATTGGTTCTGGTAGGAAAGAGTCGCTCAGAATCTATGAAAAGAGAAAATGAAGAGAACACAGAGAGAGACCTAATGCTATAGCACTGGTGTCACTGATGCAGTTGAGGTGCAGACCTGGACACCCCGTTCCTTACACCTTCAGTAGGCTGAGGCAGGAGGTAGAAAAGAAAGAACAATTCATCTGAGGGTAGAATTCTTGGGAGGCTCCCAGAATGAGGCAAGAATGTAGCCTTGGCTGTCTGCTAAGGAATTCTCCAGAGGGAACTGGAACTGCCCTGAGTGCTGGGACCTCAGTGGCACTGAAGAGTCAAATACAGACAGGCATTTTTAAATGTGAAAACTTCAAACATTTCCAATTGTCTCAATCAAAAATAATCTTTTTCTCACATTGTTCAGAAACATGAATATGTATAACTTAATTTCTTGAGAAAGCACCTGAGGGATTGTGCATTTGCAGTTTCCACATATGCATGACCCAAAGTCCAACTGCAGCTCCAGGAATATTGTATCTCAGGGATCATGTAGGACATCCAGTCTTTCAAATTTCACTGAAAATCCTAGGAAACTGTGACACCTTGTAAGGGCATATTCTGTCCCAGGTCCTCTGGGTTCTACTCTCAGTTATTCAAAAAATTCCTGCAGGTATATGTGAACAGACACACACACACACACACACACACACACACACACACACACTCACTCTAAATCCTTCCAATACCTATTACATTGTGGTCCCAACTGAATGCTGATTCAAAGATTTATTTCAATTTTATGCTGGTAGGAAAGCAATGTGGTTCACTACAAATCCTATTTCCAGTTTTCAAATGTGATTTTCTTCCAAGGCAAGCAATATGTGGTTTGGAAGATTCTTGTCATGCAGATGAGTTGCAGCAAAATGCAGCTTCCAGTCCATCAGTCCCACAATCACAAAGAGGACACAAACTATGGTCCACAGTATCTGGTGCTGCTAAGCTGTAATGTTCAGTAGGTTAGGTGTATGAAATGCACTTTTGCCTCATGATATTTTCAATGTATAATGGCTTTGTCAGGATGTAACCCCATTGTAAGTCTAGGACCATTTATATATGTAATTACATTTATTATAAATGAGATTCCCCCTAGTAATTAGGTTGTCATGGCATGGCAATCATATACATTCAAAATAAAGAATCCCCAAGGAATGGAATTAAACATCCACCAAATATCTCTTCCCCTATGGCAAAAAGAAACCCTTTAGCTGAGGGACCATACTCTCAAGCTGTACTACTTCCAAGACAGGAGTCCATTGAACTCAGGGTAAGTGAGAGGACAGGAGGTTTTGTGTATAACACAGAGATTCCACTCACATTCTCACATGGTCAGTTTCCTATTCATGAGGTAAAAAGAAATGAGAGACAGTGATCCAAAACTACCTCTGTCACATTCCCTTTGAGACATCAAGCAAACTCTCAGTGGCTCCTCCTTCAACAAAAACCGAGCAGAAAAACAATCTATGTAGGGTTACTGAGGTGTTCAGGTCCATGGTAAATGTGAACAGAATAATATTCATTAATGGAAAACTAAAAGAAGGCTAGATAGCACAATAATGGAGATGGAAATGTTTACAGTGAGGATCTTTGTGCAACTGAAGAAACTGGACCTCGAGGTATGGACTTGACATTCTGGTCCTGCCAGTGAAGAGTTGGAGACATGCACACAATCTGAGCCCACAAAACTCAAAACAGAGGATGCTTTCATACTTCCAAGACATAAACCAGAAAGTGTATTTTCTTTATTGATTTGCTGGCAGAGGACAACAGCCAGAGGAAACTAAAATTCTGACCTATGTAGCATGAGCGCCTTCTGTACATGGCTAAGGAAAAATCTTCAGAGCATGGAGGAACTTGTGAGCTCAGTGCAGGTTTTGGTCTCACTTCTCCATGAATTTGGGCCACTGTGCTTAGTGCCACCACTCCTATATGAACAGCAGTAATAATCAGCCTCGTCATCAGCCTGGAGTCTATCAATGCTCAGGGAGGCTGTGTTGCCAGACTTGGAGCCAGAGAAGCGATCAGGGATCCCCGAAGGACGATTACTGACACCATATATCAGAAGTTTGGGGGATGTTCCTTGCAGCTGCTGGTACCAGGAGACATAACTGTAGCTCCCAATATCACTGCTGGTTCCAGTACAGGAGATGGTGACCTTCCCTCCAAGAGACCCAGAGGCTGTGGGAGGCTGAGTCAGAGCAGATTGGGCCCAGCACCCTAAAGGAGGGAAAAATATTCTCTGGTGAGTCAGTGCTGAGTCCAGTTCAGATTGTGGAGAAGGAACAATCTCACACCACCTGCCCCAGTGGTTCTTTCCCTGGAAGCCTCACCTGTGTCCTGAGTGAGAATGGTGAGGAGAAGCAGAGCCCCCCAGGCCATGGTGGAGATGCTCCAAGAGTCCTATCTTCTGACACCTCAGCACTGGGCCTGGTTCTCCAAGACCTCTTTTATCTCTGCTTCTGCCTCAGAGGAAGGAGGAGCTTCCATGCAAATCTGCTTCCTGCCTGTCATTCTAGTCTGACCTGCCCTGGACTCTAGTCACTCTGCATCCCTGGACAGCAGGACTTAGCTGACATAAAGTCCTTTCTTGCTTGCTTTGCTTTTTTTTCTTTTTTTGTTTTTTATTTTTTTAAACAGGACTTGGTAATATATTCCAGGCTGGTCTTGAACTATGTAGCCCAGGATGGCCTTGAACTACCACATGGCAATCCTCCTGCCTCAGCCTCCAGAGTGCTGTGGTTCCAGGTGTGTGCAACCATGCCTGGCACAAAATTCTAGGACATGCATTTTCTGAGTTGTGGTACAATGAATCCATGACATGTCCATAAATGGAGCCAGCATTTTGGTCTGTACCCTTCCTAATATGGGATTTTCAATCAATTACCCTTGGCCAAGGAATCAGGATTTCCTTCGCCTGGGGTGTTTGGTGTGATTACAAATAGTACGTAAAAGGCTGAGAGTTACTCAGTGTCTCCTCTCCAGGGACCAAAGGCAGAGGAGGGATTCTCATTCCTCCTCAGCCTCTTCCTGTTTCCCCTCAGAATGCATCCTCTTTTCACATTCTCACCTGTATCTCTGCATTCTTCTGATGCTGGGGCTTGAGAACAGGGCCTGGGGTTCACTGATTGGTCCTTCTTTCCAAGCTCCTAAGGAAGAGAAGCTGAGCCAGCCCCAGCACGTGGAAAAAGCTCCCCCACTGCCTTACCAAGCTCCTAGGGCAGAGAATCTGAGTCTGTCACAGCACCTGGAAGAAAGCTCCCACCCCCTGGCCATCCCAGGCTCCTACAGCATAGGAGCTGAGCTGGTCCCAGCACTCAGAAGGAAGCTCCCCCAATGCCATTCCAAGGTGCTATGGCAGAGAAGCTGAGCTGGTCCCAGCAGGCAGAAGGAAGCTACCCTGCCACGATCTCAAGTTCCTAGGGCAGAGAAGCTGAGCAGATCACAGCACTCGGAAGGAAGCAGCCCGCCTCCATTCCAAGATCCCAGGGCAGAGAATCTGAACAGGTCCCTGCACCCAGAAGGAAGCTCCCCGGCCACATTCCCAAGCTCCTAGGCAGAGAAGCTGAGCCGGTCCCAGGAACAGGAAGGAAGCTCCCTTGCCACCATCCCAAGATCCTAGGGCTGAGAAGCTGAGCCGGTCCTAGCACCTGGAAGGAAGCTCCCCCACCACTATCCCAAGCACCTAGGGTAGAAAAGCTGAGCCCGTCCAAGCACGCGGAATGACACTCCCCGCCACCTTATTGAGCTCCTAGAGCAGAGAATCTGAGCCAGTCACAGCTCCCAGAAGAAAGCTCCCACCCCCCCAGCCATCCCAAGTTTTTAGAGGATAGAATCTGAGCCAGTCCCAGGACGAGGAAGCACTACCCCCCACAAAATCCCAAGCTCCTATGCTAGAGAAGCTGTGCTGGTCTCAGTACCCAGAAGGAAGCTCCCCCACCGCCATCCCAAGGTCCTAGGGCAGAGAAACAGAATTTCCCAGAACCCAGAAAGAAGCTCCCCTGCAGCCATCCCAAGCTCCTAGGGCAGAGAACCTGAGCTTGTCCCAGCCCCTAGAAGGAATCTCCCCAGGTGCCATTCTAAGCTCCTAGGGCAGAGAAGCGCAGCTGGTCCGAGCAACTGGAAGGAAGCTCCCCCACCGCTATCCCAAGCTCCAAGGGCAGAAAAGCTGAGCCTGTCCCAGCCCGTGGAAAAATGTTCCCCTGCGGCCATCCAAAGCTCCTATGGCAGAGAAGCTGGGCCATTTCCAGCACCTGGATGAAGCTCCCCCAACGCCATCCAAAGCTCCTAGGGCAGAGAAACTGAGAAGTTCCCAGAACCCAGAAGGAAGCTCCCCTGCTGCCATTCCAAGCTCCTAGGGCATAGAAGCAGAGCCAGTCCCAGCACAGGGAAGGAAGCTGCCAACAGCCATCCCAAGCTCCTAGGGCAGAGAAGGTGACCCGGGCCCAGCACCCCGAAGGAAGCTTGCCGCCTATTTTAGCAAGTTCGTAGGGCAGAGAATCTGAGCCAGTCCCAGCACCTGGAAGCAATACCCCCCCGAAATGCCAAGCTCCTAGGCTAGAGAAGCTGTGATGGCCCATCACCTGGAAGGAAGCTCCCCTGGCGTCAAGCCAAGCTCCTAGGGCAGAGAAGCTGAGCTGGTCCCAGCAACAGGAAGAACTTCAGCCACCTTCCCAAGCTCCTAGGGCAGAGAAGCTGAGGCATTCCCTGCACCTGGACAGAAGCTCCCCTACCACCATCCCAAGCTCCTAGGGCAGAGAAGATGAGCCAGTCCCAGCACCTGGAAGGAAGCTCCCCTGTCTCCATTCCAAGGTACTAGGGCAGAGAATCTGAGATGGTCGCAGGAGCCAAAAGGGAGCACTGCTCCTGCCATCCCAAGGTCCTAGGGCAAAGAAGTTCAGCCCATCGCAGCACCCAGAAGGAAGCTCCCCCACCACCATCCTAAGCTCCTAGGGCAGAGAAGCTGAGCTGGTCCCAGCATGCAGAAGGAAGCTCCCCTGCTGCCATCCCCAGCTCCTAGGGCAGAGAAGCTGAGGCGGTTCCAGCACCAGGAAGGAAGCTCCCTTTCTGTTATCCCAAGCTCTTAGGGCAGAGAAACTGAGACGGTCCCAGGAGTGAAAAGGCAGCACCACTCCTGCCATCCCAAGCTCCTAAGGCAAAGAAGTTCAGCCCATTGCAGTACCCAGAAGGAAGCTCCCCCACCACCATCCTAAGCTCCTAGGGCAGAGAAGCTGAGCTGGTCCCAGCATGCAGAAGGAAGCTCCCCTGCTGCCATCCCCAGCTCCTAGGGCAGAGAAGCTGAGGCGGTTCCAGCACCAGGAAGGAAGCTCCCTTTCTGTTATCCCAAGCTCTTAGGGCAGAGAAACTGAGACGGTCCCAGGAGTGAAAAGGCAGCACCACTCCTGCCATCCCAAGCTCCTAAGGCAAAGAAGTTCAGCCCATTGCAGTACCCAGAAGGAAGCTCCCCCACCACCATCCTAAGCTCCTAGGGCAGAGAAGCTGAGCTGGTCCCAGCATGCAGAAGGAAGCTCCCCTGCTGCCATCCCCAGCTCCTAGGGCAGAGAATCTGAGGAGATAGCAGCACACAGAAGGAAGCACTGCACTGCTGTCCATAGCTCCTTGAGCAGAGAAGCTGAGCTGGTCCCAGCAACAGGAAGGCAGATCTCCAGCCACCTTCCCTAGGTCCTAGGGGAGAGAAGCTGAGGCATTCCCTGCACCTGGATGGAAGCTCCCCCACCACCATCCCAAGCTCTTAGGGCAGAGAAGATGAGCCCATCCCAGCACCGGGAAGGAAGCTCCCCTGCCGCCATCCCAAGCTCCTAGGGCAGAGAAGCTGAGGCAGTTCCAGCACCAGGAAGGAAGCTCCCTTTCTGCCATCCCAAGCTCTTAGGGCAGAGAAACTGAGACGGTCCCAGGAGTGAAAAGGCAGCACCACTCCTGCCATCCCAAGCTCCTAAGGCAAAGAAGCTTAGCCCATCGCAGTGCCCAGAAGGAAGCTCCCCTGCCACAATCCTAAGCTCCTAGGGCAGAGAAGCTGAGCTGGTCCCAGCACACAGAAGGAAGCTCCCTTGCTGCCATCCCAAGCTCCTAGGGCAGAGAATCTGAGGGGATAGCAGCACACAGAAGGAAGCACCGCACTGCTATCCATAGCACTTTGGGCAGAGAAGCTGAGCCGGTTTCAGCACAAGGAAAGAATCTCTCCCACCACCATTCGAAGTTCCTAGGGAAGAGAAGATGAGTCGGACCCAGCACCACAAAGGAAGCTCACCCACCACCATTCCAAGTTCCTAGGGCATAGAAGCTGAGGACATCACAGTATCGAGAAGGAAGCTCCCTCACCACCATCCCAAGCCCCTAGGGCAGAGAGGCTGAGCCATTCCCTGCACCTGGACGGAAGCTCCCCACACCATCCCAAGCTCCTAGTGCAGAGAAGATGACCTGGTCCCAGCACCACAAAGGAACCTCCCCTGCCGCCATCTCAAGATCCAAGGGCAGACAATCTGAGCAGGTCCCTGCACCCAGAAGGAAGCTACCCCACTGCCATCCCAAGCTCCTAGGGCAGAGAATCTGAGCAGGTCCATGCTCCCAGAAGGAAGCTCCCAGGCTGCCATCCCAAACTCCTAGAGCAGAGAAGCTGAGCCGGTCACAGCACCCAGAAGGAAGCTTGCCCACCACCATTCCAAGTTCCTAGGGCATAGAAGCTGAGGCCATCACAGTACCCAGAAGGAAGCTCCCTCGATGTCATCCCAAGCCCCTAGGGCAGAGAGGCTGAGCCAATCCCTGTACCTGGACGGAAGCTCCCCAACACCATCCCAAGCTCCTAGGGCAGAGAAGATGAGCCGGTCCCAGCACTGCAAAGGAACCTACCCCACCGCCATCTCAAGATAAAAGGACAGAGAATCTGAGCAGGTCCCTGAACCCAGAAGGAAGCTACCCCACTGCCATCCCAAGCTCCTAGGACAGAGAATCTGAGAAGGCCCATGCTCCAGGAAGGAAGCTCCCCCGATGCCTTCCCAAACTCCTAGAGCTGAGAAGCTGATCCGGTCACAGTACCCAGAAGGAAGCTCCCCCATCTCTATTCCAAGGTACTAGGGCAGAGAATCTGAGCAGGTCCCTGCACCTGGACGGAAGCTCCACCACCGCATTCCCAAGCTACTAGGGCAGAGAAGCTTAGCTGACCCCAGCACGTGAAAAGAAGCTCCCTCACTGCCTTATGAAGCTAGTAGGGCAGGGAATCTGAGCCAGTCACAACACCTGGAAGAAAGCTCCCACCCCCCGGCCATCCCAAGTTCCTAGAGCATAGAATCTGTGCTTGTCCCAGCACCTGGAAGGAAGCTCCCCCACCGACATTCAAAGATCCTAGGGAAGAGAAGCTGAGAGGGTCCCAGCACCCAGAAGGGAGCTCCCCTGACGCCATCCGAAGCTCCAAGGGCAGAGAAGCTGAGCTGGTCCAGCCACGTGGAAGGAAGCTGCCCCGCAGCCATCCCAAGCTCCTAGGGCAGAGAAGCTAGCCGGTTCCAGCACAAGGGTAGATTCTCCCCCGCCACATTCCCAAGCTCCTATGGCAGAGAAGCTGAGCCATTCCCTGCACCAGGAAGGAAGCTCCCCTGCTGCCATTGCAAGCTCCTAAGGAAGAGAAGCTGAGCTGGTCTGAGCACCCAGAAGTAAGATCCACCACCGCCATCTGAAGCTCCTAGGGTAGAGAAGCTGAGCTGGTCCAAGCAGGTGGAAGGAAGCTGCCCCGCAGTCATCCCAAGCTCTTAGGGCATAGAATCAGTGTGAGTCCCAGAACATGTAAGGAAGCTCCACCACTGCGATCCCAAGCTCCTAGGGCACAGAAGGTGACCCTGTCCCAGCAACCTGAAGGAAGCTCCCCTGGTGCTATCCGAAGCTCCTAGGGCAGAGAAGATGAGCTGGTCAAAGCACTTGGAAGGAAGCTGCCCTGCAGCCCTCCCAAACTCCTAGGGCATAGAAACAGAGCCAGTCTCAGCACGGGGAAGGAACCTCCCCAACTGCCATCCCAATCTAGGGAAGAGAAGGTGACACAGGCCCAGCACCCCAAAGGAAGCTCACCACCCTCCAAACCAAGTTTATTAGGACAGAAAATCTGATCCAGTCCCAGCACCCGGAAGCAATATCTCCCCAGGAAATCCCAAGCTCCTATGCAAGAGAAGATGTGCCGGTCCCAGCACCCAGAAGGAAGCTCCCCTGCCGCCATCAAAAGCTCCTAGGGCAGAGAAGCTGAGCCTGCCAAAGCATGTGGAAGAAAGCTGCCCCACCGCCATCCCAAGCTCCTATGGCATAGAAGCAGGGCAAGTAACAGCACATGGAATGAAGCTCCACTGCCGCCATCCCAAGCTCCTAGTGTAGAGAAGGTGACCCGGTCCCAGCAACCTGAAGGAAGCTCGCCCACCACCATCTCAAACTCCTAGGGTAGAGATTCTGAGCCAGTCCCAGCAACTGGAAGGAAGATCCCCCACTGAAATCCCAAGCTTCTAGGCTAGAGAAGGTGTGGTATTCCCAGCACCTGGAAGGAAGCTCCCCGGGCACCATCCCAACCTCTTAGGGCAGAGATGCTGAGTTGGTCCCAGCACCAGGAAGGTAGCTAGCCTTCTGTCAGCCCAAGCTCCTAGGGCAGAGAAGCTGAACCGGTCCCAGCACCTGGAAGGAAGCTACTCTGCTGCTATCCCAAGCTCCTAGGAGAGAAGCTGAGCTGCTACCAGCAGGCGGAAAGATGCTCCCCCGCCACCTTGCCAAGCTCCTATGGCAGAGAAGCTGAGCCATTCCCTGCACCTGGAAGGAAGCTCCCCTGCTGCCATCAAAAGCTCCTAGGGAAGAGAAGCTGAGCTGGTCCCAGCTCCCAGAATGATGCTCCCCAGCAGCCACCCTAAGCTCCTAGGGCAGAGAAGCTGAGCCAGTTCCAGCACGTGGAAAGCTGCTCCCCCACCGCCTTCCCAAGCTCCTACGGCAGAGAAGCTGAGCCATTCCCTACACCTGGAAGGAAGCTCCCCTGCTGCCATCCCAAGCTCCTAGGGAAGAGAAGCTGAGCTGGTCCCAGCCCCCAGAAGGATGCTCTCAGGCAGCCATCCTAAACTCCTAGGGAAGAGAAGGTCAGCTGGTCTGAGCACCCGGAAGTAAGCTCCACTGCAGCCATCCAAAGCTCCTAGGGTAGAGAAGCTGAGCTGGTCCAAGCATGGGGAAGGAAGCTCCACCACCTCCATCCCAAGCTCCTAGGGCAGAGAAGATGACCCGGGCCCAGTACCCCGAAGGAAGCTCCCCGCCTTTATAGCAAGTTCATAGGGCAGAGAATATGAGCCAGTCCAAGCACCCGGAAGCAATATCCCCCCCAAAATGCCAAGCTCCTAGGCTAGAGAAGCTGTGATGGCCCAACACCTGGAAGGAAGCTCCCCTGGCGTCAACCTAAGCTCCTAGGGCAGAGAAGTGGTGCTGGTCCCAGCAACAGGAAGGAAGATCTCCAGCCACCTTCCCAAGCTCTTAGGGCAGAGAAGCTAAGGCATTCCCTGCATCTTGACGGAAGCTCCCCCACCGCCATCCCAAGCTCCTAGGGCAGAGAAGATGAGCCGGTCCCAGCCCAGGGAAGGAAGTTGCCACGTCTCCTTTCCAAGGTACTAGAGCAGAGAAGCTGAGATGGTCCCAGCACCAGGAAGGAAGCTCCCCTGCTGCCATCCCAAGCTCCTAGGGCAGAGAAGCTGAGGCGGTTCCAGCACCAGGCAGGAAGCTCCCTCTCTGTTATCCCAAGCTCTTAGGGCAGAGAAACTGAGCTGGTCCCAGGAGCCAAAAGGCAGCACCGCTCCTGCCATCCCAAGCTCCTAGGGCAAAGAAGTTTAGCCTGTCGCAGCACCCAGAAGGAAGCTCCCCCACCACCATCCTAAGCTCCTAGGGCAGAGAAGCTGAGCTGGCCCCAGCACACAGAAGGAAGCTCCCCTGCTGCCATCCCAAGCTCCTAGGGCAGAGAATCTGAGGAGATAGCAGCACACAGAAGGAAGCACCATGCCGCTATCCATAGCTCCTTGGGCAGAGAAGCTGAGCCAGTCCCAGCAACAGGAAGGCAGATCTCCAGTTACCTTCCCAAGCTCCTAGGGCAGAGAACCTGAGGCATTCCCTGCACCTGGAAGGAAGCTCCCCCACCACCATCCCAAGATCCTAGGGCAGAGAAGATGAGCCAGTCCCAGCACCGGGAAGGAAGCACCCCATTTCCATTCCAAAGTAGTAGAGCAGAGAAGCTGAGATGGTCCCAGCACCAGGAAGGAAGCTGCCCTGCCGCCATCCCAAGCTCCTAGGGCAGAGAAGCTGAGGCGGTTCCAGCACCAGGAAGGAAGCTCCCCTGCCACCATCCCAAGCTCCTAGGGCAGAGAAGCTGAGGCGGTTCCAGCACCAGGAAGGAAGCTCCCTCTCTGCCATCCCAAGCTCTTACGGCAGAGAATCTGAGACGGTCCCAGGAGCCAAAAGGCAGCATGGCTCCTATCATCCCAAGCTCTTAGGGCAAAGAAGCTTAGCCCATTGCAGCACCCAGAAGGAAGCTCCCCCACCACCATCCCAAGTTCCTAGGGCATAGAAGCTGAGGCCATCACAGTACCCAGAAGGAAGCTCCCTCAACACCATCCCAAGCCCCTAGGGCAGAGAGGCTGAGCCAATCCCTGCACCTGGATGGAAGCTCTCCACACCATCCCAAGCTCCTAGGGCAGAGAAGGTGAGCCGGTCCCAGCACCGCAAAGGAACCTACCTCGCCGCCATCTCAAAATCCAAGGGCAGAGAATCTGAGCAGGTTCCTGCACCTGGAAAGAAGCAACCCCACTGCCATCCTAAGCTCCTAGGGCAGAGAATCTGAGCAGGTCCATGCTCCCAGAAGGAAGCTCCCAGGCTGCCATCCCAGACTCCTAGAGCAGAGAAGGTGAGCTGGTCACAGCACCCAGAAGGAAGCTCACCCGTCTCCATTCCAAGGTACTAAGGCAGAGAATCTGAGCAGGTTCCTGCACCTGGAAGGAAGCTCCCCTGCTGCATTCCCAAGCTCCTAGGGCAGAGAAGCTTAGCCGGCCCCAGCACATGAAAAGAAGCTCCCTCACTGCCTTATGAAGCTAGTAGGGCAGGGAATCTGAGCCATTCACAGCACCTGGAAGAGAGCTCCCACCCCCCGGCATCCCAAGTTCCTAGAGAATAGAATCTGTGCTTGTCCCAGCACCTGGAAGGAAGCTCCCCCACTGACATTCAAAGATCCTAGGGAAGGGAAGCTGAGCTGGTTCCAGCACATGGGTAGATTCTCCCCTGCTGCCTTCCCAAGCTCCTATGGCAGAGAAGCTGAGCCATTCCCTGCACCAGGAAGGAAGCTCCCCTGCTGCCATTGCAAGCTCCTAGGGAAGAGAAGGTGACCTCGTCCCAGCAAACTGAAGGAAGCTCGCCCACCTCCAATAAAAATCCCTAGGGCAGAGAAGCTGAGCTGGCCAAAGCACATGGAAGAAAGCTGCCCCGCCGCCATCCAAAGCTCCTATGGCATAGAAGCAGGGCAAGTAACAGCACGTGGAATGAAGGTCCACCGCCACCATCCCAAGCTCCTAGTGTAGAGAAGGTGACCCGGTCCCACCAACCTGAAGGAAGCTCGCTGACCACCATCCCAAGCTCCTAGGGCAGAGAATCTGAGCCAGTCCCAGCAACTGGAAGGAAGATCCCCCACTGAAATCCCAAGCTTCTAGGCTAGAGAAGCTGTGGCGCTCCCAGCACCTGGAAGGAAGCTCCTCGGGTGCCATCCCAAGCTCTTAGGGCAGAGATGCTGAGTTGGTCCCAGCACCAGGAAGGTAGCTAGCCTTCTGTCAGCCCAAGCTCCTAGGGCAGAGAAGCGGAACCAGTCCCAGCACCCAGAAGAAAGATCTCCTGCCACTATCCCAAGCTCCTAGGGCAGAGAAGCTGAGCCGGTTCCAGCACCAGGAAAGATGCTCCCCCACCGCCTTCCCAAGCCCCTAAGGCAGAGAAGCTGAAAAATTCCCTGCACCTGGAAAGAAGCTCTCCTCCCATCCCAAGCTCCTAGGGAAGAGAAGCTGAGCTGGTCCCAGCCCCCATAAGGATGCTCCCCAGCAGCCATCCTAAGCTCCTAGGGCAGAGAAGATCAGCTGGTCTGAGCACCTGGAAGTAGGCACCACCATCCCCATCCCAAGCTCCTAGGGTAGAGAATCTGAGCCGGTTCCAGCATGGGGAAATCTGCTCCTCCGCCGCCTTCCCAAGCTCCTATGGCAGAGAAGCTGAGCCATTTCCTACGCCTGGAAGGAAGCTCCCCTTCTGCCATCCCAAGCTCCTAGGGAAGAGATGCTGAGTTGGTTCCAGCCCCCAGAAGGATGCTCCCCAGCAGCCATCCTAAGCTCCTAGGGCAGAGAAGCAGGGCAAATAACAGCATGTGGAATGAAGCTCCACCACTGCCATCCCAAGCTCCTAGTGTAGAGAAGGTGACCTGGTCCCACCAACCTGAAGGAAGCTCACCCACCACCATCCCAAGCTCTTAGGGCAGAGAATCTGAGCCAGCCCCAGCAAATGGAAGGAAGATCCCCCACTGAAATCCCAAGTTTCTAGGCTAGAGAAGCTGTGGCATTCCCAGCACACAGAAGAAAGCTTCCCGGGCACCATCCCAAGCTCTTAGGGCAGAGATGCTGAGTTGGTCCGAGCACCCAGAAGGAAGCTCCCCCACAGCTATCCCAAGCTCCTAGGGAAGAGAAGCTGAGCTGGTCCCAGCCCCCAGAAGGATGCTCCCCAGCAGCCATCCTAAGCTCCTAGTGCAGAGAAGCTCAGCTGATCCGAGCACCCGGAAGTAAGCTCCACCGCTGCCATCCCAAGCTCCTAGGGTACAGAATCTGAGCTGGTTCAAGAACATGGAAGGAAGCTGCCCCACAGCCATCCCAAGCTCCTAGGGCATAGAATAAGTGCAAGTCCCAGCATGTGGAAGGATGTTCCACCACCGCCATCCCAGACTTCTAGGGCAGAGAAGGTGACCCAGTCCCAGAAATCTGAAGGAAGCTCCCCCAGTGCTATTCGAAGCTCCTAGGGCAGAGAAGTTCAGCTGGTCCAAGCACTTGGAAGGAAGCTGCCCTGCAGCCATCCCAAGCTCCTAGGGCATAGAATCAGTGCAAGTCCCAGCATGCAGAAGGAAGCTCCACTGATGCCATCCCAAGCTCCTAGGGCAGAGAAGGTGACCCGGCCTCAGCAACCTGAAGGAAGCTCACCCACCGCCATCCCAAGCTCATAGGGCAGAGAAGTTGAGCTGGTCCAACACGTGGAAGGAAGCTGGCCTGCAGCCATCCCAAGCTCCTACAGAGCCAGTCCCAGCAATGGGAAGGAAGCTCCCCAACTGCCATCCCAATCTCCTAGGGCAGAGAAGGAGAAATGGGCCCAGCACCCCAAAGGAAGCTCACCGGCCTCCATACCAAGTTCTTAGGACAGAGAATCTGAGCCACTCCCAGCACCCTGAAGCAATATCATCCCATGAAATCCCAAGCTTCTATGCTAGAGAAGATGTGCTGGTCCCAACATGTGGAGAGTGAAAGGTTGAAATAACCTTGAGAGACCTCTGAGTCTCTTGAGAACATAATGAATCCTGGATATGCAGCTGGCACAAAAACAAGGATGGTTACTTGTAACGAGAGTGGTTAAATAGAAAGAGTTCGAATGTCTGCAGTGCAAGGGAATGTTATTCCTGGAGTTGTAAAGATACATTTGACCTTTTCCCTGGAAAATAATTAGTCGCCAAATTACGTGCAGAGGAGGAGTTGGGGGTTGTGGAAAAGGTATATAAAGGGCAATAAAGTGGGAAGAGGGGTCCCCCCTCCGCCTCTCTCTCCTTTTTCTTTTCCTCAGAGGTTGTGTTTTTCTTTCATCCTCTCCCCTCCTCTCAGGTACTGTTCGACTAGTGATGGCTGGCACCATCACAAGTGGCGCCCGAACAGGGACCCAAGCATGGAGGACAAGGTGAAGGATGCCGCCGGATTGTGAGCTTGGATAAGTAGGGGGCGGTGATATAAGATATAAGGACTACTAGTAGTCGGATGCTATAAGATATGGGGACTACTAGTAGTCAGATGCTGTTTGCTTAGATATTAAAAAAGATGCTTCAGTCCCGTGGAGCTAAGGTAGGGCAACAGCAGTTATGTCATATTTTTAGAATTTGTGGAGAGAGTCTGCCCATAGTTTCCCAAGGAGGGATCAATTAATTTGGAACTTTGGCTAAAAGTTGGAAAACAATTACAAGATTATTATGATCAGGAAAGGCCTTCTAAATTCCCTGTTGATGTGTTTAGCCTTTGGGGTCTTATCAAGGAGAGCTTAGATCCTCGTCAAGGGACTTTAGTGGGTAACTCACAAACAGATGCGGTTGCCTCTAGCCCGGAGGATATTCCAAATATAGATAAAAATGTTGAGTGCCCTTCTTCAGCCCCCCCTCTTGTGGAAGGTTTAGATGAACCCCTCGACCCCTCTGGTGCCACAGATTTAGAGGAGGAGGCAACTAAATATAACTATGAGGAATGGCCTCCCTTCTCTCTAATAGCTCTTACTGGAAAAATGAAAATAAAAGATAAAAAAGATAAATCTGAAAATACCCATCCCTCAAATCCCTTAGATATGTTATGGTTTAATTGGAAATGGAAACAAAAGGAACAAGTGCTGTTGAAAAAACGGTCACTTCAGCCCAGCGTCCTGCCAGGGCTTGACCCTTTCCCTGAGGTTGCCCAGATTTGGCTGGTTTTCAAATGGTCTGTCCTGTTTTTGAGGAGCCAGATCAACAAGGACAAATGGTCCATGTTCATAGACCTCTTCCTTTTAAACAACTTAAGGAATTAAATGTTGCTTGTGCTCAGTCCGGTCCTACGGCCCCCTTTACCCAGGCTATGCTTGAGTCTTTAAGCTCGGATGCTCTTCCTCCTGGGGATTGGAAACAAATAGCTAAAGCCTGCCTCTCAGGTGGAAATTATTTATTGTGGAAGACAGAGTTTGCGGAACAGTGCCAAAAAACGGCTGAACTCAACCGTGCCACTGGAAACAACATTACTTATGATATGTTAGCGGGGGAAGGACAGTATGCTGATATAGCGAATCAACTGTTGTTTCCTGGGGGTGCATATGCCCAAATTAATACAGCGGTAAAACGAGCTTGGCAAAAGCTGCCTATGGCAGGACGAGCTTCTGAGGACCTAAGATCAGGCAAGGTCCCGACGAGCCTTTTCAAGAATTTGTTGCCCGTCTTTTGCAGACTGCTTCACGTCTGTTAGGAGATGCTGATGCCGGACTGCTGCTGGTCAAACAGCTTGCCTATGAAAATGCTAACTCCCCCTGCCAGGCTGCTATTCATCCTTTCAGATAAAACGGGGACCTAGGTGATTATATAAGGTTATGTGCGGACATTGGACCTGCCTATACTCAAGGGCTGGCCATGGCTGCAGCTTTACAAGGAAAAACTATAAAAGAGGTTCTTTTTCAACAAGTACATAGAGGGTCCCAGATGCGAGTTGCTGGGCCCCCAGGAAGCTGTTATGGGTGTGGAAGAGTTGGACATAAAATTAAACAGTGTCCAGAGAAAAAGTTCCCAATAAAAACTGTTTCGTCCTCCCCAAGGGAGCCTGGTTTATGCCCAAAATGTAAAAGAGGGAATCATTGGGCAAAGGAATGCCAGTCAAAAAAGGATTATTTAGGCAATGCACTGGAGCAGGGAAACTCCAGGACGGGCTGGCCTCAGGCCCCGAAACAATATTATGGGGTGCTCCAACCCTTCATTCCTCAGCAAAACAATCCATTCAAGACCTCTTTAGAGCCACCCCAGGCAGCACAGGACTGGACCTCAGTTCCACCACCTTCACAGTACTAACTCCTGAAATGGGGGTCCAGGCCCTCCCCACGGGAGTCTATGGGCCCCTACCTGAAGGCACCCTAGGTTTACTCCTGGGTCGAAGTAGCGCGACCCTTAAGGGAATTTTTGTTACCCCTGGAGTCATAGATCAAGATTATGAGGGAAAAATTAAAATTATGGTTCATTCCCCTACAACTATATCTACTATACCCGCCGGACAATGCATAGCTCAGCTACTTTTGATACCTTTAGTAAAAAAGGAAGGAAAAGTTAAAAACGCTTATAGAGGTGAAAAGGGATTCGGTTCTTCAGATGCCTATTGGGTACAGCCTATAGGAGCACATCGACCTGAGATTCATTTAAAAATCAATGGAAAACTCTCTTCAGGTCTCCTTGATACTGGTGCTGATGTTTCAGTATTAATTGCTGAACAATGGCCTGCAAAATGGCCCAAACAGGTTACTATGACACACTTACAAGGGATTGGACAAAGTAAAAGTAGTGAACAGAGCAGTGATTTTTTACAGTGGCAGGATCATGAGGGCCATCAGGGACATTTCTGTCCATTCATTGTCCCTGGACTGCCTATTAATTTGTGGGGAAGGGATGTAATGAAAGATATGGGAGTTTATTTACATTCATCTAACCTGCAAGTCATGCAACAATTATTTGATCAAGGCCTACTTCCTTATGAAGGACTCGGAGTGCGTAATCAGGGTCCCTCTTCCCCTTTGCAGACTAAACAAAAATTAGATAGAACAGGAATAGGGTATTTTTAATGGGGGCTATTGACCTCCCTGTGCCCCACGCAGATCCCATCACATGGAAAACCAGTGACCCTGTGTGGGTGGATCAATGGCCTTTAACCCAAGAAAAAATTCTCACTGCAGAACAGTTAGTACAGGAACAGCTCTGCGCTGGGCATATTGAATCTTCTAATTCTCCATGGAATTCCCCTATCTTTGTAATTAAGAAAAAATCAGGAAAGTGGCGACTTTTACAGGATTTAAGAGCAGTTAATAAAACCATGGAAATTATGGGGGCCCTACAGCCCGGACTTCCAATACCGTCCGCTATTCCAGCACAAACTTTCAAAATAATTGTGGATTTAAAAGATTTTTTCTATACAATTCCTCTTGCCCCGCAAGATTGTAGACGTTTTGCCTTTAGTGTACCCTCTGTTAATTTTAAAGGACCCGTACGTTTTCAGTGAAGAGTTTTGCCACAAGGTATGGCTAATAGCCCCACCTTGTGTCAGAAGTTTGTAGCTCAAGCGATCCAAGTAGTCAGGACAGATTACCCATCATTATATTTAGTTCATTATATGGATGACATTCTTTTAGCCTCTAGTAATGAACCCCTTTTATTAAGCGCGTTTGCTGATTTATGCCAGACATTAGTAAACAATGGATTAGTTGTGGCCCCTGAAAAAATCCAAACTCAACCCCCTTTCTCCTATCTGGGCCACGTTCTGTATCCTAAGGTCATTTATCCTCAAAAGTTTCAATTAAGAAAAGATGCCTTATGCACTTTAAATGATTATCAAAAATTGTTAGGGGATATAAATTGGCTGCGCTCATATTTAAAATTGTCCACCGGAGATTTAAAACCCCTTTTTGATGTTTTAAAAGGGGATCCTGACCCCTCTTCGCCTGGACAGCTTTCTAAACAAGCCAGAAAAGTGCTTCATAAAGTTGAGTTAGCTATTCAAGACTGGACCGTCCACTACTTTGATTATAGCCACCCCTGGGCTGCTTATGTTCTGGCCACGCAACTTATGCCTACTGCTGTTCTTTGGCAGGATGGCCCATTACTTTGGCTACATTTGCCTGTTTCCCCTGCTAAAGTTTTATTTCCTTATTATGAATCAGTAGCCCAGCTTGTACAACTCATATGTGAAGAATCACGTAAATATTTTGGCATTCAGCCTTCTTTAATACGGGTTCCTTTTACACAACAACAAATTAATTGGCTTTTCCATAATGTTGATTCTTGGGCTCTCGCTTTTGCTCACTTTAAAGGTTCTATTAGTAATCATCTCCCTCCAGATAAATTACTTCAATTCGCTAACGTTCATTCGTTTGTTTTCCCAAAAGTTATTCATCAATCTCCCATCCCTCAAGCCAAGTCAGTTTTCACTGATGGCTCATCCAACGGACATGCCGTGTATGTTGTGAGAGACAATGTTCATACTTTTTCCTTCACTCCCTCTTCTGCACAAGTGATAGAACTTCTAGCCATTGCTATAGTTTTTGATCTTTTTCATAATGAATCTTTTAATTTGTATATAGGTAGCCAATATATTGCAAGGGCCATTCCCTTATTGGAAACGGTGTCTTTTATTGCCTCTGCCGCCACTCCTATCCAATCTCTTTTTGCACAGATTCAACAATTTTTACGTTCTTGCACAGAGCCATGCTATATCGGTCATGTGAGCGCTCATTCTAATCTCCCTGGTGCCATCTCGGTGGGAAATTGCCTTGCGGATCAGGCCACCAAAATTGTCGCCCCTACACAACTACAATTGGCACAACAACACCATGCTACTCATCATCAAAATAGTCATAGCCTACGCTATCAATTCAGCCTTACGCATGAGGCTGCAAGACAAATTGTTAAACAGCATACTCATTGTCCACTTCTTTCTACCATCCCCCATTATGGAGTCAACCCCTGAGGTCTTAAACCCAATCAATTGTGGCAGATGGACGTTACTCATATTTCTGAGTTTGGAAAACAGAAATATGTTCATGTCAGTGTTGATACTTTTTCAGGCTTCATCATGGCTACTGCTCTTCAAGGTAAAGCTACAAAACATGTTATCTCCCACTGTTTACGTTGTTTTTCCATAGTTGGTCTACCTCAAATTATTAAAACAGATAATGGCTCTGGATATACCAGTAAACAATTTTCTCAATTCTGCATACATCTACAAATTTTACATAAAACTGGTATACTCTATAATCCCCAGGGACAGGGGATTGTTGAACGAGCTCATAATACTCTTAAACATCAGCTTCAAAAAATAAAAAAGGGGGAATTATACCCCTTGTCTCCCCAGAATCTTCTAAATCATGCCCTTTTCATTTTAAATTTTCTTACCTCGGATGCACAGAAACTAACACCTACTGATCAATTATGGCATCCAAATACAAAAACATCCTATGCACAAGTAAAATGGAAAGACCCCCTCACGGGCCAATGGAATGGTCCTGATCCTGTACTAATCTGGGGACGAGGGCATGTCTGTGTTTTTCCACAGAATGAAGACAGTGTGCGATGGTTGCTGGAATGGCTCGTGCGCCAGGTGGATGTCTCTTCAACAGAATCTCTTCCTCCTCATAATGATGGCCACAATGACCAGATGTGAGATGTTCTGGGCTTATGTTCCTGACCCTCCGCTTCTCCATCCTGTTACCTGGGAAGACCCACCAATTTCTGTGTATGTAAATAACAGTCGTATTACAGGACCACCCGCAAATGATCACATAAAGGAAGATAAAAAGTTTAATTATACATTTGCAGGGAAAGGTAGAGGAGTTCCTATATGTTTTTCTTTAAATGGAACTGTCTCCAGATGTTTAAATGTCACTTGGGACTCATGGACTCAAGGTTCCTTATATGGTAATAATGGACATAATATTCATCTACACTGGCCTTCTTGTGGTGGTCCCTTGGTCCCGATTGACATGCTGCCCCAAGGATATCCCCCCTGTATGAATAAGACTGAAATAAGTAATAGAATAATACCCTGGCACCAGTGTGTGGTACAGCGGCCTGTGATCTACAACTTTACTAACAGACCTGAAGTCCTACAAGATTGGAGTGCTCAACTGGATAATTGTCAGGAAGGTGCTGCTATGGAACAACAGTTAACTGTGGGACTCTGGCGATCGCCTCCTGGTCCTTTCCAACCAATGTTGTGGAAGTTGATGGTTGCCATGGGTGGAATAAAAAGAATAGGTGTTGGGGTCAACCAAGAAGGGCGTGCATTGGAAGGAAATATTACAGCTTGTGTGCCCCCACCATATTTGCTCTTATTAGGAAACTTTAAGATTGAGTATAAAAATGAAACTCGTCAATTTGATGTAGTATGTGATAATTGTATATTGTCAAATTGTGTGAAATTTGGGTATCAAAATGTTTTAATAATTCATCAGCCCTCTTTTGTAATGTTGCCAGTTAACCTTTCAGAACCATGGTATGCAGAAAAAGGACTTCAACTATTGGAAAGTCTAAATGGTCGGTTAGAAAGGAAAAAAAGGGTGGCCAGCATGATTGTAGCCGGAATTGTCACTTTTATAGCATTTCTGACTAGCTTATCTACCGCCGCAGTTGCTTTATCTCAGTCTGTACAAACCGTAACTTTTGTAGATAATCTTTCAATGAATGTGTCTCAAGCCTTAGAGTTACAGGAAGATATTGATGTAAAAATGGAAGAAAAGTTAAATGCTCTTTTTGACACGGTAATATATTTGGGACGCTCCCTTGAAGCTCTCAAACATAGAAACCGTTTACAGTGCCATGCAGAATATCGTTGGATTTGTGTCACTTCACTAGCTTATAATGTGACAGATTATAATTGGCAAATGATCCAGGACCATCTAAAAGGGGCATGGTCGCATGGCAATGAAACCTCCGACCTAGTAAAGCTCCATCAGCAAATATTGAGTATTCAACAAACAAGAAAAACAAGCCTGTCACCTGCACAGATGGCACAGTCCCTTTATGACTACTTGAAAACCTTGGTGCCTTCCTCACTTTTTGCTAAACAAATAGTGATAGGCCTTGGGCTGTTGGCAGGTGGCTTGTTACTTATGTTTCTTCTTTTCATTATATTTGGCCAGTGTGTTCGATCCATGTTCTCAATGATGGCTGTCCAATTGCATTATAAGAAATTGATCACCCCTAAGCAAGAGGCCGGTTAGTCAATGACGGGTTTGAGACCAGGAGAATCTCTTACCAACCTAAGACAGGGAAGTTTCTCTTCCCAATGACGGGTAAGGTAGGATTCTGTCCTAGGATCTCACCTAAGACAGGCACGGTCATCTAATGAATAAAAAAGGGGGAGTTGTGGAGAGCGAAAGGTTGAAATAACCTTGAGAGACCTCTGAGTCTCTTGAGAACATAATGAATCCTGGATATGCAGCTGGCACAAAAACAAGGATGGTTACTTGTAACGAGAGTGGTTAAATAGAAAGAGTTCGAATGTCTGCAGTGCAAGGGCATGTTATTCCCGGAGTTGTAAAGATACATTTGACCTTTTCCCTGGAAAATAATTAGGCGCTGAATTATGTGCAGAGGAGGGGTTGGGGCTTGTGGAAAAGGTATATAAAGGGCAATAAAGTGGGAAGAGGGGTCCCCCCTCCGCCTCTCTCTCCTTTTTCTTTTCCTCAGAGGTTGTGTTTTTCTTTCATCCTCTCCCCTCCTCTCAGGTACTGTTCGACTAGTGACGGCTGGCACCATCACACCAACACCAGGAAGCAAGGTCCCCCGGCGTCATCCCAAGCTCCTAGGGAAGAGAAGCTGAGCTGATCCCAGCACCAGGAAGGAAGCTCCCCTGCCAGCATCACAAGCTCTTTGGTTAGACAAACTGAGATGGTCCCAGCAGCCAAAATGAAGCTCCCCTTCTGCCTTTCCAAGCTCCTAGGGCAAAGAAGCTTAACCCATTGCTGCACCCAGAAGGAAGACCCCCGTCGCTATCCCAAGCTCCTAGGGCAGAGATGCTGAGCCGGACCAAGCATGCGGAAAGACCCTCCCCCACTGCCTTCTGAAGATCCTATGGCAGAGAAGTTGAGCCATTCCCTGCACCTGGAAGGAAGCTCCCCCCCCACCATCACAAGCTGCTAGGGCAAAGAATCTGAGCTGGTAACAGCACTGGGAAGAAAGCTCCCACCCCCTGGCCATCCCAAGCACCTAGAGCATAGAAGCTGAGCTGGTTCCATCACGCAGAAGGAACCTCCCCTGCTGTCATCAAAAGCTCCTAGGGCAGAGAAGCTAAGCCAGACAAAGCACATGGAAGAAAGTTGCCTCGCCACCATCCCAAGCTCCTAGGGCAGAGAAGGTGACCTCGTCCCAGGAACCTGAAGGAAGCTCGCCCACCTCCAATAAAAATCCCTAGGGCAGAGAAGCTGAGCTGGCCAAAGCACGTGGAAGAAAGCTGCCCCGACGCCATCCCCAGCTCCTACGGCATAGAAGCAGGGCAAGTAACAGCATGTGGAATGAAGCTCCCCTGCCCCATCCCAAGCTCCTAGTGTAGAGGTGACCCAGTCTCAGCAACCTGAAGGAAGCTCACCCACCGCCATCCCAAGCTCCTAGGGCTGAGAAGCTGAGCCGGTTCCAGCACCAGGAAAGATGCTGCCCCACTGCTTCCCAAGCTCCTATGGCAGAGAAGCTGAGAAATTCCCTGCACCTGGAAGGAAGCTCCCCTTCTCCCATCCAAAGCTCCTAGGGAAGAGAAGTTGTGCTCGTCCCAGCCCCCATAAGGATGCTCCCCAGCAGCCATCCTAAGCTCCTAGGGCAGAGAAGCTCAGCTGGTCTGAGCACCTGGAAGTAAGCTCCACCGCCGCCATCCCAAGCTCCTAGGGTAGAGAATCTGAGCCGGTTCCAGCATGGGGAAATCTGCTCCCCCGCCTCCTTCCCAAGCTCCTATGGCAGAGAAGCTGAGCCATTCCCTACACCTGGAAGGAAGCTCCCCTTCTGCCATCCCAAGCTCCTAGGGAAGAGATGCTGAGTTGGTCCCAGCCCCCAGAAGGATGCTCCCCAGCAGCCATCCTAAGCTCCTAGGGCAGAGAAGCTCAGCTGGTCTGAGCACCCGGAAGAAGGCTCCATGGCCACCATCCAAAGCTCCTAGGGTAGAGAAGTTCAGCTGGTCCAAGCACGTGGAAGGAAGCTGCCCCACAGCCATCCCAAGTTCCTAGGGCATAGAATCAGTGCGAGTCCCAGCACATGGAAGGAAGCTCCACTGCCGCCATCCCAAGCTCCTAGGACAGAGAAGGTGACCCGGTCCCAGTAACCTGAAGGAAGCTCCCAGGGCACCATCTGAAGCTCCTAGGGCAGAAAAGTTGAGCTGGTCCAATCGCATGGAAGGAAGCTGCCTCGCAGCCATCCCAAGCTCCTAGGGCATAGAAGCAGAGGCAGTTTCAGCATGGGGAAAGAAGCTGCTCAACTGCCATCCCAAGCTCCTAGAGCATGACCCAGGCCCAGCACCCTGAAGGAAGCTCACGCGCCTCCATAGCAAATTCCTAGGGCAAAGCATCTGAGCCAGTCCCAGCACTCAGAAGCAATATCCCCCCACGAAATCCCAAGCTCCTAGGCTAGAGAAGTTGTGTCAGTCCCAGCACCTGGAATAAAGCTCCTCTGGCGGCATCCCAAGGTCCTAGGTTAGAGAAGATGAGCCGCTCCCAGCACCTGGAAGGAAGCTCCCACGCCGCCATCCCAAGCTCTTTGGGTAGAGAAAGTGAGCCGGTCCCAGCAGCCAAAAGGAAGCTCCCCTCCTGCCATCCCAAGCTCCTAGGGCAGAGAGGCTGAGCTGGTCCCAGCACCTGGAATGAAGCTCCCCCGCCACCACCCCAAGCTCTTTGGGCAGAGAAGCTGAGCCGGTGTCAGCACCAGGAAGGAAGCTCCCCCGCCTCCATCCTAAGCTCCTAGGGCAGAGAAACTGAGCCTGTTCCAGAACATGGAAAGTTGCTCCCCCACCGCCTACCCAAGCTTCTAGGGCAGAGAAGCAGTGTTAGTCCCAGCATGCAGAATGAAGCTCCACTGCCTCCATCTCAAGCTGCTAGGGCAGAGAAGGTGACCCAGTCCTAGCAACCACAAGGAAGTTCACCCGCCACCATCCCAAGCTCCTAGGGCAGAGAATCTGAGCCAGTCCCAGCAACTGGAAGGAAGATCCCCCACTGAAATCCCAAGGTCTTAGGCTAGAGAAGCTGTGGCGTTCCCAGCACCCGGACGGAAGCTCCCCCGATGGCATCCCAAGCTCCTATGGCAGAGAAGCTGAGCCATTCCCTGCACCTGGATGGAAGCTCCCCCACCAACATCCCAAGCTCCTAGGGCAGAGAAGCTGAGCCAGTCCCAGCACCTGGAAGGAAGCTGCCCCGCCACCTTCCCAAGCTCTTTGGGCAGAGAAACTGAGCCCATCCCAGCAGCCAAAAGTAAGCTCCCCTCCTGCCATCCCAAGCTCCTAGGACAAAGAAGCTTAGCCCATTGCAGCACCCAGAAAGAAGCTCCCCCACCGCTATCCCAAGCTCCTAGGGCAGAGAAACTGAGAAGTTCCCAGAACCCAGAAAGAAGCTCCCTTGCTGCCATCTCAAGCTCATAGGGCAGAGAAGCTGAGCTTGTCCCAGCCCCCAGAAGGAAGCTCCCCAGCCTCCATTGTAAACTCCTAGGGCAGAGAAGCTGAGCCGGTTCCAGCACGGGGAAAGATGCTCCCCTGCCACCTTCCCAATCTCCTAGGGCAGAGAAGCTGATCCGGCCCCAGCACTCGGAAGGAAGCTCCCAAGGAGGGGAAAACTACTAGACATGCTGGTAAATGAGGCATATAGGACTCCAAATAGCTTTGATCAAAAAAAATCTACACATAGGCATATAATAGTTAGGATTCCAGAAATCCAACAAAGGAATAAAATTCTATAAGCAGTGAGAGAAAAGAAACAAATCATATATAAAGGAAATCCTATCAGAATCACAGCAGACTTCTCAATGCAAACCCTCAAGGCAAAAAGAGCTTGGAGTAATGTATTTCAAGCCCTAAAGGAAAACGGCCTCCAACCCAGACTGATGTACCCTGCAAAACTATCTTTCAAAATTGATGGAGAAATAAGATACTTTCATGATAAAGAGCACCTCAGGAACTTCATGAATACCACATCAACAATCCAAAAATGTTTAGACAGTACCCTACGGAAAGACAATGAGGATCACAACCCTAGGAAACCCAGCAGAATGAATCCATTGGGTGTGACAAATTAAATGCAAAGGGGGAGAATCCAACTCAAAGAAAAAGTCATGACAAGGCTTTTAAAATTTTTAACTTCATCTCCCTAATGAGTGTATAATTCAATCTTGTTATTGTACTGATTAGTACTTTTCTGATTCTAGAGTTGCACACCATTCCTTGTGCTATACTCGCTATTTATGATCTTCTTATGTCTATTTTTTAATTGGGTTGTCTATTAATGAGCTATAAGAGTTCTTTATATATTCTGGTCATAGGTTATATGCATTGTAAATATGGTCTGTTTAAGGACTACTTTTCATTTTAATAATGTCATTTAAAGTTCTAAATGTTGATAGAATCACATTTATCAATTTTTTTCTTTAGTACATCATGTTTTTTGTATCCTAGGTAGTTCTTGCCTACCCTGAATTCATAAACATTTTCTCTTATAATTTCTTCTTAAAGTTTTATACTTTTAGGCTTTCATATTTAGGTTCATAGATCCCTTCAAGTTATTTTCATGTATGGAAATAAAGGGTTGAGATTAATTTTTTATATACAGATACCAGGTGTTCTAATGTCTTTTGCTGAAAACACTACCTCTTCTTCAGCTCTTGAATTGAGTTTATTTTCTATAAAATGCTAATGTTAAATAATCTTTCAAAACTCAGTGGACCATATATGTGTGGTTCTATTTCTAGATCTCTGTTTTATTCAAATGATCTATATGTCTTTCCTTACACCAACACTGCTTTGATTACTGTAGCTTTAGAAGAAGTCTTAAAATTAGGTACTAAACATCTTCCAACACTTTTTTTTAACTTTTCTAGGTCCTTTGTACTCCTACATAACTTTTAAATTTCAATATCCAATTTTTCATTTATAGCAAGTATACACAGACCTGAATTTTTATATATACCTTGTGTTTTCTAATCCTGCTAAATTCAAATACAAGTTCTAGGGGCTCCTACAGATTTCTTAATATTTTCTCTGTAGATGATCATTTCATCTACATATAAAGATTTTGCTTCTACCTTGCCAATCCTATCAATAAAATTGTGTCATTTTATTGCCAGACTGTTTTGGTTGGGCCTAGGTTTCAAAGTTTAATGGACAGATGAAGAGTAGGCATATCTGCCCTTGTTCCCCACCTTAAGGAGAAAGCATTGCATCTTCTCCATTCATACAAGGTGTTCTCGCTGCAAGTATGGAGTACATGTCTTTAATCTCTTGAGAAGGTTCTGTTCTACTTCTAGTTTCCTGATAGCTTTTACCATGAACAGATGTAGAATTTAGTCCAATACTTTTTCTCCAACTAGTGACAGGATCATATGGCTTTTTCCTTTCCTTTGTTAAAATGATGACTTTTGGGGGTGGATCTTCCAATGCTGAACCAACACTGACATCCCTATAACAAAACCACTTTCTACATACTGCCAGATCTGACTTCTAAGAGTTTGTTTTGTTAAACAAATTTCTATCTATGTTCATACTTCTTTCTTCTATTATCATTATCCAGTTTTAGGATTAGCACAATGTTGAGTTCCTAAAATGAGGGGAGAAGTGTTCCTTCTTTTTTCTGCTTTGTTTGATATAATTTATCAGTTAAAATGTTTATGAGCCTGCTGTTTTCATATAAGTAGGTTTTCAAGCTAGGTATATACTTTCTTTAATAGGAGCTATTCAAATTTTATATTTCCTCCAGAGTTAGTTTCATTAATTTGTCTTCCCAGGTTCTTTTTAGAATTTGTCAAATTTGTTTCAAAATATATTTTTGTAATATGCTTTCTATATCCTTTTAAATTCTGTACAATCTGTAGTAATGTCTCCTAGATCTTGATATTGTAATTTTGAAAATGTACAATTGATACTGTGTAATAGGAAGAAATGGTCTAAAGGAGCAGGGGAAGTGGGAGGGGTAGGGGAAAGGAAAAACGGGAAAATAAAAAAGATGAGAAAAGGAAAAAATGGAAACAAAGTCTTTGCAAATAGGGAAGGGTGGAAGGGGTGAAGGGAGGGCAAGGGAAGGGGAAAATAATGAGAACCAAGATACTCATGTAATGGTACAAGATCCCAATGATGAATGTAACTGTATTTTATACCTAAAATGTACCAATAAACTTAATGGGGAAAAAATAAGTCAGAATTTTTTTGAACCTGTTTTTCAAAAAAGCACGGTTTTTCCTCTATCAAACACCTCAAAAGCATATTTCTACGAACCAGTGAGGTGTCTGAAATTAGACAGAACTAGGTCACTTACTAACTGGGGGACATTGGACAAGTTATGTCATCACTATGTGCCCCAATTTGCCTATTGGGACAATAACATCTACTCTAGAGGATGTTGTTGAGGATTAAAAGAAATTAATGTGAAACCTCTAGAAAAGATTAGTCAGAAAATATTGTTTCTCTGTTGAAGTCATTTTCCCAAATAGTATTCATTCTTAAACTCTTTCTGGATCCTTTCATTCACTTCCAACCTATCTCTTCTTTTTTATGATCTATGTCATTTTGTTTACATCTATGCCTATTTGTCTTATAGCCCATTAGAGATTCTGGTTTGTATTTCTCAATATGTTTTAAACTTCTTGAAGGAGGGAGAGATTTTACTTATCTGTATAACTTTAAAGTGACTTGCATGGGCTAGAAATACTTAACCAGAATTTACAGAATTAAATTTACTTTTTGAGTCACCATTTCATCCACATTATAGTAATTTCCTCAAGAGACATTATAAAACTCAGTATCCATTCCTAAAAAGCATGAAAAGCTCTTAGTTGCATTTTTTCCATGGCTTTGATCCTTCTTCAGTATTTAAAAATAAATATTTTACTTGAACCATTGAAATTCAAAAGTATGAACAAATCAGTTTTATCTTGAATTCATAACGGCAAATGTCTCTCCACATTAATCTCAAATGTTGGTGGTTTATAACCAAGGACTCAAAATGTCAACAGAGTTGTTATTTTGTTAATAAGATGTTTCTGACTAAGATGGCTTGATACTAGACTCATACATTTTTTTAACTTCAATTTGTTCATCTCACAGAAATATTGCCTTCTTCTTTCTTTCCTCAGATATCTGGTAGCTATATGCTTTATGCCTAGCATAAAACATTCCCACACTCAGATGACAGCAGTGGGAAAATGATCTCAGTATAGCAAAATGATTATCTCAGAAATTTAAATCTTGAACACAACTGATGGAAGAAAGCAATTAGAACAGAGTCATATGTGGCAGTGTGACTGTGATAGAGTGCATTAGCCACCCATGAAGGACTCTTCTTTTTGTCTTGAAGCCTGACTCTTGAGCTATATATCCAATGCAGAGAATTGCTAAGTATCCTCCTGAATATTTATTTTGAAGTCCAAGTTAATCAGAATTAATTTCTTTTGCTTTCAACTAAGCACAGATGTAGAAAAAGTGTTTTTGATTACTTTAAATGTTATGGTCCTTATATCATATTTGGAATTTTTCTTTGTTTTGATACTTGAAAACAAGATGTGTTCTTTTCCCCTATTTGTACTTTTTCCTCCACTAGTGAGCTTAAGCCAATTGTTCAGAAACCTGTAGTAGAAAAGGCTTTTACTCTCATTGTTCTTGTGTTGGTTAATCTTTTTTTTTAAGAGTAGGAAAAATTTATTGAAAGAAAGAAAGCTTGTGTCTAAGAGACACAGAAGGGGGACTGGAAAGTGGGTTGCCCCATGTTGGCTAATCTTGATTGCCAGCTTTACTGGATTATGAGACTCCTGGAAAAGTGATTGGATTGTGATGACACAAAGCTGACCAGTGCTTAACCTACTGCTGTGTTCATAGCTGAATGGACTGTTGCAAAGTGGGGCTTAGCTGGAGGAATGGGTCATAAAGGTGTGAACTTGGAGACTCTATCTGTTCCCTGCCCCATTCTTCTTGGGCCTTCCTCTGCTATCTGCTTCTGGCTGCCACAAGGTGAGCATCTTTTCCTCACTACACCCTTCCACCATGATGGAGCCAGATGACGTGAGCTGAGACCTCTGACTCCATGAGCCCAAGCAAATCTTTTTGCCTTTAAACTGTGTGTATTAGGTATTTTGTGTCAGCAGAGGAGAACTGATTAATACAATTCTAAAAGAGAAATTCTTAAAGAAGAGGATCAGAGGTAAACTGCAACCTGGAGACTAAAAAACACTACAACTTGGAGGAAAATGCTCAGGCTCCATGTCAGGGAGGAGATGATTTGCTGTCAGCTGTGTGTTAATGGCCTTCTACAAGTGAAGGCTGTGCAAATATATGTGACTAAGCACACATATGTGGGTTTTGTGGTTTTCCAAAAGCCTTTTATAATGTGAGTGATTTGAAGAAAAATCTGCTTATGTCTGTAGAATCAAGGTGTGGTTTCTTTAATGGGTTATTAAACTTTTTTTTTTTTTGAACCTGGGATAGAACTTGGGTCCTTGTGCTTGCGCAGCAGGCAGCAAAACCACTGAGCTAAATCCTTGGCCCTATGGGTTATTAAACTTCTATGAGGCATGAATGATCTATTTTTCAAGGAAAAGTATTTTTCTTCAGATATTATGTCCTGAATTTAGACATTTGATGGATTCCAAACAGCCTATAATGCAAAGATCTGCTGCTGATCTGTTCTCTTTTGCTAGACTCTCCTTTATGATGCTTCCAGTCACAGTTCCTGAACAAAATTAGACATGTGGAGTCCTCTAGGATTCCCACTCAACACGGTTCCATTGTTGCTACACTCCTAAGATATGCTTAGTGGCTGACATCTCCCCATATGCTAATTCCTAGAAGACTTACATCAGTTTAAGAAATTAGTCTCAGAAGAGCTGAACTCAGGACAGGACTCGATATTATAGACGCATGCTGATGCAAATGGATTTGAGAAAGTTCAGCTATTAAAGCCCCTTTAGAAAGCACTGAGGGCCACCAAAATTTGAGGGGCAGGTAGAGCTCTTTCTCCAAAATCTCATTATCAAACTATAATGGCTACAATCTCAAATCAAATTAATTAACTCAGATTAAGAAATATGAAGAATAGTACTCCATTTTTATATAAAAAATCATCTTTATCCAGTTTAGCCAGTTTATAGGTATTTGGGCTGTTTCCAAGATTTAGCTATTACAAACTGTGCCACTATAAACACGGGTGCGCATATATCATTGTGGTATGGTGCTTTTAATTCTGTTAGGAAGATAACAGAATTCTGCTAGGAAGATAACAAGATTAGAGGTCAAACAGGACCTCTAATACTAGTTTTTGTGGGGTTTTTATGGTACTGGAGATCGAACTCAGGACCCTGTGCTTGCAAGGCAGGCAGAGGAACCACTGAGCCAAACCCCCAGCCCTAATCCTAGTTTTTTGAGGGATGTCCACACTGATTTCCACAGTGGTTGAACCATTCTACACTTCCACCAAGAGTGGTTGAGGGTTCCTTTCTCTCCACTTTTTTTTTTTTTTTTGGAACTAGGGATTGAACTCAGTACCTTGCTTTTGTTAGGGAGGTGCAGCACCACTGAACTACATCCCCAGCCCTACTCAGACATAAAGAATGATAAACTAGAGACATTTATAGCTAAATGGATGCACATTGAGCCCATAATTTTAAGTGAACTAAATAAGACACACATGTAAATACCAAATAGTTTCTCTAGTGTGAGAAACTGCAATAGTAAATGAGGACCAAAATGTATACTAGATAATGTAAAATAGGAAGAAAAGTTCCAAAAGGGAAGGGGAAGTAGGGAGTGGGGTGGGGGAAAGGAAAGAAGTAAGGAAAAAATTTGAGAAAAGAACAAAAAACCCAAAATGAAACAAAGTTTTTGTAAATGGGGGATGGAGAGGTGGAAAGGAAGGAAGGAAGGGGAATGGGAAAAAAACAAGAACCAAGATATTATGTACGGGTACAAATTTCCAATAATGAATGTGCTCATAATGTATACCTAAAATGTACCAATAAACTTAATGGAATAAAAACTTTCTTTAAAAAGTATGAAGAAAACTAGGTAAAATCTTTTCTAAAAGTTTGATAGCATTCTAACTTTCAAACTTTTTTAAAGCTCCCTGAAGATCATTTTCCATAACAGGCTTACTTGAAACAATCCTAAATATTGTGGAGTCAGGATTTTGTTAATCTTGTATTTAGCATCAGGAAAAAACAATTTTCTACTCCAACATCTGGCCTCCAGCTTAAGTAAGACACAAACCACAAACTTTCTAGCCAAAGATGTGGGCAACAGGGTTTTCTAGATTATTATGGCTTTTTTGCAAGGACAGGAGGTGTTTCTAAAACTTTAGGCAACTCCACATATTGTGAGCACTACAACACCGCATTATCAGTGAAATCTATTTTCATTATTTGCACTGCTGACAACTGAGCATGAATTTCACTAATGAAACTGCATTTCTTAGAGTCATCATTTTAATTAACAAAAATCTAGTATTGAATAAAGATAAAGATAGCTAAAACCTTTATGGCTGTTATCTTTGAATTCTGACTTTTCGGGTATAATGCTGTGGATTCATCCTTAGAATGTGAACTAGCACGATGAGTTGAACCTAGGGTATAATTTAAGCTAAATAAACTATTCATAACATCACATTATCTATATTGGCATATTTCAAAGTAAGTTTAAGATGTTAATTTGGTATTCTGAAGTTTTCAGAGATTATAATATTTATGGTCAAAAAATTAGGCTCAGAGATTCTAGGATGCAACATTTCTATTACTTTCATTTTAGTCATATTGAGATTTAAATAATTTTATATCATTACAGGGAAGCAAAAACTACTAAGGAATGGTATCTTGAGTTTCTGACTTCAGTTAGAAGGAGAATTTAAGAAATGTGTACTCTCTGTGCATGACAATTGTTTTTACTTAGATTCTGTTTATTTAAATGGTTGTACATGTGAGATTGTGGAAGACTTTGGCATTTTCCCTGGGAAAATTTATGCAATATATCTTTTAAAAATGTTGTGGTGAGGGCTGGGGATTTAGCTCAGTGGTTCCGCTGCCTGCCTTGCAAGCGCAAAGACCCGAGTTCAACCCCTGGTACCAAAAAAAAATGTTGTGGTGAGAACATGTTTTATTTTTAATAATTCATCTGTTATAAGGCATTTATGTCAAATTTTAAAAGTTCTGAACATTTTCCGATTCTAAATCTACAAGAGAGCAAGAATTACTTGGAGGGAAGATTTATTGCAAAGTCTGGTGTAAGCTCTACAGATGATAGTAAGGTTGTTTTAGCACTAAACTGTATGATAAGCTTTATCATAAACATTAAGCTTTCGTGTGTATTAAACATAGTTCTATGGAAAGTTTACCAAGAAGTTTCTGATCTAATAAAACTTGCAATTTTACATTCATGATTTTTTCTAGAAAATTAATTAAAGTATAACATAATAACTAAACTATCACCATGACATATACAGTTTCATGGGCTGTTTATAACTTTTGAACAGAATTTTTGAAAGCTATTTGTAGTGCTACCTTAACCATTATAACATTTTACATTTTCACATATAAAAACTAAGATTCTTTCTTTTAAAGAAAGTTATATTTGTAAATCATCTGATGATGAAAGAATCTGTGTAAATTTTTTAAATTTTTGCTTAAGCTGAAAATTATAGTGACATTTTTAATATACAGTCTTCAATTAGTATATTTTTTCTTACTTTTCAAATAAACATTCTGGTCCTAAAATTTCACTCTTTTCTGTTCTTTAGACTTGAAATCATTTGTTCTTTGTTCTTTAAGATCTCTCATCTCAAAAGTATCCAGTATTTCAAAAAAGCTTAAGAGCTATTATGTGGTCTCTTGAACTTCAGCAAAAAAGAGAGATTTTCAGATCACTAGCAGAAAAGAGTGGGTAAAATCACACATGCTAAAAGAAAAAATACAAGAAAAAGCAAGACAGAAGAAAGCACCCCTAGGGTGCTAACTTTTTAGATACAGGAAGACAAAGAGCTTACAGTAAGGTAGGAGAGAAATTGGTGGGAAATTTAAATATTATGACAACCAGGATGCCAAAGAAAAAGATGAATAATTGCCAAATGTATTGAGTACTGTCTCACACACTTCTGGTTAGGTTGTAGAAGGTTGAAAAGATTTCAGTTGAAAAGACTGATTCCATTGTAGCTATGAGAAATCATCAGATAAACTGGAAAATAGTATTTTTATTTTCAGTTAAGAAAGAATTATGAAATCAGGTAAGTCTAAGGAGACTGAATTCCAAACATAGGCAAACTCTTCCTAGGTTACCACAGGTCAAGTTCGCTTGCATCTCTGATTGTACTTTGGGGATCATCCACAGATCCAGTAGTAAGTTCATTGATAACAAAGGAAAACTGTTTGGAAAAAGGGAAAACAGACAAATTGGACTGACAGATACAATGAATGAGAATCTGAAAGAACCATAAGAGTCTTCCCTGCCTTCTCACTAATTCTTCCCATGGGAATTTTGCAGATTAAGCTCAGATTTGCTATGAACCATGACTGCTCTAAAAACATAAAGTATATTAATTTAAAAATACTTCTCTTATATAGAGTTTATTGGATTGAATTAACAGCAAGGTGAATTAAACAGAAGGAATTATTAGTGACAGGGCCATAGAAATCATCAAAACTGAAGCACATAGAAAAGATACTTTTAAAATGATCTTTTTAAAAATAATTTTTCTAAAACTTTAATAGAAAACTAGATGCACTTTTTAAAGGAAGAGACCTCAATTTCTCCAGTCATATGGTACAAGTCCTTAAATTAAACCATAGGCTGTTTCATAAAGCAAAAACAAGAGAATGTAGTTCATTTTCTAAAATGGTGTCCGTGTTCAAATGGAAGTTTAGGGCAGTCAATGATTGGTGTGGGACTTTTTAACAGAACTAAACAAAAAAAGCAAATATCCAAATTTTAAAAACTGGTTAAAAGTCTCAGAAAAGAAACTTGGTGAATACTAGTTAGGATAAATACAAAGAAAAGCTTGCTTTGGGGTATATTACAATGAAATTATTCATAACCAAAGATAAAGGGAAAAGCCTGAAAAACAGCCTTACATAGCAAGAATGGATGACTAATTTCAAAGTGATAGAAGACTGAAGAGATTGGAAAGAAATCTTCAAAGTGCTAAACAAAAGTAAAAAAGTAAATATGAAGGTGAAGCAAAAATCTTTTCAGATAAACAAAACATTATTTTTCACTAGCAGGCATATGTGAATAATCTAAATAGCTTCTTCAAGGATAAGAAGTTAATCCAAATGGAGGGCTGGAGATGCATGCAAATGAAGAGCACAAAAAAAGATAAATATAAAACATGTTTTAAATTTTTCTTTAAAAAAACATGTCAAGTATATTTTCTGATTTAAATAGACTACAGTAACAATGCATTGTGGAATTGAAAATATTCAGAGTAAAAATATAACAGCATAAAGAGAATAAAGAGGCCATTTGTAAGGCTCTTACACTGTCTGTGAGGTTGTACACTATTAATTCAAGGTACACTGTTATAAATTTAGAATGAATATTGCAATCCCTGAGTAATCACTAAGAAGTAATACATAATGAAAAATCAAATGGAATAGTAAAAGATATTTAAATAACACATAAGAAGCCATGAAATGTGGAACAAAGGAAAAAGAGATGAACAAAGGAAAAAAAGCAAGGTGAGCTTCACTGCATCAAAATTAAATTAAATTGCAATTACAACATCAATTAAAATGCAAAAGAAAATGAGTTGGGATAAGAATTAGGAATTGCTTTATAATCCAAACTGACATCATCTAGATTTTAATTATAAGGACACAGAGTGTAGAAATAGAAGATTTAAAAACCAATAGTTTTTAAAAAGTCAATACAGCTACATTAACATCAAATAAGGAAACTTCAAGTCAATAGTTATTGTCAGGAATGAGGGAAACATTTAATCATAACCAAAGAGTCAATTCATCAGGAAAATATAATAATTCTAAATGCAAATATCCCTAGTAACAGATAATAAAATAGATTCAAAATACTTAAGATAAAAGCCAACATAAGTGAAAGAGAGAATACAGAAATCCACAATCTTCATTGCAGATTTTAATACTCTTTCCTTAAGATTTATAAATGGACCAGATAAAAATATCAATGAGTATGTGATGGATTTAAATAGGGCCATTAATCAACTAGATCTAGTTGAAATTTATAGAACTAAAATTAACTGAATTGTAAAATACATGTTACTTTTAATGCATCAAAACACTCACAAAAATAGGCCATAAACTGGGCTATAAATCAAACTGCAAAACATTTCAAAGGACTGAAATCATGTAGAATATATTTTCTGACTTACATGGAATTAAATTAGAAATCAAATTCTGAATGGTAACCTGGAAATCTTCAAATATTTGAAAATTAAGAAATAACTCATGAAAGTTATAAGGGAAATTAGAAAATATTTTAGACCAAAGAAGTACTAAAATCCTTTATAAGAAATTTTACCTTGATAAGAAAAGAAATTTTACTATTGAATGCAAATATTAGAATGAAAAATAATTTTAATTAAAAAAACTAATCTTTCACTTCAGAAAGCTACAGAAAAGCAAATTAAATCCCAAAATTGTAGAAGGAACAATATAATAATAATGAAAGCAGAAATAAATAAAATAGTAGATGAACAACAGATAAAGCCAATAAATACAAAGTTAGTCCTTTGAAATGATCATTAAAAATTATAATCCCCTAAAAAGGGCAATTTAAAAAGAGTAGAAATACAAATTATCAATAATAGCAATAAAATGGGAGACATGACTACAGATCTTATAGAGTGACACTAAAAAGATTAATTAGGTGATATTATAAACAATTTTATCCCAATAAATTTCACAACAGAAGAAATGTACATTTCCTATATATTTTTGAAAGTAATTGAAGATTAAGTAGAAATTATGAAGAGCTCCATATGCATTAGGTCAAATCTTCGACTCAAAAACATTTTCACAGAGAAAATTCTAGGCCCAGGCAGCTTTCCTAGTGAGTTCTACCAAACAATAAAGGCAGGCCCAATACAATCCTACTAAAAGTCTTTCAGCGTGTAAGAGTGCTTCCCAACTACCTCTGTGAGGCCAGAAAACCCTGGTATTACACTTGGCAACTGCATGAGGACAGACCTTGGATGACTTTGCCCACTCTAGCTCCTTCTCCTGCTTGCAATTCTCCTGCAGTGTGTACTGTGCAGGGAATCTTCAGATCAGGATGAAATGTCTGGAAAAACACCAGCTAAATCTTTTTTCCTTCCAGAACAGAATTGCTTGTCTGTAAATCCACACAAGAGTACTTCAAGAGTCTCACTGAAGTATTGTGTGCTACACATACAGTTGAGGCTTCATCCATCCTGGACAGTTGTCCTGAGCCTTGGGGACCAGCCTGCTTTGGATGCTCTGCTTCTATTTATTCTTATTGCCTTTCCAAGAGTAAAAATCTGTTTTACTTGACTTTGTGTGCAAGGGTTCTAACTCACCAGCCTCGTTAATTAGTAAAGAAATTTTGTGGATGAGGTCATTAAAAGAAAAGAATATTCATAGAAATATGTTACCCACAAACATAGTCATAATTCTAAGCACATCATACTTTATTCATGCCATGGAATATTACCAAGCAGTGAAAAGCAATAAACTATAAGTGTTTTCACAATGGCATGTTTAACTGGTGGCACACCATTTTTATTTATTTATCTATTTATTTGCATTTTTTCTTTCAGTGAAGAAAAATTGTCTTGGGCTGCATGAAAATATGAATATAGTTAATGTACATAAGTAACAAAACTTGTTTTAAAATGATTTTTATGTTAGCATTTTTTAAAAGAAGGTAATAGAAAAGACAGTCTGCATGTTGGATATACCCTCCTGGAAGACACTACAATTTTATGATTCCATTTAATGAGGTTCCAGAGCAGGCAAAACTCAATGATATGGAAGCCAGGTTTTGGGGAAGAGGCTGATTTCACCAGGATAAGAAGGAACTTTCTTGGTCCCAGCACCGGGAAGGAAGCACCCCCGCCGCCATCCCAAGCTCCTAGGGCAGAGAAGCTGAGCCAGTCCCAGAACCCAGAAGGAAGCTCCCAAGGAGGGAAAAAGAACTTGACATACAGGTAAGTGAGGCATATACGACTCCAAATAGCCTTGATCAAAAACAATCTATACATAGGCATATAATAGTTAGGATTCCAGAAATCCAACAGAAGAACAAAATTCTACAACCAGTGAGAGAAAAGAAACAAATCACATACAAAGGAAAGCCCATCAGAATCACAGCAGACTTCTCAATGCAAACTCTCAAGGCAAGAAAAGCTTGGAGTGATGTATTTCAAGCCCTAAAGGAAAATAGCCTCCAACCCAGACTGATGTACCCTGCAAAACTATCTTTCAAAATTGATGGAGAAATAAGATACTTTCATGATAAAGAGCACCTCAGGAACTTCATGAATATCAAACAAGCACTCCAAAAAATTTTAGACAATACCCTAGGAAAAGCTAATGAGGATCACAACCCTAGGAAACCCAGCAGAATGAATCCATTGGGCGTGACAAATTAAACGCAAAGGGGGAGAACCCAACAAAAAGAAAAAGTCATGACAAGGCCTTTAAAACTTTTAACTTCATCTCCCTAATGCGTATATAATTCAATCTTGTTATTGTACTGATTAGTATTTTTCTGATTCTAGAGTTGCACACCTTTCCTTGTGCTATACTGGCTATTTATCATCTTATGTCTATTTTTTAATCGGGTTGTCTATTAATGAGCTCTAAGAATTTTTTATATATTCTGGTCATAGGTTATATGCATTGTAAATATGGTCTGTTTAAGGACTACTTTTCATTTTAATGATGTCATTTAAAGTTCTAAATTTTGATGGAATCTCATTTATCAATTTTTTTCTTTTATACATCATGTCTATTGTATACTAGGTAGTCCTTGGCCACCCTGAATTCAAAAACATTTTCTCTTATAATTTCTTCTTAAAGTTTTATACTTTTAGGCTTTCATATTTAGGTTCATAGATCCCTTCAAATTATTTTCATGTATGGAAAAAAAGGGTTGAGGTTAATTTTTTATATATGGATACCAGGTGCTCCAGTGCCATTTGCTGAAAACACTATCTCTTCCTTGGCCCTTGAATTGAGTTTATATTCTATAAAATGCTAATGTTAAAAAATCTTTCAAAACTCAGTGGACCATACATGTGTGGTTCTATTTCTAGATTCTCTGTTTTATTCAAATGATCTATATGTCTTTCCTTACACCAACACTGCCTTGATTACTGTAGCTTTAGATGAAGTCTTAAAATTAGGTACTAAACGTCTTCCAACACTGTTTTTTTTTTTTTTTTTTTACCTTTTCTAGGTCCTTTGTACTCCTACATAACTTTTAAATTTCAATATCCAATTCTTCATTTATAGCAAGTATACACAGACTTGAATTTTTATATATACCTTGTGTTTTCTAATCCTGCTAAATTCAAGTACAAGTTCTAGGGGCTCCTAGAGATTTCTTAGTATTTTCTCTGTAGATGATCATTTCATCTACATATAAAGATTTTGCTTCTACCTTGCCAGTCCTATCCTAATTGTGTCATTTTATTTCCAGACTATTTTGGTTGGGCCTAGGTTTCAAAGTTTAATGGACAGATAAAGAGTAAACATATCTGCCCTTGTTCCCCACCTTAAGGAGTGAGCATTGTATTTTCTCCATTCATATAAGGCATTCTCGCTGCAAGTACGGAGTACATGTCTTTAATCTGTTGAGACGGTTCTGTTCTACTTCTAGTCTCCTGATAGCTTTTACCATGAACAGCTGTAGAATTTGGTCCAATACTTTTTCTCCAACTAGTGACAGGATCATATGGCTTTTTCCTTTCCTCTGTTAAAATGATGACTTTTGGGGGTGGATCTTCCAATGCTGAACCAACACTACCATCCCTATAACAAAACCACTTTCTACATACTGCCAGATCTGACTTCTATTAGTTTGTTTTGTTAAACAGGTTTCTATCTATGTTCATACTTATTTCTTCTATTATCTTTATCCAGTTTTAGGATTAGCACAATGTTGAGTTCCTAAAATGAGGGGAGAAATGTTCCTTCTTTCTTCTGCTTTGTTTGATATAATTTATCAGTTAAAATGTGTATGAGCCTGCTGTTGTCATATAGGTAGGTTTTCAAGCTAGGAATATACTTTGTTTAATAGGTGCTATACAAATTATATATTTCCTCCAGAGTTAGTTTCATTAATTTGTCTTCCAAGGTACTTCTTAGAAGTTGTCAAATTTATTTCAAAACAGATTTTTGAAATATGCTTTCTATATCCTTTTAAATTCTGTAAAATCTGTAGTAATGTCTCCTAGATCTTGATATTGTAATTTAAAAAATGTATAATTGGTATTGTGTAACAGGAAGAAAAGGTCTAAAGGAGCAGTGGAAGTGGGAGGAGTAGGGGAAAGGAAAAAAGGGAAAATAAAAAATATGAGAAAAGGAAAAAAATGGAATCAAAGTCTTTGCAAATAGGGAAGGGTGGAGGGGGTGAAGAGAAGGCAAGGGAAGGGGAAAAAATGAGAACCAAGATACTCATGTAAAGGTACAAGATCCCAATGATAAATGTAACTGTATTTTATACCTAAAATGCACCAATAAACTTAATGGGGGAAAAAAGAAGGAACTTTCTGTGTGTGATAGGAATATTCTAAATTTTAAGGAGGTGGTTGTCACATAGTTGACTACATATATTTAAAAAGCTAGTGATAGGACACACAAGATTTTTTCATTTTACTCTATTTTAGTGATTTCCTCAAAGTATTGCAATAAATCTCCATATGCTGAGTAAAATAAGATCAATTCTGAAAAGCATCTATTGGAGGGCGGCTACTGAATGTCTTATTGAAAACAGCAACTGTACAGTCAGTTCACAGAGCCTAGAAAGGAAGAAATGGGGACACAGGATATAGTTAATTCTTTCAAGAAGGCTGGCAGTGCAGAATAGGAAGATGAGTTTGTTTTAGTAAGAAGGAAATATGTATACTTACTTTTGGACACAAGATACCTCAAAGATGTGAAATTCTTTTATTTAAGGCTATTGTTGGAAAGCTAGGAATTTAGGAACATTTAAAACATTCATTTTAGTAGTTGCAGAGATTTATGGAAAAATGATTAAGTCAAGTACAGTACAGAGTAGTGGTATGGAAGTTCTATACCTCACACTCCACACTGCATAATTTCCCTGACTATTAACATCTTAATTTAGTGTGTTATATTTGCCACAATTTATAAGCCAAAATTGGGATACTGTCATTAATCAAAATCCATAGTTTACATTAAGGTTTAATCTTTCCATTGTAAAGTTCTGTGAGTTTGGAAAAATGCATAAATGCATAATACACATACAATTACATTTTGAAACAGAAGAGTTTACTATTCCAAAACCCCCTCATGCTTCACCTTCATCCCTCTCCTTTACCCTCAGAGCCCCTGGAAGTCAACGATCTCTTCATGGTCTCTTTAGCTTTGACTTTTCCAGAAGTTATACATCTAGCCTTTCAGACTAGCTTCTTCTATCTTTATAGTTCCCTTCGGTAGAGTTGCAGTCATTTGTTTTTCCTACTCCCATCATTTGGAAATCACTGATCTGTTTTCTGACTCCGCAGTTTTGTATCTTATAAAAATTTCATATACATGCAATCATATAATATGCAGACTTTTAAAATGTCTTGGTTCATTAGCAAAACATTTCTCAATTTCATTGAGAAATGAAATTGCTGCATTATCATAGTTTGTTCCCTTTTAACACTGAGTAGTCTTCCGTACTAGAGGTGAATCACATCCTGTTTATCCTTTCACCTCTAAATGGACACTTGGATTGTTTCCAGTTTTGAGTTATTATGAATAATATTGTAGAGCACAACATGATCTCAATTTGAAATCTCACAAAAATGTGTCTCAGTCCTCAGCATTTAGTATGTACACAGTCAAGATGAAGTCAGTCAAGCCTTTGCTTCTCTAAGAAATAATTTTTATAGTCTTCACCTAGGATTGAGGCAAGCCAAAAGAGTGTCTTGGGAAACCCTCATTTACTACACATTTTTACCAAATTCTCATTTTAATATCCTCTCTTCACTACAGATTCAAGAAAAATGTGTTGTTACAATTCCTGAAACTTTTAAGCATTCTTCTGTGTAAATTAGCTCTCAGAACTGTTTGCTGTTGATTTTGGATTAAACACTCCCACTCCATTTTTAAGATTCCAAAAGCTTGTTACCATTGTCACCCTTTTTGTTTTTCTTTTGAATTCTTATCACTGAAACATGCAGTTGTATGGTTTCTGCGACACTGAAATTGGATGTTTGTTGAATCTACTCTTTTAACTCAGAAATTTTTTCCTTGCTTTCAGAAGGTGATGGGTGAAGACTTGTCTTACCATTTTACTGTGATGAGAACACTTAACAATGACAATGTACATGTGTACAATTTAAATATAACTAATGTAACATGTACCTTGTCATTTATTTAAATTAATTATTTAGTGAAAACAATATTTTCATGGCAACAAGCAAATTATCTTTGACAGTAAAGTTATTAAAGATGACTATAAATTATTCTAATTATTCTAATGAATAGGAGGAAGTATTTAGAATTGAGCCACAGTACTGATGTTATCCATGCTGTACATATTCCTTTTAAACATTTTCAAATCTTCTTGCCTGATTATTTCCTGCATAGAAACAATGCATTTTTATCACAACTAGAATGCTATAAGATTGTATTTGCTTTATGTATTCTCCATATGTCCAAAGATGAAAGCATTATTTCTATTTCATTTGCATTTAAAACAGGGAAAGCCTCATGACAACAGTGCATCGTCCTAAATTACTTGTACTTTCAGAGTTTAACGATGATAGATAATCCAAAGAATCTACTTCTATGTCAGTTTTGAAGCTAGTAAAATTTCACAAAACTTTAAAAGAATATATTTTGGTTTTCTTTTATGGAATTCGTATTAAAATAATCTATCTGATTATCATCTATGCACTTACCAAAATAAGAGCTTACTAGCACTATGTGTGACATAGTTCTGAGTCCTCAAGTTTTCCAACTGTTGTGCCAAAACTATTTAAAAATGATACCTGAAGCCTGGCATTTCTTAATATGTTCCTTGGACCTTACTTGGTAAAAGATAAGTGATAAGTTTATGTTTGTGACACTGTCCTATGATTTCTGTTTTTAATTCAGCTTAATATGAATGTTTTAAATTTGCATCATGACCAATTCTAACAGGAATACAATGTTAAAACTTGAGGGCTTTTGACTTTACAAATGAAACTAAAATAAAGTTAGGAGACTGACTTTGTAGTGTTCACATAGTTTTCTCTTTATTTTCAGAAAACAGATTTGAGATGAATCAATATTGAATAGAATTTTGAGCTACTTAATTATTGCAAAGAAAATATTTAAAACTATTTCCAAAATAAAATAGATGATGTTGTAATAGTGTGATCCAATCCAATCTGTAACTTGCTTTTGTTATTAGACCCAATTTGTGTAGCTTGAATAAATTACTCCAAAAAAGAGTTCTCCTACTTTGTGAGGTCTGAAAACATGTAACAAGTTACCTGAGTTTCTCAGTGTTTTGAAAGATTTTTTAAATTTTATATATAAATAGTGGGTTAAATTATTTTTTTAAAAGAGTGGTTTTTTTGTTCTTCAAAATAGCCTGTTTTTTCCAAAAGAAAAGGTCACTGATTTTTTTAAAGAACTGTAGATGTAAGAGTGGGGTGGACATAATGTTAATAATGAAAATAATATTCAGTTGGAAACAGCTGCAATGGGTAAGGTTAGCACAGGCTTCCTCTTTCACTGGTATTTGAGACAACAGAATGGTTGAATAGGAATAATAAATAGCATTCTATGAGCTTAGAAGACATAGCAATATTCGCAGCAACTGTATAAGGTGGCTAGTACTGTCAAGATCCCTATTTCCTAGATGAAGAAACAGAGGCAAGTCATAAAACTGGTAAGAGAGAAAGCTGGGCTTAACCCCAGGCAATATATGATTCTGGAGTTCACAAATTTGACCCTCCTCTAAATTGCTGGTACTAAAAAGGAATTTTCCAGAAAAATATGAGAGAAATTATACAAAGGCAGTATTCTATTAAATAAAAGGGGAAAGATAAAAGCAAAACAAAACAGTAGCCACAATGCAACAGGAATCAAACCATGAAAGCATGGCAAATCTTTTATGCTCTATTTCCTTACTCCTCATTTATTCCTGTATTTTACCTTTTCCTTCAAAATCCCTTTACTGCGACTTGAGGAATCTTGTTCTATGGTCATAACCTCTCCTATGCCCTCAACTCTTGCTCAAGTGTCTCTACTGGCTGGCCTTAATTTTGCCTTGACTGAGGACAATACTTCCCTGGCAGTTCTCTTGCCAAAATTGCTCCTAATGTTTCCCCAGGAGTGAGGCCATTACCTTTGCTCACTGTTGCCATTTCCAGGTGGGACTTCTGGCCCTTTGAGGGTCATACTGCCTACCCATATTTGTACATTCCTCTCCATATTCACTGATTTCCTTATTGTTCATACAAATTCCCTGATATTATAAAATATAGGACACTTCCTCAATTTTTTCAAAAGTCTTCACAAATGGATAGTTACCAAAACTCAAAATTTTAAAAAGCTTTTTGCCAATTCTTAATAGCAGATGAGAAATTCAGCAATCCTCTCATCACTTACACCCTTTCTGTTTTTGCTTGTAGGCTCACATGTCTACAATGTCCTTTACACTGGTCTTTGCACCTGAGACCAGCACTCATCCTGTGTCTCTGTTGTCCTTACTCTAGGTACTACATCTATGTTCTTAGGGCTATTCATTCTGCTTGCAATGGTCTCCCTACACCAATCTCATCCTAATTTCCTCCATGGCTTAACTTTTAGACCTCAGTTCACCTGTCCTTTCCTTAGAGAAGGCCGTCTTCCATCTCTAGACTAGACCAGTGCACATGAGATGCCTCAGTGCCAAAGGTGTAATGCTGTGGAGTGAGTTGCAGTCATGCAGATGGTCTCATGCCTGGGCCCATGCAGAAGGACCAGGATAAAAGCAAGTACGAGAGCTGAAAGATTGGTTTGGTCTTTTCTGTGTTAGACAGTGAACATAACACTTCTTTTTAAAAGAGGAATTAACTTTAAAGTAAAATAATAGAAGGTATTTTTATGTGTAACTCATCAATGAGATACATTTCAAGGTCTGAACATTTATTCATTCAGTTATTTAAATCTTCAAGTTAAGGAATTCTTTTTTTAAAGTTATTTTATTGGTATATTTTAGATATACAACACAATTGCATTTCTCATTGGGAACTTGTAGCTTTACATGATGCATCTTGGTTCTTATTTTTTCCCCATTCCTAGCCCTCCCTTCACCCCCTACAGTAAGGGAATTCTTTTATGACAAAAGGAGTCGTATATTATGACAAAAGGAGTCGTATAAGATTTAGGTTATTTTTAAAGTAGCAAAACAGTCTAGAAGAATTGTCCACATGCAGCCTTTTCAGCTAGTGATGATCTCTAAGACTTAAATTTTTCCTTTCAGAAATATTATTTTGATCCAGAGAAACATTGTTTCATATACATCTAAAGCAAGAGTTTTAATTGTGAAACTGCCAATTTCCTTAACTGAATATTATCTCTGAAAAATATGATGTTATCTTATTTTTCTAAATATAAGACACCAAAAATAGTCATGTAGGGAGAATAATGTGACTTTGAGAAAATTTGGGGGTGAATATAGTGCACAAGAAAGTAGTAGAAATTCTGTTGTAACTTTTTATTTTAAAAAATCCCATCTATTTGTTTTTATTTTAATTTCCAGATTACCAAGTGTTTTCACAAAATAAGATTTTACTCAAATTTATAACCCATTTTGCTTCATAACATTTATACTCAAATTTCTTTGGGGTAAAAATTCTATTTTAAATCATTCACTATTAAGTTTTGATTAATTGAATTTTATTAAAAAGATCAACTGCCCAATATATTTTATAATCTGTAACTTTAGGTAATCTTTTAATCATAAAATACTTTTCTTTCATATATACACAGTTAAATCCATAATTCAATAAATTGTCATAATTCTTAAATCTCTTATATATCATTCACCTATCATCTCAAATCTCTTAAGTAGTTTCTTAGCAAATTAAACATGGTCAATCATAATGAGTTTTATTGTTTAGCACTGCAAAAGTTGGAAATGAAGTCACCTTCAGGATTATTTCTCTGAACAGGGAAATATGAAGAAGTCATATGAACAGGTACCAGGGGAGACCCGAACCTTCAGATACCAAGAGATTAATTAGTGAGGTGTCTCTCATGGCCCTTACTATCAGTTCTTAGCCTTGACTCATGAAAAGTCCCTTTTAGCTAAATCCTTTCTCTACTTTGTGAATGTGATATTGTTTTTATTTTAGAAAGTACTCACATATTTCAAAAGTCTTATTTAAATATCTGGTTGTGTATTTATTTGACTTTTCCTACTAAATACTTGACAGCTCAAGGCAGAGAATTGTACTTAGGCTGGACTTTCTCAAACTGATGCACTAGCATTAAAAAAAACTGATGGACTAGCATTAAAAAAAAAGAATTACAAATACTATGAAATCTGTGTGCTAGGTAGATTATTTTTATTGCAGATGGAAAATGATTGAGAAAGCAGATTATTTTAAAGTAGATTATTTTTCAAATTTTATAGGAATAGATTTTTTTTAATGAAAGAATAATTGCAACTGCCCATTCCCAGAAAATAGCCTTGACTTTTAAAACTATTTTTTGGTACTAAATACACACACTTCACAGATCTTTATTTTCTCATTTAAATGTTTTATAGCCTGCCCCATTTTTCTTTCCTGTTTAAAGCAAAGTGCTTTTCTTACATTGATTATGAACTATTTTCCCTTTTCCAGCTCTTCTAATGAGATAATTTAACTGTCAAGCAGTACAGAATTGGAGGCAAATAAATTGATCTGTCTAAATTTTTTCTTTGACTATGAAGAGAGAATTTTCAGGTCAGAGAACTCTGCATTATATATTAGTGTATGAAATTTAGGCAAGTCATTAAACTTCTTAGATCTTTATCTCATCTATAAAGTGAGAAACTTAGGCTAAATTACAAATCTTTCCAGAGCTGAAACATAGTTACATTTGATTGTCACAAAGCCCTCTGTATTAAAAGTCAAAGGTTGAAAAACATATCTCTAATAATGATTAAATAACCACTAAGCACTGAATTTATGCATGCCATGTAATGTTTTCTCATACAAAGAACTGATTCTGTATCTTGAACTATTTTATATTTAAAAAGTCAGAAATAGGCAAGCAGATTATTAGACAACCAAGCAATCTAAGTCTTCATCCTGTCTGTTTACTTATGTTCTTTAGCTAGACTTTTTGCTAAGAACAGTAGATTAAAAGAGGAATAAAACATGTCCTCTAACCTCAAAAGAGCTTATAGTCTAGGTAGTATATTTAAAAATTACAATAAAAGCATGACCATAGAAAACCAAAACAGTAAATTTAGAAATTTGATTTCTGCTTGCCACTAAGAGCTAACATCATCTTTCTCCACTAAAGTTAGTTAGTGCCATTCAGCATTAAGTGTCAAATTCTTGGATTTCCTACCATGGCGTTCACAGCAACATTTTCCCTAGAGTGTATGCTTGCTGAGGGCAGGGCATATGTCTCTTATTTAAGTTGTCATGCTAGCTCTTACCACAGTGGTTGGCGTGGAGCAGATGCCCCAAGTGTTGGTTGAAGTGAATTAAGGATGTATGAGTTGACAATTCTTATTATATTTTTCACTTTTTTTACTCTGAAATATAACACACATACAGAGAAATGTACAGAATACCAGTGTGCAATAGCTTGGTGAATTATTGCCAAACGAATGGCTATACAACCACTACCAAAGTCAATAAATAGATTATGTCTCTTCTTAATACCCACTCTTTTCTATTTCCAAACAGCCCATTTCCCTGGCTTCTTGAATTACCACAATGGCCCTGAGGGGTTGGAGAAATATAACTTCTCCACCACTGACAATGGAATAGGAGACATTATAATGTCTGGCTCACTTCTCTGCATTTATTTCTTCTTTTGGATCTTATCCTAATTATTTAGTGTACCATGACTTGAAGATCATAATAATATTTTAACTCAAGGAAAAGAGGTCATATTGAAAGTAATGATTAATTTTTACAACAGAACTTTAAAGAAATATGTTGACCTACTGTTTTTTGCAGTATTCTCTCTTCCTAAGACTATTATTTGGTCTGCTGTGATCTTTATAGTTAAATACATAAATATTTTCACATACTTAAAATGTATATACTGCAATGCACATATAGTAGATGAAGTAGAATAGATTTAAAAGTGAAGTAGTGCTGTTTCTTCCTAGAATATTTAAAATATGATTCACTTTGAGAAAAGTGGAACTTCATGTATATATCGTTTATTTAGAACCACAAACTTCAGACAAACATATTTATTTTGTAATTGGACAATAATTTTGATTATTATTATGTTTTCACATTCCTAGGAATTTAACTGCTATGAATAAGAAGACCTGGCATACACAGTCACGCTAAAAAAATATTGGATTTCTCTCGCAGAGTTTCAAATGAGATTGTGTTACTTGTCACATGAAACAATACTATGGCAATAGATTTTTTAAATATTACAGCAGTTAACTTTATTCCAAGAATAAGAAGGTTGACATAGATAGAAGTATAAAAATGTCTGTTTTGGCTACTCTTTTATATGTTTTAGGTAATTTGCAATTCCTATTATTTTGGCGAGTAAATTGATGGTAGTAAAATACTTCAAATATTTCGAAGTGGTCAGTGATCCAAATTAATTGTTCTTTGGAAAACATACGCTTTAAATGAACTAGGGAATTTGAGGTAGCTGTGTAACTGCTGTCCCCGACCTGGGATTAGGACAGTTGATTTTCATTCCTAGTTCTCCTCACACCATGATCATGTGTACAATTAATATTAGTATGTTCAAAAAAATCAACCTTCTGGGCTGAGGGTGTAGCCTGTGTGCAAGGCCCTGGGTTTGATCCTTATTGCCACAAAAAACAGACAAATTTCCTTTTGCATTTCTTCCCATAACATAGAGTCCTATAGAACGTTAGTAACCTCTTCAACTTCATCCTAGTCTATCTTACCCTTTTCTACCTTTCTGTGGCTACTCCAGCCTCCTTCCAATTGCTTTCCTACCTCAAGGTCTTTTCATTTCCATAACTTCCTCCATCTCTAGTCTTTTCTCTTTTGAACTTTATGAAGCATGACTGACAGTTTATCAATCATTGCACTTTGTTACCTAACATGCTGTGTTGAAAATTGTATTTAATCATTTGTGTTTAAAATTTAACATATAATGAAGTCCTTCTGTGAATACCTCACGCTTCCATCTAAAAGAAAAATCACTGAAAGTAAGGAGTACCAGCAAGCCTCCATTATAACAGCCTGGTGTCCACCCCAAGGTCTTCCAGGCTTGCACTGGTCACGCCTTCTCACCAATTTCACAACACCTGCTCTCCTCTCAGAATGCCTCTAAATAGACTGTCCTCCTTACTGCCGACCTTGAATTGGAAAATTCTTCCCCCTAAGAGACTAAGATTAGATTTAATTTCTTCTACTTTTAGACCGTGATGTTTTGCTGTAGGCTGTTCCTGCTTTTCATTTTTTTGGCCACTAGAGCTTAATTACTGTTATAGATTTGTCAGTTTTCTGAGAACAAAGACAGTTTACCATTAATTTGTAATATCCAGTAAGAAAAATTCCAATGACTAATATACACAATGTATTCAATAATGTACATTAGTTCAATACCTCGTTAAACCCAGAACTACTGAAAACAAACAGCACCTAAGTGGTTTCTGAAAGTCTATAGTCCCTCAGATGATTTTCTTGTCCTATGCAAGACAAGCAGGCAGCCTAAGCTCCCCAAGACACACCCTGGAGCCTCTTCCAAATGAGTACTACTGAGGTGGGGAACTTCTTTGTTTCTTTTTCTTTTCCATTTATGTTTCATCAGTCCATGTTTGACCCCTGAGTAGTTTAGAGAAAGTTATTTAAAATGGATCACAAAATTTTCCATTTATTTCATACTTTTTATTACATTTTCACCAAACAGGTTTTTCTTCTTTTCATGGAATTGAAATAATTATGCAATGACAAAACAGAGAAGGAAGTAAAGTGGTATTTATTTTGACCATCAAATATCCCCTAGGCTCTGAACTAGACCCCTGGATCCATTATCTTATTTGATTCTCATGACAGAGATGACAGGGAGGTACAATAATCACTATTTTAAGATTTAAAGCAAAAATAAATCAGAAATCTGAAGCACAATGTGATATTCTTAGAGTGCTGCCTCCTTGCTTAAAGGACTGTGACCAATTATAGTTATATGTTGTGCAACTATGGAATTCTTTTAGACAGAGGCAGTGATTCTTTCCTATTACCATGAAATGAAATTTCTTACAAGGTCATTTTTATTTTGAGTTTTAGCCATTTATGAAAAAGGAATTTATTAAAATTTAAACAAAGCAAAAACTAATGAGTAAAAAAATACAGATGGCAAGAAAGAGAACAATTTATTTTAGTAGGAACAATGGGTCATATAGCATAATTTCTGATATTCAGGTAATTTTAGATTTCAAATTTTGGAGGATCATTGGTATACACATATTTGTATTGACATAAAGTTAGTTCCATAAAGGAAATTAACAATAATTACAAGGGAAGGGACACACTCACTAAGTGGACATATCCTTAGGCAAATCTTTGCACTCACTTGCCATTTTTCCCATTTGTATAGTAAATAGTTTTAATGGATTCTCCTCTGAGTACTTTTCTTACTCAACTACTTGGAGACTTTTAAAAAACTTTCAGGTTTGACCACATTTAGAGACAGTTACTAATTAACAGGGATATGACTACTTAGTAGAAAAAAAAGTCAGAAGAATGCAGGAAGCACTATAATTCACAAATTGGAAAATCAGTCTTTTAATAACAAGGGAACTTATAACTTTTATAGTCTTTTCTATTTCATTGACAGCCATGTTTATTATGTTTATTCTTTGTTTTTATATTTATGAACAGTTTTAATGAAATGTTAGATATTTTCCCATAGAAGTGATGCAAATTATTTTAAAAATAAGTTCTGTTTATGAAAAGCTCCATTCAAAATTAGAATTATTAAAATTAATTTCAGATCTCTGAAGATATATTTCTAAGCAGATGGGAAAATATTTAGGCTATTAAATATATCCCATAAATCACTATCTAGGGTAATGAGACTTTAATGTTCTTTTCAATTTTTCCATTAATTTAAAGTGTCCAGGGTTTTCAGGTAAGTTATTTTGGTACAATCACCATGGAACAACTATGACTCTGTTGCTATGGAAAATTTATTCCATATTCCTTTCTGTATTGAGATCTCTAATTCTTTTTCCACACTCCCAGAATCTTACACACCAAAATATATATTTCAATTTTGCACCTTATTATGATTATTGATATATAAAATATGTATCAGAGATTAAAATAACAAAATTTAATAAAATATTTTACTAATTTGATCATGAAACAAGTATTTTCATAATTAAAATGTTATTGTATTTTGGAAACTGTTCTACTGAACTCAATCTGAAAAATTTTAACATGCCAATGCTTCAAGCTTTTATTATGAAATAACTTCCAAACTACTTCTGTATGGATCTGTATTTTGGTAAAATAATTGACTACATCTTTAGAAGGTGAACAAGTGAAACCACACAACTACATATATTATTTGTCAATCACACAGTATGATTGGTTTCTAAAAATGAAGGCAGAAGATTGAAAATAATTTTTTGGAAGATAATTAGATAATGGGTGGATCAGATACCTGGAAAACCCTCCAAAATAAACAGCTAAAAAGGGGAAATAAAATAAATATATATTAAGAGCACAACTGAAATTACAATAAAGTAAGGAAAATAGAATAAATTTTCCATAGCAACAGAGTTTGAGAGGTAGAATTTGTAGGCAGAAACCCTATTACCAGATTCTGTTGTAGCCCTGGAAAAAAGAAAAAAGGGGAGAATTAGATGGTAGATTGTGCTTTATTAATATCCATATAGGTATATGTTTGTGATGGGGATATGGAATCAAAACACACACCAATCTGGGACCCTTGGAAATCTATACCTCAGTGAAATGGTGGCTGACAAAAGTCAACTCACTGGGACAAACAGGTGACATGAAACTTGCTGGTACAGGCCTGGGCTTTAAATGAAAAATGTCATATGCTCTGGGATTTGTTAACATGGATCAGGGACCACACAAGTATGGATCTTAAGTATGAGTTACTTGTGAGAAAATCTCAAGCCAAGAAATTACCATAAAAAGTGATCTCCACAGGACTAGAGGGGTTTGTTAGCAAACTGACAAAGAAAGAAAGGGAGCTGATCCCACATCCCACTTCTGGGGACCCACACCAAAGCCCAGAAGGCTCTAAAATTGATTACCACAGCACAGGGCAACAGAATTGACAGCCAACAGACTGACCTGATTGAAGAAGAGAACAAGACCCGAGGTGGGGAGTCTCACTTCAGGACTGAAGTGATACCTATCCACAGAGACACCTTGGGAGACAGATCTGAAGATGGTTAGAGCTAAATAGAGATCTCCTGTGGTCTCTTTGGAGGCCCAGGCTCAGACCAGGAAGATCACAGGGCCTGTACTGTGTTGTAGGAGGCCAAGATTTGTGGGAGTAATCATCAGATGGGGCAGTCCTGAAGAAGACAGATTAGTGGTATGTTTGAGCTCAGGCACTGCTGCCAAAATCCAGCAAAAATCAGTGCTCTGAATTACTATAGGTAAATGTAGGAATTGTCTTCACTAAAATCAAGAGTCCTCTTTGTTTTGGTGAAGGGCTGGTCATGAGTGGTTCCTAGGATTTGTCAATATCCAGTTGACATTTGATACCACTGTTGTTGCTGAATTTACTACCATAGAGAAGGTAACACAGAAGTGGCTGGAAATTGTTTTTTTCTATATATCAATACCTGGAGTGCCTGGGATAGGGTCATAAATAACACTGTGGCTTGCTCCTGAAGAAGAGGGCACTGGACCAAAGAATTTGGAAACCCCAGCACAAGAGAAAAATAAAAGAGAAGAGAGAGAGAAAACATAGAAACATGAAAAAGGAAGCAAACAAAAATGCATCCCCCCAAACTCCGAACTCCTCCAACATCATTAGGAGGTAATGAGGGGAAGGAAATCATAAGCTTCATAGCAGATATGTCTGAAAGGATAGCAATGGAGGTAAAAGAGTTCCATAATGTGTTTCGTGAATTTGAGGAAGATACAACTAATCACATAATAACTGTAATGAAACCAACGATCAGCAAGTCTTCAGAAGACACTAATAATTTAGTGGAGCTAAAGAAGGAGATTCAAACGTGAGTGCCCAGCATAGGGAAAAAAAGGGGAGTCCATAGGAAAGATCCAAACAGAAATCCAGGAGATTAAAACATGACTGAGAAAGTATGGGGAGTACAAGTAACCAATGTAAAGACAGACCTAGAGGATAGGGTTGTGATCAATACCAATTTAAAAGCGATACCTTAAAACAAGGGAGCATGAAAAATGGACCTAACAGCTCCTAAATCACTCAAAGTGGTTCAATAAAGAGTAATTAGAATTAGTGGGAAATCAGAGGACAGGACAAAGGGCATAACAAAACCCTATTTACACAAGTAATAGGAGAATTCTTTTCAGACACGAAAAAGAATTTAACAGTGAACCATATAGAACCATGAATAACCATGATCAGAAAAAAAATTCCATGCCACATAATAATTAACATACCAGAAATACAACACAAGAACAGAATATTAAAGACTGCTAGAGAAAAGCAACAAATCATCTGTAAAAGAAAACCTATCCATATTACAAAAGATTTCTCAACATGAACTATATTAAAGGCAAAGAGAACACAGAATGAAGTGTTTCAAGCTCTTAAAGCAAACAATTTCCAACCCAGATTGTTATATCCTTCAAAATTTATGGAGAACTAAGAAACTTCCATGATAAAAAAAAACCTAAAGAAATTCATGACCTCCAAACCAACACTCCAAAAACTTTTCTAAGATATCTCAGAAGGAGGCTGTGAAGCTAACAATGTCAAAAGATTCAATAAAATGAATATATCAGGTAGGGGTGGTAACTAAGTGAACAGGAAAAAAGCAAAACAGCAACAGGATATTAATACAATGACAGATATAAGTTAATACCTTTCAGTTATAACTATGAACGTAAATCAGTTTAACTCACCAATCAAAAGACACAGGTTAGCAGCATGTAACAAGAAACAAAATTCAGTGGTATGCTATATAAAAGAAACACCTTCAACATAAAAAGAAATTCATAGGCTAAAAAAAAAATCAAAGGGTGGAAATCTATATTCCACTCAACAGGAACCAGAAAACAAGCAGGAGTAACTATCCTATGTTCTGACAAAGTAGATTTCAAGCCAAAACTGATTAAAAGAGACAAAGAAGAATATTACATATTGGTTAATGAAACTATTCAACAGGAAGAGATAACAATTACAAACATATATACTTCATAAAACAGACTCTAATAAAAGATCAGATAAACATCAGTACAATTATACTGGGGGTCTCAACACCCTACTACCAAAATAGACAGATCAACTAACATAAAATCAACAAAGAAAGATCAGAGTTGAACCAAATATTCAAACAAATCAACTTAGTAGATATGTACAGAATGTCCCACCCAACAACAGCATATACATTCTTTTCTGCTCTACATAATACTTTCTCTGTAACAGGCCACATACTTGTTAAAACAGAGCATGCCTAAATAAATGCAAAAGAATGAAACTTTTACCATGAATATTACCAATCAAAGTGCGATGAAACGAGAAATCAAGACTAAAAGAAATTGCAGAAACTATGCAAAAGTATGTCAATTAAACAACACACTCTTAAATAATCAATGGGTCACAGATGAAATTAAGGATAGAATAAGATAGTTCCTAAAATTAACTGATAATGACATTATAATGTACCAGAACTTGTGGTACACAATGAAAGCAGTCTTACAACAGAAATTTATAGCAGTGAATCTCCATATCAGAATAACAGAATGAGCCCAAATAACCCAATTTTGCATCTCATGGTTTTAGAAAAACAGGAACAATCCAAGCCTAGAGCTTGTACACGGAAGGAAATGATAAAGATCAGGGAAGAAATTAATGAAATAGAGACTAAAAAAATACAAAGAATCAATGAATTGAAGAGCTGGTTCTTTGAAAGTATAAGTTAAATAGACAAATGTATAGCTAATCTTACCAAAAAGACAACAAAAACATATAAATTAATGCAATTAGAAATGAAAAAGGTGAAATAACAATGGATATTTCTGAAATCTAGAAAATAATTAGCAACTACTTCACAAACATATACCCTAAATAATTGGAGAACTCAGAAGAAATGGAGAGATTCTTAGGTACATATGAATTAGAAAAACTGAACCAAGAATTAAAAATATTGAGCAATCCAGTAATAAGCAATGAGAATGGAGCAGTAATAATAATAATAATAATAATGTACCAAATAAGAAAAGCCCAGGACCTGATGGGTTAACAGCCAAATTATACAAGAACTTTAGGGAAGATCAAGTACCAATACTACTCAAACTTTTTAATGAAATTAAATTGTTGAAAGGGAAAGAGTACTTCCAAAATAATTCTCAGAAGCTAACATTATCCTGATACCAAAACCAGATAAGGAGCCAACCAAAAATGAGAACTATAAGACAATTTCTCTAATAAACATAGATGCAAAAATCCTTAGGAAGATAATGGCAAACAGAATCTAACAGATACTGTAAGAAATTATTAAACAGGATGTAAGAAATTATCAAAAAGATCATACACCATGGCCAAGTAACCTTCATCCCAGGGATGCAAGGATGGTTCAACATATGCAAATCAAAAAATATAATTCATCGCATAAACAGAAACAAGAACAAAAATCACATGATCATCTCAATACATACAAAAAAAGCCTTTGACAAAATCCAGAACCCTAAGAAAACAGATATAGAAAGATCTTATGTCAATCTGATAAAAGCCATTTATGACCTATCTAAAGCCACCATCATATTAAATGTGGAAAAGGCGATAGCTTTCCCTCTAAAATGAGAAACAAGACAAGGATATCTATTACTATCATTCCTGTTCAGCATAGTCCTCAAAAATTAGCTGAATAATCAGACAAAAGAGAGAAATAAAAGAGATACATATAGGAAAGGATGAAGTCACAATATAATTTTTTACAGGTGATATGGTCCTTTACTTACAAGACCAAAAAATCACCACCAAAAGACTCATATTATTGATAACCAATTTCAGCAGTATAGCAGGACACAAAATACAAGAGTCAATAGCATTCTTACACAGTAATAATGAAGTCACTGAGAAAGAAATTGGGAAAATAATACGATTCACAATAGCATCAAAAAATTAAATACTTAGTCACTAACCTAACTAAGGAAGCGAAAGACCTATACAAGTCAGGCATGATTGCACACGCTTGTAATTCTAGCACTTGAGAGGCTGAAGCAGGAGGATTGCCACAAGTTTGAGGCCAGCCTGGACTACATAGTAGTCCATATTGAGCTCAAGGTCAGCCTGAACAACATAGTAAGGCCCTGTCTCAAAAACAACAACAACAACAAAAACAAAACAAAACTCTTCAATAAAAATTACATGAGACTGAAAAATGAAAATCAAGGAAGGAGGCTATGAAAAAATGGAAAAATAATCCTCTGTTCCTGGTTAGGCAGAATCAACATTCAAAAAGTTTATACTTACAAAACTGGTATATACATTTAACACATGTAACAATCTGGTATACACATTTAACAATCTCAAAATACTAATGTCATTTCTCACAGAGCTAGAAAAAACTATCTTAAATTTTATATAAGAGACATAGAATAGCAAAAGCAATCCTGGATAACAAAAGCAAAGCAGGTGACACCACAGTCCCAGATTTGAATTTATATTATAAAGCTACAGGGATTAAAACAGCATGGTACTGGCACAAAAACAGGCATGTGGATCAATGCAACAGAATAGAAGAAACAGAAACAACTCTAGGCAACACAGCTATTTGATCATTGACAAAGGAGCAAAAAACATACACTAGACAAAAAAAGAGCCTCTTTAATAAATATTGCTGGGATATACTCATAAGTAGACTACAGTTACCGCTGCTTAATTTAGAGTTCCAGATTCACAAGCAACAAAAGCTTCTAACAGCAAGGTAAAAATAAAACAAAGCTCAACAAACAGTTGATTAACACACGTGTGATTACACAGAAGGAAAGGAATGTACAGAAAGAAAGTTCCATCACCAGATCAGAAGAGCTCCAGCCCCTGAAATTCCAATGCTGGGGAGACCTGTTATACAGCTTTCAGGGCTCTGACTGGGAAGGGGCTGGGCACAGCATCCTCTCCATGGATAAGACTTCAAAGTCCCCCTACCAGTGAGGACCCTAAATTAGCAGTTGAGATAAAAGTGGCAGTGTCCCAACTGCATTCATGCCTGGAGACAGGGAGTTTGCAGCCTGCAGGAACTGGTCAAGTGCCTGAAGGAGCAAACATCTGTGTCTTCTAGATAGGTAAGAAGGAGAATGTCCTTGACAGTGGGCCAGGCTCACAAGGAGTTTCTGTTCATGTCAAGATGTCCTGCCAGGCATCCTGACATCTGATCTTTAGAACAAGGCTACGGCACTCTGTTATGAAGAAAGAAGATCTTCTACATTTAATTTACCACTTCATGGGAAAACTGGCTATCAAACATGCAGAAAAATTGAGTACAGACCTATATATCTCACCATGTACTAAACTAAAATAAAATAGATCAAAGATCTAAATGTTAAAAGAGAAAAAAATCTACTGGAAGATAAAATATGTACAACACTTGAAGACATAGACTTTTTGAACAAAAGGGCTTTTTAAACAGAACTGCAGTGGAACAAGAAATAATACAGAGAATCAACAAATGGTATCATATCAAATTAAAAATCTTCTGCACAGCAAAAGAAACAACCAATAGAGTGAAGAGACAATCCACAGAATGGAAAAAACTTTTGCCAGCTATTCCTCGGACAGAGGAATAATATCAAGAATATGTAAAGAATTCAAAAAACTAGACATCCCCAAATAACAGACCCAATCAAAAAATGGGCAATCAGAATGAATAGACAAATGGCCTATAAATAAATTTTAAAATGCTCATCATTGCCTGTCATCAGAGAAATGCAAAATAAAACTACACTGAGATACCATCTTACCCCAGAAAGAGCAGCTAACATCAAAAAATCTAATAACAAATCCTGGTGAGGATGTAGAGAAAAAGGAATTCTACTATATTGTTGGTAGAAATGTGAACTAGTACAGCCACTATGGAAATCAGTGTGAGGTTTCCACAAAAAACTATAGAAATTCCATTTGATTCAGCTATCTCCCCACAAGAGCGAAAATCATCATATTACAGGGACACATGCATACCCATGTTTATAGCAACATGATTTATAATAGCTAGGTCTTGGGAACAATTTGTATGTCCATCAACAGAAAAGTAGATAAGGAAAATGTGGTATTTATACACAATGGAATGCAACTCTGCCATAAAAAGATAAATTTGAGGCATTTGTAAGTAAATGGATGGAACTTGAGATCATAATGTTATGTGAGAGAAGTCAGATATACGAGCTCAAATATTGAATGGTTTCTCTTACACAAGAAACCCAAAGAACAAAATAGAAGAAAGATAAATAGGAAATAGGGAGAAGTTCAAATACTTCCCCAAACTACAAATTCCATTGTTTTAAAAATATTTCAATATATATGCTAATTGGTTGCACTTTTACTACTAGTTTACCTTAGTTCATTGAAAAGAAAGATTTGTATTATTATTTGCTTTTTTTGCAAGAATCTTTTTGGTTTATGTCTTAATGATACACAATGTAATAACTATTGTTATTCTTATTATTTGATATGAAATTTTGTTTTATTCTATGATTATTTATACTATGATTATTATAATAAAAGGAAAATAATAAATTTTCACAAGGATGCAGAGGAATTGCAATCCACTTGCCTTCTTATGGGAATGTAAAAATGGTGCCACTTCTGTGGAAAAGTTAAGCAGTTCCTCAAGAAGGTGAACATGGAAGAACCATCTTATCTCATCATTCATTCTTTGGTATATATCTATAAGAAGTGAATACAGGGACTCAAACAGATATTTGTACAGTAACATTCATGTCAGTATTAAAGTAAGTTCCTGGCTTATAAACATTCGTGTTGCAAAGTTTCACAGAATATGAACAGGCTTCACCTTAGGAACATTTGTAGATGCAAACGAATTGAGGAAGTAGCTCATGTGTGTTCCAGACATTGTCACAGTTGTGCCGTTGTGTGCTTACTGTGATAATGTACAGTATTCATGTATGGTTTTTTGTGCTTTACACTATATTTGTGTCAAAGTTGTAAAAGATTCACTTTGTCAGATTTATGAATGAACCCAACTTACAAACGTTGTCCTAGAAAATAATTCATTCATTAGTCAGGGAGAATACTACTATATTCTCAACAGATGGGAATAAGTTAAGTGTCCACTAAGAGATAGATGAATAAACAAAATATAGTGCATCCATACAGTGGACTCATTGCCAGGCATAAAACAGAATATTTTGATAAATGCTACAATATGGATGAAATAATTTCTCAGATGACAACAGAGATTGGGTCCATAATAAAACATGTGATTAATAAATCTAGGGCAGACACAGATTTAAAAAAATAGAGGAGCTGGGGAACATGATGGAATCCCAACACAGGAACAAATAGAATCCATAAAAAAGATGCAAACACATTTCCGGAAGATTAAAAACTCCATTGAAAGTCTATATAGCAGAATGAGCCAATGTGAGGACAGAATTTCAGATATGGAAGACAGGATTGCAATTAGTGACCAGGAAAACAAAACTTTCTTAAAAATAATAGAGACCATCAGAGAAATCAATCCAGCAGCTGCTAGATGATGCAAAAGAATAATATAAGACTGATTCGAGTTAATGAAGAAAGAAGAGAGTGTACAAATGACATAAAAAACTTGCTCACAGAAGTAATAGCAGGGAACTTTCCAAGGAGGAGAAAAGAAATTGACATACAGATAAGTGAGGCATACAGGACTCCAACCTGCCATGATCAAAACAAATCAACACCTAGGCACATAATAGTTAAGACTCCAGAAACCCCCCCCAAAAGAACAAAATTCTACAAGCACTGAGAGAAAATAAACAAATCAAATACAAAGGAAAGCCCATCAGAATGACAGCATACTTCTCAACACAAACCCTAAAGGTAAGAAGAGACTGGAGTGATATATTTCAAGCCCTAAAAGAAAACAGCCTCCAACCCAGATGGTTGTATGCTCCAAGACTATCTTTCAAAATTGATGGAGAAATAAGACACTTTCATGACAAAGAGCACCTTAGGAGCTTCATGAACACCAAACCAGCACTCCAAAAAATTTTAAACCATATCCTAGGAAAAGACAATGAGGATCACAACCCCAGGAAGCATAGCAGAATGAATCCATTGGGCAAGACAAACTAAATGCAAAGGGGGAGAATTCAACAAAAAGAAAAAGTTATGACAAGGACAAGTCAATACATACCAGTTATAACAACCATCAATGTTAATGGTCTCAATTCACCAATCAAAAGAAACAGACTGGCAGAATGGGTCAAGAAGCAAGATCCAACAATATGCTGCATAGAAGAAACACACTTAATTCAGAAAGAAACTTGTACTCTGAAAGTTAAAGAGTGGAAAACAATACTCCATGCGACAGGAACCCAATAAAAGCAGGAGTAGCTATCCTCTTTGCAGATCAAGTAGATTTCAAACCAACATTGATTAAGAGAGATGAAGAAGGACACTATACCCTTGTAAAGGGAAGAATCCAAGAGGAAGAGATGACAATCATAAATATCTATGCACCAAACACTAGTCCACCCAACTATATAAAACAAATACTAATGGACATGAAAAACCATATATGCACTAATACAATTGTAGTGGGGGACCTCAATACCCCACTGGCACAAATAGACAGATCAACTAGACAAAAAATAAGTAATGAAATACTAGAACTCAATCGAACTCTTGAACAAATGAACTTAACAGATGTTTACAGAGTCTTCCACCCCACAAAATCAGAATACACATTCTTCTCAGCTGCACATGGGTCATTCTCCAAAATAGACCACATACTCATGCATTGAACATGTTTAAGTAAGTGCAAAGGAATTGAAGTTATCCCCTGTATATCATCAGACCATAGTGCGATGAAATTGGATATCCATAGCAAAAGAAACTCAAAAAAATTTCATAAACACGTGGAAATTGAACAACACACTTCTGAATAACTACTGGGTTGTAGAGAAAATTAAAGAAGAAATCAAACAGTTCCTCCAATTAAATGACAATGACAATACAACATATCGGAATCTATGGGACACAATGAAAGCAGTCTTACGAGGGAAATTCATAGCAGTGAATATGCATATTAGGAAAACAGAAGGAGCCCAATTAAACAACCTGATGCTGAACCTCAAGCTTCTAGAAAAAGAAGAGCAGGACAAACCCAAAGGTCATACAAAGGAGGAAATTATACAGATCAGAGAAGAAATCAATGCAATGGAGACTGAGAATGATACAAAAAATCAATGAAGCCAAGAGTTGGTTCTTCTAAAGAATCAACAAAATTGACAAACCCTTAGCCAACCTTATCAGAAAAAGGAAAGAAAAGGCCCAAATCCATGCAATTAGGAATGAAAAGGGTGAAATTACAACAGACCCAGCAGAAATCCAGATGATCATCAATACCTACTTCCAGAACCTATACACCAATAAGATGGACAACACAGAAGAAATGGACAGATTCCTAGATACATATGAATTACCAAAGTTGAATGAAGAAGACCTAAAAATTCTAAACAACCCAGTATCAACTAATGAAATTGAAAACGTAATTAAATCTTAACAACTAAGAAAAGCCCAGGCCCTGATGGCTTCATCACTGAATTCTACAAGACATTTAGAGAGGAACTACTGCCACTACTGTTTAAACTCTTCAATGAAATTAAAGGGAAGCAATACTCCCAAATTCATTCCTGGAAGCAAGCATCACCTTGATCCCCAAAGCAGAGAAAGACCCAATTGAAAAGGAGAACTATAGGCCAATCTTACTAATGAACATAGATGCAAAAATCCTTAATAAGATACTGGCAAACAGAATGCAGAAGATCATCAAGAAGATCATATACCCTGATCAAGTGGGATTCATCCCAGGGATGCAGGCATGGTTCAACATATGCAAATCAATCAATGTAATACACTACATCAATAGAGCCAAGGACAAAAACTATATGATTATCTCCATAGACGCAGAAAAAGCATTTGACAAAATCCAACATGCATTTATGATAAAAACCCTACAAAAAATTGGAATAGATGGTCTCTACCTCATACTGATAAAAGCCATCTATGAAAAACCAACAGCCAACATCATACTAAATGGTCAAAAACTGAAATCCTTCACACTAAAATCAGGAACAAGACAAGGACGTCCACTATTACCACTCTTGTTCAAAATAGTTTTGAAAACATTAGCCATGGCACTTAGACAAGAGAAAGAAATAAAAGGAATAAAGATAGGAAATGAAGAAGTCAAACTGTCATTATTTGCAGATGACACGATACTCTGTATAGAAGACCCCAAGAACTCCACCAAAAGTCTTCTAGACTTAATAACCAAATTCAGTCAAGTAGCTGATTACAAGGTCAACACACAAAAATTAATAGCTTTCCTCTACACGAATGGCAGACTCACTGAGAGAGAAATAGAGCAAACAGTTCCTTTCACAATAGCATCCAAAGCAAATACCTAGGAATCAACCTAACAAAAGAAATCAAAAACCTCTTCTCTGAAAACTATAGGACTCTGAAAAGAGAGATTGAAGATGATATCAGAAAATGGACAGACATCCCCTGCTCCTGGGTAGGAAGGATAAATATAGTGAAAATGGCCATACTTCCAAAACTGCTATATAGATTCAATGCAATTCCAATTGAGATTCCCAGCAGCATACTTCTCGGACCTTGAGAAAACAATCCAAAAATTCATTTGGAAGAAGAGACCCAGAATAGCAAAAGCAATTCTAGGTAACAGAGACATGGCAGGGGGTATCACGATCCCCAACCTGCAACTCTACTACAAAGATACTGTGATAAAAACAGCATGGTACTGGCAAAGACACAGACCTGAGGGCCAATGGAACATTAGAAGATGCAGAAACAACTCCAGACACACTCAGCCATCTTATCTTCGATAAAGGAGCCAAACACCCTTACTGGAGGAAAGGTAGCCTCTTTAATAAATGGTGCTGGAAAAATTGGGTTTCAACTTGCCAAAGATTAAAACTAGTCCTATATCTCTTGCCATGCACCAAACTAAAATCAAAATGGATTAAAGATCTAAATATTAAAATAGAAATGCTGAACCAATTGGAACAGAGGTTAGGTAGAACTCTTGAAGACAATGGTGTAGGAAAAGATTTTATGAACAAAACCTCAGTTGCCCGTGAACTAGCCCAAACAATCAACAAGTGGGATCTCTTCTTATTAAAAAGTTTCTGCACAGCAAGAGAAACCACCAGCAGTGTGAAGAGACAACCCACAATGTGGGAAAAAAAATCTTCACCTGCTTTTCCTCAGACAAAGGGCTACTACGTCAAATCTATAAAGAACTTAAAAAGATCAGACCTCCCAAATTTAAAGACCCAATCTGAAAATGGGCATCTGAAATGAACAGACATTTCTCAGACAAAGAAGTAGAAATAGCAAATAAATACATGAAAAAATGTTCAACATCACTGGTCATTCGAAAGATGCAAAGGAAAACAATGCTGAGGTTTCACCTCACTCCAGAAAGAATGGCTGCTACCATGAAATCAACCAATAACAAATGCTGGTGGGGCTGTGGGGAAAGAGGAACCCTGCTCCACTGCTGGTGGGAGTGTACAGACATTTTTCTTGTCACTATTTCCTAATCAACATAGTATAACAACTACTTATATAGCATTTGCATTGTATTAGGTATTATGATTAATCCAGACATGATCTCAAGTATATGGGAGGATGTACAGGGGACTATATGCAAATACTGTGCCATTTTATGTAAGGAACCTGAGCATCTGCACTTTTGTTATCTGCAGAGGAATAACTGTACATGTATAGTGAATAAGTATACTTTTCTAAGAATTTAGGAATTTTACGTAGATTATGTCCACATTTTAAAACAGAAGAAGGAGAATAATTTCAGACTTGGAAACAAGATATTAGTTTGACTAATACATCTTTTACATATGACTTCAGAGCTTTTACTTGTTTACAGGTTCTGGGATATACAAACTACTTTTTCATAATGTAGAAAATAGGATGTTGATATAATATATTTGAGGATAATTGCATGTTTGTTTGAAAATTATTTTAAATATCAACAATTGGGGAAAGAAGGAGACACAAAATATGCCCTGACAATACATCTGTCAGATTTTGAGCCAGGCAGGAAGATTTGCAGAAGTTTCTCAAATTTGAAGAGAGATGGAAATAATAAGAAGTAAAGAAAAGCTGACATTCAACTGATTTGTGAATTTTGACTCATAGTGGAAATTCTTGGCATGGAAATGGTTAATAAATTTTAGTTTTTACCAAAGGTACTTAAGCACAATATCTCCTAAGAAAGGCAACTTATTTCTTTGCATAACGTTTTTATTAGTATATGTTTGGAATATATAATAAAAACACTCATCATGGGGATCTGATGCAAATACATATCACATCTTGATAGTTTTTACCTCCCTTTCCTCCCCACCTTACCTCCCCGCTCTTTCCTATCCTCTATCTCTTATTTTGCTCTTTCAATATTCATATTTTGAGTTTCTCACATAAAAGAAACCATGCCACAATTAATCTTTGGTGTCTAGTTCACTTCACTTAGCATTATGGTCTCAAGGTGCATCCATTTTAATAAAAGTGATGCAATTTACCTTTCTTGTGTATACATTTTCTTCATTCATCTGTTGATGGGCATATAGGCCACTTCCAAGATTTAGCTATTAGGAGTTGTGCTGCTATAAACATGGATATGCATACGTCACTGTAATATGTCTTTCTTTGGGGAAGATACCTAGAGGGGAACAGCTGCATCAAAAGGAATTTCTAGTTGCAGTTTTTTGAGGGCTCTCCATACATTCTTCCATTGTAGTTTTACTACTTTACATTCCCACCAACAACATAGAATTCCTTTTTTCCCATAACTTCACCAGCGTTTGTTGTTTTTGATTTCTTGATGATGGCCATTCTTTCTGGAGTAAGATGGTATCCCAGTATTGTTGATTTGCACTTCTCTAATGGCCAAAGATACTCCACATCTTTTCATATACCTATTGACCATTTATACTTTTCTTTCGAGAATTATCTATTTACTTTAATTTTCCATTCTTATTGGGTCTTTTATTTTGGGAATGCTAAATTATTTTTTAGTTCTTTATATATTCTAGAAGTCCTCCGTTTGAGGAGTGGCTGGCAATGTTTTCCCTATTCTGTAGGGAATAAACAACTCTGTTGTTTCCTTTGCTGTGCAGAAGCTTTTTAATTTGATGTGATCCCATTTGGTTCTCGATGTTATTCTTTACCTATGCCTGTCTTTAGTTTTACCTATTTTATCTTCTAGCAGATTAAGTATTTGTTTTAATATTTAGATCCTGGGGGCAACCCACTTTCCAGTCCCCCTCTGTCTCTCTTAGACAGAAGCTATCTTTCTCTCAATAAATTTTTCCTACTCTTAATCTTCATTGTTCCTAGAATTCATTCCTTGATTTTAGAGAACACAAATTCACATTTCAGATATCTAGCAGGTTTTGGAGTTACATCTATTCCCACTATATTAGTATCAGCCTGGTATGGTGGTGCAGGCCTGTAATCCAACCACTTAGGAGGCTGAGGCAGGAGGATCACCGTGAGTTCCAGGTCAGCCTGGGCTACATAGTGACTTCAAGGCCAGCCTGAACTACATAGTGAGACCCTGTCTCAAAACACCAAAAAAAAAGAAAGGAAAAAGAAGACATGGTATCATTCATATCCATATTTCTACCAGCACAACTCATCATAGCTAAATCTTGGAAGCAACTATATGTCCATCACCAGATGTATGGATAAAGAAAATATGGTATTTATGCATAATGGAGTACTACTACTATGCCATACAGAAGGATAAATGAGTCATCTGAAGGAAGATGGATGTACCCAGAGACCATAATATGAAGTGAAACAAATCAGACACACAAGCTTAAATATCGCATGATTTCTCTTATAGGAGAAACTCAAATTATAAAAAAGAAAATAGCAAAATAAAAGATCATAAGAGGGAGAGAGATCTTTGTCAAAGGGGAAGAGGATCAAGAAATGGAGGGAGGGGAAGGAGGGGAAGGAAAGGGGATGCACAAAAGAATTAAGGAGTGTTTTGTGTGTGTGCCAACTCCACACTTGGAATGTAATCATTGTGTACTGCAGACATTTACTAATAAAATAATTTTTAAAAAAATATTTAGATCTTCGATCTGTTTCTTTTAAGTTCCTAGTGAGATGGGTCTAGATTCAATCTTTTGCATATAAATAGCTAGTTTTCCCAGCACCATTGTTAAAGAGGTTATCTTTCCTCTGATGTATGTTTTTGGCCCCTTTGTCAAAGATCAAATGGTTGAAGGTGCCTGGATGTTTCTGAATCCTCTGTTCCATTCCATTGATCCACATGTCTCTTTTTGTGTCAGTAACATGCTGTTTTTAATCACTGTACCTTTGTAATACCTCTTGAAAACTGGAATTGTGATGTCTACCTCTGCTCTTGTTGCCCAGGGTTGCTTTTGCTATTCTGGGTCTCTTCTTGTTCCATATGAATTTTAGGATTGTTTTCTCTAGTTCTGTGAGGAATGCTGTGGGTGTTTTGATTATGATTGCATTAAAACTCTGTATTAGTTTTGGAAGTATGGATATTTTAACAATATTGGTTCTGCTTATCTAGAAACAGGAGATTTCTTTCCATTTTCTAATGTCCTCTTTGATCTTCTTTTTCAGAATACTGTGGTTTTCATTATACACATCTTTCACTTCTGTTGTTAATTCTAAAGTATTTAGTTTCTCTTGAAGCCAGTTGTTCAAGTTTCCTGATGTTAGGAATGATCCAAAGAGTCAGATGTCAAATCTCATTTTAAAAACTGAAAATATTTGGTATTCAAATCATGTGACTTTTATAATCATCTCTTTTCAAAGTAAATGTCCAGCCACTCTTTGGTTTTCTATTTGTCTTCCGAGTGTTCAACCATTCTCCACATTCTCTGATGATGGGAATCTGCCTTTTTTTTTTCTTTTTGCGGTACTGGGGATCAAACTCAGGACCTTGCACTTGCAAGGCAGGCAATGGCACCACTGAACTAAATCCCCAGCCCTGAAATCCGCCTTTTTGATACAGCTCACTGGATCCCACTCTCAGCCAGCTTCTGGCTCTTCCCTCTCTAGGGCTGCACCCTTAGGGCAGCTCTGTACATAACTGATCCCCATTTCTCCTGCCTGTGCCTTGGTTGTGTGGTAAGACTCCAATTGGGTTTGTTCCATGTGATTCCCTGCCAGTTTCCCTAAAAATGATTTTTAATTCCCCATCAGTGTCTGCCAAAGGAATGCTGAAGAGAAAGAGCTTTTCAAAGAAAAGCTGGCCAGGAAAGAAAAAGAGATTTCAAAGTTTCTGCAGCAGAGCCATGGATGGTTTTCTGACATGGTACCTTAGTTTTTGCAAAAATAACTTATACAAAATATTTAAACATGTAAAGGATGTGTTATCATTTTCCAAATAGCCTTAAATACCAATTCACATGAATTTTCTAGGGTTTGGAGTGCACCATCATATATAGAAATGGCAACTGCACTCATGGTTACTCAAAACTCACTGAACTTCAATTTGCTGGATTTTACCATGAATGACGCTACCTACATCTCATTGGACAAATACACTATTCAGCACAAGTCATGTTTTATAGTAACCTTGATAAAAAATAATTATATCCAGCCCTCAGCTGGAGTGCCACCTCTCAACTCAGCATTCATACCCCTACCAGTTTAAAGAGGGAAGAAAGAAGAAAATACATACATCCTTAAATCCAGTTGGGTATTCTTGTATGCCAACATGTGGAAATACTGGTTAATATACATCTAAATATACAAATTCAATTGCCACATGAAACCTAGTTTCTCTGTTTTTAATCTGATATTCTCATTTCTAAAACTATCAAAATGTATTCCATTACTGAATTTTAATAATAGTCTTTAAAATGCTGTATACCTTGACACAAAGCAATTTTATTAAACATATTTCTAATATGTCTGCTTTAGTCTATAATTTTATTGTTGTCTTTTTACAAAGATATTCACATTATAAAAGGTAAAATATAAAATGGGTGGGTAGATTTTTGTCCTCAGCTCTATACTTGTTGACTCCCTGAATTCTAAGAGCGAATTTACAGAGCAAAAATATCTTAGTAGTTAAGATTTTTCTGATCACTTGAGAACATTCTGAATTATATAGTGATATCCTCATGGGATTGCTGAAAGGATGCTAAAAAATTATCCAAGACAATGTTGGTGAGAGAAAATGCTCTATGATTCTGAGCAGAAATCATTACCATGTGGGTCTGCTTCAGGCTCTGTCCCTGTCCCTTCTTTTGTTTTGATGGCTTTGTTACTGTTGACCACACTGAACAAATTTGCTGATACAAATTTTTTTCTACCAAATTATTCTAATAACTATTTCAGAAGAAGTATAATCTATTTCTCAATAACCCTGGAACAAATGCTAGAAAATGTAACCCAGAAAATGATACGGTGCAAATTGGTCAATCCAAGAAATTTTTAGGAGTCTTAATGTGACAATCTCATTTTTTTAATGTGATAAAAGGTCTGGGTATAGAGCATTATTTTAATTCAGAGGCATGGATGGAATTTAGAAGATCTGTACAAAATGGAGATTACCTAGTAATTAGAAAATGAAAAAGAGAACTTTCACTATAAGATGAACAATATATGGGGAAAAAGAAGTTCCAGTTTCTTTTTGTACTTCATAACAAAAAAGTAGTACTTTCCCCCAAAACTTCATATTTTTCTGCTCAACCAGACTATAACTTGTTCAATGGAGAAATTTTATTAGCTACCAGGGATAGAATATTGTTAATTATTTATTAAATGTATAAATGACTGAATGCTGTATGAGATTTTTTTTACTTTTAGGAGTAGGTAAACTAAAAATCAATAAATGTTTTGAGACTTCAGAGATAACGTTGATCCTAGTCAATCCATTTTTGATTTCCCAGACACTTGTGAATGAATGGGTTTCTTCCTTGCCAGAACTGACATCCAGCTGATATTTGTCTCAACACCCTAGGAGACAAAGAGAACTGAGCATCACAAAGCACTATCTCACAATTGATACTTGAAGAACATATTTCCTTAGTATTTTTGTGTTTCTAAAAGGCTTTTTGTTTACATGAAATTTAATATGAGTTGGCAAGGACAGTTACGATACATAGACTAACATTATATCTTAATTGCCTTTAATTCCTAAAAGTGAGAGGGTCCCAAATACTTTGACATCTATAATAATCAGCTATAGGGCTGGGGATTTAGTTCAGTGGTTCCGCCACCTGCCTTACAAGCACAAGGTCCCAAGTTTGATCCCCAGGACCAAAAATAATAATAATAATCAGATATATTATGATGAAAGGTGTTTTATATAAACATACATACACACACATATATATACTTAAATCTATATGAATCTCAGAAATCAAAGTTGATTTTTAATGAAAAATACCTTGCAAATAACAGTTTTTCCCAGCACTGCTAGTGACTTTTATTGATAATGTCATCCACTGTGTTTAAATTTGCTGCTTTTATAGTTAAAGGCTATAAATAGAAATGAAAAAATTCTATAAGTTAAGAATTTGAAAACATATAGATACATAGTTATTTTCAAGTTAATATCCATATTCTACAAGCAAAGATCGTTTTTATGTCACGACAGGATAAAGCATATGTAGAACACAAACCCTTGATTATAATTGTTTTTTCATGCATTCATATCATATAAAGCCAGTAATAAACTTTTATTAAATATCTTGCTGTTTCAACAAAGAACTGTAGTACTTAAAATACAACAACTTAGACAAGAAAGAGAAAGACTGATAATTCAGAAAGGATCCAGAGGCTGGTCCTTAGCACCAGAGGACGTTTACATAAGGGGAGGGGAGAGTTTTAAAAGGAGGAAGTGGGTCTTTGTCTCTTACCAAGTTGTATTTTTATACTATGCTTTTATTTCTTTTCATCTCATATATTTAGTTGTAGTAAATTCAGAAGAACTGGCTACCAAAGATATATTTAAAGAAGCACTATGTAATGAACACTTTATCTGTATCAGGATTGTGATTATTTATATTTTCCTTGTTGAAATTGATTTAGTTGATAAAAATAGGGCTCAAGGATGAAATTTTAGTAATTTCCATTCCTAACTATGCCAGTGAATAAAGCTTCTGTAATACCTCTCTGCAGTACTCACGGTGAGAAACTGCTCCACAAAAAATAAGACAATTTGTAAAGTCAGTGAATTTGCAAATACATCTGTAGAAAGTATCTAGTCTGAAGGAGGAGAGAAAATTGAAAACATTAACAAAGCTCAAGGGAGACTGTGTACAATATTAAAAGGTTTAATGAAAGAAGAGAAAAAATATTTGGAATAATAATGGTCAAAAATGTCTTAAATTTGGGAAAAGACAAAAATTTACAAATTCAAGTTCAGAAAAATGTGAAACAAAATAGATTCAAAGAACATTATTCTTTGAGACATTGTAGTCTAAACACTAAGAGCCAAAAATCATTTTACTTTGAAAGCAGTCAAAGTAATATGAAAAAAAATCACATACAGAGGATAAATGTTGAGAGAAATAAAGACATTTTCAGATAAAAGAAAGCAAAATCTGTTGACAACAGACTTATACTATAAGAAATAATAAGGAAAGTTTCTGCAGTAAATTTTAAAAAACAATAGAACTTTGGATCTTTATGAATGAATGCAAAGCATTATAAATGTTTATCTACATTAAACCTAAGATTGACATTTAAAATGTAAAGATCTTCCTTGGATGGAAGGGGAAAGAGGAGGAAGGCAAAGAAATTAAGACGTATTATGTACATGTACCAATTCCCTACAAGGAATGTAAACATTATGTACTACAAGCATTACTACTAATAAAAAAAAAAAAACATAAAGGTGATCTTCCATGAAAAACACCGAACGTCACTATTTGCCACAACTGAAATCAAGTAGGCAGAGACAAGGGCATACTTCCATACAGGAGAACAGTCTAGAAGACTCGTCTCTCTCTAGCAACACATCTGGTACTTGGAAACAAGCCAGAACATTCTCATGGCTTTTGTCATTGATCAGGAAATAATTTTTTTGTACTACTCTGTATTCTGACTTCAATACTATTTTGTGTAGTACTGAACTGCTGCAAAGAACAAAGTGTCATAAAAATATCTAGAAAATCTTATGAACATCTCGTCTTCAGAAATCAATATTGAAGCTAACATTTTGATTTTTTTCTCCAATAGCATAAAAAATGCTACTTTCTTAAAATGTCATCCCTCTCCACTCAGTTCAAACCTGACATTCTTCAGAGTGAAAGACACTTCAGAATTCCTTTGTATTTGACCTAATAGCTAAATACAATGCCTGACCCCAGAGTGGATTCTCTACTGAGAAGGGAACATTAGGATCATCTGATAAAATTGATAGATTAAAATATTATACCAATGTTAAATGTGCTGAAGTTGATAATGGAATGGTGGTTATATAAAATTATATACTTATCTTTAGGAAATACAAAAGTATTTAAGGATATAGTACTTATGCAAAGGGGTAAAGGGACAGGGATATGTAACTGACCTTCAAAAACAGGTGTATGTCTACACATATACAGAAAGAGACACAGGCAGAAAAAGTAAATAAATAATAAAGCAAATGGAAAAAAAGAATACCAAATAGGTGAATTTAGATAAAAGGGAATTTTGTATTCTTTGTACAATTTTGTAGTTTTCTGTATGTTTAGATTTATCTCTACATAAACAAAAATATTTACAATAATATTTTTTTAAACTATGGTAATATCTGAAAACACCACTCTGTTTGAAAGCCATGACAATTTAAAAAATAACTTAATTCTAATAAGAAATACCTACTTGGGAAAACTACTTATTACAATAAACTACTATATTTTATGGAGATTTTAACATGCAATATTTCCTGTAAGCTTAAGTCCTGTAGCTAATATGAATTAGTCTTCCTGTATATTACCTACCATTTAATTTTTACATATGCAAATATATACATGTACACATAAATCCTCTCTGCTTCTCTCTCTAACACACACACACGCACACAAACACACACACGCAGAGGCACAGTTCAAAATATCCTTGGTGAAGATTTAGAGAAATGCTTTTTTGGTGGTCTTTCTCTTTGGCTATATTGATGTACCTGATCAAATTCAATAACCCAAAATATAATAAAATAAGTTAGCTTGTAGATTATTTTCAAATGAATCTATGTTGTTAATATTTTCAATACATGTTATGTGGCTTATAAAACCATATGGATAGACTCAGCTAGATAAATTATGAGCTAAAAATAAGCAAAAATATTTCAAGAAAAGAAGACATGGCCCAGGTGATAATAGGTTGTTCTACCATGTACTAACTGTGTAGCACATTTAATCCTCAAAGTATTCTTGTCTGGACAGCTAGGCCTAGCAATTTCTAAGGCTTGAGGGTGGGGAGAAGCAGTTGCTTTCAGCTTGCTTAGTAACCTACATTTAAAGGAACTTCATATGAGTTTAAAGAATACCATTAGCTCCAATCTATAGGTTGGAAAGAAGGGAAAGATGGCAGTGGAAACTAGAACTTCTGAAAAAGTAATAAAAACTTGATTGCAAATTAGAAAACATATGATAGCAGCCAGGGTAAATCTGAGCAAAAAGTTATATGAAAATAGTCTATTTCTATTAAGAAAAAGGGGAATAGGTACAGCTGCTAAAATTTTTTTCCCATATTGTAGGTTGTTAGCTCTGTTGGTGGTTTCTTTTGCAGTGCAGAAGCTTTTTAATAAGATGAGATCTCAGATGTTGATTCTTTCTGCTAGTTCCCGTGCTGCTGAGGTTTTGTTCATGAAGTCTTTTCCTATGCCAATGTCTTCAAGAGTTCTACCTAACTTATCTTCCAGCAAGTTTAGTGTTTCTGTCTTAATATTTAGATCTTTAATCCACTTCGATCTTAGCTTAGTGCATGGTGATAGGTATGGGTCTAGCTTCAATTTTTGCCAGGTTGAAATTCAGTTTTTCCAATACCATTTATTAAATATGCTATCTTTCCTCCAATGATGGTGTTTGGCTCCTTTGTCAAAGATGAGGTGGTTGAGCATGTCTGAAGTTGTTTCTGCATCTTCTAATCTATTCCACTGATCCTCAGGTCTGTTCCTTTGCCAGTACCATGCTGATTTTATCATAGTAGCTTTGTAGTATAGTTTCAAGTTGGGGATTGTGATACCCCCAGCCATGTCTCTGTTGCTCAGAATTGCTTTTGCTAGTCTAGGTCTCTTATGGTTCCAAATGAATTTTTGGATTGTTTTCTCTAGTTCTGTGAAGTATATTGTTGGAATTTCAATTGGCATTGCATCAAATCTATATAGTAGTTTTGGGAAGTATGGCCATTTTCACTATATTGGTTCTTCCTACCCTGGAGCAAGGGATGTCTTTCCATTTTCTTGTATCCTCTTCGATCTCTTTTTTCAGAGTGCTGTAGTTTTCAGTGTAGAGGTCTTTTGCTTCATTAGATTGAGTCCTAGATATTTCATTTTTTTGGATGCTATTGTAAAAGGAATTGTTTCCCTAATTTCTCTCTCAGTGAGTCTGTTATTTGTGTACAAAAAGGCTATTGTTTTTTGAGTGTTGATCTTGAATCCAGCTGCTCTACTGAATCTGTCAATTAAGTCTAGAAGTCTTTTGGCGGAGTTTTTTGGATCTTCTATGTAAAGTATCATATCATCAGCAAATAATGACAGTTTAACTTCTTCTTTTCCTATCTTTATTCCTTTTATTTCTTTCTCTTTTCTAATTGCTGTGGCTAATGTTTCCAGAACTATATTGAACACTACTATCTAGAATATATAAAGAACTGAAAAAAATCAGACACCCCAAATTCAAAGACCCAATTCAAAAATAGGCATCTGAAATGAAGAGACATTTCTCAGACAAGGAAGTAAAAGCAGCAAACAAATATATGTAAAAGTGTTCAACATCACTCATCATTTGAGAGATGCAGATGAAAACAACACTGAGATTCCACCTCACCCCAGAAAGAATGGCTGCTGTCAAGAAATCAATAAATAACAAATGCTGGCGGGGTTGTGGGGAGAAAGGAACCCTTCTCCATTGCTGGTGGGAGTGCAGACTGGTGCAACCACTATGGAAGTCAGTACAGAGATACCTCAAAGAACTAGGACTACAGGTCCCATTTGACCCAGCTATTCCCCTGCTGGGTATCTTCCCAAAAGAATTAAAAGAATCATACCACAGTGATATATGTGCACCTGTGTTCATAGCGGCACAGTTTGTAATAGCTAAAGCTTGGAAGCAGCCCAAGTGCCCATCAACTGGAAACTGGATAAAGAAAATGTGTTTTTTTAATAAAATGGAGTACTACTCAGCCATAAAGAACAAAAAACTAGAGTCATTTATAGCTAAATGGATGCATATCGAGGCCATACTCTTAAGTGAAATAAATAGGACACATATGTGTAAATACCGAATAGTTTCACCAGTGTGAGAAACTGATAGTGTAAACAAGGGTTAAAATGATTAAAATGAATAATTGATAATTTGAAATAGGAAAAAAGGTCCAAAGATGAAGGAGTGAAGGGAGGGGAAGGGGAAAGGAAAAGAGGGAAAGGAAAAACTATGAGAAAAGAAAAAGAAATGGAAATGAAATGTATGTAAATAGGAAAGGGTGGAGGGGGTGAAGGGAGCACAGGTAATGGGGGGAAAAAAAAAGAACCAAGATACATCATGTACAGGTACAAACACCCAATGATAAATGTAAACAAATTGTATACCTAAAATGTACCAATAAAAGAACAAAAAAAAAGAAAAAAAAGGGGGAATAGTGTGGGGGCACTGGTTTACAGAGATTTTCATTCTTTTACCACAGATTAAAGACATAAAATATATACACTGACAAATACCTTTGAAGAAGAGAACCCCATTCTTCCTTAAGTTTTGAAGAACTGCAACTTTAAAAATGGAAGAAAAAGTTAAGCTTAAAATTCTTATACTAACATTTTAAAACCATCATTCCAGATGAAAATATCTGCAGCTTACTTTACCAATATGGATGTAGATATAAGTGGCATTCTCCTTTAGCTGGGCTTTTGATAGACCCTGCCTTCCACAGGTGGCCTTAAAAGTGAGGGGAAGAAGACCTTGGAATGGAAGAGAACTTGGTTTGGAAATTTCAGCACTTGACTGCAACAATGTGATGCCAAGCTAAGCCATCATGGGCAAGTCACTTACCTGCTCTAAGATTCATTGTCCACAACTGAAGGGGTTGATTGAAGCTCAGAGTATCCTTGTAGCTTAAAAGTACCACGCAAATTTTAAAAATACTATTATTTGGATTAAATCAGACTTAGGAAATTCAGCATTTGAATGGAATACCCCTGCCCCAGAAACAAGAATATCTTTTTAGAGAGAAAAAAACCATAACAATTATTTTTAATACAACTTTCAGAATTGTGATATGTTAAATGGGTTCCTAGAAAATTTACTTATACTCTCATCAAGATCAATCCACCTGCTTCTAAATTACCAATGATTAATATTTTTTTCAATTCACCATAGCATAAGCAAATTTAAAATATTTTAAGAAACATTATTTATGGATTTATCAATACCTTTTAAAAAATTATGGTAAATTACATATGACATAAAATTGATCAAGAGTGACATCTAGTACTTTCACAATATTGTGTAATCATACACATTATCTTGTTGCAAAACATTTTCATTATCTCAAACAACCCTATACTCATTAAGTAGTCTTTCTCTCTCCTTTTCCTCAGCCACTATACCATATTTTGTTTACCCATTCATTAGTTGATGGACATTTGGCTTGTTTCCAATGTTTGGATGATCTGAACAATGCTACTATGAAAATGTGCACATTTTACATGGATGTATGTTTCATGTCTCATGAGTCTCTACTGAGTTTTAGGGCAATTTTATTTTGGAACCATCAAGCTTTTCTGTAGGAGCTGCCACATTTTATATTACTATCAGTAACAGCTCCATTAATTCTCTACATCTTAGGATGTGTTTTAGAAAGAGAGTGGGCCATACACTTAACCTCCAACCTGCATATAGATTAGTAATTATTTATGCTAACTTGCAAAAGAGTAATAATAGTAAATAGCAAAAACACTATGTGCTGGGCATTGTTGTAAATGCCCAATATATAGTCACATACTCCCTCATCAAAGACTTCATATACTTCCAACTTAAACCACTTCCCTTTACCTCCAACATGGAGAAAACACATTGAACAATAAAAAGATAAGCTTTAGCGAAATCTGCAGTGGAAAAGATGACATATAGAGAAAGGTACACACATGTACTTCTTCTCGATAAGTTTTGGATATTTTTTTAAGTCAACAGCTGTATCATAGTATTGTAAAAAGTTGGAAACAGTTATCTGTCTCAAATTTGTGGAGATGCTTGAGGTTTTGGCAGAGAGGAACAAAGAGTCTTGAGTGCATATGATGAAACTTCTACTTATGAAACAAATATAAAACTTCATGTGTAGTTATTTAGAAAAGCAGATTCAAGAATATCAACTCAAGGTGTTCAGGGTAAGGACCCATCCACCCATATGCATGCCAGCCTAAGTATGTGGAGTGAAAGTCCAACCTGCAGTCTACAAATCAATCGTGTTTTAGGTTGTCTAAAAGATACCAGATATGATACCTATTGTCTATAGACACTAGATATAATAATCTGCTACACAGAAATTCATACGTCTCAGGATTTGATGATATAATTATTTTTGTTTGCATAATTAAATATTATTTCTTTAGGGAATTAACTTGGGAGTATAAAAGGAAATTTACAAACAATTGGACTATTGAATAGAATTTGCTGAAGAAAAACTTATTCTTGTATTTTTAAAATCCTGAAAATACCGGGGCATTATGGGGGAGGAAGCTGAGGGGTGGCTAGAGTCTTACTCCTTTAGCTTCTTTGCACAGCCCAGCACACTCAATACCTCCAAGTAGCTCCTGGAGCACTGCTGAAAATCCACTGATCAAAACTGTTACGTTTTAGATCTAAAATGGCCCCCACAGTCTTATGTGTTTCAAAGGTGACTGGAGATAAGAGTAGTATAGCTGGCTTACTGTTGGAAGGTGGGGTCTGGTTAGAGGAGATGGTCACTGGGCACCTGGCCTGGAAGGGTTTATCTCTCTCCACAGAGCCTTTCCTCTCCATATGCTTCCTGTCACCATGCCGTGAGCAGTTCCCCTCCATCACTGGAGGCTGGGCTACCTTGGAGGCAGCCAACTATGGATGAAACATGAACCAAAATAAACCTCCCCTTTTTTAAGTTGTGGGTTGTCCCAGCAACCAGGGAAATAACTAAGACAACAACCTGAAAAAATTTCACCAGTAGTTCCCACTGTTGATCCATTTTACACACTTGCACACAAAACTTCTGAGGAAAGTACAAGCCAAACAGTTGTCATTACGAGAGGTCTGAAAGTGTATTAGAGGCTTAATATACAGTTTTAAATGTTTTTCTTTTTATAAATAGTTCCGGGTAAAATTTAATTACATTTTCCTATCTTTCCCAGACAATATAAAATTGACTATGTCCTTCCACAGCTAGCCTTTATGACCAAACTGTGGAGCTTACCTGAAGGTCATCACGAAGTTCTCCATGGGCCAGCTCAAGAGAAAGGACTTCCCAGCATGAGTGTGGCCTTCCTACTCATTGTCCACAGGGTCAGCCATCCACAGGCTGTGCAGTATATTTGTTGTACTGGATTTGGTATACCTAGAAAGATAATTAAGCAAGATCTCAGTTAGTTTGTTTCTTAACTTTGAGAACAGCTGTGCTGATGCTAGAACACCAGTTCTTCCAGTCCAGAGCAGAGCATGCCTCGCTGATCTCTGTCACCTTGGTGGCACAGCTCAGTATAGAGCTAGATGGGTCTTAGCAAAGGGTGCACTAAATGAAGCCAGCTAGAAAGGCGTGGGCTCAATTTATCAATGGCAACAAACAGCTGGAGACTGTCTGGGCTACTTCTCTAAATGTTGAATATTCAATATGGACCATACTCTGTATTTTAAAGATACTTCTTTTTTAAAGAAATATTAATTCATTTATTCCCTGTGTCTTGACTACTTAACTATATATATAAGGGGCTGAACAAAGATTTAAAAGTGCATGATTTATGTAAGCATAGTTTTTTTTCACACGGATAAAAATACATAACCTTAAATTAGAAAGATATAAAGTACATTTCAACTTTAGTTTTATAAGATTTTTATCATCATTAGAAAGCAGGTTAAATTTCCTTTTTTAGGATTTTGTTCATAACATATTCCCATGGATTCTGGTTAAACTTAAAAACTGTATCCTACACCAGATAGGCTTTTTAGGGTGTGTTCAGTGCCCAGTTCTCTCTGTCAAATTGGAGGGTGATCAATTTTGTCAGCAGTGACAGTTTCTGCTTATTCTACCTTAGACCTAGAAGGCCCTACATTTCTTGGATGTAGAAATTGCCACATCTCTTGGCTTAATTTACAAACTGAATGCTCAAGTTGACCTGAGATTTATAACATTCTAAGTCCTTTAAAGGATATCAAGGGAACATGGACACAGAATCCTGGAATCCTCTATGATTCTGTACCACTACAGCTAAATGCCACCCAGCAGACCTCACGTGGAAATAGGAAAATACCCAATTCATGGGGAAAACAAGGCTAAACTCTTCAACAAGATTTATGAAATGAAGATAATTTTGCAGGAACTACATGTGAAAGATAATCTGGATTCATAGTGAATGGCACATTGGATATAAGAATAACAAAAAAGTGCCTGTGATATAAAGTGCCATCTCTGTATTTTAATTTTCTTTTGACCTCATGACTTTGTATTTGGGAGATGTTTATGAGACACAAGCAATTATCAGATAAAAACATTTTTCTAGATAGCAACTCTAAAGATTCTACCAAACTAAAAATACACTGTCAATTAGAAATACAGACACACATCTGATTTTAGAGATTTTTTTAATTTTTCTAATTAAGTATCTATATGTATCAACATTTATGAAACCGCGTGGAAACTGTCACACTGAAAGTCATTTCAATAATTATCCATTTAGTTCAATAAAGTGTTAAGGTTATCTACAATCTTAAAATCAAACCAAGGAAATTATATAAAAGCTAAAGGCACGCTTTCCATTCTATACTGTTTATAGAACATTGGGCACCTGCCTTATACTAAGCAATCATCTAAATATTTTAGGGACATTATTTCACTTCATCATCAAATAACTACATCAAGTAATCGCTAATGTCCCTTTCTTATAGGTAAAGATACTCACAGAGAAAGGACAAGTAACTGCTGAACACAACAGAGAGTGGGTTTGAACCCAGGCAGCCTGACAACCAGCCTTGGCTCAGAACCACTGGGCAGCCACGGGCACTGACTTACCTGCTCAAGCTCCTGCCCGGGAGAACAGCTCCATGACAGGACCCCTCATCTCCCCACCCATAGCCTCCTTTCTCCTCCCTGAGCCATTGACTTTTCTGATGGGATTATTCTTCAACTTTGGAAATGTAGGGATGAATCTCATGGATTGTATTGACAAAGCCAGATACTGCCTCGGAAATACTTCAAATGTACTGCAACATACCTCTGTACTCAAATGGCTTGTCTTAGGATCCCCACTGTGTTTCCTCGCTTTCCATCACTGGCTCTGTTTGATTACTTCAGTAAGTATGAGAAAGTGTGAGTCTAAACTGTCTCAAAGGAGGAGGAAGAGGAGAAAGAAGAAAAGAGGGAAGATGAGGAGGGAAAAGTAGAGGAGAAAGGAGGGAAAGGGAAAGAGGAGGAAGATCATCTACCTCAGGCTTTATTTCACATGAAAAGTTCAGTGACCCTTGGAAATTTATAAGATTTTAAAGTGACTTCCCTTAGATGCTCCAGAGTAAGTGTCATGGTAGATTCCATAAATATTTGTTTGTAAATTCACTAACATCTTCATCTCTTGACCTAAGCAAAATTCACTTTCTAATATTCCCAATGGATATAGAAAGTATATCAAAACACACTTTTGGGAACTGATTTTCTGAAATAAGAACATTATTAAATAAACTGATATAAAATTTGTAGCATAAAAACCTCTAGCTGGGCACTGTGGTGCACATCTGTAATCTCAGCATTCTGGGAGCCTGAGGCAGGAGGATCATAAATCTGAGTTCCACTTAGACAATTTAGTGAATTAGTGAGACCCTGTCTCAAAATACAAAGAAGGGCTTGGAATGTAGCTCAGTGCCAAATCCCTGAGTTCAATCCCCAAAACTGAAAAATAAACAAACAAAAAAAAACCTTTTCAGCAATTATCTTGAAAGTAGTATGTGAAAAATTAAACTTTTGCACACCTTTTAGAATAATGGGCCAATCAAAATAGAAATTCAGTTCTTGAATAGATTGAACATAGCAAAAGGAAAATCTTTATATAAAATATTTTAAGCAGAACATTGTAGTTTCTATAAAATTCAAGTTGTTAACAGTATTGGGGATAATATGTGGCTTCTGGCAAGAAAACAAAGGTCTACTGTCCCTAAATATTATAATTACAAAGGTTAAAAAAAACAAAGAGAAGGAAAACACAGTTCCCCTAAGACTGGAGGGTGCACTGTCATGTATCTCTCAGGCTGAACCCTGAGAGGTGCGATGTACTGTAGTGTTGGGGTCAGGCTGGCCTGGACTTGAGGTCCTCCCTGCAATTTCCCAGGAGATCCACTTGTGCCACTTTTTTTTAGCCTTTTTCAGCTTCTGTTTCATATATAAAACCTGGAGAGGGTAATAATACCAGCCTTGGACGGGTGCTGGGAAAGTTACATGAGACACCTATGATGCTCCTAGTATGGTCCTAAGAACCCCTCCAATAAATTTCAATTTCCTATACTTTCTTTGGTTAAATACAGAGAATGGTATAGAATCTAAAGTTTTTAAAACCACGACTTGTCCTTGGACAGTGACTATGGCAGAGCACTTCATGTAGACTGCATGCAATGCTTTGACAATCTTTCTCTCTGTCCTCCCTGGAATATCTTCTCTGCTACAGCTATATCTGCAGGCAAGTTCTCCACTAAACATTTTATTATCGTATCTTTGCCTCTACTTTTTTGGATGGATGGAGTTCTCGTTAATTTCTCCATTCACTAAAAAGTGTATTTCATTTTTCACTGGATTCCAAGCAGATGGGAGTTAAGTCATTTACTTAGCACAAAGAAAAAGTCAGTTTCAGTGATGAGATAGAATCAAAATGGCTATGAAATCCTCAGTGAAATCCAAAAGGAAAGAAATGATAGAGGCAGCAGCACCACATGTCGGATAAATGCTTGTACTTTAATATAAACAGATCTAGTTTTGAATGTGGACTCCATTAACTATTAGTGCAGTGACTAGATGGAGGAAGCCATTAGACCTCTGAATACCAAGGCTCTGTCTAAAACAAAGAAAGTAGGGCAGATGTAAGGGATGGACAAGACGAGGTATAAACAAGGTTTAGCATAATTCCTCACAGGTAATATGTCCCTGATAAATCATACCTGTTATCATTGTCACTCACATTAAATACACAATTTTGTAAAATCAGTGCTTTGTCTTGCATGTCATCTATGACACAGAATAGCTCAGAGACAGAGGGAGGATAACAGTTTTATTTTTCTCTAGTGACTAAAAACTTTCTGGATGAGATTTTATTGGCTGAAATATTCTTTGTCTTTCATGATATTTCAGAAATAATGAAAACAGAGGTGGAACAAATAAATAGCCAGGCCAGTAAATTCTTTCCATCTCCATGTCTTCAGACTCCAATCACCATTTTTTAAGCTGAGTACTAGTTGTATTTGCACTCAAAGCTGAGAGGAAAGTGTACCAAGTGGGTTTTGTAACCAACATATATTCCAAATCTTTCTCCTCCATCTTTCATTTTCACAGCTCCTTCCAAGATGGATAACCAGAAATAGTATTCACTGGTTATCAGGAATACTGCCTCGCTTAGCTAGTAATCCTACTTCTACTATTGCCTGCCCTCCAATCCATTATCTAAAAATAGCAAGAACAGTACATAATACATTGATATGGTCACTTCTCTAGGTAAAAACCCTACAGAATAATAAATATCCCAACCTCTATCAAGAAGCTGTGTTATCAGATCCCTGACAAATTCTCCAGCTTCTTATCAGCCCTTCCCTCCAAAGGCCACACTGTTCCCACCTCAGGCCTCCTGTCCCCTTGGCCTAGTCTAGGAATGGTGGCTGCTTCTCATGACACAGGCCAGGTTTTAATGTCTTACCTCAGAAGGGTGCTGTTAGATGACCTCTCTCAAACACTGACCCATCTTCCATCTACATGGCACCTAGCTTATCAAAAGCACTAATTATATGAAATTTTCCCTCTTATTTTATGCTATCTTTAAGCCCCAGGTAAAAGGGTCCCTGCATGTCACATTCTTGATTGTATTCTGTACAGGGACCCAGCATAGAACAGGATACCCATGAATTACTATTAAACAAGTGAAGATTCAAAACATTTGCAAAAACAACACAAAAAAGAAAAAATATATATAATGCATTTTATGATACTCAGGAGAGTGTGTAGTGCATATGTACTGGGGCCTCAACACCAACAAAATGTCACTGAACCAGAAGAGGTGCCATTTCTGTCTTCTTCAGCCTCTAAGTTTCATGAGGCTACAGATCAGCAGAGTTCAACTAGCATCCCCTCTGGGGATGTGTTTTCCATCTGGAAGTAAAGCTTTTACCTGCTCCACATCAAATACCATGAAACAGCTAGGTGACACAATGCTAAAAATTATAGTTTCAATTTTCCAAACAAGGCTCCATCACTTAAATCGTTGGTTTACAGTTGTAAGAGGTGGAAGAAGACATTAGGTCATGTAAGAAGCTGGATTCAAGAACAGAGCCCTGGGGCATGCCAAGTCCCAGAGATGGGGAAGAAAAGAAAGCAGCAAAGCACATCAGGAGCTGTCAGAGGAAACAAAAATGCCAAAAGTTGAGAGTATCACAAAGGGAGAAATCTACCAGGCCAAAGACAGATGACTACTGAGAACTGATCATTGGGTTTAGTAATGGTTGTGCAATGATGCTCGGAGGAATGCTAGTTTTGAAGATTATGGTAGCACAACAGCCATCCCTTCACATCAAGATCCTCACACCCTAATCCCTGCAACCCATGAATATGTCATGTAGCAAAAGAGAGTTTGCAGATGTGATTAATGTTATAAATTTCAAAACCTAGAGGACTTACGCTAATCACATGAGACATTAATATTAGAGAATATTTTCAGATTGAGCCAGAGAGATTCTGTAGAAGAAAAAATTAGATAGAAAGCGTTAGACTCAACCTATTGCTGGCAGGAGCCACATAGAAAGCATGAGCAGGAATACAGCTCGACCCTAGGAGAAAAACCAGCTCCCAGGTGATAGGACCTCAATACTACAATCTCAAGTAAATGAATTCAGTAAAAAATTTGAATGAGTTCCCAAGGAGGTTTTCTCAGTCTCCAGCAGGGAATGCTACCTGGCTGACATGTTGGTCAGTCTTCTAAGACCCTAAGCAGAGGACCCAGAAAAGCACATCCTGGATTCTGACCTACAGAGGAACAATATAAAAAAATTCATGTTGTTTTAAGCCACTACATTTATGAAGATTTGTTTTAGCTGTGTATAAAAAAATGAATACAGATTTTGCTTCCTGAAAGTAGGTGCTGCTACAATAAACACCTAACAATGTGGAAGCAGCTTTGGAATCAGCCAGCAGTACAGGAAAACTGCAAGAATTTTGAGGAACATGACAGGGAAAAAGCCTAACTTGTCTTCAACAAACTTCTAGCAGAAATATGGACATTAAAAACTCAGCTAGCGACAGCTCCAAAGCCCAATGGAGCATTACAGAAAAAATCTACCATACTTTAGAGGAGACCTAAATCTCCACAAACTAACTGTTGGAAGAAATATGGATTCCAAAGTCACTGCTGATGAAGACTCAGAAGAAACATGTGAAAACCAGAGAGAGGGAAATTCCTATTATAAGTGGGCAAAACTGTGTCCTGTAGTTATGTGGAAAACAAACCTTTTTAATGGTGAACTTTGATAAATATGTGAAGAGATTTCTAACTAAAGTACTGGAAGGGTGGCTTTTTATATTTGTTGTTTTTTTTCTCATAGTTAAACGGGAAGCAAGATAGATAAATTGACAAGAGTTGTTAAAAGAGAACCAGATCTTGATGATCTGGGAGATTTTCAGCCTGCCTAGATGCAAGAGATGCTAAAATTAAGAGGGCGATTCAGAAAAGTGTGGCGCAAAGAAAAGGCTGTGTGGTGGTGTAATTTGTTACTAAAACTTCAGAAAGGTGAAGAGATGAGAGTATTCAGACACACAAAGAGCTCTTTAAAGAGAGTAAAGGAATGTTTCACAGATAATCCTGAATCTAACTACCAAGCCTCTTAAAAAGCTCAAGGGCCCATATTGCCCTCAGCCACGACACAGAAAACTGAAACACAGATGGAATTACCTCATTAATATTGGTGGACTTGCGGGCCTAGTCCGGACTCGGCGCCACCGCCATATTCTCGTGGTGCGTCTCTTACTTTGTCCCTTCTCCGGGTGCGAGATCGTCCTTCCTGAGCCATGTCAGAAGGAGTGGACCTCATCGATATCTGCGTGGACGAGGAGTTCAAACAGCACCATTCTACTTGCGCAAGCTGGTTCTTCCCATTGGTCTTCCAATGGATGCACGTAAGGATCTGCAAAGAGCATGAAAAGAACAGACTAGAGGAGAGTTCCCCGGTTGGACTCCGACGTCTGTATGACCCAACAAAGGAGGCTCATACGTGTTTTCTCTTTTTTCTTCCCTCTAATTGGCCTAAGTGTACGTTTTAAAAAGCATAAGTATTTGACTTGTAACTGTTGAGATTTAAAGCAACACAGAAGTAGAGTAGAGGAATAATCTTGTGCCATTGTACAGCTCTACTAGTTAATCCTTTTCTCTGGCGCTGGTAATTGAATTCACAGCCTTGCACATGTTAAGGCCAAGCTCCAACACTGATACATCCCCAGGCTCTGATTATACTTTTTAATAGAAGTTTTCGCATGTCTCCTGCTAAAATGTAGAGTTATCTACATATGGCTACTAATTGTCTTAAATACATGAGAAATTTGTTAAGATGTCCAAGAAGCCAAATTATGGCCAAGAGAGAAAGGTTGCATATGTTAATTTAGTTATAAATCTGTTATTTTCCTGAGTTTTACACAGTTCCTTGAATCAGACTTTTGATACCTTTTGTAAATTATGGGCTTATGTTTTGTTTTGTTTTTTTAACAAGAGAAGGCTCCCTTCATTGTCTATTATTAATTAAAAGCTTTTTTCCCTTGGCTTCCTTAAAAAAATAAAAGGATTTGGTGGACCTGACTTCCATCTGGTAGAGTGAGGACCAGGGACAACCATGGGAGACCTACAATATTCCTGAATATTCTGTATCAGCACAGACATTGCCAGCTTGGACTGAAAGGAAAAAAATAAAAGGAGGCAGACAGACCCCCAAATCCTGGCAGAAAACACACTGATAAAACTATTCAGAGTTGCAAGCACACACTGTTTTTTTTGTTGTTGGTTTTTTTTGGTACCAGGGATCCAACTCTGGACCTTGCACTTGTGAGACAGGCAGCAGAACCGCTGAGCTAAATCCCTGGCCCCCACACACTATTTTTTATGACAATGTAAAAATGGCACAGAAAGCAGGGAAAAAATAAAAGGAGGCAGACAGACCCCCAAATCCTTCTGGCAGAAAACACACTGATAAAACTATTCAGAGATGCAAGCACACACTACTTTTTATGAAAATGTAAAATTGGCAAAGAAAGCAGTGCCAACAGTCAGGAGGGGGACCCAAGAGATGCAAAGGACTGTTCCTGAGGTACCTTATGATACTCTATTAAACCTGATGATACAATATGCAGTACACCTCGCATATACCCAGAGACAACAAAGACTATTTAAAATTGAGACTACCTATGTCCGTCACATGGAAAAATTATTGATGATGCTAGTGGAGCATGTAATCTAGAAAAACATAGTACCTATTAATAGAGCTATAATGAAATTTATAATGTTAAGTCATTATAATAATTCTTATATAGTTCTCCATAAATATTTGCTACTAAATAATTCTTACTAACAGTAATAGATATACCCATCATGAAAACCTTCCAGTATATTTTAAAAGTAAACTCACATTTCCTTAATATTTTTAACTAATTTATGTCTTTAAAAATGTATCTCAATGTAATTAATATTCTACCTAAGCCATCAGACTACACTCTTCAAAGAAGTCACAGGTACATATAAAAGTTTTTACTAACCAAACATTTAAAATCTGATTTAAAAAACAAAGACAAAAAGAAAATAAGATATTTTGTGCCCCAACATATATTAAAAAACACATTAAGATCTGTGAAGTAGTTATTACAATTTGGTTTCAAGTTAGCATGGAAGTTTAGATAATGAAGGCTCCTGAAAAATTAATTCCCATCTTATCTAAATCAATATCAAATTTTAGGAAAGGGGCCAAAAATACCAAATAATATTGGAAACTTCAAAAAGTTTTCCACAAAGAAGTGCTTAGAGCTACAATCACTTTCCATTAGGGCTCTGAAGTAACACAAAGTAAAACTAACTAGACTGAACAGAACATAAACCCTCTCTCATAACTAAGGAAGACATTTTCATAGAGCTGTGGAAATTATCCGCCATGAATCCCAGAGAGTGTCTCTCCTGAGAATACAAAGCCTGCTCAAGAGGGCTCTGTAGTAACACAAAGTAAAACTAACTAGACTGAACAGAACAAAAACCCTCTCTCATAACTAAGGAAGACATTTTCATAGAGCTGTGGAAATTATCCCCCATGAATCCCAGAGAGTGTCTCTCCTGAGAATACAAAGCCTGCTCTCTTGAGCCCAATGGCACTAAACACCATGAACGTGAATGAGTTTCCATGAAACCAGTGCTGAAGCTGAGAATTTGTTCATCTATTTTAGAGGAAACAACACTGAACACTTCCTGTGAACACTAGTCTGTTCTGCTTATCAAAAATAGTGTAAGACTACCTCATGTAGTAAAGCCTTGAATGAAGAGTTCAGTGACGAACATGGGCATCCTTTTTCCTTCATTTCTTGGCACTTGAAACCGGTCCTGTCTATAGCACTTAGCAGAGCACTGTCCACTAATTCCTCAGTTGTGAGAATTCTCCAGTACTTAAGGCCACTCACCATTGTGACATCATACATACAGAGATGATGACGTAACTGACAAGCACTACACGCAGTTCCCTCATTTGCCTTCATCATTTAAATTTTTTAAGTTATCTTTTTGAGATAATTGAAGGTTCACATGCAGTTGTAAGAAATAACACAGAGAGATGCCATTAGTCTCTTATAGTTTCCCACATAGTGATACATCCCCAAACTATAGTGTGTTATCACAACCAGATGTGTTAATCTTTCTTTTATTGTCATAACCAAACATCAGAGAATGGGTACTTTTTTTTTTTTTTTAAGAAAAGAGGATTATTTAGCTCACAGTGTGGGAGGCTAAAACTTCAATATCAGGCAATCGCCTTGATGTGGCCCTGGTAGAGGACCCTCTTTGTTGTGTGGATGGCATTATGGCAGGAGAACACGAGAGCTCAAATAGTGAGACAGGAAGTCAGTCAGAGAAGAGAGGGGTCAATCTTGCTCTTTTACAGTTCTCTTACAAGAACTACCCAGAGCCCTAGGAGAAGTAAATTTCTTCAAAGGGCAGCACTCTTGAGCTAATTACCTTTCCAGTGGACCCCACCTCTTAAAGGTCCAACCATCCCTTAAACATTGCTACACTGGATATCAAGCTTCTAACCTGTGAAATCTTGGGGGACAAATCATACCTAAGCCATAGCACCAGGACAGTAATATTGATGCAGCCAAGAGACAGGACATATCTGATAGTACAAAGATCTTTTAGAGTACCCTTTTACATCAACTCTCTTCCAACATCCACCACCTTTTTAATACCAAGCAACCACTAATCTGACCTCTATGGATGGTCTCGTTTCTCTGAAAAGGTCTCTTTCCCAGGGAGGACTGAAATTTGACCTTACTAAAAGGGTTTATGGCTTCCCTTATAGTTTCCTTTAATATTATTTGAATACATATATTTTATTGCCCACTAGACTTCAAGAAAAGAACTTGTATCTGATTTATCATTTTTCACAGACCTTGGCACATTGAAAAAAATGTTTAAAACTTTATTGAATAAATGAATAAAAAGTTTTCTGGAATCTATAGGAAAAGAAAAAAGATGTTTTCGGTCTCTCTTTCATCTACTTTGCTCACTTAACCAACAGTGTTCAAACCTGCTGTAGCGAAAAGGCACTTGGATTGGTTTGGGCAGAAGAAATAAAAGGGGCCCAGGCTTGCTCTCACAAAACTTATTTGAATGGGAGGGACTGAAATTGACTGTGTAATCCCAGATTCTGATGGACATCGCAAAGGAAAACAAGAGAAAATTCAGAGAATAAAGGGTGATCTAATTCATTACAGATTTTGGAGAGGGGAGGCAAGGAAGGCTTCCTTAATTCATTTGAAATGAGCTTTGAAGAATAATTTGGAGTTAACTAGATAGGGAGAGAAGGAAAGGGAGAAAGGGACAGCAGGAGAGTATGTTAAGGGAGATGTTTCATTGTTCCATGAAGGGGACACAGAATGTGAATATATGATGCTTCAGAGTCACAAAGGAGTTCGCTGGTTGGAAACACTGACAAAAGTACAGAAAACAAAATAAACCTGAACAGGTGGGTAGGGGCCATAAATGCAAGTACCATTAGTCCTTTTAGATACTGTTAAAGCCTCACATATTAAAACAAACCAGTATAGAGATGACATAGAGACTATAGTCTCCTGACACTTCCTGCAGCTTTCATATTTTATTAATGCATATTAATTATAAATATTAGTTGGGCTCAGTCTGTTATTTCCATACATGCCTACAACATGCCCTACAACCTCTTTCTCCTCCTACTCACCCTTTCCATTCTGTAATAATCATTATTTTTCTTCAGGTTGACTTATTTTAGCTTCCACTTATGAGCAAGAACATGTGCTACTTGTCTTTCTGAATGTGGCTCATTTCATTTAATGTCCTCCAGTTCTATTTATTTTGCAGAAAATGACAAGATTTCATTTTTTTTATGGCTGAATAACACTCCACTGTGTATACCACATATTTTGTATCAATGAGCACCTAGGTTGATTTCATATCTGGGCTATGTGAATAGTGCTGCAATAAGCATGGACATTCAAGCACCTCTTTGGTATGCTGATTTCATTTCCTTTGGTTATGGACCCAGAGGTCATAGGTTTAGAGCATATAGTAGACCTACATTTAGGTTTCTGAGGAACCTCCCTACTGTCCTCCATCATAGATGTATTAATTTACCTTCCCACCAATAGGGTATGAGGGTTTCTTTTTCTCCATATTTTAAACAGCATGATTTTTTTAATAGTAGCCATTTTAACTGGAGTGAGATCCATTTTAACTGGAGGTTATCTCCCAGGAGTTTTGATTTTCATTTCCTTGATGTTTGAAGATTTTGACCACTATTTTTTCACATATTTGTCAGCCACATTTGTATTTCTTCTTTTTGGAGCCATCCAGATCATTTGCCCATTTTTAAGTTGGATAACTTATTTTTTTTATTTCTGTTTTCTGAGGTTCTTGTTTATTCTGCATATTAACACCCTGTCAAACAATTATTTGACCAAATATTTTTCTTCTGTTCTATAAACTGTCTCTTTACTCTGTTGTTTCCTTTACTGTGTACAAGCATTCTTTTTAATGTAATCCCAGATGTCAATCTTTACTTTGTTTCCTGTACTTTTGGAATCCTATCCAGAAAAATGTTTGCATGTATCAATGTCTTAAAGTGTCCCCCTATGTCTTTTCTAGTCATTTCAGAGTTTCATGTTTTACATTTAGGTCTCTTATCTATCTTGAGTTGATTTTTGTACAGGGTGAGAGATGATAGAAGCTTTTAAAGGGACAAAACTAGTCTGGGAAAAGCTTCATCAGCTTTAGAATCATGGAGGCTCACTGAGTAGCACTGTTTGGCTTCCCATCAAAACATCTGTCAGAACTTATTTAAGTTAAGAGACTTAAGGGACAGACTTATCTGGTCTTTTCTCAATTTCCAGATTGTTACAAGGCAACTCTTCCATTCTCTGCCTTTCCCTTTCATAGAGGCTAGAGACCTCTGTCCTAGAATTCTGTCACTGGTAGTAAATTCAGATCTGAATTAGAATCACTTGGGGACTATCTATATCCTCACCCCCTACTGGTTCTCATTCCTCAAATCCAGAAAAACTGTCTTAAACAAAACAAAACATCATTTTTGAATGACTCTTATTGTAATCAGGATTGTGAATGGTTAGTTTTTAGGTGTTCTTTAAAAAAGATGTGATATTCTGTACCGTCTTTCCTGGTAATGAAGCAAAGAAGAGAGAATATTATCTTAGAAATACCAAAGGAGCTTTTCTTAGTCCTATGTTATAGGACCTTGTTCTAATTACTTTTCTCTTGTTGCTGAGACAAAATACCCAACACCCAAAGTTAAAGGGAGAAGATTTATTTAGTTCACAGTTTATAGAGGTTTCAGTCCATAGTCAGCTGGCTGCTAGGCAGAGTGGCACATGGAAGAAGGGCATCGCAGAGGAGAAACAGTTCATGGTGTCCACGTGGTAGCAAAAGCAAAAGGAAACCTTAATAGCAGCTTTCTACCCCTTTTCCTTATCCAGACTACTGGGATTAGAGCAGTGCCAAATCAATCAGTGTACTAGTTTAGTAATCATACATCCTTAATCCCAGCATTACACACTCTAGATCCGGCCATCTCTGAAAAATCCCCTTCTAAGTCTGCATGAGGCTTGGAGGGGACATCCAGACACAAACCATAACAGACCTCTAGATGTTTTAGGTAATGCTTAGTTTCTTCCAAAATATCATTGCTGAGAGGATTCTGGAAAGAATGGGAAGTACCAAGAGTCTGTCTCCCATCTAGACAACAATTGCATGGACTTCACGAATAGATTGAAAAGTGAACAGATGAAAAAGGATATTCCATGGCCATGTAACCAAAGTTAACTAAAATAAGAAAACAAAAATTTAAGCGCAAGCTTAAGCACAAGGTCCTGAGTTCAATCCCTGATACCAAAAAAAAAAAAAAGAGGGCTGGGGATTTGGCTCAGTGATTTCACTGCCTGCTGCGCAAGAGCAAGGACCTGAGTTCGATCCCCGGTACCAAAAAAAAAAAAAAAAAAAAGACTTTAGAACAAAATAAGAGAAGGACAACAGAAAAAGAAGGGCAATATATATATTTAAAAGGTTCAATACAGCAAGAAGATAGAGCAATTATAAACATTTATACATTTATCAAATTATATGAAGAAAAAACTGACAATTAAAAGGATAAATGGACAGTTACTCAAGAACAGTTAAGACTTCAAAACCCCACTGTCAACCATGAATTGAACACACAGAAGTAAGCAAAGTAAGAAAACAGAAGACTTAACATAGTAAATTAAGTAGATTTATCAGATGTACACAGAACACTTTACTTGACAATAATAGGTAGCCATTGTAGAAAACAGTAGAGTGGTTCCTCAAAATATTAAAAACAGAATAATTGTATGACCCAGTAATTCTAGTTCTGGGTATATTTCCAAAAGAATTGAAAGAAATATCTCAAAGAAATATTTGTATACTCGTGTTCATAGCAGCATTATTCACAATACCTAAAACATGGAAGCATCCTAAGTATTTATCAATGGATAAATGGACAGACAAAATCTGGCTTATACCCAGACTTAAATAGGAAGGAATTCTGACATAGGCTACCACATGCATAACTTTGAGGCTATTATACTAAGTGAAATAAACCAGTCAGAAAAAGACAGATACTGTATGATTCTCTTTATACAAGGTACTTAAGAGTAGTCAAAATCACAGAGACAGAAAGAGGGTGGTAGTTGCCAGGAGCTGAGGGGGAAGAGGAATGGGAGAATTATTGTTTAATGAGTATAGAGCTTCTGTTTTATAAGACAAAAAGACTTGAGAAAATGAGTGATGATAATGGTTGCATAATATTATGAAAGTATTTAATACCACTGACTGCACCATTTATATATTTTATATTATGTGCATTTTGCCACAATAAAAAATTTGGAGGAAAAAAGAAAAACTAGGCCAATAAAAATGTCAGTTATTTCTTTTACTTTAGTAGAAGAGCTTTAAACAGAATGAGATTGATAGGGTGTGTGTATAAGATCAATATCACCAAGTACAACAGACTAGGTGGCTTAAACTACAGAAATTTGTTACTCTTGGTTCTGGTGGCTGGAAGGCACAGCATGGTTGATTTCTGGTAAGATCTCTCTTGCTTGGGGGCAACCATCTTCTCACTGTCATTACGTGGTGGAGGGGAGAGATGTTAGGGCTTCAACATAGGAATCTGGGGAGACACAATTCAGTCCACAGCGGACAGTTTTTATTTATTTCATTAGACCCTGAATATTTCATGCTAAATATCAAAAAGAAGAAATAGTATAAGGTGATGATAAACCCGTGATAACATTTCAGCTCATCACAAAGATAAATTATTTTCTTAATTCTATTTTTCCTTACATTTCTAAATTGACAATGATATGTCTGTATAGGAAAGCAAGACTGTAGCTGGTGTTCACCCTCCACTCGATCTCTTCTCCCTGAGATGGGGTTCTAGAACCTTAGTCACAGTTGGGAGCAACTTGCTGGAGAATTTTGCTCATGTAACTCTCATTGAATTATAGCACTTATCTCCAAAACACTGAGAAAATTATTTTGGTTTTATTAGTCTATTTGCTCTTTAAGTTTAGATGAAATGCAAATCTTAGAGAATTTTGTAGAATGCAGTTGAGAATTTTTAAGACTTAAGACATGGCAGTTGTGTATTTTATATGCACTTTGACATGTCATGTCTCATAAATTTCATAACGTTGTCTAGTCCTATTTCACAGGTGACAGAGCAAGATAGGGGACAAGGCAACACAACCCCAGAAGAAACACCAACTCAGGTCTTTATGCCAAAATATACCTGAGAAGCCATATTCCGTGTACACTGTGAGCCTCATACTTTGTTTCCTTGAGAATTTTTGAAGAAGATTGAGAATTTCTGTGGAATGAGTTTCGGAAGTTTTTTTGCAAGGGTAGACATTGATGAGTAATTTATGAAATGAGAGTTTATTGAAAAGAACAACTTTTTTCAGAGCATAAGAAATGACAATAGCAGGTAGGCCAACTTTTGAACATGCAAGAGGAAAAGGAGAAGGTGATTTGACACAACTCTCAAAGCCTTATTCAAGGAGCGACCTCCTTTCTCATACAAAGCTAAAATACAAACTACTCAGGATGGTCCTGAAGAGGTTTGTAGTCATGACTTTAGGAGAGAATTGGAAGAGAGAGAGAGCAGCTGCAAGAGAAAATAATAGGGATCATCCAACACGAGAACACACAACTCCTCTTCAGTGTCAAGGAAGCCTCAGTTAGACCAGAGTCCTGCTGCCAGCCTTCATGCAGATGATCCTCTAACAGATGAGGAAGATGAAGACTCTGAAGAAGAGAGTGATGACGATGATACTACAGCTCTGCTTTTCAGAACTGGAAAAAATTAAAAAACAAAGAGCTGAAGAGTAGGTCAGGAAGGAACAAGAACAAAAAGCTGTGGAAGAAAGAATATGTATGGAAAACGTTCTGAGTGGAAACCCTCTCCTTAATCTCACTGGCCCACCCCCGCCTCAGGCCAACTTCAAAGTGCATAAAAGATGGGAGGATGATGTCTTTAAGAACATTGCAAAAGGTGTGGATGATCAGAAGAAAGATGAAAGATTTATAAATGACACACTGCGGTCTGAATTTCACAAAAAGTTCATGGAGAAATATATTAAGTAGTATAGTTTTATGTGCTTAATTAAATTCTGTAAAATGTTAAAAGTAGCAAGAAAAAGTGCTACAGAATATTGAAACATCTACCCCTGAAATCCTACAGATACAATGCACTGAAGATAGATGCACTGAAGAGTGAAGACTGGCAGAAATTTTCACAATGCGGACCCAAAATGATTTCATACAACCCCCTACCAAAAGTGACCATTCTATCATGTTTTAAAATACACACACACAAACACACACACACACAATTTTATTTTTTCAGCATATGCATGCAGACATTTCTCCAGTTTGAATCTCCATATAAACAAGGGGTTATGATAGCTCACAATATCATACTAGAGGGAACCAAATTTTATTGAAATAAATATTAAGTTTATTGAAAATATCAATAAAATTATTAAATTTCTAGCCAGACTGACGAAGAAGATACATAAATTACTACTTAAAGAATGAAAAAGGGTGTGACAACACCACAAACCCTATAGATATTAAAGTGGTAAATGTATCCCCCTTTGTTTTTCTTCCTCTCATCGAAGATTTATAAACTCTCTCAACACTACTCTAATTCGATACAAATTGAGGTCTTGCTTTTCCAAACTGAAATCTTGCTTTTTTGGTCTCCTAAAATTGATCATAGAAAAAATTTAAATGTATAGAAAAATTGGGTGGAATATCACCTAAGTTCTCACCAGCCTTATGATAACCAGTGCTTCATTTTAGTGACTATCCCTGCTCTATCCAGCCATGCTGAAATATGTGGCTTACAAATGTGATTTATATATCTGCCACAAGGATAGATAGGATACATAGTAAGGTTTACTCACTATTGTATTTCCTATCATAACAGGATTACTTGAAATATTATAGACAATATTACTTGAAACAATGAATGATATATAAATTGAATAAAAGTTAAGTAAGTATATAATTTTATATGAATAGAGTCATATAGATCCAAGTTTATGAATGGCATCTTTAGCTCAAATATTGCAGATATCATTATTTTGTTATTTGTCTTTTGGTTTTTTGGGTTTTTTTTAGATAAAGTCTCATCTTGTAGTGCAGGTTGGCCTTGAACTCACTATGTATCCCAGGTTGACCTTGAATTCACAGAAATCCTCCTGCCTCAGCCCTCCAAGTACTGGGATTACAGGCATGACACCACCCCAACACTGTTATTTGTATCTTGTTTGTTTTCTCCAAATAATCCTCATGAATTCATAAAAAGACTTACCTTTTTTCCTCAGTCCTGTTGCACTCCCATCTGTCCTCACTCAGTAAAGAAGAAAAGAAGTATTAGCTCTGCTCTTGACCGAGTCAGACTTCTAGAAGTCATTAGCAACTCTTTCTTTCCCTCATGCCCACACCCAGTCCAACAGCCAATCTGTCAACTCTCTAAGTTCTCCGGCTCCTCTCCCTTCTCTACTAGACACCAGTTTCCCTATATTACCAAGATGAGAGCTTCGATATCAAACTGCTGGGTCTGCTTCCATTTTCCTTCCATAAATTTCATTCACAAACTACTGCAGTGTCTTTAACACATCAATTACCTCACACAAAATTATGGGAGATATTCAAATACATTATCTTTTAATTTTCCAAAACAGGCAACATTTTACCTTCATTTTCAAGTGATCTGTGTCCATGTGATCTGTCTATTGCCCACAACTTCCCACCCATCTCTGCCCTGTCTCTCCCCACATAACCACTTCCCAGCCCCACTGGGTGGGTACCTTTCTATTCCTTCAATTGACCTGGTTCCCTCCACCTCAGTGCACTTGCACAGGCCATTCCTCTGGCTGGAATTACCATACCTTTACACTTTGTATGGTGGATCCCAGGAAGGACACACAAATGTACCAAATAAACCATACAATATCCTGTTTGCTGAATGAATGAAGATGAAAGCAGAAGTGGGAGGCTAAGCTGCGAACCTTAATCAGAGTCTCCAGGCCACATTCAGGCAATTCCCAGGCAGGTCTGTTAGAGGATCCCAATTAGAATTAGATTTGGATGTAATTTCTTCATATGTCCTTCTGTTGAGGGGTGAGGGGCTCAGAGAAAGGCCTGAAAGAAAAGCACATAAAAATGGAAATATGAGTTTATTTACAATTTGGCCAAATTAGGTGGGTAATCAGTCTACCCCCCCCCCAAGTACACAGACATACTCCAATTTATAGAAGGGGGTAGAATGAAAGCCAGAAAATATGTATACCTCAGTGTAGCCAGGCACCCAGGAAATGTTTAATTCTTCTTGAGGGCTGGGATGGGGGGGGGGGGTGTCAGTTCCCAGTCTTAGCATGAGGAAGCTGGAGAAACAACTTATTTTACAACAAAATCTTAACTTTTAACCTCCTAGATATACCCCCTAGTGAACACCACACTGCTGATTGACAGGGTGAGGAGAGATTTCCAGCTTAGCTGGGAAATACTCAATAGCTCTCCTCCCAGGGACTGAAGGCAGGGCTGAGAATGCCTCTTTCTTAACCCCTCCAAAGGGCAAATGCTTCAAAGGCAGATATACATCTCACTGTTCCCAGCCTGAGACTGAGGCCTGGGGATGTTTACTCCCCTATGCAGAGGGCCTCAAGCTTGTGAGTTTATCTAGTTTGGAGACACTGGGGAGAGCAAAGTTCTTGGGACAACCTCTAGGCTAGGATAAATAAACTCCAGTAATGCTTTTGGGTCACTGCAGTCCTAAAATGTAGGCCTGTATTGCCCTCTTGAAGCTTAGATGGGAGAACTCATCTGTCCAGGCCAGTGGGCTGAAGGGAGGCCTGGTCAGGCGAGGTTCCCAAAAAGAACCCAAGTGGAGCAGATATCACCAGAAAGCAGGAAACCAAGTTTAATTTCCAGGGTCAGAGCATGAGAGTTGGAGCTGCAGCTCCAGAGCTCAAGAGCTGCATGTCTTTATCAGCTTTTTTGAGACACAGTAAGACAAAACAGCTGTGCAGCTTTGTACAGTCATGTGGCATATGTGTGGTCATTCATACTGATTTACTATTATTATTATAACAAAGTCTGTCATGCGCCTGCACTAAAAGATAGAGTTGTGTCCTCAGGGGCCCTCAAGAGCCCTCAGATGCCTGGGCTTTGACACATCTGCCAGAGGCCCCCTACAGCCTGGTCTTTACAGTGTGGAGCCAGAGTGACTCCATTTTGGAGCTGTCTCCTTTGTTCTCTCAAATTTGTGCTTATCCACTCAAAATTCCTAAGTTTATTACCCAGCCATCTGTGTACTCAGGAAGGACATTCCGGACACACTATCTATAGGGTAAGCAGTTAATGGCTAACTGCCCACAAAAGATAGATGTGACCATTAGTCAGTGGATCTGCTAACCATCAGCTTATGACAGTCGACCACTAACCTTTGCCCCCTTCTCCCTTGCAAAAATCTATACGTAACCCCCTTAACCCCCCCTAAGCCTAACCAATCAAAACCCTACACTTCATATGTATTTAGTATTAACCAATCACCTGGCTACTAACAACCAAAGCTTGTTGTATACTCAATAAAAACCCTGCTAGTTTCGAGGCTCGGGGCTCTCAATCTCGATCCGCTGCGTCGGTGACAATTGAGAGTCCCTGCTTAAGCTTGAATAAACGACCCTCGTGTGCTTACATCGGAAACGGTCTCCTGGTGGTCTTTGGGACATCGCGATCTGGGCACAACATTTGGGGGCTCGTCCGGGATCCCAAGACCTTCAGGACTCCCGTACCGGAGGGTCAACGCCGGCTGGTGAGTGTTTTTTGTGCTTGTAAAGTCTGGGCCTATTTTCTGGGAAGGTCGGCAGACGGTCTAGGCGGACGCGCTGCAAGGGCCGCCGACCCGGGATCCTGGAAGACGTTCCGGATTCCACTGGTGGGGACGGAGTGCCCCAAGAGTACGGGTCAGTGAGACTCCTGGAGGGACGGTGCGGGTCGCTCCCGCGGCACGGCAGGAGGCCGTCGTCCCATTTGCATTGCCTCCGATCGCGCGGAGGACGGTTTTGTCTCACCTTGTGCTTCTCTGTTGCGTTTGTGTGTCTGTTTGTGCTGACTTGGACCGAGACGATGGGACAGACTGTGACTACCCCTCTTTCCCTTGTAACAGACCATTTCAAAGAAGTTAGGGAGAGCGCTCATGACTTAAGTTTAGAAATTAAGAAGACTAAGTTCATCACCCTCTGTGGCTCAGAGTGGCCCTCCCTCGGGGTAGGATGGCCCCCCGAGGGAACTTTTGATTTGCAGATAATTCGCAGAGTTCGTAAAGCCATCCTCCCCCCCGATCAGATACCCTACATCGCCGTTTGGGAATTTCTGATCTCTAACCCGCCCCCATGGGTTAAGCTCTTTTTGCCTTCACAGCAGCAGCAACCGGAGTTAATCCTGATGGCCAAAGAAAAGGCTCCTAAAAAGCGCGCGGATGAAAAACAAACCGAAACCAAGCCAACCGCGCCACTTTACCCTGTCCTCCAGGGAGGGACCGAGGAAGATCTTATATTTCCTCCCCCCTATTCCCTCCCCTTTCTTCCGCCACAGCAGGCTGGAGGAGGTGACCCAGTCCCAGCCGGGGCTGGGGAGCCCGCCCCGGGCGCCGCCAACAACCGTGATGGTCCCGCCCAAAATGCTCGTCACCGGCGCGCCGCCTCGCCGGCAGGACCAGCAGACTCTACTGTCTGCCCGCTGCGAGCAATAGGGCCCCCTGATGAACATGGAAACCAGCCTCATCATTACTGGCCCTTTGCTACCAGTGATCTTTATAATTGGCGCCGACAACACGCCAATTTTTCTGATAACCCTAGAGATTTAATTAACCTGTTAGAAACTGTTTTGTTTACCCATCAGCCCACTTGGGATGACTGTCAACAGCTTCTGCAGGTCCTGTTCACCACTGAGGAACGAGAGAAAATCCAGAATGAGGCCAGAAAATTGGTTCCTGGTGACAGTGGTCAGCCCACCACCAATGCAGACACCATCAACACTTCTTTTCCTCTGTCCCGACCTAACTGGGACTTCAACACGGCAGAAGGTAAGGAGAGACTCCGAGTCTATCGCCAGACTTTATTAAGAGGTCTCAGAGCAGCGGCGAGAAAGCCCACCAATTTGGCTAAGGTAGGAGATGTACAACAAAAGTTAGATGAAAGCCCTGCTGCTTTCCTAGAAAGAATTCAGGAAGCTTTTCGTAGGTACACTCCTATGGACCCAGAAGCAGTTGAGACAAAGGCAGCTGTAATAATACATTTTGTCAACCAGGCGGCGCCAGACATTAAGAGAAAGTTACAGAAAGTAGATAGGTTAGGAGAAAAGAGTATTCAGGACTTAGTGGCAGTGGCAGAGAAAGTGTATAACAATAGAGAAACCGCAGAGGAGAAACGAAAAAAAGCTGATGACCGCCAGACCCGAAACTTAGCTCGGATCCTTCTGGCTGCCACTGCGGGAGAGCAGAAAGAATGTGAACGTAGACTAAAAAAGATTGTGATGGAAGGAGAAAACAAAGAGAGACGCAGAGAGCGCCCCCAGTTGGGGAAAAATCAATGTGCTTATTGCAAAGAATACGGACACTGGGCCAGGGACTGTCCTAAAAAGAAACAGCGAGAAGGACGCCCCAAGACCCCTATTCTGGCTGCGGATGAATCAAATGATTAGGGGGGACGGGGTTCGGCACCCCTCCCCGAGCCCAGGATAACCCTAAAAGTGGAGGGGAGACCTATTGAGTTCCTGGTGGATACAGGGGCTCAACATTCAGTCCTACTCAAACCGTGTGGCCATATTTCTGATAAAACATCCTGGGTCCAAGGAGCTACAGGCATAAAAAAGTATTCATGGACAACCCAAAGAACAGTAGACTTGGGAGTGGGCCAAGTAACCCACTCATTTATGGTTATACCAGACTGCCCCTACCCCTTATTGAGAAGGGACTTACTTACTAAATTAGGGGCTCAAATTCATTTCCAACCCGGGGGCACAAGAGTCCTTAATCAAGAGGGAAGGCCCATTCAGGTACTAACCATAAACCTGGAAGATGAATATCTACTACATCAAAAGAGGGCCCCTCCTGATCCTGATATGGAACAATGGCTCTCCATGTTCCCACAAGCATGGGCGGAAACTGGAGGCATGGGGCTAGCTATACACAGGGCACCGGTGTTTATAGAAATAAAACCTAGAGCAGATCCGGTACGAGTTCGCCAATATCCTATGCCCCTGGAGGCCCAGAAAGAAATAACTCCACACATCAGGAGGTTGCTTGCTCAGGGGATTCTCAGACCCTGCCAATCGGCCTGGAACACCCCCTTGTTGCCAGTACGAAAACCTCATTCTAATGACTATCGGCCAGTGCAGGACCTCCGGGAGGTAAACAAGAGGGTTATAGACATCCACCCCACAGTGCCTAATCCATACACCCTATTGAGTTCTCTTCCCCCGAGCCATCGCTGGTACACGGTCTTAGATCTCAAAGATGCTTTTTTTAGCCTTCCACTGGCACCTAAAAGCCAACACATCTTTACGTTTGAATGGAGTGATCCAGAGCAAGGCATCAACGGACAGCTGACGTGGACCCGATTACCTCAAGGATTCAAAAACTCTCCCACCATCTTCGACGAGGCCTTACATGAAGACCTGGGTGAGTTTCGCCTCCAGAACCCCCAACTAACTCTGTTACAATATGTAGATGACCTTCTTGTGGCAGCTGAGACACAGGAAGACTGCTTAAATGGAACCAAGAGACTCTTGATGGTCATAGGAGAGCTGGGGTATCGGGTGTCCGCTAAAAAGGCCCAGATCTGCAAACCCGAGGTAAGCTACCTGGGGTACGTGCTTAGAGAAGGGCAGAGATGGCTGTCGGATGCTAGAAAAGAGACAGTTCTTAAGATACCCACACCAGATTCCCCTCGAAAAGTCAGAGAATTCTTGGGATCGGCGGGCTTCTGCCGCCTATGGATACCAGGGTTCGCAGAGCTCGCAAAGCCCCTCTACGAGGCAACTAGAGACAGTCAGGCTTTTCAATGGACAGAAAAGCTACAAAAATCTTTCGATCAAATTAAAACAGCCTTGCTGACGGCACCAGCCTTGGGCTTGCCTGATATTACTAAGCCATTCCACCTTTACATTGATGAAAACAAAGGAGTCGCTAAGGGCGTCCCGATCCAGTATCTAGGGCCATGGCGCCGCCCAGTGGCGTACTTATCAAAAAGACTTGATCCAGTTGCGTCAGGATGGCCCCTGTGCCTAAGAATGATTGCAGCAGTAGCTCTAATGGTCAAAGACGCTGACAAGTTGACATTAGGCCAAGAACTATGCGTGACCACCCCTCACGCCATTGAGGGAGTCCTAAAACAGCCTCCGGATCGATGGCTCAGTAATGCTCGCCTGACCCACTACCAGAGCTTACTCCTAAATCCAACCCGAGTTGTCTTTCAGGCCCCGGCTGCTTTAAACCCAGCCACACTGTTGCCAGACCCGAACTTAGAGGCTCCGCTTCACGACTGCACAGACATCCTGGCCCAGGTACACGGAATTCGAGCAGATCTGAGTGACCAACCATGGCCAGACGCAGACAACACCTGGTACACTGATGGGAGCAGCTTTGTTCGTGAGGGCCACAGGTATGCTGGGGCAGCTGTGGTGACAGAAACTGAGGTCATTTGGGCAGAACCATTGCCCACCGGGACCTCAGCACAACGGGCAGAGCTCGTAGCCCTGACCAAGGCATTGACTTTAGGACGGGGCCTAAAGTTAAATGTATACACAGATAGCCGGTATGCCTTTGCCACTGCGCACGTCCATGGGGCCATCTACAAAGAAAGGGGACTCTTGACAGCTGAAGGAAAGACTATTAAAAACAAAGAAGAGATCCTTGCCCTCTTAACAGCCCTCTGGCTACCGAAAAAATTAGCCATTATCCATTGCCCAGGACACCAGAAGGGCGACACTCCAATTGCCAGAGGAAATAATCTAGCTGACCAGACGGCCCGAAAAATAGCTTTAAAGGTTGATCTGACACTGGCCACTCAGCTGCCCGATCCGGGAAGTGCAGCCCTACCAGAAAAACCCCAGTACACTGAAAAGGACTTAAATTGGATAAAACAATTACCTACGCCCCAGTGCCTCAATGGGTGGTGAAAATCTTCTGATTGTAAAGTCATCCTGCCTAAAACACTGGGAGAACAAGTTCTCTCCAAGATACACCGGACCACCCACATGGACACTCGGAAAATGCAAGATCTCCTGAGACATGCTGAAATTAAGATCCGTGATGCTAATTCTACAATTGAACATATTGTTGCTACCTGCAAAGCCTGTCAATTGACAAATGCCACCCACAATAGGGCCAACCCAGGAAATAGGCTGAGGGGAAACCGACCTGGAGCCTATTGGGAATTGGACTTCACCGAGGTAAAACCTGGGAAGTACGGTTATAAATACTTGTTAGTTTTCATAGATACTTTTTCAGGATGGACAGAAGCGTTTCCTACCAAACATGAGACAGCGCAAAGTGTGACTAAAAAGCTGCTAGAAGACATCCTGCCAAGGTACGGTTTTCCAGTAATGCTAGGATCAGATAATGGACCCGCCTTCATTTCCAAGGTGAGTCAAACCTTAGCACAGGTGTTGGGGACAGATTGGAAATTACATTGTGCATACAGACCCCAAAGCTCAAGACAGGTAGAAAGGATGAATAAAACCTTAAAAGAGACCTTAACTAAATTAACCTTAGAGACTGGCGGTGACTGGGTGACTCTCCTTCCCTTCGCCCTTTATAGGGTGCGCAATTCACCCTATAAAATGGGGTTGACCCCCTTTGAAATCATGTTTGGAATTCCCCCTCCCATTATCCCCAACCTTCACTCAAATGTACTTGTTGAATTTGATGACCAAAAGTTGTTACTTTCTTTAAAAAGCCTCCAAAGTGTACATGAAGACATCTGGCCTAAGTTAAAAGCCTTATACCAGACCGGACCACCTCCTGAGCCCCATCGCTACCGACCTGGAGACTGGGTCTTCGTTCGGAGACACCGGCAGAAAGACCTTGAGCCCCGTTGAAAAGGACCCTACGTCACAGTCCTGACCACGCCCACTGCTCTCAAGGTCGACGGGATTGCTTCGTGGGTACACTACACCCACGTTCGCCCTGCAGATCCTCACACTGTCCTAGAAGACTTCGTTCCATCATGGCAGGTGTCCAGAGACCAAGACAATCCCCTCAAACTCAAGCTACGTCGTCGACGATCGTGATTATGGTAACTGTACTTTTGACACCGACACTAGGAGGACAAAACCCATATGCTCCCTTAAATTTAACCTGGATGATCATTAGTACGTCTACGGGCAACATTGTTAACAGTTCATCCGAAGTGGCTCCACCACTTACCTGGTGGCCAGACCTAGACTTTGACCTGTGTTCGCTCGCCACAGGGACTTGGAACACTGGAAACTGGAAAATCGGGCCTAGAGGAGAGCCAATATGTAAAAAAGGCATAGGCCAATGTAATACTAATAAAACATCCCTGCCCATGGCTCCAGTACCCATGGCCCCTCCTAGACTTGACCCTGGGTGTAGCCATTCTCTTGATAGAAACATCCTACAAAGCACCCCCTTTTATGTTTGTCCGGGAGAAAGGCGCACACAGTCTCAGATAAACAAGTGCGGGGGACCTGACCAGTTCTATTGTGCCAAATGGGGATGTGAGTCCACGGGCACCGTCTCCTGGGCCCCGCCTGTCAAGGACGATTTTATTTCTTTAAAAAGAGTCCCTGGGCCCCCTGGCCTGCAGACAAATCAAAAGGGTGGTAATTTCTTAGTTCTTAGTGGCCCCTGTACCGGGTTCCTCTGTAACCCGGTCAGACTTTCATTCACGGATTCAGGTAAAAGGTACACTAAATGGGAAACAGGCCAGACTTGGGGACTCCGTCTATATCAAGATGGTTATGATACCGGGTTGTTATTCACTATAAAACTGAAGGCAGAGCCGCTCACCATAGGGTCTCCCCAATTGATAGGGCCAAACTTGGCGCTAGCTCCAATAGCCCCTTTCAGACCTATTAAGCCCCCTCCCCCAAAAAGCTCACCTATGTCACCAAAACCAAACGCCTCCGTACGGCCATCAGACTTAACCTCCGCTTCCACATCCCCGCCCTTGATTCAAATGATCACCCAGATTGATAAAGTCGATCATAACCGGGACCAGGACCCCCTTTGGGAACTGATGGTTCACACCTTTAAAGCCCTAAATGCATCTAGGCCAGACCTCACTCAGTCCTGCTGGCTATGTTATGATACTAAGCCCCCATACTATGAAGCAGTAGCTTATCTAGACAATTTCACTAAGTCAGACAGCCCGACTCAATGTAGATGGCAACAAAAAGGGACAGCTAGGCTGACCCTACAATCGGTAACTGGGCAAAGAACTTGTGTCGGCAGTGTCCCGGCCTCCCACCAACACCTTTGTAACAAAACCATCCTTAGACCTAGGCCTAAATATCTCATTCCCCCTTATGACGGGTGGTGGGCCTGTTCCTCTGGACTTACCCCTTGTGTACATGGGCTAGTGTTAAAACAAACAGGAGATTTCTGTGTACTTGTACAATTAGTCCCCCGGTTGTTATATCACTCAGAAAAAGACATCCCCAGCCGCCTGGCTGAAACCCAGGTCAGAGTTAAGCGAGAACCTGTAACGGCCATTACTTTGACCGTTCTCTTAGGATTAGGACTAGCTGGGACAGGAACGGGAGTTTCATCGCTACTAATACACAATAAATATTATAATGACTTAAGGACAGCCATAGATATAGATATTGAAAGGCTAGAAGGCTCCATCTCCCACCTCCAAGAGTCTTTAACTTCACTAGCAGAGGTGGTCCTCCAAAACCGAAGGGGGCTGGACTTAATTTTCCTTCAACAAAGAGGACTCTGTGTTGCACTAGGTGAAAAATGCTGTTTCTATATAGATCATTCAGGAGTAGTCAAAAAATCCATGGCTAAAGTTAGAAAAGGCATCGCCAAACGTAAACGAGAAAGAGAACAATCTCAAACCTGGTTCGAATCTTGGTTTAATTCTTCCCCTTGGCTCACCACCCTAATTTCTACCCTGTTGGGCCCCTTGCTTATCGTGTTGCTACTATTAACCTTTGGACCTTGTATACTTAATAGACTAGTTTCGTTCATTAAAAAGCGAATTAACGCTGTTCAGTTAATGGTACTCAGGTCCCAATACCAGCCAATACCTATTGATTTGACAGAATTAACCCCCAGAGGCCCATGATTGGCCCTCTATAGCACCATGAGAAGGGGGGAATGTGGAGCCAGAGTGACTCCATTTTGGAGCTGTCTCCTTTGTTCTCTCAAATTTGTGCTTATCCACTCAAAATTCCTAAGTTTATTACCCAGCCATCTGTGTACTCAGGAAGGACATTCCGGACACACTATCTATAGGGTAAGCAGTTAATGGCTAACTGCCCACAAAAGATAGATGTGACCATTAGTCAGTGGATCTGCTAACCATCAGCTTATGACAGTCGACCACTAACCTTTGCCCCCTTCTCCCTTGCAAAAATCTATACGTAACCCCCTTAACCCCCCCTAAGCCTAACCAATCAAAACCCTACACTTCATATGTATTTAGTATTAACCAATCACCTGGCTACTAACAACCAAAGCTTGTTGTATACTCAATAAAAACCCTGCTAGTTTCGAGGCTCGGGGCTCTCAATCTCGATCCGCTGCGTCGGTGACAATTGAGAGTCCCTGCTTAAGCTTGAATAAACGACCCTCGTGTGCTTACATCGGAAACGGTCTCCTGGTGGTCTTTGAGACATCGCGATCTGGGCACAACAACAGGCCTTCTGGTCTTCGGAGCACTGAGCAGAACTTTCGATACAGAACACCCTAAGGTGCTCCAGCTACTTCAGCCAGCATCTCTGAACCTTTCTTAGCTCTTCCCCTTCTCACAAGCCAGTGGCAAAGGCTCTTGAGCCACATAACCAGGTGATGTCACAACAACAAACCCACTTCTCTGGTACCAAATTTCTGTATTAGTTACTTTTCTCTCATTGCTGAGACAAAATACCCAACACCAAAAGTTAAAGGGGGAAAGGATTTATTTGGCTTACAGTTCATAGAGGTTTCAGTCCATAATCAGCTAGCTGGCTCCAAGGCATAGTGGCAGAGGGGCAACAGTTCATAATGACAGAAGACAGCAAAAGCAACAAGAGAGTTTAACAGTGGCTTTCTGCTCCTTTTATCTTACTCAGACTACCAGAATTAGGGCAGTGCCAAACCAATCACTCACGTGTAGTGGTTTAGTGATCGCACACCCTTAATCCTAGCACCACACACTCTAGATTCAGCCACCTATGACCACATGAGGCTTTGGGGGGATATCTAGACCCAAACCATAACACACAGTAAGTACTTGGGGTAATACTCTACCCAAGAATATATATAAGCAGCAGGTTGGGGTCTTTAGGAAACTTGGCAATGGAGTTTGGCTCCCAGCCTTATGGCCTTCCTGGCTTCTCTCTGAATACACAGATTAAGCTTACTGTACTTTCTCAGTAACTTACATGTCATGACCTATTGGTACTGTTATACTGACTGACTCTATAACCCTCTAAGTATTGGATATCCTGGCCAATTTTAGGTTCTATACCTTGGTCTTGCACTCTCAGAATCAAGTCTCACACACACTGTTCTGGAGCCCACCATTCATGACTCTGTTTTCACAGCTCCTTCCATAGCAGGCCCCGTACCTCCTGTGGGGGTTTCCTTGCAACTTGATCCTAATTTTTGGTCTATTGGCTTTATGGGAGGAGAGGGCAGTTCTCTAGGGGTGCTTACAGTGGTATTATCTCACAATGTTACATCTTGTGAGAGTCATTATAATTTGATTGGCTATTCTAGGCTCTGATATCCCTGACTTGCCCATTGTCCCATCTATCGGGCATGTGTACATTCTTGAATAAGCAGTTTTTTTGGTCTCTTTGTCTCTTTGTCCTGTCCAGGTGCTTATCTTGTGAGATTTACAGCACAGCCTCATATTCAAGGCAGAATTAGTAAAAAGGATACATGTGCTTTTATTGTATTAATATGGTGAAAGAATAATAAAATATATATGCACTTATATATATTTATAGATGTGTGTCTAGATGTCAGTATATATTTCATATACTATTTTTTATAATATAGCCCCCTCCTCACTTTGTTTCTTTTGTGCTTATAGGAGATGGCAAGAGGAAGGTATTGGGGCCCTGGCACTGATGTGAGCCAGGCCAAGGGGCCTTCTCATCTCTGTTTTCCTTAGCCACTCTCTCTACCAAGGGTTTAAACTCTTTATTTGCCAGAAACTTCACTGAGGCCCTTTAACTTTCCCTGCCTGTGTCCCAACTTTCCCTACAACAAGCCAAAGGCTTCCATGTCATCTTCAAGAGAGGATCACTTCTGCAGACTCAGATAATTCAAGGGAATTGCTGAGTCAAAGTTTCAAGCACTTGAATCCAGGTGGTCTCGTCCCTTGACTTGGGATTCCACTATTACCCAGTCAGGGCTTTGACTGTGGCACTGAAAAACTGCTTTGTGGAGAGGTCGTGGTTCTCCTAAACTCTGCTACCTCTCAAAATTGTGTTCCAAGCCTCAGATTTTCCTGCCCTCTGTCCGTACAGATAAACAAGCTTCTGGCTTTCACTCTGAAAGAGTTACAAATATACTATTCAGACATATTGACTACAAATTAGAGGCACTTGAAAAGCAACAGCTGCAAAATGATTATTTTCCTTTTTGTTTCTTAAAAGAAGATGAAATTCTCATGTAAAAGACACCCTCCTTATACTAGAAGGAAAATCAATATCCTTGTTTTCAAAGTGAGAAGTCAAAACCAAAAGAATTCTGGATAGATTTTGATCTTGTTAAAATAAATCACATTTTTAAGACTCTTCACATACTTTAGCTGCTCTTCACAATATAGTATTTTTGACCAATTACATAAGTAACTGACTCTACTTCTTGGGGAGTCGTCATTTTCTCATGATAGCTCCCCTGCCATGCACAATTTGTGTTAAATAAATGGATATTTTCCCCTGCTAATCTGTTTTAACAGCAGTTTAATTCTCAGGTCCAGCCAGGAGCCTAAGAGAATGGAGGGAAAGTTTTGTCACTCCTGCAACGTTTAGATTGTCATTGCAGATTAATCACCATGGCATTTTCTTTTGCAAATCATCACTTGAGCTTAGCCACAGTGCTACACCATTGTTCCAACGTGAAACCAGTGGAATTGGTTCCATGTTTCCTAAAAATACTGTTCTATTTCTCAAATGTCGGACTTATGGCCTTGTTTTTTCATTTCCTCCTACATGCAAATCACCCCTGTTCAACACTGGTGAAAGTTTATACAACTGTATCACTCCATTGCCGCAGGGACCATCTGTGCTTCCACTCACCTTGGTATCCACGTTTGGGTTTCATTGCTCCAGAACCCTATCTCAGTGTCTCCCTTCTGAGACACTCCTGGTCCTTGGATAATCCAGCACTGTCCTTATTTTAGCACTGAAAGATCCATGTGCTGGGAGATCTCTTAGTAGAGAACAAACAGGGATGGTTGGTCACCCTCTTGGTTACCAACTTAATTGGTCTCCTGGAAACAGAGGCCAAGGTGGAGGTGAACCCACAGAGGAGAGTGCTTGTGGTGTCAAGGGACAAGAAAGAGGATCAGGATCAGGGAAAGAGGCCCCTTGGTGTGACACTTCAGGCTCCGTGAGAAGTCAGCAAGTCAGTGGGGGCATGTGAGGGCTGAGGGAAATAGGGATTAAGGGATGAGAGAATAAGAGGATGCTGGGAGGACACTCAGGTAGAAGAGGAGCTCTGACCCGTGTAGGCCACAAGGAGAAAAGTGGGAATTGGTGAATAACAGCCTCTGAATGCAGAGTAGCAGTGGAAACAGTCTCAGCCTGCCCCACAGGCAGCTCTGAAGTAAAGGATTCCTGGCACCAGTTGGGGCATCACACTCCTGTAATCCCAGCTCCTTTGGAGGCTGAGGTAGGAGGATAACAAGTTGGAGCCCAGCCTGGGCAACTTAGAGAGAACCTGTTTCAAAATTAAAAATAAAAGAAAGAACTTTGGCAAATGGGAAAGGAGCCAAGAGATATAGAGGAGAAGAGGATGTAAGACAACTAAGATGTGTTATGTACATGTACCAACTCCCTATGATGAATCATTATGTACAACAAAGATGTACTAATAAAAGTAAAAATGAGAAAGGAGAACAATAAAAAAGGGTGTGGATGTAGTTCAGCGTGAAGCTTGGTTCATCCGAGAGAGAGAGAGAGAGAGAGAGAGAGAGAGAGAGAACCAGTTCTTCAGGATCAGCAAACTCATGCACCAGGGATACATTCAGTCTCTGCTAATGAAATAAAATATCCACCTTCAGCTGGATGGCTGAGACAGATCATTAGGACACCAGTGTCTGGAGGCTGTTGCCTGATGCCCATGACATTTCTGCATTTCTGTGGCAAGTTTCCTCAGATAAGAAGATCATAGAGGCTCATCCTGTAGTAGCCCTGATATAGGACCTTTTGATTATATAGGGCAAATAAATGTAACTGTCAACCGTTAGATGTTTGATATGCTGAATGTGTGTTTTCTAAAATTGAAAAGTGAATTTTAAGGAACAATGAAGGATAAGAGTAGGAAATTTTATTGAGATACAGACAGCTCTTGAGGGAGACAGGAGGGGACCCGAGTGGGTTGTCAATCAGCCAGCCCACTTTTTAAAGGAAGTTTTATAAAGCAAAATCATGAGGTGGGTACAAAATCATGAGGTATGTACAATGTGGGACAAAACTATGATCAACCAATGAGATTGTAAGTATGGCTTAGGTAATGTTGATCTAAATGGGAAGCAGGTCACATAGCCAGTGTATATGGAAAGAACAAAGACCATTTTAAAGAGATAAGTAAGGAGGTCTTGGTCACCCACCCGGGTGACTGATGTCTATTTAGACATTATTGGACCAGGTATTACCACTTAACTTATCTCTTGGAGAGGTACGTAGACCTGGTTATTCTGTCTTTATCTTGAGGCCTGGCCTCTAACAGATGCACCTCCAGCCTCAATCGTAATATGTTCTTATCTTTTGTATTGACTCTCTCCAGGGCCTAGCCCTATCCGACTGCCTATAATATTATTATCTAATTTAGCTGTCCATAATAGCCCCACCCTTCCCATTGCACTGTGGTTCCACCTCAGCCAAGGGAATAGCCACCTCCACCAAGTCTACAGCTGAGACATTTTACCGGGAGCTTCCACATTACAATGAGGTAACTTGGCCTGTATATCTGTATATTTGGTGATTATTGGAAGCAGCTTGCTCTAGGAAGGAGGGTGTGACATGGGGAGGAAGTCAGTGCTGTGGGAAGATCCCAGCAGAGAGGGGCTGTCTGCTGGCTGTGAGTCCACATGCCCTTCAGTCCTGAAGGCAAATCTAGGTCAAACATAACAGCCTTCATGTCATTGGCCCCTCAACAAATGGGAAATTTCACCTTCTTCAGCCAGTGGGCTGGGAATGAGAAGTCATATGCAGGATGATTACATAAAACATTTCCAACATGATGAATTTAAAAACTTTAAGCAAGTGAGTCTCTGGTCAGTTAGGGGAAAGCCTTAGGAACTCCAGGAAGGAACTTCAAAGAGTATGTGTCTTTGGTTTTAGACATACTTCAAAATCAGCATATCATCAGAGGATCAAAAACAGCAATAAAATCCCTGTGAGTCAATGAAATGTTTGTGGTAGTAGATATACCAATGTGATAAATGTTTGAGGTGGTAGATATAACAATTATTCTAATCTATTAAAGAAAATACTAGGAAATGAAAGCAAAAAAAAATCTCTAATCAAGGAAGTAGAAATAAACTAATCATAGAGGAAATTTGTGAATGAATATTTATTTTGAGAACAAAAAAAATCTATGAGTAAATAACTGTGTTCGACAGAAGCTATGCATTTGGATTAGGGGATAGCCCCCATTGCCTCAGGTTCATGAGGGAGAGGCCCATAGAAAGTTGGAAGTTACCAGGTGCTTAAACTCTGCCTCCTGAGCCTGAAGCTGGGCAAAGCAGGCCAGGGAAGGGCAGTTTATCCCACCAAGGTGCCCTATATTGTGGAAGGCAGGGAAAGGTGTGGCCTTCATGTAAATCTATTCAACAAGCCTTGAGGCTAACCATCTTCACTGGCTCCTCTGGCTCTAAGCACTATGGGTGAGACTCTGTCTTCTGGCCCCCAGGGCATGACTGAGAGGTATATTTACCTCTGAAACAGGTCTGAGGAGCTCCCCAGGAAGACAGAGCCACTGAATACAGACTACTCAAAGAAGACAGGACTCTAGAAGGGTTCATTCACACATTCCAAAAGTATCTGAACAAATGTCCAAGATGTGTGTGGCTATATTAATTTCTTCATTTTCCCAAGGCACAGAATGGTGGATAGATACTGGGAAGTGGGAAGAACATGTTCAAATAGGAAAGGGAGCAAAGAAGGGTGAGGAGGGGAGGGAAGGAAGCAAAATTGAAAATAAAGAGAATGGAAGGAGAAAATGATTGGGGGTTTTTTTGGTACTGGGGATCGAACTCAGGACCTTGTGCTTGTGAAGCAAGTGGTGGAACCACTGAGCTAAATCCCGGGCCCAGGGGAAAATGATTGAAGGGAGGGAATGGGAAAAAAGAATTAAGATATATTATGTACAGGTACAAGTTCCTTGTAATGAATGTGATCATTATGTATTGCAAATATGTATTAATAAAAAAAGATTATCTCCCCCCAAAATTTCCTAATTTTCCCTTCTGCAATCATGTGTCAAATAACTTTTGTTAATCACAGACCAAAAATGTGACTGTGGTCTCATAAGATTACAATGGAGGGGCCGGGGATTTAGCTCAGTGGTTTCGCCACCTGCTGCGCAAGTGCAAGGACCCGAGTTTGATCCCCGGTACCAAAAAAAAAAAAAAAAAAATTACAATGGAGCTGAGAAACTATCACCTTGTGACATCATAGCCATCATAATATCACAACAATATGCATTACTAATGTGTTTATGATGATACTGATGTGAACAAACCTACTGTGCTGCCAGTTGTACAAAAGTATAGCGCTGGAGAGACATGTGCTTCCCATCCCAGTCACTAGGAGACATGCATCTCCCACGCCCCTACTCAGGGATATGGATCCATGTGGCAGAGGCACCTGGGGCCAGAGAGGCCATTTCTATGAGCTCAGGAAGATGGTGCTGTGGTGAGCAGCAGAGACAGGGCCTCTCAATATTGAAGACCACTGGGAGAGTGAAGACGGAGCAGACTGTAGCAGCTGGTGAGTTGTTGGGACCAGCACCTACTACTGAACCCAGACTTGCTATAGGGAAAGGGTGGCTCAAACTTGCAGTAGGACCCTGTAAAGTTCTAACAAACAGGAGGTCAGGGAGCTCAGTTCCAGCCTCAGAGCCAGAAAACACCCTGAATCTCAGTGGATTAAGGCTGTCTCACAGAGATTAATCCACTTGGTTCTGCACACTGCTGCCCACGTTGTATACCAACAATAGGAGAGACACACCTCAAAGGGGCCTTTTTTTCTTTTTCCTTCTTTTTTTTTCTTTTCTTTTAGTCTCTTTTCTCCTTCATTTTCCTTCTTTCTTGTTTCTGTTTTTGTCCTATTCTGGATTTTTCTTTACTGCTCTTATTGTTATACAAATGTGAATACAGTTCCTAGTTTTCCTGTTGCTGTTAGTTTGTTCTGTTCTTGTTTTTGTTTCTTCCTTCTCTCTTTTCCTCCTATCTTCACCAATTTCCCAAAGTTTGTGTGATCCTCCTGTGTCCTCTAGCCCTATTTTTAACCTTTCCTTATCCTTCTATTTCTCTATCCCCCAACTCTTTCTAAGTCTTCTTCCCAGAAGGTAAAGCTGCTATATTGAAGGGGTTATCAACTTATAACATATTTCTGATTGGTCCTTGATTTTGATATATAACCACAAGTATAGGTCATGCAGTTAAAGGTGTTAAAATAATAGCTACCACAATTTGTCATTTTCTAAGCTGTGTTTTATGCTATTGTTGATGACGATTGTATTACTTTGGCCAAGGTGATGTGATTGTTCTAGTCAATTGTCCTTCCTGGTATATCAAGACTAAGATTGCTTAAGGACTATTACAGACTTAAAACCCAAAGGCCAACTATACCTCAAAGACAATCCAAGAAGTAGCCATTCCCTAAGGGCTCTAAATACTAGCAATAAAGATACTTGTAATAAACAATTTACAAGCAGCAACCCAGGAATTAAACCAAAAACTTCAATAATAACAAAAGCATATAAATGAGAAGACACCTAAACAAGACACAAATCCTGACTTCCATATTACCAAAGGGAAACTCTCAGGAAGTGAGATGGAACAGTCTGAAACTCAACCACCTGGGCTCCCTAAACTGGTAATGAAAGAGGATCTAGAAAAAATGAAATCAGAAATAATTTCTCAGATAACACCACAGATGGTCACCATAGTAAAAGACATGATTAATAACTCGAGAACAGACACATATAAAAAAATAGAGGAGCTCAATAACATGATGGAATCTATTTGGAGGGGCAGCTGGCCCTGAGAACCTGTGAAGCAGGTCCGATCGATGGCTTCCCTCAACCTGCTAACAGAACCTGAATCGAATTCAGATGGCCCTCAGGGAAAAGGGGATGCCACCCCCAGGTCAGAAGCAGATACTCACCATCCTAATCTAAGTAAAGGTAACCCCAGCCCTGGCAGGAGGAGGGGTAGGGTCACAGGACCAGCGTCACCCCAGGAGCTCATCATGTCCAAGGGAATCTACTGCTCTTCCTGGGAAAGGCGACCCTGGAGGCCCCCATGATATCAGCATGTGTGTTAGCCAGCTTTCTGTCACTGCAACAATGCCCAAGAGAAACAGAGTGAAAGGCAGAAAAGGTTTATTTTGGCTCATGGTTTCAGTCCATAGCTGATTGGCTGTTGTCTTCTGGCCTGTGGTGAGGCAGCACCCTGTGGCAGGGAGCATGTGATAAAGGTGGTTGCTGCCCTCATGGCATCCAGGAAGGAAAAAGAGAGAGGAAGGAGCCAGGGCCCCATATCCCCTTCAATGGCAGCCCTCAAAGGCCCGACTTCCTTTCCCTGGGCCCCACCTTTGAAACGTTCCCCCACCTCCCAGTAACACCACAGACTGGCAACCAAGCCTTAGCATATGGGACATAGGGGGACATTTAAGACCCACACTACAATAAGTCCCCCACTGATGAATGAGTCCTGTTCTGGGAGAATGTTTGTAAGGTGAACTTATTGGTAAGTCCAGCAAAGTGCATCTTATACTGTATTTTCACTTTTGTTTTCATCATGGTTATTGCTTTGTGCTTCCTAGCATTGCTGGCCACATCACCACTGCTTTTCTTCTTGATTCCGGACATCCTGGGCTCTGACTGAGCACTGTACAGGGAGCAAACAGCAGCACAACTGTGACAGTGTCTGGCAGACACGTGAGCCACTTCTGTGATTTCTTTGCATCTATCAATGTTTGTAATGTGAAGTCAGTTTGCATCTGTGAACATTTGCAGTTTGAACGTTTGTAAGTCAGGGACTTACTATATAACAGCAGCCTTACCCAGGAATGCTGGAGTCTTTTCTTACTCATCAACTCCCTGCTGTACCTGTTGTTGAATGTTTTGAACATCATCCATGGCTGAGAGGGCCAGTTCTTTGTTACCAGAGGTTGTATGTCTGCCTGTGATTCCTGGAACTGTGGTGGTCGTTTTTGGAACCAGTGGGAAGTTGAAATGGACATGCACACCAAGGAGGGCAGAGCCAAGAGGATCATTGGAGAGGAGCCTTAAAGCACCCATCTCAGGGCTCTTCCTGCCTTGGGGTTTCTAGTTTTAGGATAATAAATTCTCTTATTATTTTGAAAAAAAGCCCAAACAAACATGATGGAATCTATAAATGCCCAGCATAGGAAAGAAATGGAATCCATAAAACAGATTCAAACAGACATCCAGGAGATTAAAAACTCCTTTGAAAGTATATGCAGCAGAATGAGCCAATGTGAGGACAGAATATCAGATATAGAAGACAGGATTGTGGTTAGTGACCAGGAGAAGGAAGATTTCTTAAAAATAGCATGGGACCATGAGAAATCAATCCAGTAGCTGTTAGATGGTGCAAAGAAGAATAACATAAGACAGATCAGAGTCAATGAAAAAGCAAGAGGTAGTGCAAATGACATAAAAAACTGTTCACAGAAGTAATGGCAGAAAATTTCCTAAGCAGGGGAAAAGAATTTGACATACAGATAAGTGAGGCATATAAGACTCCAACTAGCCATGATCAAAAAAATATCTACACCTAGGCATATAATAGTCAAGATTCCAGAAACCCAACTAAAGAACAAAATATTAAAAGCTCTTAGAAAAGAAAAACAAATCACATACAAAGGAAAGTCCACCAGAATCACAGCAGAATTCTCAATAAAAACTCTCAAGTCAAGAAGAGCCTGGAGTGAAGTATTTCAAGCCCTGAAAGAAAACAACCTCCAACCCAGATTGATGTACCCTGCAAAACTCTTTCAAAATCAATGGAGAAATAAGATACTTTCACAACAAAGACCCTGAGAAACTTTATGAACACCAAACCAGAGCTCCAAAAAATTCTAAATCAGTCAGGCAAGGCAAGAAATGAAATGGAAAGGGGAGAGGAAATCCAACAACAGGAAAAGATCATGACAAGGATAAGTCAATACATATCACTGATGGTTATAACCATCAATGTCAATGGTCTCAATTCACCACTCAAAAGAAATAGACTGACAGAATGGATCAAGAGGCAAGATTGAACAATATGCTGCATACAAGAAACATACTTAATTCAAAAAGAAATTCATAGACTGAAAGTCAAAGGGTAGAAAATACTATTCCATGTGACAGGACCCCCCCCCAAAAAAAAGCAGGGGTGGCTCTCCTATTTGCAGAAAAAGTGGATTTCAAACCAAGACTAATTAAGAGAGACAAAGAAGGTCACTACATCCTTGTAAAGGGAATATCAAAGAGGAAGAAATGACAATCACAAATATATATGCACCAAACACTAATGCATCCAACTATATAAAAGAAATATTAATGGACATTAAAAATCAAACGCTAATACAATAGTAGCGGGGGACCTCAATACCCCACTGTCACAAATAGACAGAACAACTAGACAAAAAATTAACAACAAAATAATAGAAGTGAATCAAACTCTTGAACAAATGGACTTAACAGATGTTTACAGAGTGTTCCACCCCACAAAATCAGAATACACATTCTTTTCAGCTGCACACAGGTCATTCTCCAAAACAGACTATATACTAGCTCATTGAACATGCTTAAAAGTTAAGTGCAAAGGAACTGAAGTTACTCCCTGTATATTATCAGATCTGCAATGAAATTGGAGATCAATAGCAAAAGAAACCACAAGAACTTCATAAACACATGGAAATTGAATAACACCCTCCTCAACAACCAGTGAGTCACAGAGGAAATTAAAGAAGAAATTAGACAGTTCCTACAATTAAACAGCAAAGTCAATACAATATACCCAAATTTATGGGACACAAGGAAAGCAGTCTTATGAGGGAAATTCATAGCAGTGAATTATTAGGAAAACAGAGCAAGCTCAAAAACAGTCTAATGCTGAACCTCAAGCTCCTAGAAAAAGAAGAGCAAGACAAACTCAAAGCCCACACAAAGGAGGAAATTATAAAGATCAGAGCAGAAATCAGTGCAATGGAGATTAAGAAAATGATAAAAAAAATTAATGAAACGAAGAGTTGGTTCTTCAAAAGAATAAACAAGGCCAGGGATTTAGCTTAGTGATTCTGCCACCTGCCTCACAAGTGCAAGGTCCTGAGTTTGCTCCCCAGTACCAATAAATAAATAAATAAACAAACAAACAAACAAAATTGACAAACCCTTGCCAACCTTATCAAAAAAATGAAAGAAAAGGCCCAAATCCATGCAATTAGGAATGAAAAAGGTGAAATTACAACAGACTCAGCAGAACTTCAGAGGATCGTCAATACCTACTTTGAGAACCTATATGCCAATAACATGGAAAGCACAGAAGAAACAGACAAATTTCTCAATAAATATAAACTACCAAATTTGAACAAAGAAAATCTAAAAATTCTAAATAACCCAATATCAATGAACGAAATTGAAAACGTAATTAAAAACCTACAAACGAAGGAACCAGGTGTGGTGGTGCACACCAGTAATTTCAGCACTCAGGAGGCTGGGGCAGGAGGTTCACTGAAACTTTGCGGCCAGCCTGGGCTACATAGTGAGTTCAGGGCCAGCTTGAACTACAAAAGGAGACCCTGCCTCAAAAAACAAACAAACAAACAAACAAACACCAACAAAGAAAAGCACAGGTCCTGATGCATTCACTGCTGAATTCTACAAGACATTTAGAGAAAAGCTATTGCCATTAATGTTTTAACTCTTCAGTGAAATTGAAAGGGAAGCAATACTTCCAAATTCATTCCTGGAACCAAATATCACCTTAATTCCAAAAGCAGAAAAAGACCCAACCGAAAAAGAGAACTATAAGTCAATCTCCCTAATGAACACATGATGCAAAAATCCTCAACAAGATACTAACAAATAAAATACAGAAGATCATCAGGAAGACCATACAGTCTGACCAAGTAGGATTCATCCCAGGGATGCAAAGATGGTTCAACATAGGCAAGTCAATAATGTAATACACTATATCAATAGAGCCAAGGACAAACAGGACCTCCAAATGATATAAGGGAAATAAGGTCATTGGGGTTATTTTCAAGATTTAGCTATTACAAACTGTGCTGCTATAAACATTCATAAGCATATATTGCTGTGGTATGATGTTTTTAATTATTTTGGGAAGATATCAAGAAGAAGAGGGCTGGTGATTTAGCTCAGTGGTTCCGCCACCGGCCTCATAAGCACAAGGTCCTGAGTTCGATCCCCGGTATGAAAAAACAAAAAAAAAAGAAGAGGAATGGCTGGGTCAAATGGAACCTCTAGTTTTAATTTTTTGAGAAATCTCCACACTAATTTCCACAGTGGTTGCACCAGTGGACACTCATACCAAGAGTTCCTTTTCCTCACAGCCTTGTCAACATTTGTTATTGGTTGATTTCTTGGTAGCAGCCATTTTTTCTGGAGTGAGATGGAATCTCTCAGTGTTGTTGGAAACAGCCCAAATGCCCATCAACCAATGAGTGGATAAAGAAGATGTGGGGTTTTTGTGTGTGTGTGTGGTACCAGGAATTGAACTCAGGACCTTGCGCTTGCATGGCAGGTCCTGGAACCACTGAGCTAAATCCCCAGCCAAGATGTGGGTTTTTAATACAATGGAATACTACTCTGCCATGAAGAAGGATGAACTTCAGACATTTATAGCTAAATGGATGGACCTTGAGACCATACTTTTAAGTGAAATAAATCAGACACACATTTATGAGTGCTGCAGTGTTTCTCTGGTGTGAGAAACCATAAGTAGAAATAAGGACTAAAATTGGGGAGATTGGGACTATTGTGTTCAAAAGTGGTGGGTTTCTTCCTATTCCAGGCAAGGAGGAGAGGCCATCCCTATGTCTGGGATTGAATGAATGTTTGAGACTTTGCCTAATGGGAAAGACATCTTTGGAATGGTATTTCCTAAGTTACAGGCAGGAATTCACATAGGTGTCTAGATAGGAGCTGTGTTTAAGATCTTATCTATAGAATGAAGCACCACTTTGGAAATGAAATTAAAGGATTTGTTCATGGCCCTCCATTTTTTCATCATTTAACCCATCTTCTGGAAACTTCATGATTAAATATAAGAAAATTAGTCACAATTGAAATAGATATGGTCATAAGGCAATGAGTCAGTTTTTAAACCATTTTTGTATTATCATGTGTCAAATGGTTATTTTATAAAAGAAGATGCACTGGCTTTTATATTGAAAACAGTTTCAAAACTTGTAAAAAAACTTAAATAAATTGAGATGATTATTTCACTTTTTTCTTAAAAAAAAAAAAAAAAAAGAATGGTGCCTTTGAAATGTTGGTGGTCCCAGCATCTGGTTATCTACCCAAAGGCCTGCATTTTAGCTTTTTTTTTCTTTTTAACATCCACTTAATGTGACAGTCTGAACCTGTTTCCCCAACAAATGTCCCACAGGACTGGGCCCTCCTTAAACATCAATCTTCCTTCTAATGTATGTAAATTTCTGTGGTGGCTAGCCTATGTAAAATACAGTAAAATTTATTATACATAGTTTCCATTAAATGTTTAAAAAAACATTTAAAAAATAAAGAAATAATGGGCCAGGGGTTTAGCTCAGTGGTTCCGCCGCCTGCCTTGCAAGGGCAAGGACCCGAGTTTGATCCCTGGTACTAAAAAAAAGAAAGAAAGAAAGAAAAAGAGTAGGGAGAAGTTCTAATAAGTCTCCAAATTATATATTCCGTGGTTTCAAAAATATTTCAATATATATGCAAATTTGTTTCATTTATACTGCTAGGTCCTCTTGGTTCGTTGAAAAGAAAATGTTGTGCTATTATTTATTTGTTTCTTTTTTGTAAGAGTCTTTTTTGTCTATGACTTGTACTTTAACATTTTGACCAATCTTTTAAGATTATGCTACATAGTGTAATTAATGTTATTCTTTAATTATTTTATGAAATTTTGTTTTATTTTTCATAGAAGATTGTTTTTTAAAAAATACATTTTCTTTATTAATATCTACTTGTATTACTTTAAAATAAAAGTTAAAATAAATAGGCATAGAAGCACCTTATCTCAATCTGATGAAAGCAATTTATGAAAATCCTCTGCCACTATCATATTAAATGGGGAAAAGCTCAAACCTTTCATTCTAAAATCAAGAACAAGACAAAGATGACAATTATCACCATTCCTGTTCAATATAACACTTGAAATATTAACCAGAGCAATGAGGTAAGAGAAATAAATAAAAGGATATGTGTAGAAAAAGAAGAAGTTAAATTATCATCATTTAGCAGGCATGATGGTGCACACCTATAATCCCAGCACTTGGAGGACGAGGCAGGAGAACTGCCACAAGTTCAAGGCCAGCCTGGGCCACAAAGTGAGTTCAGGGCCAGCTTGAACTACAGAGGAAGACCCTGCCTCAAAAAAAGTTATCATTATTTGGAGATGATATGATACTCTCTATAGAAGACATAAAACATTCCACCAAAAGACTCCCAGAATTAATAACCAAATCAGTAATGTAGTAGGATACAAAATTAGCACAAAATATCAATAGCATTCTTGTACACTAATAATGAAATCACCAGGAAAGAAACTAGGAAAACAATACCATTCATGATAGCATCAAGAAAAATTAAGGAAATGAAAGACCTCTACAATAAAAAATGCAGTACTCTGAAAAAGAAGATTGAAGAAGACTTCAGAAAATGGAGATATTCCCTATTCCTGGATAGACAGAACCAATATTGCCAAAATGGCCATACTTCTAAAATTGATAGACAGGTTTAAACCAGTCCCAATCAAAATGCAAATGGCATTCTTCACAAAACATAGAAAACATTCTTAAAATTCATATAGAATAGATGCAGAGGATTAAATCTAGACCCATATCTCTTACCACTTATAAAACTAAAATCAAAATGGATCAAATGTTGAAACAGAGACAATCTGCTGGGAGGTAAAATAGGTTAAAACTCTTGAAGACATGGATGTAGGGAAGTACTTTCTGAACAGAATCACAGTTGTATAACAAATAGCACCAAGAGTCAACAAAGGGGACCATTATCAAATTAAAAAGTTTCTGCACAGCAGAGGAAACAACCAGCAGAGTGAAGAAACAACCTACAGGATTGGAAAATAATGTGTCAGCTGTTACTTGGACATAAGACTATTATCTAGACTACACAAATAACACAAACAATTATATTCCCTAAAATAAAAGACCTAATCCAAAAAATAGGCAACTAAAATGAACAGATATTTCTTAGAAGAAGAAGTATAAATGGCCAAAAAATGTTCAATATCTCTGGCCATTACAAATATGCAAAGTAAAAACAAATTTAAAAGGAAGAAAAATCAACCAAGATACATCATGTAAAGGTACAAGATCCCAATGATGAATGAAACTGTAATTGTATACCTAAAACGTACCAATAAACTTAATCAAAGAAAAAAAAAAGGAAGAAAATCAAGAGGTGGGTGGAGGGAGGAGGGAGAGAAGGGAAAGGTGATGGAAAAAGGAATTAAGATGTGTTATGTAGCCCAGCACACAGAAGGAAGCTCCCCCACCACCATCCCAGGATCCTAGAGCAGTGAAGCTCAGCCGGTCCCAGTACCCGGAAGGAAGCTCCCCACCTCCACCCCAGGCTCCTGGGGCAGAGAGAGTGAGCCAGTCCCAGCACCCAGAAGGAAGCTCCCCCACTGCCATCCCAGGCTCCTAGGGCAGAGAAGGTGAGCCACATGGGCACCAGAAGCAGCACCCCCTCCCCCGTGGAAATGAGAAAACACATAATCAAGCCTCAAAGACAGACTTCTGGATCACCTACAGCAACCCCAAAGGGAAACGAGATGGAACACTCTGATACTCAACCACCTGGACTCTCTGAACTGGCAACAAAAGAGGATCTGGAAAAAATGAAATCAGAAATAATTACTCAGATAACAGCAAAGATTTTACTCATGGTGGAAGACATGATTAATAAATCTACAGAAGACACAGATAAAAAATAGAGGATCTGAGGAACATGATGGAATCCTAACATAGGAAACAAATGGAATCCATAAAACAGATACAAACAGATTTCCAAGAGATTAAAAACTCCACGGAAAGTCTGCACAGCAGAATGAACCAATGTGAGGATAGAATTTCACATATAGAAGATAAGATTGCAATTAGTGAGGAGGAAAAGAAAAATTGCTTTAAAATTGTAAGGGGACACGAGAAATCAATCCAGCAGCTGCCTAGACGATGCAAAGAAGAATAACATAAGACTGATTGGAGTCAATGATGAAAGAGGAGAGAGTGCAGATGACATAAAAAAGCTGTTCACAGAAGTGATGGCAGAAAACTTCCCAAGGAGGGGAAAAGAACTTGACATACAGATAAGTGAGGCATATAGGACTCCAGCAAGACTTAACCAAAAAAAATCGACACATAGGCATATAATAGTTAGGATTCCAGAAATCCAACAGAAGAACAAAATTCTACAACCAGTGACAGAAAAGAAACAAATCACATACAAAGGAAAGCCCATCAGAATCACAGCAGACTTCTCAATGCAAACCCTCAAGGCAAGAAAATCTTGGAGTGATGTATTTCAAGGCCTAAAGGAAAACAGCCTCCAACCCAGATTGATGTAAACTATTGACTGCAAAACTATCTTTCAAAATTGATGGAGAAATAAGATGCTTTCATGATAAAGAGCACCTCAGGAACTTCATGAATACCACCCGGCACACAAAAAAATTTTAGACAATACCCTAGGAAAAGACAATGAGGATCACACCCCAGGAAACCCAACAGAATGAATCCATTGGGAGTGACAAATTAAATGCAAAGGGGGAGAATACAACAAAAAGAAAAAGTCATGACAAGGCTTTCAAAACTTTTGACTTCATCTCCCTAATGAGTGTATAATTCAGTCTTATTATTGTACTGATTAGTATTTTTCTGATTCTAGAGTTGCACACCATTCCTTGTGCTATACTGGCTATTTATCCTCTTATGTCTACATTTTAATTGGGTTTTCTATTAATGAGCTCTAGGAATTCTTTATATATTCTGGTCATAGGTTATGTGCATTGTAAATATGGTCTGTTTAAGGACTGCTTTTCATTTTAATGATGTCATTTAAAGTTCTAAATTTTGATGGAATCTCATTTATCAATTTTTTTCTTTTATACATCATGTTTTTTGTATCCTAGGTAGTTCTTGCCTAACCTGAATTCATAAATATTTTCCCTTATAATTTCTTCTTAAAGTTTTATACTTTTAGGCTTCCTTATTTAGGTTCATAGATCCCTTCAAGTTATTTCCATGTATGGAAGAAAAGGGTTGAGGTTAATTTTTTATATATAGATACCAGGTGTTCTAGTGCCATTTGCTGAAGACACTATCTCTTCCTCGGCTCTTGAACCAAGTTTATATTCTATAAAATGCTAATGTTAAGTAATCTTTCAAAACTCAGTGGACCATATATGTGTGGTTCTATTTCTAGATTCTCTGTTTTATTCCAATGATCTATATGTCTTTCCTTACACCAACACTGCCTTGATGACTGTAGCTTTAGAAGAAGTCTTAAAATTGGGTGCTAAACGTCTTCCAACACTGTTTTTGTTTTTGTTTTTGTTTTTGGCTTTTCTGGGTCCTTTGTACTCCTACATAACTTTTAAATTTCAATATCCAGTTCTTCATTTATAGCAAGTATACACAGACTTGAATTTGTATATATACCTTGTGTTTTCTAATCCTGCTAAATTCAAGTACAAGTTCTTGGGGCTCCTAGGGATTTCTTAGTATTTTCTCTGTAGATGACCATTTCATCTACATATAAAGATTTTGCTTCTGCTGTGCCAATCCTATCCTAGTTGTGTCATTTTTTGCCAGACTGTTTTGGTGGGGACTAGGTTTCAAAGTTTAATGGACAGATAAAGAGTAAGCATATCTGCCCTTGTTCCCCACCTTAAGGAGAACGCATTGTATCTTCTCCATTCATATAAGGTGTTTTCGCTGGAAGTATGGAGTACATGTCTTTAATTTGTTGAGAAGTTTCTGTTCTACTTCAAGTCTCCTGATAGCTTTTACCATGAACAGCTGTAGAATTTAGTCCAATACTTTTTCTCCAACTAGTGACTGGATCATATGGCTTTTTCCTTTCCTCTGTTAAAATGATGACTTTTGGGGGTGGATCTTCCAATGCTGAACCAACACTGCCATCCCTATAACAAAACCACTTTCTACATCCTGCCAGATCTGACTTCTAAGAGTTTGTTTTGTTAAACAAATTTCTATCTTTGTTCATACTTTTTTCTTCTATTATCTTTATCCAATTTTAGGATTAGCACAATGTTGAGTTCCTAAAATGAAGGGAGAAGTGTTCCTTCTTTTTTCTGCTTTAATTGTTTGATATAATTTATCAGTTAAAATGTTTATGAGCCTGCTGTTGTCATATAGGTAGGTTTTCAAGCTAGGAATATACTTTCTTTAATAGGTGCTATTCATATTTTATATTTCCTCCAGAGTTAGTTTCATTTATTTGTCTTCTAAGTTACTTCTTAGAAGTTGTCAAATTTATTTCAAAACAGATTTTTGTAATATGCTTTCTATATCCTTTTAAATTCTATAAAATCTGTGGTAATGTCTCCTAGTTCTTAATATTGTAATTTTAAAAATGTATAACTGATATTGTGTAACAGGAAGAAAAGGTCTAAAAGTGCAGGGGAATTGGGAGGGGTAGGGGAAGGGAAAAAAGGGAAAAGAAAAAATATGAGAAGAGGAAAAAAATGGAAACAAGGTCTTTGCAAAGAGAGAAGGGTGGAGGGGGTGAAGGGAGGGCAAGGGAAGGGGAAAATAATAAAAACCAAGAGACTCATGTAATGGTATAAGATCCCAATGATGAATGTAACTGTATTGTATACCTAAAATGTACCAATAAAGTTAATGGGGAAAAAAAACATATAATAAGTAATGTGAAATAGGAAGAAAAGGAGCAAAGGGGAAGTAAGTGGGAGAGGTAGGGGAAAGGAAAGAAGGGAATGGGATTAATATAATATAAGAAAATGTGAAAATAGGAACAAAATTTTTGTAAATAGGAATGGAGGGGTTGAAGGGAGGGCTTGGCAAGGGTGAAAAACAAGAACCAAGAGAGGTTATGTAAAGGTGCAAATTTCCAATGATGAATGTCATTATATTCTATATCTAAAACATACCAATGATTAGAATGAATAATTGATAATGCAGAATAGGAAGAAAAGGTCCGAAGAGGTAGGGGTAGTGGGAGGGGCAAGGGAAAGTAAAGAAAGGAAAGGAAAAATGAAGAGAAATGGAAATAAAGTCTTATATAGGAAAGGGTGGAGGGGGTGAAGGGAGGGCTAGGAATGGGGAAAAAATAAGAACTGAGATGCATCATGTAAAGGTACAAGTTCCCAATGAGAAATCTAATTGTGTTGTATACCTAAAATGTACCAATAAAAGAATTTAAGAAAAAAAAAAGAAAGATGTTACGTACCTGTACCAAATTCCACAGAGAATGTAAACATTATGTACCACACACATGTTCTAATAAACTAAGCTAAAATAAAAATTAAATTTAAAAAGAAATTCAAATTATAATAACACTGATGTTTCACCTTACTCCAGTCAAAATCACTGTCATCAAGAAATCAAATAATAACAAATGCTGGCAAGGCTACGGGGGAAATGGATCCCTTCTACATTGCTGGTGGAAAAGTAAACTAGTACAACCACTAAGGAAATCAATAGGGGGTTCCTCAAAAAATTAAAAATAGAAATTCCATTCAACCCAGCTATTCCTTTCCAGGTATGTTTCCAAAAGATTTAAAGATGAAATAAATAAGACACACAAGCTTAAATATCACATGGTCTCTCTTATACGAGAAATCCAAAGTATAAATAAATGAAAGAGCAAAATAAAGTTTAAATAATAGGAAAGAGGGAGACAGATCTTTGGTAATAAGGAAAAGGGGCAAGAGGTGGAGGGAGGGTGGAAAAAAGAATAAGATGCATTACGTACAACGCCAGTTCTCCATGAGGAATATAATCATCATGTACTGCCAACGTGTACCAATAAAAATAAAAATTAGGGAAAAAAGAAAACATATTTCAGGTTTTGTCACAATCTGCTTACAAATTGCTGTAATTTTCCCTTAGCAATCCTCTACCCTGGCTCTTGCATTTCACCTCTCCAGCCTCCTCGCCCCTTAGTTGAGCATTCCACTGGCTGCCCAGGCCATCTTCTTTCCGTGGCTCCACAACAGCAGGCCATTCTGGGCCCACAGTGCCCCCTGGTGGTCTGAGGAACAAGGTGCCTTTTGCAGCTTGACAACTCGTAAGAAGCGTCATGACCAGGAACTCTGGGCTTTGAGAGGCCTTAGGAAGTAAAACCTTAGGAAGAGACTAAGGAGTGTGCCTTCTGAAGAAGAGAAATCCTAGTGGAATCCTAGCTGGGATGGCCTCTGTTCCCGAGCTCATGTAAATAGAGTTAAAGAGCACAGAGCAACTGGCATCAAGAATGTCCTGAGGCTCCCTCTCCAGGGCCTTTCCTCAGACTGGCATTCTTATCTGCACAAAAGAGGACACCAGGCTTGCCCTCTGGGTCAGTGATCACCAAAGCCTGAAGAACCAGGAGCTGTGCACTCCACCTTTAATCCCAACACAAAGATTTGGTCTGAGGGATCTGCGAGGAGTAGATGTGCTATCCAAATAGTAACCAGAAACCTTGAATGGTTCAGGGAATAGGAAAGTACACACCTCTCCAACTCTGATGAGAATGGGAGGAATGTCTTCATGCATTTGAGCTGCTGTAACAAAGCACCATAGAAAGGGTGACTTCTAAACAACAGAAATTCATGTTTCACAGTCTAAAATCAAGGTACCAGCAGTCTCAGTGTCTGGTGAGAGCCTGCTTCGTAGTTCACAGAGAGCTGTCCCTTGGCTGTACTGTGGGATTACACATGGAAAGTGGTATAAGGGGTGTCTCAAGTCTCTAAAGACACTAATCCCATTCATGAGCCTTCACTCTCCTGATCTAATCATTTCCCAAGGCCCCCACCTCATTGAACCATCATTCTGGGGGTGAGGATTTCCACATATGAATGAGGGGGTCCATACACATTTGGAACATAGCATGGGGATACGTAGTTTTTGGCAAGTTAGAACTTCTTGAGGACAGTCTTTCAGGGTCACTGCCCAAATGACATGTCCATTTTTTCAAGATCTTGAACACAAGTATGAAGAGCTCTTAGGTTACTTCCATAATTGTGTTCAGTAAAGACTAGAGAGGAAATTCTAATTATAGAGACAGGATACTTGTACATTATTTACTGAAGTTAAGAGGACATATTTTACTTTTCAAGACACTATTATTTTATTCACTGTTTGTAGTAGTGTTCTTGAAAGCAGATCTTCCAAGAATAAACTATAATTTTAAATGACAAAGCTGATGACAATTTAGATGCTATGAGATGGGGATGCATGCCTGAGTTTGTAGCCTTTGGACAGTGCTATGTCTCTTGTTCTATACTCTGAAGAAGCCTTCTGGGAAAACTCTACCCTAGCCTTCTTCATTCCTTGCCTGGCCCCAAGTTCTCTGTCTGGGTTTGGCCCAAGCTAGCAAAAACACGCTTTAATATTACCTGTACCTTAGTCCACTTTCTGTATCTATGGGCTCTGTACACTCAAATTCAACCAACTGCACATAGAAAATATATTTTAAAATTTCAGCCTGGCATGATGCCACACACCTGCAATTCCAGCATTTGGGAGGCTGAGGCAGGAGAATTGCCATGAGTTCAAGGCCAGCCTTAGCTGCATAGTGAGTTTAAGGCCAGCTTCAACTACATAGTGAGATCCTGTCAAAAATAAGCAACAAAAAAAACAAAAAACAAAAAAATTAGAAGAGTCCAGCAAATAAATCTTGAATTTGCTGCACACTGAATAGTATGCTGTGTCCATGCAAGTGAAATGATGTGTACCCACTCTATTAAATATTGTTATGGTTTGTATCTAGATGTCCCCCCCCAAAGCCTCAGGTGCTCATAGGTGAGACTTTTCAGAGTTTGCTGGACCTAAGGTGTATGATGGTGGGATTAAGGGTGTGTGGTACTAAATTAAGCCCACTGGTTGGAATCAGCATTGTTTGGGGTGTGGCTGAGTGGATTTACTAAAGACAGATGTCTCACCTTGGGTGTGGGTGGCACCCCCCCCCAAAAGACTTACAGCCTGGATGGAATATAAGGGACACAAAGAAGGCAGGCTCACTGCCTTCTGCTCGCCACACCATGGCAAGCATGGCAAGAGGTCTGTTTCTTCTCTGTGATGTCCCTCTACCATGCTGCCTGCCTTGGAACCAGCTGACTATGGACAGAAACCTCTACAAACTATGAGCTGAAAAAAACCTTTCCTCCTTTAACTTGTGGATGTTGAGTATTTTGTACCAGCAATGAGAAAAGTAACTAAGACAGATATTATAATTGATCTAAATCTAGAGAAAATTTAAAGTACACAGTGAGGTTGTATAGGTGATTTGCATATTGAGAATTACAAAGAGGATTTGATTAAGTTGATAATATATTTCAATATTTACCAAATTAAAACTGAACAATGCTTAAAATACTTATTAAGTGTATATATTACTAAACCATTTACATGTAAATATATATTTTATGTTTTCAAAAACATTTTTTGATACAGGATCTATGTCAGGCTGGTTTTGAACTCATCAAGTAGCCCAGGCTGGTCTCAAACTCACAGAGCTCCCCCTGCCTCAGCCTTCTGAGCACTGGGAAAATAGGCATGCTCCACCATATCTGGCAGCTTTCAAAAAATTGCCCTCACCTAGCCTGGGGAGGTCTTTGACATGTGACCTTCAGTCTCTTCATCCACAACCCAGGGCAACAGAGTTGATAACCAACAGACTGACCTGACCAAAGAAGAGACCAATGCCTAGGTGGAGAGTTTTGCTTCAGGACTTAAGCCATACCCTTCTACAGAGATTGGGTGAGAGAGAGCCTTGGAGGGGATGAGAGCTAATAATGATCTCCTGGGATACCCTGGGAAGCCCAGGGAAGCTTACAGGGCCTTTATTCTGTAGTGAGAGACCAGGTTTTGTGGGAGTACTCATCAGAGGGGATGATATTGAAGAAGGTATATGGTCTAGTGATATGTTTGAGCTCTGGTACTGCTGCCAACATCCAGCAGAAATCAGTAGTCTGGATTACTATAGGTCAATCTAAGGGGTAGCCTAGTTGTCTTTATTAAAATCTGAGTCCTTGATAAAGTGAGACCTTGCCCCCCAAAGAAAATTAGAGTCCTTATTGTTTTGGTAAAGGGCTGTTCATGAGTGGTTTTAGAGTTTGTCAATATCTAGTTGACATACGATGCTATTATTATCACTAACTTTACTACCACAGACAAAGTAACATGGTACTGGCCAGCAATTGGTTTTCTCTCTATACCAATACCTAGACTGCCTGGAGTATCATAAGCAAAACTGTGGCTTGCTCCCAAAGAACAAGGCATTGAGCCAAAGAATTTACAAGCCCAAGCACAAAAAACAAAAACAAAACAAAAAACATATTTTGAAAAGACAAGGCAACAGAATGCCTCCAAAAACTCCCAACTCCCTCAAAATCAGTACAGGGGTCTTTGAGGGGAAAGAAATCATAAGCTACACAGCAGATAGGTCTGAAAGGTACATGGAGGTAAAATAGTCCTATAAAGTGTTAGTGAATTTAAAGATATAACTAATAACATATGACTGCAAAGAAACAAATGATCAGTGGGTCTAGAGAAGACACCAGCTTGTGCAGCTAAAGAAAGAGATGCAAAACGTGAATGTCCAGCGTAGAAAACAACAGGAGTCCATAAGAGAGTTCCAAACAGAAATCCAGGAGATTAAACACAAGATTGAAAGTATGGGCAGTAGAAGTGACCAATGTGACGACAGTATCAGGCCTGGAGGACAGGGCTGTCAGGTCAATAATGATCAATTAATGAGAAATACCTTTAAAACAGTAAGGGAACAGGAAAAATGGATCCAACAGCTCCTAGATGAATCAAAGAGGACTAACACAAGACTAACTGGAATTAGTAAAATATCAGAAGATAGCACAAAGGGCATAATAATTGTTTACACAAGTAATGGCAGAAAATTTTCTAACATGAAAAAAAGAATGTAACACACAAATAAGTGAATCTTATAGAGCCCTAAATAGCCATAATTTAAAAAAACCCATCCCATGCCACCAAATAATTAAAATACCAAGCAAACCTGTCACGATCCACCTGCCTTTGTAACTTTCCACCTGAGCCTGTTGAGGTTTTTTTTAGAAAGTTCTTATAACTTGATACTTGAAAACAATGGTTATCCTGAGTTTCTTAAATCTCCTTGAGCCACTGTATCTGCAGCTCTTCAAAGACAAACCACTGTTCAGTAAACCAAAGGAGGGGAAAGGCTCCAGTTCCAAAGTGCAAAAATGGTAGTTTTTATCAACCTGATCTATGTGTCAGTCTCAGTTCCAATGGGGATCAATGCAATGATCTCATTGAAATGTAGCTATGTACATTCCAACCCTTCTGTCATTCCTCCATTCATCCATTCACCTATGTAGCTGGGACCCTGAAGCTCCCCTTGGCATGAGGATGGCTGGACAATAGCAGAACAAATCCAGGAATAAACAACTACCTACCATGCTGCCCATTTCTCTTAGCCACCAAGGTCACCATGACATAGTTGAAGATTTGGGGTCACTGGGATGACAGGAACATAGTCCTAGACCCCACTTTATCCCTTTCAGAAAAAAGTTTGTAGAGGGTGACTACTTCCCAGGCATGAGTGAGCAAGATAAATTCAAAACACCCAAAGAGATCTGGGGTCCCACCTTGAATGGGGCCTCCTTTTGGGGAACCCCTTCCCCATCGCTTCACCAGGGAAGATTGCTCTTTACCTTTCCAGCAGTATGATTCTGCCTTCCCCACCTCCAAAAGGGACTGGGTGAAAGAAAGTGTCAAAACTGGCACCTCCCTTGCAAACCATACCAGAGACCACAGAACTCTGTCCCCTTGCCGGCCCCAAATACAAATTCCCATGATGGTCAAGGCTCAGTAATAGCATTCCGGGCCTCCATATCCTTCTGCCTCCTTGACTGGCTCCCCATTCACCAATTGTCAACCAGGATTTGTTGGGGTGGGCAAGAACCTCTGAATTAAGAAAAGCAAGAAGTCCTCTGACGGACTCAGTAGAAGGTAGAGGTATGGAAGGGAATAGAGCTAATACAGGAATATGGTTCTTCTGGAAAGACTCTGGAAACCTAAACCTGACTCGAAGACTGAAGAACACACCATCTGGAGGGAGGGCAAGTGAATTGAACACAGGAAGGAATTTCTTCACCTCAAGATTATGTAAATGGGTCTAGAGTGGAGTGGGCATGGGACTTACCAAGGGCAGTGGTGTCTGTGTAGACAAAGAAAGTAGGGTAGAGCTAGGACCCCAGCTCAAGGCAAGGACATGCCCCTGCACCTCTAACACCATGAGATAAATGCGATTTCTCCCCAAACACAGGCCTCGGGGTTGGTCCAAGCCTGCACCTCTCCTTGTCCCAGAGAGCCCTCATCCTACCTGCACCCTTCTCCCAGCTACTCCCAGCCTCCTACACCCAGCACATGCCAGGCATTCATTCTCCTACCTCCAACTCCCAGAACTTCTCCTACTCGCCCACCCATGAGCCCACCTGCCCTTCACCCTCCTCTTCTGACCCCACCTCTGGCCCCACCTACTCCACCCCACCCACTGCCCTCAACCTCCTACCTTCATGCCAGCCGCTTCCCTCACTCACCTCCTCCCACTCCACCCCTGCCTCCACATCACCCTTTGCCTTTATCCAACCTGCATACTACTCCGTTTCCCCACCCCCACTGCCTTCACTCTCCCACCCACTCATAAGAACCCTGCCCCCTCTTTGCCTAACCCTCAAAGTTGCATCCCCCGTGGCGCCTCCTAGACCTACCCAACATTCCCCTTCATCCTACTATCCCTAATTGCTCCCCTCCCTCCAACATCTACCCCACTAAACTGTCTCTTCACTCCCTCACATCCTCTCCCACCTCTACTTCCATTCCCTGCCCACAGCTCTCTTCTGGGAGTGGCCACAGGCGCCACTCATCCCGCCTCCCGCCCTTCCCCCAACTCCCTCCCCCTTCCACGCCTTGAGAATGTTCCGGATTTCTTCCTTGACTCCAGTGAATCTCGCAAGATTTCACACGAGAAGCTAGGATTGGTCGATTCCTCGGTTTGTGAAGGGCAGGGGCGGGGAGTTGCCTCGTGAGTGACTGCTGAGCTCCAGTCAGCGTCTTAGTGAGCAACGTTGTGGTAGAAAATGTAAGTGGGGGGGGGGGGGTTTAGCTCAGTGGGACCGCGCCTGGCTCGCAAGTGCAAGGTCCTGAGTTCGATCCCGGGTACCGCAACAAAAAAAAAAATAAAGCTTTGTTTTCTCACAGAATGACCTTAGGTCACCAACCCCTCCCCTGGGTAGCGTTGAAAGCAAGCGAATATGGGGCAAGGTGGATATCAGTCTGGACTACCAGGATGCCCCCGTGAGAGTTTTGGACATAACCAGTAGGGATGCCTGGGCTTTCTGTTGCTCTCATTTGCTGGTGCATTGGAAATGGGTCCCTCTGGAGGTGTTGCGAAGAGGAGTAGGCAGTTCAGCCAAAATCCCAGAAGGAGCAAAGGAGCAAAGGAGCGGCAGAGATTTGGTGGCAGAATGATAGCCATTGTCCATGGGTGAAGAGTCACTTGTGACTGAGCACAAGGTCTGTCATTCAGCTTGTCCTCAGGTTCAGCTGAGGACAAACTGGTTTTGAGGTTTGGAGTAAGACTCCTACAGATAGGGCAGGATCTAGTGTTTATTTTCTCAACAGTATTTGCGGGGGCTATTGTTTCATAACTACATGTGTTGAAATACAGACTTCTTGCTTTTGGAGCATTTTGGCATTACTCTCATACTCGGGTGGAGACCAGTGACTGACACCATAGGACATATAGAAGACAAATTATTGGGGGACTAGAGGCTCTTCTGAGTTGGGCCAGCCTGTTCAGAAGACATCATCAGGTAAGATGGTCCCTTGAATCATCTTGGGTGCCCAGAGAAGCCTGTCCTCTCTGTCCTTGTCACTGAGGAGTAAGAGAGAGTCTGCATCTTAAGTATCCTCCCAAGGAGGGCAGAAGCAGAAATAGCCTTTATTTTTTCAAATCATTTTCCCCATAGAGCATTTGATTTGTCCTGCTGCCTTTTGTAAGAAACAGTGTCGGACTGGGGATTTAGCTCAGTGGTTCTGCCACCTGCCTAGCAAGCAAGTGCAAGGACCCAAATTCGATCCCTGGTAGCAAAAAAAAAGAAAAAGAAAAAAAAATTTAGAGCCAGGGATTTAGCTCAGTGGTTCCACTGCCTGCCTCGCAAGCACAAGGTCCTGAGTTCAATTCCTGGTACAAAAAAAAAAGAAGCAGTGTCATTGTGTTGGTATTTCCAAAGTCAGAGTTACATTCTAACCTCTCTTCAGGGTAATCAAACACCAAGTATAGGATGTCAAGTAGGTAGAGTGCATGAGCTCAGGGAGGTTTGATTTCACTTCCTGTGGCCATGAACTATCAGGGTAAGAGTCACTCTTGGAAACTGAACATGGTTGTACAACTTAGGCCTCGGGTGCCACATGAGGAGGCCAGGTAGGCCCGTGGTCTTACTTGAATCTCAGGAACTGAGCTGGGACTGAGACCTCAAGAATGACCGTGTACCTGGCAGGGCAAAGCAGTGTGCTCATATTGTAGCTATCAGTATACTTGATTATTACCCTCAATGTAACTGATGCCTCCAAGGCAAGAGATGATGGCCTAATGTTCAAAGCTCCAAACTCTAAAGGTAGTTGGGCCAGGGTTGACTGAACCCAAAACCTTGAGAGGAGGGGGGCATGTGGAGACATAAAGTCAGGGTCCTGGCTCCAGAGTTCCTTTCTTAGTATCTCTCCTGAGCAGAGAGCAAGGAGGATGAACCGAGCAGAGTGCAGGTCACAGGCTGCAGTGGTGATGACTCAGCCTTCTCAATCTCTGACTCAGGCGACAAAGGGGCCTCTGTGCACTTCTGCTTCCCAGATCTTGTGGGTGAGGCCCTATCAGTGAGTTTGATTCCTTGTCTTTAGCAAGGATGTGGAGGGTGAGAAAGCATTTCCTCCCAGGAGTCCCTTTGGAGTGAGATGGAATCTCAGTGTTGTTTTTATTTACATTTCTGTAATGGTCAGCAATGTTGACCATTTCTTTGTGTATTTATTGGTCATTGTTATTTCTGTGAAGGGCCTATTTACTCTGCTTGCTCATTTTTTTGGATTGAATATTTTATTTTTTTAAGAAGGGTTTCTAATTTTTTTTAGTTCTTTATTTATTATAGATATGAGTGCTCGTGTCTAAGGAACCACTGGAAAAATTTTTTTGTCCCATTCTGTAGGTTGCTTTTTTAACTCTATTGGTTGTTTCTTTTGCTGTGCAGAAGCTTTTTAATTTAATATGATTCCATTTGTTGATTCTCAGAACTATTTCCTATGCAACTGGGTTTCTGCTCACAAAGTCTTTGCCCATATGTAAGATTTCAAGAGTTTTACCTATTTTGTCTTCCAGCAGATTGTTTCTGCTTTAATATTTAGATCTGTGATCCATTTTGATTTTAGTTTAGAACATGGTGGGAGATAGGAGTCTAGATTCAGTTTTCTACATGTGGAAGCCAATTTTCACTGTATCATTTATTAAAGAAGCTATCTTTCCTCCAGTGTATGTTTTTGATACCTTTACCAAATATGAAATAGCTGGATTGCCTGGAGTTGTTCATGCTCTATGCTGTGCCATTGGTCCTCATTGTCTATTTTTGTGACATTACCATGCTGCTTTTTTTTTCTTTTTTTTTTTGGTACCGGGAATCAAACTCTGGACCTTGTGCTTACAAGGCAGGCAGCGGAACCACTGAGCTAAATCCCTGGCCCAACCATGCTGTTTTTATAACTGTACCTTTGTAATATAACTTGAAGTCCAGGATTGTGGTGCCTGCTGCTTTGCTTTTGTTGCCCAGGATTGCTTTTGCTCTTCTGGGTCATTTCCAGATTCCTATGAATTTTGGGATTGTTATCTCGATTTCTGTGAGGAATGCTATTGGTATTTTGACTTGGATTGCAGTTCTGGAAGTGTAGCCATTTTGTCAGTATTGGTTCCAACTATCCAGAAACAGGGTATCTTTCCATTTTCTGATGTCTTCACTGATCTGCTTTTTCAGAGTGCACTGCTTTGTTGTAGAAGTCTTTCATTTCCTTAGGTTAATTCCTAAGTATTTAATTTTTATTGATGCTATTGTGAATGGTAATGTTTTCCTAATTTCTTTCTCCATGGGTTTATTATTATACAGGAATGCTACTAATTTTTGTGTGTTGATTTTGGGGGGGGGTACTAGGGATCGAATTCAGGTCCTTGCGCTTGTGCAGCAGGTGGCATGTGTGTTGATTTTGTATCCTGCTACATTACTGAATTTGGATAGTGTACTAAAAGAGTTAAAGATTTCACGTTACAATGATACATGAATACCCATGTTTGTGGCAGCACAATTCATAATAGTTAAATAAATAAATAAGTGGCCTGTTGTGGCCTGTATTTAGATGTCCCCTCAAAGCCTCATGCAGATGAAGTGGGGCTTACTTTCTTGGAGGTGGCTGAATCTACAGTATGTGATGCTGGGATTAAGGGCATGTGATTAGTAAACCACTACATGTGAGTGAGTGGTTTGGCACCATCCTATCTATGGTAGTCTGGATGGAATAAAAGGGGCAGAAAGATGCTGTTAAGGTCCCTTGTTTCTTTGCTGTATTCTGCCATGAACTGTTGTCCTTCTTCCACCATCCCTTGAAGCCAGCCAATTATAAACTGAAATTTCTATGAACTGTAAGACAAATAAACCTTTCCCCCTTTAATTTTGGGTGTTGGGTATTTTGTCTCAGCAACAAGAGAAAAGTAACTAACAACACATGCCCTATATGTCCACCAGCAGATGCCTGGATAAATAAAATGTATTTGCATATGATGGAGTACTATTCTGCCATAAAGAAAGATACACTTGAGTCATTTGTAAGAAAATGGTTTGCACCTTGAGACCATAATATTAAGTGAAATAAATCACACACAAAATTGAGAAACCTGAAGTATAAATAAAGAGCAAAGTAAAAGATAATAGGAAGTAGGGAGATAGATCTTACTCAAAGAGGAAGTCAATCAAGAGATGGAGAAAGAGGAGGGAAAGCAGATGAAAAAGGAATTTAGATGTTATGTACTATCTCTATACAAGGAATGTAAACATTATAACCTGTGTCATACCTGATACTAAAAAAAGTAATGGGATCAAGAGTTGGAGGAACAAAAAAGAAGGATTTTTTTAAAAAGGAATTAAGGGGCCGGGGATTTAGCTCAGTGGTTTCGCCACCTGCTGCGCAAGCGCAAGGACCTGAGTTCAATCCCCGATACCAAAAAATAAATAAATAAATAAATAAAATAAATAAATAAGGAATTAAGGGGCCGGGGATTTAGCTCAATGGTTCTGCCCCCTGCCTTGCAGGCACAGGGTCCCAAATTCGATCCCTGTTACCAAAAAAAAAAAAAAAAAGGAATTAAGATGTATTATATACATGTACCGATTTCTACAAGGAATGTAAACATTATTAGTACATTGTACTAGTGTAATAAATGTGTTAATAAAAAGTAAAAAAATAAAAGAAATGAAAAAAAACCCCACAAGGACCAAAGAATCCTTCCACAAGCCCTCTAACAATGGTATGTACATGTACCAAAACTACATAAGGAGTGTAAACATTATGAATTGCAAACATGTACCAATAAAAATCAAAATAAAAATACCAAAAATATCTGACTGTGAAGAAAAAAAAGAGTTACTGGATCACAGGTAGATTCTTCTCTTAGACAAAGTAAAGAGCTTGAGAGGGAAAAGCCACTGGCGATAGGTCTGGTAATTGAGCCTGTGATCAGCCTGGTTCCTCTGAAGCCCAGAGAATCCTGAGTCTTCCCCAGAAAAAGTTATCTTCCAGCATTGTTGGTACTTTCTTGAATCCAGAAAAATAGGTGGGCCTGTGCTGGACCTTTTATCTTCCTACACTCTATGTTTTACTGAGTTCCTCAAAATAGCTCACAAGAATTTGGAGAATTCCTTGAATTTTGTTGATACCAGTGGAAGGTTGCTTTTCAGTATTTTGGCCACATCTCAGGCTCCAGGAGAGGTGAACTCACATTCCTGGGATACAGAAAGAGATAATATAGGTTGGGAGAAACCAGAAGCACAAAAATACTTTAAAGACCAAAACAAAGACCAAAGGGTAGATGCTTTAGGATCCTTCTTGGGATTCTGTGTCTAGAGGAAAATGTAAGTAGACTTTCTGTGGAGGTTAACTGAAGTGCTAGCTGAAGTAGCCCTACCTTTTTTTGTACCTGATGGGTGCCCAGTAATTAGGGACATTGACAGTTATCTTTGTTATTGATATCATTTTTATCTCACCAATTAGTAAAGATGCTTGCCAGGCAGTTAAAGTGTATGTCTAAGGCATATTCCAATCTAATTACATTTTTGCAAAGGCCATTGACATTGAGAGTAGAAATTTGGAGAAAAAGCTGCCTCCAGAAAGGTATCAAAATGGAAAATGTTCTTCAATGAATCCCAGCAACCTCAAGCTGGATGTGTGAATTGTACGGGCGTCACTATACATGGAGCCAAGAAAGGCCTGGAGAATTCTTGGAGTTGAGAGACTGTCTTAGTGTTCTCAAACTTCAAAAGCACCAATGTGAAAGCCAGACCAATGTGTGAATCATCCCTAAAATTGGCAGATTACTAAATGAGAAATATGTCTTCAAATTCTGTGAGGTGAAAATTGTCAGGCAAAAGGGCCGAAGACCAAGACCAGACCAGGCCACAAGAAGCCTTTATTAGGGGAACAGATCTGCCGGGCTGTCTCTGAACAAAGGAGAGACAAAAGCAATATGGCCGGGGCAGGGAGAGTCTTTTATAGAGACTGGGGTGGGGTTTGTAGGGGCTGAGGTGGAGTTGAGTGAGGTAGTGACTAGGGAATGGAGGAGCCGGTGATGTCACTAGGTGGTAGGAGGTGAGCAAGTATTGGGTTACTCTCTAGGCGGGAACAGGGGCAGACTGGGAAGAAGGGTTTGTTCTTTGGTCGGAGCAACCATCTTGGCATGATGTCACAAAGGGGAGGGGCCAAGGCACGATAGGAATAGGGCAGCTACTATACATAATAGCTGCTGAGGTGGTGGGAGACCTGTCAAAAATGTATTGTCATTTGTGTTTCATGCTTAAAACAGAGAGAGAAAAATTGAGCTGAATTGTTGTGTCTCATAGCATCTCTCTGATCAAAATCTCTGTACCTAAGAAGCATGGGGAGGGAGAAAGGTGCTTTTTGATGCTGTTTACATTAGTTGTCTCTTAGGATTGAGGAATCATCAGCCTTCAACATCTTGGAAAGATGGCTTTGGAAATCATAAAGATCCCTGAATGGTGCCTGGGCCTCCTCTGCTGTCTGTGAACCATTCAGATGTGGAAGAGGACACTAGGTTCTAAACAGAAGGTCTTCCGGTAGCTTCTTGGATGACAAGGATAGATGCATTTCGCCCATACCCATTTCACTTCCTGGCCCCAAGGTCCCACAGAACCTACAGCTCTCACATCTCAGTTGCTTTCAGACTTGAAAGGTTGCACACTAATACTACCTCCTGGCCCTTCTTCCACCCTCATTCTAGATTTAATCCTCTCAAGCCATTTTGATGAGTGGACCCAGACACTGACAAGAAACACTACCTCCAGGGAGGAAGGAAGATTGAATCTCCCTTGGGTCTCAGTGATCACCTTGAATTTACCAGGTCTCTGGACTTTTCTTTAGCCAATACCCACACTGTACTGCAGCCCACAGTTTTCGTTTGGTTTGGTTTTGAGATGGTAACTCACTGTGTGGTGTAGACTAGTCAGAAACTTCTGAGATTAAGTGATCTTCCTGCCTCAGCCTTCTAAGTCTGGGACTAAAGGTATATGGATGATGTTTAGCCTCCCCTTCTAATTCCTCAGTGCCATTCAAAGTCTTTCAACTTCTCCAAACAAAACATTTTATCTTGTTAGGTATAATCTACTATATACCATAACAAATGCCCAGCCCTACCCTCCCCAGGCCCACCCTTACCCCTGGCCAATTCCTAGTTGTAGTTTTGACTAAACTTCATTTAGGGCAGTGTGAAGGTTGATTGTGTCAGCTTGAGAAGTTTGGCTAAGAGAAACTTAGCTAAATTTGGCTCAGCAATTCTAGCAGCAACCCCAGGGGATCCATCCTAGGGATGAAATCCTATGGGATCCACCCAAGTGCAGCTCTTCTCCTGGATGTTATAAAGGCAAAATGAGGAAGGATGTGCCTGCTTCTGTTCCTTTGGAGGAGTCCCCGTCTTCGCCTTTGATGTCATCTCCTGGCTTCCAGCACAGACTCTTCAGCTTCTGGCACAGATCCATTGGCCTCCTGATATGGACTCACAGTAAGCTCCAGACCTTTGACTAAATCCTGTGGTCTCCAGTGTGGAGACAGACAGACCCTCTGGAGTCTTCCTCTTCTGACTCTGGGTGTGGTCATTGTAAGCCAATCTTGTACATTCTTACATATTTGTATATCTTATGTTATATCTGTTTCTGTAGTGAATATTGACTGATACAGGCAGCCTTGATCTTCAAAGTCTGGAAGACCAACCACCCCTTGGTTCTCCCTGAATAGACATTTTATTTGTTGTGTTATGGAACATAAATTGTAAGTGACACTGTGATATGTGGGGATTTTTAATTTGGGTTTTTCCCACTTTGGGGATGATACCATCTTCTTCATAAAGCTGACTTAAACATTTGAGTAATTTTTATGTGCCTAAAATTTTCCCCGACAATTACACTTTCAGTTGGTTTTCTTGTTCTGTCTGTTTCATGAATGCATATGCGATTTGATCAGTTGAATCTACAGAATATTAAAAAACCAATCAGGATTCACTGGATGGAGATCCAGTAATGTGGTAAGATTTTGCTCTCGTTGGAAGCTTTGAGCTGTAAATGGAAGGCATACCACAAAGTCCTGTTACAGCTTCTGAGGGGTCAGGGGAGCAAGGCAGAGTCCTGGAGCATTGGAGTCAATGCTGTATCCTCTCTGAGGTCTAGGCAGACAGCTTCCTGCATGACACCTAAGTCTGGTCAGTTGGGAACCTCAACCAAGGTCTCTAGGCCAGGCAGGTTTTTCCTTTTTCTTTCTCTATAAGAGAGCAGGTTTTTCTTCTGGCTTTCAGTGTAGTTTTGTCTTAATTTCAAACATTTTTATTTATTTTGATTTATGTAATTTTCTCTTAATTTCAAACGTTTTTATTTATTTTGATTTATGTAATTTTATAGATATTTAAAATAATTAGTTCAACAGATTTTATTTGAATGAAAGACATCTGCTTATTGGAATTTTACTGAATGACATTTTATATAATGTGTGACCAGCAGTTATTGTTCATATCATTTGTGATTTTGTGACTTTGTTAGGTGCTCTTTCTTAAGTAAATGGTTACAAAATAGTTTTAAGATTTTTTTCTTTTACACGGGGAAGGAATAAAGGTTTATTCAAGATATCTAGGATACAACATGTAACTTTAGTTACAATGTATTGTACACTTGAAAATTGCTGGGAGAGTAGACCACAAATTAGTAAGTATATGGGGTAATGTATATGTTAGTTTGAGTTAGCCATTCTACAATGTGTATATATTTTTTTTGTATCGGAGATCAAACTCAGGACCTTGCGCTACCAAGGCAGGCAGTGGCAGGCACCACTGACGTAAATCCCCAGCCCACAAAGTCTACGTGTTTTAAAACATGTGATACACCATGGATGTATACAATATTTGTCAGTTAAAAATACTCTTTTGAAGCCAGGTGTGATGGCACACACCTGCAATTCCAGCACTAAGGAGGCTGAGGCAGGAGGATTGCCATGAGTTTGAGGCCAGCCTAGGCTACATAGTGAGACCCTGCCTCAAAAAAAAGGAAATATTATGACACCTATTGTCCATACATTTCTTATGTTTCTCACTTGGGTTATTATTTGTTCAAGTGGAGGAGGAGACTGCTGGGCCATGTGGCATTCTCATTTCCATTGTCCTTGGGTAAACAGGTGAGCATCCCGAATCTAACAATCTAACAATCTAAAATGCTTTAAAATTTGAAACTTTTTCATAGCCAAGATGATGCCACAAGTGGAAGCTTCCACATCATAAAGTTTTGTTTCATGTACATAATTATTACAAATGTTATGTATAAAATTGCCTGAAGGCTATATTTATAAAGTATATATAAAACATAAATGAGTTTTGTGTTGACTTGGGTCCCATCCCCAGGTATCTCATTCTGTATATTTAGATGTTCTAACATCTGAAAAAGATCTGAAATCCCTAACATTTCTGGTCCCAAGCATTTCTGATATGGGATAATCAATCTGTAATATCAAATGTTTTTCTAAAAGAGGGCAGAGTCAGCTTTCAGTACTCCTCAGTACTCACTTCCCAGGAGTCTAGAATTAAATGGAGCACTGGGTGGATATGGGGTGGGGCAAGTGGTCCTCAAGCCACCTTTCTGGCACTTGGCCAGATGCTTGTCTTGAGACTGGCAGAGACACAGTTATGGCTTAGTAGCCACTGACTATAGAATTTGAGTAAACTGAGGACTTCCTTGCTGTTGTCAGAGCAGGGACTTTGGCATGGGGTTGGTCCCTCTGAAGGGTGGAGAGAAGATAGATTTGCTCACACTTAGCCTGAGAAGGATGCTTTGTTCCCCACATTTCCTCAGGATTCCTTTTGAAAAAGATTCATCAGGATGACCATGTTGACTCCACCAACACTCCTGGACCTGGCTAAGCAGAGCCTGCTGAGAGATGAGGCCTTGGTCATTGGTTCCCTGGAGGAGCTGCCCATAGAGCTCTTCCCACCTCTCTTCATGGCAGCCTATGCTAGGAGATACAGCAAGACCCTCAAGGCAATGGTGCAGGCCTGGCCCTTTCCTTGCCTCCCACTGGGGCCCCTGATGACAGAACAGGAACTTCACCAGGAGAACTTTCAAGCAGCACTCAGTGGGCTTGATGCGCTGCTTTCTCAGGAGGTTCGACCCAGGTGAGAGTTATCTACTAGTCTGGGGAGGGCCTTGGGAATCTGAGCAAGACATAGTTGGGGTCAGGGCATAGAGAGTCAAAGGGTGGGCCAGGGGGTTCTGTTGGTGCCCGTGAGGAAGCTAAGGGAGGTCTGAGGGTCATTGCTGGTGTCACTTAGAGAATGAGCATCTGGATGTTCATGATTGATGAAGTTACACAGGTGACTGAAGGAACATGTACCCACTTCTACTCAGTGTCATGTAAAAATATGAGAGCAGGGACAAGTAAGGATCTCAGTGGTGAAGGGAGAATTTGATATTGGGTTTAGAGTAACAGTTGAAGTCAGATGTTTGTTCCCCACCTGATTCTGAGACTCCTGCTTTTAATTCTGAATTACTTACCTGTTTTCCCTCTAGGAGGTGGAACCTGCAAGTGTTGGATTTACGCACAAACGTACATCAGGACTTCTGGACTGTGTGGTCTGGAACCAGGATGGATGTATGGTCGTTGATTGAACTAGAGGCTGCACAGCCCATGAAGAAAAAGCAAAAAGTGGGTAGTTTTGAGACACAAGCAGAGCAGTCCTTGGGTCCTGTGAAGGTCCTGTTAGACTTGTGTCTCAAGCAAGGCAGGAAAAATAAACTGCTCACCTCCCTCATGAAGAAGGTCAAGAAGAAAAAATGTTTACTACACTTGTGCTGTAAGAAGCTGAAGATTTTTGCGATGCCCATCCAAAATATCAAGATGATCCTTAAAATGGTGCAGCTGGACTCTGTCCAGGATTTGGAAATTAATTGTACGTGGAAGATGTCTACCTTTGGGATGTTTGCTCCTTACCTGGGCCAGATGAGTAATATTCAAAGACTCCTTCTCTCCCACATCCTTACTTCCTGTACTTACCTGGAGAAGGAAGAACAGTATGTCAGCCAGTTTACCTCTCAGTTCCTCAGTTTTCATCCCCTCCAGAAACTATATTTAGACTCTGTCTCCTTCCTTAAAGGCCACTTTAACAAGGTGCTCAGGTGAGAATTTGGTTAGGTTTCTCTGTAGACCGCAGCAGGCCTTTATCCATTTCAGTAACAATAATGGGCATCTACTGTGTGCCAGCCACAAGCAATGCAAGAGTGAAAAAGTCACTAGAAGTCAACACATTTATCTTCTTCCCAAGTATGTTATAATATAACTGCCCAAATAAAGGTTAGAGGTTGTTTTAATTGGTTTTCTGTTACTAATAATGCAGTAGCACAGACTGGATCAGTTATAAAAAGTTTTATTTTGGCTCACAGTTGTGGTCCAGGGTTGAAGGGTAACATCTGGTGATGGGATTCTTAATGGTGGTATCCCAAAATGGTACAGGGCATTAAGGCTAGAGACATGAAGTGCTCAAGGATCCAGCCAAAGAAGCTCTTATGGCAAACCCACTCTTGAGATAGCCTATTATCATCAATCCATTCATGAAAGCAAAGCCCTAATCACCTCTTTTATTGTCCCCTTCCCCTGGTACTGGGGATTGGACCCATGATCTTTACACTGAATTATATCCCCAGCTCTTTTTTTATTTTTATTTTGAGGCAGGGTCTTGCTAAGTGCCTAGGCTGAATTCAAATTGGTCCTGCTTCAGCCTCCTAGAGTGCTGGGATTACAGGCATGCAACCCTCGGCTGATCACCTCTTAAAGGTTGTACCTGGTTCCACCTCTTAGTATCTCATAATGGAGATTAAATTTCAACATGAATTTTGGAAGGGACAAACGATAGAGTCATAAACTAGGAGAGATGCTATTAACAGTGATCCCTAGGAACTAATGGGGGATTTCAGTCTGGGGGAGATTGGGTTTAGAAATTATTTCTTGGGAAGTGATGTCTAGGATAACAAACTAAGGGAGGAGAACATTGAAGAATGGAAAGTCCATCTGACATTAGACTTCAGATTGTCATCCCTGCACTCACAAACTTACTTAACAGTGAGTCTCTCCCTCCAACCCTATCTCAGATTTTCTCCCTGTAAAGGGTTGTTTTGAACTGTAGGAGAGATATGTAGTAAATGCATGATTATGGAGATGAGAGAAGAGTGGGAATGAGGAATGGTAAACAGTGATAGGTGGTTTACTGATAATACATTTTAAGTTGGCTGGTACCACCTTTGGATGTTGCTGATCTTGGCTAAATGTTTTCTTTGTGCATGTTTCCTGCTGGCCTCATCCAGCACAGAGATACAGGTGACTGGAGCCCAGGCAGGTAGCCAAAAGGAAGCTTAAGTTGAAAGCATTTTCCTTTTTTTGGTCTCTTTTTTGAAATTAAATTTTTTCCATTTTTGTTAATTAAAAAGCATTTTCAGTTGTATCTCTGAAACCAAAATTCAATGATATCTTTCCTTGCTTGAGACATGGGGTCAGGCTCTACTTGAGCATGTCCTGTTACCATCTTAATTCATGTTCACAGCACCTAAGAGGTGTATGTTCTCTGCTGGACAGAAGAGCAAAGGAAGATTTTGAGATTTCTATCACTTGACCTAGTTACACAGCAAAATTAGTGGCGGAGAAAGGACTCCACTTAACCCTGAACTTGCCTGAATGCCCCTTTACACTGTTCCGTCCTGGGAGTTGACTATAATCAGAAAGACTTTGGACCGGGGATTTAGCTCAGTGGTTCCGCCGCCTGCCTGCGTCACAAGCCACAAGGGCAAGGTCCTAAATTTGATTCCCGGTACCAAAAAAAAAAAAAAGAAGAAGAAGAAAGACTTTGGGTTTGTCCTCCCCTCCACCCTCAAGGCCTGGATCATCCCCACCCTGCCCCACCCACCACCACCTCTATTCTCAAGCACTAACTGCTCTGTCTTTCCCCAGGTGCCTGAAGAGCTCCTTGGAGATACTCTCAATAACTAACTGCCTACTTTCAGAGTCAGACTTGATGCACCTATCCCAGTGCCCCAACATGAGTCAGCTAAAGGACCTGAGCCTGAGTGGGGTCAATCTGACCACTATGAGTCCTGAGCCCCTCCGAGCTCTGCTAGAGAGAGCCTCCTCCACTCTTGAAGACCTGGATTTAGATGAGTGTGGGATCATGGACCCTCAATTTATTGCCATTTTGCCTGGCCTGAGCAAGTGTTCCCAACTCACAACCTTCACCTTCTGTGGGAATTCCATCTCCATGGGTGTGCTGCAGAATCTCCTGCTACACACCATTGGGCTGAGCAAGCTAAACCACGTGCTGTATCCTGCTCCCTTAGAGACTTATGAAGACAACCCAGGCATCCTCCACCTGGGAAAACTTGCCCACCTGCATGCCAAGCTAAAGCAGATGCTGCATGATGCAGGGAGGCAAGCCGTGGTCTGGTTCAGCGCCAACCTCTGTCCTCACTGTGGTGACAAAACTTTGTATGACCCAGAACCCATCCTTTGCTCCTGTTACATCCCTCTTTAGCTGGGTGCACATATTCATAGCTTTATTCTGGGCCTATGAACACTAAAGCTCAGAATGTAAGTCCTTCTAGGAGAAAAAGAGAAGTCTTAGTTTCAGATAACTTCTCATATAAGTGGAAAAAGGGAAGTTGTTATGGTTGGGAGTCAAATGTTGATTTGGGGAGATACATCCTATATAGTTAGAAATACACATTTGAATTTCTGGAGAAAGGATTTGGGCTTGGGAGGTACATGTGGGAGTTATCTTTGTGTGTATAGTTGTGAACAAATGGCCAGAAATAAAGAGAACTTTAGTGTAAATTGGTTTTTTTGTTTTTTATTTTTATTTTTTGATTGGCGAGCCATTTCTAAAGGAACTACTTGATAACATTTGGGCTTTTTTCTTTTTGTTGGTACCAGGGATCGAACTCGGGTCCTTGCGCTTGCACAGCAGGTGGTGAAACCACCAAGCTAAATCCCCGGCCCGGGCTTTTTAAATTTTATTTTATTTTTTTAAATTCTTTTATTGGTACATTGTAGGTATACAACACAATTACATTTCTCAATTGGAATTGTACCTTTACATAATACATCTTAGTTCTTATTTTTTCCCCATTCCTAGCCCTCCCTTCACCCCTTCCACCCTTCCCTGTTTACAAAGACTTTATTTCCATTTTTTCCATTTCTCAGCATTTTTTCTTTCCCTTCTTTCCTTTCCCCTGCCCCTCCCACTACCCCTACCCCTTTGGACCTTTTCTTCCTATTTTGCATTATCGATTATTCATTCTAATCATTGGTACATTTTAGGTATACAATATAATGACATTCATCATTGGACATTTGCACCTTTACATAGTCTCTCTTGGTTCTTATTTTTCACCCTTGCCCAGCCCTCCCTTCAACCCCTCCATTCCTCCCTATTTACAAAGATTTTGTTCCTATTTAGTGTAACTTGTTTATTTATTCTGTGGTATATAAATCACCTTCCCCAGTTGAGACCTCAGGAATGCCTGATTACTGATAAAATGGGGAGGCAGTGAATGTCTGTAATGCTTACACTCTAGGCTTCACAGTGTTCTACCCCAGGATCTCATGACACCATTTATCATTTCCTTTTATTTGGTTCTCTGGGGCATTGGTTGCCTCCTTACTTATTTCTGTGGATACTTATTTCTGTGAGTCAGTGCACAGAAGTTTTGTCTTCAAGGCTTGAATCACATTAAGTGCTTAATAGAACTACTGGAGTAAAGAGTTCTTTAGAGAGGTCATCACTTCTAACCCAACTAAGACCCTGTACCCACTCTTCCCTGTTCTCTGGATGCACAAGCCTCAGTCTCTGGCTTTCGTCTGTGCCAGTGTAGGGCTTCACTGTGCACAAACCAGCACCCAGTACTGGAAGGTGATGTCATCCTAGAGATGAGCAGGAGCCTCTAGACTTCCTTGGGTCTCACCCATGCCTATCATGTCATGTTCCCTGGTCCAGCTCCTGCTTGAATTTAATTAGTGACCAATTAGTATCTAAATTTAGGACTGGGGATGCTGCTCAGTAGTCGAGCACTTGCTTAGCACATGAGACCATGGATTCAGTCCCCATTACCAGCTAAAAACTAAATTTATTTTAGTAAAATGCTTTGATCATATGTGATATTTGTATCACACATTATCCTTAGGTGGTCCTATCAGTGAGACAGTGACTGTGCCATATGATCTCTGTTAAGGAAATAGTAAGCCACCTCAGATCCAGTGAGATGCCTTGGATTCTGGGTCGAAATAATGAACAAACACATGCCAGGTCCTAGGAAATATTCTTTGAGGTGAATGAAGATGAATGTCCAGCTTGGAGGTAGGTTGAGGCCACTCTGTAGGACAATCTATTAAAAAATAAAGATGTCATATTGTGGGACTGGACTCCATACTTGAACAGTTGACCTGACTGCTTAGGGGATAAAATGCTGTCACCTTCCAGCCCCTACCTTAACTGTGCCGCTGCATCCTGCCCCTAGGCTGTTGTACCTTCCTGCTGATATAATCTCCCAGAGAAGCACCTGAAAAAAGGTTACACACTAAGATCCAGGGATAGAGCTCTAGCTCTACATTGCTCTGAGTATGAACAAGCCCAGTCCTGCTTTGGAGGCCTCTTTCTTGGTGCTAGCCATTTACATGTATGTTGCCACCACTGGTGGTAACAGCAGTGACAACACAGTTGGCAACTTCCAATCATGACAGAGCAGGTCCTCTATTCTCTTCCCCCACAATAGTTATCATTTTTTGCTGTCATCCCCTTCTAGGCTCCTATCCTAAGCCTCATAAATAACAGTGCATCAGCTCAGGGAGCATACTGTCATTCTGAAAGAAAAGAAAATGCAGAAACCCTTATATCCAATGGTGTGCTTGAAAAATGCAGTTAAGAAGAGTGTCTCAGCCAGGCATGATGGTCCATGCCTATAATTCCAGCACTTGGGAAGCTGAAGCAAGAGAATTACAATTTTGAGTCCTGCCTCAAGTCCTTGTCTCAAAATGTAGCTCAGTGGGAAGGCCCTGGGTTCAACCCCCAGTACCACACAAAAGGGAAGGAATGGAAGAAAGATAAGGGGAGAAGGGAGGGAAAATGTCCTATTTTTCCTGAAATACACCCTCTCCCAGCATCATCTGGCACAGACCCAAGTTACAGGGAATATTCCCCAAAAAGGGAAACTAGCACCTTTGGGATTTCAGGGCTATGTACCCAATGGGCAAATTCTCCAGGGAAGAAGAGCAAAGGAAAGGCATTGCTTTAGGTTCATTAGCAGAAAAATAGAGAAGATTAATATACACCACCTGAGGTCACTGTGAGGGTCACTGGGGCCATGCCCAGACATGGATGGTCCAATGTAATTATTCACTGCCTAATGGAAAGAAAGAAAAATAGACACTGTATGCTTTTGTCTTTTCTAACCGCTGTAAGAAAATAGCACAGACTGAGTCATTTAGAAGTAAAAGAAATTTATTTTTCAAAGTACAGAAAACTAGGAACTTCCAAGATCAAGGCCTCAGCTTTGATGTCTTGTGAGGGCTTATCTCTGCTTCCAAAACAGCATCTTGTGCTGCATCCTCTGAAGAGGATGAACATTGTGTCCTCACATGGTGGAAGGCCAGAAGGGATAGAAGGGATTGGGTGCTTTCTTCAATTTTTTTGTTAAAAACATTAATCACATTCATGAACTTGCAATACTCATGACTTCATCACCTCTTAAACTATTATCATATTTGGTATTAGTTTCCAACAAATTAATTTCAGGAGAACACATATATTTGAACTGTAGTGTTAGAGCTTGCTTCTAAAACAGAATGCCTTGGATCAAAATGAGGTGAACTACAGATAGGCCGGAACTTTTGGAGTTCCTAGGGCCTTGCCCACCCACACCTGCCAATGGAGGCCTCATTTGAGGGTGAATCTGGCAACATTCTTTGTTTGTTTGTTTTGGTACCAGGGATCAAACTCAAGACCTTGTGCTTGGGAGGCAGGTAGTGGAACCACTTAGCTAAATCCCTGGCCCTTCTGGCAACATTCTTTATGCAGAATTTAGTCTTTAGCATCAATGCAATGAGTTTTTGAAAAGTTGAGTTTGGCTGGAGAGAGATCTTGTTGGTAAGGATAGCCATCCAAAAGAGGGAAAAGTGGTGACTATCCATGGCAGGGGACCATATATTTGAAGGCTCCTTAGACAGTTCATCTCTAAGTCATTAAGATGCAAGCAAGGGAAGTATAGCACACATGATTGCTTGGTATTAACAATTCACCCTGGAGGTCCCCAAACTGTTTAACAGGTAGGCTTGGACTTACAGCAAATGTGGCACACAGATATTAGACAGAAGGATCTGAATTGAAAAGAGACAGAGTGGGATCCAATGCATGCTCAAGGCCACGTAGCCCAGGCTGGCCTCAAACTCATAGCAGTCCTCCTGCTTCAGACTCCCAAGTGCTGGGATTACAGCTGTGTGTCACCATGCCTGGTAGGATCATTATTGTACAAGTGTGACACTCAACATTTGAAGTACTGGCTACATGGCCAGATCCTGTCTCAAAAAAAAAATTCTTATTAGACAATAATGGCTTATAGTTCATGCTTCAGCTACATTCAGCACTAGAAAGTATTTTTTCTTAGTCATTGCAACATTAAGGTTTGGAATAGAATATTTGCAATCATTCACTGTTAATTCTCTGAAAATGAAGAAAATCAAGCTGAAGAAACTGAATTATTGGAAGAAGCAGAACTCCTACAGATCAGCCAGATGGATAAGAATTCACCCTTTTTAGAAAACTCTTTAAAATTTCTAATTATGATCAAAGTGTTTAGATCTTTAAGTGAAAAATAGGTATACTGGTCAGATTTTTATAACTGTGATCAAATACCTGACACACACAGCTTAAAAGAGAAAATGTTTATTTTGGCTCAATGTTTCAGAAGTTTTTGTTCATGGTTAAATGGCTCCATTGATTTAGGCTGATGGTGACACAGAAACATCATGGCAGGACTTCTGGGAAGATGACAGAGTGGTGAACAGCAGGGAAACAGCTTCTCCGAGATTTGGTGTTCAGACGTTGGAATATAGCAACATGAGGAAGAGAAGGAGAGAAATGAGTCCCTGGGACTAGCAAGGATCTGAAGCAAGAATTGAAGCTCACAGGGAGAGCAAAGAGAGAGACTTCAACAAAGAAGGAGGTAGCAAGCAGCACTTTCTTCTTGAGCCTTGACTCACTGTGTGAGAAGGGGAACTTGAACCAGCAGATGCACGGTGACTACTGGTGACCCCAGAGACCTCCACAGAGAAACACATCAGTGGAACAGAGCAGTGGACACAGCAAATTGCAGTGGCTGGCTGTATTTGATGCTATTATTGTTGCTGACTGTACTACTTTAGCCAAGGTGACATAGTTGTTCTAATCAGTTGTTTTTCCTGGTGTGCCAAGACTGAGATTGTCTTAGGGTCATAAACAATACTGTAGGCCAGTTTCACAGAACCAGGGGTTAGGCCAAATAGGCAGCAACTTCTCATTTTCAATAAATTGAATAGGTAGGATCTTGCAACAGATTCAAAACCCAAAAGCTAGCCACACCTGGAAGACATCTCTGAGAAGTACTCATTTCCTAAGGGTTCTAAATACTAGCAATAAAGCTACTTGCCGTAAGCAATTTATAAGCATCAACCCAGAAATTAAACTAAAAAAAAAATAGAAAATGAGAAGAAACTTAAGCAACATGCAACCCCAAACTTACAGCTCACCAAAGGTAAACCCAGGGGGCAATAAGGTGGAACAATTCAAAACCTACCCACCTGGACTCTCTGAAGTGGTAACAGTGGAAGAAACAAAGCAGATGAACGAGGCTCTGAAAAAAAATCATAGCAGAAATAGTTTCTCAGATAACTACAAAGGGCTCAGGATTTAGCTCAGCAGTACTGCACCTGCCTGGCAAGCCCCAGGTCCTGAATTCGATTGTTAGTGCTGAAAAAAATCAGATAACTACGGAGATGGTGATCATAATGAAAGACATAGTAAGTGACTCTAAAGCAGATATAGATTTAAAAAAAAACAGAGGCGCTTAGGAAAATGATGGAAACTATAAATGCCCAACATAGGAAGGAAATGGAATCTATGAAACAAATTCAAACAGATTATCTAGGAGATTAAAAATTCCATTGAAAGTATTTACAGAAGAATGAACCAATGTGAGGACAGAATATCAGATATAAAAGACAGGATTGTGGTTAGTGACCATGAAAAGAATGATTTCTTAAAAATAGCAAGGGACCACTAAAAATCAATCCAATGGCTGCTTGATACTGCAAAGAATAACGTAAGTTTGATCAGAGTCAATAAAAAAGCAGGAGGGGCTGGGGATTTAGCTCAGTGGTGCCGCCATCTGCCTCACAAGCACAAGGTCCTGAGTTTGATCCGCAGTACCAAAAAAAAAAAAAAAAGGCAGGAGATATCACAAATGACATAAAAAAAAAAACTGTTCACAAAAGTAATGGCAGAAAAGTTCCCAAGCAGGGAAAAAGAATTTGACATACAGATAAGTGAGGCATATAGTGCTGTATTAGCCATGATCAGAAAAAAATCTACACCAAGACAGGATAGTCAAGATTCAGAATATTAAAAGCTGTTAGAAAAAAGAAAAAGGGCTGGGGATTTAGCTCATGGCACCTCACCTGTCTGGGAAGTGTAAGGTCTTGAATTTGATTCCTGGTACTGAAAAAAAAAAAGAAAGAAAGAAAGAATGAAAGGAAGGGAGGGAGGGAGGGAGGAAGGAAGGAAGGAAGGAAGGAAGGAAAGAAAGAAAGAAAGAAAGAAAGAAAGAAAGAAAGAAAGAAAGAAAGAAAGAAAGGAAGAAAAAAAGGAAGAAAGAGAGAAAAACAAATCTATAAAGGAAAGCCCGTCAGAATTACAGCAGACTTCTCAATAAAAACCTCAAGTTAAGGAAAGCTTGAAGTGAAGTATTTCAAGCCCTAAAGGAAAACAATTTCCAACCCACATGGATGTACCCCACAAAACTGTCATTCAAAATTAATGGAGAATCCTAACAGAATGAATTCACCATGCAAGGCAAGCAATTAAAAAGAGGGGAAAAAGTGGAGACCAACAATAGAAAAATAACATGACAAGGATAAGTCAATATATATCAATTATAACCACAATGTAAGAGGTCTAAATTCACCAGTCAAAAGAAACAGACTGGCAGAATGGATCAAGAAGCAAGATTCAACAATATGCTCCACACAACAAACACATTTAATTCAAAAAAAAATTATAGACCAAAAGTCAGAGGATGGAAAACAATATGTCATATGACAGGAATCATGAAAAAAGCAGGGGTAGGGGCAAGGGATTAGGCTCAGTGGCAATTAGGCTCACTGCCTCGCAAGCACAAGGTCCTGAGTTCGATCCCTGGTACCAGAAAAAAAAATCATTCCTAGAAGCAACCATTACCTTGATAACAAAACCAGAGAAACATCCAACCATAAAAGAGAACTACAGGCTAATTTCTCTAATGAACATGGATGCAAATATCCTCAATAAAATACTGGGAAATGGAATGCAGCAAATTGTCAAGAAGATTATACACCATAACCAAGTAGGATTCATTTCAGATACAGGGCTGGTTCAACATATGCAAGTCAATAAATGTAATACACTACATTAACAGAGCCAAGGACAAAAAATGTATGATCCTCTTAATAGATGCAAAAAAGCATCTGACAAAGTCCAATGCCCATTCATGATAAAAACCCTAAAGAAAAATGGAATAGATAGGCTTTATCTCAATCTGAGAAAAGCCATCTATAACAAACCAACATCATACTAAATGGACAAAAACTGAGTTTTCACTCTAAAATTAGGAACAAGATAAGGATGTCCACTGTCTCCATTTTTATTCAGTATAGCTCTGGAAACATTAGCCAGTGAAATTAGACAAGAGAAAGAAATAAAATAGGGATAGAAAAGGAAGAAGTTAAATTATAATTATTTGTGTATGACATGATACTTTACATAGAAGAAAACAAAATCTCCACAAAAGACTTATAGATTTAATAACCAAATTCAGTAGTATACCTGGATACAAAGTCAGCACTTGAAAATTAATAGCATTCCAAATAACAAACAAATAACAAACAACAAACTCACTGAGAGAGAAATTAGGGAAACAACACCATTCACAATAGCATCCAAAATAAATGAAATACCTAGGAATCAATCTAACAAAGGAAGTAAAGGAACTTTACATGGAAAACTACAGTGCTTTGAAAAAGGTGATCAAAGAGATATCAGAAAATGGAAAGTCATCCCTTGTTCTTTGGTTGGAAGAAGCAATATAGTGAAAATGGCCATACCTTCAAAATTGTTATACAGATTTAATGCAATCTTAATAAAGATTCCAATAGCTTATCTCATAGAATTAGAGAAAACAATCCTAAAATTCACTTGGAACCAGAAGAGAGCTAGAATAGCAAAAGCAATTCTGGGCAACAAAGGCAAGGCAGGGGCATCACAATTCCTGACTCGAAATTACACTACAAAGCTACTATGATAAAAACAGCATGGTAATGGCAAAAAAACAGACCTGAGGATCAGTGGAACAGTTTAGAAGATGCAGAAATAACTCCAAACATGCTCTGCCCCCTTATCTTTGACAAAGGAGCCAAACACCTTCACTGGAAGAAAGACAGCCTCTTTAATAAATGGCACTGAAAAATGGCTTTCCACATGCCAAAGATTAAAACTAGACCCATATCTTTCACCATGCACTAAACTCAAATCAAAATGGATCAAATATCTAAATTTTTTTTATTGTATGATTCCATTTACTGGAAATGTCCAGAATAGACAAATTCATAGACAGAAACTGGATCAGGGATTCATTAGGGATGAAGGCTTGTGGCAGTGAGGAATGAGGAGTGTGACAATTGGTCTGCAGACGTTTTTTAGGGGTATAAAAATACTCTAGAATTATACTGTAATGACCGCAAAACCCTGTGAATAAACTGAAGACCAGAGTTGTACACTTCAAACAGGTTAATTTTATGGTATGTGAACTACATTTTAAGTCACATATGTGTGCCCTCAGGGGACTCAGGCCAAGGCATCAAACACATGGAGTGTCAGAAGGGCGGAGGCCAAGGGAGGGGTTTCTGGCCAAGAAAGGCCTAGTGATCAAGAACATTCATGGACCTCATTTCATCCCTCACTGTTGATGGGGACCCAAGGCTACCTGTGGACCAGCATACATACAGCATCTCTTTATCAATTTTAAAAAATGTTATTATTTGTTTTGCAGTGCTGAGGATCAACCTAGGCCCCTGAGCATGCTAGGCCAGCACTCTATCCTTGAGCTCTGCCCCACACTTGAAGGCCCTTTGAAACCTGGTGTCTGAGGGTCTGGGCCTGACATGGGGGCCCTAGCCATCAGAGGGGCACTGGCTATTCTGCTCCTCATCCTTACCACCTGTGTACCTGTCCCAAGCACAGTCAACTGCTACAATGTCCTGACCGGCACCCAGGCCTGGAAATGTCACTTCCTGACACTGCAACAGGGTAGAACCCAAATCTTGAGATAAAACCACAGGAAGGAAGTTCGTCTTCAAGCTGACCTTTGGCTCTGTCTTGGTAATGCAGAAGGCCCTACTGGCTAGAATTTATAACCTGGAATCAGTTCTTGAGTATCCTAGAAATATTCTGAGAACTTGAGCACTTATGTGTAATTTGGCCCAAAGAGGAGCATACTAATTACATAACATCGCTGTGAGTTCAAGGCCAGCCTGAACTACATAGCAAGACCCTCTCTCAAAACAAAAACAAAACAAAATCTACTCAGTAAAAGGTTTCTATGGTCATATAAGTATGAACTAAACAAAGCTACATAGATTTGTTCACTGCAGGACATTTTTTTGGAGACAGGGTCTCATTATGTAATTCAGCTGGCCTTGAGCTCACTATGTAGCCCAGGGTTGAACTCACAGCAATCCTGCTGCCTCAGCCTCAGAGTGCTGGGATTATGGACATGCACCACCACATCCGGCTTTTCTTTGGAACTGAGGATCAAACCCAGAGGGCACCAAGTTACATCCCTAGCCCTTTTTTTTTTGTATTGTGAGACAGGATCTTGCTAAATTGCCCAGTCTGGGCTCAACCTTGTGACCCTCGCGCCTCAACCTCCCAAGTAGCTGGGATTACAGGCGTGTGCACCATACCTGGTTTGATGCCTTTAATAAATTTAATAAAAAATTAATACCTAATTTTCCAAGAAGAGGACGGGGAACTTTCTACTTACTTGGCCATTGTCCTTTGTCACAAGAGATCCCAAAGCACCTTGGGAAACAATACATCTAAGGACTCGTCAGTCTGGGGATCTCCACAGAATCTCTTCTCTTGTCTGGGTCCATCCACTCACCCTCAGCCAGACACAGAAGGTAGCCAAGGGTCAAAGTGGATGCTTTAGTGAGTGTCCACAGAGAAGCCTGTCTCTCAGCTGCTGCCAGCCTCTACTGTACCCAGCTCTCAATTTTGTGGCAGGTGAGCTAGTTGCCCAAGGGGCAGGGTTCTGGAGTCTAAAGAGCTGGAGGGGCACAAAGCAGTTCAAGAGTTCCCCGTGGCGGCAGGGCCCTTCAAGAGGGACTGTGGTGAAGGCGACGACCAGGCCTCAGGACGGCCCCTCTTTAAGCATTCCTAGCAAAGCGAAGAGCGGCTCCAGCGGTATGGGGGTCCCTACGGGCACAGGTAAGTGCGTTCACTCTTGTGCAGGTCACCGGCACTTAAGAAAGCCTTGGGGCAGTGGGAATAAGCGTGGGGTCTCACCGAGCTGTGAGTGCAGCTGTGCTTGGGCAGCCCCGCCGCCGTATCTGAGAAACTTGTCATACTGCGAACAGGGGAAGGGCTGGAGCTTAGGGTGTGACCGCTCTTGGCGACTCAGCAAGGTCAGCGTGGGGAAGGTCTCTGCACTCGCGACAAGTAAACTGTGGTGGCTTCTCATCGTCCTCTTCAACCCCTGCCAATCCTAAGGGGCCCGGAGCCTCCCCAACGCCTGGACCCTGGCACTCCACATGCTCCACCGTCATGCCCACCACTTGCCACTGCGTCGCCATTACCGTTCTGGACTCAGGGGGCAACCTTAGCAAACCCGCCGGAGGGTCCCTGAGGCTTGTGGCTGCACCGGGGATGGCGGGGCCCTTGCCTGTCACATCAACCAGCAGGGCCAACCCGACCACCAGTTCTGGCGAGGCTGCCTCACTGCTGCGGTGGTTCTGCTCGTGCTTCCGGAGGCTGCAGGACACCATGAAGGACTTCCCGCAGGCGCCACAGTGGAAGGGGCGCTCGCCCAAGTACACGCGGTTGTGCTTGGTCAGGCTGGCCGGCTCAGGGAAGGCGCGCCCGCACTCCTCGCTACGGAAAGGCCGCCGGCCGGAGTGCACCAATGCATGCCGCTTGAGGTCCCAGGACGCCACGAACGTCTTGTAGCACTGCAGGCACTTGAAGGACCCGTCGCCCGTGCGCACATGTCGGTGCAAGGCCAGGTCGGCCGGATGCCGGAAGTCCTTCCCCCACTTGTCGCAGCGGTGCGGCTTCGCGCCCTCGTGCTGGCGCTGCTGGCGCCGGAAGCTGGACAGTTTGAGAGCAGGCGGCCGGCCGCAGCGCGGCACAGGAAGGGCTTCTCCCCAGAGGGCGTGCGCTCGTGGCTCTGGTAGAGCTGAACTGTGTGAAGCCCTTGCCGCATGCCGCGCAGCGGCAGGGCTTTCTGCGCCGCGTGGATGCGCTGGTGGCAGGTGAGAGACTGGCTGGAGAAGCTCTTCCTGCGCTCGGAGCAGAGGAAGGGGCGCTCCCCAGTGTGGGACTGCTCGTGGTTCTGCAGGCCCTTGAGCTCCGCATACACCTTGCCGCGCGCTCGCAGCCGTAGGGCCGCAGTCCCACGTGCGTGTGCCGGTGCTTGCGAAACACCTAGGGATCTGGGAAGCTCTTGCCGCAGTCAGTGCAGGCGTAGAGCTGCTCCCCGGTGTGGCCACGCTGGTGGATCTTGAGCTTGGAGAGCACGCAGGCACACAGGGTGCATGAAGCAGCGACCACACTCTGGACATGGGAAGGGCTTCTTGCTCGTGGCTGCGGAGCTCAGGTGCCATCTTGTAGGCCTTGGGGCACAGCGGGCACTTGTAGGGCCAAGGCTGCGCTGCTGAGCCTGACCCTTTGTCCCCACTGGCTTCTTCTTCCTTGGCTTCAGTGTCCTACTTTGGCTTCAATTCTGCCACCTCCTCTGCACAGGTCAGCAGGCACATAAGTGGCAGCGTTGGAAAATGTCTTGGTACAGGACAGGCACTTATAGCTGGCAGCCACAGCGCTTGTACCCAGGGCCTGGGGACCCGGCCTCCATGGCCTCCACCTCCTTGGCCTTGGTGGGTGGGGCTTTTCCTTCATGTCAGCATCATGAGAAAAGTTCTTTTCATAAATAGAACTGAGGTCCAGAGCAACAGAACAGCACTGTGTTTAAGTGCACAGCCTTTGAAGCCAGAATGCCCAGGTTCAAATCTTGCCTCCATCACTTTCCAGTTGATGTAACCTTGTGCAATTTATTGCATGTCTTAGGACCTTAGTTTTCTCATCTGACTTGACTGGGGCCGACTCTGTGGCATAGGGATTAGCTCCTCACACCTACAGAAGCCTGGGTTTTGCCAGTAAAGGTCTGGCGGTAGGCCAAAGATCTAAATATTAAAACAGAAACACTAAATCTGCTGAAAGAGAGAATAGATAGAATTCTTTTTTATTTTTGGTACTCGGGATCGAATTTGGGACCTTGCACTTGCGAGGCACGTGGCGGCACCACTGAGCTAAATCCCTGGCCCCATAGAATTCATTTTTAAAAAATAAATTTTATTTTATCCCATTCCCTTCCTCAAGCTCCCTCCCCTCCCTATGTACAAAAGCTTTGTTTCCATTTTTCCTTCTATTTTCACTTTTTTTCTTGACCCTTCCTTCCTTTCTTCCTCCCTTGTTCCCCTTCCTACTTGAACACTTTCTTCCCATTTCCCAACATGAATAGGTAGAATTCTTGAAGACATCAGTGTAGGCAAAGACTTTATGAACAAAACCCTGACAGCATGAGAAATATCACAAAGAATCAACAACTGGAATCTCATTTTATTAAAAAGCTTTTACACAGGAGAAGAAGAAATCACCAGCAGAGTGAAGAGACCCCACAGAGTGGGAAAAAATTTTGCCAGCTATTCCTCAGACAAAGGATTAATATCTAGTATATATAAAGAACTCAAAAAAATAGACCTCCAAATTTAAAAAGCCAGTCCAAAATTGAGCATCTGAAATGAATTAACACTTCTCAGATAGAAAAGTAGATATACCAGGGATTTGGCTCAGTGGTTCCACCACCTGCCTTGAAAGTGCAAGGTCCCAAGTTTGATTCACAATTCCCGGTACCAAAAAAAAAAAGAAATACCAAATAAATATATCAAAAAATGTTCAGCATCACTGGTCATCTGAGAGATGCAAATTAAAACAATGCTGAGATTCCATCTCCAGAAAGAATGACTTATCAAGAAATCAAGCAATAACAAATAGTGGTGGGTTTATGGGGTAAAAGAAATCCTTCTCCACTGTTGGTAGGAGGGTAGACTGTGGAAATCAGTGCAGAGCTTCCTCAAAAACCTAAAACTAGAGGTTCTGTTCAACCTAGCTATTCCTCTTGGCATCTTCCCAAAAGAATTAAAAGCATCATACCACAGCAATATATGCACACCCATGCTTATAGCAGCACAGTTTGTAATAGCCAAATCTTGGAAACAGCCCAAATGTCCATCACGTGATGAATGGATAAAGAAGATGTTGTTTTCTTATACAATGGAGTACTACTCGGCCATGAAGAAGGATAAGTTTGAGCTAAATGCATGTACCTTGAGACCAAACTCTTAAGTGAGATAAATCTAACACACATGTTTAAATACTGCATTATTTTTCTGGTGTCAGAAACCTAAAGTGGAAGTAAGAACCAAAATGGAAAGAGAATGGAAAAAATGAAAGAGAAATGGAAAGAAAATGTTTAAATTAGAAGGACAACAAGGGAGGGGGAAGGAGAAAAGGCAAGAAGGGACAAGGAAAAAAGAATAGAAGGGAGTGAAGCTCAGCCAGTCCCAGCACCTGGAAGGAAGCTCCCTGTCTCCATCCCAGTCTCCTAGGGCAGTGAAGCTCAGCCAGTCCCAGCACCCAGAAGGAAGCTCCCCTGCTGCCATCCCAGGCGCCTAGGGCCAAGAGGTGAGCTGGTCCCAGCACCCAGACGGAAGCTCCCCCACCTTCATCCCAGGCTCCTAGGGCAGTGAAGCTCAGCTGGTCCCAGCACCCAGAAGGAAGGTCCCCGCCTCCATCCCAGGCTCCTAGGGCAGAGAAGCTCAGCTGGTCCCAGAACCTGGAAGGAAGCTCCCCTGCTGCCATCCCAAGCTCCTAGGGCAGAGAAGGTGAGCCGCGTGGGTGCCAGAAGCATCCCCCCACCCCACCGTGGAAATGAGAAGACACACAAACAAGCCTCAGAAACAGACTTCCAGATCACCTACAGCAACCCCAAAGGGAAACGAGATGGAACACTTTGATACTCAACCACCTGGACTCTCTGAACTGACAACAAAAGAGGATCTGGGAAAAATGAAATCAGAAATAATTACTCAGATAACAGCAAAGATTTTGCTCATGGTGTAAGACATGATTAATAAATCTAGAGAGGACGCAGATAAAAAAATAGAGGATCTGAGGAACATGATGGAATCCCAACACAGGAAACAAATGGAATCCATAAAACAGATACAAACAGATTTCCAAGAGATTAAAAACTCAATGGAAAGTCTGCACAGCAGAATGAACCAATGTGAGGCTAGAATTTCACGTATAGAAGATAAGATTGCAATTAGTGACCAGGAAAAGAAAAATTGCTTTGAAATTGTAAGGGAACATGAGAAATCAATCCAGCAGCTGCTAGACCATGCAAAGAAGAATAACATAGGAATGATTGGAGTCAATGAAGAAAGAGGAGAGAGTGCAGATGACATACAAAAGCTGTTCACAGAAGTGATGGCAGAAAACTTCTCAAGGAGGGGAAAAGAACTTGACATACAGATGAGTGAGGCATATAGGACTCCAGCTAGCCTTAACCAAAAAAATCTACACATAGGCATATAATAGTGAGGATTCCAGAAATCCAACTGAAGAATAAAATTCTACAAGCAGTGAGAGAAAACAAACAAATCACATACAAAGGAAAGCCCATCAGAATCACAGCAGACTTCTCAATGCAAACCCTCAAGGCAAGAAGAGCTTGGACTGATGTATTTCAAGCCCTAAAGGAAAACAGCCTCCAACTCAGATTGATGTACCCTGCAAAACTGTCTTTCAAAATTGATGGAGAAATAAGATACTTTCATGATAAAGAGCACCTCAGGAACTTCATGAATACCAAACCAGCACTCCAAAAAATTTTAGACAATACACTAAGAAAAGACAGTGAGGATCACAATCCCAGGAAACCCAGCAGAATGAATCCATTGGGCGTAACAAATTAAATGCAAAGGGGGAGAATCCAACAAAAAGAAAAAGTCATGACAAGACTTTTAAAACTTTTGACTTCATCTCCCTAATGAGTGTATAATTCAATCTTATTATTGTACTGATTAGTATTTTTCTGATTCTAGAATTGCACACCATTCCTTGTGCTATACTGGCTATTTATCATCTTCTTATGTCTACATTTTAATTGGGTTGTCTATTAATGAGCTCTAAGAATTCTTTATATATTCTGCTCATAGGTTAGATGCAATGTAAATATGGTCTGTTTAAGGACTACTTTTCATTTTAATGATGTCATTTAAAGTTCTAAATTTTGATGGAATCCCATTTATCATTTTTTTTCTTTTATACATCATGTTTTTTGTATCCTAGGTAGTTCTTGCCTAACCTGAATTCATAAATATTTTCCCTATAATTTCTTCTTAAAGTTTTATACTTTTAGGCTTCCTTATTTAGGTTCATAGATCCCTTCAAGTTATTTTCATGTATGGAAAAAAAGGGTTGAGGTTAATTTTTTATATACGGATACTAGGTGTTCTAGTGCAGTTTGCTGAAGACACTATCTCTTCCTCGGCTCTTGAACCAAGTTTATATTCTATAAAATGCTAATGTTAAATAATCTTTCAAAATTCAGTGGACCATATATGTGTGGTTCTATTTCTAGATTCTCTGTTTTATTCAAATGATCTATATGTCTTTCCTTACACCAACACTGCTTTATTGACTGTAGCTTTAGAAGAAGTCTTAAAATTGGGTGCTAAACTTCTTCCAACACTGTTTTTGTTTTTGTTTTTGTTTTTGGCTTTTCTGGGTCCTTTGTACTCCTACATAACTTTTAAATTTCAATACACAGTTCTTCATTTATAGCAAGTATGCACAGACCTGAATTTGTATATATACCTTGTGTTTTCTAATCCTGCTAAATTCAAGTACAAGTTCTAAGGGGCTCCTAGAGATTTCTTAGTATTTTCTCTGTAGATGATCATTTCATCTACATATAAAGATTTTGCTTCTGCCGTGCCAATCCTATCCTAGTTGTGTCATTTTATTGCCAGACTATTTTGGTTTAGACCTATGTTTCAAAGTCTAATGGACAGATGAAGAGTAGGCATATATGCCCTTGTTCCCCACTTTAGGGAGAAAGCATTGTATCGTCTCCATTCATAGAAGTTTTTGTTGGAAATATGGAGCACATGTCTTTGATCTGTTGAGAAGGTTCTGTTCTACTTCTAGTCTCCTGATAGCTTTTACCATGAACAGCTGTAGAATTTAGTCCAATACTCTTTCTCCAACTAGTGACAGGATCATATGGCTTTCTCCTTTCCTCTGTTAAAATGATTACTTTTGGGGGTGGATCTTCCAATGCTGAACCAACGCTGCTATCCCTATAATAAAACCACTTTCTACATATTGCAAAAAAAAAAAAAAAATAGACGGAAAAGTGGAAACAAAGCTGTTGTAAATAAGGAGGGGAAGAGTTGTCAAAGTAAAAGTGAAGGGTGAGGGAGTAACTGGCTATGCAGAGCAAGCTTAGGCCCAGTAAAAGGAGAAAAAGCAGTGAAAGGACAGAGTAAGAAGGGTGGGCTACCGTGAAAATAGCAAGTTCTTCTTTGTATCTATATCCTTTTATGCTGTGCCAATCTCAAGGAAACCCAGGAGAACTTGTACACGTGGGTCCTGAGAGGCAGTGCTGGGATCCCATGCCTGAGGCTGAGGTCAGATACAGGCCATTCTGTTGAAAACCTGCTAGAATCTTGCAAGAAGTCCACCTGCAGCACTCTGGGTACTGCTCTGCATGTGTCCAGGATCTTGTAATTAACAGGTCAAGTCTATTTTCCTGGGCAGTTTTGCCATGCCCTAATCTCCTATCTCAGTGCCTCCCAGATGACTGAATCATAGACCAGCAAAGGGCCTGGTGTGGATGCATCTATGTGTAATCAAAATTGGGACCCAAGCTGGGTGTGACAGCATACTCCTATAATCTTAGCACTCAGGAGGCTGAGGCAGGAAGATCTCCTGAGATGGCAGCCTGTACCACATAGTTCAAGTCTAGCCTGGGCTATACAGCAAGACCTTGTCTCAAAAAGAACAAAAAAAGAAAAATGAAAGAAAGAGGAAGTAAGACAAATAAAGTGTACCCATTCTCCACAATGTCTTCTCTCTGGCCTTCTCAGATGCCAGGAAATCTTGCTCTGCCCCTCTGAAGAGTGTTTGGTTTCCTTGGTTTTTTGTTTAATTGGGAAACCACATTTGCTTGGCTTCAGTCATCTTCAATCTAAGCACTCCTGGCGTGGTTTGCAGATGGAGGTATTTCATGCTTTAAGAAAATCTAGGATGCAAGTGTCAACATTACCAAAGCAAATTAAGGAGTGGCTGTAAGCATTACAAATGAACCTTCCAAAACAATTCAATTAAGGCTTATAAGTGTATTTACAAAATTTTTAAAATTAAAAAAAAAAGAAATGGGAAGCAAATGTTCAAATAAGAAGGGGAAAAAGGAAAAATGGAAGAGGAAAGGAAAGAAGTGCCAAGAAAAAAGCATAAAAGGAAAAAATGGAAATTGCTGGGCATGGTGGCGCACACATGTAGTCCCAGCACTCCGGAGGCTGAGGCAGGAGGATCGCTTCAAGTTTGAGGCCAGCCTGAGCTACAAGGTGAGACCCTGGCTCAAAAAAAAAAAAAAAAAAAAAGGTGGGCCAGGGATTTAGTTCAGTGGTTCTGGTGCCTGCCTCGCAAGCACAAGGTCCTGAGTTCAATCTCCAGTACCAAAAACAAAACAAAAAAGGAAATAATGCTTTTATAAATAAGGAAGGGAAAAGTGGGGTGGAGGGTAGGGGAAATGGGAAAAAAGAAGCAAGATTTATCATATACAAGTACAAATTCCCTACGGCGAATGTTGTTATGTATATCTAAAATGTACCAATAAATGTTTTGCTTCAAAAACAACCAGGGCAGAAAGGCGCAATGCAACAAAACTTTTCACCTCGGAGCAGTCTGGAAGCAGAGACAGAGAATGAGAGAGCCAAAGAGTAAGTGTCCAGGGACCAGGTATAGTCCCCAAGATCACTTCCTCTATCTCACGAGGCTTCATTAATTTCCTAAGGGTTTCTCAAGCCAATCAAATTGACAATAAAGATTGTAAAATACTGGTGATGATGTGTTATGGGGTAAATTATATCCCCTCAAAATTTGGATGGTGAAATCCTAAGTCTAAGTACCCTTAGAATTTGACTTTCTAGGTAAAGCCTAGAGGTGACTAAGTTAACATGAGGTATATTAAGGTCAAATTATTGTAGACAGAGTTGCACAGAAAATGCCAAGTGAACCCACTGCAGACAGGCAGGTCTGCGGATGTGGTCCCGGAGTAGCCACTCATGCAGAAAACACCGAATCAGCCAGCTGCAGATGGGCAGGTCTGCAGATGCGGTCCCGAGGTAAACAGTAGCACTGAGAACACCGAATCGGCCCACACCCCGGCAGCAATCCACTGGACTCTCCCACACTCCTTTGGCCTCTTCTCTGTACAGCCACCTGGTTCCACACTACAAAGACACAGAGGACACTGGACCACCAGACCACTATACTGGAGCTAATCAAGTTCTCAACACTTAAAGAAGTCCTGCCCAGAGGTAGGGGCTTCTGAGCCACTGTCCCACTGCTCCTGGTCCAGAGGAAGGGGCTGCCCGGCCACCATCCCTCCCACCACTCACAGCCCAGAAGAAAGGGCTTTTGGGCTGCCATGTGACCCACCGCTCCTGGTCCAGAGGTAGGGGCTTCTGAGCCGCCACCTCACTGCTCCTGGTCCAGAAGAAAGGGCTTCCAGGCCATCAAAAGTCCCACCACTCCCATCCCAGAGGAAGGGGATTTCAGGCCACCATCCCTACCACCACTCCCAGCCTCTGGCCCACCTCTCCCAGATCAGAGGAGGTGAGCTGCACAGATACCAAAAGCATCCCCCACCCCGCTCCCCCAGTGAAAATGAGAAAACATGTAAATAAGTCTCAAAACCAGACTTCAAGATCACCTACAGCAACCCCAAAGGGAAATGAGATGGAACACTCTGATACTCAACCACCTGGACTCACTGAACTGGCAACAAAAGGGGATCTGGAAAAAATGAAATCAGAAATAATTTCTCAGATAACAGGAGAAATTGTGCTCCTAGTGCAAGACATGATTAATAAATCTAGAGAGGAGCTGAGGAACATGATGGAATTCCAACATAGGAAACAAATGGAATCCATAAAACAGATGCAAATAGATTTCTAGGAGATAAAAAATTCCATTGAAAGTCTACACAGCAGAATGAGCCAATGTGAGGACAGAATTTCAGATATAGAAGATAAGATTGCAATTGATGACCAGGAAAAGAAAAATTGCTTCAAAATGATAAGGGAACATAAGAAATCAATCCAGCAGCTGCTAAATGATGCAAAGAAGAATAACATAAGACTGATTGGAGTCAATGAAGAAAGAGGAGAGAGTGCAGATGACATAAAAAAAACCTGTTCACAGAAGTGATGGCAGAAAACTTCCCAAGCAGGGGAAAAGAACTTGACATTCAGATAAGTGAGGCATATAGGACTCCAAATAGCCTTGATCAAAAAAATCTACACATAGGCATATAATTGTTAAGATTCCAGAAACTCAACAGAAGAACAAAGTTCTCCAAGCAGTCAGAGAAAAGAAACAAATCACATACAAAGGAAAGCCCATCAGAATCACAGCAGCCTTATCAATACAAACCATCAAGGCAAGAAGAGCTTGGAGTGACATATTCCAAGCCCTAAAAGAAAACAGCCTCCAACCCAGATTGATGTACTCTGCAAAACTATCTTTCAAAATTGATGGAGAAATAAGATACTTTCATGACAAAGAGCATCTTTGGAACTTCGTGAATAGCAAACCAGCACTCCAAAGAATTTTACACAATATCTTAGGAACAGACATTGAGGATCACAACCCCAGGAAGCAAAGCAGAATGAATCCACCTAGCATGACAAGAAATTAAATGTAAAGCGGGAGAACCCAACAAAAAGACAAAGTCATGGCAATGATAAATCAATACGTTTCAGTTATAACCATCAATGTTAATGGTCTCAATTCACCACTCAAAAGAAACAGACTGACAGAATAGGTCCAGAACAACTTCCAACAATATGCTGTATTCAAGAAACACACTTAATTCAAAATGAAACTCATGGACTGAAAGTGAAAGGGTGGAAAACAATACTCCATGCAACGGGAACCCAAAAAAAGCAGGAGTAGCTATCCTCTTGGCAGAACAAGCAGATTTCAAACCAACATTGATTAAGAGAGGTGAAGAAGGACACTACATCCTTGTAAAGGGAAGAATCCAAGAGGAAGAGATGACAATCATAAATATCTATGCACCAAACACTAGTCCACCCAACTATATAAAACAAATACTAACAGACATGAAAGGTCATATATGCACTAATGCAATTGTAGTGGGGACCTTAACACCCCACTGTCACAAATAGATAGATCAACTAGACAAAAATTAAGTAATGAAATACTAGAACTCAATCAAACTCTTGAACAAATGAACTTAGATGTTTACAGAGTCTTCCACCCCACAAAATCAGAATACACATTCTTCTCAGCTGCACATGGGTCATTCTCTAAAATAGACCACATACTCACACATAGAACATGTTTAAGTAAGTGCAAAGGAATTGAAGTTATCCCCTGTATATTTTCAGACCATAGTGTGATAAAATTGGAGATCCATAGCAAAAGAAACTCAAAAAAATTTCATAAACACGTAGAAATTGAACAACACACTTGTGAATAACCACTGGGTCATAGAGGAAATTAAAGAAGAAATCAGACAGTTCCTTCAATTAAATGACAAGGACAATACAGCATATTGAAATTTATGGGACACAATGAAAGTATTCTTATGAGTTAAATTCATAGCAGTGAATATGCATATTAGGAAAACAGAATGAGCCCAATTAACCTGATGCTGAACCTCAAGCCTCTAGAAAATGAAGAGCAGGACAAACCCAAAACTCATACAAGGGAGGAAATTATAAAGATCAGAGGAGAAATCAATGCAATGGAGACTAAGAGAAAGGTACAAAAAATCAATGAAGCCAAGAGTTGGTTCTTCAAAAGAATCAACAAAATTGACAAACCCTTCACCAAACTTATCAGAAAAAGGAAAGCAAAGGCCCAAATCCATGCAAATAAGAATGAAAAGGGTGAAATTACAACAGACCCAGCAGAAATCCAGAGGATCATCAATACCTACTTCCAAAACCTATACGCCAATAAGATAGACAACACAGAAGAAATGGACAGATTCCTAGATACATATGAATTAACAAAGTTGAATGAAGAAGACCTAAAAATTCTAAACAAGCCAATATCAACCAATGAAATTGAAAACATAATTAAAAACTTATCAACAAAGAAAAGGCCAGGTCCTGATGACTTCACTGCTGAATTCTACAAGACATTTAGAGAGGAACTGCTGCCACTACTGTTTAACTCTTCAGTGAAATTGGAAGGGAATCAATACTCCCAAATTCATTCCTGGAAGCAAGCATCACCTTGATCCCCAAACCAGAGAAAGACCCAATGGAAAAGAAGAACTACAGGCTAATCTCACTAATGAACATCGATGCAAAAATCCTTAATAAGATACTGGCAAATAGAATGCAGAAGATCATCCAGAAGATCATACACCCTGATCAAGTGGGATTCTTCCCAGGGATGCAGGGATGGTTCAACATCCACAAATCAATCAATGTAATACACTATATCAATAGAGCCAAGGACAAAAACCATATGATTATCTCCATAGATGCAGAAAAAGCATTTGACAAAATCCAACATGTATTTATGGTAAAAATCCTACAAAAAATTGGAATAGATGGTCTCTACCTCAAACTGATAAAAGCCATCTATGAAAAACCAACAGCCAATATCATACTAAATGGTCAAAAACTGAAGTCTTTCACACTAAAATCAGGAACAAGACAAGGATGTCCACTATCACCACTCTTGTTCAATATAGTTCTGGAAACACTAGCCTTGGCAATTAGACAAGAGAAAAAAATAAAAGGCATAAAGATCGGAAATGAAGAAGTCAAATTGTCATTATTTGCAGATGACATGGTACTCTATATAGAAGACCCCAAGAACTCCACCAAAAGTCTTCTAGACTTAATAACCAAATTCAGTCAAGTAGCTGGTTACAAGGTCAACACACAAAAATCAATAGCTTTCCTCTACACTAATGACAGACTCACTGAGAGAGAAATAGGGCAAACAATTCCTTTCACAATAGCATCCAAAAAACTGAAATACCTAGGAATCAACCTAATGAAAGAAATCAAAGACCTCTTCTCTGAAAACTATAGGACTCTGAAAAGAGAGATTGAAGATGTTATCAGAAAATGGACAGGAATCCCCTGCTCTTGGGTAGGAAGGATTAATATAGTGAAAATGGCCATACTTCCAAAACTGCTATATAGATTCAATGCAATTCCAGTTGAAATCCCAGCAGCATACTTCACAGACCTTGAGAAAACAATCCAAAAATTCATTTGGAACAAGAAGAGACCCAGAATAGCAAAAGCAATTCTAGGTAACAGAGACATGGCAGGGGGTATCACAATCCCCAACCTGCAACTCTACTACAAAGCTACTGTGATAAAAACAGCATGGTACTGGCAAAGAAACAGACCTGAGGACCAGTGGAACAGATTAGAAGATGCAGAAACAACTCCAGACACACTCTGCCACCTTATCTTTGACAAAGGAGCCAAACACCCTCACTGGAGGAAAGATAGCCTCTTTAATAAATGGTGCTGGAAAAATTGGGTTTCAACTTGCCAAAGATTAAAACTAGACCTATATCTCTCACCATGCACTAAACTAAAATTGAAATGGATTAAAGATCTAAATATTAAAATAGAAACTCTGAACCAGTTGGAACAGAGGTTAGGTAGAACTCTTGAAGACATTGGTGTAGGAAAGATTTTATGAATAAAACCTCAGTTGCCCTTGAACTAGCACAAACAATCAACAAGTGGGATCTCTTCTTATTATAATGCTTCTGCAGAGCAAGAGAAACCACCAGCAGTGTGAAGAGACAACCCACAATGTGGGAAAAAATCTTCACCTGCTCTTCCTCAGACAAAGGTCTACTATCTTGAATCTATGAAGAACTTAAAAAGATCAGACCTCCCAAATTTAAAGACCCAATCCAAAATTGGGCATCTGAAATGAACAGACATTTCTCAGACAAAGAAGTAGAAATCTCAAATAAATACATGAGAAAATGTTCAACATCACTGGTCATTGGAGAGATGCAAATGAAAACAACGCTGAGATTCCACCTCCCTCCAGAAAGAATGGCTGCTATCATGAAATCAACCAATAACAAATGCTGGCCGGGCTGTGGGGAAAGAGGAACCCTGCTCCCCTACTGGTGGGAGTGTCAACTGGTGCAACCACTGTTTAAATCAGTATGGAGATACCTCCAAACCTAGGACTGGAAGTCCCATTTGACCTTGCTATTCCCCTGCTGGGGATCTTCCCCAAAGAATTAAAAGAATCATACCACAGTGATATATGTGCACCCATGTTCTTAGCCGCACAGTTTGTGATACCTAAAACTTAGAAACAGCCCAATGCCCATCAACTGGAGACTGGAGAAAGAAAATGTGGTTTTTTAAATAAAATGTAGTACTACTCAACCATAAAAAATGAGAAATTAGAGACAGTTATAGCTAAATAGATGCACATTGAAGCGATACCCTTAAGTGAAATAAATAGGACACACATGTATAAATACCAAATAGTTTCTCTGGTGTGAGAAACTGAAAGTGTAAATTGTCAGGTAAAAGGGCCGAAGACCAAGACCAGACCAGGCCACAACAAGCCTTTATTAGGGGAATAGATCTGCCGGGCTGTCTCTGAACAAAGGAGAGACAAAAGCAATATGGCCAGGACAGGGAGAGTCTTTTATAGAGACTGGGGTGGGGCTTGTAGGGGCTGAGGCAGGGTTGAATGAGGTAGTGACTAGGGAATGGAGGAGCCGGTGATGTCACTAGGTGGTAGGAGGTGAGCGAGTATTAGGTTACTGTCTAGGTGGGAACAGGGGCATGCTGGGAAGAAGGGTTTGTTCTTTGGTGGGAGCAACCATCTTGGCATGATGTCACACAGGGGAGGGGGCAAGGCACCATAGGAAGAGGGCAGCTACTATATTTAATAGCTGCTGAGGTGGTGGGAGACCTATCATTCCAGGCTTTTGTTTTATGATAGTTGGGCGAAGGTCTCTTCTTCTGGAGCTGCTTCCTGCTGACAAGGGGCGAAGATCGGGGCTAGACCTGGATCTGATGAGGTCAGTGGCAAGTGGGGACCTCTTCCTTTTGCCGTACTGGCTGGTTCCCTGCCATGATGAACTCTGTGACTGTCTGGCTGGTGAATGCCCTCAATCGTTTCTGCAAGAAATTTTGAAAACAGCGAACCAGGCATGGTCCAAAACAGAGAATTAAACAGATAATACTGAGGGGTCCCAAGAGTAGTAATAGCCAGGTGAGCCATGAGCTCCAGGAACCAAACGTACCCCACTATTGATTAGTACCTTGGGGGGCATATCTATCTGGCCCATTGAGTTTTAATTTTTTTCATTTGACATGTAATTTTTTATTTATTATTTACATAGGTTTTACAGAGACAGCTGGATGTTTAGGGGCTCATTTGTTATAGAAGTAAGAGACTGTTATGGAAGAGATCATAGCTCCTGATCTAAGGGCCCATGTGTCATGTCCTTGCTCTTAGAGAATGAGTGGAAAGGTGATAAACACAATTTATATAATCTTTATAATCCTTTTTTTGGGGGGGGGGAATATAAAAGGTGTATGTAACTGAGCAAATGTCTTTTGGAGGCCAACATACCGATGAGTGTAGTGTTACTATGAACCTGACTTCTTCTTTAAATTCAAGGCCAGGAAAGTTTTATTCCTGTATCTCTCAGTTTTTGGAGGCCTCCTAGATATATTTAAAAATAAAGAGAACTGATAACCTCAACAAGGACACTGGACGACTTAAGGTGATCAAGTGTAACATAAAAGGCTTGATCTTTTTAGGCAAGGGTAGGTATCCAGGAAATATGAGCACAATGAGAAGAGGCATCATAAACAGAGAACAAGGATGTACATTATTTTAAAAGGAATAAATCTTGTAGCTGCTTGGTATAGAACTTATCCTGACTGTGGCTGACAAGCACGTGATTTCTTCTCAATACTCTTACTTTATGGTTTGTTTGGGTTTTTTTGATCATTACATGATAGTTAATTAGTTATCACAGAATCAGAAAAACACTTATCTAAAAGGAGAGATCTGGAGACCAGTGATTTCTAGGATTGGTTATCTGTAAAGAATTTTTTAAAATTTTTTTTTGAAAAGAATCTGTACACACTTGTAGCTAATTAATGATTTTTGCTTCTATTTAGTACCCAAAGTTTTGTCTTTTTGAAATGGCTGTGTCATGAGTGAACCAAAAGATTTTAATGGGTGGGCTATGTCTTAATTTTTCTGAAGTCTAGCTTTATTATTATGTCATTGTTTTGTGCCTCTTTTGGTTATTTTTTCTGCTGGGTGTTTAAGACCAAGTTAAAGTGAGACCTGTGTCAATCAATATGAACCTCTTGTTATCTATTAAGGTCAGTTAAGTCTCCCCAGGCCATTACTTTGGAACCATGCATAGTGCCTCTCTGCTTCTCTGTCAGTGTCAGCCATCTGGATGGGTTATGGCCTTGTTTGACCAAGTTGCTTTCAGTGAAAGCAGTGGAGAGTTTTTTCTTGGTGACCCTCCTTTGGCACACAGTACATTGTCCTCTGGTGTCCAGCAATCTCCCAGTTTAGGAGGTTGAGTGACTTACCAAAGATGTAGGACCCTGTAGAGAAGGTTCCCTCATGTCCTGGAACTTTGTTGACCTTGAGGGGCCAGGGCCAAAATATTGGCTGTCCTCATAGCCCAGTTACCTTTTAGTTTTGGTCTCCAAACTTTAGTTGTTGAACACCCAGAAGAGAAGGTCAATAGCGTTAGCATTGTAACAAGAATAATGAACTTAACTATTATAGTTTTACCTGAATAACAAACATTTTGGAATTTAAAATATAGAGAACTGTTACTGTCATCAGTCATGGTTGTGTTTTAGTAGTTGAATTCCTGTAGAATATTAACAGAAAAAGAGCCACAAATAATATTTTAACATGACAATTATGATGACTTTACCTTTGTAACACATTTAAATGTCCACCTTGATATAAAATAGCCATCATTAAATGTACTCATTTTTTTAAAACACCAAAAGTTTTTACCTAAATTATCTTTTAAAAAATAAATAAATAATCTTTTGATAGGATACCATCTAAAGAAAATACCCCATATATGTATCTGTTATCATAAATAGCTAGAGTGTATGAAAAGGCAAATACCTGAATCAAAAAGAGGTTATTATCATAAACAAATATTAGAAAACCTGTACAGTCAGAAAGTATAAATACATTTAGTACACTAGAAAAAATAAAACCTTGTTATTGTTGTTTTTTACAGGATATTTAGTCCTTTGAAAATGACCAATGTAAGCACACCATAATAACATATTTAGAATTTATCCCTTTGATGACAATTGATATAAACAGTATAATAATATATTTAAATAATATTTATTCCTGTAAGTCTTTTATAAGGCTATGAAAACCATCAGGTCAGTCTGTTGTAAGATGAAAACTGTTGAGGTCCCCCTAGTGAACAAAGACTGGAAAATATTTCCATGCGGCCGCTCCTTTGTTCACCAAGGGGAGCATGCCTTGAACTTAATAACCTTTATCTATAAACAAAACAGCTGTATGATTGGACAAAAACAAAGATATAAGACAATTTCTAAAACTAGAGTGCACTCAAATATATTTAGCCCAATGGAATTATAATCTCTTTATAATTTTAGGTTTATAATTATAAATAAGACTATTTAAAACTTTTTGTAAGTCAATTAACAGAGATCTCTTGTAGAATTAAAATCAGAAGCAATGAAACCTCTATTTCTGTAAACCTTTTATAACAAACTTGAAACCAACAAGTAAACATATATTTCCTTTATAAATCACTTTCGCACACCTTCTTGATGTACTTAGGCCTTTTGGTCTTGTCCTGCTAATAAGACAAACATATAAAATCTTTTTATATCAAAAATATATCTTTTACTTATAGCTTTTTAAATATTTTGTCTCCGACTCACTATAAACATTTTATACTTTTGTCCATCATTATCTCATCCCTAGTGGTCTTTGTTAAGTAAATAAAGTTCTAATTCCTGTTTAATGGTTAGACACAGGTGGTTTCTGTCACTGATTACAGCCCTAAACACATGACAGTTAAGGCACATATATCACAAGTTTGTTCAAGGATTTTCGCTTCATTCTTTAGTTAGGATGTTATCTATAGTGGAGCTACAAATCAAAGAAGCTATATAACCTTCACTTTGAACAGCAGAAGCAATGGGCTAATGCAAGTTTTTAAAGGGATACACTACTTAGTTTGCTTCCACAACTACTTTAATAGCTAATCTATTAAGCTTTAAAACTTTTTCTTATCAACAGAGTTATAAAGTGGGGGAGGTATGAGCGGTGAGTGATCGGCTCAGGCTAGGAGTACTTGAGAAGAACAGGTTTGACAGAGGGAGGGTTAAGAGCATAGGTAGAAAAGGCTTGTATGTAGGGGATTTCTGACCATTTGTCATTGCACTGACAGAAGTTGTGTAAATCACACAGTATGTTAAAATTGAAAGTGCCATTTTTGGGGCGTGGAAACCCATTATCTAATTTATACTGAGGCCAAACCTGATTACAATAGAAAACAAATCTTTTTGGCCTAAAGTCTGGTCCCAACAATCCGAGGGGTTTGAGTTGTGCCAGAAGGCAGCCCAGAGGCGTTGAGGGGCGGGGTTTGGATTGTTGGGCCCCCTGATTAGAGCGGGTGAGGAGGAGGCAGCCCCTGGGGAGAAAGACAAAGGGGAGAAGAGTCCTTGTCTCCTTTGACAATCTCCCAGTGAGTCTCCCAGAGGGAGAGAACGAGAGGAGGCGGGCCGATGGGACGTCTCCCAGGGGCACGGTCCTGGGCCCAGAGGCCGTGGGGGTTTCTCTGACCAAGCGCTTGGATTTCTGAGAAGTCCCCGGAGGGAGAGAGAACGAGACAGAGAACCCGACGAGAGGGAGGCTGAACTCCCTACTCACCCAGACATTGGTGACCGGTGTGATGTGTAGCGTCAGCAATGGCAAAGGTAGAAAGCCCCGGAGGGTCCTGGCAACGGCAGATAGGTCCGTTGGAGATGGCCAAAAGGTCAATCAACCCCGTCCTGCGGGGGATCGTCCCTTAATGGACCATCTACCATCCGAGTCACGGCACCAGAAATGTCAGGTAAAAGGGCCGAAGACCAAGACCAGACCAGGCCACAACAAGCCTTTATTAGGGGAATAGATCTGCCGGGCTGTCTCTGAACAAAGGAGAGACAAAAGCAATATGGCCGGGACAGGGAGAGTCTTTTATAGAGACTGGGGTGGGGCTTGTAGGGGCTGAGGCAGGGTTGAATGAGGTAGTGACTAGGGAATGGAGGAGCCGGTGATGTCACTAGGTGGTAGGAGGTGAGCGAGTATTAGGTTACTGTCTAGGTGGGAACAGGGGCATGCTGGGAAGAAGGGTTTGTTCTTTGGTGGGAGCAACCATCTTGGCATGATGTCACACAGGGGAGGGGGCAAGGCACCATAGGAAGAGGGCAGCTACTATATTTAATAGCTGCTGAGGTGGTGGGAGACCTATCATAAATAAGGTCTAAAATGTATACTAGGTAATGTGAAATAGGAAGAAAAGGGGAAAAGGGGAAGGAAGTGGGAGGGGTACGGGAAAGGAAAGAAGGGTATGGAAATAATATGATAAAATGGAAAAATAGGAACAAAATCTTTGTAAATAGGGAGGAATGGATGGGTTGAAGGGAGAGCTGGGCAAGGGTGAAAAATAAGAACCAAGAGTGATTATGTAAAGGTGCAAATTTCCAATGATGAATGTCATTATATTGTATACCTAAAATGTACCAATGATTAGAATGAATAATCAATAATACAAAATAGGAAGAAAATGTCCAAAGGGGTAGGGGTAGTGGGCGAGGTAGGGGAAAGGAAAGAAGGGAAAGGAAAAATTATGAGAAATGGAAAAAGTGGAAATAAAGTCTTTGTAAATAGGGAAGGGTGGAGGGGGTGAAGGGAGGGCAAGGAATGGGGAAAAACTAAGAACGAAGATGCATTATGTAAATGTACAAGGTCTCAATGAGAAATGTAATTGTGTTGTATACCTAAAATGTACCAATAAAAGAATTTAAGGAAAAAAATTAGTGTAGACAGCTAAGTTAATTTGATATCTTGTAGGTGGTTATTCAGAGCCAGCCCTGGAGGAGTCAATAGGAAAGACAAGTGAGACACATTCACTGAAGGTCAGCACTATAAAAAAGGAAGAAGTACTACCTTCACATACTTCCCCTAGCAATAAATAGCAGTGATTGACATTCTAAATAGCATCAGTCGCCTTGAGGGGCACTGAAATCTCCCTAGCCCATTCCTTCTGGGGAAATCCCTGTCCTTTCCATAGACACTTGCTATGTGACTAGCTCCCCCATTTGATCCTCATTGAATCAATATTACCTAAGTGACTATACTTCTCACCTTCTTTGTCCCACCTCATGATTTCCCGTTAGGTCAACATTACCTAAGTGATGATACTTTTAATCTTATTCGTTGACTGTACTTTTGTCCCATCTTGTACCCATCTCCCCTCATGGCTTTGCTCAATAAAACATGTTTGAAAAGTGGGTGAGTGGGCACCTCACTTTCTGGTCCCCCTTCTGTCTGTCTTACATAGAAGCTATCTTTCTCTGAATAAAAATTTTCCTGCTCTGTAGGGGACAGGGGAAGGGGATGTTACCAGAACCTCTGCAGTCAGTCCTGGTCTCCTGTGAGCCAGGGCAGCACATGGCGAATTACAGGAAAGGTAGAAAAATGAGACTGAGAAGAAGCTGAGCCTTGGGTCTGATCAGTGCTGCTCTGGGCAGCAAAGATGAAAGACCCCTAGCTTGCAGCACCTTTTTATTCAGTACATGGGGAAACAAATGTAACAAGTGAAATATAGAGTTCAGTACTTCACATTGGGATAAACAAGGTGTAACAAAAGGCTGGGGGGCAGTGGAAATCTAAGAACAATGAGGAACTATGTAGATGAAGATTTGGTTCCTCCCTGGAGCCTCCCACAGGTGTGGTCTTGTCCTGGAGCATTGTGGCATGGGGGGGGGGGGATCACTGAGGTCTCAGTTGTGACCCGAGGCCAAAATGCAGTTATGTCTGGAATGTCCTAGCTGGGCTGTAGGCAGAAGAACTAGGCCTACTCAAATGATTTTTCCCTAGAATTATGTAGCATTGCTCCCAACAATGCTCTTTTTTTTTCTTTTTGGTATCTGGGATCAAAATTTGGACCTTGTGCTTGTGAGGCAGGTGACAGAACCACTGAGCTAAATCCCTGGCCCCCCAGATTTTCCCACTCTTAACCCTCCATTGTTCCTAGAATTCATTCTTTGATTTTAGAGAACACAAACTTGCATTTCGGACATCTAACAGGTTGGGAGTTATAATATTTCCCTTGTTTGGATTACTCTGCTTATTTGTATTACTTGGTGGCCTATGTCATTTGGAGGCCTTACACTGAGATGACTGGATAGAGATAAGAGTTTGCTTTTGTTTCACAGGTTCTAATTTTCTGGGGTTTTTGCTTCATAGATTGTAACTTTGTTTCATAAATTCTGGTTCTTGTCTTTTAAGTCTCATAAATTCTGGCCTTTGTTTCAAAATTGTCTTAAACTTTAGGTTGTATATTTTAAATTTTTTTGAATTGCTTGTTTCTATCATGATGAATTGTCCTTTGTTAAAATTACATTATATCTGCATTTTGTGTATGTTACATTTGGGCTTAGTTGCTGGAGTTGCATTCCTTGTTTTGTTAGGTAACAGGCTAGGGAAAAAAGGTAGTATTAGACCGCTGCCTAGCAGACTTTAGTGGTAACTACAAATAAATTTAGAAAATGCTGTAAAGTGGGTCTTTTTATGAAATCTAGTTTATATTTAAGAAATATACACGCCTATTAACAAAGCATGGGATCCCATCTGCCAATTAATAAAGGCAATAGGCCAGAAGCCATTCTTAAAACTTGGGGGACAGGTTTCACTGAGACTTTCTGGCCCAATCCCTCTCTACAAGCTAGAGAAAATGTAGACCCTGTTTTGTCTCAATTTCCTTTCTGGTCTGATCTTCCACTGGTAAGGAGGCAATCTTAGCTCTGGAGATCCCCCATTCTCACCTTTCCAGCCTGAGTGGTGACTCAGGAGCAAGTTGTTTCAGCAACTTACCCTGAGCATGAGAAAAAAGCCCTTCTTTCCTGGTCTCATTTCTGATCTTTTCCTGGCACTTTACACTTTCCTTATAGAGACATGTAAAATTAGAAAAAGAAAGGATTCCTAAAACTACCCCAACCTTCTCCCTCTCCCCTCCTAGGCCTGTTCGTCATTATTTATATGTATATGGGAGGAAAATCCCTTCACTACTAGGTTGTGGACTTTAAAACTTTGACTACTATGCTGTGTGGTGCTTTTTTTGGTGTTTAAATGGCTTAAACTTTTATTAGGACTTTTTCTCTCTGCTAGTGAGTTAGAAATCCCCTTTAAACTTTTCTCCAACTTGCTGACTTTAGAATCTCTAGTAGACTACCCCTCTTTCCAGGAAGTCAGGCTGAAGCAATTGGCAACAACTGTTTCATCTTACACAGGATTTTAAAAATGGACTTTAACAATTTGTAGCCTTGTCTTGCTGCAAAGATAGGTTGCCTAGGTGACTAGAAAGATGACAGGAATGTCTCAGAGGCTTCTCTGCCCTAGGGCCCAGGGCAGAATCTCTCTGAGCCATATACTTGACTCTGTCTCTAGATGTGATCTCTTTTGCAGGCAAAAAAGTGCTATAATTTGACCATTCACCTATTTTCCTCAGTCTTTTAAAAAAAACTAGTAAGTAGTGGTTTAGATCTCTTGGTTATTGATTTTATTAGCAATGTTTCCTTCTCTAAACATGATAGTTATGGCTAAAATCAATTATAACTTGTGCTTTAAGAGTACCTATGGGTATAGGAACAGGAATTCCTTAGGTAGATAAGATCATGTGCTGGTAAAAGAATGGACAGCCCAGTCTGATTTTATCTTCTGTACCCAGCAGCCACTCACCACTGGGGTATGTCTCAAGGGCATAGAAATTGAGTAGACAGTATAGGAGAACCATACTTTCTCTTGGATTTCTTCTAGGGAACTCAATGTCAAAGTTGCAAGATGTGCCTACCTCCTAGAGCCAAAATAACATACAGAGGGAAATGTTGATTATGATGCTATTTCACAGCTAGAATCATACAGAAAGAAAGAAAGAAAGAAAGAAAGAAAGAAAGAAAGAAAGAAAGAAAGAAAGAGGTCAAAATCACCTTATGTTCAGACTTTCTTTGCATTAAGAAGTAACCTTTGTTTAGGTTACAAAATGTAAATGTAAGCCACAAGAAAATCAGAGGCTTCAACCTTAAGGCATTCAGTACCACTGAGCCTGAGGCTACTCCTGGCCCTTTAGAACCTGAAGACAAGATTTCTAAGACAACTTTACTCAAAGTCAATGTGAGACCTAACTAACTCTATTTTAAAGTTTGACTCCATCTTAAAATAAGACAGTGAGGTGGCCTTGACATAAATTCCACTTCACTGAAGTCAACTATTTCCCTAGTCTCCTTTGTGCCCATAAAATAATGATAAAATGTCCTTGCTGTGGGACAACAGATAAAAAGACACAGCTCCTAACTCAATCCTCTGTCTGCCCAGAAAACAGATGCTCCCAGGACCATTATCTATAGAACATTCTGTCAATGTGCTGATTGTTCTTTTTTTCATAAACTCTACATGCAGCCACCCCTCAATCCCCCATGCTTGTTAAATATCAACCAATCATGTAACTGCTAAATGGAACATCCCCAAACCTTGCCGTAGCCACAATAAAAACCCTGCTGATTTGGAATTCGGGGCTCTCAATCCTGATCCGCTGCGTCAGTGACGATTGAGTGCCCCTGCTCGAGCTTGAATAAACCACCCTCATGTGTTTACATCAGAATCGGCTCCTTGATGGTCTTTGGGGACTTCACGATCTGGGCACAACACCTTGACCTCTGTTACTGAGTCCAAGGCTTCCCCTACTAGTCCTTTCCTGCTGGGGAAATGCTGAGGGTGGGGTTTCTAGGCCAGCTATAGTTTAAACCTGTTTCCATATGTTGAAGGCTATATCCATCCTTAGCTAATTTGTTCAAGCCCCTCAAAGACAGTATCCAGTACAGGAAGTAAATGGCAAATACAGAACTACTGGAGTTTATATGTCCTTTCCTCACAATGGCCTAAGCCACATTAAACAAATGAGACCTAAAAACGTTTTTTAGACAACCCTAATGAGTACACTGAGGTCTTTAGAGGACTTACTCAGACCTATGAACTAGATTAAAAATATGTAATGTTACTCTTAAATCAAATATTGACTTCCAGTGAGCGATAAGCAGTATTACAAGCTGCTACTACATTTATTTTTATTTTATTTATTTTTGTTTTTTGAGACAGGGTCTCACTTTGTAGCCCAGACTAGCCTTGAACTCATGGTGATCCTCTTGCCTCAGCCTCCCAAGTGCTTACAGATGTGTGTCACCAGGCCTGGCTGCTACCACATTTAGAGATAAATGTTATCTTAGTTTTAGAAAGTCAGAAGACAGCCACAGGAACAACTGATTTTTACTAGAGACCAAGCAGTCCCTGTACAAGACCTCCACTGGCCTACCAACCAGATGGGAGATTAGAATAGAAGGCATTTTCAGACATATATTCTGAAATGTCTAAGAAAGATGACAACCAAGCCCTTCAGTTATTTTAAATTGTCAACTATTTATGAGGAAAAATATAAGGACATCCCTAGCTCCTGATTCAATAGAAGGAAATACTATAGTTTTTCCCAATTCACAGTCTTGCAATATGTACATGGTATACTGTCATATGCTCTCTAGCCAAGGCATCTGTATTCTATGGAATTTTCTAAACACAGGGGTTATAAGTGTTGTACCCAGTGAGAGAGAACCAACCAGAGACCGATATTAAATCCACACAGTAGTTTATTACCAGCCGGACCCAAGCTGAGCATCAGACTTGAGCCTTCACTGGGGATTGACAAACATGTTTTATACACCTTTGAGGCCAACAGTTCCTAGGCTCCCTATGGGATAGAACTAGTAAAGTAAGCAAAAGGTACAGAACTGGAACATCCTGCTGTTAGAACATTTGTAAAACAATAGTTGATTAATTGTTGTTTCTAAGAGACTCTCTAAGGGGAGGAGGTTTCTAAGTGTCCTCCCTCTGAGTTCATCTAAAGGGCAGGCAGGTGGGTCAAGCAGCAAAATGGAGTCTGTCTTGCTAACAAGGGTCCTTCATTCCCCACTGGTTCTTGTAACTTAATCAAACCTTTGATTCCTGTATTTACTCTTTAAATTTTTTTACAACATCTTTTAAAACCTCATAATTTTGTCTCAACACCATCAGTTTAACTGTATCAACCCTCTGTCTAACATATTTAGTCAGAGCAGTTATAATGTAAGGTCCCAGGAGCAAAAACAGAAGTAAGATAACTAAGGGGCCTGCTACAGCAGAAAGTAGGGTAGTTAACCATGGGGACCAGTCAAATAGATTTTGAAACCAACTTTGATCATTTTGTTGAGCATATTTAGTCTTTAATTTTTCCCTGACCATAGCTAAGGTATCTCTAATGACACCAGACTGATTAGCATAGAAGCAACAGGTTTTTTTTTTCTAGGGCTACACATAACCTTCCTTGTTTTATGAACAGGAGGTCAAGTCCCCTTTGATTTTACAGGACCATCTTAGCTAGGGAATCAACCTGGTTTTTTAGTCTGGAGATCGAGCCTTTCAGGTGACCCAAATCTCTGACTACTTGGTGGCTTAGGGCTTTTAAAATTTGTGTCCTGAAGGATCAGGGAGGAAGTTCCAGTAGCCACTGACCTGGCTATTCCTAATCCCACCAGAATGGGCACTAAAATGGGGGCATCCCGTTTACTCCTTTAGTGTTCAGTGGTTAATTCCAGATGTTTACAGCCCCCTTTTTTATTATAATACAAGACTTGTGGAACACCATACATGGTGACACAAAATAAAGTGGCAGATTGGGTAGCCAAGACTGATTTGGGAATGTATTTAGTCAAGTCCTCGGTGCAAGCAAACCAAGCATATCAGGACCAGGTCTCCTGGCTTGAAACTATGGGGCTGGAACATCACCAAGGGTTTTTTTTCTCGAGCCTGTTGTTTTGTAGCCTGGATCTCACTCTGAAGAATCTGTAAGGCTTGAAGAGACTGAAGTAAAGAGACACAAGAACTCTCTGTTATCTGTTCAAGGTTTAACTTAGGGAGGAGTGGCGGTGGCCTCCCATACAGGATTTCAAAAGGGGTAAACTTGTCACATATGGGGTACATCTAACTCTTAACAAGGCTAGAGGAAGCAGATCGGGCCACCTACTGCCAGTTTTTAGAACATATTTAGTCAAGGTTTCTTTCAGGGTCCTATCTATCCTTTTTACGTGCCCTGAACTTTGTGGGTGATAGGCAGAGTGTAACTTCCAATTGATATGTAGTGCCCTTGCCAACAATTTGGATATCTGTGTCATGAAGGCAGGCCCATTGTCGGACCCCAGTTAACGAGGAATGCCAAATTGGGGAACTATCTCCCGGAGCAAAACCTTAGTTACTATGTTGGCTGATTTTCCAGGAGTGGGGAAAGCTTTTACCCAACCTGAGTAGGTGTCAACCAATACCAGTAAATATTTGAACCGATTGCTGGATCTTATTTCAGTGAAATCAAGTTCCCAATGTTCCCCTGGCTCTCTTCCCCATAGTCAATTACCTTTGTTCCTTGGTCTTGCCTTGGAGTTTAACTGTGTACACACCTGACACCTGGAACTGATGTCCTGGACCATAGAGGTCAGTCCTGGGATTGAAAACTTAGAGCTCATTAGTCTTTCTAACTTTGATTTTCCCGGGTGAGTTAAGTGATGTAACTGATGAACAAGTCACCCCAGGGCTCGGGGGAGACAAATTCATTTGTTTGTCTCTTTCCACCAGCCTGAGTCCAGTTTTGTACCCTCTTGCTTTTGGTTTTTTTTTTTTTCTTTTTGGGGGGGCGGGGGGGGTACATGTGGGTCTTTCTGGCAGGTAGCCAAAAGGTCAGATGGGCAGAATGTTTATTGGCCCCACTGGTTCTCTGGCCACTTGTCAGGCCACATCATCAGCTTCTCAGTTACCACGGGCTTCAAAGCTGTCTCTTTTTTTGGTGGCTTTTGTAATGAATAATGGCCAATGCCCTGGGTTTCCAAATTGCCTCAAATAAGGCCAAAATTTTTTTTTATATATAGTTTTCCCTTCTGATGTCAATAGCCCTCTCTGTCTGTAGATGTCGCCATGCACATGGGCAGTGGTGAATGCATACCAGCTGTCAGTGTAGATGTTTACAGCCTTGTCTTGACCTAACAGGACTTGGTTAAGGCTATTAGTTCAGCCCTCTTCGTTGAAGTCTTTTGGCTTAATGCTGATATGGGAAAGTTTTAGATAACTTAATAGATTGAATATTAAGGTAGTTGTAGAAGCAAAATAAGTAATGTGTTCTTTTAAGACTTGCTTTTCCTGTAACTCCTTGTTTAAGGTGAAGATTATCTGACTCTAACCAGTAACTTCATTAACCTAACAAAGTTACCAGGCCAGGGTGAATTTACAATGTATATGGCATATCTTGTGTCTGTGACTTGTAAATAGGAATTGGAATTGTATTTACATATCAAAGACCACTAGGGATGAGATAATGGCTAAAAAGGATATAAAAAGGGAAATGCTGAACAAAGCGGGTGCAGATATTGACCAGACTGGTTTCTGGCATTCCTGTCCACTCGCGAGAAGAAATTTTATTATTTTATCTGAATTCTGTGTCTCTGTGTATTTCTTTCCGAGATTTCCACAACAATGCCTGTGTCCAGTGTACCTGTTTTTCTAGACAGACTATGGCCACCCCCACATACCTGACTCAGTCTTCCACTAAGCTGTTTCCATTGGTGAAGAAGGTCTCATCTGGGCTTTGCAGGGGAACATCAGTCAGATCTGGGCAGTTGGTGGTGGAAGTTGTCAGAGTGTCCAGACAGTTATGGAGGGGCATGCATATGAGTCAGAGTCCAGGAGTAAGGTGGCCAGATTGAGGGTCATTTCTCAGGCGAATTTGATGCATGGAGCATCCAGCAACAGGGCCTGGTACTGAGTCAGGCAGGCGTTGGAGAGCCATAGTCTGGGGCTCCTCTCAGCAATGTTTCCACTGCATGGGGTGTGGTGATGACCAGGTCCCATCCTAGGCTGAGCTTATCTGCCTCCTTGACCAGGAGGGTGGTGGCTGCAACTGCCCTCAAACAGGTAGACCATCCACTTGCCACAGGATCAAGTCTTTTAGACAGTAGGCCACAGGTCTGTTTCAAGGCCCTAATGCCTGAGCTAGCACTCTTTTGGCTATGTCCCCTCGTTCAGCCACAGACAACCAAAAGGGCTTGGTGACATCAGGTAGGGCCAGGGCTGGTGCTGACACTAAGGCTTTCTTTAAAGCCAAAAAGGCAGCTTTCTCTTTTTCTGTCCGGAGGGACTGTCTCTTGTGTCTGGAGTGCAGCAATAGTGACTTTCCCCAGTTTCTTGGCTAGAATTTCCTCGGGGGGGCATCACAGTTATTATAAACTTTCTGGGCTATGCTCAGGCGTTCACTCTTATTCTTTCCCTCAAATCCCTCTAATTTCTGTAATTTTTTTTAATACCTGGGGCCGACTAGGAAACAAAGGCCAGATTTAAAGCTGCTGCATTTTTCGGTGCCTCTGGGTCAATAGGAGTGAAAACTCTATAGGCTCCCAAGAGTCTCTCCAAAAATGCAGCTGGAGACTCCATTTTTCCCTGGCGAACCTCACTTACCTTACCCAAATTAGTGGGCTTTCTGGTCCAGAGTCCCCCTAATAAGTGCTGGCGGTAGGTCCCCAGCTTCCTCTTACCATCATCATCATTGGGGTCCCATTCAGGGTGTCACAATGGAACTACTGTTTCAGCCTTGGCTGAATGCCCCGGAGTTCCGGAAGTGACTCCAGGGTTTGGCCCCAGGGCCTCTTTGACTCTCTGTTGATAAATGTGGTCCCGTTCCTCAGTGGTGAACAGGATCTGTAAAAGCTGCTGGCAATCATCCCAGGTTGGCTTATGGGCATGAAAAACAGACTCAAGAAGAGATTAATGCCTGAGGTTTTTCAGAGAAGGGGCAATTTTGATGTTTCCAATTGTAAAGATCACTAGTTGTAAAAGGGTCATAAATCAATCCTTCCCCGGGCTCTGTTTTAAAGGAAAAAGGGAGGAGGAAGACAGGGCTGATGGACCATAGTCCTGTCCCAATCGAGTGCCAAAGGTTAATCAGGACCTGTGGGCCCCGACTCCCGTGACCACATTTCAAACCTTGCGAGCAATGTGCACAGAATAAATTCCCTCTGGGGGCCAACTGACTCCAAAACTTGGCCATTCTGATTGACACAGAGTTTGCAATTTGCCTTTGGAAAATTTCATGCCATATTCATCTTCTCTGTCTGTGGAATAAATTTTTTTGAAGTTATTCGAAACACAATCAAGTGGAGTTCCTTCTGTAGACTGTGAGGAACCCACAATTTTAGCTTGTGAAAACACAAAAGGCACACAGAGCAAGCAGACAGACAACAATAAACAGACAAAGACAAACTTTGGCCAAGTAAAACCTCTGAGGCTGAATGGATTTGGACCCCACCCAGGGAGTCGCTCTTCTGAGGACTCAGACCCAGTTGAGTCTGCTTGCCATTGCAAAGAGACTCTAGGTAAGAGAACCTGTGCCTTGTCCGGCATCCTCTTACCTACCCACAGTGCACTAAGAATCATTTGATTCTTACCTCTAGAGGCTTTCCCGATAAACTCCTGTGGGTCAGTTGATCAGCAATAGGGCCCAACTGGGACTGGCCTACCTGGAACCCCAGAATACCATCAGAGTGGCCTCTCCTTCTGCAGACCAGTGGCCAGAGGGGCCAAACACTGCCGATGTCCGATCCTGGTCTCTCCTAAAAAGAAACAAAGGCTCCAAGATAATAAGCTTTAGAGCAGCTGGCTATCTCACTGGGGCCTCCAAGAATGTTGTACCCAGTAAGAGAGAACCAAACAGAGACCAATATTAAATCCATACAGGAGTTTATTACTGGCCAGGACCCGAGCCAAGCATCAGACTTGAGCCTCGACTGGGGGTTGACAAACATGTTTTATACACCTTTGAGACCAACAGTTCCTAAGCCCCCACTGTGGGATAGAACTAGTAAAGCAAGCTAAAAGTACAGAAGTGGGATGTCCTGCTGTTAGAACATTTGTAAAACAATAGTTGATTAATTGTTGTTTTTAAGAGACTCTCTAAGGGGAGGAAGTTTCTAAGGTTCCTCCTTCTGAGTTCATCTAAAGGGTAGGCAGGTGGGTCAAGCAGCAATATGGAGTCTGTCTTGCTAACAAAGGTCCTTCAATAAAGTTTCTAGATCTAAAGAACAAATTTACAACCTTGAGGCAAAATATTTGCATCTTATCATATGTAGAAGAACTTGAAGTCCAGGGGAAGAAAGAATTAAACCAATTATTTCCCTCCCACAGCCCAAGACTCTAAAATAGCTAAGAGAATTCCTAGGAATTACAGGATTTTGTCACCTTTAGATAGCAGGGTATAGTGAGATTGCATCATCCCTCTCTCAGCTTATAAAGAAACTCAAAAGATAGATACACATATTTTAACCTGGGAACCTTATTAACACTTATTTTCTCTCTCTCTTCCTTTCAAGAGGCTAAAACTCAGCCATTCAGGTTCTTTGATTATTGGTTTGATTTTCTGCTTGACAACACCATCAGAGTCAACTGTAGCTCTTGTATCTGGAGAATGTTTTGCTAAAGATTAGAGATCCACTCTGGGAAAAGCTCTTGATCTTAATTGTCTTTCTGTATCTGAGATGGTTAAGATTTAGTTCTTGTGGCATACTTACAGTCACTCTTCTGTCCTTTCTTCACTGCCCTGCCCCTAAAAAATAATGCAGTTTCAACAGTGTTGGTTCAAGACAATTCGCTCCTTTGTGGCTGCTGGATTTCAAGACCAAGCTTCCAAAATGATGAGTTTCCCCTTCCTGGGACCCTCCCAGAGTAGAGCTGACTTTCACTTATCTCTGGACCATATTAAAATACTGGTCTAGATTTAATCTTAAAACTCTTAGAAAATATAGATAAAAGTTTAGTCCAAGTTTATCTGCCTTTCAGTCCATAGGCAGAAGGAGAGTTTAATTCCTCTTACTTCTCTCACCCCTCAAAAATGATGTGAGGCCAGGGATTTAGCTCAGTGGTTCCACCACCTGCCTCACAAGCTCAAGGACCTGAGTTTGATCCCCGGTACCAAAAGAAAAAAAATTGCTGATTGGTTTTTATAGCATAGGACAGACTGATTTTTATAACACAGATTAGTTCATTGATAGAAAAAGACAATTTTAGGGAAATTTATAAGTTTAACAATAGCTTTAAACAACAACAACAACAAAAACAAAAACAGGTATTAAAGAATAAACACAGCCCCAGTTCCCAGAGGACTGCCTCTCTTCTTATGATTTCTCTCTAATACCTCTTTCCAGGCCAGCCATTATTATCAGAGATATGCTAACTGAGGCTGTAAAAAAGAAAGACTGATTGGGCTGGGGGTTTAGCTCAGTGGTTCTGGTGCCTGCCTTGCAAGTACAAGGTCCTGAGTTGGATCCCTGGTACCCACTCCCCCCCAAAAAAGAAAGGTCTATAGATAAATATGGTTCAAAGTTCACAGGAAAAAATTTTTAAAACTGTCATAGGTAGACATCTACAGTGGGACAGATTAAAACCCCAAAAGGCCTTCTTCCTCCACTGTTTAAAATACATACTTAGCTCCAACAGGTGCTGACCTAGTCTCTTTCTACACCCAGACCTGGCCTACACACCCACCCCTAGAAGTAGTTAAAATTACCTTTTAACAGTCTGCACCTCTAGAGGGAATAGTTACATGGGGATATCAAGCAAAAGTTCTGGCTATCAGCTGTGACTATTCAACAACTATGGCTATCAAAGCAACAATAAAAAGCCTATGTAGATAGATATTCTAATTGGATGAACTGTCAGTCTAGGACCCATCTTAAAAACTGCCTTTGCTTTCACAGATGTAAAAGGTTTTTTTTTTTTTCTAATTCTTGTTACAAGAGATATCTGTTAAATGACCTACAAATGTTCTGACTAGTCTTATTTATAATTATAAATCTAAAAATTATAAAAGGATTATTATGATTCAACTTGGCCAAATACATCTGAGTGAACTCTGGTTAATAAACAAATCATCTTAAGTGTGTTTGTCCATCTGTCTGTTCAGTTTGTTACAATACATACATCTGTTTGGTTTGAGCTCAATATTTTTTTCTTTTTTGCCTTTTTGGATTTTTAAAATATTTGCCAATAACAAGTTGGCTTATAGACAAATGTCATTAGAGTTAAGGACATCCTCCCCCCAGATTACCAGCTAATCAAAATTATGTCAAGACTGCTTTTATTGTTGTATGTGTATAATAACTCAAGAATCTTTCATTGGTAAAAAATAATGTGTTGTTATGATCTGGTTTGCATAGATTATCTAAAATTTGTTAAAGTAATTCAATGGGGACCCTTAGGCTTAGGAAAACTGCTGGACAAAACTCCCCTTGGTGAATGAGGGAGCAGCTACCTGGAAATATTTCTCCAGCCTTTGTTCACAAAAGGGACCCCAATAATTTCCATAGTCTTATGGGAAATACAGCCCAATAAACATTTCTAAACATATTGTTGTGATATGCTTCCATTGTTCATCATCAAAAGGCTAAGTTTTCTGTGGGAAAACAATAAGGTTTTATTAAAATATTCTCTTGATACAAAATTAAATTAAGGGACAAAAGCTTTCATATAATTTTGATACTCGTTATTGCTAATTTCATGGTGTATTAAATGTATTCATGCCTTCTCGGTGTATAGGTCTTTTAAGATATTGTTTATGATAATAACCTTTTTTGACTCAGGTATCTGCCTTTCTCTTGTACTCTAGCTACTTGTGATAAGAGACACATGTCAAACCATCATGAAATCACCAGTTAAATAATAGTTTTTATATGATACGTATGTTATATGTGTCACCACACTTAGGGATACTCAGGTATCACAGTCCAAACAATGTCACACACTAAAATTAGAGGCTAGACATTATAAAATTCTAAGGTACATTTATAGGCTGATATGTTCTCTTTAGATGGCATCCTATTAAAAAATAACAAATTAGGTGAGAGATTTCTTTGTGTCATTTAATGTCTTGTGATCAGATGGAGGTGTTTGACTAAAAGACTATTCTATACTAAGGTAGACATTTAAGTGTGTTACAAAGATAATATAATTGTCATGCAAAAATACTATGTGTCACTTTTGATCTCAAGTTTTCTCTATAAAACTATATAATTGTTGTCTGTTAACATTCTGCAGGGATTCAACTCCTAGGACAACCATGGTTAATAAAAAATAACAGTCTTCTAACTTATAATTTATATTTCAAAGTGCTTAATATCCAAGTAAAATTATAATAGTTAAGCTCACTGCTCCCACCAAAATGCTAAAGTCACTGATTTTCTCTCCTGGGTCTTCAACAACTAAAGTTTAGAGACCAAAACTAGAAAGGTAACTGGGCTAAAAGGACAGCCAATATTTTGTCACTGTCCCTCCAAGGTCAATGGGAACCCAGGACATGAGAGAACCTTTTCTACAGGATCTTATATCTTTGGTGAGTCACCCAACCTTCTGAGGAGGGAGATTGCTAGATGCAGAGAACAAAAATTAACAAATGTACAGTGTGCTAAAGGAGGGTCACCAGGAGGGAAAAGTCTCCTATGCTTTCACTTCAAGCAGCATGGTCAAGCAAGGCCATGACCCATGCTGACAGCTCACACTGACAAGAGCTGAGAGCCTCTGTACATGGTTCCAAAGTAATGCCTGAGGAGACTTAACTGACCTTGATAGATAGCAAGAGGTGAATTTGATTGACACAGGTCTCACTTTAACTTGGTCTTAAACACCCAGTAGAAATGTATAAAGATATTAAGTTAAGACCATAATAATAAAGCTAGATATAAAAAAGTGCTCCAATCACTGACCCCTTCTGGCAGTTTCCAGCTATACTGGTAGCTGATCACTGTTATGGATCATCAAAAAAACAAACAAAAAATGACAGGGCCAGGGATTTAGCTTGGCAGCACTGTGTCTTCCTCAAAAGTGCAAGGTCCTGAGTTCGATCCCTGGTACCAAAAAAGAAAATATGGTAAAATGTATAAGAGCTCAAGAGTTCTTAAATTTCTTAGCTAAAATTGTCCTTCAAATTGTCTCTATCTTCTTACAGCTAAAACTAGAGAGATTAATGACAAAATATCTGACTTATAGATAACCTCCATCAGTAAAAGAGTCTAAGAGCCAGCAGGTTACAAGCACTATTTCAATTTCTAAATGTTGGCTCTTTCCCCAACCTGCCTTTCCATTCTAGTGTTCATGCTTAGATTATGCATGCTCTAATTTCATAAAAATTTTGTTTATTCTTGCCTAGAGGCTGCCAAACTCCAAGTGATCATACAGATGGAACCAACAACAAACGCACTAGACTTTTAATGGGATCCACCAGATAGACCTTACATCAAAAGTTCATAACTGCTAAACTATGATGTGACTTCTAGCTGAAGCCCATTAGAGTAGCTCTCTAGGGAGGGCTCCTGACTGCTGTCTCCCCGACATCAACCTTTCTCAGCTCGAAGCAGTTAGATAGAAACTACACCCTTTCTCCCCAAACTTTAGTTAGGGACACTTCTTCAGAGGGGGGAATATTGTAGAGAGCTAAGTTAATTAGATATTTTGTAGGCAGTTAGACAGGGCCAGCCCTGGGGGAATCAATAGGAAAGACAAATGAGATGGATTCACTGAAGATCAGCTTTATAAGAGGCACTGGAGTTTCAACAAGATGCTACACAACTTGGGCTTCCTGAGGGGCAGTCAGTCAGCATTATAAAAAAGGAAAAAGTACTACACTTACATACTTCCCCTAGAGATGAATAGCAGTGATTGATATTCTAAATAGGCATCAATCACCTTAAAGGGGACTAAAATCTCGATAACCTATGGGGGGGGGGCTTGTTCAGTCCATATGTGCTTGCTATGTGACTAGCTTCCCCATTTCATTCTTATTTATTCAATATTACCTAAGTGACTATACTTGTTGCAGGTTTATTGGTTGATCGTAGCTTTGCCCCACCTCATGATTTCTCATTGGATCAATATTACCTAAGTGATGATTGTCAGGTAAAAGGGCTGAAGACCAAGACCAGACCAGGCCACAAGAAGCCTTTATTAGGGGAACAGATCTGCCGGGCTGTCTCTGAACAAAGGAGAGACAAAAGCAATATGGCCGGGGCAGGGAGAGTCTTTTATAGAGACTGAGGTGGGGTTTATAGGAGCTGAGGTGGGGTTGAGTGAGGTAGTGACCAAGGAATGGAGGAGCCGGTGATGTCACTAGGTGGTAGGAGGTGAGCAAGTATTAGGTTACTTTCTAGGCGGGAACAGGGGCATACTGGGAAGAAGGGTTTATTCTTTGGTGGGAGCAACCATCTTGGCATGATGTCACACAGGGGAGGGGGCAAGGCACGATAGGAAGAGGGCAGCTACTATACATAATAGCTGCTGAGGTGGTGGGAGACCTATCAATGATACTTGTAATCTTAGTTGACTGTACTTTTTTTTTGGTACAGGGATCAAACTCAGTACCTTCTATTTGTGAGGCAGGTGTGGTGCCACTGAGCTAAATCCCCAGCCCAGTTGACTATATTTTTGTCCCACCTTGTACCCACCTCACCTCATGGCTTTGCTCAATAAAATACCTTTGAAAAGTGGGTGGATGGGCAATCCACTTTCTGGTCCCCTTTCTGTCTCTCTTAGACAGAAGCTATCTTCCTCTCAATAAAAATTTTCCTACTCATAACTTCTGTTGTTCCTAGAATTCATTCTTCTACTTTAAAGAACATGAACTCATGTTTTGGATATCTACCAGGTTGGAAGTTATAATATTTCCCTTGTTTGGATTATTTTGCTTATTTGGATTACTTGGTGCTCTATATCAAAATGGGTGGCTCTAATCCAATATAACTGATATTCTTTTTTTTTTTTTTTTTTTTTTTTTTGGTACCAGGGATTGAACTCTGGCCCTTGTGCTTGTGAGGCAGGTGCTGGAACCACTGAGCTAAATCCCCAGCCACTAACTGATATTCTTGTAAGAGGAAATTAGAACACAGACATGCAGAGAAGAAATATCATGTGTGAATACAGCAGAAAGATTGATATCTGAAAGCTAAATTGGCTTAAAAAGAGAATTTCTTCTTCTTGGAAGAAACCAACATACAAACACCTTGATTTGGATTTCTATTCTTTAGAATTGTGAGAATATATATTTCTGTTCTTTAAGGCACCCAGTGTATGATATTTTGTTATAGCAGTCCTTGAAAACTAATGCATGTTGTTTATTGGTATCATTCATATCATTAAAAAACTCTGGTGGGTTAGCTAGCTTTGATAGCTAGCTTAACATCAAAGGGGGAAAAGCATAGAATTTGTGGGGATGGTGGTGTATGCCTGTAATCTCAACACTCTGGGAGGCTGAGGTAAGAGGATTGCAATTCAAGCCCAGCCTGGACAATTTAGCAAGACCCTGTCTCAAAATAAAAATAAAAAAAGGTCTGAAATGTATGCGGCTCAGTATGAAGGCCCTGGGTTCAATCCTCAGTAAAACACACCACACACACACACACACACACACGCCCACGTGCTCACACACATACACACACAATAGAATTTAACACACTAAATTTGTTTTATATAACAAAGCAGTCTTGCTGTTTCTACAACAAAGCACTGATGGAAATAATAATGATTGAGTACTATAATTAGTTATCTATTATTGCATAACAAATTATCCCAAACCTTAAAACAACAATAAATTATTATTTCACAATTTTAGGCTTGGCTAAATGATTCTAATTTAGAACATGTTCCTCCCAGCCCCACCCCCCAACCCCACCAGGGATCGAACTCAGGACCTTGCGCTTGTCAGGCAGGCATGGCACCACTCAGCTACATCCTCGGCCCCTAAGTGATTCTAACTTAGACTCTCAATGAGTTTACATTCAAAATGGATTATTCATCCAGACACTTGGTGAGGGCTGGAGGATCCTTTCTAAGACAGTCTTTCCATTTGGCTGTTGGTAGGAGCCTCAGTTCCTTGATGCTGTTGATAGAAGGCCTCAATTCTCATCACAAAGCTCTCTCCTAGAGGCCCTTGAGTTTCACATGATATGGCAGCTGGTGGCTGGTTTCCATCACAGCAGGCCATTCAAGAGAGCAGAATGTCTTATATGACCTAGTCCTGGAAATTGTGTCCTGGAAATTGAGAGGGTGCTCGCTATACAAGGATATGAATTCCAGAAGGCAGGGAACATTGGGAGGGTGGGGCTCAAAACCTTTTGTGTGTACTATTCAATTTACCAGTCACAACAATCCAAAGAAGTAGTTACCATTTATCTCTGTACCTCAGATCTTGTCATATCTGGCAAATAGGAGGCACTTGAGATTTTCTTTGGAAGAGCTCAGCACCTGACAGATAAAGAACTCAGGATCTATGATCTCATTACCTAGATTCAAATTCGTGATGCTATTTACTGTGCAACTTTAGGCAAGTTTCTTAACATGTTTGTATTTTTAAAACCTGGGCCACTAGACTTAGTTATCTGAGAATAACCTAGAAAAGTTTCTGATTTTTCTCTACTCTAGTTTTACATTTAAGGAAGGAGATCATTTCCCTCCTGATTTCTTACTCTAGGTTTTTAGCAGAGGTGAGAGCACATGTAGGAAGAAATCAAAAGCTCTCCCAGTAAGAGAGGAAGAGGAAAAGTTTGTGAGAACAATACAAAAGCCATGATTTCCCCTGGAGGTGGAGGAAGGAACATAGGCTGGCCTCCTTGATTAGGGGCCTCAGGCGTGTGTGTACCTCTCAGACTCATGCCAACAAGTTGGGTCCATTTTTCATGTAGTTTTGGTCTTCATGTGAGGACACAGCAGACCTGATTTCTTCCTCGGTACCAAGACCTTAAACTGAGAGGGACTGTCACATACAGCCTTTTTGCTAGATAATCTGCCTGGCTTTCTTGTATCCTCACCATCACAGGCATGGATCCCAGACACAACATCGAGGTCAAAAAGCATCTGCCTGACCATATTGTATGTTTCCATTGGCCATGGAACGCCCAGGGTAGGTAGGAAGGAAACAGTTTTCCTGATCCTGACCTGCTAACTAGTAGTATTTCCATCTTGGCTAGTGCGAGGCAGATCTATGACCAATCAACTTTTAGCTTTGTTGAAGTCAGGCTATACACTCCTCTCTCTGGCTTCAGGGAGCTCATGTGCTTAAACTTGTATTACAGGGCTGGGGATTTAGCTCAGTGGTTCTGGCTCCTGCCACACAAGCAAAAGGTCCTGAGTTCGATCCCTGGTACCAAAAAAACCCAAAATAAAACAAAAGCCTTTGTATTACAAAGGCTCCTGGAGATGAGGATATCTAAGAAATAATATATGACCCCTGTTTAGCCCTTCTTCTGATTTCTTCACTGGCTGCAGATGCAAAATCTTCCCCATAAAGATATCTTCTTTCAACCCAGTTGCAGAAAGCATCCTGTTTTTCATGATGGAAACTACCTTGGGTAAGTAACAACTCCCCCATCTTCTTCCCAGTAAACTCCTCATCATCTGCACACCAGTTTAACTTATCCCCTCCCTCAGGTAAAGGTTTTTGTATGCCAGGCAATTAGCTTTCAGGCATTCTAATGTAGAGTGAGAGTTTATTATTTTTCCCTTTCTTAGCTACAATACAGAGATAGAACACATTTTTTTCTCATCTCAAGAGTACTATGAAAATTAAGCTTTTTCTGTCTTTCAGGTTCTATTCTTTATAGTCTAGGAGATAAATCAAGGGAATTGGAACCAGAAAGAGAACTGGGCTGGGGAAGTCCCCACAAGAAATAATCACTAAGAAATAATTCAAAAGGGAAAAAGCTCTTTCCTTGAAAATCAGGGTGCATGGGTATAATAGACATCCTCCTGAAGGCATTTGTTTATGGCCACAAGTTACCTAACCCAGATGTGAGCCCTCTCCATCAATTCTTATTTCAGAGACTGTACAGTAGTTTGCTTGGGCTGCCATTACAGAACACTACAAAGCTTAAACAGTAGAAATTTATTTTCTCACTAATCTGGAGGATAAAAGTCCAAGCCCAAGGTGTTTGTAGATTTAGTTTTTCCTGAGCCTTCTCTCCTTTAGCTAGAAGACAGTCTTTCCTTTATGTATTTGCACTCCTGTATCCTTATTTGTCCAAATTTCCTTTGCTTCAAAGGGGACAGTTATATTGGATGAGGGTCCACCCAAAATGACCTCATTTTTTTTTTTTTTTTGGTACCAGGGATCAAACTTGGGACCCTGTGCTTGTGAGGCAAGTGGCGGCACCATTGAGCTAAATCCCCCCCAAAAATGACCTCATTTTAACTGAACTTCTCTTTAAAGGTCTTATTGCTGAGTATGGTTACTTTCTGAGCTACTGGGGATTAGGATTTCAACATGTGAATTTTCAGGAGCAAGGTTTCACCTGTAATAGTGATGGTGAGAGCTTCATCACACAGAAAGCCTCACCTAGTAAATGCTGAAAATACTGATTTCATCAAGTGGGGGTAAGGCCAAGATATAAAAATTCTCTTGTCTTTATTGCTAAGATTTGGTTCATGACCAAGTGGCACTGGTGTCTCCAGGGAAGCTGTTGGTAATTCATCCTAGTACTGAACTAGGATCTGCAGTTTCCTAAGACCCACAGGCAATTGCTTTAATAAGTTGAAACTTCAGTATGATCCAGGTGATTCAAGAGTTCTGCAGGAATCAGGAAGTTTGAATCCAGATCTCTGGTTTTTGCTTACACATCCCAACCTCTCTCAAAGGAGCAAGGCTTCCAGAAGCCTCTGCAAAGGAGGGAAGTAGTATTGGAAACTGAGAAATGGACACTTCCACCTTGAGCTCCACACCCTGGTCATATTTGTTCCAAAGCAGGACCATAGGGTCCTCCATCTTTCTGGAGACCCCTACCGTGATACTTTCTCATCAGGGTATCTATCTTCCCCTTTCCTCTCCCTTGTTTTCCTCTTTACAAATAAAGTGTTTTCCTTCTGTTAAACTTTGTTCCTCTGATTTTTTTATTGGGGCTGAGTTTACAATGATGGGCTGCTTGGATAGCACAGCAGTGGTGTTCATCCCTCAGACTTGACATCTTTGGTTCCCTGACTCGGAACCAGATGTGACAAGTTTTTTTTTTTCTTGTTTGTTTTGTTTTTGTTTTTTGAGACAGGGTCTCACCATGTAGTTCAGGATGGCCTTGAACTCACAGGGATCCTCCTGCCTCAGCCTCCTGAGTGTTGGGATTACAGTCATGTACCACTGAGATAGGAGATTAGAATGTGGCAAAACTGGCTGGGGTAGTAAGTGTGACTTGTCAATCACAAGATCCTGGAACACACATGCAGAACAGTTCACAAATCCCTGCACGTGGACTTCTCATGAGAACTTGAGCAGGTTTTCAATAGGATGGCCTAGACCTGATGTTGCCTGAGGGGTGGGATCCCAGCATCGCCTCTCAGAACTTATATGTAGAAGTTCTCCTGGATTTCCTTGACATTTGGACAGCATAAAAAACACAGATGCCAAACACAAAAAACACAGACGCTTGCTATCATGGCTTTGTTCACAAGAACCCTCCCTGGGTCCTCCAGGGTATACTTTTATCTTGCTTTTTCCTCTTTTACTCTGCCCAAGCTCACTCTGCAGAGCCAGTTTCTCCTTCACTCTTCACTTTCCCTTTTTCAAATAAACTTTGCCACTGTTTTTTGCTCATTTCATTCAGTTCTTTGTTGGAGATGACAAGAACCTAGAATCCAGCTCCAGAAGGAGAAGTGAGCAACTAACACCCTGTAACATTTAACTGGCAAGCCACTTTTAGAAGGAGCTACCAAATAACACCACCACACCTTGCTCCTAAATCATTTTTGCAAGCTACATTCCTCAAACTTTTTTAAGTTGAAAATTTTCCCTAAAATCAAACACTATAAAGGATGTAATTTGCAGTGTTCTACAGAAAAGGGCACTTCAAATAAAATATAAACCTCTCTCTTTCACTGATTAGTGATTTCTTTAGTTTTAAAATTTTTATTTTTATTAGTACATGTTTGCAGTACATAATGTTTACATTCATCATGGGGGGTTGGTACATGTACATAACATATAATTATTTACATCCCTTTCCTTTTTCCTTACTCCTTACTGAACATCACTCTTAAATGTACCAAAAAAAATGTAAATAGCATTAAGACTTTGATATCTATCATTATTCATTTCAAAAAGTACACACATGAGCTCTTCTGAAGAGCTGGAACTTTTACAGTATTTCTTTTCCTTTAGATAATGATTATTTTATTTTTTAAATTTAATTTTATTTTTTGTAGATACTTGAATCATTTATTAAATTAAATTAAACACAGACAAATAAGCATACAACACACAAGAAAATTATAGATAATGATTATTTTATTAATTAATTTGTTTGGGCTTTTGAAACAAAGTCTTGGCTCATAGTGCAAGCTAGCCTTGAACTCATTATGTAGCCCGGGCTGGCTTCAAACTTGTTGCAATTCTCCTGTCTCAGCCTCCCAAGTGCTAGGATTATAGGGATGTGCTACCATGAATGTCATGGCACTATTTCTTTTCAGTTGTTTTTCTTTTGGTACTGAGGATTGAACTCGGGACCTTGCTCTTTGGAGGCAGGTGCCGGAACCACTGAGCTAAATCCCTGGCCCCACTATTTCTTTTTCTTAATTTTCCTTTTCATTGACCTCCCCATAGGATTTTATGATAATTCAATCTATTTTATGATAGTCTTTCATTGGTTACGGTTTCACCTTTCTCTGCACCAAAATACATAAATAAATTAAAATTTTAATAATTTTGTGGAAGAATAAAGTTCAAATGTCATTTTTTGGATTGAGTTATCATTACAATTATTAATAATATATAATGCCCAGAACATTGGGCCTACTTCCCATGGCGACAAAGAATGAAACCAAATAGAAGAAGGTACAGTGCAAGCAAATTTATTTAAAAGACATAAAGGCAAGGAAGTAAAAGATACAAAGCAAAGAAGTAGAACTCCCACTAGCTGGGGTGGGGGGGAGCAGGATACCCATGAAGTCTCTTTGTCTAGGGGTTTTTAAGGGTTTAGAAGGGAGCTCAGAGCCAGGAGTGGTGGCACACACCTGTGATCCCACCACACAGGAGGCAGAGACAGGAGGATCACCATGAGTTCGAGGCTAGCCAGGGCCACATAGTGAGTTTGGGCCAGCCTGAACTACAAAGCAAGACCCTGCCTCAAAAAAAAAAAAAAAAAAAAAAAAAAAAAAGTATAGTTGCTTAGATAATATTGATACAATGGGAAATCACAAGGTGGGTATGAGGTGATATAAAATTAGGGTCAACCAGTAAGATTACAAGTATAGTCATTTAGGTAATACTATTGTTTAAATGGGGATCAAATAGGGAAGCATGTCTCATATTAAGCATACATGGAATGAACAAGGATTTCCAGGAAGGAATGGACTAGTGAGGTTTTGATGTCTATTTAGAATATCAATCCCTGCTGTTCATCCCTAGGGGAAGTATGTAAGCGTAGTAGTTCCTCTTTTTTGAATTCTGGCCTTTAGTAAATGTGTCTCAAATGTCTTCTGTATTGACTCCCTCAAGTGCCCAGCCCTGTCTTAACTGCCTATATCTAACTTAGCTGTCTACAATATGGGGAGATCTGTGACAGGCACAGGACATCTGGCACATATTTTTTTAAGTTAGCAGACTCCATGTTGGGCTTCAGGCTCCATTTTAAGGCCTCCATCTTAAAGTACAGAGAGGATCTTGGGGACTGAGGAATTCACTCTCCTCCACCCAGTTGAGATCAAGCAATACCCTAAGCCCATCCCTCCCTAATCACTTCCCTCCACCCACTTGAGCTCAGACTTCTCCTTAGGAGTACACTGTATTCTGTAAAATCCCAGACCAAAGTATATACATGGTCTCTCTCTTTTTTCTTATCTTGCTCTTGAGCCCTGATTTATCTGTACCATGTGCAGTGCACCTTTTTGTCAACCCAGCACCATTTCTCTGTGACCTTCTATAAACTTAGCTGTATGTCCTTCACCATCAAGTGTACACTTTGGAGTTCTTTGCTTGCCACACATAAGAGTTTGGAATCTGTTGGCTCCACCTCATGGTAACACATACTGTCTAATAGAATCCTAATTCTTGTCTCACTAACTCCTTTCTCAAACTATATAGTTACATTGTAAATTTTTATGGGTAATTTCTAGACACAAAATCTTTTTTGAAAAATAGCTTTTATTGATGCTGTAAAAAAGAAAAAGAAGGCTATTGTAGCTTTTCATGATAGTCCACACTGTTTCCCAGACACCCACAGATCCAGGGCTAGATTAATCCATTCCATTCATGATCCAATCACCACCTAAAGCCTATCTTTTCAAATAAAATTAGCATGACTGAAGATTAAGTTTCCAACACAAAATTTCATGGACACATTCAAATTATAGCAGGGATAACAGAAAAAAAAAGTTACAGATGTAAGGGAAGAAGAGTTTCTAAATTTGACTAAAAAACTAAAATCACATTGTCATTTCTAGATTTAAAAAAATGTCCTGTTGCCTCAAATCTCATTCAGCATAAATCTCAAAATCTCATCTTAATCTGCAATATGCCTTCCCTGTCACTGACCCCATTTTTCCCAGTTCTTTAATCTTTTAGTTAGAGCCCCTCCTATCTCCCTTCATTTCCTGTTACAGGACAAGATATAGCTGTGCCTCTAAGCTTTTCCTCTGGCTGAAAAATTCTGTCGACATACCTTTTTCTTGAGTTGGGTGTGGTGGTGCACACCTATAATCCCAGTACTCTGGAAGCTGAGGCAGGAGGATCACCTTGAGGTCAAGGCCAGCCTGAACTACACTGTAAGACCCCGTCTCTAAAAAAAAAAGAAAAAAAAATATATATCCTTCTTTTCTCCTTTCTTTCTTCCTTTGCTGGGACTATCTCAAAAACAGCAATTCCAGCTGGGTGTGGTGGTACACACCTGTAAATCTTACCACTTAGCAGGCTGAAGCAGGAGGATTGCTGCAAATTTGAGGCTAGCCTGGGTTACATAATGAGTTCAAGGCCAGTCTGAACTATAAAAGCCAGACCCTGCCCCCCCCACAAGTAGCAATTCCTACTCTGAGTCCAGTTAATTGGGTACCTCTGCTCATCTCCCAAATTAACACTCAGCTTTCTAGTTTTTCCAAAAATATACTAAATTGATATAAATAATCAATCTGTCCCCATTTCTGACCCTCAATCTATTTCTTTTTTCTTTTCTTTTTTTTTGAGGCAGGGTCTCACTATGTAGTCCAGGCTGGACTCAAACATGCAGTGATGCTCCTGCCCCAGCCTCCCAAGTGCTGGGATTACAGGCAATGTACCAGCATGCTGGACCTCAATTTATTTCTTATTTTGTTCCTTGGATGAATAAATGATCCAAGAATTCAGTCATTTAAACATATAATAATATGAGTTTTAATCTAATCACTAGAATTTGAAAAGCAGAGACGGTCTGAAGGAGTCCTTAGAGCATTTTCCAGTGGGACTTCCTGAAAGCAGAGACATCTCCAAAAAGATAGATGGAGAATCAACTATGAGGATGGTTCATCCCAATCCATAATCTTTAGATATATTGTGACTAATCTGTTCTTCATGGTACCTAGTACCAAAAAAAAAAAAAGATTAAATTTGCAAGGCAACATAAAAATTTCACTTACCAGAAAAAGTATGCCTCCTGTTGCAGTTTTTTTTCTTTCAGATCATCTGATGTTATGATAACTAAATTAGTTGGTAAGAATACACTAGATGAGGTCTGATTTGGGGACTTTTAAGTTTGAGAAAAAAGAATTAAGATGAAGGAGCAACTTGGGCTTTTTTCTAGATAATTGACACTGTCCGTCAATTTTACCACTTCCCAAAATCATGGTTTCCAGTACCTTGTATCTCAAGCGAAGAGCTGGCTTTGTACCTGAGCCAGACCCTGACCCTACTTGACATGTCTGGAATCCTTCCACTGGGAATCTGCTTCTGGAAAGAAGGAGTGAAGTTCAGTCTTGGAGAATAGATGAACCTGTCTGCTGCCAGAGGGGCAGCCTAGTGAAGGGTTTTGGTGGTTGATCTTTCTCCCAATCACTGGGCCCTGGGAAGTGTGAGGAGATCAGATGGGAAACCTCCCCTTAATCTATTGTTCAAGCTCCTGGGATTCTTATGCCATACACCTTGGTGAATTGCAAATGACAGAAGGAGCTGGTTGATTTCCTAGTTTCAACACTCTGGCCTCACTATCTTCCTTAAAAATCTTTGCTGAATCTGTCTTTAACTTTTTAAAATAAAATTTTATTCATTCTTTACATGTTTTTTTCTGTTTAAACTATTTATTATACTTTTAATTGAGGATGTAAAAATTGTATATATTCATAGGGCACCATTTGCTGTTGTGATACATGTACACATTGCCTAAAGATCAAATTATAGTAAGAATATTTATCTTTTTAAGCATTTATCATTTCTTGGTGGTGAAACATTAAAAATCTTTTCTACTAGTTTTTTGGAAATATATGGTACATTATTGTTATCTATAGTCCCTCCACTGTGCAATATATGCCAAAAGTTATTTCTCCTAACTAGTAAAACTTAGTACCTATTGACCAATCTTTCCTCACCCTCCTTCTGTTTATTATTTTATGTTTACTTGGCTGAGTCTGTTTCTAAATCCATCCACGTGCATCTCATTTTTCTCAACAAGTGTTCTTGAATGGCTACTAAGTTCTAGGTATGTGACATATGTTAGTGAATGACACAGGCAAAAGTTACTCTCTTCAAGGGATTTAAACATCAGCCGATGCCAGCCACGGTGGCACACTCCTATAAACTCAGCATTTGGGAAGCTGAGGTAGGAGGATCTTCAGTTCATGAACAGCCAGTCTGGGCTACATGGCAAGGCCAGCCTGAACTCCATGGTGAGACTGTCTCAAAATAAACAAACAGAAAACTTCATCCAAAGAGGCAAGCAATAAGTGTATCAAACTAGCAAGTACCTGCTCTATGAGAAAAGGACAGGAACTGTAGAAAAATGCCCCCAACCCCAATAGATACAGCAGGGCAAGGGGCACTGGGGATTCAAGGTAGGAGAAATTAGCCATTTTACATAGCATGGTCAGGAAAGGTGGGCTTCACTGAGAAGCAGCTTTGCACAAGATTTGGAAAATTTGAAGGAAAAGATGAGATGTCTGGATAAAGAATGTTTCAGAAATAAGAGACTTGTGCAGTGGTCCTTGCAAGGGTGGGAAAATGTCAGTGCGGTTGGAACAAATAGGGCAAAGTTTAACAAAGTAAAGAAAGAAAAGGGCAAAGTAAGGGTTCAGGAGATCTGTGGTCTGTAGATTGGGCCTGGAAGATCTTGCCTGTGCTGGGCATGGTGGTGCGTGCCTATCATTCCAGCACTGGGCAGTCTGAGGCAGAGGGATCGCTGTGAGTTTGAGGGCAGCCTGGACTACATAGTGAGACCCTGTCTCAAAAAAGAAAAGAAAAGAAAAGAAAGAGATCCCTACCTGTAATTCCTGCTATTTTGTAAACCTCTCATTTCACTTCACCCTGCTGTTCTATAGGAAATACCCTTGGCTACTTGAAATGCTCTCAGTGAGGCTTTCTCCAGCAGCCAGATGAAATTAAAGACCCTCTGTGATACATTTATACCATCTTGGGCTTCATTTGTCATGTTTACCAAGTAAAGATGCATATATATGGCCTCAGCCTCCCTTAGCAAGGGCATTTGCATTGGACTACGTCCCCAGCCCTTTCCTCCCTTTTAAAATTTTGAGATAGAGTCTCTCTAAATTGCCCAGGCTGGGCTCAAATTAGCAATCCTCCTACCTCAGCCTCCCAGAGTGCTGAGATTAGTACTTTGAAAGTTGTATCAGGTGCTGGCAATTTAGAATTTTAATTTGTAAACTGGAATTTAATTTTTTGTTTTTATTTTTTTGAGGCAGGGTCTCCCTTTGTAGTTCAGGCTGGCCATGGAACTCACTATGTAGCCCAGGATAGGCTGGAGATTTAGCTCAGTGGTTCCAGCGCCTGCCACGAAAGCACAAGGTCCCGAGTTCGATCCCTGGTACAAAAAAACCCCCCAAACAAACCAAACTATGTAGCCTAGGCTGGCCTCAAACTCGTGGCAATTCTCCTGTCTCTGCCTACTGAGTGCTCGGATTATAGGCATACACCACCATGCCTGGCTAAACTGGAATTTAATTTTAATTTGGTGACTTGGTGTCACTGGAATAAGTGGAAATACAAATATTTCTTGCCTTTCAAGAAGGCTCCTGAAGCCTCCCCGCCCCTCTGGGTTTATACTGCAAGGGAAACAAGAAGAGGGAGGGAAGGCTTGAGATTAAATCAAGAAGGTTCTAAAGGAGGGGCTGGTGAAGGGGGAAGGGTAGTTGAAGGGAAGGGAACACCAGGATGTAATCTTCCACCCTGTTAATGGATCAAGAAAAGTGTGAGCTGCTACTTCGAGAAACCTGCAGACCTACACTGAGCAACCAGAAATCCACTAGTGCTGCAGACCATCCAGACAAGGTAGGAGTGAGGCCTCCCTGCACAAGGGCAGGCAGGGGATTTCAGTTTACCCATATAAACCTGAGAGAAGATCGTTGGACTCTGAAGAGCAAAGAAAGGAGGAAGAACTCCCACCACTATGGGAGACAAAGCTGGAGGCAGCTCCTTTTCTGGCCCTGAGGCCAAAGCTCATTCTTACCTTTGAGTAGAAACTTGCCGGAAAGGTTTTGGTATCACTCTGGACAACAGCTAAAAATCCTATCAGAAGGAACTGCTTTAGGCACATGACTTGAGCCAATTTAGATGTTATAGATTAGATAACAATGGGTTTTAAACAATTAGGCTCTTCTGACCTGCCCTCAGAAAGAATTTGGGAGAGGAAACTGCAAGATATAAGACCACTGGAGGCCGGGCTGTTGAGCTTTGGACTGATTTTTCCGGGAGCTAGAAGCACAAACGCTACAGCTGTGATATCCCTTGTGGCCCCGAGTAGGAACTACTGAGCATACTGAGCGGCTCTGAAACATCTGGAGACTTAATTTAAGGAACTGGTGAGCTAAAAAATTTGGTATTCTTCATTTTTCTTCTTTACAACCAGGATTGACAAACTTAGGCATTGCAGGCCCCTTACTTAGTCTCTGTTGCTACCATTGTACTCAGTCATACCAGAAGGAAACAGTGATGGACAACAGTACTTACAAATAATCATGGCTGTGGTCCAACGAAACTTATTGTGGATGCTGAAATCTTGAATTTTATATAATTGTCACGTGTCACAAAATACTCCTGTGGTATTTTTATTTCCTCAAGTTTAAAAATGTAGAAGTTATTGCTTCTCAGCCTTTTGGCTAAGATTAAGTGTAAAAATGTAGAAGTAAAAAAACAGAGAAACAAAAACAAAAAAGAAACAATTGGCTGGGTTTGGTGGTAAATGCCTATAATCCTAACTATTCAGGAAGCTAAAACAGGAAGATTGCAAATGCAAGTCTAATCTGGGTAATTTAACAAGAATCTGTCTCAAATTTTTTTAAAAGGGCTGGGAATGTAGAAATAAATTTAGTATAGTTCAGTGGTGCTGGTTGCTTGTCTGGCAAGCTCAGGTTCTGAGCTCAATTCTTGGTACTGGAAAAAAAAAGTGGGCTATAACACAAAAAGAAACAAGAGATTTTCACTGATTCTAAGTTGCCATCAAGTGTATGTTATTTTTGGTGGTCCTATAAAATACAAACAATATATATGGTACAAATTATGAAAATGTTTATATTGGTACTAAGTATCCCAATGATACATAGATGAGATGCAGCTTAATTTCAAAGATGTTAAAATGAAAATATAAGCATGTTCCTTAGAGTCAATGAAATATATTAATGGCATAGATGGTATTAGAATACCCTTGATAGTGAAGTGAGGATATTATTTTACAAAACTTTTGTTTTAATTTGTACATATACACAGACTTTTTTTTCTCCAGGGCAGGATAGTGTTAAATCATTTGGATCTGGATTCATTAAATGTTTAGAAAACCTAGAATTAATAGAGTAGAGTCTGTTGTACATGTAAGTCATCCTGTTAATATTAGCTACTATTTATTTAACAAAGATATAGCATCTACACTATAGCAGATACTGCTCTGGAAGCAGTAGTAAACAAAACACATTGCCTGCCCTCATGTAGTGTTCTTATGGCTTATGTTTAGATGTTCCCCCTAAAGCCTCATGTGAATGAAGTAGGACTACTTTGGGAGTTGCTGAATCTAGAGTGTGCCATTGATTCATGGGAGGGCGGCTAGTCTTGAGGGTACTAGGATTAAGGCTGTGAGTGCTACCCATCCTAAGTAGCCTAAATAAGATAAAAAGCCTCATTCCAAATGAAGTAGGGCTACTTTGGGGGTGGCTGAATCTAGAGTGTGCCATTGAGTCATGGGGCAGGGGAGGCCTAGGCTTGAGGGCACTAGGACTAAGGATGTGAGTGATACCCACACTACGTAGTCTGAATAAGATAAAAGGGGCAGAAAGATGCTCTTAGGCCCCTTGTTGCTTTTGCTATTTTGTGGGTGCCATGAACTGTTTCTCCTCTGATGCCCCTCTGCTGTGTGCCACCCTGCCTTGGAGCCAGGCAATAATGGACTGAAACCTCTACAAACTGTGAGCTAAATAAACCTTTCCCTTTTAACTTTGGGTGTCAGGTATTTTTGTCTCAGCAACAAGAGAAAAGTAACTAATACAAGTGTACAGTCTAGAGAGACAGAAAAGCAGTAGGCTCTATTTTATATGTTGCATGGTAGGCAGTAATAAATGCTAAGTTTAAGAAGAAGCATCATGGGGAAAATAGGGAAGCTTGTGAGTTTAGATAGTGTGGTCAGGAAAGACTTGGTGAAAAGGAAACTGGGACCTGAGGCAGGCTGGAAGCCTGACTGGGGATAATATGGACAGAGAACATCCAAGGCAGGGGGAGCAAGGGCCTGGTGTATTTCATACTCACTGAGACAGTGGCAACAATGGAGTGAGTGAGAAGCAGAAAAGATGAGGACCACAACAGACAAACTACATGGTCCTGGGCTCTATTGGACATTTTCAAATGACTGGGATTTCCTATGAATGAGATGGAAAGTCACGGGTGATTTATAGGCAAAAGAGCAAATGTCAGCTCCTTTATGTGTTTGTGTGTACATATATATGTAATATACATTGTCTTTTTTTTCTATATATATATTTAGTACCTTTGTTTTTTAGGTTTTATTAAAAAATTTTAATTGACAAATAATACAGATTGAGGATCTCTATCAAAATGCTTGGAACCAGAAATATTTTGGAGTTTGGGGTGATATTTTTGTGGAATATGTGCATATACTAATAAGATATCTTAGATGGAATGCACATCTAAACATGAAATTCACTTATATTTAACATATATCTTATATAAATATCCCAAAGGCAAATTTTTATATAGTATTTTCAGTGCACCTGCATTCTGATCTTTCATGTGAAGCCAGTTATGGAATTTTCCACTTGTGGCATCATATCAGTGCTTAAGTTTCTGATTTTAGAGCATTTTAGATTTTGGACTTTGGGATTAACAATGCTCAGTTTGATTTATGGTGTAAAGAGCAATATTTTGAAACCTGTATACACTGTGGAATGACCAAGTCAGCAATTAGTATTCAGTATTTATCATCTCATTTCAGCATTGGGATGACCATGGGGAGATCTGACAATAGTTTTTTTTGTTTCAATACTGTGGATAGAACACAGAGCTTTAGGGAAATGCTCTAACATTAACAAAAAAGGTTAACACTAGAAATTCTGCAATGATCCATGGAGAGAACATGGTGTTTTCCATAGGGAGGTGACAGTGGAGGTAGAAGGGAGTAGTCAGACTCTGGATACTTTTAGAGAGTGGGCAAACAGGGCTTTCTGATTGATTGGTTGTAGGATGTGAAGGAAAGTGTGGCAAAGGATGACTCCAAAATTTGTGGATTGAGCAACTGGTTTTGTAGTCAGCCCTCCCTATCTGTGGGTTCTGCATTCTTGGATTCAACAACTAAACAAAAATACATATTAGAAAAAATTGAATACACCCTGAACATGTTCAGACTTTTTGTCATTATTCCTTAAATGATACATTAAAATAACTTTATATAGCAATGGGTATGGTGGTACAAGCCTGTAATCCAATCATTTGAGAGGCCAAGGCAAGAGGATTGCCTTGAGTTCAAGACTAGCCTGAACTACATAGTAGTGAGACCCTGTCTCAAAAACAAACAAAAAAACCAATAGCATTTATATTGTGTTGGGTATTTTAAGTCCTAGAGATTATGTAAACTACATAGTAGGATGTGCTAGGTTCTGTGCAAACACTATGCCATTTCATGCTAAGGAACTAAAGATTTTGGTATCCAGGGTAGGGAATGTGGTGATGGTCCATGAACTAATCCCCTGATGATACCCAGGGATGATGTGGGGAGAAAAGTAACATTAATATTACAGGAGTAGCTGGTGTTTGAGAACTGAATTTTGTAAAACTTAATTAGAAAGCTTAGATTTCCAAGAGGGTACTTCTGGAACCAGGAGGCAAGTGAGGTACCAAGGATGTAAAATGTAAGGAGATGGGTAGTCCAAGATGTTCAACTTGTGCCTCTCTGAATCTTATGCCAGTGCTTCATTAACATCACAATTGCAGAAGACTTGGGGGAAGATAGAGAGATAAATTTTGAATTATGATGTCCCTTAAATAGTTCAAGTCTGACTGGGTGTGGTGTCGCACGCCTGTAATCCCAGCACTCGGGAGGCTGAGGCAGGAGGATCACTGCAAGTTTGAGGCCAGCCTAGACTACATAATGAGTTCAAGGCCAGTCTGAACTACATAGTGAGACTTTGTCTCAAAATAAACCAAAAAACAAAAGACAACAACAACAAAAACAAAAAATAGTTCAAGTCTTCTGGGAGGTTCAGCTCAGTGGTAGAGCACTTGCCTAGCAACCACAAAGCTCTAGGTTCAATATCCAGCCCTGGAAAAAAAAGAAAGTTCTAGCTTATTTTAAGGTGTAAAACAAGGAAATGTAATATCTTTTGAAATAAATAATGTTTTTGCATGGTTGCACTTAGATGCCAATTTATGAAAAGAAAACTGGAAGTTGAAGGGACCACTGCTTCAATCAAAAGTAATTTTAAAATGGCAGGTCACTTCTCCTTGAGTGAAGAAGAACAAAAAACAGAACTACTGAAGAAGCATGAGAGAGAATCCAATCAGAGGGACAAGCATGATGAAGATGATGAGCTGATCTTTGTTGGGATGGAACATGTGAAAGAAGATTCCGAAATTCTCTTTGTCAAGGTGATTTCAAATTCAAAACCAGTTATTTCAAACATTTTGAACAGAGTCACCCCAGGCTCATATTCGAAAAGAAAGAAAGGCCATCTCAGTCAAGACCCTGCTCATGTGTCTCAACCTGGAATTCATGTGACCCCAATAGCCAAAGCAATGGCTGCCATGCCAAATTCTCAGTCTGAATGGAGATCAACAGATAGTCCCGTTACTACTGAATCTTCATCGAAACTTGCTTATAAAATGAGCTCACCAGAAGTCATCCCTCCTCATGATTCAAACCAACTTTTCACTGCCAATAAAATCAGTAGAAATCCCAAAAGATCTAAACTCAGGAATGAAATCCCAAGTGTACATTCT